>NC_134325.1:11274543-12592877 GCF_964195595.1 Calonectris borealis
AGGAGCGTAGCCAAATCACCTTCCTTCTCAGTCCTTTTCATCCCCCAATTCCTGCTGCGGGGCCTACTCAGCTCTCGCTGGCTCTACGTATTAAGAGCTCTAAAATTTGAAGATGAAAGGTATTGGGTATCCGTAGTAATAACTTTTCTGTTTAAAAACAACTGTATTTTCTCCTTTCATTTTGAAGATTCTGTAGCTGAACTTTTTATTTTTCTATTCTACAGGAACCTACTCCAGTACTTGAATGTCACTGCAGGAGAGCATGATTTGAGGATCAGGGAGAATGGCGAGCAGACACTCCCTGTTAAGTACGTCGTTAAGCATCCAAACTTTGACCCCAGAAGGCCGATGAACTATGACATTGCCCTTCTGAAGCTGGATGGAGCCTTCAACTTCAGTAAGGCCATAGTTGTCTGTGATCCTTTTCAGTGGGGAAGGCAAGGCCTTTGTTTCTCCCACATGCTGTGAAAAGTCTTGAAACTCAGCTTAAACCCATTTCCCAGCTGCCAGGTTATACCATTAAAAATCTCCAGAGTATTTTGCAACTGAAGTGTTTAAAATACCAGAGGTAAGTCAGAAAAATGTATCAGTCGAATTAAATGGTCTTCTTCAGACTTATTACTCCCTCGAAGAAAAAGGTATTGTTCTTTGTATGCAGGAGATAAAAAATAAAAACACCTATCTGGTCAAATTTTAATCTAAGGTGTAGGTGGAGATTTCCGCCTCTGGCGAACAGCAAAGCTAGCTGAAGGCAGACCAGAGGTCGGAGCGTACCGCAGCCCTGCCTGTGCCGTGCTCGCACCCCCTCTGCTATTTGCCCTCTTCTCCCTTCCCGCAGACCGCAGCAGGGAGCGCGGGGTTGCCTTCAGCGGCGGCAGAACGGTCCCGGGGGGCTGTAAGGGAGAGGGGAAGGGGAGGGGAGGACGGCTGTTAATACCCTGTTTCCTGGCCCGTGAGCCAGCCGTTTCTCAGCTGTGCACTAACTTTGCCTCACGGTCAGCCTTTCTGAAAGGCTACTGCACGTCAGTTTTACACAATAGTGAGGTGCGTGCGCTTTGCTCTTCCAAAGGCTCCAGCTCACGTCACCAGTTGCTCTTTCTTTGCCACCACAAAGGTGAGCAACTACTTTTTCTGATGGAAGTTTGGATCATGATAGCAGCTAAGTTTAAGCTGAACGGCAAGGCCTGAGCTGAAGCTCGTGGTGCTCCTGGCTTTCTTTTTCCATTCCAGAACACCACGAATTGGAGGCACAGATAAATTGTCAAATGCCAGATTAATTTTTCAGATGTCACAAAAATAACAACGCTTTTTAGTTTAAAAAACTAACTGAGAAAGAAAGCTTTTTGTTGTTGTTCTTTCAAATATTTATCAATAAAATTCATGTCCATCTGTGGCAGGTTCATCAGTTTTGCCAGCGTGTCTTCCTGATCCAGGTGAAAAGTTTGAAGCAGGACATATCTGCACTGCTTGTGGCTGGGGCCGTTTAAATGAGAGTAAGCCACTCAAATTGTTCTTTGACATTCAAGTTTCTCAGTGTCTTATTTCTGAAGCGAAGAGCTTGATTGCGTAGGTCATAGACAGATCAGAAAAAACCATCAACTGGTCATAAGAATTGTAATCTCAAAATGGGATCTTAGCTAGCTTCTATGCCTACTTGTGAATTATCTCAAAATGGGTTGCTACAATTATAGACTTGTATTTTAATTTTGAAACATTTTGAAATTTATTCAAGTAAAACTGCTTATGTACACAAAACTGGATGTTTATGTAACCATAAAATGGCTTAGAAGAAGTTTACAACTCTTTTTTTTTTGTGTGTGTATTAGCAGTGACATGAAGCTCACCTTTCAGTATTTCTTACGAACAATCTTTTTTGTATTTCAGATGGAGTACTCCCTCAGGTCTTATATGAAGTCAATCTACCAATCCTGAACAGTAGGGAGTGTTCAAGAGCATTATCAACTTTAAAGAAACCCATCCAAGGTGACACTATAATGTGTGCTGGATTTCCAGATGGAGGAAAAGATGCCTGCCAGGTCAGCTGAGCAGAGGGCCTTGTGTCCTTACAAGGGTTTCTCAGAAGCTCAGGGCTCTGTGTGCCTAAGTGAATAAGTACACTGTAAAATGCAATATTTGGAGTGTATTTATTTTGATGTGTGAATTCTTTCAAAGATTCTGTATGGGGCAATGCACTTAATTACATGATTCCATTTTAATTACTGCGTGAGTTGTATGACAGGTTCCTGAGAGCAATTTTGCAATGTATCCCAGTGCAATAATGCTTAGGGCTTTCTAACTTCAGAACGCTTGATAAATTAATTAGTTAATGTTGGTAAGGTCCTAAGCAGGCAAGTAGGAAGTATTGCCTTGGATTACAGGAAGGAAAGGAAGTGAGATAAAGCTTAAGTGATGGTTCCTTGTCATGCAGGTAAAAAAAAAAGCTCCCCACTCCTTTTTACATGCTAAAACACAACAGAGGTGCACCCATGAGGGAATTAGTCTCTCTCTCCCCCTCTTCACAACCCTGACTAAACACAAGAAAAAAAAAGTGTCTTTCTTCATAGTTTTTTTTTTAATTACTATCCCCTACATTGCAGATTTGTTACTATGGCACAAAAAAAACAATTCAATGAACTCTTTGAGGCTTGCTCAGCGGTATGCATGCACTTCTCTAAGCTGTGGGTTGTGGGCTTTTACTTGTTTTTTACAGGGAGACTCAGGAGGCCCTCTTTTGTGCCGACGTAAGCATGGTGCCTGGACTCTCGCTGGTGTGATATCCTGGGGGATGGGTTGTGCTCGTGGCTGGATAAATAATGAGAAGAAGAAACATTACATCAGAGGATCTCCGGGAATATTCACAGACCTCAGTGCAGTGCTTTCCTGGATTCAAGAGAACATGAGTGCTGGTATTAAGTCTCCACAGTCACGTGTCCCTCACTTTTGACAACTCCTCTGTCTCACAATAATATTTCATTTAATATTATATTTTTCAAGATACAGTATTTATGTTTTTCCCATTTTTCCTGGCAAAGCATTTTACAGTGCCTTTAAGTATATGGTACTGATTGGCAGTTGCCAAAAACAAACTGAGAGCATTGTAAATGTTTGCTTCTCTTCCACTTTGCCTCCTGTTTGGACTATACGTGTGTGTGTGTGTATATATATATATATTTTTTTTTTAACTTTAAGAATGGTCCTTTTATCCAGCTAGCCAGTTAGCCTGGTATTTTTGTTTTTAAGTGGAAATTCACCAGTTGAAAGTGTCTGAAATTCCATATGCACCTCTTCAAGTCACTTGTCATTTTTCTCAGTTAAAATCTGTTGGATCAGACATTTGACTACGTGGGGAAAAGCTGTGCTCTCAGCAGTGTTTTTGCTTACTTTACCCAAAAGGCTACATATACCCTCTGTGCAGGGGAACAGCATGAAAATTATCTATCACTTCCAAAGTCATGGAGCTGGAGCTATAAATGACAGTCTGTCCAGGGGTGAACTTCACTCAGAGTATTAAGGAACTGAATTAGTATTTTCTTCCATTTTGAGCTATTTTCATTAAAAAGTATTGGAGATTGTGTTAAAATTTACACAGAGAACTGAAAAACTGAGGAAGGGTGTTAGAGGTTTTGCTATTCAATGATAAGAAAAGAAATTGTGAGGGGGGGGAAAAAAAATTTCCCATTAGAAACCAGCTTCAACTTGTGATTAAAAAAAGAAACCCTCATAATGTCAGAGAAAAATGAAAAGGGTTCAGCTTCTGAAAAATATTTTGGTTTTCAATTAAAAAAAAAAAAAAGAAAAGAGAGAGACATGGGGTCTTTTTATTAAAAATTTACTAGTTGGCCCATTTTATTATCAGGAAAAAATAACATGATTAGCTATTGTGGTAATTAAAGTGTGTTGGCTCCAATGAACAGAAAAAGCGATTTGGTAGGTAAAGTGAAAACACAATTCTCAATGGCATCGCATTCGGTTTTGCTTGCTCACTCTTTTATACTGTCACACTGGTGCAAAAGATCTTAACTGTAATTGCTGTCAGGCTTAATGTCTCTGTGTCCCTGATGTGATGCTAGCAGTTGGATTCTGCTACCCTTACCTGAACTGTATAGTATCTACTCAACAAGTACATAGAAAGAGAGTACTGTGCTGCTCAGACTGAGCGGTGGCCTATCAATGTACAATTAATTCTAGAAGTGGCTACTCCAGAATTGTTTATTCCAAAGTCAGCATTGGCTGAACTTGCAATATTGTTTTAATTCCAAGCCTAGTTTATTGTAGGCACTATGTCCCCAAGAAGTACTTTAATTTGTCTCAGTGCTAGCTGTATAAAATTACCATTTCACACGGATAAAAATAAAGCCTACATTGTGAATACGAAACTATAGTAATTTATTCTTCTTTTTCCACCCCCTTCCCTATCCCTCCTTTATTAGATCTGAAAATGAAAAGCTCCACAGGTGAGTACAGTATTTTTTCAGTATCTTCTATCTATGTTAGAGCATAAAAAGACCCCCAAAATAGTCTGATATATAATCTATGAAGGAAGAAACGTGAAGAAGCTTGACTCATCAAAGAACATTTAATTATATACTTTAAATATATACTTTTTTCTTCTTGGTTCTGTAAAAAAAATTATTTATGTAGGGTTGTACTTATGTGGTGGTGACTTCAAAAAGGAATTTTCCTTAAGACAGCTACATATATAAAGCCATATTTTTATTTAAATGCAAATAAAATTAATGGGAAAAATGGAGAACAGAACCTCAAGCAATGCATGAAATCTAATTAGTGAAGTTTATTCTGTATAGAAATATAGATTTTAAATAGAAAGTATGAGGTAAATTAGGAGTACTTTTGCACAGTCTATGATGAATCTATCTACTTAGTCTGATGTCTATTTCTATGAATAAAATGCAAAAAAACCTCCCATGAAACCCAACCTCGAATGTAACGTGTTTTGAAGTTGAAGTCTTACTTTGATTCTGCCATGTTTATGTTCTTGTTGGACACTCTGTTCATCTAAGTACAACTTCACATAAAGATGCTAGAAACAACTCTTGTGAACTTAGATCTTAAAATTTTAATTTTAGTAATCTAGAGTGAGATTTCTCAGGTGATAAATGAGCTTGGGCACACGGTCAGTTTGTATAGACTTGCTGTGGCTGGTGAGAATAGGGTATTTAAATGCTGTTTGTGTCTTTTTGAAATTTTTTACCGGTCTTCCTTGGACACTTCAGGTAAGATAATCTTATAAGTACATGATTCCTTAAATTTGTTTTCATATACATAGTTGTTGATAAATGTCTTACTGGCTTACCTTGCAAGGAGAAAGAAAGGCAAGAGGAGATAATTTTTGTAAGAGTGTTTCTAGCAACACTTATCTGGAGAGGAAAGCTTCTGCTTCTTCTATTAAAGTGTCTTCAATACCATATTGTAGTGTTGCAAAAGCCTCCTGCTGTAACATAGCTAAGGACGTTATTACAAACGGGCTGCAATGAACACTTTTCTTATGTCCTGAGGTATGCATTTTTCCTCCCTGAAAAATACTTATACTGAAATCCTCATTTAACCAATAGTTTCTTTAAGGTAAAAAGTAAGCACTGCCATTTTTGCAATGAAATATGATAGCGTGCTGGCAGTGCACTTCTACTCCCAAATTATGTGTTTTAAAACTGACTTACCATAATTCCAAATAAAAGAGAGAAGACCCAGCATCAGTCTGCCAGCAGAAACAAGGTACAGCTGAGCAATCCTGAGTCTCACAATATTCTCTAGATACTTGAGCTTTTTGGTGTAACAGATGATTGCATATGTGTCTAACCTGATTCCTCTTATTTTATTTTAACTCTACAATGCAGCATTTTGTAGCATTCAGGATGGCAAACTCCCTGACAGCGAAGGAGAATTACATTTTCCTGGAAGTCCCAAACAGTTCTATCAAAACCACCAGTAAGTAGAGAAAACAGAGTCTTTACCCAGAAATTATCCCCAGTATCGGTGTAGTTGGGTTTTTTGTTGCAGTTTTGTGAACAGGAACTAATTTATTGTTCCAGATTGTGCATGTGGACTCTATTTGTACCAGAAGGGAATTATATATTGCTTCGTTTTTCCCACTTCGATATAGAACCAGAAACATTTTGTGACTATGATTCTTTATCAGTCTACTCAAAAGACGACAGACTTGTTGGTGAGTTGCTGTCCCCTTCTTCTTTGAAATAATCTGTCAGTGTACCTGTTATTCTAACAGCAAGTACACCCAGTGAGGACATTGCGGTTGATTATTTTTACTTACATTTTCAGGACGAATACATTGTGACATATCATCTAAAATAAAAGACAAAGAGGGTGGGAGGGGGAAAGAATGGAAAATGCCTGGTAGGGAACCGTGTCAGCATATGACTTGCTGGTGTCAAGGATTTTCAATTTTTAATAGTGTGCATCTATTTGGGCTAATGGATTAATAGGGGGTGTAGAGGAATGAATAGGCAATTTCATCTCCATCCTAAAATTTTTATAGCTAAGTACTGAAAGTGGTACATGCAAGTTTTCTCAAGTGACTAAAGACTTTAAACGGTGATTATTCTCTTATATTATATTTCAGGGAAATTCTGTGGCGGAGATCTTCCATTACCTATTTTGATTGGCTCCAGTAGTATAAGGTTGAAATTTGTTTCTGACAACAAGGATTATGGAACTGGTTTTTCCATGACCTACAAAGCTCTTACACCAGATATTCTTCCTGGTAAGTCTAAGTCTAGTAGTACCTGTCTGCGCTCTTGGGTGGTGACCTGAAAAAAAATTTCAGGAGAAAATAAATCAGAAGAAGATCCTATGATATTTCTATGTGGATGATGTGGAACAAGGAAAGAGTGGTTAGGCTGCTGTGTGACATTGTGGAGAAACTGGGATGCCAGAAAGAGATAGGATAGATGCTGTGGAGAGAAGCCCTCCTTTAACTTTGCCTTTTCTCCGTCCACTTTATACAAGATCTCATTTCCTTCCCTACCTCCAGAATGTTTTAAAACTCAATTAATAAGATGAGTCAAATGAGCAGAATTTCCAGATGAAAGCTGCTTTGCTAGTCCCAAGCAGGCTTTTGTGGAGGGGCCCTGAGGGAGGCAGCTGATGCTAAGATACATGTCGTGGAGCATTGCTTTCAGTTTTGCTGTGCAGAGCGGTTCCCCATCACTAGGCAACAGGCCCCAGGGCCATCTGCTGGGTCTGGACAATCCAGTTACAGACAGACAGCTGTTGTTCCTGTTTCTGCAGCTTTTCCAGCTAGTTTCTTTCCTTTGCAGAGTGTAAGGGCAGAGTGTAGGGAGGAATCCCCTCTGAGGGGTGTTGCCACTGCACAGCCCATCAGGAAGACATGTCCGCTGGTTGTGTTTTATGTCTCCACTTTCCTCTCCAAAGAAAGTTGGCAAATGTTCTTCTGACATGCCCGTGTCCTGCTCTTCTGTTACCCCACACAGGTGCCTGCAGCGCACTGCCTGTAGCCCAAGGGGAATGCTGTAGTCGTGGGTTGAATTGCTCTTCTGCCTGGGAACAGATTAAAAATTTTCTTTGCACCTTTTTCAAACAGAAGGATTTGGCTTGCTGCTCTTGTCCTGTTCTCTTTCTCAGTTGTGTGAAAGCACTCCAAGAGTTTTTCTAGATCTAAATTTTTTCTGTGAATGATTTAATAGGAAATCGCAGTGCCTCCATTTTTGTTTTCCTGGATTTCCAGATTCTGGCTGTGAGTCCTTAGCTGTCCTCTTTGAAGAAGGAGTGTTACAAAGTATGCACTATCCAGAGTGCTACAGCAACATGGCAGACTGTCAATGGATTATTTGTGCGCCAGAGGACCATGTAATCAAGGTATAATATGAGCCCTTCTTGTGTCTGCAGAATGGAAGTGGGCACCATTGAGTTAATAAGAAATTACGCAGCTAAGGACAAGCAAGATCAAGCAACATAAGCTTGAATAATGCTCCTGGATGCAGTTAAGAGAAATCACTTTCCATCCCAAAAGCCAGATAGGTTTTGATTTCTCCTTTAGGTTATAGTAAAATAGGATTTCTTGGTTTAAATTTTATCATGGCAGATTCTTCTAGCAAATGTAATATGCTATGTATCACCTGTGAGACATCTGAATGTCACAGAAACGAAACCCTAAAGAAATCATTGAGAATACTAAAGACCCTATTATATATCTTCGAACTTCTTCTGTGTGAATTTAACAACAAAGTTCACTTTTTCATTTTTTATTTAAAGCTTACATACCAGTCCTTTGAAGTAGAAGAAAGTGAAGATTGCTCTTATGATGCCGTGACTGTGTATGAAGATGTGGGAAAAGAGGAGGAAATTGGTCTGACTTTTGATTTTGACATATTTTGGGGATGACCTATTTCTTTTATGACTTTCACTAGCCCTGTTTTACAGTCTAAAATCAAGTTCGCCTCTAGAATCTCAGATGATGTTATAAGTACTCGTTTCAGTACCTTGAAAAATACTTGCAGGTATTGCTGCTTGTGTTCCACTTACAGAGGCAAAACCACATTGAACAGAACAGTTTTGTGTATTTAAATTCTATATGAAATGCAGTTCTGAATTCATGTAAATGAAGAAAAGGGCATAACACTATAATTTGTTTTTATAGTAATGATCAGACACGGAAAGCACCCAAGAGGTCTCCTTTTCAGAGTCCAGTTGTTCTTCACTCCAGATGAGCATTCACGTAATTCTTGCCACCTTGCTGGAGATTCCCATGGCTTACATTGAATGAGAGGAAGACCTGTCCCAAACAACGGATTTCAGCACTTGCTTGGTGCTGGTGCTTAGATTAGCACTAGCAGATGCTGAAACACTAACAAGTGGAAATCAGGTTTCCAGTGTGTTCTGTGAGCGTGAGTGCTGCAATACTCTTGTGAAATAATGCACAAGAGTCTCCTTGTTCTTATGAGATAATTACTGAACAAGGGCAGACTGTCAGGAATAATAGAACAGTCCTTCAGCCTCAGTCCGCTTATCTCTACTCCTCTCTAGTGCATAGTTATTTTTTACCATCCTGTGTGAGAGCTGGAATACACAAAATATTGGGTACCCACTGATGAAAGAGGTAAGGATGAAAAAGTACATGTTAATCTGCAATGAACCTTTGCTTTCTCATCTTTAGCTAAGTCTTGTGGATTTGCCCTACCAGCACCTGTTCTAAGCTCTTCTGCTATGATGCTGGTTGTCTTTCACTCTGATGAAACAGAGACCTTTGGAGGATTCAGAGCTACAATCTCTTTTGTTCCTGTAACAGGTAATAGAAGTAACTTGCGAAACTGCCTCTCTGGGGCAGCACAAAGGGCTCTTCAGTGAACCTGGCTATTCAGAATTATTTTGCTCTAGGACATTCTCATCTAACAAATTGTTTCAGTGAAAAAACTATATTGTGAACCTATTGAGGCATTAAACAAAGGGCCTATTGAGTGCGTGAAGAGAAACAATGAATCTACCCAAAACTCAGAGTTTTATTTTGTGTAAGAATATTTTGGTGCATTTTAAATGGCACTTTACTACCATGTGAAGATGCAATAGCACAGATCCCTACTGTAGAAATCTAATCCTTCTACAAAAATTATAATAAAGGAAATAAAAGTGATTTTGTAATAAAAATATCACTCAAGACAGCCTGCTAACACATTTGCTATTTTCAATTGCTAGACTTAGATACTTTGGATTCAACTAGTGAAGAAGAATTTGAAGATATGGATATGGCTGAAGAAGACATACAGGTTATAACAGGTAAGCCAACCCGAGTTATATCCTCTTCATGGGAATAGGAAGTACCTTTTGGACTATAATTTAAAGGGTGTTTTCTCCAAATATTTAATGGATGCAGTTGTCCCAGAATTTTTCATTAAGATATTTTGAGGAAATTAAAAGTTGAATAGTAAAACTTCTATGCTTTGGCTTTAGAATAGCAGAACCTAATTTTTCTTGTTTCCTTCATCTTGTTAAGTCCTTTATAGCAATGCAATGACATTATTTCAGCTTGTATGTCAGTTTACACCTACTTGCTTTGGTGAAAATAATTGCAGAGAGTACAGGGTAGTTGAAAATAATAACCAGCGTTTTAGAACTTCCCTTTCTCCCTCCAGTACTTTATGGAGAATGGAATGAGTCCATATTTATTGTAGGTTTAAGGCTAAAACTTTTGAAGGTAAGCAGTTGCTTTCATCTTGGTGAAGCTCTGTTTTTGCTAAGATCATATCCTCATGCTATGTCTAAAAATTTGGATCCTTTGTAATGAGGGAAGTTGAAAGATTTAGCAAAAAAGGGGAGGGGGGAAGCTTGAGAAGCTGTGGGGTAGCTCTTAAATGGACTGTTCTTTGCTTCTCCAAATCTTAACCTCTACAGACCGCTTGAGACATCAGTGCTTTCTGTTTCAGATGATATTTGTGGAATGCCTTCAAATCAGCCCAGGTTCATCTTCAGTAGGATAATTGGAGGTGAAGAAGCTGTACCATACTCATGGCCTTGGCAGGTCAGTGTACAAATTTCAGATGAGCATATCTGTGGAGGAGCAGTTCTTGCCAAAGAATGGGTTGTCACAGCTGCTCACTGCTTTAATTCTAAGTAAGTACACTGGGATGAACCCTTCCCTGGGAACGTCTGTAATTGCACGGTGCGTCTCTGCGGCGTGGTGGTTCTGCCCAGGGTAGCTGGCACAGTTTCGGTTACCGCCTACGTACAGTTCATGCTGGCACTGGATTCTTTTGCACCACACACATGTACAAGGATCATAGTGGCTACTAAGGAAGTAAGTAGCCTGTTTCTGTAGGCTCGGTTTTCATTCAGATCAGTTTTCAGAAGAGATAACAAGATACTAATTCCCTCGTCATCTATCACTTACTCTTATGTAACTTTTTTGTGTTTGGGTCGTTTACAGAGCATGTTTTCATCCAGGTAGAATCAACCTATCAAAAAATTTAAAAATTACTGAATTTGCATAGATTTTGGAGGACATAAAGGAGGCTTTTGTGCACAGGGTTGATGCCATTCCCTTATTAAGAACCTATCATCTGTTAAATCAGACTACCTGGAAATTTTTCTGTCTTTATTGAGAGGAGACAAAAGGATAGTCTGTGTGACTTTCGGACTCTTTAAAATACTTTCTAAACTGCAATTTGTTTATTCATCTCTTAGGCTGAACACTACCTGTTTTGCAGTTCAAACTGATCACAAGTACATTAATTTAAAATTCATATACACTGGGTCATTAAAATATTTTTAAAAATTCTCCCAGAATTGCTGATGATTAGGTATTCTGGCCTGTTTTCAAATAAAGTTGCAATTACTTGACAACAAGGGTAAGCTTTCAAAACCCCGAATGCCAAAGATGCTTAGACATCTATATTCTCCATTTCTTTGATTCTCTTCCCCACCCCCACAAAACTGGGGATCTGAAATGCAAGTGCTGTTTTGGATTTTAGACTTTGGCTTCTAAGTTTCTAAATATTAGTTTGCAAAATTTTATGTCAGGAGCGTTGTTGTGCTGTGTTGAAGGTACTGCTTTAAGAGCCCTATTAAGGAGGAATTCTCTATTGCACATTGCCATCACATCAGGATTTGCGTACGTGGCTTCATCATTCTACACAACTAATTTCATCAGGGAGTTATGACAGGTTTTCAGGCAGTGAGAGGGTTTGGTTAAGAAACCAAAGGGTGAAATGAAATGTTTCTGTTGCATTTCTTTATATCATTTGATAGGTAGTAATGTTTTAGAGGTCACCCATTTTTTCGTTAAGAAGGTAGGGACCAGCACTGTCCCTGGATGATGTGGACCATGCAGGCCTTGTGTTCTGCATCAGGCACCCCCAGCCCATATAAAAGTGACCTTTCTCTCAGTTCGCTGTATGTTTGAGAGATCCTACTGCCTCATCATGAGAGTATTTCATGCTCCCTAGAAGTCAGTGGGAAGATTTCCATACATTTGTATGGGAGTATGGGCCTCAGGAGTTGTTGGCCTAGGAATATGTAGGGCCCTAGTGTCTGTTTTTGGTGGGGAGGTTTTAAGATTCACAGGTTTCAAGAATGCTGTTATACCAGCCTGAGAATGTACTTATCCCTTTTTTTTTTCTCTTTTTTTTTTTAAGGGAACTATACAGAGACTTATGGATGGTGGTAACGGGACTTCATGATCTTACAAAGCAAGAATACAGACAGGTACTATAAGTTCTGCTTAATAATAAAATATAAATCAATCTTGCAAAATAGTTTTTAATATAAATGCATCTCCCAAATTGTTCATGATGCAACAATGTAAGAGCCTGCATGCTGACCTTACTCTGCATTTACACAACAGCTTTTGTGTGACTGTCAGAGAAATTGTATCAACACAGATCTGTGCCTTCACCAGTAATGAACTCCAAAGCTCAGTATCCTGGAGGATGTGTGAGTGAGGAGTATATTGTCTCTAAATTCCCTGGTAACTATTACCAAGACAGAAATAATTGGGGCACAACTTTCCACTTTGCTCAGACTGGACGAACGTTTTTCAAGACCCCCTTCCTACATTTGCTGATGGAGTCTCCTGCATGTTCCCTGATCCACGTCAAAGAGGCATAATCTTGACTTGTTAATATAAGAAAGTGGTGGCTTCAGCAGCTGATTTTAAATGTTTCCTTCTCTTAAGGCATCTTGCACATGGCCTGAAAATTTATAAAACCAGTTACTTAAAGCCTCAAATTCACAAGTCATTCAGAAAATGTCAATGTCCTTGCTTTCCTAGAAAAGGTCAGTAAAGCAGTATATTATACATCCAAGTTTTAACAAGACCACCATGGACTCTGATATTGCCTTACTGCAACTGGCTGAGCCCTTAGAATTCAACCATTACGTGCGCCCAGTGTGCCTCCCTGCCAAGGAGGAGGTGGTTCAGCCCTCGAGGGTGTGCGTTGTCACAGGATGGGGTGCACATGAAGAAGGTATGCAGTCTTTGCTATTTCAAAGTTTGAGCATGCTATAGCTGTGTTTTAAATATTATGTTCTGTGTTGTAAGATTCATTCTGTCTGTACGTTAGTTTCTGGGGAACAAACGTGTTAAGAAGTTTTCACTTGTGTAAGCTCAGCAAGACATGCAGGGAAAAGGGTGGGAGGAAAGGAATCGGATAATTTAGATTGAGACCATTTGAAAAGGGGAAGAGTAAAGCTTCTTTCTGGAATCGCTAATTCATGCCTCTACTGGTTTCTGAGATGTCTTTTACTTCAAGACAGAGAAAAAGGGAAAAAACTGCATCAGCTGGAAGTCCCCATCCTGGTGCTTGACACATGTCAGAGCTATTACATAAATCTTCCCAGTAAAGTGACCCAGAGGATGATCTGTGCTGGATTCCCTCTGGAAGAAGGCAAAGATTCATGCACAGTAAGTTGCGCACATCACCTTTGCCTTCTGACACTTGGGGTATGGCCAGATGGGTTCTGAAAAGGGGAGTGTTAAAACCTCGTTAAGAGCTGTTTTCTTGCAAACAGGCTGTAAGCGATTTACAGTGAAAGACTCCTTAATAGTAGGATTTTAACTACTCATATTGCAAAAAGAGGTACTTCCTTTGAACAAAGGTTATTTTTTTTTCTCTGCCTTTTAAAAACAGAAACCCCCAAACACATGAGCAGCTGGGATCTCTCATAGCTGAACTGATATTTTAAAAACATAAGGAGTGATGTTAGTTCATAACAAGATTCCTTTGTCCTTGTGCAGGGTGATTCTGGTGGCCCATTAGTTTGTCCTTCAGAAGATAACTCGGGATTTTACACTCTTCATGGAATCACTAGCTGGGGCTTGGGATGTGGAAGGAAGAGCTACCCGGGAGTATACACAAATGTTGGTGTGTTTGTTGACTGGATCAAGCAGAGTGTTAATAGTAGTGGTATGTATGAAAAAAACAATTAAGTGAATCCTTTTGCTATTGCTAGATGCTTAATTCAAGGCCTTTTCCAGGGTGCCATTTTTATATTTGGGTGTCCAGCACTTCCTGAAATCTTAGCTGTTTAAAATACCCCTAGCTGAATGCCCAGAAACAGATGAATCTAAATCAGTAGTCACTTCTGAAAATCTTATTTCTTCCGGATGTATTATTATTCCCCTCTCTATTGCATTTCTCGTGTTGATAAATATGTTTTCCTTACTGCTGCTTTGCTGCTTTGTTTGTCAGGGTTGGGAGGAAGTAGGGAGGCATGAACTGACACACGATGACAGCTGAGTCCGCTTCGACAAGTTTATAGCCTGCCTTTGTTGACAATCTTTGCAAAGTTTACCCTGTTTTATTTTTGTCCTTTTTGTAGATCTCCCCATTTTCATGGTGTGACCGTCAAAAGAGCAGTTCTGATGGACCACATTGTAAAACACTTCCAAAGCACAAATGTCATTGAAAGCAAAATTTGGTGGAAGCATGTTAGTTCGTGATTGGTGAAGAGTTTCCAAAGTAGCTGATACTTACCCCTGAATTTACTGCTGATTTACCTGAATTGAGACTTTGGCTTTACATGTGTGTGCTTACGGCAGACACAAGCTACTTGCAGGCTTCTGACGCGCTGTTAGTCTATTTTAGAAGGAAAGAGAGGGAAAATAAGCCACCATATACCGTATGCCAAGCGTGTCCTTGAATGTAGTACTGGAGAGCATAAATATACTGCAGAAATGAGATTAAATAAACGCCTGTGTAAAACAACTGAAGGGGCAGTCGGTCATCCTTTGATTAAGGTCAATGAGAGTGTTACCTCTGGCTCTGAGAGGACCTAGGCAGTGGCAGCAGTAGTGCATCACTGAGGAGCAGAAGACATTGTCTAGTCATTAGTGATGTGAATCAATCCAATTGCTGGGAAAAGGATATTTTTAATACAGTTCCTGTTTTAACAAATTGCATGGTGTTTAAACAGAGGTGTTTGAAAAGACAGGTGTTACAGGCCAAGGGCCTTTAGCACTATGGAAGAACTGACAGCTATGCTAATTAATCTATACATGTAATTAAGAGGTACTGTGTAATCCACGCACTGCAAATGAGCACGTTTATTTGTAAATAGCAGTTTGTTTAATGCCCAAATGGCTGCTTACACAAGAAATTGTGATGACAGGCTCCAATTAGCTTTGCAGACTGTTTTGTGCACAGTCTTAGTGTTTAGAAGCTAGATCAGTATGATAGTACAATAGGTAACACAAGTATAACCCTTCTTTGACTCAATGGACTGGAAAATAACTAGAAAGTAAGAAAGATAGCTCATTTTGTTTCTGTTGGTATTAATGGCAAAAATCTTTAGAGATGTGTTTCCTGTACATGCATTTGATGCCAGTAACCCTACTTTTTTGATGATATTAGTTTAGAACCTCTGATTTTTTTAAAGATATGATTTTATTCTGTAGCTGGGGAAAAAAATAATCTCTCTACCTTTATTCTCAAATGAACATGGTAAACATTTTTCACCAGTTTCTTCTCATCACTGTAAAGTTTTAGGCAAAAGCCCAAAAAATAATCTGGAGCATGAGCTTTCTGTGAAACTATGAAAATACTTCATGGTGGAAGGACTATGGACAAATTCAGATTAAGTGTAAGGCACAGCTGTATTACATTATTGGTAGAGCATGCTTGTTCTATCTTTGGTAAGCTCTTTGAAGAGGTCTTCGGAGAGCAATGGAGGGAAAATATTCTTTGTAATTTTTCATTATGGAAGTCTGTTAACGTTCAGTTATGGTGAAAGTTGCTATTAGCTAACTGTATCAGTTTAACTATGCTGGGAGCAGATGTGTCTTATCACTTGGTTGCTATTCCATTTTGCTTAACAGGAACAAGATGACTCAAAATACCTGTAAAGTTTTTTATCTGCTTATTAATCTAATACAAGGATATCAAGTGGGTGTGTTCAGAAAAATAAAAAGGTGGGGGGAGAACTACAGGTGGTATCAGCTGTGCTAGCCCTACTGAATGCCGTGGTTATGTGCTGATAAATTAATATCTCGTAAAAAAATTCCTTTCATATATTCGGAATGCTATCTTAAAGTATTTGTATTTGTATTTGATTTGATTGTTAAGGTACTTACTTTTTGCTTGACTGCATGATGTTGACCTTTTGTGTTTTTCCTAGTATGGTTTTACAAGTAGTTTAGTTTTGCTTTTGTTTCTTGTATCTTTTTAGTCTATTGTAAGCTGCCAGTATCTTTTAGCAATAATGTGAACTGCTTTGTGACGCAAATGAAATCTGATTTAAAAAAAAAATAAAAAATTACTTTCAATGGAGTTCATGTAATGGAATTGTATTTTAATTTTTACAAAATTTATATGAAGTCCACTTTAATTCTTGACAGTTATACAGGGCTTTCCTGAACCCTACAGTCAAAAGGTAGGATACTAGTAGGCTACCTGAGTACTGAGGTACTGCGTGCTTAAAATCTGGATATAAACCTTCTTCTGTTGGTATGTAAGTAAAAATATCTTCTTTGTAACGTTATATGGAAGCAAATGAAGGCTCATTGCATTGTTCATTGGCACTGTGCTAAATATTTCGAACAAAAGTCTACGTCCAAAAATATCTTGATCTGACCGTTGGTTAACATGAGCATCTGTGACCGTAAGTCTTCCTGCTTAGCTCTGAAGTGGTAGTCCTGCTCTGTATGGGCACGCGTGCTGGGAGTCCATCCATATTGCCAACGACGCACCTAGGTAGCCTTTGCAGGAGTGGTTATTAGAGCATTTTTGTAACTTTTGTTGGAAAGGGGAGATCGTAACCAGAAAATAGAAAGTACATGTCCATTGTTAAAGCATGTCTGGCAATAGTACAGAAGAGGAAGCAATTGTTGTCTGAAATCTGGGTTCTGGCTATATAGCCTGACAAAAGATGTTAAAAATATTGTTGATCTCTGACTCTACGGCATTACCTCTGTGAATTCTTGGTTCGTAATTCTTTTACTTTGCCATCTTCTCCTTTTCCAGCCTAGGACAATAATAGTGGCTTACTGCAGCGTACTTGTTCTTGGTTGCTTGCGCTCCTGTGACCTCCCTGATGAAGCCAGAGGAGCGATAGCACAGCAGCATCGTATCCTTCCTGTCTGGAGGTATGCATGCCATGTATTTCCTGACTCTCTTTTCTTCCATATTGGGTCTGCCTGAAAGGGTCTGACAATCATAGCATTTAGGTGTACTGTAAAACTAATTCTCATGTGATCTTCCCAGTTTTCTTCTCTTTTCCCCTAGCCTTTTTTCCTTTGTACTTTTTGAGGACAAGTGGCACAAGGGAGTTTTTTTCTCATTTAGGAATCCATTTACTGTCATGTATTGGATGCACAGAAAGACTGTTATTTCTTCATGTAAAGTGACTAGACTTGGTTCTTTGCATGCTTTCAAAAGAGTGAATTGAGCAGTAACACCAGAGGAACCATGGATGTTATGTCTGTGTAAGACAAGTTAACAAGAGGAAAGAATTAGGCTTGGTACTTTGAAGAAAAAAAAAAAGACTTTTATGTAGACAAAAACATGCCTTTGGCTCAAAAGAAAAGAAAACAATCAGCAAAAATTGAAGGAGCATTAGGAATAGTTCATACAGAAAATAAGAAATACCTCTAAATGTTTCTCAAGCGCTACAAAACTCCTTACTTGCCTTTCTCTTACTAAAGGCAAGGAAAAGTCTGGTTCTTGAGGGAAGATTAATGCTTCCTATCAGTAGTGCAATTTAGAGAACCACTGGTAGTTGCATAGCTGTGCAATTATTAGTTGTAGTAAAGTAGACAGAAAGTCCTCTCTTGAAAATTAAAAAAAAAAAAAAAGGATAAATTCCTGTTTATCCTTCACTTGTTCCTATTTAGCCTTCAGGATAAATTCTGACTGAGAGATCTGAATGTTTCTTGTCTCTGTTATTTTTGTTCTGCTTTATTCTCCTTGAGTTTCGAGCCTTTTGCCACATGGATATATGGTAGATCGTTGATGAAAGCAAAATATGTAAAAGTGGCAAGCCATACCATTACCGCATTGTCAGAAAATAAGAATTCATAGCACCTTGGTGGGACAATGTAGCTTTTTTAATCATGCAGAATGGGTCGTTCGGCCTGGAGGTCCAGTGCTCAGTTACAATACTCTGAGGACAGTGGCTCTGTGTGACACTGATGCAAGGAGTTAATTTACTTCAGGAATGGAGCTGTAATATGTAGCATTTTGGTAGTGGTTCCTCTGCTTTTGAAGTCAGGTGAGGAAAAGCTAGTATTAACAAAAGGAAAAAAAAAAAAAAGAGTGCACTGGGGTATTAATTCTCTGGTCTTCCATAGTCAGTACTTCAGAAGCACAGGAGACTGAATGTATTTTTCTTTCAGTCTTTTTACAGGTCACATAAAATACAAGCATTCCAAAAACTAATAAATCAGATTTATTATCTTCTCCTTGTATCACCATCTACAGCTTGGTACACTGTGACATTATTCCTGGCATTCCTTTCTTCCCCATAGGTTCGATCAGTTTGTTTTCTTCCTCCTGACAGAGACGTGTCTATGTGATATGGGCATGCTTTTATTTTAGATAAACTATTTTGAACCTTGTGGCATGGACTTGGACTTCAAAGTCTTGTATTTTCATTTAAATGACTTTTGTGTCTGTCACCAACTTGTGTGCTCCTGTTCTACACTGTAGAGGGAATAATGATACATAGTCTCCTTTGTTTTTTTTTTTAAAGCAATTTGAAGTCCACAAACACTAAACAATTTGTTAGTGATGCTTGTCACAAAAGTAAAATTTTGGCCCAGGGGATAGGGAAGAAAGTAGGAAATAATTTCTATTCCCCCAGTCACACTAGCTGAAGTTTAGCTTTCTTGTCCCCTCTTTCCCTAGTTAATTGGTCGTTTGCAACACAGACTGTGGACTGTACGTGTTGTCTGCAAAGAAAGTCACAAAGGCAAAGCCAAGCAATTAGCAATGCCTCTTGCTGGGTGCACTGGCATTGTACTGCAGTCTTTACCTGTAATGTTGGTGCAGGTCTTCATGGCCTTTCATTAGGATTGTACCTATTGCAGACTTGAGGGAGGATGTTTGCATATAAAAATGAAAGATGCCATCTTTACCTGTGAACCTTGTATTGTTAGATTGTAAGGTTGCATGCTATTTCTGCCTAGAGGACTTAAACTTCGCTATTTTATAGGACAGACTGTGGCAAACTGGGACTGGACCAGAACTCCTGCATCACTGTTTTCTGTTGCTGACCGTGAAGGCAGTAAGAATTGAGGTAGGAAAATGCCGGGGAGGAAACAGCCTATAGCCAGTGAGTGTCCACCCTGGGTAACTGGATTTTGTGGCTGTCTCTGTCCTACTGTTTTGCGCAAAGTGGGTCTGATTGCTCGCAGCGGCCCGCGGTGCAAGTGGTGTGCTCCCATCCTGGGGAGCGGGACCTGCTGTCCAAAACGGCCCCGCGGTCCTCCCTGCCAGCGAGATCTGTGCGCAGGACACGTGAAATGCTGATAAACCGCTAAGTATTCGTAAACATGCCTTAGCTTTACCAAACAGGCACTTCAGACGGGAAGTCGTCTCCTAGGGTACCCTGTTTCAGCCCGGGATGTGAGAGGAGTGGGGCTTCGCGCAGGCGTTTCGCGCCTCGCGCCCAGACGCCCCGGACCCAGCCTCCCCCTTGCCCCACGCCCGCGCCCCTCCCACGCGTGCCCGGCGGCTCGGCACCAGGAGGCGGAACCCCGCGGGAGTAGGGGGGCCGGTCCGACCTGGGCCGGGGCGGGGCGGGCTGTGGCGGGCGGGCAGAAGGCGCAGGTGGAGCGCTGCCTGCTCGCTGGGGAGCTGCGGGCGGCCACCATGGAGTCGCTTATGGTAAGGGGCCGGGAGGGAGGCGGCCCGGGGCAGCCCGGCCGAGGGGCCGGGTACGCGTGTGGCGGGCTGTTCCCCCGACCGCCTGCCCTTCTCCTCACAGGACGCCCCTGTGGCGATCGCCGTGGCCGTGGTAGCTGCATCTGCCCTGCTGCTGCTGCTGCTTAGGGGGACAGGGCGGAGGACGAGCGGCCTCGTCACCTTGCAGGACCCACTCGCTAAATACCCGCTGCGGCTGGTGGACAAAGAGGTGACCAAGCTCCCGGGGCGGCCTCGCGCGCGCCTGAACCCCCTCCCTCGTCCCGGCTCTGCAGCGGGTCGTGCCGGCCCCTTTGCTGCACATCGGCCGGGGCGGGCGGGGGCGGTTGGCCCGTTGGCAGGGGAAGGGGCTGAGGGGGCGGTTGGTCCGTTGCCTCGGGGGGTGTCTGGGGGGCGGTTGGTCCCTTGGCCCGGCGGGGGTCTGAGGGGGCGGTTGGTCCGTTGGCCCGGCGGGGGTCTGAGGGGGCGGTTGGTCCCTTGGCCCGGCGGGGGTCTGAGGGGGCGGTTGGTCCCTTGGCCCGGCGGGGGTCTGAGGGGGCGGTTGGTCCCTTGGCCCGGCGGGGGTCTGAGGGGGCGGTTGGTCATGGGCTGCCCCAGGCTTCGGGGCCAGACAAGCGCGCAGAGGCCTCAAGGGGCGGCAGTAGCTTCCGCAGCCAGGCTGCAGTGTCTCCTTAGGGTAGGGCAGGATTCTTAAAAGCATTTATGCTTACCCTATGGTGTTACGCTTGTTTCAAAGGATGGACTTATTTCTTTGTATGTTTAAATCCTAGTTTGGAGCTGTGTTTCTCACTTGATTTCTGTCCAGCGTGCATCAGGGAGAAGTAACCCCAACAGCCTGTGCTTCTGCACGTCTTGTCTTGCCTGATCTTTGGCCACAAATTGTGAAATGTGCTCGCTGGCCTTGGGCAATAGAGGTTTCGAGTTTTTCTTTATGTAAAGGTGCTGTAGGGATTGTGCAGACAGGGAAAAGTCACTCCTTATGGAATTAAAGAGGAAGAGACTTTGGTTCCAAAACTTCTGATCTGTTTAAACTTTTCAAAGCCATTTTTTCCTCCCT
Source organism: Calonectris borealis (assembly GCF_964195595.1). Taxonomy (NCBI): domain Eukaryota; kingdom Metazoa; phylum Chordata; class Aves; order Procellariiformes; family Procellariidae; genus Calonectris; species Calonectris borealis. Next base: position 11,295,445 of record NC_134325.1, read on the forward strand.
TCCTAGCATTTGGCTTGCATGCTAACAAAGAACAGGCTTCCTAAAGCATATTGTGTTGAGTAGAGTTTGAAATTCAGAGCAGTGGTGATGTTGACTTCATTCTGATTTTGTTTGTTTGTTTTTTTTTTTTAGGAAATCAGTCATGATACTAAGAAATTCCGATTTGGGCTACCTTCACCAGATCATATATTAGGATTACCTATAGGTAAGTACTGGAAACACTTCATTACATGTATTTCTGTTTTTAGGATTTATAACTGTACTCATGGTTCTTGGACTTCTGACTGTTTGGGAATTTAATGCTCAGCAAAGCAAGGAGTTAAAAGCTGCATGTGGATGCTGCTGTGTCAGAGAGAAGTGTCAGATTTCCCAAAGGATTGTATTTCTGATCTTTTGTGTGTGCTTTGTTCTGCTTGTGTTAAATTGTGTGGTGTAGTTCAGAACAAGAACAGTGAAACTGAACTGAGTCTGATGAAATTCACTACTGGTCAGAATATAGGCAAGAATATGGTACCTGTCAAAGCTTTTTCATATTTCTTATTTGCATTCTGCTTCCATCTGGTACCCTCGGTTTATTGTCAACTGCCCTCATGCTTTTGATGAATACAGTCACACTTGTAGATGAGAAAGAGAACAATCTTCTTCTGCCTGGGAAGCTGTTCTGTGCAGAACAAGGGGGAAAATACAACTACTGTATATAGAAAATGCTGAAATACTCAGTCTTTTTTGTGCATGCACTTACCTTTGATTTACATACATATGTGTACAACTTTGTCTTGCTTTCTGTAGCATGAAGTTCATTTCAGACTAGACTTGGCACAATCTTCTTTCCTGTACCTTGCAAAACTGATGGCATTGAACCTTGGACCTTGAATTAATGGTAATCTATGCAGGGGAAGGTCTCCCTTTCTGATCTGCAGATGTGGCAGATGTAGCCCTGTTTGTGCTGTACTATGTTTTGCAGTTTCCCTTGCTGTATGGCAAGTGTCAGGGTCTTTCCCATTCCGTGCTGTGAGCACATCCTTCTTGCATGCTGCCTGTCAAGGGCATTTCTCCACATTCTCTTCTGGCTTGTATGGGAAAGTGTAATTGAACTGTCCACATCAACTAGACAAATGATAAACAAATTGAGATGTGCCCTGCTGTGCTTGTATTTATCCAAACTTTATTCTTAAGAATTTAGGCATAAGACCCTGAAACTGCATGGGCCAGATTACTTCCTGGGAGATTCCTGCCTTCTGCTTTTTACCAAGATCATTTTGCTAAAAATAAAGTGTTTTCTGCCAGCACTGTTCCTGCTTTTTGTTTTTCCATATAACTCTCTGATCAGTGCTGTCTGGCTGAGGAGACTACTCTTGGCAGTTCTTTCAATCAGCAGAAAGAAACGGGTGCCTTTTAGAGTCTGCCTCTTGGAGCATTCGGTTGGGCAAAGGGCTTCCTGTGGACAGTAGCGTCCAGTGCTGTGGAAGCCGCAGCGTTATGGAGGCAGGAGTTATGGAGAAGGAATATGGCCCAAGGCTTTGTTCTTGATGTCTTGGTGCAGAATCTCTGGGAAGTTTGCTCTGAGAGCTTGCTGCTATTAAACCGTAATACTTCTTTCTTTGCCTCTGTGAACTGGTGCATCCTTACTTTCACTTTGTTAATGAACATGAGAACAGCAGAACTCAAAATATAGACAGCACTTGAGAATGAGCAACAAACTTTCTATATCTATATATCTATTTCCTACTTTCTTAGTATCTTATCCTTGATTCTGTAACGTACCAGTTCTCCTCAGTTACCCTGTGCTCCAGAAACTCTTACTAACAAAAGAGACTAGGTGTTTTATACAGCATTTTATATGGCAAAGATTTTCTCCATCATTGCTTGTGTTTAACGGGTTACAATACCTGCTTTTCTTTCTTGCCTTGTCCTCCAGGTCCAAGAAAAGTTTGAAACCGGGGATGAAAAAATAAATAATCAGATTGTAATTCTTTCTCCCTAGGCCAGCACGTTTACCTTTCTGCAAAAATCAATGGTAATCTGGTGATTCGAGCCTATACCCCAGTTTCCAGTGATGAGACAAAAGGTTATGTTGATTTAATTATAAAGGTAAATTTTGTTTCCTTAAATATAGATAAATTGCTAACTAGAAGGAAGGAAAGTACTTCATTTTAGCGAAATGTAGAGTTTATTTTGATTGATCTTCTTTTGAATAGGATGACTGCATGGCAAACAACTCATTTCACATTATCCTTGAATAGCAAGTTGTATCCTGTGTATCTGCTGTATGTCACTGAGAGACAGCAGAGGTAGGGAATATGGAAAAGGGAATCACTTGGCAGTACTGCAGGAACTTCCCTAGTATCTTTTATTTGGCAATGCACGAACAGCAATCCCTCTCCCTCAAGCTGCCTATGCTGCTACTAGTACTTACTGCTAATAGCTGTAAGTAGGAAACAAGTCAATAAGAACTGCTGTCTTTGGTGACGCTACAGAGATTGCAATTATACATCTGTAAGCGTCAGAAGTTGTGCTAATGTGTTTATTAAGAAAATGGGATACAGAAGCGAGGGAAATCCTTTAAGCTAGGGAATGCAGGATGATTTGATCCCAGTACTTCTGGATTTTCTAATCCTTTTCCACGATAGAGTTTGTCCTTAGGTAAAAATCTGGGCTTTTTTTGCATGCTCTGTTCTTCATGTTACAAGTATGGTGAATTGTTATTAACTACTTAGCACTTATTATGTGCTTTGAAAGGTGAAAAAGCTGTCATGTGGCTGAAGTCTCTGGGAAAGTCTTAAAAAGAAAAGATGCAGCAGTGCTATTTTCAGAAGGAGCGATTACAAAAACGGGGTAACATAAGGTTCTTGCTGGAGCGATAGTGAAATGAAGGCACTAGTACATAATCTGCCTGCCACCTATTCCTGTTAGCCTGGCTGTTTGCAGAGAGCATAGGAACATGCGCGTGAGAGCGCATTTTACTTATTTTGGCTGCTTCCTGTTGCAAGGCACAACAGATAAGTGAGAGCAAAGAATTGTCTCAATTTCTTTCTCATATGTTAAATTGTAGAACACAATATTGCAGATCTGAAGTTTGTAATACTGTCTGCAGGAAAGCTAGTGGTTGATATTGTACAAATTATTGGTTTTACAGGTCTACCACAAAAATGTGAATCCCAAGTTTCCAGAAGGTGGGAAGATGTCCCAGTACCTAGATGACATGAAGATTGGAGATATTATTGACTTCAGAGGGCCAAATGGGCTCCTTGTCTATAAGGGGGCAGGTACTGTGACATGAAGGTGGGAGAGCAAAAGGGAGGAACTTACATTGGTTATTTTTCAGAGGTGTTTTATAAAACTTGACAACTTTGTAGAGAATCTTTTTTAAAAAGTGGAAAAGAGAAAATCTACCTTTCCTGGTCTTGACCAAGAGCCCATCAGAGTCGATATGATGGGAAAGCATACTTTGTGTGAGGAAGAGCTGGTTGTTGTCTTACTCCTGGGACCGTATAATTAAATCTGAAAAAATCGCTATTGCATTATATTACTGAGAAGGCTACACTGAAAATAGTACCTCAGCTATACATGTGGAGAGAGATGTTCCAGATGCTTCTGAAGCAAGGGAGGTTGTGGCCTAAAATGCCCTCTGAGAATCTCTGGGTTGTTACTGAATTACCCGCTGACTGTGAGCCAGCTCTATTTCATGATTAATCCAGGTCTGAGTTGACTGGACGGAAGTAAGTTCAGAGAAGTAATCCTCTTTCAAGATGCAAGTGAAAGATTTTGCTTTGATCTTGATTGAGAGGGACCGTGCACTTAACTCCTACTTCAGGGGGATAAGAGCTCAGTGCTTCTTTGGATCATGAACTTTTATCATGAGTAATATACTGATGAATCTGTTATATCACTCATTTCCTCTGAGATATATGTTTTACAAACGTTCCTTTCTGCTCTTCTTTGGCTGCTATAAAGAGTAGTAGCTAGGAAAGCTTGTTACTAGTTACAGATCTCTTAAAAGATGATTGGAATATGTCAAGCGCTGTTCATATAAGATGCTTTTCATAGGCTTTTCACTTGGCTTGGTCCTTGGAGATCAATTCAATTACAAACTGTCTGGTTTTGTGACAGTTCTGAAGCAATGGTATACCCAGGTGAGCAGCAGAAATTGGCAAGGTCTTCGCATCTAGGATACTAGAAGGTAGTCACCTAGCTGACTGCGAGCGTCACGGGGATCTCATTAACTAGAAATGAGTTACAATAATAAAGTGCTTGATGATAAAAGTATGCAAGGCTTCAACATTCCTCATTCTAATCTTTGCAAGGGTTTTTGCTTGATGTTGGTTTAATACAACTCCATTGAATGTGGACACACACAAATGGCTAGATCCATGGTGCAAATGAGGATGATGAAGATGGCCTAAGAAACCTGCTTCTCTGTAGTAGGGGCTGTGGTTATCTTTAGCTACCACTAACGTTCACAGTTGCTGAGTTGTGTTCTAGACAGTGATGTGGGAATCCTTGAGTTTATTATAAATTATGTTGGGCAGTAGGAAAGGAGTAAATCAGCTAGGATTGGCGTTTACAGAGACAAAGAGGTTTCTACTCTTCGTGCTCAGTGCTGTGCTGAGTCCATTTAGCATTCCCAGAAGATCTGTCCCAATTAATTGGTAGGCTGTAGTAATTTATTCCTATGGAAGTTGTATCCATGTTTGTTTTGGAGTTAATGTACCTGTAAGTTTTGAATATTTCTTCCAGGTACCTTTCTCATCAAGCCTCATAAGAAGTCTGAAGCAGAGAAAAAGTTTGCAAAGCATCTTGGGATGATAGCTGGAGGAACAGGTAAAACTATTCTCATCATATAGAATGTCTAGAGAACGAAGATGTCTTTATGGATGCGTGAGGAGTATCAAACACTGTACTTTCGTAGCAGAGCACTTCCACCTGTATTTCTTTTCATGAGTGTTTGGTGACACTGAGGCTTTCCAGTGGCTTGAGCTCAGTCCTGGGAGTTAGCAACTTCAAAGTCTTAGTCTTGATTTACTGTGTGATTTACTTGTGTGACATCAGAGGAGTCACTTCATCTCTCTGAGCTTCAGTCTCAATGATAAAAAAAATTTTAGGAGAACGTCTTGAGGGTAAAATTACTGTATGCGATAGAGAGTGCTGAAGAGGAAAGCCCCATATACGAGTATTGTGGTTTTGTTTTTGTTTTGAAACGATTTGTAATAGTAGAAACCCCCAACCTTTGCATTTGGCATGGGTTAGAAATTCAGAGGTATGTAGCCCTGTGCAAACCAAGCTCCCACTGAAGACTGAAGGAAGGCAACATTAATATTGAAACTGCAGCCTTACGTGGGTTGGAAGAAATACCCATTTTTTAACCACTTTGTTTTTAACAGGAATAACTCCTATGTTGCAGCTGATCCGTCATATCACAAATGATCCTAAGGACTCCACAAAATGTTACCTTCTTTTTGCTAATCAGGTGAGTATACGGACTCATCTGTTCTCCTTTAATGGCCTACTTTCTCTGCTGGCCTCTGAGCTTTTTAAACTGGAGACCCCTGGAGAAAATACTGCTCTGCATGTTTCATACTCATGCATTGTCTTTGGGTTTGTATTTTCACCCAACCATTTATGAGAAAATACTATCTGAGATAGCACATTTAAAAATGATCAGTATAGGGAGGAGCAGGAAATGGTTATTATGTAAGTTCTTAATCTATTGTCTTGGCTAAAAATGATTTAAGAAGAAGAAACTGAATAAAACAAATTAGCCCTAAGGCCCTTTATAAATACTGCGTGGTGCCGCTGTAGTTCCCATGATCTTTTATTTGTTTTGGAGATGGCTCCTCATGGTTTCACTTACACTCCCTAATTCCTATATTAGGGAATAAATAGTGAGAACAGATCCTTATCCCTCTACTTGTTTTATTCCTTCACTGATTTCAAGGAAACAGGATGTTCTGTTAATCTATTTCTACAGTTAACCTTCACCATGCTAGTACAGGACTGTATTTGCCAGAGTCAGAGATAAATCCAGCTAATTGTGATTTTAGCCTGGATTAAAAAGTTGTTCAAATTGCCATCCTTAAGACAGTGTTTAGGTGGCTATTAAGTGTCACAGTTTGTTGTTGTTAATCTGAATTTATGGAAGCCTGTAATGATAGTAGCCTACCATGTAAGGTGGGGGGGGAATCACTTTTTTGGTTTGAATGAGTTATCATTGCATTTGTCTTGTTGAATGCCAGATGAGCTCACATTAGAGGGCATCTTGAGATGGTTTGGAGCTAAACAGCGGTCTCATTTTGCAGACAGAAAAAGATATATTATTGAGAGCTGAGCTAGAAGACATTGCTAAGAGGCATCCTGATCAGTTCACGTTTTGGTATACACTGGACAGACCTCCACAAGGTAAGGCTACCGCGACACACTGGAAATGCCTCTGCTCGTCACAGTACAACAGTCAGAGTTTCACTCTTATCATAGAATCGTAGAATTGTTTAGGTTGGAAAAGACCTTTGAGATCATTGAGTCCAACTGTTAACCTAGCACTGCCAAGTCCACCGCTAAGCCATGTCCCTAAGCACCACATCTACACGTCTTTTAAATACCTCCAGGGATGGTGACTCAACCACTTCTCTGGGCAGCCTGTTCCAATGCTTGACAACCCTTCCAGTGAAGAAATTTTTCCTAATGTCCAATCTAAGCCTCCCCTGGTGCAACTTGAGGCTGTTTCCTCTCTTGTTTAAGGGGCCATTAGTATAATATCAAGTTGTCTTGTTTTACACTATTTTAAACAACAAAGACACCCCCCAACCCCTCATAAAGAAGTCTTACCACAACATCTGTTTTGAAAAGTGTTCTAAACCAGGTGGGCCTTAGAAAGTGTGAACTGATAATTAACTCCTGTTGGGTGAGACACATATTACTCAGTGGATCTTTTGATGTATTTCAGGATGTGCCAGTTTCTTGGACTTTGCAGCAAAAGTTACAGCTCTGTTTTGGCTATCTCCCGAATCAGGTTATGTTAGCATTTTGTTGACATTAAATTGCTTAATACCTGTAAATAGAACATGCATATCTTTGTTTTGCAGCAGCTCTAGATTAGATTCTGGTAAAACAGAGCTGCCGTGTGTATAGATTAAAGCATTAACCATAGGCTGGTGTAGCACTAAATTAGAAATGGAGAGAGAGGTTGAACTCTACTGAATCTCCTTTGAAACTTGGGTATTCGTATTCACTGATGCTGTAAGTGATCTGAGCTTTTATTTAACAGACGCAAGAGCCAAACTGAGTCAGATCAAAGTTCTGTACCTGTTGTCAGCACTAGCCACGAGTAGATGGCCAGAGAAGAGTAATCAGCAGGCCTTGATATTCTTCCAGTCTTTAATATTTCTCAGTTCTGAGCCAAATGTGTCTTTATAGATATAGTAACCCTCAGCGGACTACTTCTGTATGAACTTACTGTGTCTCCTTTGGAGCCTGTGTGAGTTTTTTGGCAGTGTGTTAGTGGTTCCATAGGATTAGAACTTTTGTGTGAAGAATGACTTCCTCTGGTTTGCATTTGCCTCTTAATTCTTGTGTTGGAAGAGTGTGAATAGGTCTTCACGTTATAATTTTAGAGACATCTATCAATGACCCCTGCTGCCCCATCTCTTCTCTATTGAAGATTGCTGGTCATCCCCATATAGCAGTGATTACGTACCTTTGCTCATCCTTGTTCTCTCAACCTTTTCCAGCTCTGCTATGTCCCTTTTTGAGCTGAGCAGATCAGAACTGAGCAGCGGTGGTCAAGATGCAAGCAAACTCTGTATTTTTAATTTGATGTGGTGTTCCCTTTTTCTTTCCTAATACTTCTTAACATTTCATATGCCTTTTGACTGCTGCTGTTTTAATAATCCCACTATCTTGCTCCTGATAAATGAGCTTAAATGATATATTTTTATATGTGAAGGCAGGATTTTTTTTCCTACTTGGCTCACTTTAAATGGCAGATGCATTCAATAATATTACTGCTTGAAATCATTTAGCATTTCTTTCCTCATTTTAATTTTTTTTTTCTTTCATCATTTAACTATGTGGCAGAACTGTTGTCATCATCAAACTTTGTCACCTCACCACTGATCTCTTTTCTAGGGTGTGGTTTTTTTTTTAAACGTGTTAGACGGCACAGGTCTCGGTACCTCTCCCTGCACAACTACCCCTCTCTTCACTGGAAAAGCTGATTTACTCTTCCTGTTTATTCCTACCTGCTGTCTCATTTCTTCTAAATTTATCATTTATTCACAGACTTTCATGTCTTATCAACCAGATCCTTGTTATCCACATGCTTGTTGTCCCTATCGAAGGGGACCACTAGGTTTGAGCTCAGTGAGAGATTTAACTCTCTCTTGGCTTGCAGTGATGGTGGCATAACTTTGCTGATTTTTCAGCTACTTCGTGACTACAACATACGCTGTTTAAAAAGGCTTCAGACTGTACAGATATTCAAATTAATAGTTTAATTTCTTTGTTTCAGATTGGAAGTACAGTTCTGGCTTCGTCACTGCAGACATGATTAAAACCCACCTCCCTTCCCCTGGCAGTGAGACACTCATTCTCATGTGTGGCCCACCACCTATGATTCAGTTTGCGTGTCAGCCCAACCTGGACAAACTTGGCTATCCCAAGAGCAGTACATTTTCTTATTGACACTGATGTCATCTGATACCTTTTCGTAAGTACTGCGTATTTTCCTTCAGGAACAGCTGGTATGTAACTGCAGTATTTCTTTTGTGTGTGTGTGTGTGTTTGTGTTAATTGCTTAATGTAATTTCTGTGGTTTGTAACTTCATAATTACCTTTGTGTGTTTTAATACTAAGAAGTTGAGAGATCATCTTGAATTGTGTGAAAGTAACTTAGTCTAACCTCTTAAGTTAGTATGAAATGTTAATTCTGAGAAAGAAAAATTAAGTGTAATCGGAGAGGTAGGACAGACATAAAAGCACTCGTTTGTTAACATGGGTATGGAATTTCGGAGAGGCCTATAGAACTGGACTAGGATTATTTGACTGTGCTCTGTAGGCAATTAATTTATTTAGTGCATCCTGGGGAAGGAGAGTACAATGAACAGGTTTTTTTTTTTTTTTAAATGCTCTTTTACAGTCCTTTACCAGGGACTAAGAAAGAAGTCACAGTATACTATTGAAAAAGTGAACAGAATTTGGGTAACATGCAAATTGCTTATTACTGTAACAGAAATTCTCATTAATGTGAAATTCTTTCAGGAGGATTACATAACTTCACGCTATCTTCTAACAGCCTTAGTTAAACAATCACTGCCAACTGTATATGGAGGTTCTGGGCTACATATACAGACATAGCTATCCAGTGATGCTGCATCATTTGAATGTCATTCTCTAAGTAGTAGCTTGCTTTTTTGGCAGTTTCAGAAATTTCCTTTGCTTAAGAGAAAACATGGCTTCTTACTTCATATTGTAAGCTATGTTGAGTCAATCTTAAACTCAGCTCATGCCTCATGTCAGTGTTTTTACCACATAGCATTTAATTCTTAGTCTTCAGTGCCTGAAGTACTGCATGTTCATTTCCAGGAATTAGTTTATACTACGTTTGTTTCAGGGTCTGACAAATCCCTGAGCCAGAAGACTTGGTTCTTCAGATGCTAATGAATATGTTTACTAAATATTCTTATTCATCTAAAGCAAAAACAAAGGAATCGACTAGTTAAAAATTGACATAGGGGTTTTATACTTCATCAGTTACGTTGTAGCAACAATGCAAAGACAGGTACAGGGATTCAGACTGTGATTCTGTCCCTGGTGAGAGATCAACCACATGTATTTGTTAGAATCATTCCACAGTCACCAAGAGATGGAGAAACATTCAGAATTTATTCATAACAGTCCAAAAATAAGCATTTATGCCTGTGTTATGCTAATTAGGATTTCTTTCTCTCTATATATATATAAAAAAAAAAATCAATAATTTTATAGATTGACTATTCACAGCCAAGTTAGCACAACACCACACTGAGTTATAAATACATCATTGAAATCTGAAAATCTGCTTGGACTATCCCAGTGATATTAAAGCTGCCTCTGTTAGAGCAGCTTATCCTATTTGTAGTGCTGTAATAAGTCTGCTGGCTAATTAACCTGACAAAGTATTTCAAATGCCCATAGTACATTATCTGGTCACTAGTGTTGATTGATTGCATTGCCAGATTAGAGATGTACTTGACTGGTATGTTTAATACCTTTATTAAGCATTTTTAGTTTGCTGATGTGTAGACTAACTTCTCATTCCTTTGGATTTTCCATTATCATTTCATTGTTCAGTGATCGAAAAAAAATTTGCCTTGGTTTTACCATTTTGGACAATAAAATCATGTGTTTAACTTCTAAAATACGACCATACAGTGCAGGGTCTGTCATGAGAGGCTCATGGAGTGAGGACTAGAATAGGTCACCTTTAAAAAGTGCCACTGATAGCTCTTGAAGAGCCCTTGCTGCATACTCTGGACAGTACCTGAGATTTCCCCTTTATTTGGGAGGGTTGTGGCTGGGGAGTGACCTGCCCCGAGGTTATATTAATATGTAAACCAACACTCTGCAGCCAGCAAGGAGAGAGTAATGCAAACCATCCATAATACATACTACGTCTTTCCTTTACAACTGAGCAGATTTCCTTTCTGGCATTTCTCTGTTTACTAAGATATCTTGTTAATACCTTATTAATTCACAAGAGGCACATGTCAACAGATGCCACAAGTAATTGCTGCTGTAAAGGAGACACTTTCACCCTTGAACAGCCCCTCAGGTAAGTAGCGAGAGGCCATATTTCCCTCTGTTACAGTGCTGCAGTCGTGCCTAGCTCAGTAGAACAGCAACAGATCTGTTTTGTCAGGTGTTTTGAAGAAACAAAAATTTGTTCTATTATGGTACTTGCCTGATGCTCCTTAGTCACATTTTACACATCACGGAGCAGTAATGTTTGTCTCCTATTGCTGAATAAAGTATTCTATGAAAATCTATCTGTAGCTGGAATGAAAAGAGAACTGAAAGAGAACAGCAATATTGTTTACAAGATCACCAGTTCTCATGCAAACGTGACAAAAGTGTTTCTACTGCAGTCTCCAGTTCTCAGGGCTGTTTGCAGGTGTATGTTTAGTTAGGTGTAGCTCCGGAAACAAAAGAGGCTTATTACAGGCATCCCTGTCTTCCTGAGAGGCCATACTATGTTTCAGACCAACCAGGCACAGAGCTTACAAAACTTTGTCCGAACTATTTTCACTGTTCAGAAGGCTTATGAGCATCCTGATGCTTGCACGTGTGTGTCAGTACTAGCAATTTTAGACAAAATGGTGGTATACACATAGAGCCCATTCAATAGTTCTAGTTAAAGAACTGCCATTTAAAACCAAACAATGGATCATGCTGGAAATTCTGTTGCATTTACCCTACAGAGTGTGGCGAACACCATTCTTAAAGTTACATTTTACATTAATTAAGTGTTGTGATTGCTCCTTGATTGTGGACATCTTAGTGCACATGTAAAAATCACACAATAAAAAAAAAATCACTTTAAATGAAGCACCAGCTTTTGAGTCAATCAGTTTTTCTGGTAGTCTCAAAGTTACATTTCCTGCTGTGGTTGTTCAGCCTCTTTTTGAGTTAGGTGAAGTTTTGTGAACACGCCAGCTTGATTGTCATTCTCCTGATAAAAGCAAGGGCTTGATGGATAATACTATGTTCCATTCTTGCCATTCTACACTGCACTTACTTAGATAAAAAGAGGGCAGGACATGTGCTAATGAAAGGGATGAGAGATTAAAACCCTTTTATGGGAAGCAGTCTCTGGCAAGGCTCCAGTAGTTGTTGGGATCCATTACCGCTGCACTCACCAGCATCCATCTGAATTTCTAGGTGGCTCTGATTAGTCCACATGGTACAATAGAGTATTAATAATTCCTGCTTTACAAGTTAACTACAAAAATAAAAAAAATACAAAAGATCTTTCATATAATAGTACATAAACATACCATGTAAAAGATGACTGAATAAAAGGGTAAAACATGTTGCCAGTCTTGGCTTTCCAGACTCTGGATATGCATACCACTTCTCTCTCAACACCTGTTTCACATTACGAAATATGGAAAATAGCATGGAAGAGAGTTACCTGTAATATGCTGCTACATTGACAAATCAAATGCTATGTGGTAAGTCTCATTGGCAGAAAAGAGGTAAAGGTTTTCTGCACCACAGCATAAAGCTTCTCCTGGCCACCACTCTGGGCAGGCATGAGGTATTAGTGTTCTTGGTCATGTTGAAACATCATCTCCAGTCTTCAAAGGTAGGTGTTAAAAATCTGCTGTCATTCAGCATTTCATCTTGGCTTAACATCGTCTGAAAAAATAAGACGTGAACAAGTAAGCATATTCAGTTAGAGGCCTATAGTTAAAGAAATCCAACTGTAATGAGATCAGATTCACAACAGAGGGAGTTAGAGCCACATAAAATTAAAAGGCATTTCTTGAATGCAGCTTTAAATAAACTATTATTTGCTTGAGGAAATTCTCACAGAGATTGCGTGTGTGGCATGTGACTCAACTATGTAATGTAATTCTTCATCATACCTTTCAGTCAACTTTTTTTTTTTCTTCTCTTTTAATTAGCTGCTATGGAGTCAGGAATTAATACAGTGATTTTTTTTTTGTTTTGTTTTCCATGGAGTTTTAGCTCATGTAAATTTTCAAGTCTGTACTTCTTTGCTAGACTTTGCTGTGACTGAGGCATTTGATGGTGGTTACTTGCAAAATCTTTGAAGAATTGTTTTCATTTACAGAGATGAATATCTATCATTGGGTCAAAGAAATAGAGTTCATGAAAACTTAAAATAGGCCTAAATTAAACTTAATTTCTAGTGCGATTTAAAAGCAGGGATTTTTTGGACTGTGAATGCGCAACCAGGCTGTAAAAAGGCATTTAGCAAGAATAATGACTCACATACTCTTAATTACCACCAGCAATGACCAACTTTCACTGAATTCTAGCAGAAAACATTTGTGACTTTAAAACAAGAGTGAAATTACTACTTACCGTAAGATGGCTTATGCCTTGAGAAAGAGCCCCTATTTGCATTACTGTTCCTTCTGAATGTTCCATCTGTAAAAGTATTCAGGAACTAGTTCAAATCAGACAGCATGTGCAATTTTATTCACTCTACATGCATCTTTGGGAGGTATCTGTGCCTGGACAAACGAAGTTGTGATACATTTAAAAGCTCTGATTTCTGCACATTAACAAAAATGCCTCCGTGCTATAAGGTATGTGAAAACACATTTAATGATAGGAGGCATGAACCCTGATTAAGGAAGATTGATTCCATGAAACTTGAGCTGTAATTGACACAAGAAAAGAAAAAGCTTAACCGATATTATCAGTGAAGAGTAATATTTTCCAGATGGTGTAACACTTCTGGTAGTCTTCTTCCACAGGCAAGTGGTAAGAGTCCTTCATGATACAGTCCTACCTATTCTTATACAAAAAGGTCATCAGTTCTAGGGCATTAAGATTTCACTGCATGACCACATGCTCAGAAGTCATGCTTAATTGAAAGACCATGCTCCTAGAGAAAAATCCAGTATTTTTGTAACACTTGAACAACTGCATAGTGTAAGCGATTGGCTCAAAGTTAATGCATTCACTTGCAACTCTTAACTGTGCAAGTGGACATCCATACTAAATTATAGTCAGGACTTGGTATTGTCCCTACTTGGGAACAGCACTTTATTTTGCTAAGGTGTAGATTGAAAAAGACAATTGTTAGATAATGAACACAAATGAGATGTTAGATGCAGTAAACCATGCAAATGAAAAAATTATTTTCACAGTTAGTCTTTCAATTTTGTGACCATTCTCTTACTAGGCTTACAGTGTTTTTATCTCACTTAAGGTCACTGAAGATAGGACAGTTTACCCCAGCTGCCTCTGTCTGGCTCTTGTGTGTTGCCAAAGTTCACACAAGCCTCCAGGAGCTCCATTTTTCAGGGTTTACATCCCTTTACACAACAGCAAAGTTGAATAAAATTTGATGGTTTTTAGTCTTCATCATTTGTCTGTATGATGTAAAGACAGTTTCATTCACAAGTTCACTACTACATAACAAAAGTGAATTATTTAAGTATTGGTTTATTAATGATTTTGTTCGTTACTGATGCATTGTTTTCACATATACTGTCTAAGCATAACTACTCCCCATGGTACATAATGAAAGAAAAATTCAGTTGGATTCTTTGATTAATGTCTGTTAAAAATATACAATCCAGTTGTACTTTAATATATAACTTGATAGCTTTGTACAAATTAGTCCAAATAAATTTATTACATTAAAAACCACCCATAAAGATAATGAAAAAAGTCATGTGCCGTACTCAGATTATGAGAGCTAGAAGTACAAAAGTCTTGTGTTTACTGCAACCTCCACCTTAATTGTCAAAATACATCAATCTTCGTAGTGTAAAGGTGTTATATTCCTGAAAAAGGGCTTGAAGGTGGATGAGTTTATTATTATGTTGATTAAAAAAATTAACCTGACATTCTTAGTATAGAACTCTTTCCAGTGTCCACAGCTAATACCTTCTCAATGAGTTCATGCGGATGTAGAAAATACTTTGTTATATGCTAACATTTGGTTATTTGCAAGCTTTGGAATGCATGGAGAGGATGAGATGAGAATGGCATCAGTCTGTCTGTCCCACCTGATCCAGCTCCCTATCAGTGAATGGACTAAGTCCTTTGTATGCACCATAGTTTTTCTGGGTACCGTTCGTAGCAGCTGGGTTTGTATCCATAGGACAAATGTAGTCTGTTGATTCATCAAATTTCTTTTTTCTTAAGTTTCCAAAATGTGAAAATCCAAGTTTCTTTGGCTAAAATAAGAAGACAAGTTTTAAACAAGAAAAGTAAAGTTGTCCTTTAAACATTCAAAATCCTCTCCATTTTGATTTACTGCTATACCCTAGTCCTTAAAGTTACGTAGATTCTGAACTAAATAAATTTAATTGGGAGTTACAGTTGATTTTAAATACATTTAGGTAGTATTGCTTCTAAGAAAAGACAGAAGGGATTGCATGCTTATTTCAGAAGCTGATTTAAACAAATGATATAACAGGAAAATGTAACACTCCTCCTAGAACTGACCTCTCCCTGCCCACGTTTGTCCCTTATTTTCTTTATAAAACAGGGGAAAGGGAGTCTGAAATTCTGAAATACCTCCTTTTTGAAAGCAATACATACCCGAACTTTGGCAGTGGTGGTCAGAGGTGTGTATGCTGTTGACTCGGTTATTTCTCTTTTTTCTTGTTGCGTCTCTGGTCCAATTAATACGTTAAAATTGGTTGTTAGGTGGCGTCGCAGTAGGGTCTTTTGAGGTGGAATATTCAGCAGCATTGCCAGTGTGTCACCATTGAAGCGAGGCTCGAGAATCTATTAAAAAATGGCAGAATACTTACTTTTTTAATCTGGTTAAATATTTGTAATAGTAAATCATTACTTATGTAAGTGCTTATCAGAAGGATTTCTCATTCTTACAAAGCTATTTATCTATATTAGACCTTTTATAACTCACTCACGATATGATATTCACTAGGGTTTGAAGGGAAATACATGAAAGTAGGCACTAAGAAATGTAGAGTGTGATCAGGCAATACATTTATCATCAGACCTTACATTTGTTTGGATTGAACAAATTTGTTTTCAGAATTTTCTGCTCTACTTTGAGAGAGTATAAACTTTAATCTTAGCACAATTTTTCCTATTTCATTTCTGAATCATGGTATTTCAGAACTCTGACTTTACTAAGCTGCAAATAGTTCTGAGTGTTTTGAATTAAAAAATGTCCTGATTGCTGGCAAGACTGCTGCGAGTTCAGGACAGTTATTTACTGTGGCTCAGAATTCTATTAAAACCACTCAAAGAAACACTCAGTGATGCCTTATCAATAAGTAACTTTCCCACAGTACAATTTGTTTGGGGGTTTGGTTTTTTTTTTTTGATGTACTGCTGTTAAACACTCATGCACAGCTCAGCTTTGATTATAAAAAAATGTTTTAGCATTTTCTTTTTTATTTTAATTTTCCTTTGTAAAATTAAGATGCATGGATCAGATACAGAGGCTCTTTAGAAGGTCTGATCATGCTGTCATATTGCACATGTATTTGTTTTCTCCTGCTTGACAAACACCAGATAAAAGATGTTTTATATTACAGTCTGTCAATTTTTATTAGATATTTAGTAAAACATTAAAATGAATTCTTACAATCAGGCCACCATGCACTCCGCTTCCTCGAAGGTTTGGTGCATATTCTGCCAGATCGACTGATCTGAGCCATTCCATCACTCTGTGATTGGACCACTGAACTACTTCAGAAGGCGAGACATTATTCTGTTAAAGCAACCAGAAAAGATGATGACAATATAGCCTGCGTTGTCACTGCATGTTCACAGTATGTATCCTAAGTTCAGACAGAAACATCATTCCTCCTCTTCCTCAAAGAGCAGTATTTTTTTCCCCGATTCTAAGGCATTTTTTCTGTTCAAGGCCTCTTTCAAACATCCTCTGATGAGATGGCAGGCATAGTTTAGTACAGATGAAACCCCATATATTGCATCAAGTAGTATAACAATAAGAGATTACAGATACTGGGTGTAAAAAAGGGAGCGTTTTGAGAACAGTATTATTATCAGTCTTTAAGACTAAGAGAATAAGCTATGCTGACCAGGTAAGGCAAAAACCTTGCAGTCTTTGAGAGTTAAAAATTAGGACAGGCAAGAAAAAAAACATTCAAATTATTCTCTCGGAAGTTGAATTAACTTCTTTACGCAAATAATTTCTAAAGGGAGGTGCATGAAATTCAACTAATAAGTGGTTCAAGCACTTAAGGAGTGAGTAGATTTTTATTACGGGTGAGTACATGTAACACTCCAGAGTGGAAAGCAGCGTATCTACTGCTTTAGACACAATTTCCTAGTAGCAGTGATTCTGTTGTATCATTGTACACAGTAACTTTCTATCCCCTTTGGCTGGAATCAGGTAATTAGTGCTTGTTAAATTACCTTACTTAAACATTCTTTTACCTCCTCAACTGGTCTCCTGCGTAGACAGTGGGGGTTAAAACTGTTGACATGCAGCACATGAATGGCACATTTAATACTCAGATGGTGCAGCTGACTGGTGACTTTCAGAAAAAGAAGGTCATTCTGTAAAGGAGAGAGGCTTTTAAGTGGCACAGAATACATACCAAAACAGTTACTTTCCCCAAGAAGAAAGATTTTAAGCTTGCTATGTAGTTTTATGTAAAACACAGTTTTGTTTAGGTAAAACAAAAGTTTATATTTTAAAGAGGGTTTTTTAGGGTGGGGGTTTTGGGTTTGTTTGTTTGTGTTGGGGTTTTTTTTGGTTGGTTTTTTTTGTTGTTGTTGTTGGGTGGTTTTTTGGTGTGTGTGGTTGTTTTTTTTTTTTTTTTTGTTTTGTTTTTTTTTTTTTTTAAATTGCACCATAGCAAGACCTTGCTAAAAACTGAAGGCGAGCTTGTAGCCTATTGAGTAAAATCCAGGCTCATGGATAATTTTAAAATATTTGGACTCTTCCTGATCTGGCTAAGATCCTGTTGTGGGTAGGATCACTGCAGCTAGCAAAACACCATAGAACAACAGGGACCATGCTCCTATAACAAAGGCTGCAGCGTAGACTGATAACTGCTAAATTTTTTTTCATAGCATAGTTAACCAAAAAAAACCCCCAAAACTTAATTATCCAAACCTGGGCAGGGAAACTGTAAAAAACCACGGTGGCATGTGTAGGCCATGGTTTGCTGATAGTGTGGTCTAAGCTGTACAAATTACTGGATTTGCTGCTTATCTTTACATTACTGAATATTGATGCTAACCTGGTGTGGAGAACAACACGCTCCAGAAGCTGCATGCAAAATAGGTCATTTTACCTTTAATTGTGGTGTGCTATACAATATTGCAAGAAAGACTTTGCAGAAGTTAGCTATAACATATCCTATGACTTATTTTAGGTACCTTAGGAATAGTAATCCTGGCACTAGACAACTCAAATGAGTTACTACGGGCAACTATTTCTGTCTTACAAAAAATTCTTTAACTGCTCACATTCAAAGGAAAATCGTAAAATTCATTGCTCATTCTGAAGTTAAATTTGGTTAAACTGAGGAAAGAAGGATTTTAGCTTACCACAGTTAGGTACTGCAACATCCTCCCATCAACCCTGGATTCATGAAACTGGTCTTTGTACTGAGGTAAACCAATATCATCAAGCCATCCTGCAGATACAAGAACAGTGGTGTACCCAAATCCAGATCAGTGAGAATGAAGCCCTTCTTGTCTGGGCTGGCTTCTTCTGAGGCATTCAGGTAGCTCATTCTACCTATTCACCTTCCCAAAGGACAGTCTCTTACCAGAAGCATAGAAGCAATTCCCACGAAACAGCTTTGTCCACGATACTCCTGTGATATTTTTACATACAGTGTGTGACTGAGCACATACCTTCTGCAGCATGACGTAGCTCTTGCTAGATTGAACCCCTGCCCCCCGCTATTTACTTCCCTGCAATCTGAATGACAAGAATTCCCCTTGGAAGATCATGCTGCATAGCTGTATATTTGGATGTCAAGAACAACATAAAAATCCTCATTCTATGGAAAATTTTACTATGTTGAAACTTAGTGCTCTTAAAAAGATGTTTGGTAACTGCTTAAACAAACATATATCAGGCAGTGCAGCCACAAGGGTGGGGGAAATTCCAAACAATTCCATGATAGTTCAATCACTTACGTGTCACCCAGATATGATCAAGTTGCGCAGACTTCTCATCTTGTTTTGCATTTATTGATTTAATGGCCAAAACTAATTTCTTCCTGTGCAGTGGATGCTTTATTCCCATTTCCTGCAACAATAACCATTAACAAATAGTTTGTCTTGCCTATGGCTCTTTTCATCTCATTAGGTATCTACAAAAATGGGTACTACATATTTCAGAAAGGCAGAACTGCCAGTTGTTTGAAGTGGCCTAGTTGTACAGAATCAACATGTATGGTTGCTTGAAAGAAACAGATTATTACCTTTTCCATGTCCTGAGGTGTTGCAGTTAATAATGTATGGCCTGAAGTCACCCACTGCCGTGCAAAAATGATGTACTGACCGAGACCAAAGTCCTCAAGCCAGTTGCAAACTCTTTCAGTGCTCCACTGAGCAAACGGAGCATTGTAGTCACTGAAAAGTACAAGAAATGTTTGAAACTCTTAAAGGAAAGGAATTCTGGTTATTATCAGAAAGCTCATCATGTGCCAGAGGCAGTACTACAGCATATGTTTTAGTGTGCTTTGTTCTGTGCAATAATAAAAGCTAACAGCCATTCTTGCAGTGTATGCCGTGGTACTAGTGTCCTGTTAATTGGACTGCCCAGCCTCAACTCATGAACAGTTGTGGTGGGGAGGTGGGCGGGGAATAAGAATTTCCCATTTTCTGTTTGAAAAGAGGAAAAAAGGAATTGCGGAATCCTCATCACTTTGCAGATATTCCCACACGAGATGATGACAAGATTTCTCATTCTTTAGCAAGGTAAAATTTTTGACACTCCAACAAACAGCTAGTGCTGCAACCTGCAGCTGAAGGAGTGCAGATAGATGAGCTACTCAGCATACGTTTCCTACCAGAGAAATTCTTCCCAGTTGTTGTGGAATTCCACGTGTAATGAAGTATGTTGGGAAAAATGTATTTCACAAGAGGAGGGTTTGGCTGTTCAGCACATTTAACGATACCGCATAATATGCTGTGCAAGGTAAAGAAGGAACCATTACCTTTTCTGGCCTTTGGTTTCCTTTGATCTGGATAACCGAGGTCCAGCTGTTGCACGGAGACCACCTCTTCGAAACTCTGCCAAACCCAGGTCGTCTGCAGGGAAGTTACCTGACTGAGTTCTTCTTATTCTTTCAAGACAAGAGTGCCAAGATAGTACTGTTAGCTTGCAACAGAAAACATTTGTTTCGTATGGAAACTTATAATGACAAGTAGAAGATGTATTAATCTTCCTGTAAACCACAAACATCTAATTCACGTGGTAGCTGAAGAAGTTCCAGGCAAATGCTGTCTAGACCTGACTCTGAGGAAAAGAAAGCTCTCCAGAGCAGGCATAACCCTTCCACCCAAGTAATGATCCACACTGGAGGCCAGACTTCTAAGTGTCTGCTGTCCTGAAGCAGATAAAGCAAACACAGTAAAACTCAGTCCCCCTGCTTATTGTTTCTGCTATTTTCTCTCATTTTTTACCTGATGGCTTCTGTAATGAACAAGTTGCTATCATTTAATTTTTTGTAGCTAATGAAACTGTTGGCATTCTAAATTATTAGCATTATAATAAGACAGCAGAGTGTATTATTTCTTCCAACAGCACGATGCTGAACACTACCATCCATTTTTCTACACCCATGTGTACATAGAGACACACCCATACAATCACAGAGCTGCTTTCTCTCCTTTTCCTGAATTTTACTTTATTCTTGCTGTAGGTATTGTAGCTTTTGCTGAGAATGGGATTCATTCTCAGCCAAAATGCTTTGACAGGAAACTTAAAAAAAAAAAAAAAAAAAAAAATCATCTTACTTTCCCCAGATTTTCTTGATCCCTTTTGGACTCTTTCTGTTTTCTGGAGACAATGGAGATTGCGGACCTGAATCCGTTCCCGAAGAAAGAGGTGAAAGGTCATCTGAGACTACTGTACCATCCACATTCTCTGTTTCTCCTGGGTTAAGAACAGTATTATAATCACGTTGTATACTAATCATTAACAAAGTTTTTATCTGGGAGACTAATGTTCAAATACAGAACATAATAAAAAAGTAAAGACATTATAAAATTGTTCTTGTATTCAAAAAGCATGCTCAGAAGGTGAAAAAAATAGTAGCTGTACATTTGATACAAAAAAGAAAATAAATATTGGGTGAAATAGTATTGTTATTTCAGTCGTTCGCATTTAAATATATTACATTAATTAATTCAAGGTCTTCAGACTGAAGCAGACTCTTCAGACTCTTGCCTTGCCTATTCTTAATACCAAAACTTCTCCTTCAAAAATCAGTGGGAATTTTTCTGTTGACTTCAGTGAAAACAAAATAAAAACAGGAATAAGAATCTTTAAAAAATCCCATCCAAATGCCATGCAGCAAAGGCTGTTACTTCATTTCAGTACTGCACTTGAGGAATTCAATCTGAATGGCCCACTTGGTATTAGTATTTCATAGAGAAGAGAAAGGAAGGGAAAAAGGAAGGGAAAAAAGCAGCAAAATTCATGTTAAAGTTGCATCTTGTTTGGATACAGTACCTAGCACTGGTGCACTGACACTCCTGATGCGATCTTCAGTCATCCCAAGAAGCAGAAAGCCAGATGAAGAAGCAAAGAAGATATAAAACACCAGCAAAAGAAAGTTACAGAAGAGCAAAGATGTAAGCTAAGCATTAAAAGCAGAAAAAAAAAAAAAACAGAAAAGAAGCAGTTATGCTTGACATGAAAGTGAATATGCATTGATGTGCACAAGCCCCAAGAATTCTGTACGGGTCATCTTAAAAAGATAGGAATGATCATTTATCTCTTTTTTTTTAAAAAAAAAAAAACAACCCTATTCTCAGACAATTTTAACACATTAAGCATATACTACAGAGCTCCATAAAGCCTGCAGAAGCCTGAAATGAAGCAATGTCTAAGATTACATCAAATTCCTCTGAAATACAGGATTGGAGGTATAATGAGTTTACTGCAAGAAACAAACCAACCTGCATAAAAAATTCTGTTAATTCAGTGTATTTAAGGAGTCATTGCTTGTTTCTAGAAAAAGAACATTTTCCTTTACAAGATCACCCATCCTTGGATAATCCTGCAGTTAAAGACATAATAGCATGGCTCATGCATTGCCTACAATGTTGCAATCACAGAAAAACTCTTTAAAAAATGCTGAACAACCCACAACCTATTGAACCAGCTTTTAGGACCATGAGGCCTTAAAAAAAATAAAAAACATACCAATCAAAAAACACCCAACCAAACAAAAAAAACCCACCTCAACTTTTAAAGTGTAGGAACACTTCAAAATCACAAGGGATACTCTTCTGCCCGAGCTTCCAAGCTATTCAGTCCTTGGCAAATAACTGATTCTGTCCCTCACTATAACACTTTTTGTCAATAAATCCATGCTTAAGATGTCACTGAAAAGAAATTAATGCAGGCTTCCACACATGGCTGTGGTTGTGGAATAACAATATACTTGTATTTTCAAAATCCACTGATGTTTTTCTGCACCTAGCCAGTTAATTTTTCACTTGTGGGTCCCCACAAGCTACAGCAACCAACAGTGCTGATGCTAGGATTTTTGCCTGAAATGTGCACATGAGGGCTAGTTATATTGTAAAGTTTCAACACTAAAATGCCATGGGATGGCAAGGGACAGGTTTGTTTGGTTTAATACACCAATCTAGTGTACATTTTTTAAAAGTATTGATGATGTACTTGCCTGTGCATTTTTGTTTGTTTGCTTGTTTTTTAAGAAAACAGATCAGCAAACTCAGGGGAGCATTGGAAGCATGTCCAGAAAAAAATACTGCTTATTCATATTGTCAGTATGTTTGCATCTCTAAAAGTTCCAATTTTTAGTTACAGATTTGTTGACTTTCAGAATGCTCTCCCCCCAATCTTCAGTGTCTCTTCATTACTTACACTATCAACAATGTCAGCAAATTATATCATCAAGTGCAACAGAAAAGAATGCTCTAACTTAAAACCATACTTTACTCTCCAGTGAGCTAATGTGGAGTATTTTTTGTACATTGTTAAAAAAAGAAGTAGAACTTTCCCTGAATCATGCGAACATCGTAGTCCGTTGTTCTGGCATAGCAGATTATATACCATGTTATGTCCCGATCCCTCAAACAGTTTGCTTTTTTCCCTTCTACATAACCCTCTCAGAGAGGCGTGGATACATACTTAGGCCCAGGATGCTGTTGTCCTCATTGTCGTTCATGCCACACCCATCCGGCAAATTGTATGTTCCCTGCTCTCCATTCTGTAAGGGTCGGGGCAGCTTTCCTGGCAAGGTTTGATACTTGCTGCCCTTCCCAAGCGGCTTACTCTGGTAAATAAATAAATAAGTGAGATCACTCATAGTATTTGCAATCCAGTACATGATATTTTAGAAGTTGAGAAAAAGTATTTGACGTTCACGGTTCAAAATTACACCACCCCCTCCATGTTCCTTCTTACAGATAATTCAATTTAAATCCAATAGTCAGCTGACAAAAGTTTTCTAGCTAAGACACAGCCTTCTCTTTCCTCATCTGCCCCTTCCACTTCAGCCAGACCGTATATTACATTAAAATATATGTTGAATATTACCTGGTTTTATCATAAGAATTTTTCTAGCTGCCTCCCTTTCCTCTAGGACCCTGGCACTATATAGTAATTTGGTCCTTCCAAGGTCAGCTTTGATAGTGCCAGAAACATTTTTAGTTACTTCTCAGCCCGTTCTTTGCTCTGTTAATTTTTTCCCCCCTATATTTCACCAGACTGTCTATGTTTTTGCCTCACAATTGTATCTCACTGGAATTTAAGCCAAAAGTATTTGTATAACTCCAAGTTGGTCAAACATATTTGCCCATAACCATTAATAACAGTAAAAGAATCAACAATGAAGTTAGGCCACAGAAATTTCACTTTTGTAAGAATTAAGATCTCTTTGTACAGATAACATTACAAATGTGAGGTTTTTTAGAAAAATAATTATAGCTAAATATATAGTTGCCAAATATATAGCTAAGTGTATAATTGTCAATTCTATTATAGAACCTAAGCACAAGGCAAACTTTTGATATATGCTGGGGAAAAAAAGCAGAGACTGACCTGTATTTTAGGGCTAGTCTGAATGGCTGCTGACTCTACAATGTCCATCCAGTCAGGCTAAAATAGAGTCTAATGTGTGCTTGCCTGCAGCTATGGTGCACGTACACAGCGTCACTAGCATCAGTGAGATAACCTATGCTGGGAGAACCGTCCTTCAGCAACAGAGCTCACAAGCGGTGGTCCTCAAAGTCTCGGTATATTGTATTGAAAGGGAACTGGTATGTAGGGTTTACTAAAAATAGAATATCTCTTAATTGTCCTTGCATTCAATTTTTCAGTGATCAACTACTTGGGGATCTTGCTCCTTGTACAAGGGCAGATTAGAACTTGCATAAAAATCTAATAGTTTTGGGCCTAGCAAGATACTTTTCCAGCCACAGTATGCATTTCACAGAGGTACCATCTACAGTTTTGGAAACGGCACGTTGAGACTTCTTCAATACTGAATCCAAATGAAAAGATGAAGGAGCCATCACTCTGGACAAAAATGTATATCCCACAACTGTAAAAACTATAGGAAAATAGAGGCTTTTCCAGAGAAGCAATGAACCTGCAACTCCACCTGACATTAGTGGGAGTGGTGTACATTCAATGTGTGTTTTGGAATAAGCTCACACTGGTAAATGTTTCAGCATCAAAAAGGAGGTTGTGTAGGAAAACTTTGTACTGAAAATACGCAAAACACATTTAGTATACAGAAACATGTAGTATGCTCCTGTTTAGTAACCCCATTCTAGCAAAATTGTTTTAAAACATTTAAAACATCGTCTGTGACAGGATGATACATGAAATATTTAATGAGATAACCACTGGTTTATCTATTCTTATTTCAAGGCCTAGAGGGGTCTTTGTGATAATATAACTGCAGTCCAAATTCCTTAATTCCTCACCCCCTGCTCCTGGTTTGGCAACTGCAGGAGTACATCCTGACTTGTACCAAAAATTATATGAGTAGAGAAATTGCTTATTAAATTAGCACTCTATTTTCTGAAATTGACTGGCTTCAGCTTCCAACCTCACATAAAAGCTTTTAAAAATAAAAAAATATTTCCCTCTCAAATCCTTACCCGTTCTCAGAGTTTGTCAGTACTTGAACTGTGCAAACATTTTAAAAAGAAAATTAATGTGAAATGAAAACACAGCCATACCATCACAGCACATCACAACAGATAAACGTTAAGAGAGTTTACAATTAATATACCTCTTGTTCTACAACAGGCTGTACTGGTTTTCCGTCTACATACTACGGAGTTGCAGGGAGGATAATTTCAAAGTTTTATGGAAAAAAGCAACAGACAAATGTTAGTATTAACATACATACACAGAACATCAATTGTAGTCTTATTACTATAGTGATGCTACTTAATGCATTGACAATATATTACAAGGTCTGTTATCTCTTCATTTAATTTCAATAAAATATTTAATACTAAATATGTTTGTTCAAACAACTCTACAAAATTCAGGGCCTGTTTAGGTTGTGTTGTGATCAAAGGAATTTTTCTATTTTCAGGCTTCTGGGTGTTCCCTTTAGACTTACTTTAAGCTGGGAACATAACAGTTGTTTAACAGTTAAAACAATATGAAAATGACTGACATAAAAAAAGAACATACACATTATTGTATGTATCCAGCTGAAACCATAAAGAGCTGTGATAGAAATGAAGTGGTAAAAAGACCAGCATGGCTAGGTCAGAGACACCAATGTGTTTTATTTTATTATCATTATTGCCGGATGTAATTGGAATTTTAGTTTTGTGCAAAGCAGTATAGCTCCAGTAAACAGTGCCGCTAGCACAGGTTCTCTTGGACTTAATGGAAGAAGCAAAGTCTTGTCATGCTGAGTCAGCAAAACAAGTTTTCTTGGCCTTAGTTTTGGTTGTAACTAATTCACATTTAACCACTCACTCATACCCATAGGGAGGTCTCAATTATTTCACTAAGAAGCCTCCTGTCTAAATTAGGGCAAACAATTTAAATGCCTTGCTGAACATGGGGCTAGCTTGCTACAATTCTCTCATATCCTTGGTAGTTTCTTGTTTCTCTATGGACTCTGATTTAACAGATAGAGCAGATTTACAGCCTAAATGTGTAGGTACAGCCTTATCACATCATATCACAGAGACAAATTAAGTTTTTGAATTTAAGACAGGAAAATAATTTAAACGTTATGAAAAGAAAACAGACCTTCGTAAATTCCACACGGAGTGAAATGTTAGTTCCGAACTGATTTGTCACATGTATGATCACAATCATTTAAATAAGTGCAACACAAATTTCAAACATTCTATTTGGTTACTGTCATCTTCAGGGATTTAAGAAAATTTGAAGAACTGGAACAATCGTATTACTAGTATCCATTTTAAATGGCATTACTGGGTGTGGGTAATCTACTATTAAGCCTAATTTGCGTATAGAAAGTGTCAATAACAGTCTCACAAAGCATAATTACAAGTGCATAAAAATTTCAGTGTACATAATGACAAAACGAGCACCTGGACTATAACGTAATGAGACTTTGTAAATTCAAAAGTCTTTATTCTGGAATGGAATTAAACCTTTGAATTAATAACAGTGCTCCTGCTGTTTTAACTAAGGCAGCATCACTACCATCTTCAGGAATGCCATTTATATCAAAAGTCTAAGTTAGGGAGCGACACTCATATTTACATGCAAACACTCAAAAAGGAATCCTATGTGGAAATACCCAGTTCCAATATTTAATTACTTTCAGGATTTGCTGCCTTAACATTTTTAGTGATTTGGAAGTCAAAATTATTTTAAAAACACTTACCTATAAACAAAATAATACTGCAGTTCAACAAAATGACTCCTCATTAACATTATTTGTTGTATTCCTCTTAAATACTTCTCTTTCAGCTGAAAAGCTGAATTTGAGGATGGGTGTGTCAACTAGTTTCTTTATTCCAAGCTTGGCAATGGGGTAAAAAAACAACCTGAACTGTTTTATCATTAGGGCTTTTTTCCCCACATACAATGTTAGTGGTGGTTAGGATTACTATATGTGAAACAAAAAGAATATTTATACTTGACCTTTATCTTTTAGTTGTGATACTAAACACCAGAAATTGTGATTACAAATAAACCAACCTTTTCTAGGGATTCACTCTGCAAATCTTCTAAACTACTTGACTTTTTCTTCTGTGGAACCCTTAAAATAATGACAGGCAAAAAAAGCAATATTTAATACAACACAGTGTATTTGCATATGCCACAGCTGTATCATATGACAGCTGTATATATCACGTAATGCCTGCACATAACAGATAATTCAGAATTAGGAGATTAATTTCTTTTGTTATATTTTTAGCCTAAAACTCATAGTATTGGGAACTGCAATAGATGAAGTCAGAAACAGCAACAAGACGTCCTTTGATCAACAAGGAAAGGCAACAAGGCGCAATGTGTGGTTTTAAACCTTATTATATATAGATGACTTTTTAGAAGCTCTTAACAAGCAAAAGTAGACAGTAGTAATTCTCTGTGAACAGTGTGCAACATTAAGAGTTTTTTAAAAGATTTTAAAAATGGAAAAAGGCAGAATTAGAAAAAAAATTCTGTATGTTTCACGTTTCAATTAAAGTTACTCATTCTTACCTATTTATGCTTTCCAAAGATTCTTCTTGTGGAGAGGTTAAATTAGTTGAAGATACTGGAGTGCTTCCACTTTAAATCAGAATAAAATATACTGTTTTAAGTACATGCATCTTCTGATTTATAAAAGTGCTAATTTATTCCTGTAATTCAAACTTTATACAACTACGTATTGCAAACTCCCATGGCAAATACTGCTTTCACAACTACCCAAAAGTTCTTGCAGAGCCAAGAACAGGCAAGACAAGATGCCAAACAGGTTAAATAATACAGACTTAGGACAATCCACACAAAAAACAAGAAACAAAGGTCTTGCCTGATTTCCATAGCTTTGCGTGGCACTGGAGAGAGCATAGCTGGTGACAATTCTCCTGAAGAGGCCTATGTAAAACATAAGAGTTTCAAGCCTGTAACTCTAGTGCCTCATTCTGAATCTATTGTGCCCATACCAAGAGGCACAAAAATTCAGCCAGGGCCAAACCCTCATCTATATTACATTAACTACTACAGAGATACCAATACAAACAAGTCATATATACAGCAGAACTTGCTTCTAAAACATCTTTACTAAGTACCTCTGTTTTAAATAATTCTCCTTGAGGGTTATTCAAAAGATTCCACTTCCTTAAAGTTGTCTCAAGTTCCTCTTCACTGCCACCAGGGATGGAAGAGCCTGCGAGCATTAAAGATTAGAAGTAGAAAGGGAGAGAAGCAGGTTTTGGGTTTTGTTTTTATTTTATTATGCTGAGCATCACTGTTTTTTTTTATTTACACTCTACTAAACGTCTATATTAGCATACATTAACACTATCATACTCCCTGCAGCACCACCCCAATAATCCAGAGCATCATGGCTTGCGCCTTGCTCATGCACACAAGTGTCCTCCAAAAGCCATGTCCCACAGGGGGATGGTGCACTCAATTATGTACTACCAGGATGTGGCCAAGCAGAGTGGAACGGCAGGGGTTACTGTTGAGAGCACCTACTCTTAAGGTAACAGTGGCGTAGCTATCTTGGGATTTCATGTCAATATGTCTCCAAAAGCTACAATCACACCTTTGGATTTCCTTTCAGAACACTTTCAAGTGAGAGACCTTTATTTTTTATAAAGGAACATTCAAAGAGAGATCTACCTGACTCTTGTTCTCTATTCTTGTGTGTTAAATACAAGTTTTCATTATGCCATACAAGACCTGAAAATATTGTGTTTGTTAATGTGATGACGTACATTGAACAAAACTATCCTTTCAGAAGGTCAAGTTTACCAGACTAAATTTAGTACTGAAAACTAAGGTGGCAACTTAAAATGAGATTGTCCTAAAACCCACTCCACTTCCTGCAGCATAATTGATAAATGGGACAAAGATTTTCCCCCAGATTTTGAAGTTAAATATCTAATATCATGTGCACCAAAGCAACCATGGGTTTTCAGTTGTTCCTTCCAAACCAGAACTTGCCTAGTCGGCTGTCAGGATTTTTCTTAGTGGAAGGGAGGGGCAACAGAAATTACTATATTGATTGCAACTCTTTTTAGCAAAAAAGAAAAAAAGTCCTCCTAACACAGTATCAAATTGCACCTGAGATCAGCTTCCCTTTTATGAATGCCATATAAAAAACATGACATAAAAGGAAAACATTGTGTCATGAACGCCAGCTGGCTGGCAGCTGCCATTCCCGAATTGAACTGGGTGTAGGAAATCTGAATATAGGATGTATTTAATTAATTAATGTTCATCATCCACTAAGGTCTCCTGATATCATTTGACACTGTAGAAACCGGTTACTCATAACATAATGGTCACAGGAAACACCATACAAACTTAATACCTATCTTGTATACTTTATTAATCTCCTACAGATGAATTAATTTAAATCAAACTGAATGTCATTTTAATTTTGAATAATAGATTTTTGAGAGGGATATAATGCAATTTAATAAGAATACTGTAAACTTACGCCTTTAGCTAATTTGAATGAACTTTCCTAATTGCCCCCGTGTCGACAAATTCTGTCTGCATGAGTGTCCTGCCGTTTGCTCCCTCCTTTTCACTCTTTTTGCTATAATTCCTTTTGGTCTGGCCTCTACAACCCATGTACAACTGAGGGGATGGCAACCAGCAGCAGTGAAAAAGGCAGTATGAAGCTTTGGTCATGAAGGACAAATGTCATAGGCCTGCACTGTGGAAGAGACTTAGAGGAGTCTCATCAGCGAGGAGGGACAGGACTGCATGAAGTAGCTAATAAAACCATGGCCCCAGCTGTCCACCCAGCCATCGCTACATGGATGTAGGAGTTCTGCAACCAAAGCTCCTGCTCTGCTGCAGTATATATAGCAAAGTATTTTAAGGAGAGCAGTTGCTGACTGCAGATTGCCTTGGCACATAAGGAGGTAAGCTGCAGAGCTTCAGACCCAACTGATGAGCAATTCACACAGCTGTACAACCAGAGCAGTAATCTCACCAGTCATCCTTCCTTATCAATCAGAATCCTTAATGACACCATCTAAAACAACACACAGCACCAAAATTAGGCTCCAAGGAGGGATTTACTATTAACTGGTGTAGAACAAATTTTAGGTTATGACTTATGGGGTCGAGCATAAGATTCAGTCACAGAAGTCTTGCTGAATAATAAAATTGTAACTAAGTCTCCAGACAGATTTGCCCCTATTTTTTCGTACTGACTGCAGCACAGGAAACAAAAAGGAAGTCTCCACAAACTACAGGCAGTAACACACAAGCCTGGTCAAGACATAGTGTGGTTCTCTCTGTATCTGAAAGAGTAAATACTTGCTCTCATAGCACTGCAACGTGATACAAATATATGCATAATGAAATACATATTACTGTACACATATTTAAAAGGATAACAAATAGCAGTTGTAGTACATGCAGTTTTTTAAAAGACCTGATATCAGGAAATTATTCACAAGACATTTTACCATGAGCTGCAATGATGATCTCTTTGACCCTCCTGTACTGGCTTAGCAATAGTGTTAACTCCTCTATTCGACGGTCCTGTGAAAAGCATTAAATAAAATCATATTTAAAATCCTACATTTTTAACCTGCAGAAACACTGTATTACACATTCATTTCCGTGATTTTGGCCTGCCTTTCCAGAAAGCAGGATCAGGTCTCTCACATGCCTTGTAAAGAACGTTTCTTGGCTTTTATTTGCCATCGTACATAGTATTTGCTGGGCAGTGTGGAATTATGGATATATGCAAAGCAGAGAGTTTGACATTACTAGTAAATTAGTTATTTACAGAAGCATAATTTGGAACTCTGCTTTCACTTCTGAGAGTCAAAGGAATATTCTGGAGTTGAACCTCAACTGCCTGAAGTGGGCAGTGTTTGTTTTTTGCTAGCATCGTTCCTGTAATCGTGAAGTAAATCATGTTTATGTTTTGTATAGTTTAACAATATAGTCATGTTCTTTAATCCTCTCTTGTAGGGTATGTTCTGCATTCCCACATCTACACTTAGTCCAGTTTTGAACACACCTTTTTGAATTTAGGCAGTCAAACCTGTACAGAACCAAAGAAATGAGGTCTCAGGAATGCCTGATGCATTATCCCACTCCACTCTTTTTCCAATACCTAATGCTTTCCTATTATGTACGGAAAGCATCTTAATTCATGTATGCAGGGAGTGGACTTGCCTTTTGCACAGACGCAACATGGCGATGGGTAGTAATCATTATTTAATTGACTAGATCTGTCATTTCTCTCATTTCCATATATGATATTGTGTCCCCGATGATAATAAATTCTTGCTATCGGTCACTAAGTGTGCGATCTTGCAATTTGCACTCTTACAGCTTGTTGTGTTTCTTTGACCCCAGTTCTAAACCATTCCTGTGCAATAATCTCGCCCAGTGCTGTGACTACTGAGCACTGAATACAAACCCAAGCAAGTAATAAAGAACTAGTTTCACAACCAAGTGTCAGGAAAGCGACAGAAGCAGAGAAGTGGGCACTAGGGAAAAACAACACCTTCCAGGGAAGTTGGCAAGTATTTAAGTCATTAGCTCATACTGAGCTGCTGCACTGCCATAGCTAGGTGAGAGATACTTCCATTAAAATCTGCTCCAGTGCAAGTATGGCACATTACAGTCACAGCAGGTATCAACTGAGTTGTAGGAGTAACTGCACAGAAACCAGACCTTTACCACATTACAGAATGGAAGATGATGCTGATCCTCCCTTCACGCCTCAGCAAGTACGCACAAGACAAAAGAGGCCTAAAATAGATACCCAGTTATCCCAGCTATGGATAGAAGCAGTAGGTTCTTCTTCATAGCAGAGAACTGAGACTAACATACCCAGTTTTTTAAAAAAGAATTACGTGCACCGCTTACTAGCAGCTTAGTTGAGCACTTTCTGTCCTAAAGGACACAAGGAATATTTAGAGTTACCCCAAAAGCTATTTAGAGCTATTTTCCCTCAGGAAGAATATTTTATTTTGCAATATTACTGAATGTAACAGCTTTACATTAAACATGTAAGAAGCTGTGGGTCAACCATCAGTCCACTAGTTTAAACGCTACAGTTTCCAAGGAAATAACTCGCCTTTCCCTGTGAGTATATCCAGGTATTAGGACACAAGCAACAATATTTTGTGCTCCCTTCAAATGCAAAAATCTTATGCAGACTTAGAATAACTTTGGCAAGAGATAATGCCACGTCTTTTATTTTCCAGATGTAAATTTTGGCTTTTTGAGTTTTTAAGAACTAAAGGTTGTTATGAGTCACATTAATGTTCTCCAGAATTAACATTGCCCTGTCCAGATTCCCCACGTACTAAAGGAAGTTTTTAGGGATATATATTATTGTCTGTTTGATTGTACACAAGTATGTCACCATAAAGGAAAATCCTGTGGCTTGGTTTATTATCCTAAAACAAGAATTACAATTTTCTCAAGAATTAATCCCCCTCACCCCCCCCCCCCAAAAATAAGGAACAATTTATGTAGTAAGTCAATGGCATCTGAAGTGGAGATTCAACATCCTCCGAGACTGAGCCCTAAACTCTGCACTTGAATTGTCTGATTGACAGACAAAGAGCATACAGGCAATAAGAGACAAAAATCATATTTACCATTTAAATGGGTTTAATTTCACTCCTCCTCTCCTTTAGTACTCTTTTTATTTTTCTTACCCTTGTCTCTTTAAATCCTGGTCCCTTTCTCTCAAAATTTGAGGCTGATTCAAAGGCCACTTTGACTTTCTCTTAATATCACAATCTAAACTGGGGATATCAATCCACTTCAGATTAGATTGGAAGATGAAGAGCTGCCAGAGATGCCTTAGTGATCTTTTCAATAGCAGAAACCATGAGATTCTGCTCATTACAGCCTTCACTTTCTACTCCCCTGTGGAATCTAACGAGCCTCCCAAGTTCTGCAGCCAGCTTAGCAAGGTCAGCCACAATTTCTATTTAAAAATCAACCTTCTGTCACAATCTCATGGGATAATCCAAAAATCAGGGCAATAACTACGCTTACAGAAAGTACGTTATTCAGCTCATTACAGAGATTCAAAACCATCATTTCATTCTTACTATGTAGAACAACGATTATTTTCTCACCTTCTCTTCATTTGCAGCCAATAACGATTCCATTCCTATCTTCAACCGTTGAACTTCTTGATCTAGAAATGTTTTTAAAATGTTGTAAGGAAAATACACTTGCTATATTTAGTGTAAACAATATGTGGTTTGTGATATTCTCCCTATGTTCTTATGAGTAACCAAAACCATGCCAGTGGCATGGCAAATGCACTGTTAAACTACATTTAACTTAGAGCTTTTCAAAAGCTGAACTATTAAAAGCATCGCACAACACAAACATGCTGGTTTTGCTTATAAAAGGCTACATAATATTATTTCATACTCTAAGAGTCAAGTAAAAAAAAAAGAAACGTTGAAGCTTATTTTGCAAAAGATGAGAGTGCATTTTCAGTTATACATTTAAGGAAATAATTTTAAGTATGATTGAAAATTAATTATATTCCATCTGGGAAAAATATTCACCAGCTTATGACAAGTAGTTCAAGGACATTCACGAAACTTGGAAATGAAAAATAACAAAAACTATTTTGATCTGAGGAAAATTTGTAAATTTTTTTTTCTTAAAACATTTCAGTATGAATAACTGAGTTAAAATCTACATCAAGAGCCAATACAGAATTGCCTCACACAAAATGTAGTGTTACAAGATAGAGGTTGTTCAGGAATGTTATAGTCAAAGACAGTTAAAACACACTCTCTGAAAATTTATGAGGTTGTTAATCACATCACCCAACTTTGCTGAACCAAATCTTTCATTTCTTCTCTACACACTATTGCTAGCAAGTCCTCCAGTACCAACCTATACTAAAGTCTAGATGATGAAGACAGAACCTGAAATAGTTTATCTGCTGTAACTGCCACTCAGGGAATTCATGCTTTGACATTAAAACAGACCCACTTGTTTCACAAAAGACTATGAAAACCAGATGTGGCAGGCATGAAGTGAGAGAGAAGAAAGAAAATCAATCTGCTACAGAGCATCTTTAAAGGAAATGTTTTACAACTAAATGTTGAACATACAATGTCATATTTAGACTA
The DNA here is from genome assembly GCF_964195595.1 of Calonectris borealis. Lineage (NCBI taxonomy): Eukaryota > Metazoa > Chordata > Aves > Procellariiformes > Procellariidae > Calonectris > Calonectris borealis. Next base: position 11,329,624 of record NC_134325.1, read on the forward strand.
TTGGCAAAACCTGTAATTAGTTTTTCTTGTAGTGATTCTGAAAAATACACACCTTGTAATAATTAAGTTTTAAAACATGTAAATGAACTTTGCAAACATTTCTCTTGCAAAAGAGAATTAGTAACACAAGACATGCACAGACACAGCCAAATCAAAAACTAAAGCCAGCAGGCAGTGGGCAAGCAATTGGAAGATTTTAAAAAAGCCATTAAAAATCACAGTCCCATTAATTTCTCTTTATACATATTAGACTTCAAAAAGAACTGGTGTCAAGGTATTATTAAGCACATTAAAGCAAACTTTACTTACAATACTTATAACAACATCAAGTATGGAAACATTTTTATTCAGACTTTTTTTAAATTTAGTGCACTGATTTAAAAAAAGCCCAAATCCTTCCCCTCCAAGGAAGGAGGCTTTCAATTAAAGCCATCTTTCCAGATATTATATGGGGTTTACATAGGTACAAATAAAAAGAGGTAAAGGTTAAGTTTTGGCTCTGTTAACCTTGACAATGTCCCTTTGAAGTCCAACTATCTGATTTGTGAACCTCTGATTTTTTTTTTCTGAAGTGAAATCTTACTAAACAGGGCAAGTAGCTGTCTGCTTGCTGCAAGCAATGAAAGCAGTGTCTCATGTATATTACAATTAGACAGCCAAATCTAAACAAACATTGAATTATTCCTGCAGAATGCATTTGAGTTATAATTTGTGTGAAAGGAACAGTGAGATAAAGCCAAAAGTGAATTGCAAGGCTTACGTTTTTCTTTTAGCCTTCTCCTATAAACTTCCTCTACGATGGTAAATGGTGAGAGTCAAATAAAGTATGTAGAAAAAGCACATATTAGATAAATTTTGCAATTTAATTAGAATATGCATTCTAGCATACTACAAGTACATTGACATTATTTTCCAACTTTATTTGAGAAGACCACCTAAAAATCTGATAAATCAGTAATTTTTTTGCAGAAGAATTATTACTGCTGCATACTGTTTCCATTCAAATATAGTCTAAGTGGTTTCTTTAAATGTAGCCTAAAGAATCTGTACAGGGTTTGATTCTTCTCCCACTGGAAGCAAGGACAGTTTCACCCATCTTCAGCATGAACAGGAACAGACACACGACTGGAAGTTTAAAGTTGTTGAGCTCTTGATTTATTGTCACACTGCTATCTTTCCCTTGAAATATCATAAATTATTTGGGCATCTCATAGAAAATACAAAATGCTATTAGTAGAAGAGTTCCTCTACAAAACACTGCTGTTAGACAAACTAATTTTCTAGTTAGACATGCAGTCCTCTACATGCACAAGCTCTGCAGCTGAGTGAAATCAGCGCCAAGTGTATGTTAAGTCACTTATTTGGAATAAACAACAGTCAAAATAGAGTCTTCTAGAAAAGACACATCTGCATTAATTCCTGTAAGGAGATTCTTGGTAAGCGCTGAGGAGGAGGTAGCACAGCACCTGAAAAGTCACATCTCAACAAGGGCACTCTTTGGAAGCGTTAGTTAACACCCACGAAAGAAGTTAGTGCAGCTAAGCTGAGGCACTGCGTGCGGTCAACTACACACAAATACTCCTGCGTGGGTAAGTGCCAGTATCGTAGAAGAAAAAGGTCACTAATATCATATTGCTCACACCCAGCAGTTGACAGAAGCTCCAGGGAGTCAATATTTCATAGAACTGTGACATGACTGGTTGAGACCAAAGGCTAAACAAACTGGTTTATTTGCCATTGACCTGTATCAACAGTGCAGATTTAAAACAGAAACCTGCAATATCATAGAATCGTAGAACAGCCCAGGCTGGAAGGGACCTTGAAAGACCACTTGGTCCAACCTTTCATAGGAGAGGGAGCCTAAATGAGATATAGTCCTGAAGAAAGGAAAGACGCGAATCAATGGCTGTGTTTTAGAATGTTCGGACATTTAAACGACATTATGCTTAGCTACTACTGTGACAATTTTTTTTTCTTAAAAAATGGAAACTGCAAAGATTTTTCAGAGAAATTTTGAAGGTATGCACAAAAAAATATATTTCCACTGAACCACAATGACTCTTTCAAATTATAAATAAAATGCCAGTAGAAAAAGTTTCAGTGCCCTTAGGATACTTATTGCAATTTGTGCTGGCTCTAGATTGGGATAGCATTTCACATATTAAAGGCCTCTACTCTACCAGAGGACAAAATAAATTTGCACCATTTTTCCTCCCAAAATAAATTCTGTAAGTCCATTCTTATTCACCTTGTACTCCTTTGAAATACTGAGCCAAGCTGCTACCAAAGCGAAGTTAAAGTAGGGTTTGGGATTTTTAATTTTAATTCCCCTCCTCTTACCTCTTTCTGCCACTTCACTATGTGATGAGGTCCTAGATAGCTGACTTTGTAAGCGTTCTATTTCTGCATCTTTGAGAGCTAATTGCTCTTGAAGCTGGGCTATCTCAGCCTGAAAGAGAGTACAACAAATTCAGAATAACATCGGTCATCGATCCTCTGTGATTCTTTCCCATCAACTAGAAGACTTCCAAGCGTAACGCTTTACTTCGACTGATGTCCTGTTCCCAATTCAGAACATTTCATAAACACTGTAACAACCTTACATATTTCATGGTGTTACTATCCTATTCCTTTTACAGAAGCTCACTTTTTCCAATGCAATTAGCTCTCAGAGAAGAGAGATTTACAGAAAGGTAAAATTTTCAAGGATTCATGTAGGTAGAAAAGCTCTGGAAAGCTCTCAGTGCTCTAATACTGATTATATAATAATGACTATTACAGGGCAACTCCTGAGTTTTGCATGAAGACCACTAAAAGATAACAAAGCATTTTTTAAAAGATACTGGTTTCTTATCCTAGTTATTAATATAACTTAGAATCTATTAAGCCCTTTTCTCAGCAGCATGACAAAACTGTTCTTCCTCACATCAGAAACTACAGCAATAGGCTAGAAGCAAAGCATGGCTTGGAAAACAACCACATATATGCACAACGTATCAGGGATTCATTCATGGTTACTGCAATTTGTGCTGCCACTGGATTAGGATAGAATATCACACATTAAAGACCTCAACAATACAGAGGGAAAAGAATTCTGTGATTGTCCAGCTTGAAATACAGCGATTCTCATCTCTTTTTCCTACTTATGAGAAAAACGGTCAACAGCATACTTTACTAAGTCAGTAACTTCATTCAGATTTTCCTTAGCAGCCTTGAAGCCTTTATATATACCAATATTCTGCATTTCCCCCAGCAAAAGCATACCAAACCTCCTTGCAGTTAAAGAAAAAAAAAAAGAAAAAAAAAATCACTAATGTGACCAATTTCTCAAAATACTAAAATAAGGCAGGAAAAAATGCAAAACACCAAACAACATTATCCGAACACGGGAAAACATGGACTAATTTACTCTAACACACAAACTTATTTTCACCAGGAAGCAAGCAGCTGGATGGCAGCAAAAGATCACCACTCTGCCTGCAATTCCATAAGGAATAGAAGAATCTGCCTTGTTGCATCTCTGAAGGGATCCTACACTTCCCAGTGACTAATATGCTTTTTATATCCAGCCATGGAAATATTCCAATTTCTCATCTAAGAAGCTGGAGCAACAGGAAGACAAAAGCTGCAGAACTCTTAATACCAGATTTGGATTTGCCTCCCCCAGTCTATTTGATTTCATAGCTCTTTTAAATGCCCTCTTTTTCCTTTAATGTCTCATTCCTGCCATGTCTACAATTATTTTTCTTCTTTCTCTCTCTTTCCCTGTACTTTTCTTCCTTTCTAGTCCTGTATCTTTTCCCACTCAATGGGTTTTACAATTCTTATTTTCAGCCTGCTCCTACACTTTCCATAATCTTTATCTGTCTTGGCAGCTGGCCACACACTGCTTGAGAAAATATTTTCCCAAAGACTCCTAATTTCCACCATGTCAGATAAAACATTTTCATGGATACAAGAGCTATTGTCTTAATAGGAAAAAAGACATGATAGCAACATTTCAATATTCATCTAAGAATTCTCAAAAGAAAGAAATGCTAATACAAATAATAGCTATCTGTAATTTCTGGATCAAGCTATCAAGTATTAAAAAGAAAACTCAGTTTAATAATTTGAACTGTTTTTCCAAGATCCAACCACAACTCAAAAAAGTCAGTCATTCGTGTGAACAGGGATTATACTGCTACACAATGAAAGGAGATGTGATTACAGCACAAAAATGTACCTCAACAGGGAAAAATAATAAGGTGCTTTTTAAGCTAGTGGAAAAGGGCTAAAAATTTAAACTAGAAATAAAGTGCAAATGTTTAACAATGAGAATGTTCAACTAGAAAAATTACTGTGGAAAATGATAAAATGTTTCAAATGTGGAGTTTCTCCAGATTACAATCCAACAGCTTTCCAGGATTTAAGGTCAACAGAAGGGTAAGGCAGCTATGCACTTTGATATACACGAAGTCAAAGCAGATGATCTAATGATGTATTTTGGGCTTAATGTCTATTAAAATAAATTCCATAGTAAGTGAACACCCAACCAACTTTGCCTGTCTCTTCTCTTCAGTCTGGAAAGCATATTCCACAGGGGCTTGTCACCATTACACAAATGAAAGACAGAAAACCGTCAAAGAGGCCTTTTCTCAGAACAGGTCTTGTGTAAGTCAAAATGCCTTCTTTTTTTTTTTTTTTTTAAATAAGAATTACAAAAAGGTAGAAGACTGGAAACTGCAGGGAGGGAGCAAAAGGCACAAAAAGAAGTACAAAAACTTTAAACCAAAATACTTATTCCAAAGATGGTTGAAGAAAACTTGACTTTATAGTAGGCCCTGACACAAGGGAATTGCAAGAAAAGTAAATATTGGTGAGAAGTGGAGCATACCCCTTTCCAGCTGAAATAAGTCTGTCATTAGTAAATGCCAAGTATTCTGCTTACTTTAGTTGCTTTTAATTTCCACTCATATTGATTTCTTTCATTTTCCAGTTCTTCCACTTTAATTTTGAGGTGTCTAAGTTCCTGTAGCAAACCCTGCAAAGGAAGAACAGCAGCTAAAAGTAAGATTAGTCTGGTAGATACTAATTTTCCATAGTCCCGAATCAAAGATCACACATGAGCCACACAGTAACAAACACTAAACCACCACATTAAAAACTCTGACCTAGTCTAAGATGACAAAAAACCTATTTTGAATTGAGAGATAAGGAATACTTTCTCAAACTCTCCACCTGAAATTATGAGCAAATTTCTTAGTCATATTAAGGAATGCAGCTGAGCCTGGTGAAGTTATGTGTGTCTCAGTGAAAATGAGCCAAAAAATCCACAACTGCAGTCTCATGTAACATTAACTATTGGGTTTTGGGGGGGAGTTGGGGTTCATTTGTTGTTTTGTTTTGGGTTTTTTATTTTGCTTTGGTTTTCAGCCACCTCAAAGTAAGCAGAAACATGCAGTGCTAAAAGATTACTAACTTTCATTAAAGTGACAATCCTCTCCCCAAACAGGTGTTTAAGCTACTTACAAGAAAAATAACACAGACTAACTAGTATCTAGCAAGTTATAGGCATGTAATACCATACACATACAGTCAAATATGACTACAAATATGCTACTTTCAGCATTGATGTCTGCCACTTTGTAAACTGAGTTGATGCAGCCTAGAGCTGCAGCCAGCCAGGGTTCCTAACATTCTCCATCTGTTCCTCTGACAAAGCTGTCTCTTAAATGTCCCTTTTCCCTTTCCTTGATAGAATCGTATCTTATTGTTCATTCTGAAGGACAACATTATTAAATCCCTGATGGAGCTCTGACGAGACCAAATGTCTTTAAATGAAGGAATAGAAAAATTTGGAAGTGTAACTCAATTTTGGAATCCTGTAGAGTATATACATTAAGCAACCATACTAATATCTTGGATTAAATTAATGTTTATTTTTAATGACTCACAGATTTGACTCTCAGATTATTTCCCCAATATGCAGCTTGTACTATAGTCTAATAGTTCACTAATTAGTTCTGAACAGAGGCAAGCTCAGAAACAATAGCACTATTTTCAAAATAGGCATCATACCCAAATTCGTTATTTTTAAAAAATAAACCTATGAGAAAAATTACTGAAAAACTCTCTCACAATGTAAGCAGATTATTTATGAAGTTCTGAGTATCCAAATATTAACCAGAGAGATGTGGCAACTAAAGCAAACTGATTTAAAAGCAAATATTAAAATGGACTTTTTCAGGCATACCAGTATCATTCCACCTTCAGTAAATTTAAGCAGTTTATGCAAAGTAGCTTTTGTTTTGACATGTGACATAGTTTTGACCAAATACAACTAGGATCTGTAACGTAAATTCAAAAGTGCTTTTCTAGTAACTGCTAATGTCAGACAATAAACAAAAATATGTTGGATTTGAAATCTGAAAGGTACAAGTAGATTATTTTTATTATGGCTTTTTTCATTCACTTTAACATTATCATTAGAAAAAGAAAGGATACATTTCAGATAGTCTTACCTGAAATTTTATATCTGTGTTAAGCTTTTAAGATATTCAGGAATTAATAATCTGTGTTCAGAGGACTGGTTAGGGTGCACCATCATGCACGGCTAGGGTGACATTATCATGAGGAAAATTAGTGAACTACCAAACCATGCTAGCATGCTGCATATCAAACAGACAAGTCTCAACTAAGGAAAAAAAAACAACCCACACCACACCAGCACTACAGGCATACAACTAACAAGTAAAACGAAAATCATAAAAAAACCTGAAAGAGGTGATTGGGTGTTACAGATGTCTGTGCTTTAGTAGACAAGCACCAATGGTGACCAAATTTGCCCCAATAATTGGGGGTGGGGTGTCAGAGGTGGGTTTTTTTTTGTAATTTTTATGACCACCTCACTCTTTGCTAATGAAAGCCACAATGATTAATGCCAATAATTCACAACATAGCTCTGGTTAGTGGAATTTAGTTTCTGCAAGAGAAGAGAGAGACAATACACAGGCTTCTGCTAAGGTGTACTTCTCGTACATCACACCGAGAGCAGTTCTTCTGGCTGAGAGCCTCTATCACTGATCTTGGGCTAGATTGAGGACCATTAGGTGTCAAGTCTGGTTTCCTATCTCGAGACTTTCTTTCTTGGATTCTACTATTAATTTCCAGCTGCAGTCTACACATCTGCTCCTGTAGCTCACTGATCAGGTTCACTACTGACTGAAAACATGGGAAGAAAAGGAAAAAAAGACAAAAAAAAAAAAAGACAGGTGAGAAAGAAAATGATGCAAAGAACATATTTCTACAGTTGCAGCACAAGAAATACATGAAGCATGTCAAAGGCAAACTAAAAAAAGACAGATGATGTGTTTTCCTTCCGAGTATATGTGAATGGGTATAAATCTGGAATATTGCACAAACCTACAGTTTAAATAGAACAGGATCTATATTCCAGACTAATTCATGACTCTGATCCTAATGTGAAGATCAGAATTTGGCCGCTCATTTTTGGAAACTTATCCAGTCACATGAAGTCAGATATCAGGAAAAATTGGAACATATTTTAGTATGCTGGCTCAGAGGCACAATTTTGCTGAAATGGACTTGACTACATTCATTTATACAGCCAAATCATCCACTAGGAAGAAATTGCTAAGTGCTGAGTTGGGGCCATAACCTACTCTTTCATCACAATTTATACACAGAATTTACTAATAAAGTAATTCTGTTTCCAGGTCTAGCATGGGTCAGAAAAATAACTCCATTACCTAGCTTGCTAGCTAGGCAGTACCTTGACAATGGAGAAAGAGTTAAGCAACATACACAGGAGAAATCAAAGGATACCACAGGAGGAAAAGTAATGACTTTTAAAGAGCACTAATTTGCTGGCCAGCTTCTTGGAATTGTGTGTATCAGTACTACACACAAAAAAATCCAGCTACAGAAAGCAAACCAAAGTATTAAAAGCTATATAATATTTCACTTAAATTCCCTAACTCAGTAGCAAATAGTGCTGGGTATTTTCTCAGGCATTACAAGTTTGGAGTGCTTTTCTCTTAATTTTCATGTACATTAACAACATGTTTTGTGATTTCTCAATCTTCTCAAGTAGAATAAATTTGATGAGATTAATCCCTCTCCCAAAGGAGTGAAAAAGTTTTTAGTGGACAGAACAACAGATGACATGGCTTTTTTTTTTTTATTTTCTTCATTAGAATGCACAACAGTCCTCCTGTAATCTCAACTCTCTGATGAACCAATAACCTCAAAGCTAGGGAACAGCTACTGCAAGCACAGGACACTATTCTGACCAGGTAAGTATTTAACACAACCAGTCTCAAACTGTATCAGCATCCATAGACAACTTTAAACATTCACAAAAGTTCCCTTTCAAAAGCGTATGTATCAGTTAGGTAAAAGAGTTCCACATCAATTAAGTATTTTTCTAGGGCACTGTGCTTAAGATGAAATTCAGAAAAGCAGTTGCATATATTTCACTTTCTACGTATTATTCTCAATCAGGATCACAATGCCTGATGCTCATCCTCTTTCATCCAACAAACCTTTTACGCATGTAAATGAGGATTAGTTCCGTAAACAATCAAAAAATTTATGAAGAGTACTGGGGCCCAGCATACCAACTCTGCAATATCCAGTCTTTTATAGGCTGACATGTTTTTTTCAGGGCTGCACAGGTAAGAAAAGATAGCCTCCTTCAGCCTCAGCTCCCCGAGGTGAAACCGTATCCTTCATACGTTCAGTGACTACATTAGCTACTTTGCAGCAACACAGTAGGACAATGGTGAGGAGAATGTGCCCCTAGCTAACTCATTCTCTTATCAGAATGCTGCAAAGCAGAATACCCGTAGGACTAGCTGTATGAACAATTTAGATACTATCCACAATCCCTCCATCTTCCATGCTTTGATTTTGTTTCTTTTGTACCATCACCTCCACAATCAGACACCTCACTGAGCAGTACCAACTGGAGACTGGAATCATCAGGACACATCCATCTCTTGCTTTCTTTTAAGCATCAAGGTTTTAGTCTGTGCTCGTCTTTGACAGAGAACACTGTTAACCCATACGAGGTTCTCAAGAATCACTGCTCAAACAAGATGCACAGACTTTTAAGCACAAACTGACAGCTGCTCCAGTTGTAGCAATGCGGGAGAGTTCAGAAACACTTCCGCTGCCACCTTGTAATTCTTTTTGCTTTTGCCTCACATTAGAAATGGGAATGGCAAACACTGTGTCCACACAGACTTCCCTCAGGGCAAACCTGACAGTACTGAAATGGCAGAAATCCTTGCTCCATTGAAGGATAAGAGGTCTATGGAGGAGAAACAGATGAACTCCAGCTGCAATATATGCCTGTAAGGTTGTTTCTAGTTTCAAGGTAGAAAAGGCTTCTCATGTTTGAGATTCTTTCACAGCATGAAAATTTATTAACACTAAAATACTAGATCTTGAATTTGATTCAGGTGAGACAACAGACCAAACTCCCCAGTGGGAGTCAGTCGCTCATTGACTCAAGTTTCTTTGAAATTGCAAGTAACTATGCACTAGATATTTAATTCAGAAGCATCCACTCAAGAGCCACAAAACACTTCCCAACAGCTTATAGCAAACTTCAGATCCTCAGTATGAAAAAGCAAAACCCATAAAACTTATCCCATGCTAGAAAAGAAGAAGAGACAAGAAGGGCTGCTAAGCAAGTTGAAATGGACAGTTATTCCTGCAGTCTCCTGATAGTGATAGAAGGTCTCTTTTGTCTATGATCAGGTAGAGCAGGCATCTGGGTGCCATTAATCACTTGATAATGCTGCTCGCTCATACCTTGCTACATTAAGAAAACACATTTCCAAAATTTCTAAGGCTTCTCAGGTAAGAGAAAAGCTACACAAACTCCCTCAGGTGGGATTTCAGAAAGCTTCACAGCATCCCTGCGGCAAAAGTAGAACATTGTTCCACAAAAAAGGAATTAAAATGACAAAGCCGAGAGTGAGACTGTCCATTTACAAGCAGCTATTCTCCCGGCCCCTGTGTTATATATATAAATAAATGGCACTTTAAATTTAGCATGTGCTTTTGAAGAGCCAGAGACAAGTGGCATTCAGCATGAAATTAATACCTTTCAGAGGAGGTTAGAGATGCTTGATAAACTCTTTGCTGCTAACTAAAACCAAAACTAAACCACAGCTGCACAAAATAAAGTGAAACGAATCTGACACATTAAAACTTGCTTATATCTAGCAGGGTATCTTAATTTGTTTTGTCTCCCCCCAACTCAACCAGAGAAATAATTCTACAGATAAATTTTATGTGACTGGAAACAGCTGCTGTGAAATAAGCCGACACAAAATTAAAGTATAGAGCAAATATGTTTTAGCTGAATTATTCTGCAATGTCATATTTAATTTTAAACTTTTAAAAACCCATTATTATATTTAGAAATTGCAGCTATGAAGTATAATTAACAGCCTGTTTAAAATGGTTTAACTACTGGATGCCTCTGTAACACATGCGCTAGGGTGAAAACTGAGGACTATTACTTCTAATAGTAGCAAGTCTATAAAATCACTGTCCTGTTCACCTCTGTCAATCCTAAATTCAGTCTTGAAAGCAGCAATTGGCCAGCTGTAGTCTATAAGAAAGTCTCTACCTCTGTCACCCATAGCTTTGTTCCACTTATGTAAAAATACCAACTGCAAATTCATTTGAGGCATTATACACTGTAAGAGCATGTTGTAGTAGCCACAACATTCAACAATAAAATTACAAGACGATTCATTTCATTGTCACTATCAGTTTGGAGAACTGTCTCACTCTGAAGCAATTAGGTTGCCACAACACAACTGCATAAACAAGAGCAAACTAAAGGTAGACTGTTGGCATACATAAGAGTAGGTTATTCACTAGAAAGATGTAGTTGGGCAGTGGAGGCAAGGAATTCAGGAAGATACTCAAAGGTATTACCCAATTTAAGCAGCAGTTGTAGTCTAATAGTATAAAGAAACTGTATTAATAAATTTTATTCTGATGTTTGAAATTGTGTTTCTATTGAAAATTAGTAAAATTTACAGTAAAAGGAGCTGAAATAGGGTTAAAGCATTAGAATTCAAGTAAGCATCCAGTTTGACTGAAAGCAACCCCTCTGTTCATCTTGACAAATTGGATTAACGCTTACTCAGGACAATCTGAAATAATTTTTAAAATAGCTCAATGAGCAAACCAAAAAATGCTGTTTATTTCCCACAGCTTTACTTACAACACCCATTTTCCTTGCTGTGTATACACAGGTTTGTGACTTTCAACAGGCCAGAAATCTAATCACATTTTGGGGTAGTTAATAATTCAGGGCATACTTAACACAATGATTCTCAACTTTTCCATCAATTAGAATCCTTTTCCATCTCAGCAGGAATGTTTCCTATCACTTAGCAATACAACAAAGGCTTCCAGGCCAACAAGCTCAACTTTTCCATACAAGGGGGCCACACACCTTGTTGCAGTGGCAGAAGAATTTCACAGGTCATAGCCTCACCCTCATCACAGGCCCAGACCTACTGGGTACTTAAAAGTCCTGTCAATGCAAATGCACTCAAAGTTCTGTTGCTTTCCAGGAGCCAGGCTGACTGTGCACGTTCTGCAATAATTTAAGCAGCCTCGTCCTCCTATTCGACATGTAACGGGAAGTGCTGAAGGCCTCTCAGGCAGGCGGCTGCCATCTGTAGCAATTAGGCGCTGCACTGACCAGTTTAGATTTTCAGGTAGTACGAGACTGCTTAGGCCTTCTGTACACAAGACACTGACAATTATGGGTGAAAGAGCATGAGAAGGCCACAGATGGTAAAAACAGCAGCTGGTGCCTCTCTGGCTTGCAACCTCTGCCAGAAATTGCTCTCTTTAAGCTATCTTTTAATCTCTAAAGAAAACTTCAGAGGATAAATAAGTCAAAAAACAAACACACCCCAAACGTATTATGTCACTGCAGGTAAATTACTTATGCATAGTTATCAAATATTCCACTGGCAATGTTATGGAGAGCAAAGAGTTTTCTGACACTGCCTAAGTCAACGTGGAACATAAAGTCTTTTTTTCAGTCAGCAACGTATAAATCTTGGACCTAGTAATCCTCCCTTGCCAGCTAATCGTCTCCTGCTAGTTGGTCCCCTTACAGGACCACTGAGTAGGGCAATACATGGCAATTGGTATGAATTACTGCCTTCCATAATTGCCTTCCTTCCCAGCCCCACCTGCTGCTCACTACCATGAAATGGATGCTGTTCACATGATTCCCCATTTCACACTCTCTTTCTTAACCAATATGGTAAAAAGCAAAGCTGCTTTGATGTCCAGAACTCTCCACATCTGAAGAGGAGTAAGGATTAGAATTTCCTCCAATGCACGTCATTTTTTTGCACTATTTATTTTGTAACCACAAGGGGAAAGGCTCTTCTGAGGAAAATGCCCTGCCCCTTGCCTTTCCCTCCCAAGTGCCATGAATGCATTAAAATCACCGAGGGTGATCATCTAAGTGTTTGTAGCACCCCTGGTACTACTGAGCTGACAGTCTTCTCTGCCACATAAACGAGGAAAGAGAAGAGCTATGGCAGGCCTCCTGTGGCCATGCCAGGCCAGCTCCTGTGGAAAGGAAAGGGTTAAGTGAACGCCAGTTGTAATGTATGCTTCTGGAACAGACTTTTTGCCTTGATTAAAGCCAAACAGCAACCTTTGAAGTATAATGAGAGAGGGGAAAAGAAACCACATCCCAAAAATGCATCATCATATTCCTCACTGAATTCACAGGATCAATGATAGGGCCTGTGCTGTAAGCACGGAAAATCCTATTGCATGCTGATTTCAGGTCAAAAGCTCAGGTGTATGACAGCATACCATAGACACGATAGGAAAAAAAAAAAGAAAACAAGCTAATGAAAGAAACTCACCTCAGCTTTGTTCTGTTTCTCTTCATATTCACTCTGTTCCTTTTCCATACCAACCAGCTTAATCTTCAGGTCTGAAACTTCAGCCATTAGATCTAATTTCTCAGTCTCTAGTGATGTTCGACTTAGCAACTCCTGAAAGCAGAGCAGAACATTTTCTCCAGTTATTTATCTGAACACTGACAGAATGCTACGTGATTTACTGGCAGAGCCATAGAAAAGTCTCTACCCCAGTGTTTAATGCTTTCAATACAAAAGCAAAATGATTCTCGTCTTCAAAAGTCACACCTGCTATTGCTTTACAATGCAAAAAATGCAGCAAGATAGATTTGATGTAAGCATTTACTGCAGGCAGAAAAAGTAACTAAAAAAAACAAATAATGGAGTGATTGGCAAATTCATATGAAAGCAAATTCCTCTACCTCTGTTCACGGCGTGTATACTTTGAACTGTTTGAACTGTGTTTCTTGAGTTCTGCAGCTATTTTCACCTAAACGTTCTCCGGTGTTAATCACTAAACCACTGTGTCCCCCTACCTATTTCAAGAAAATGTGTGGCAGAGTTAATCCCTGGGCAAGACATGATATCAGAAAACAATACTAAGGCTGAACAAACACAAATCTACATAATGCCATAGAGACCTTCACATGACACATTACAAAACAGTTGGCTACTTCCTAAAATACTCATCAGACAAAGCTACATCTTAGTATTACAATGAAACATTTTAGAACTTCTTATCATGTGTTGTTCAATAAAGGAGGTATTACAGAATGAGCACCCTAACCAAAATAAGACAAGCAACATTTCTGCAGTCATGCTAGTAGCACTTAAAAGTTTACACCATATAGTACTTGTTAACTATTGAAGGCTACACACTCTGGAGGGAACAGTGGTATGCCCTAACTGGAATCTAAAAGGCAATGTCTAAACAGAGAAACAATTCGCCATGACTTTTGCTTGTGTGCCCCGAGTTTGTTTTTCAGATTGCAGAGAAAGACATACTTTGGACAGAGTGGTATCACTGTGTTTGGAAAACATTCGATATTCACACCTACATTGCATCTTTCAGTTTTCAAGAAAGCCAAAACAAAAAATCTTCCAAAATTTAAGAGTGTATTGTATATATAAAAGGCTTCTGTTGGCCTCCATTTTCAAAGACAAAAAAAAAAATCCATTCAGGAGTTTAAGCCTTACTAAAAAATCAATACCTAACTTTCAAAGTGCCTAATTAATTTTTGCAAAGGAACTTAGCTTTCTAAACGGTTAAAAAAATTTATGGTAATTCATAAGTTGCTTTGGTGTTTTGATCATATGAAACGCACTGAGGAATCACAGCAGATTCTGCTTTGAATTACACGGAAGTGACTTAACTGAAGTTGGTATAGTTATTCTGGATCTATGCTGATGTTACTGAGTGATCAGAAACTGCCTTGTCCATCACCCTTTTTTCTCATTTCTTCCTCTTCCACAAACTGTATGCTATGTTTAGACTATGGCTTGGAGCCAAGAAAGCCACAAAGGTTATTTTAAAAATTATAAAGTTAAAGTTTGTTTGGAACCCAAATCTGCTCTACATGTAAATTGTTTTAGTCTGGTGGGGAATACTGCCCAAATTAAAAATAATACTAAACTTGCATTTGCATTGCAACACTAATTATCTAAGCCACCCACTATTCCCAGTGCCATGCCCATTCCTGCTGATACTGACAAAGATTTTTGTGTATAGATGGGAAAATAAACAGAAATGTAGCCTCATGGTTTGTTTGGTTTTTTTCTCTGAATGAAATAAATCCATGGGGAAAAGATAGCGCACTGACTTTTTTTATTGAAAAGCTCTAAGAGGCACTCACCTAATGAAATCCCAGTAGTAGCTGCTTTCTACAAAGGTGATTACAAATTACAATTATAATTACAAATAACTTCTCTATCTTCTAGAAAAACACTAATTTGCACAAGTTGCAGAGGCACATTCCAGTCCAGACTAGAACAGGCTCTGTACAGCTGTTAACATAGCAGACTTTTGCACGTCGCTATAAATGAGAACTTTGATAGGAAATAAGGCCACTGAACATCAAAAAGACTAGCAGGAGGAGGTGACTTGGGCCCCATGGACAGATTCTATTCACTGTTGAACTGAAACAACATTCAGAATTTTTTTTGACACTGACATGGTGTTCCATGATACAACAGGAAAATTTCTTAATAAGGCAAGGAGACATGGCATCCCTCTAGAGATTTTTAACAAAAGATCTATCCTTTGAGTGCACCATCTGGCATCACTCCTTACTTTTTCTACAGACTCCCAAATTACACTTAGCTATGCAATGGCGAGTAATACCTCACTCCTCTCATTCCGAGTTCAGTAGCTCCATGTGAACACTAAGGTGCTACCTGGTGTAAGTGAGCATGAAAGCAGCTGACCTTTTTTTTTTAAATCAACTCAAACAAAGTTTTCTCTGAAGCTGGAGAATCAGATCCTCAGCTAGTGTAAACTGGCATAAAACTCTTGCCTTAAAATAGACAAAATAGCTAACTATCCCTAGTTTGTTTTCAATGGAGCTACACTGATTTAAAACAGCTGACAATTTCTCTTGCATCTAGAGGGTCTAACTTCTGCTTTGAAAGAAAGTGCCGTTTAAAGTAAATGTCCCCTCTTGAAATGGTAACATCTGGAAGCAATTATTTTCATCTTCAAGCAGATGCTCACAGTGAACAGCTCATTAAGAATGTGACCCATTTTGTTACAGAGAAATTATAGTGTATTTCAGTGGTATGATGCAACTTGAATTCAGCCAGAATAAATATGCAATTGTAAGAAAAGAAAATACAAATTTATGTTATTGGTTTTAAAGCAAAAAAGATAATATAAGACAGGCAAAATGGTAATTTGGGCTGTAGCAGCTTTAGGAGGATCTTAACAAGCTGAAATACAGAACAGAAATAGAACATATTCTAGGGAATCTTATTTATAAACAAGATACTTGTTTTTAATTTTAAAATGTACTAAAAGTATAATTTAATTTATCAAAGTTTTTTTTTTTTGAAAATCAACTTTTAACTTTAAAAATTAAGGGAAAAAGCTATTTTAGAGTAGAATAATTAAAGATGATTCACGCAGAAGCTACAATATGCATGTATCAGACAGATCAATGAACAACAAACTATTTCCAAACACAACTGTATTTTTAAAATTCACACTGTATACTTTTAAAATATTTAATCATGCTTTTCAATATTCCCAATGAAACTGAAGCATGTGCTGTCTATCTCACTTTCACATTTTGTCATCTTAGAAATAAATAATTCTTATAAAGTTGCTTACGAAATTTAACATGACAGAAAATAGCTTACAAAGAGGACACTACAGTATTCTAGGCTGTCAGCTGCAAGCACAGAAAATTCCAGGATATTCAGCGCTCCACAAAACAGAAGAAACAATCATGCCATACACTGATTGAGAAACCATAAGTAAGATTTTAGTCAAGTGAGGAGAAAAAAAACGCCCAAAGATCCCATTTTGCACTTGTGCATTGTACAAAATACAACACTCAAAATATTTCACACTTTTCATCCTTATTGAAATAGTTGAGAGAGACAGACAGACAGACCGACCGAGCTACCTACCTGGTAAGCAAAATTCAGCAAGAACCACCACTAATGAGCACTGCACTTTTCAAGTGCTGTGTGTCAGCTGTGGTAGAAATAAGATATTTGCTTAACTGAAAACACAGCTGAGAGCAATGTACATGTGTAATCACCATGAAATGGTGCAAGTCAGTAGCAGAGAGTGAATTACAGCCCTCCAATTCATCATTTGCCCATTATATAGTTAAGCAACGGAAAGGACAGAACTTCCCATTGCACTGCCAAATTGAACAGCCCTTTGCATACGCCTGACGATGGAAATCATTCCTATGTTAACTGTAAAATAACAAAGCAGTGTAATGCTCACCTGTATAGATAAGCTGCACAACTTGAGAGCACACTCTGAAAACCTTACGCCTCACAACCAGAGCAGCACAGAGCACACTTCAAAATCTGAAACACTAAGCTAGCTGCTGGCAAGAAGTTACTGCATGCTATAAACAAGTGCTGAAATTCATCTAAGATCAGATAACTCAGGCAATTGAAAGTTGAAGGAATGATCCTTGCCAGCCAGCAAAGTTCCTGAGAAGCAAACAGATACACACCAGATTTATACTCTGCAACCAAGACAGGATTCTGGCTCCCCTGAGTATAAAACAACTGCAAAACCAGAACAGGTACACACTAAACTGCATTGGATTCAAGTTCCTACTCCCATACAGCTCCTCCCTGCATTCTTTTAATCCACTGTTCTTTAAAAGATTCTCCATTGTGCCTCACAAAGGGCACTATCTGGCACACTTTCCCCGGCTCCTTGCACACAGGCAAAAGTTGGCCATAAACTGCCATGAGAAACAGAAATTCATTCCTGTTTGCATTTAAGCATTTCAGTTTCTATGTGTATTTTTAAGACAGAAAGAATCCTAAAGCCAAGTGCTTTGTACTTTGCAAGAGCATTTACTTGATAGAAGACACAATCATATTTACACAATGCAACCATCTGACAAGAGTCCCCTGGATTGCTTCTTGCAATTCTGTGTCAGAAATAAGATGGAAGGCAGAAGCACACAGTCAAACCACATCTAGGATTTGGTACAGGTCAGGTACAAGAAAGACATTGCCACACAGACCAGCATTTTGACTGGCAAAGAAACTGTACGCCGTTATACTTTACGCCACAGAGCTTCAATGGGAACTAGTATCTGTTAAATAAATCAAATGCAGCACTGGAATAGCAAAGAGGTAACTAACTATTCTTACTCACAATAATTGCCATAAAAAACGCACTTAAAAGAACTGTGGAGGTGAAATCTGTGCAGAAAATTCACTTTTCAAACTGACTTAACACAGCTGTCAAGATTGACAGCATAGATTCCATAGCACCAATGTGTTTACATTATGCATGGCTGGTACTTTCTGTTAGGGGACAATTTAGGCTACTTTATAGAGCAAAAATTACTTTTGCTTTCTAATTCTGTTCTACATTTGTACAAATGAAAGGAAAGTTGATAGCAAGCTGATAGGAGATTCCCCCAAGGCTAACATAGCAGATGTTGAAGACCCTCTCTTCTCTTAAAAAAATATTTCTTTCTTAAAATTGACTGAAATAAAGTACTTCAAAATGCCACAAACTAACTTAGAACAAGACACATTCTTCTCTAAAATTGGCTGTAATTTTACATTTTAAAGTAGCTGATATACTGGAAATGGACTGCCACAGCATAAATTGTTTTCATAGGATAATTCTAGGAGGTTTTTTTTTTTTATTTCAAGACATTCATTACAACGTGCTAAGGGGCAAGGCAGGTAACTATTCACACAGGCTGGCATTTCCATATTCTTTACACATTCGATGGCAAGACAGAGATACCACTGGAAGGCAATTCAGTGAGACCAAACTGGCATCTTGCTTCCAGTCATGCTCCAGAAAATTTTCTCTTAACATTTACTATGAAGGTTGACCAGGGAAATGTGTTTCTTGGCCTAAACTCGAACCATACTTAAGGACTGATTTTTACCATTGGCTTTCATGAGTTTTCGAAAGACCTACTTTGTTTTAAAGAAAGAAAATGCAAACACCTTCAAGATGAAAAATGCTTTTTCTTGATTAGAGTCTGTAGTGGAACAAGTATCCTTACAAAAGCAAATGTTGAGTTTGACACCGTAACCATCGCATCTCATGAAAACATACATACATTATCTGTAACTGTGCACCAGGGCATCTCTGCATCTGTTACACAGGATTCTCTTGTTTCTTAAACATTGCTGAGCCGTATTATCTTTGGCTGTGGTTTCATAAACAGCCAGGTCAAATGCACATCTCACCATTGCCCTTATGCCACGTCCTGATCTTTTCTGTGAGCTGTTTCAACTCACTAACCCAGCAGAAAAACACCTCCTTTGTTTTAAATCCCAAGTTCGTTTCCTCCCAAGTCATTGAGGAAAAGGTCTGATGAGTATAAAATCAGTTGCAGAACCACATGGTCAGGAACAGGGAGAAGGATGAAAGGAGAATGAGGCCTTCTCCTTTTTGTAGTGGTAACCTTTAGATTGGCTCAACTCATTTCTTGAAAGTTCACATTTTGACTAAGGGATATTGCACCATCCTCTCAGTGATGAAGAATCCCTATTTTCTGCAAAGAAGCAGGAGTGTCTGTTGCTACTATTCCGCATTCAAGATGTCCACCTAAATGCTGAACAGCCATTTTATGTAATTCCTATAAAGTTTATTTTAGCTGTTGTTTCAAAAGTGTTTCCATGATCACTTTGTAGCAGGGTTCAAAACAACTGTGCATAAATCATAAGTTAGAAGGATTTTAGCCAGTAACCCCACCCTGCAAAGTGGACAAGTCTCTGCTAGCATAGATTCAGCAAAAACTATTTTGCAGGGTAGCATTACATACCCTTTCTGTTGTGGAACTACCAGATATCGTCATTAAATTATCTTAACAAAGTGTATGATTTTTGTTTTATTGTAGCATTTTGGGCACAGAATTAATTAAGAGTCACTTTCCTTATAGTTCCCAAAATTAAAAAAACAGGGCTTATCCTGGACTCAGGTATATGGTTTCCCAGAGAAGTAAATAATATGCTTATCCATACTGCAGTTCTATTAATATACATTAAAGATTTTTCAGGCTAGGGCAATTATCTTTATCATTCCATTTTCCATTTAGAAGAAGCAGTCAACTTAAGTTCACAAAGCTAAAAATCAGTGGAGTTCAATATATTGTAAATAAGCAAGCAGGACCATGAAATAAAATTGGATTTACATGCACCTCAGGAAGATAATAAAAGTCTTTCTGAAAAGCAAGAATATTTATACAGCTACATAGATCTAGATTATTTTTTTCTTATTAGAAATAAGTTAGTTTACTGTAAAAATAAATAAATACTGTCTTGAAAGACCCACTAAATAGTTTTGACTGGAAAAACTCAGTGACAACACTAGTATCTTTCATCTCTTTGCTAAGCATCATGAGCACTTGTACAGGACACTAGCAACTGCTGGCTGAGAAGATCTGAACCCAACTCTCCCCAAAACCTGATTGATCCATCAGTCTGTTGAAGTCCCTGAGGCCAGATACTCACTCTACTTTTGACAAATTAACTGCAAGAAGGCATGTTCGCCACATCTCTTACATCAACGTCCTAATCATCACATTATCAGGTCGTTCTCTTCTCTCCAAATCTCAACTCATTCCCTGAAGAGGGTAATCTTTTCAACAAAATGAATTGAGAAAAGAACCTTCAAAATAAATTATCGATAAATAGGGCCCTCTGCTGAGCCATAATACATGTATAATTTCTCTGACTGTTGAGATTTTGAGAGATCTAATTTGTAATCCATGTGAGAAAGACACCACAACTACCATTCCCTCATCATCCTCTAGTATTTCACTTAATTTGCTCTTCTTACTGTTCACAAAACTAAAGTGTTAACTCAACATCATTTTTTCCTCATTCCAGTGAAAAAATAAATTTTAAATATCCCAGTTCCACACTGAATTTATTTATTAATTTTGGTTCAGCTACTGAAAGTGCATCACTCACACTAAAATTAAAATACTAAGTATATGTGTTTGTGTACGTGTCTGTCTCTGTACAAAGTTCAAATGGACAAACTCATAAGATTAAAATGAAACACAAATCTCTACCAAGTTGTGGCCTAGATAATTCTTTCTCTTAAAAAAAACCCAACCAAACTCGAGTTATCATATATGCTGTAAGCATGAGAGATGAGTCACTTAGAAATTCAGCAATCAACAAGCAAGCTTGTCAGTATTTCTGTAAGTTATGTTCAAATGCAAGATCTCAAAACTATGATACAAAGCAATGAACAAATTTGACCTTATTGCTAACTATTTTAATATGAGTGCAGGAAAGAAAATAAATTTAAATTTATTTAAATTTAAAAATAAATTGCTCCCATTTGGCAACAATTACAGCCGCTCAAAGTGATCTCAAAATTTAGATTTAAGGTTTATGTTAAACATATTGGGAGATTCTCTCACTTCCTTAGCTTTAGTACAGACTTTTGTATCTTATCACTTTAGGATCAGCTTTGTAAGCAATTTATACACGTGCCTAATGCCAGATGGGTAGATTCAAATATTTTCACTGAAATAGCAATGTACATGCATTATTATATTCTATTTTCAGATGCCTCAGTGTTCCATTAAATCAGGCTTTAAATTCACAGTTTCCTCAGAAGACTATCAGAGCAGAAAATTTTCAGTCAGAGAAACAATAAACAGTTTTAGTAGAAGTCACAGAACTATCTAGTTTACAGATTGAAACAGGAAACTTCTACACTCTATTGTGAATGCCTTCCTGAAGTTTGAAAACAGATTTTCATAACTTAAATATTACTGTTCTTTGAATTTCACTTCAGATCTCACTGAAAAATTAAATTCACTTGCTATTTGCATTTTTAAAAACGTCCCCTCACTTAAGTATGAGAATAAAACTTCCCAGCTGGAAACATTTTGGCCTGCAAAAGTTGTATGAGGCCAAGTTTTTTTCAGAGAAGCTTGGAGAATTATAACTTTAAAAGGTTTAAGATACAAGCTTTTCTTATAGAACTTGCTATTTTTTTACATACATATGTATACAGATCTTTATCATAGTAAAATAAGTTTATATAGATTAATACAACTGTAATCTACGTAAACATAAATTAACACAACTATAATTTAAAGCTATGAATAGTTCATAGAAAGACTTGTATATTTCACATCGACTAAAATAGTAAATTTATAACATAACATTTTGGGTGGGGAAAGGAAGGAAGTTCATCAAGAACAACATCTATCCTGTAAATTTCTGGGATAGATTTTGAGGGTTATTTACAGTTTCAAATCTATTTTTGATATCTATGTACTGTATTACCAGTGGATGATCTGCATCTGTAATAACAGAAAATTGCACTGGGAGAGGTCTTTTGCATCGATAGACCTGCCAGCTCTGCAGTAACACATAAAATGTAAGATATTTAATTTATCATTTATTCTGCTCCCTCAACATACAACACGAAAGAGCAAAAATTAGATCACATAGCCTGAAACTGTCGATTGAAATAAAGAAAAACATGTCTTTATATACTAATTTTCTTTCAAAAGTAAGGGGAAAGCTCCTAAATTAAGCAAAAATGGTTATAGAACCAAACTTGATACAGTAATTCATTTCAACTGACTACCTGTTCAGCTTCAAAGCCATACGAAAACAGAAGGTATTTAACTAAAACTTCTGAATTCTGTAACTCCTACATATATTAGATACATTTAACCTGTCTAACCAGTTACTCAACCATGTTCAAATTTAGTTCGTCAGCACAGTACAAATAAGACACAATAGTTTCATTTTACATGCTGCCACATACAGTGTTATGCAACCAGCCAGTAAAATGTTTCTGCAACAGGAAAACAAAGAAACATTTATTGCAAAAAAAAAAAAAGTGCAAAGCAGCAAGAGAACAATAAAAGAGGCATTTTGTTCCCGTTTTTATCTTGTGGCCAAAGGCACTCACACATGCAGAGAAGCTGACCGTATATGTTGACCCCTCTGTTGGAGAAGATTATGCAAGAAGCTTTCCAATCCAGATTTTTACCTGTTGAAGCATTTCTTCTGTAGCATTCAGTTTCAACTGATGCCCCTCAAGACAGATTTCTAGGTCCCGGATTTTCTCTCCTTGAGCTTCCACCTGGTCTGTAAGAACACTCACCTGTAATTTGAGAGGAGAAGCACAATGCTACTGAACTGACTGTAAATAAGTTTCAATTACCTTATACAATTAACATCCAAATGCATATTTTAACAGCAAGTTCTCTTTTAAAGTCCTCAATGGTTTAATATTCTTGTGCACTGCAGCAACCTGCGCTATCAAGATAGACAATTTTTCAGTCTTGCCTATATTTTGCTTCAACCCCGCCCTCTGACCCCCCCGATTATTTTGTTTTAATATAAAAAGGAAAGAGCATTTCTAGAAGAGATGGAAGACTGACTCAGGCTACCTGTAGATAGTTCATGCAAAAGTCTGAAAAATTAGAAAGCACCAAACAAGAACATAGGATACTGAAAGTGTTTTAAGTGGTTTTGGAGCATGCATTGCCATTTCAGGTTCTGTTGGCATTTCACTCCCTAAAACGGATAAACAATAAAACTGTTCATTTGGAAACCAACAAATTACTTTACTTCTCACAAGAACAGAAAAACAGCTTACCTATCAATAAAGCGTTCTGAAGTTATAAAGAATGCAATGAGTAAAAGGCATGTTTTAGCAGCGGCAAAGTTCTATTCCAAGAAAAATTCCCAGGCTTTGCAAGCCAAAACATGAAAGCAAAGAAGTGAGATACAGACAATGAATCCCAGGAAAAGAAACAATAAGCAATACTGGTAAAGAACTGTGGGAATGGTGGTACAGACCAGTGAGTGTGTAATAACAAAAGCCCAGCAGCCTAACTCAAAGCTTACAAAGGTGAAAAAACTACACTCAGGATATCATTAGAAGATGTGGAAAAAAAAAACAGTGATAATTCCTATGTTAAGCAGTATATGCTCTCTGTATATTCATTTTTACTATTTATTTATATAAAAGCCTTGATTATACTAGAAAAATGTTATCTCAAACAAAAAAGCAACCTTAGGTGTTTAAACCCCAGTTTGAATGATGTGTGTTAACAAAAACTTATCTATGCTCTCACATGCAACTCCACAACACCTTTATTTTTTTTTTTTAAAAAAAAAAGGTACTGGTCGTGGAAGTGAAACCTTTAAGATGTACCCACTACACAGCATTTCTAAAATCCAATCAATGAACAACTGAGTTCACTTCAGGGAAGCTGCAGAGGGAGTGACTGAGTGATCTGTATTTGTTTTACCTGCAAACATAATGACAAGCATGCCTGGGAAAGGAACATAGAAAAAGAAAAAAAGAGGACGACTTTTTTTTTTGCCTTTAAAATAGTTGGCTGTAGGGTGGAGTACAGATGAATGCAGGATGAGAGATGATAGGAAGGAGTGGGTGGAGACAGGTGGCAGGGGGGCATATCCAAGCTGGGGCAGGGGGAAAACTCCCTGCAAGGAAGTCTGTTGCTTGTCTACTTTTTTGTTTTGCTTCCATTAAATGAGTAATGGCACACCAAAACCACCCCTGTGAGGTCAGAAAGCAAGAAGAAACAAACTGAATCCTCTCCTTCAGTCTGATGCAGGTTCCAGAGAAAGAAAACAAGCTCTGCTTAAAGGGTCGGGTTAGGTTCCAACTAGCGTTGTAACCTGAAAGGAAAACTGCGTATGTTAAATGTGACCTGCAAAGGAATTTAGTAAAACCTTAGCAGCTTTAGAAGCATGTGTTGGATGTTCCAGTAGTTAGGCTGAGAGGCACATTAGCCACTTTGAACTCATATTTTCCCCTCTGCTCAGGATCACATCTGCCAGACTCTTCATGGAATCAGTAGGCTGCACACAGAACATAACCCCAGCGTATGCTATGCTGGCAAGTCCATCTTGCCTTAGCAGTGCAACACCCACAAGAGTCAGCCTGTAGATAATATATTTTCCGTAAATATCTATAAAAGTGAGACATACTGAACAATTAGCTAAAAATCAAGTGGTATAGGGATTTAAAACATCTTTGTGAAAAAAAACCCCAAACAAAGCAAACACCTAAAGAAGTACGTTAGCTCCTACACACAGGCACTGAACTATAAGAAGGTATCCCAGATGCTGTAGCATTTCCAGCTTCCATCACAGACTGAACAATGGAAGCAGGTTTCAAGGTGCGCTGTTTGACTCAGCCTTGGTGGACAGAGATAGTGGGCAATGCCTGTGCCCACTACAAGGTGCCTTGTACTGCTGCTTCTGCAGCAAGTCTGATGCAAGACTGGAGTGCTCCCAGCCTCATATTTCCTATAGATTACTGCTATGGACCACAGTCACTGGCACAATGCAACATGAGCTATAGAATAGAGGTGCTCTGTTTCCCATCACTTTCTCATCCTTCATACCAATGGTCACACCCAGGAGCCAGGTTTGTACCAGCAGGCTCCCTCAGGCCAGTCTAACCTCAGCATGGGACTTGCCTGTGTTCCTCATATTCAACTGCCTAGATAGAATATGCAGAACTGGTGTAAACCCAGGTTCTAACCCCAGCTCCATCTTGGCACTTTTTTTTTTGTTATTGTTGTTGTTGATGTTCATCTATCAGACTGAGGTTTTCATCTGTGTTATTTGCCTGGGGTTTTTGGAGTTCTACTGCAATACTGTGCAGTGGGATAGGAAAATGCATAAATATTGACTAAGCCTCTTAATTTGATGGGGGTAAAAGGCAAAAGAGAGACAATTTCTACATCTGATTTTACTACATTGCTCATGAAAAAAACTCTAGGCAGGTCTCCAAACCATGTCATAAAAGCCCCTTCTTTGCGAGTTTGGCTGGCTGCATTCTATTGGTACCTATTTGTTTGGATGAAGAAATAGTTACTAAAAATCAGCAGGACAGACAGGAAAAGTACCTACTGAGCAGCAGCCTGGAACAGTCTTCAGGAACTTACAAGCGCTGGAGAGTAGTGGTTCTGTTAAATCCACAAAAGCTGATACACTTTGAACACCAAGATTCTGCCAAATCTGTACAAGCCCACCGGCATGCATGACCATCAACAACCGGCTGTATAGCATGAACCACATCCAAGGTGACAGTGGTGTCAGCTATATGCAGACAAAGGTTACAGGACTATACACACATGTGATGAAACAAAGGAGGCCTTCAGGGACAAAGGCACAGGTGCATCAGTACAACCCGCTGCTTCTGAGTAAACAGCTGGGTTTGGCCCCCTAATTGTTGCTTCAATTATGAGCGCGCGCGCGCATGTGTGCGAGGGAACTGTGTAAGAAGTGAATGTACTGTGTGAAAAGTTGTTTGCTATTATTAATAGAATCAAGGTGTTACAGTTAATAACCACTTGATTAAAGGTGTTCTAATAAATATCAGTTGTGATGTTGTCTCCCCTGACCTAATTCCCTCTCAGAAAAAAGGGAATTTGCAGCACACACTTAAACACTTAAATTCCAACCAGAAGTTTGTTTTTCGTTCAGGATTTTTTTTTTCTAAATTTGGTAATAGCAATTTTAGTTTAACAGTAACGAAAAAATCCAACCAAGACTAAGCTTATGTCTCACAAACCGTTTATTGTTTATTTAACAGCAGCAGTGAGAATTCTGCTCAGTAAATTAACACAAGTGTGAACAGAACATACAGGATAAAACATGCTTACAGAAACTAGTAACTGAAAGTACGGAGAACACCTACCCAGTATAGTTAAGTTTCGTTTGATATAAATATATATGCTTATAATACGCTTTTGTAAGCGTAAAGAGAAAGGATATACAAAGACCATTTAAAGAATCTCCAGCTTCAGTTTTAAAAAGCATGTAACATAGAGTTTAGTATTAGTGAAAATATCCAGAAAAAAAAAAGTAAGTTTTTTTATTTTAACTTGTACAACATGTGTTTCCTCCAGCAGGACAGCTTACATGGGACAGGGGATCTGTTTGAAAAAGGCTTGATAAACCGTGAAACAGGAAACCTGGAAGAGCTTAGGCATTTTACTGTCAAATTTTCTTTTTCCCTCTTTACCCCCCCTTAAGCTTTTTGATGATGTAAATCAACTTTGGTACAGTATACAAGCAGGAAAAATATCAGTTCTATCTACCTGCCAGTCTTCCAGTTAATTAAAAATGGTGGTACACAGAACCCAGAAAATCAACTGGTACAACCTAGCAAACCTAGAATGAGAACCACTACCACTTCACAGCATTATTTTTAAGTTGTTTTTTTTTTTTTTTTTCTTTGTCATTCTTCTCCCTCTTACTAATGTTATTCCTCTCTCCTCTACCCAATTACGCCACCATGAAACCAATCAGATGGATTATACAAATTATAAATTAATTCCTGATTAAATATCAGTAACATTTGGTGACCCGGTAACATTTGTTTAACAGAAAATACTCTGTCATTTCAGCTTTTATTCACCGAATATCAACTATGTAGATAATGTTCTCTTTAAGACATACCTGCAGTATGAGCGACTCTTTATCACCTTCTAATCGTGCCAATCTTTCTTGATAGGTTTCATTATTAGATGAATGATGGTTCACCTGTGACTGGGGGAAAAAAGTGCTATGAGAATTTTTACAGTTAATATTAAAATTTCAAGCAATAGCTAATAAAAATTGATATAAATTGAGTGGTTGTTATAATGCAAAAAACAAGCAAAAATGTGTCTACAGATCAAAACTGTTTATTTCATATGCATTAACCCTTTTGTATGTACCTTTTTTTAGCTGGATTTTGAATACTTTCTCATTTCCTGCAATCAAGAATGGTATAGGAATAGATTTGATATTTTCTAGCAAGTTATTGTTTCATTGGGAAATGCCATCTTAGCAAGAGAAAAAACATTTAATTTGAAATATCTGGTCTAAACAGTTTTTTGCCAAAGTCAAAGAATCTTGGTGTTTATTTTTAAATGGTAAAAATTGCCATATGTATTATACTATTCCTAGAAATTACTGAAAGAAAAGTATAATTTTTTTGTAAGCAATTAACAAATTATTTAAATTATCAAATTTTTATCAGGAACTACTCTAGCTATGTAATCACTTACGGATTTCTAAATGGCTCTAAGGAGTAAGACCTTCTAAAACATGGCCTGTTCCTAACTATTATGTCCCATTTCCTATGAATTTTAATACTCCAGAGACAAGCACCACAATTAAAAAAAAAAAAATCTGCAGATTTATTTAAAAGAAGTTTAGAAGAGTTGCATAGCTTCATCCTGCATACTAAAACATTGTGTAACTGTGGGAATGGAGCTGTTTGCTTAAAGCATCAAAAGTAACATGAGCCCTTAGCAGTTCATTTCCCAGCTCCACTGCAGGCAATGCATTTCTGCCGGGGAATAAAACACTTTGGCTGGCCTTTTCAGCTAACACAAGAATCCAACTTCACTGAGTTCTCTTAAACTACATTAGTCTGCAGCTGACTACTCATTTATAGTTGCTTATACAATGGCACCAAAATAATTATAATCCTCCTCTCCACCTGTCCTTTCTTTTTCAACTGAACATTTGTGAATAGGATTTTTTAAAAAATATTAAATATATTCATTTCTTGATCTCCACTGAGATCTACAGGCCCAAATGTAAAACAGAAGATGAAAATAAACATGGTGCTAATTAATGCAAATCAAGAAATCAAATATTTATCCCACCAAAAGCTAAAAGACACTTTTCAAACCATAAAGTGCTGAACTAGATAGGTGTGTGGCACTTTTATGAGCTGAGCTGTGAGGAACTGAGCACCCTCGTCTCTGATATTTTTGAAGGGAATTGAGAGAATCACAAAGACGCCAACAAACAGGACTGAAAGGTGCCTGAAGAGATCATCTGATTCATTATTCTATCCTAGGACAGATGATTATTTGCAATATTCTTGTCTTGCCTACTCCTAAAGACCTCCAGAAATGGATTACACAGCCTCCCCATATAATCTACTTCTTAGGTACCCATCATTAGAACATTTTTCTTAATGTCTAACCTGAATCATCGTCTCTTCAGCTTCAACCTACTGCTTCTTATCATACCACCATGGATAAAAAAAAGGTCCTTCGCTTCTAAAATTTTTTACGTATTTGAAGATTATCTGTAGATCTCTAATTAGCAGGTCCCTCTTTGGGCTAAACAAACATAAGTTTTTCTGTCTTTTCCTCACAGGTTAATTTTTCAAGATCTGTTTTGTTGCTTTCTTTTGGTTCCTCTTCACCAATTGTTCCTTGACTTCTTTTGAAATTAAGTGCCTAAGAGTAGACACAGGACTCCATCTGAAAATGGCTAGAGTGGAAAAAACCTTTTCACAGACCCTTGTGCCCTATTTCTTTTCGTGTCAGCCATATAGTAACACTGATATATTTTCAGCCTAGGACCCATAACTTCCAGATCCTTTTTCAATGCTCTTATTTAGCTAGCATCCTGTTCTTCATTCTGTGTTTACTCATTGTTTCTGCTTAAACATGTAACCTTGCACCAGTCTATACTGAATTGTGTCCTCTTATTTATACTATTTTCCTATGTATCAGGCTCTTCGTATGTTTTAATCATGTCCTTTAGCATGGCTGCAAGTCCCTGCTTAACTAGAATCACCTATAAATTCACTATGCTTGGTCCTTATTCCCTGTTTTAGAGGGTCAACAAGAACACTGAAGAACAGAATGTGCAGAACCTCACTCTACACCTTACCAGCACCGATCAAAAGAAGAATATCTTAACTCTGCTCAGAACAGACTTTTCTCATTAGCTTTTGACGAGTTTATAGTAGGTCCAACTAAGATTCAAGACATCACAGAAATGGCTCTAAATACGCACATCTGAGTGCATAACATACACAAACAGAAGTCTCAGACAAATTAATAAGTTTTACAGTGGCACACACTTAAAGGAATGGTGACTTTACTCCCTCATCCTCTCCTAACTCGTTTTAATTTTTTTAGGATTTCTGTGTCCTACCATTTCTTTCCACCTTTCCTAACATCTCAATGTCATTTTTTCAAGCCTTCTCCTTTTATTAAAAAAATACCACACCCCCACACACCCCAAAACCCCCCACTGTGTTTATAAAACATGCATCTTCCATTTAACTTAGGTCCTTTGTATTAAAAGTTGGCCAGTCAGTCCATATGGTCTTAAAGTTCATTCCTTATTAACTTTTGTAGTACTATAATGAAAATAAGGAATCCTCATAAGTACTCAACATGCATTTCTATATGTCTGTCTAGATAATCCGTTGACCTCAAGCTATGCATCCTCAATCATACTGCCAGCCATTCTGCCTGGGTTGTTACTCCACTTGCAGAGCAAAGTCTTATACTGTACTTTAGAATCCAAAATCTTTAGCCTTGGTGGCTATGCTTCCATTAGGGTTAAAACTCCATTGCATACCATTAAATGAGTTTTCTCAATGGAGAGCCCACAGGCCTTCCCCAGTATGTCTCTGGCTCACACACCATGGTAGGGGAGACATACCTGCACCTAGAACTTCAAGTATTCAGGTAAGAACAGCACACTGCTAGGCAGGAAAAGATTCTCTTAGTCTTCACCTCTTAGTGATGAAGACCGCCTAGTCAGGTAGATTTTGCACCCTTTCTCTTGCCATCATTTGCAATTTTTTTAGGCTAGATTTAAGAAATATACCTGTAACCACTTGTGTAACCACTCCCTTCCTGGCCTTACAGGCACAGTGAGTTAAATTCCTGCCAACACATTTTTACATAACCAATCTGTCATGAATGCAAAACAGAGTTCAACATTTTATATAATCAGTAAGAATTAGTTCAACATCAAATCACAAATAAGATATTTTACTACACTCACATTTACCAAATGTATAGCCTCCAATGCTGTCTGCTGCACTGACTGACAGTGAAATACCCTCTGGTGGAAGTAATAATCATGTAAAACCTAGTGAATCACACCCACGTGAACAGACAAGGAGGAAGGGAAAAAAAAAAAATCAACCCTGCCAATAGGTCAGCCAGAGAGTGCTCAGATAAGTACAGGAAAGTACAGTAGACAGAAAATGACGTGCTAAGTAAAAGTGGCTGATTGACACACAGCAGTTGTTTAAGACTTGGGAAATCTCTGTGACATGCATAAAGACAAGATAAAACAATGTAATATGAACCAAGGCCATCTGTGGATGGTTGGAGTGCATTCTGCAGTTGTGAAAGTCAGTACTGAGAAGAAACTGAGCAAGTATAGTTAGATATCACACGTATCAGCAGCAACTGAATATAGGACCTAGAACACTAAAGTCATAAGACTACAGACCACTCGAGTGGTGTAAGAGCTCACAAACAACACACACTAGACTTGTGTAACCACATGACTAAAAGGCTGAATCACCAAGATTTTCCACAAAGATGTTATTTCAGAAGATGTAGTCTTAAAAACCAAAAATCATTACCTGGGTTCCACAAATTGTAAGCTAAATATGTTAATTATCTTTCTTGTAATGAAAGAAAGAAAGAAATTGCATAAAACATGTAAAAAAGTTTATGATAACACATGATAACAAAGTAGAAGGAAAGATATGCTAAGGCAAGGTGGTTGAAACTACCTTGATGGTAGTACCACTGTAGATGACAAGTAAAGTATATACCACAACTACTTTGCCTAAGGGAGCTGCACCTGTCTCCACAGAGATTTTGGATATAGTTTAATGGCCATCAGATTGCATCAGATATTAACATAAAATGTTTCCTCAGACAATTCCAAATCATCCATTTCATGCGGTTCTAGGAAAAAAAAAAAAAGGCTTTTGCATTCCATTACCTGCTTCAGCTTCTTCTTCATCTTTAGTTTCCAAATCTCTCTCTGGAATATGCTCGTTACTGTAACTCGGACATAATACTGGTAGCTGCTGGAAACTTGACTGTTTAAGGATCACTCTTACATGATCAAGTAATTACAGAGTCCTTTTCCAAGAAACAGGCTTAAATATTCCTCCATAATATATAACACAAAAAAATCAGACTTCAGAGTATGATTCAACAGCTTTAATTTAAAATGGGGATAACCAGCAAAAATATAAAAGGGTATGGCAAGAAAGGGAAGAAATGTTTGATCGACTCAGTTACCTAGCTTAATTTTCAACAGCCTTCTCAGTGACTGGTAAGCATGGACTGTTATGTTTTCTTGCATGTTATTTTAATAGGAAACAATTCAGAATGCAGCTTATTGTCAGAACAGAATGACAACCATTGTATAGCACTTCTGTAGAGAAGTTCTGTTCAGAAGTTTCTGTAACAGAACTTCTAGCTAAATCTTGATAGGCTGTAAAAGTAAGACCCTTAAAGCAAGCACATATGCAAGATAATAAAATTGGATACAGGCCAGTTTATGTTCTCCTCATGTGTGCTGTTTCAGTTTCAGCTCAAAGAATCTCCAACACAGCTAATTTTAAAACAAAAAATACCAACTTCTGAAGTTGATCAGCAAGCTGTTACACAGAAATCTGTCACTAGTACCATGGATCTCATATTGGGCTGTGGAGCGGGGAGAATCTGGGAAAACAAACCTGGCAGTCAGCCAGAGTGGTGATTTGTAAGCTTTTTCAACAAGTCAGCCACCTCTTTTAGAAGACAGATTATGTCATAACACTCTTCTTATTCAGTCACATGAATCACCTTCAGTTTCACTGATAATTGAATAAGATGCCTGTGGCAACTATAATACTTGCATTAATGGGGAAGATTAGGGACATGCTTGACGTATTGTCTTTTACTGCAGTTTAGAAGCTCAAAACAAGAAGTACAGCCAGCAGAGTTCAACCAGTCAGTTTTCTCCGCAAAGTAGTAGCAGCACACAGACCATAGTATTATATTTCAAAACAAGAAAATGTACGCTATAGACTTTTTCCATCCTATTTGGAATTGATAACATTTAGAAGAGTATGGACTTTACATCTCTTTATTACTCCTTTGGGTCAGCAGAATTATGTTATGAGTCACAGTAGTTGCTATTGTGTTGTGATGAGTGAGTAGCCTACACAGTAAACATTTTTATTTTGGCATCTGACTATGTATATAATACAAATTTAATCTCTTGACATGTTAGTGCTACCTAAGATACACACCCATCTGAGTATATGTACATTCACTCAGTGTACTTGAGGAGGAGAAGGCAGCTGGAACATGATTTCTGGATCTGTAATTCTTGCCTTTCATCTGAAGGCAATTAATAAAGCAACAACAGGATCTTCTATTTGCCACTGTTCCTTGTTGGTTAAGTGAAAGTGGCAGTCACTTTGAGAAAGCTAACAGCATATAGTGTGAAATTAACTAAAGACAGAGCTAGGTAAATTTCTGTAGTCCTTAAAATAAAAGAATTTTGACCAAATATTTATATTTTATCTGGATAATTTTTCCTAATACTAATACTTATTTTCTCCTCCAGACAGTTACATTACTTAAAGGAAGATATCCTTACAGAAGTCATAAGATTCACCCTCAATATCATAAGCTTAATGGCTATAGCATGGGTTTGATCACTCCATCTCTTGCTAGTACAGGTTATGAATAGCATCTGGAAGAAAGGAAAGAAAAGCATAAGAATAATGTACACCTATTTCAGGTCAGTCATCAGCTCCGTACTGCATGCACCTCAAAAGGTAAGTCTAAAGCAAGCTACAAGAGCCATCAGGTGCCTCCACTTCACATGAAGGTATCTCTCTTTCAAAATGAGACATCTTACCACTGTACAGAGTTTTTCAGAGACAAGAGACTTTCCATTTTGCTACACTCCATCCACTGCAGTTCAAGTAGCTCAGTTAATTTACAATGTCCTTAGAGAGCCCATAATACTGTTTGTAGTAAATGTCAGCACTTATGTTTGTGATGTTTGTTAATAATTTGTGGTTATACCTATATGCCTACATACCAAAATGGGGTTGTGCCATTTTTATTCGGAATGGTGTGTTCTAATTAAGGCCAGATGGAAAGACAAGAATAAAGCAACAGGACAACAGATGAAATTGTATGTGAACCCTCTAACCCAAATCCCTCAGGAAAACCAAAGAAAGTTTGCTAAAGATGAGACACTTTCATGTTCAGGTAGTGGGGAGTGTCCCAGGTTCTTTAGCTTGCAACAGAACTTTTAACAGTGACAGATTTATGCTTGGGCCCTGTAAAAGAACCCAACACGAGTTACCTGCAAAATGCTTCCCACAAACTGCCAACCAACTACTTTATGAGAACTGTGCTGCTGCCTTAGCTGTAACGTTAAAAGTGCACTGTATATACACAAGAACTTTTCCACATCGTTCTAGAAACAGACTGCTGAGAGACATGCCTCCGTTAATAATCCCTGGGACCTCCTTAGCTGGGCTTTGTCTCTTACTAACAAGGTATCCTAGAATATCTGCATTGCTACAAACTCTTATAACACTGCATGAAATCAGGGCGGTACTATGTGCCTATGTCAGATATCATTTAGCTTCTCAGCCAGAATAAGCTAACCGGGACAGTTCTGAAATTGCCATCAAAGTATCACATGCCATGAAGTACAGGATAGCTGTACCCATTGCAGAGTTTTGTCTTTCTGATATTAAGAAAGATATTATCAGAGCAAGTTCTTTCTCTTGTCAGAAATACTACTACTATTTTTTATTATTAGCAAAAGGCAGAAAAAAGTGAAATGGAGAAAAAACAGTAAACAAAGGAAAACACATTAACTGTTCCTCACATAGAACTGAGACAAGGCTAGATTGTTTTTGGCTCTGTCCATCTGCTCTTACATTTTGCTGCCCACTCTGTCCATACCTATGGCCATTCTTGGCACAGCACTTTTCACAGGTCAGTTTAACATCGAGAAAGTCCAATGGAATGAGCTGTGTGTGGCGACACCTTATTTCAATTTGATCAATATTGCTTTGTCCCTGCTGCTGTTGCATGATGATATATAAACATGAGGTTACAAGACTATTGCTTAAAACCAGACCCTCTATTCTAAGCATCTGAAAATAGCAGTCATTATCTGTCATTTTGCCTGCCCGGATCTCGTGATTTTTGTATTTGTTTGCTGCCCTAACCCAGTCCAAGCCGCAGATACCATGCAAATCTAGCTTAGCCAACCAACTGCAACATCAAAATTGATCCTGGTCTCTGAAGTGATTTCTGCTAATGATGAAATTGGAGCCAGCTTTGGCATACTTCACCAATGGTTTATGGAAGTCTGTTGCAGTAACTCTCCGTTAAGTGCCATTTGTTACTCTGGAGGGTACTCATACTTGCATTATCAGCCAAAGAGCAACAGTTTATGATTGCAGGGCCTGAAACCTTATATGCTATCACAATCAGTGCCAGACATGTGACATTAGGATTCCTGAACATGAGAATTAAATAAGCAACTTAAATTGTTTCAACTTTTTTTTTAAATCACTTGTCAAAGGAATTTGGGAGCAGACTGCTTAAGTTCTCCTGGGAACAATACAAGATCATTTTCAGTCCTCTTCCCTTCCCCCACGTGCTCACCCGCTTAAAGAGCTTGCAAGGAAAAGCAGCAGTATTGATATTCTCCTTTATGTACCTTACATAAAAGGAATTGCATGCAACCACAGTGATAGCACTATTAATTTCTGTAAAAGTCTGTGCAACATTTGACCACAGTATCCTTTCTTGGGATGACTTGAAAATCATCCTAAAGGCATCCTGTGTTAACCCCTCCAAATGGTGAACTTTTCAGTGTGAGACTTTCTTCACTGAAGCTATTTCTTGATCCCTTTTTCATTATGTTATTGTCCTCAGTGTATCCTGAATGCCACACAACCTGATAACAGCACACCTTAGCCTTTTGTTAGCAAACCTATCTTTTTAGAAATGAAATTTAAACCAGGAAGCAGGGGTGGCAGACATACCGCATTCAAAACCTCATTTAAATAACAAATTAATATGTGATCTCAAAAAACACTGAAGAGTTATTTAGCTTTAACTGCACAGAGCACAGGTTAAACTAATAGTATCATGTTACCAACTGCTACTTCCTGTTGTCTCTTCTTCACTACCTTACTCGCTCCCTGTTTAATCCCCTCTCCATCCACACTCCAGAAATGTAAAAGTTTCCAGAACCTGATGTAAATATTTTGTAAATTAACGTCAAGATTCTCAAGCTTTTATTGAAGACTGACATATCATGAATATTTTATATTCATTCAAGAAACTACCCAAATTAAAGTTCCTAATCACATTTCACGTAAGTATTTACCTACATCTTACGTTTATACAGCTTATAAAAAAAAATAGAGTGCATGTGTATATGTATACATGTGTGTTTTTAATCCAGTGCCATACAGAAGCACTAACATAAATGCATAGAACTTGCAAGAAAAGTACACACAGGTTAAAATAGGTTTTAAAAGTATAACGAGAGGATGTGCTGCTTACATGACACACAAATTAATATTCTAATTAAAAAAACGTATACCGTGAAGGATCTATTCACATCCCATTCATGGATTTTTCAAACACTGAAAAATAAATACTTAGAACCTAAAAAAATCTAAAAGCTGACAAAAACAAAGTGATTTTTCCAAAGTGACGAGACAACTGCACAAACCTTTTTGCTTTTATCTTTCTATAAAAGAAAATCTCATGCAGTTAATTCATGTTCGGATAGTTCATCACAAAATTCGCATTTTAATAGCACTGCCTTTTTAAAAACCATAATTTTATCAGAGTAACATGCACAGGAAAAAAGTACCACCATTTTTATCCGAAACAAAGGCATCCTAAAAGATCTCATAGTTACCCCGATGAAGAATTCATTATGTGAAGAACTAGTGCAAATAATTTTACATTTTAAAGCACAACATGGTAAACAGCATATTCTCCTTTTTTGCCATACATTCCCATGCAGGATTTGCTTTGTTGTATTACAATCTCAGGAAAGCACGAGCACTTGCTAGGATCTATTGCCATTTGTTCAAAGTTTGATCCTAGAGTTTCATTTTTAAAGACAAAGACAGCTGATTCTCTCCCCCCTCCCTAAGCCTCCTCCTCCTACATGAAGAAACATCTTTAATTCATTTCTCATTAAGAAACTTAAAATATTTTATGACTGAGGCACTCAATATGTTTCCTTTCGCAAAGCTGAGAATTCTGACTAAGATTTGCTAAAGTGCATTTACAAAGAGAAAACAAAGCCCAGCAAATCACTTACCCTCTTTAGCCACGTGAAGTGCTTGTAAATATCAATCTCACCATCCATGCTTTGGGCCCATCTCAGCAGTCACATTCCCAGGGTTAAAAGAAACTTTTGGAAGCAAGCGCACTGCTTTGTTCTACAGGATATAGCTGTGACTTCTTCCCCTTTCAACCCTCAACTTCTAAAATCTTGAATGCGTGTTCACATTTTAAGCTAAATCTTCTGCCTCTGTCCCACAGTCTTATCCCAAATGCTTCTCACAGATGTATATATAACACATAACTGTATAAACTTCAGACTCTCCCCCAAACATCTGGTTTTTTTAAAGAGCAGATCGGCTAGCAACAAGAACAATGTAACTCTAAAAACTTCAAAAATATAACTTGCTAAATGATCTTTAAAAAAGGATCTTTCAAGAATAGTATAAATCTGCAGAAACTGTTCCCTTTTAATGTTGAATAACAAGCTAAAAATTATTAAGCTGTCACTGAGAAACTATTTTCAAGTAATGCCTTCTCTGGCTTTCTGTTTCAAGAGTGGCTGGAACTCATTACCAAAGACCCCCTATTTCCTGTCTCTGTTTTACTCTCTGTTTATCGTAACACTACTCAGCCTTCTCAGTTTATTTCAGGCTCAGACTAAACCTAAAAATAAGTTCTGCTCTTTGAATTACTTGCCTGTCCTCTCAAAAGACATTATAAAAGAGGAGGAATTCAAGGACGATCCTGTGGATAAGTTAATTATCCCATAAATACTGCTATTGCCAAATAGGCAATTTTCCATCTTAACAAAAGATGATGATACCCTTCTAAGATTTTTGCTCCTGCTGAAGCTGAAGTCTCATAGCATGGCAACTTTTCAAACTTGCAACACCAAGATAAATGCATATGCAAAGCAATGGTCTGGCAAGAAGGGAAGTTTAAAAGTGTTGCCTGTTACTGCAGTGTCCTCTAGTGCCTCCACTCAGTAGTTATGATTAAGTTCTAATTTTTCCCAGTAAACTCCAGTTTACAATGTTGTATCTCACACTAGTTAAAAGTGGCTTTGGCTTTAAATGGGGCAACTGATTCTTCTACACACAAGGACAACTGCTTGGGCAATGCCTATTAAGGGTAAAATGCAGCTGTCCCCATGGGATTTTTGTAATGATCTCAGAACA
Source organism: Calonectris borealis (assembly GCF_964195595.1). NCBI lineage: Eukaryota > Metazoa > Chordata > Aves > Procellariiformes > Procellariidae > Calonectris > Calonectris borealis. The sequence continues at coordinate 11,367,553 of NC_134325.1, forward strand.
TTTACTTATCTCCCCATTTTCTTCAGTTTCTACAGCCGAACACACTCCTGCATTTAAGGCAAAGTAAAACAACAATTTGGAAGAGCCAGTGCCAAAGTTGCCCATCATACTAATGATATATAAAAAGAACTCAAAGTCTGAAGCTGTATAATGCCCTGAAAAGCAGTTCTTACAGGGACCTGCCTCACTTAGCCATCTACCCACATTCTAAACTGTGGGAGTCACCAATACACAAAGGAGTTTCTGCAAGGGATGTGGGATTTTATTATTTCAACTATTCTTGACCCTTTTGACCTGATGGATCTCTTTTTAGAATCTTCCATGACACAGAGAGGGTAGGATATAAACCTAGACTTCCAGCTTTCCTCATGTATTTATTACCTGTTACTTAAAGTCATGTGACAAGAAAAATATGAAAGGTTTTTAAAAAGTTAGAGCTACAGGTCTTCTAAAGGTGCTAGGATACCTAAAATCACCAATAAATGTGATAAGATAAAAGAACTATCAGTTTCCAAAAGTGAACCACAAGACAGATCTGAAGAGGACTTGGGTTGCTCTGCACATAGAACTTATTCTACACTGGTTGTAGAAGTTTTTATGCTATCTTAAAATTGATAAGAGCAGCTATTTCTTGAATAGCTCACACCATCTGGCAAAAGCCTTAGTACATTGTCAATGGTCCATTTAAAAAAAAAATCATAAAAATTAAGATGCACTTAATATAGTACACTTCTCTATATATGACAGCCTCTGTCATGGCTGACAAACTGAAGACTGAATAGGGGTTCTCTTGACATTGAAACATGAACTCCCTAGAGCTTAAGGCATTTTTTCGCCAGAAAACTAGTTATCTAATTATGGAGAACAGCAAATATATCAAACTTCATCTTAAAGTATTGCATATCCCATAGCACCACCACTACGTAGCCTCAAGTTCCACATTTCATCTATTTCAAAACATAGGCTCTAAGACTCTCATTTCAGGCTTCTTTTAGAGAAGAGGGAAACATACCTCTCAAACATTCCACTACACATCATCTCTTAATGATTTTGTTTTTCATTTAAAAAAACTACAGGAAAACTATATTACTCCACTTGTTAGTGCCTCAGTGTAGCGTCTGTAGCTAGGTAAGTATCCATTTCTCCTCTTAAAAGTATTTAAAATTACAAACATACCTTGTTTCTGCCTTGTCATTTGTCCTGGACTTCATGCAAAGGCCTCTTGATTCTGTTACAGTCATTCTTCCTGACTAAAAGGTAAACGTGTCTGAATTTTCTACATCTTATCAGCCACGGATGTTGACAACATACATTCCAGACAGTCACATGTTCACTTTTAGCCTGTCACCTGCTTGCTGAAGTTTACGTCCTGCTTGAGCTTTGGCCTGAAAAAGTTTCAGGCACCAACTGAATGCAAATCAATTGCCCCAGATTTGCTTAGGATACTTTTGCATTTCACTGGAAAAGCAGGTTAGTTTCTGTGGGCAGTGTGAAAATAAGGAAAATATGTTGCAATCTGGGGATTGCTTCATCTGGTTACCACTGTAACCTTACTTATTTTTAGGAAATCCATGTCTCTGCAGTTCTTCACCGAGCACTAACTTCTAGTTCAACGGAGAATTAAAAAACAAACAAACAAACAAAAATCCCCCACTATCACTGCAGTACCACCACCCTCAAGTGTTACCCAATGGAGAATGATCTAGCTATTACTCCCTTCCCCCACCAAATTGTTTATTTTTTCCAGTGCCATCTCCAAAATAACTGAACACACACATTACGGCAATATAAATGCAATATAGGGCACTAAAATGTTTAAAATTAACAAAGTTTATATACTCCACAAGCTGTATGAAAACCCATTAGGATTTCTTTGCGAATTTTATATTTCCCTAGAAAACTGCTGACTACTGCCACTGTTGACAGAATTAAAAACTCTATTTGCAGAACAAACACCAACGGTGCTAGCCACATGAATGTCTGCTGATACATAACCCATAAAAAACACTTAGCTAAGCAACCCATTACTTTATTAGTCAAAATGTCAAATATTTCAAACAAGGTTTTAAATCTGTTTCAAATAGTGGACAGACATGCTGTAATAGCTTTGAAACTGAAAGTAATGGAATGCTTTAAACAATCAGTTACACTTCTCATGTCCCTCCATTTCAGACCTCTGAAGAGGCAAGAAAACATCCACAAATCCTTTTAGAATTGTGGGGGGAGGGCAATCTGACTGTCTGGTGTATTCCCTCTTCTCCTACCAACACTGGAGCTGAGGAAGCACAGAGTAGTTTGCTTTTCCACCACTGTCCCTCTTTCTCCCACCTAGCTGAGGCCCAGCTGTTACAATGAACATTATAAAATCATATTTATTGCTGTTATTTTAGCAATTTTACTTTTTATTCAGTTAAATTTGTGCTAAAACATGTTTTTTCATGATTTTTCAGAGTAGCACAAATGCAAACTGTCAACAGCGTTCTTGTATTGGCACTGCATTGCCTGGGAGGTTAGAGGGCAAGGGAATAGGAAGCAGTGCCTGTTCTTCAGCCTCCATCAAGTCCAGGTCCCTCCCATAGCACCTCTCTTCCTTTTCAGCAATAACTTTTAAATCATTTTGGTTTCAAAACCCATCAGCCTCTGAAAACACTAAAAGAACGTACACTTCGCCTTTCAGGCCAAGAACTGAAATGACCAACTACACGTCTTGCCAGCCTCATCAGGAGAGGCCAGCTGAGTATGGACATGTAACAAAAATTTACTCATTCCCAAGAATTAGTATCAACTTTTCCTACATCCATTACTCTGTGCTCTTCCCAATCCTAGTGTTTGGGCTGCTTTGGAAACAAAGGGATTAGGACCAGAGTTTAAAAGGGAAAAATTTCCTCAGCATGCCAATTCACACACCTGTCATTCTCATGCTGCAGAAAAATGCAAGAGCTTCAGAGTGAAGAAAGAGAGAGAGAATATGAGAATACGCCTGCACAGGAATACTTGTGTAAAAAGAAATTCAGGCCATTTGTGCAAAAGACAATGGAGGAAGAAGTCCTTTTTACATGGTGAGGAATGGCTTCAGAAATCTAAATGAAGCATTTCCAGCAAGATAATTTGTCTTAGAGTCTTAATCATGACTAACTGATAATGCCTAAGTGACAGAGAAAAATGAAACTCTTGGAACAAAAGGAAAAAAAATACTGCATTCTGTATATAAGCACATTTGCTTTATAATTTAAAAAAAATAAACAAGTATCCTGGGAAACAGACTAGAAATAATTTATGTAGATACATGAACAAATTATCCTTTCCCAGTATAAAATGTACTCAATCCTAATGGTTTAATTCTTTGATTAAAATCTGTATTTCAGAAATAATCAGACTTAGGTGGCCATTAGTTCCAAGCCAGCATGGTGAACCCTCACCCTTATTGCATATTCAGGGAGGGAGGTAATACTTCAAAAAGGTGCTGACATCTTTGGAGTCATTCCCATCTGCAGGCTGTATGATATCACATATCTCTAGCACTGCTATGGCCTTTCTGGTTATTGCTCAAGTAATAACTAGCTCTCTTCCCTTGTCTTGCATAAAGAACGTATTACCAATACTTAGATGAAGTTACTGTTCATTAATTCATCCACAAATATTTGCACATTCTTGGCAGTTTCAAACATTCCTTGCCATATACTGAAATACTTTTTCCAGCCCAAGTTCTAGAAGAGTTATAACTTTTTGCATTAAACTTATTTAGAAGAAAATGTAGATTGTAAGAAACTTGAGTACTATATTTTTTGCTTAAAAACTAAAACACGTTTTCTACTTAACAGAACAACAGAATCACTGTGACCACTCCCTCCCAGTTGCTATAGGCAAGAAAAGAGTACAGAAAATATTTAAAAGAAATATATTTACATTCTACCACACAACATATTACAATAATTCAGGTTTAGTTTTCAGTCTGAAAGGTTTCAAAGCACTGCTGAAATTACTAAATATGCAGTAAATCAGTATATGAAACATTTGAAACAGGACATTTACCAAATATTTGCACATACATCAATGACATTACCAGGTAACATTTTGCCTGTCCTCAGTATGACACACATCAGATTTTCTCTTTTAAATTTCAGAACAGAAAAAATTGTAAGAAAATCCAAAACAGAATAAGCTGTAGATAAACCTTCACAAGTCCTTATTTCTGATAAGGAATATTCATTATTTTCTTCTTAAGCATTTCATTATTTCAGGAAAATAAAGCACATGTTTATCTACGTATGAAGTAGAGTAGCATGCCAACGTATAATATGTCTAAAATAAGTATAATTTTTTTCCATTTTTGAAAGATCACAAAACCTGAAAAAATATTTATTTGCATTTTAACTAAATACAGGTCTGTTTACCTCTATTATTAGCATACTATTCCAAAAGAGAATGAAATAATTTTGTTGTAAATTATATTATTGCTATGTTTGTCATAACTGATAATATTTAGCAAATGAGATAAGTCAACCTACCCAAATTCTGTGAAATCTGAATAAAGGTGTTATAAAGAAATACTTCAAACTTATGCCCTCCCTCTAACATTCAAGTAATACCTCCAAATCAATACAGAACCTTTAAAAAGAAAATTTTGCCTCCAGCTTCTTTAAATAGAATAGTTTGGGTTGGATGGGACCTTTAAAGGTCATCTAGTCCAACCCACCTGCCGTGGGCAGGGACATGACCATTACCTTTATACCTTATCTGTTAGCACCATTGTTTAATGAAATAATTCTTTCTTACCAATCTCTCTGTTAATTACTTTATGGAAAACATTTTCCTTTTAAGCTACACTTAAAAAAGCAGATACTTCATACACTTACATTTATACATTAATGTTTGTTAAATTAATACAGTGTATCATATTTAAATCAGTGAAAAGCAATGCAGCTGGAAATTCTAGTGACAGATCATGTAAAATGAAAAACGGACACCATGCATAACATTAGACACAAAAGGAAAGATGAACTAATGTGATATTCAGCCACTTAGTGCGAAGAAAGACACTGAAGCCAACAACTGAAAGAGTCTTAGATAAATGGAACTGAATAAATCGTATTAATGCTTTTGAAGGCTAACATGCAATTTCTGTATACAATCATGGCTTCCTATAGAGTAGTCCTCTATTTCCTCTGACAGTATCAAGGTGTGGACAGCCCATGTAGGTGAGGATTGCCCCCAAGGGCTAAACTTCACAATATGTCAGTAGACTACCTTGAAATCTTGGAAAACTTAACATATAAAAATACAGGCCCTGCTATTATAACAGGAATACCCCCTTTCTTCCATGAGTACTCTAAGCCTAAGGCCATAACACAATTCTGTCTAATCACTTCTGGTCATTGTAGTTTAAAGATGGCTCTGTTAAGAATTATGAACCATTACAAGGGCAAAAGAAAATGCCAAAAACTAATCTCACCATGACATTTTAAGAAAATCTAAATCAGCCTTATTCACTGCAAAGCTATTTTAAGCTTCTATTAGTTCTTTGTGCAGAGAAGACCTTTCTACCTCTGCTGACAGCTACTACAGTGAGCAGTCACAGTCAGAGATGATAGGGTTGACTCCCAGACAAAGCAATCACAGAATGTTAAAAAAATTAGGCCTGGTTTAGAAAAAAAAGCTGTGTACACCCGCTTTCTACTAGCTCCAAGGCACTCTCTAGTATTCATAAATAGCTGCACATGTGAAGGACACTTCTCTGCTGTTTCTTGTGTGCTGTGAATTGCTCTAACATGCTTGGGGAACTCTGAGACGACCAGATCTTCCAGTTCAGGGCTTTCTTGCATCATCAACTCATTGAAAAGGAGCTGGAGCACAGTAGAGGACTGGGTCATACAACTCTCAACTCTGACTACTGCTCAGAAAACATCCATCTAATGTTTCAAGTTGGCAAAAATAAACATGAATGCTTATGGAATGACGGCTTTTCTACACTGTCCCAACCCGGCTCTACTGGTCCATTTTCAATTTAACACGTGTTAATACCACTTGGCAATGGGAAGATTCAGCTATATATAGCTCCATCGTGACTCTCAACAGTTGAGTCCCACAGTCCAATCTACCAGCAGATAAATATACTGGCTTTAACTGGCATTGCTCAGAATATATTATCTTCCCACGCAGCTGTTGCTGAAAAATTCTATTGATATTTTTGTAAAAGCATGTTTCAAGTATATTGAAATGCCCTGTATTGTAGTCATTTTCTGCCTCTGTTCTGGACAGATAATTCTGTAAAATGAATCTTAGACAAAAGTGAAATAAAAAGACTGGTGATTATGTTTCAGCAGAGCACTTTAACACATGATAACTTTGAGGTGATTTCAAAACTTCACAAACTCCACCAAGTCAGAATTCTGAACTGGGTTTACTTTTTTAATCCAAGTCCCTGTGAAGACACCGAGGAAAAAAAATTCCTTGATTTTAACACACAGTGGAAACAATCTCTTCTGAACGTTAATCATGACCAAATGGCAATCAAGACTCTAAGAAACTTATCCTATTTCTACTAAAAAGTCTGGTTTTACCACTACAAAAACACAGAGCATGAAATGAGACAAAACACCACATATACCATAAGGCAAATCACATTATTTTAACGAATTGCTTCTACCAACAGTCCTCTACTGTTTCTTCTGTTGTTCTCCCCCTTCCTGTTTCCTCAAATTTAGAACATTTAGAAAGATTTTCAGAATTAGGCTTCCAGGAAAAAACATAATCTGGAATATACTAATGAGTTTTCAAGAACCAGCATTTTAAGGGTCAGTATACTACATGGTGAAGTGGCTTGCTTCAAATATAAATGTTGCACTAGCAGGAAGATCATGTTTTGTGATACTGGAAATGAGGCTTTCACTCATGCTTAAAATCATTTTAGGACCACTGTAAGAACACCAGGGTTCCTTTTTACTCAGAAAAGGGTTCCATAAAGATGTATAGAATAAAAAAAAGAATTAATAGTGTAGAAGTTCATTTAGAGTTATGAAATAAAACTCTAACTAAACACATTCTCTCATAGCTTACTGAGTCACAGTCAGTTGTTACTGCAGCAGTTAATTTTTAATGCTGAAATTACTACCTGCTTTGTGATATGTCATGTGGTCACTAGCAATACTAAAATATTTAACAAGAAGCATTGAAACTGTACACAAAATTGTTTTATATGAACTCTACATGATAATCCCCAGGTCTTTTTGTTCTGTTTTTAAGGCCAAAAAATTTACAATCATAAAGCATGTAAAACATTCCAGACATTCACTTCGAGTCAAAAATTTTTAATACAGTTCTTAAGCAGTTAAAAGTCTATAATTAATGATGCTTTATTCCATATTAGCTTTGTCAAAGAATTGTGCAGTTACAGCAACTATTAAATCCTCATTCTGTGATACACAGTAATAATCTTTCTAAATTCAGCACTAACTTTGTCAAACCTATTTCATCTATCTCAAAGCAGTGACAGCACAGTTACTGTGCCCACTTATACTGTAAACTCAAGAACTTGATATGTTCACAGATCCCAGACCACAGAAACTTAAAAAGGAGCCTTTTCAAAAAGGACTCCTTTAGCTCCACAAATGGTGTGCCTCTTCCTTAGAGGATTGTAGAGGATAAGCGCAAAATCCAACTCCACCAAATCACTGAAACACCAAATCACCACCAATGGTTCCATAAAAAAAGGAATAAAGCAGATGCTTTCAAAAGAGGGAGTAAGCAAGGTAGTATCAGGTATGAAACACGATGTCTGAAGTTTTCACACTCTAGGCATATCTAAATTTTCCCACATCTTTGGTATTCACACCTATAGCAGACAGACCAAAGAATATAACAGTTACAATTGTTTAAAATATTAAAAAAAAAAAAAATCGAACAAACCACAAAACACAACTTGGTGATATTCCATGTCTGATAAATTCCATAGTTTGGTACTAAGGAACTGAAGGAAGGCAAGACTCTAGTGAGGCCAGCTATAGTATCTATAACCATCACAGAAGCTTCCTGACTCATCAGTAATAAGCCAATGTGCATCAAAGTTGACCAAAAGGCTAAACTCCACAGTCTTATTTATTTAAACACTAGATGTAGTCCAGCACACTAAGTGGCTGCAAAGCTACTTGAATTATAAGGCCACGGAGCAATTTTCTGCAGAAGTTATTTTTCCCATTCTAGTACAATTGAGCTCTAGTTTCTAGATGATACTCCAATACAAACAATACAAAGAAGATTCAGTCACTTTCTGTCCTCTAACCTGCAATCCCAAATACTGCTGTCTGGCACAAATAGAACTAGCGGGGATAGCCATACTCTGCCTCAGAGAGCTCTCAGGGCTGTATTAGGTTATGATGATTGCTAATGCAGAAGGAGCGCACAAGAAAATAATTGGGACTTCTATTCCATACTTCTGTTTAAACCAAAATGCTAGCTGTTAAATGCTGCTGTTTGATACTATGCAGCAGGAACTAGTCTTGAGCCATCTTTCTGACTCCCCTTTCTGTGATTTCCCATAAAAGCCAATATAGGGCAGCAGCAAAACACAAATTCAAATTATTTCCATAAGGCATATTGTTTGTATTCTTGATTAAGGATGGCAGTTGCAATGATTTTTAATACAATTTTCAAGCACGCATTTAAGTGAAGAAGAATCATAAAATAACACTCTTTTTGTGAAAGGAGCATGCTTATCTGCTTTTAAAATAAACATCAGATTGCTTTTTGTATCTTTAGTTTCTAATGTATTCCTAGTCAGGATAAGCTGGGAATACTTTTGACCTCACCTATTCCTGTATAATGTTAGAAACAAAGCAGTTGCTGTGTTCTCTAAAACCAGCTTATTCAGTACATGCTAGAGCAGCCTCCAGCTTCAAAGGAAGGTGCATGGACTCCAAAAATAGATGTGCAATTAATCGTCCACAAAAGAAAATCCCCCTCCAATCTGACCTATAATAGCTCTAAAAAAAACCTCAAAAGCATCAGTTCACCATCCACTCCAAAGTTTGTGACAATTCAACTATTGCTACTGGTATCAAACATTGTTTTATGTAACATTTCAGTTGAATACAACAATTAAAATATATTCCAAATCTCTGTACTGAATTATTAGCCTACACTTTAAAGACAATGCTTAGAAGAGACACTTTGTAGCAAATTCCACTTGAGAGCATCTGGCATTTTCTACGTAATGATGTTTTACCTGATGGTTACCAATTGCAACAATTGGGGACCCACGACTCAGGGGTGCCTATGTGAACTTGTGGGGTGCTTGCTCACCAGCGCATGGGTTAGTAGACTGTAGGGAGCTCCACGAGTACACACAAAAGCTAAAGCACTCACACGTCCATGAGGAGATGTGTGTAAATAGGGGAACCCACATCCACAGAAGAGGCTGCTTGTAACCAACACCAGCTGTGAGAGAGGAAATGTGTGCGTGTAACTGTGAATGTGTATGTGTGCATGCCTCTGATCTTAACTTTTTTGAATTAGTTATAGAACTGCATTTAGAAATTTGTAGGTATACCTTAACATTTCTTAAGCATCTAGTATTCTGGTTTATCTGTTGTATTGCTGATGTTGACACTAAATATAGAGTTCACTGATTTCCAGTTAATTATGTCTTCAATGAATCAGCAAACTGCTTCAATCTTGATGTATTTAAACCATGGGTATTGAGCGGGGTTTTTTTATGACACTCACTCCAACATTTCATAGACTAATGATTACCAAACTTCATTTGAGGCTTCCAATGTGAATGGATTCATGGAGCTACAGAGTTCTTATTCTCTACAGCTTACTACCTTGACTATCCTTTTTGACATATCAGGTATCATGTTTCACAGCTCTGGGCTGGAATTAAGGAATTTTCAGTATGGGATGTAACTATGAAATACTCCATTTCACTGAACTGAGCTGAATTTTATCAGATTCTTCTCAATTTCCAAGTGCAACTGCTGCTTGTCAGTGGAGAAAGCTCTTCCAAATTTGAAGTCCATGGAAGTTGTGTGCATGCTTACAATTTATTGGCATTTTTAAAAAATATAAAAAAGATCTACAAATACTAGATTACTATCCATTTTCAAATAACAGTCACAGAAACTATGCACTACCCTCCCTGTGCATGTCTTTAAAAGAAGTGCAGAATTTGTCAATACAGAACAGTGCAAAATATTTTAAGAACAGTGATCTCAACATACTCCACTAGAGATACTCTATACCACCAATTTCCCTGTTCTGTTGGTTCTGAATCCAGACTGCCCAATTACTTTATCAAATGAATACTACTCTTGATGCACTAGACAAGGCTTTTAGGACATCAGTAAACTGCAACTCTAAGAGGGACCTGTGGCTTCTGTTTTGGCTGGTTTCCCATGAAAAAGAAGAGATACACATGTCTAAATTAATGAGGAGTGAAAACATCAAGTGTTACCTACCTTGCAGAGCTGAAAACCTAGCTTAATTAATATTTCTGCAACAGAAGGGCCAAAAGCCAGACCACCAGATTCAAACTCTTCAACTTAGTGGTTCAAGGCCAACTTTACTATGAACAACTCCAAAAATGTATGTCTTTTATGCATTAAAAATATCTTTTAGCTATTACAAAGTTTTGAAAAAGCATTAAAATTTCTGCTAAGGCAGGAATTCAGTAAAAGCTGGCCTGAGGATACGGACTCAAAATCTAATACTGTAAATCCAATTTAAATATTGCCTCCAGCTTTTGCGTTCAAAACTGGTACCAAATTTCATTCCTTTCTCTCATATGGTCCCAAACAGGACTTTCCAGCCATAGACGTGTGCTCTGTGAAGAATGCCAATAAACCAGCAGTTGACAAGTTTAAACAAAAGCAGCTACCTTTCCAACAACATTAGGTTACAATAGGCACAAGGCAGCTATAGCAAATGATAAACTCTGAACCAGAAGCTACAGACACAATTACATAAAAGTAACATGCATTGACAAAACCAGAAGAAAATCCATTCATCTAGAAAACTTTTCTGTAGTTGAGAAAGCAGTAGGTGACTTTTACTCATTAGGAAACCACCATTCACTTGCAGCGACAGGCTTGGTGAAGAGGAGTGTTCTGGTAGGACCTGCTGTTTCTCTTCCTTTACATCCAATGGGTCTCTTCTTTTAAGGTATGTCTGAAGATCTGCTCCTCACCTGGTAAGCCTCAATCTTCCAATATAGTCAAATGCTTATTCCGCATCTACCCCAATACGAATGTCTCACATTCAGAAGCTAGAGCTTTCCTACACCACTGCCTGGTGTACAAGGTACTTTGGAGATTCATAATACCGATAGTTAAGGTAAAGGAAATATAGCGAGGAAAGGATAGGAGAATCATCCAATTTGAATTTGTCCCTTCAACAGACAATGCCACCATATTCCAAATTGGTGGTTTAAAAATGAAAAGTTTTATAACTAGTTATAAACTTGTTTGTTATCTCCAGCAAACGACCAACAAAATGAAACCAAACCAAAAACACCCACAGAAAAGGTAACTTTTTTGGTACTTCATTTTCACTATCTTTTCTCTCACCAAAGACAAAATAAGGTCTTTTACCAACTTTTACCAACTCCTACATCTGCACTGCTTTAGTAATCAGCACATAAAGTAATATCCTTAGCTTTCTATGATTGCTCACGATCCCCTGCAGCTCTCTAAATATGCAAATTTCAGTTATTATAAAAATAATTGAAGTATCAAAATACTTGAACCAATGCTGTTTGCAAACAAAACAGAAAAGCTATAAATAACTACTCACCAGATTCTCTTCAAACCACTCCCGTATACACACTGCTGTGGCCCCTGGAATTTGATTTCGCAATGCTTCTTTCTCTTGAGGATCCTCTAGCATTTCCAATGCCATCTTTAGATCTTCCAGGAGATGCAAAATTTGAAATGTGCCCAAGTATACTGATGGAGCAGGTGACACAATATCATAACCACCATTAGCATACTCTGTGGCTGACTTTGTACCTAGAATAAGTAAAACGAGGAGAGACAATAATGTTATATAATTGTTTTGTAAGTGACAAATACATAGGTACTACATACTACAACATTTGGACTTCAGATGCTAACTGACAAGTATCAGTATTTTAGGCTTAGAAATACTTGAGTTGGTCTCTAGATAAATAACAAACACTGGAGAATTAAATCTAAGAAGTATGTACACGCACATTAAAAAATAATTTTGACTTAGAAAACATTTGCAATGTCCATTATATTACAAATGCCAAAACCTAACCACAAATCACCTGTAATTTTCCATGGTTACCATGAGATGTCACTAACTTCTCAGCTACATAGTTAGAAGTCCCCACACAGAGCAGTGTTAAGCAACCCAAGAAAGATTGATGCAGTCCTTTGACAAGAAACTTAGATGAAAATAGATCGTGTTACCAGAACTAGAAAAATATGTGACCTTCAGCAGGTTTAAAACCTTCCCACAGAGAACAAAACCTCAGTTAGCAATAAAAATGGCTAATGAAACTTTGCTAGCTCTCTAAATTACAAAAAGCTCTCTAAATTACACCACCTCCCTCCTGCCAGCCCTCCAGCACCAATATTATTTTCTCAAGAACAATAAGCACAGCAACAAACATGTCTCACTTGATGGAAGAATTATAAATAATACAAATTCTAATATCTCCGAATCTTTTTGCCTTAATACCCTGTGTTTCAATGAGTTGCATGCTAAAATGAACTATCTTTTCTCAGTCCTGAATTTCAGACCTTGATTTAATTTAATATCCCTTTGCTTCTTTAAGAACTAGTCAGATGGAAAACTTCTATTTGCTCTACTTTTTACAGTTTTTATTTACAATTCATTGCCTCATGTACATTATAGATTGTACTCATGTTATGTCTTCATTCCTGTTCTCTCTGGCATAAGCAATCACATTTTCCCCCTTTATTTGACTTCATGGAAGATTTTTTTTAGGCTTTTGATCATTCATATTGTACTCCTCTCAATCCTTTCATTTTGTAACATACTTTACAGGTATATGTTGGATACACATAGCATGTAGTATTCCTTAAAAGACTGTATTATTGATCTACACATGGGGATTATTATAATCCCCATACTATTCTTCGTTTTACTCCTGTGTTTAACATCATTTACATCTTAGTTACGAAAGGAACAGAAATCTTCACTGGGCCTTTGAAAATTATTTGCTAAGTTTTCTTCCTAAGCAGATGTATCTAATTTGAAACCCAGATGTATAAGTAATTCAAATTTTCTTCTTGAACGCATACTACTTTGCATTAATCAATGTTAGTTTGCTATGGTTATTTAGTTACCATGATTCGGACATTACAAACTATATTTGAACCCAATGGTTCATTTTACATATAGCCTGATATACAACTAGTACCTAAATACAACTCATGAATACATTGACACTTTAGGTCCTAGTACACTGAAATGCCTTCTGCAGCTAGATTAGCTTTTAACCAAAATGCTAACTGATCATTTAATCCTAATAGCGTTTCCCATCTAAATCAGTTTTGATCCAAGACAATATTTTGTCTCTCATTTTGTGAATGCTTAACTTTACTCAAAGCTTTTGGGAAAATTCGAAATAATATTAACCAGGTTTTCTTCAACCACTGCTTTAATGACACAAAGAATTCTGTCATATCAATTATCTTTGCAAAAAATTGTGTGGTTTGAATTCTACTGTACAATGTATGTGGTTTTTTGTTTGACTGTTTTAAACAATGCAAAACCATCCCTAGAAATTTCTAAAGTTCTGCAAGGCTCAGTAGTAGGGATTTTATTTTTTTTAAAGCAACACTCTTATTTTCACTGCTGGAGTATTTCATATAGTCTTAACTTCTTTTCAAACTGAAAACTGAGAATATTCCGTTTGGTCCTGTTGACTTCCGCTGCTTATGAGTTTATTTTAATAACTCAAGTGTGAGATCTCATCTTAATTTCTGGCTAAGACCATGTCCAAGATAAAGTTTCTTCAATATCCGGTGCTACAAAGACTGCTACTTCACCTCGTAAATCAACCTTGTCTTCCTGAATTATTTCCTTTAGAGGAGAGGATCAACTAACCATTTTGCTGGATTTGAGTATTCTAACCACTAAAAGATATTTTCTTGTGTATTTCTATACTCTCAGTTACTTATACCAGCTTAGTTGTTTGTTTATGTACTTCCTAATGCAGATTAATATTAAACTCTAGCAACTAAAAATAGCAGATTTCCAAATTGTGTAAGAGCCATTTGGATCATATAACCTCTTAAATCTTTTCATTCAACGAGAGTGGCTCACTACTTACTTTCCAAGAGAGATATGCACACAAACTGAAATCTGGCATTGTCTTCTTAAGTAGCATTGTTGCCACTTCTAGAAATGTGGCTTCCTTGGTTATTGCACCATTAGGACTTTTAAACTAGTTTTCTCCCTCTTTCTTTTGGAAAACTCCATGCTAAATTTTTCTGTCTTTTTGCTTAGCAAGTACTTTTCACACCAGAAAAGCAGACAGGATCCAAAGTTATTTCATAATCAGCTTTAGTAGCTACCCCTTCAATGAACTGACAGTTTAAAATAGATATGGAATGGGAAAAGCTTAATGGAGCATTCTGCTATAGCATTCTTCACGTTACTTATATGAATACTTTTTATATACAGATGAGAGAAACAAACAAAAATCCACACAATCCAAAATAAACCACACAAACTTTCAGGCCCACAACCAATATCTCAGGTGTGAAATAAAAGCCATAATCTTTAAGCTAAATACAGATTTAAAACAATTGTTCAGGAGTTCAGTTAATTATAGTAGGTAGGTACTTTGTACAGCCAAATATACAGCCATACCATACATACCACTGTAACTTTCTTGAGACAGTATTGTGACATCTTCCCTCACCAGTCTAAATGCCTCACTACATATCACATCTTGCCTCCATCCTAAGATTATTATGGCTACAACATTACTGGTAACATCTACCTTCTACAGAAAATAATTTTAAATTCTGTAGGAAAATTCAATGACACTGAAATTCCTACATTTTGGCATGCCTTTAATTGATTTGCCTCTATCAAAACACTAGGAAAAAGACATATATGCACACTCTTTAATCTTGGCAAGGGAAAGAACTGTCACCCTTAAGAAACAGTTCTATAAAGGTTAAAATTCTCAAGTGCTGGAGCACAGGCAGGGCCAGCCAGGAATCATACGTTACATGATTTCCTGAGACTGGGCATACTCCATATGCATGCTTCAGTTATCCCAAGCTCTTCAACTGACTGTTCAGACTAGCAGAATTCTAAGCATCCTCAAAGTCTCACATTTTACATAGCAGTGGAAGGTCATGATTTCTCAGAACTCTCAAGAACTGGGTCCATGTGTAAGGCACAAGTGCCGAATTTCCATGGTTGTAATCTAAGGTGGGTCTTGAGGACAGTCCTGTCCTGTGTAGGGACATTTGGAAGGTGGTAATGTGTTTTTACTGGGAAAGAACATCAACTTGATGTCTAGTGATTGAGAGTCAATTTAAGAATTTTCAGGGTTTTTTTCTTACTGTTCCCTTTCCTGCCTCAAGTTTTCCTCCATTTAAGTTTGCATGAAAAGTTTGCATGAAATAAGAGGTAAAAAAGAAGCCAGAAGAAGGAAATATTTTCCCATTCATTGCTAACAAAAAGAGATGCAACAAATTAAAATAATCAGAGACATCTTTATGGCAAACTCATGTTCCCTGAACTACCTAATACCACAAAAAAGCTGGTATATCTTATGACTTACCCCATACCTATGACTGGGAATTCATTTTGAACATAAATAGTACAGGATTTTAAACTGCAGAAGACAATAAAGACATTTCAAAAATTTCTTAGCTAATAATAGTAAACAGCACAGTATTTGTTTGCTTACATGAGTAAAGATATAATGATCTTACTGTGTGTAAATTCTTATATGCACTAGTTCCATTAACCTTTGAAAGGAAAAACATCTCTCTGATTAATATCAACTAAAGTTAAATGAAGGAAGTAGAGATTGAAAGACTCAATTTCATTCATAATTTTAAATCTTTCAACTGAGGTTAACCATGAAGGAAATTATTAAAAAAAAAAAAACAATCTCAGTACTATTCAAGATTTGTATTTAGACTTCAAAAAGCAGGCACTGGTGAGAGAAGAATGTAGCCATGTCTGATACCATCAGAAAGACAAACAAACAAAAACCCAAACCATATCTGCACCCTTACCATGCCGAGAATACAGGGCATAATTCTGAGATGTGCTGAAGATTCTAGCTTTCAGCAATCAAAATTCCACTAGTTTCAAGTCACTGGGATCACAAATATTAAGCAAGGACTTAAAAGTGCTTTGCTTTGCTGGACAGGGGCCAGAGCACTCAACAAAAGTTACAAAGCCCTCCCGTGAGTAACTCTCCTTGTCTGGAACAGGAGCTACCCACAGATCTCAGTGTATCACTAAGAGAACATGACCCTTCACACCTCCCCATCAAATACATGCATACACTCCTCCTTTGTGAAATTATTTTTAAACTGGTTTGCTATGGGTTGCTACTGTAGTACCTTTTATTCTCCTGGCTGAAATGGAAAATGAAGAATTCCTCTGAATGCAACAACTAATGCACTTTAGACTAGGTAAAGAAATGCAGAAATGCAGAGTTCAACTCAGCATTTTAATTCAGAAAGCTTCCTGTTTTACTGCTTAAATTCAAATGAATCACAGGCTTGCTTCTCTTATTTGCTTTCCATGTAGTTTCATATTAAGTAGGATATATATTGCTCACCAGAAGGACGAGAACACACCCTGAAAAACAGAAGTTAAAGTGTGTAGGAGTAAATAATTATATTTCTTTGCATTAGTTTAAACCTTTACATTATCATGCTGCAAAGCACATTAAGTTTTAGCACCAGACAGTAAGAATTTGGATCTCCTTGCAGATTGATGCAAAAAAAAAAAAAAAAGGAGATGCCACAGAACACTACATGTTACCAGTATACTCTAGCATTAACAGCAATTAATTTGTGTGTAGCTTTATTATAGATAGCTGAAGTGGGGAAGAATGTGGTTCAAGCACAAGAATTTTATAGATACTCAGGAAAAATGAGTGCAGTTTTGAACTCTTGCAAAAAGATTCATTTTGTATAGCCTTGAGCAAGTCAGTCTTCCTGTGCCTCATCTTTTCCAGGGGTAAACAGGACACAGGAGAATCTTTTGTCATTATGTTTATATAATACTCAACACCATGGTTTCCTAGTGTACTACTGGAACACAATTAATCATCATAAATGTCCACCTTAGAGGAGCAGGAAAGAAAGAGAGGGAAAAAAAACTATTGGAACTAAGACATTCCAAGCAGCTCAGTTCTGGCTTCCACATACAGAGAGTGGATGAAGGAGGTTAAATGTTGCTGCACAGTATATGTATGTTAGAAAGAATAACAAAAATAATAAAAGGAAAACAACTTTTAAGTTACACATTTCCTACACCCTGACCATGCAAGCACATTTTTAGTTCAAAGTTCCTTGCAATTAGCTGAATTTGAAAGTAGCGATCCTTTTGGGCAAATACATAACCTATTCAGAAAACAGCACTACTGGTGGCTTACAAAAATAAGTTACTAAGCAGAAGTAAACAAAGAAGCAGAAAGCCTTGCCAGTTTGAAAATCCACTCTCCTCAGCTTATATTGTATACATTCAACCATCACCCAACTTTCATCACTCTTAGCAGTAGATACTGTTTCTGATCTCTCACTTTTCCTTGCATCTTAACTTCTGATCCCCTGCATTCATCCTTATTATCTCAGTCTTTTCACTCTAAAACTGGCTGAGTTTTAGAAAAAAAATCCTGGTAATACGTAACTCAACCATCAGTGGTTAAAAACAGATTTTCCCAAAACTGCTAACTCCTTTAACCCAGAAACAGCAAAAACTAACAAAAGCCCCACAACAAAACCCAAAAGCTACTTCTATGCTGCAGTAGGATGATTTCCTATAAAGCTGAAATACTCAAGGGTAACAGTTTTGATATCTGACCAACAGTGGTTAGAATAAAATTATAAACATACATTTTCTCTGGCCTTTCAGTCAATCATTACACTGCTAGAGAACTTTTTTTTTTACCTGAGTTTTTACTCAATGAGCATATCGGTTGTCCAAGTTCTTCCACTCTCCTTCAAGACTACAAAGTGTAATTTTCTTTGAAGCACAAGTTTCTTTTTCTCATGAAGATAGCCTTGAAAACGTGAATTTATGTAAACTAGTAGTAAGGTCTGGATGGGATATAATTCAGTCTCCTTGTTCCTAAGCCTTCTGTCAAAAGAGTGAAGAGGTAGCTCACACAATCCTTTCTTCTAGTACTGTAATGCAAAATACATCACAAATGGTGTGTTGTGAATCATAGCTCATATTACCTTCTCCTCAAATCTCTGCTTTTAGATCTTTAACTACAGGGAACAGTAACTGTTAAGCTGGATTAGCAGGAAGCCCTAGGAAAAAATTTCCAAGCCTAGAAACATTAATGACCACATTCAGATGCAAGTTTCATGCAGCTCGGATGATTTTCAACTGAGCTTTATTTACAATCACACGTGGAATCCTTGAGACGATTTTCAAGAACTGCCTATAATTTCTTATGCAAATAATCTATGTAATTACTCAACCTTTTTCCTTTTACATGCTTATAGACTCCAAGCTGTGATGTGCAGCACATTAGGTACTGTATACACAACTACTACAAAAAGATCTCTCCTATCCTGAAACACAAGCTAAGCAGCCTTAGAGCTCCTGTGCAGCTATGATGGAGATTTGAGGCTGAGTCTCCATTGCATAGGAAAAACAGGATCAACACATTTTATTAAAGACAAAGAAGAACAAATACTTGCACCAGTTTTCTCTCTTTTTTTTTTTTGTAGTTACGCACACACACAAAAGTGTATTTAGGGCCAGTGAAACCAGTAGTCTAATTAAAACAGTGTTGTGAGACAACAAATAAATCTTTTTAGTACAAAATCCGTAATTATTTGTAGTAAGCAGTAGTAAGCTACTGGTAACATGAATACTGTTTCATGAAAAAAATTAATCTCTGAAAGCATAGGGAAAATAAGAACAGTTTGTGAGGAAATAAAGGCATCTTCTTTTATAAAAATTACACTATTTTGATTTTTAAAAAGACTTTTTCAAATCAATTTCATTGCCTTAAAGTAGGAATTTGAGAAGCTATGATTTTGAATTTAAAGAAATCCCATGTTTGATAAAACTTGTTTAAATTTAAATCTTAGAAATCTGTTCACTAGCCTGTTAAACAGCTGAGTGACTTATGTACTGAAAAACAGATCACATCATATAAACCACAAAAGACCTTTGTGTCTCAGATTTTCAATCCTATGGGGTTATGGCCATCATGGTTTAACTGCCTTTCTTTGCTACATATTGTATCTGCAGCTATTTCCATTTCTGTTTCTTTTCCATCCTTTTTCAAAACTTAATACAAATACCTATGATGTATGGATTTTGTTTTGCATAAACACAATGCAGTACTGCATTTTTGGCAAGTTCATGTAGGTGTCTAGATCATGACTGTATTTTTGTTTTATACTGACAGAACTGTTTATTTATAGTCAGAGATAAAGAATTTAAAGTAGCATATTTCAATTACAAAGATTTCTCCATTTTGAATTAGTTTTAATTCTTATTTTCAAGAAAACTTCTAATTTTGTTGTTTTGCTGGAAAGGCAGGAACACATGCAAGGGAAGTCAAAGACCAACTTGATCAGTAAATCACTGTTTCACTTAGACCTTCAAAGGACAATTTTGTCTTACACAAA
Source organism: Calonectris borealis (assembly GCF_964195595.1). Taxonomy (NCBI): domain Eukaryota; kingdom Metazoa; phylum Chordata; class Aves; order Procellariiformes; family Procellariidae; genus Calonectris; species Calonectris borealis. The sequence goes on from NC_134325.1 coordinate 11,387,400, forward strand.
ACAATTTTAAACATCTATTTTTGTAAAAGATCATTAAGTGTTTATAGGAAACAAGTTCTCAATATTTTCAACTCCGTAAGATTCTGTAGTACTGTCCTGTTTACAGAGGGAATCCACCAGTACTACAAACAAGATTCAGAGAGTCTTCACTCTCTATCTTGTGCTCAGACCCCCACTAGCTGTGAGAAAATATGCTTAGGATAGTGAGAGTATGGGAAGCATGTTTTGGGACAGTAGCCCAAATAGCTATAATGACCTCTTGTAAGGTTAAGCACTCAAAATTGTGGAAATTCCAAACTTCAGGTTGCTCTGGCAACCCTGGTAAGGAATAAGCAGACAATGCTGCACATGCGCAATCACATGCAAGTTGCCATGATTTTCACATGCTTTTAAAACATATATCAAAACTGCACCTGAACAGTTATGGAAGGTCTTAACTTGAAGACTACAGCATGTGTAAAACCGCTACAAAATATAGTATCAAATGGCTGCAATGGTTATTCAAGTGTGTGCAGAGTTTGTGAGGCCATGTCTTTAGATGTTGTCAATAAACCTAAAAGAAAGACCACAGATAGCTGAAAAATTATGAATTAAATAAATAGAAAGACAGTGAATGGCTATACTTTTAAAGTTTTAAAAGTTTTTAAATTGTTATAAACCTGTTATTGTTGACAACATCTAAGGAATTAACTGATTAGCTTTTCTGAAGTCGAGTATCTGAAACTAAATGTCAGCACCTAACAACCTATAAGAAGTGTTATAAAATAAATATACATGTTGAACTACAAATTATAACCCCTAAATATTTGTGTTAAGTTTTTATATTTTCCGCTTTAATATCCAGGATGGTTAAAGGTCACCATTTTTATCTTTTTTCCCCCTCATAATTTTCTGGAACTGTTATGACAGGAAGTTATATATTTCTCTCTCAAAGACCTGATTTCAAGTCATTTATTATTTAATTCCCTTTTTCCTATCTCTATTGCTATAAGATCTATGCATAAATATGCTCTAGCTAATGGTTTCAAAAAGCCTCTGTAGTATCTTGTATAGTACAACTTCACAAATGCTCACCTTAATTAATGCATAGCAGTAACAAGATAAACAACAAGTGCTGTAGATATATTATTTATTTTGTTCAGAAAAAAGCCTAAATTACTCACTGAAAAAGCACAGAAAATAAAAAGGAAATACACTAATCATAACCAAAGCACAGCCTATTAACACAATTACAGTTTATTTAGAAAATACAAGAAAACCACTGCAGCTGTTGCTGTTCAATTACTCTGATCTATAATGAAAGAAATTGCTCATTATTTAAATTATTCTGTTTCATCATTACTTCAAGTATAGTCTATGTCAGTTCAGCGCTCTAAAATGAAATTCTACAAAGATCTCTGTATTAAAATTGTAAAAAGTTACACACCTTTACTATAGAAAATAAATTTTGAATTTAAAAATACTGTGAATGTTGAATAGGACATAAGTGATAAAAATATAAAGCCATCTGCAAGTATACAAATTGAAAAGAAAAATTAGAAGCTATTCTCTAGTCATTCTACAAAATCACAAGAGGCTCGTACTGCACATCAGCTGCATGTCACCCAGCGTGTATTTCAGATAAGACCCCCGCTCCACGCCCCCCAAAACACATCACAAAAAATAGGATTAAGTGCTCTCTGTCTGGTCTGGAGAATTTCAATCCCCTATGAAGAACAGTTGTCTATCTTCTTCACTTAAAGTGCTGTGAGACTAGTCCTTACATTCTGAATGAATCCTGTGATGACATATATGACTATTCATGGGTAAAGGATGAGGTCACTAGGAAATATTTTGATTTCCTAGTATTTATGTAGGAACTCAGTGAAAACCTTATTCCACAAAACCTAAAATTCATCCAAAGGGTTCAAATGAGAGTGTTAGTACTTTTTGTCCTCTCCTGCATTTCTAATCCAAGTTCTAATCACTTAACTAGAGGTGACTTAGTAATCTAATACATCCAGGAACAGAGCGTAGCTCTGGAACTTGAACTCTATTGTTTTCATAGTAAAATTGTGATGGGGCAGAACAATGAAAGAAAAAAAGAAGAAAAAAAAAACCACACAAAACCCCACAAACAGGTCCTCCTTCAAATTCTGGCAAATAGATCCCATGAGGAAAATATATTAAACTCGAATTAAAATCTTGTTCATCTCTTAACTATAATTTCCTCTAAAGGCTCCTTTTTCACCTAGGGTGTGGGAAGTGGTTGGGTTTGTAGCACACAGCCAAAGCAATGAACTGAACACAAACGTTCAGCCACCTCAAGAGACGGGAATTTAAACATGCATACTTTTTGGACAACTTCTTGACAAACTTTTAAATTATTTATATTTTTTAATCTTTCAGTACTAATACTGAAATATCAGTACACACCCATGTGATAACACATTTAACTTTCTCATTTTTTCAGTACGCAATAATTGCAGGAGCTCTGGTTAAACGGAAACTCAATAATTACAATGATTGGTGAATGTGAAGAGACTTTAGAGCTGCAGCAGACTATAATACTGTGACAGGAGTTTTTAGATCTTACAATTATGGTCATTATTCACAAAAGGAAATAATGGATTTCCAGATTGTTGTCAGAGAGAAGCAGTTTGATATAAAATAAAAGTAAAATTAAAATTATTTTAATTCATTAGGATATATTGCAAAGAAAAAATAATCAAAATCTATAGTCCAATAAAGAAACACATTTTAATAAATGGGTACAAGCTGAATAAAAGGGAAAGTAATGACTTGGTCAAACCTCAGAGGGAAGCAATGCCAAAGTCATGCACCTCAAATAAAGAATGCGTAGACACATCTGACATATGGGAGCTTTCTTTAGAGAAAGCCTCTGTTTGGAGTGCAAGTCATTCTAGCTAATGGATAAGTCATGTTCATTGACAATCACATTAGTCCTTTTTGCTATTTTAGTCAAATAAGGCTAATCATTTAGCATGCCTAATTTATATAGCTATGAGGGTGGGTTATCAGTACAGATGTACTGAAGCATAAAAGACTTGGGAACACTGACCTATCTGTCAAATTTGATCAAGCCCAATGAAATTCAATTTGTTAATCTTGCTTCACAGTCCTACCCTCAAGCACTTTAAACACTAATACATTTTGTATTGCACTGGGGTGCACAGTCTACAGTGAGACTTTTTATTTGGATTAATCAGAATCATATATGAGCTATGTTAACATTTGGAGTAAGGGACATGACTTTTAAAATTAGAAAGCTAAAAGTAGGACTGCAAATCTGTAAATATTTGTAATACGTATTTGCATGCCCAGTTCTTACCTTAAAGGACAAGACCACAATCTAATATTTTAATAATACCTACAGCTAATAAGAGACATCAGGACTCTTCTCATTCAACAGAGTGTGCTGGTTTTGCATGTGTATATATACACAGCTACTCAAGCTTCAAAAATTAACCAATGCAAGTTACACATCTCTGGACTTCTCACTTCTCTAAAATAGTGATTAACAGTCATTTTGTGCCTAAAGCAAAGGTTTCTGAGGCCAAGAGAAGAGCATAGCTCTCCTAGTATCCACTCAGGCCTCATTCCAAAGGAAATATCTTTTTCATCAGCTACATAAGTTTCCAACGGTCATGAAGTTTAGCCTTAGTTTTTGAATCCAGTGCTGCCTATGGATATCCACGGAATCTGGATACAGTGAACTGAAATAGCACAAGCTCTGAACAGTTGATTTTTTGCTGTTTCCAGTCTACTCTAAGAGCAGCCATATTTGCACAGATTATTTGTCCAATATTTGCATAATATGGTATATATAAATCTGCAGTTAGAAGACTGTCAGTCCTGGTTTGTTTCATGACAGTCCTCCAGTCCTCCTTCTGAAGGAATTCCCACCTTATTTCTTCTCTCACCATACAGGACAAGAGAACATTCCTGTTTTCCAGTCCCTGCCCAAATTGCATACAGAAGCTTACTGGATTGAATTAGAGAGAACCAAACTTGAATAATTACTATGTTCCTCAATTTGAGACAAATTGGGATAATAACTGTATCCAAGTACAGGCTCCAACAGATATATTTGGTCCTTCAATCATACCAGAATATATTCAAGAAACAATTCTGGAACATAAGAACATTAGCTAGAGAAGATCAACCAGAACAGACTTAACTCAACGTGTCTTAAAATGTCTTATCTATTTCTAGTAATGGAAAATAATAAATAAATAAAGAAGGTAAACAACTTTCCCACCCAATTGAGCTTTCACTTCATGTTATAACTAAAAACAAATAAAGGAATAAAGCAATATGATTTTTTTATTGGTACAGGTAGATATAATTCTGAAATCATATGGGAAGTATTCAATTAACATTGATGAGACTTGACAGATTCATTGTCTGGGAAATACCTTCGTTCTTTTCCCACTAGATATTTTTATATAAGCCTGATTTCCATAGTATACTGAATATCAGTGGACATTAGACTAAAAATGTAAGTAATGTGAAGTCAAAAACTCAACTCTCCTGAAGAGGTTGCCAATTTGCTCATGACCTATCCATACACTGTGGAAACAAACTCTACATACCACTAGCATGCCTGAATCTTTGTGAAACAGCTGTGAATGGGACATGCAATCTACTGATTCACATAGAATATTACTTCCATCATTTGCTTTGCTTGTCTGTATCACTGTCTCCACCATCATGGCAATTAAGTGAGGGGGGTAAAATCGATGTTGTTTGGAAGCCTGGAACAATTTAATTCTATTCCTTATTTATCAAGATTAAACGCTAAAATGTTATGGACACAAACAATCTGAAAAAGAAGTGGGGAAAAAGAAAAGAATATTAAAATCAAAAAAATCAAACCCGGCTTCCGACCTCAATTAGTTTTCTAGCATGAAACTAGAAGAAATACGTGATTTTCTTAGCCAGTCATATATTGCCACTGAATCAGTTATGCCACATATTACAAGGCTATCTTTCCATACCACGGAAAAAATACCCAACACTAAAAACCTATTGTCTTACCCAGAACTAGCGTAACAACAACCATTTTTCAGAGCTTCCATTCATGGAAACGCTACTGAGTAGCAATGTTATTCTCTCAGTGGAAAAACCACACAGCCTGTAAGTCTGAAAAACTTTTTTGAAGGGAATATGAAATGGCATCTTCAGATAAAACTAAAATTTTTTCTAAACAAAACATAGCACTGCTTAGATAAGCAAGACGATAGACCTGTTTATTGAATATCTCCTCATAAGAGGAGATACTGGACAATTTGAGATATGTTGGAAGCACGACCTATTAACAGAAGAGATTGAAGCAGATGAAATCCTGTGGAATGACAAACCTGAAAATCCTCAAAATCATGACAAGTTTTCTAACTCTTTCCTTTAAATGAAAACACACCACAAAGCTTTGACAACTCCTGGAAGAAAATAAGTGTCTAATCTGAAAATCAATTTAAATAGAATATGTCTATTTTTCTTTCTGTTGATTTTTCTAAAGAATGGAATCATCAGTGCATCCATGGTATCACCGATGTGTGCTGGGCTATGTATAAATCATCACAGAAGAGAGATATTGAGTTAAAATTTCCACATGTACACAGGTGATTTATAAGCACAGGTTCCATAGCATAATTAAAGGGACATGGTTTTCTGTGTTACTTGGGCTCTTTTATAGCACGATCCAGGATCATAACCCAAGGTTTGCAATGGCTAAGAAATTATTTCAGTTCCCTAGTTTATGAATTCTGGTTTGGGACTTGCTTTTCTTGTTCTGTCTTTACATACCTGAGGGAAGTCCAATGCTTCACTGACTATTTGTTTATGTGTTTTGTAAGAGGTGAAAAAATAAAATCCCAACTAACTTCTGTTGGTTAAAATCTTGTTTGAATAAGGTTTTGCATTCAGAAAAAGAAGGGAGAAGGAAATACATATCTAAATTTTCCTATTTGCCTGGAACTTGTTCCATTGTTGTGAAAAGTTATTTGTGGAGTTATATCTATCACATATTCACATTTACACTTCTGTATATCTTAGCAGTATGTTAAAGCTTCCACATTTGGAATAAAGTGAAGACTCATATGTGGATGAGAAAAAAAAAAATCTAGAGATTCTTTAAACTAAAAATCCTGGATAATGACTTCCTGCCTCATCAGACTAGCCTAATCCTGGCTAGTCTGATGGTAATATTTGAAGCTCCATATTAGTCTCTGGATAGAAAGCTTTACTAGAAGAGCAGGAAGAAGAGCAGGAAGAAGCACAACTGCAGCAACAAGAGGTTGACGGAATCTTCTTCATCATTAGGGGAAAAAAAAAAAATGAAGGCACAGCATAGGTGTCACTATTTAAATTTATAAAGCTTTAGTGAATGCTTTCTCATTGTGCACAAGTGAGATCATGGCCCTACCCAGATACCTCTTTTAGGAGCTCATACTGAATGGTGTGTGAGCACAAACCCCAAGGCTACCAAGTCCTAACCACAGAAATCAACTTCTCTTCTTGGATGCTGTAATGTTGAGAGAAAAATTTTTAATTGCCTTACTATGTCAGCGTCAAAAGACAGCAAATTCTGTCTTGCATCATATGCCTTTCTAGTGGACAGCTGTGTAAAAAGAAATTAATAGCTCCACTCCTGGATATAAATGTCAACAAAAAGATATGCATTCTAACTCATTAGGCCGTGAAGGTAATTAATAGCTAAACTATTTTAAATATTACATAATAAATAAAATTAGGTATATTTTTTATATATATATATATTTATTTATATCTATGTGTGTGTGTTAAAATACAGATATATACTATCCAGCTAACTTGGCGAAAACTTTTTACAAAGACATACTGAAATAAAAAACTAACACATACAATACGGAATGTTAACACATGAATTAGGATGTGTTTAAGTTACCACATAGCATTAGAGCAAAGTAAATCTCTCTTACTTCAATATTCACATGTCTGAGGTGGAATTACAGGTTTTCTTGCTTTGTTTTACTTTAAATTTTCTTCACATGAACCAGAGAAATCTGTGTGTCACAAAGAACTTGACAAATAGAGAATAATAATTAAAAAGTAAAAAAATAAACAGGAAAATTGCAGGAGGGAAAAAGACAAACCTAGTTAGGTCTCAAAACAGTTTGGTGTAAAATAAAGCATTATTATACCTGCAATTATGTCATCCATCTGCTCCAAAGCTGCTTCCAGCATATGACTAGCGTCAGAAGCCATCATCTGTGATTTCTTCAGACCTTTACTCTTGCTACTGAAAAGACAGATGAAACCACATGTGTTACACTAAACCAGTCCTGACAGAAAAACATATGTCACTGTTACATTATAAATTAACACTAGCAAAAGTCCACACTAGCAAAAATACAGCCTTGTAATATGAAAACTAACAAAATTGTTCCTATTCTCGATAGATGACTTGGGATTTCTGAGGTTTTCATTCATCATTGATTCATTTTTTTTTTTAAAGAGATTTTACTAAAACAAGGAAATGCAGATGGAAACAAAACCAAACAATCTCAAATAGTGGAAACTCAACATCCTCAACAATGGTTTCCTAGATTCAAAGTTCAGTGCATTTCAACCTTTTGCACTGTGGGGAAAAAGAAGATTGACTAGGTTTCAATGAAGGAATGAAAACATGGTGAAAAACATGCTTAACCTATAAGCAGAACTTCGTAGGAGCTCTGCTTTTTGATTGCTGCCTTAAAGACAATTCTGATATAATTTTTATTCCTCCTTTCTATACCCCCATTACAATCTTTCTACCACTTCTGTCATGACACTGAAAATACAGTTCTTTCTGTTCTAATAACCAAAATGCCCCAAGTATGAAGTTTCTGAAGTTACTGCTGCCTCTTTAAAACAGGATTAAAGACATTCATGTTACCATCTGACATTAAGGATAACAAACAAAATGTTCCAAAATTAGTCTTTACTTGTAAGTTGGTGTTGCTGGACTTTTAGTCAAGTAGCAGTCACTATTGTCAACAGATGACATTTCAAAGGGGTAAAGAATTTACACTGTCCATTTCACTGCCAGTGAGAAAATAAGGCCGTTTTGCACATCACTTCATCGCTGAAGTATGAAACCAGTGCCCATACAGCAATGAACAGGGATCGTACTTATGCATAATTTTTGCATTGCTCTAACACAGAACTCAAAATACTGATAAAGCCTTTAAAGAGTCATAGAATTTTGATTTCTCTTCCATGAAGAGTGCAATTCAGTCTTTTGACATTCAATCTTCTGATACAGCAAGTTTTTAAATCTGTGATTCAGAACTGTTCAATTTTGACAGCTTTCTAAGCAACACAAAAGACACCTGTCTGACAATGGCTAGAGATATCGTTCAAATTATGCAGGTTGTAGATAAGTGTATAGGCAATTATCATATGTTTGTGGGGCTGATTATTCCAATGCCACTGATATTTCACTAATCTGTATTTATCATGCAATTACCTATGCTAAGAATTCAATTATTTTGAATTTAAATAAATATTACAATAATCTCTAATGGCAACTGACATAGATGAAAACATTTTTGTACTGTGTTCAGTGAGTGACAGTTCAGACACTGGCCACCATGACCAATTGCTAAACCATCCACATTTACTCTCTCAGTTAGAGCCTGCCTAAACACTAAAATGTAGAATCAGCAGCCACAGGATAAAATCAGCTTTAAAATAAAAGCTTACCCATTTTTTGTTTCAGAGGGACAGTCAGGGGGAAAAAAAAAAAAAAATCCCTAAAAGTACACTAAGGCTGAGTCCAAATTACTGCATCATAAGAAATGTTCAATCTCAGTAATATGCCCAGTGCAACGGAAAATTTTTACTAACAAGTCAAAATTATTTGCTTCTCTTACAAACTAAGAATCCCGAGTCCCATGGTGCTGGTGAAATATACACAAAGAAAGCTAATTTATTAATAAACTCTGTGTTATCAGTAAGGTGTCCTATGTCCATTCTAGTCAATGTATACAACACCACTATCTAGAGGGACAGATGCAGGAATATGAGTCAGAAACTACTATGTTCTAATTTGAGCTCTGCCATTTACAGCTTGTCATAACGGATAAGCCATTATTTAACTTCAGATCAAATTGATCTGAAGAGCAATATGAGAATGCCTTATCAGAAAACGGAAGAAAAATCTTCAGTGTCACCCAAGGCAAAAATTAATTAAAGCAATGGTTGGTTTTGGTCTCTCCATGTTTGTCAAAATAGTAATTTAAGTATGAACAATGCTAAATGTAACTGAATTCCACCAAAATGCATCTGACCCAAATATTTCATTTAATGTTATTGGAAATAACACAAATTATGCTCAGAATAATCTGGTAAGTCATCAAGTCAGCTGATATAAACTTAAAATTTCAGAATGCTTACACATGTGAACTTTATAGACACTCCTCCTGATTCTGTTGCTTCAATTTGTTGGTTTTGCTGGATTTCCATCTTCTGTTGTCACATTTACCTGCCAGCAGCTTAGTAGATTCACTACATACTTTAGAGATACCTGATTCTCAACTGCAGTGAGCCTCCTTCCTTGCAATATTTCCCCTAGTTCAAAGCAACCATAACATCGGTAATAATCACCTCAGTGAAAGGATATCCACCTACAGTAAGCAGCTGCCAAAGAGGCACCGAGGCTACCTTGCTCCTCTGGCGGATGTGGCCACGAGCCACTCCCCCAGAAATATATGGCCACCAGCTGTGTTGGTAAATCAGGACAGTAGACTGGCTCAAAATTAGAGGGGAGAAAAAGAGTGAAAAATACTAAAAATAGCATAGTTTCTATTGCTAGATTGCACTGCATGCCCCTATTTGTGCTGTAAGCTACTGCTCCACGTGCTTAAAGCAGCTCGCGCAATACACAGTTGTTATTAACAAGAAAGCCAGGATTACTATTTCTTCTAAACATCAAATATAGTATTTGACCATCTATAGTGAAAAAGATACAGAAAATACTAATACATTACATTACGCACTTGAAATTTTACTTATAGAAAAACCTTCAGTCAAGACCTTGGCACAAACCAGAAACTTTTGCTGAAAAATACCACCGGAACTAAGTCTTTTATCTCCTCCTAGCCTCCACACTCTGCCTCTTTTCTCACCTGTATCCACAGTGTATTTGCTGCTTAACTGCATTAAGCTAGAGTAAAACCTGCTGATCAAACAACAATTTATTAATAAAAGCAATGTTCTTTGCTCCAGAGCGATAATGTAATACTACTTGCTTGACATCTTTTTTCTAGACAGACCTGTTGCTTGTGCTTCAGGCAAGTCTTACTTTCCCAGACACTCCCTTCTTACAGTTTGACTGTTCTGAGCAATATTATGAAAATAGCTTGTTAGCTCTCATACACTTTCAGTTACCATTTCTGATCTAGTTCTATAGAAATATCTGCAATTGTGGATTCTTTTTTTATTATTATTAAATAACAAGACACCTATATCAATCCCAAGGCATGCTGAGTGCCTCAAAGAGGATCCATCTATTTGCTGGTATTTTAATTGCAATTCCTTTTTCAGTTTTCATTCCTGAATAATATTAACAGATGCAGAACACCATGACTTATCCACCTATATAAAATATACATATATTTTGAAAAATAAGTTTTTTCAGCTTCGGTAAGGACTGAACAAAAACTATCTCTAACATTACAGTACAAGCTTTAATATTAGCAAATTCTAACCTTTAGGATTTATTAGATTAATTTATATACCAGCAAAATACAAGAGTGAATCTACTTACCTTTTCAGATTCCTAGGAAGAAAAGAATTTATTTTTTTGCCTGATCAGTAAAAATGGCTCACTATTAATAGCCAAAGTTTTACTGTTAAGCAGACTAAGTCTAAATTATTATCATCCCTTCTAAGCCACACGCTCATACTAATTTAGAGCCCAGCCCACAGATAAAGATATTGCAACCCTGTTTGTTATACTTACCCAAGTAATAAGATCTTCCAGGAAGTGCAGACAGAGCAAACTGGTCTGAATGCCCTAAATTTATTTTGCTCAGCTAGCTTTACCCTATAAATCCCAATGTGAGATTTGCATTTCAAATAAAATGAAAAATCTCTGGTAGAACTGTTGTGCTTAGAGCCAATATCCCTTGCAAATTTCTTAACCTACTTTCTGTATGTAAAACTATAGCTTAATGTGCCCAAAAAGAACATAATATTTAACAGATGTATTCACTATGAGCAAGATGTTCTTCAGAATTATGAAAAGCCGTAATTAAATTTGAATCTTTCATGGCTGCCTTGAACCAGCAGCTGTCCAGAGATAAGAATGTGAACATTTAGGCAACTCATAAGTCAGATGTTTTTCCAAGGTTGCTCCTAATAATAAGGTTGCCAACTTTATCGGTTATGGAGAGAGGTGTGGTTTTTGACAAGAACTCTTGAAATCCAGATCTTGCCTTAATATCAATGCTTTGGGTGGCCTACAAATTCCTCTTACATTTAGAAGACACAGATAATAATTAACTACCACCACCTTTTTTTCTGGGATGAATAAATACATGTTTGTAAACTGTTTAAAGATTCAAATTCAAGTATCACATTGCTTCGTACTTAATGGTATAATGAAATACCAAGCGGCTTGGGTAAGCTTCAGAAGTCCTCCACGCTTCTTTCAGCTGCAAGATGACTCCTGGAGTTCATTCCTGAGCTGTAATGAACAAATGTGCACAATTTCTACCCCTGCCATTTCCCACCTTGCTTCTCCCCCAGCCACATGCCGTATTGTATCCGATCACTCCGCAGGAACACAACTGCTGATTCATCTCTCCAACCTGGCTCAGTAGTTTTCATGACACCATCAAATACAAAAATTATAAATACATATTTGGGTCCTGGCCGTTTAGAACCTGGCATGGCTCTCTAATTAAGTTAATCCTTAGTCCTAAATAACCATCCACAGCTGCTGGGAACAGAAGAATTTCTGATGATCACTAGAATGACCGCCTAAGGAACACTACTTATACAGCATCCTCCAGGACTATCCAGCCAGAAAACCTATTCATCTGATTATAGCTTAAATTTAATTTATTTGTTAATACAGACACTACTTGCTCTATTTCCCCTTCATATGCTTCATTGGAACAGGCAGAAGGTCCACAGAACCCTTCCTTCATTGATCACCCTTTATGTAATAAATAAAAACAAGACTATAGAGGCTTTTTAAAGAATAATTAGAATGGGAATAAAAAAAAAAAAATTTATTTTCAGCTAGAAAGTGTAAAGAGTCCACACTAAGGGGGAGGGGGAAGCTCTGGAGAGAAATATAGATTAGCCAAAGTTGAACGAAGACCAGATGCTGAACTATTTCAGGTAGATGGTAGAAGAGCTGGTAAAATCTCTAGTCAACATATTGCTGGGAGTCCTTATATGAGGAGACATCCTTAGGTGAAGCACAGTACTAGTACAATACCTCCATGATGAAAATGAGCTAACTAAGCTCATTAACTAAATAAGCTAAACTAACTTATGCAGACAGCTGGGTATTACCCTGGCACTGCAAAACCACCATGTTTGTGTGCTGCTGATAAGAGTTAGAGTGACAAGCAGTAAGAACTATGCTGCTTTTAAACATATTATACTAAATAATTTGATTTAAAATATGAAGGGAACTGAATGTAGTTAAATTTACTGCATTATGAAGTAGCAAAGCCAAAGCCAAACATCTGTTTTCAAAAATAAACCCATTAAGTTTGCTAATACAAGTCTGAATTTCAATTTTGGGGAAAGGGAGGGGGAAGGAAAAAAGCAAGCTTTAATTTAAAAATATGCTAAATGATCTGACTGATACTTTATGATGCTTTAAGAACACAAATCACCTCATAGTAACTCCTCCACAGGACTCATGGATATTAAGTTACAGTTGCTATTGGTACCATAACTGAATTTCCTGACTCATGTTTGTACAAAGTCTCATCCTTACATATAAAAGCTGACGCTGACAGAATGGCATGTGCAAAGTGAGGTTTCTTCAGCTCCTCTCTACAGCAGTTCTATCAACTGTAGAAAGCCCTTCATTCCTTCAGTGTTGTTTTAAACATTGTTTGTAAAAGCTTAAAAAAGCACTTAATAATTTAATTTTAAATTGTTATCAGATATTTTAATTTTTCTTTGTTATACACAGTATAAAGGGAAATGTTGTAGCTTCTGACTTTGCAAATCTTAAAACCAAAAGTGCATTCATTATTTATTATTGTATTAAGTGAAAAAGAAAAAACCCTCATTATTTTAGTTCAGTTGTCATCTAACTAGTTCCAATTTCTAGCTAGTTAAAATTTAAAAAAACCACAATGAATAAATGCTTTGGATTTAAACTTCAACTGAATGAAGCATTACCTGGTAAAATACATGAGAGGAAAGTTTCTGAACCAAAACGTGGAACATTTCTGGTCTTAAAATAAATACAAAGATGAATGGCATACAAAAGTCAGATTTAGTACTACAGTTCACATTTAGTTATAAAAGTATTACAATTCAGAAGAGTTAGACCCCCAAAATTCTGACATTCAAAATAAACTGTGTTTTTTTCCTTTCCCTTCTAATCTCAGGTATTCACTGGCCTCAAGGTCACAGCTTCAAATTTGCTTCCATGAAGGTCAACATTTCAACTAGGTCTTCTAAATTACTTAACTCCAGATCCAATGCCTGGGAAACTGCATCCCTCCCTGTGCCCCCCTCCCCCCTCCCCCGCCCCCCAAAAAAAAAACCCAACCCCAAAAACAAACCAACCAAACCACAAAAACACGCAAGAGTTGAAAAACTTAAGCTGAGAAATGATATAATGAATGATCCTGTGAAAGTAAATTCATGCTCTAGTAAATTGAAAGGTGAGAAATGGTAATAAAAGTAAACACAGAATTCATGCTCGAATGAACTATTTGCGCTAGAGTAAAACAGAGGACAAGACCTTGACAGAAATTGAGAGAGATTAGCTATATATGATTAACAAAAGTATTCAAAGTTATCCTCTATAAAAATCCTAAAAATTTTGACAAACGATAATGCTGGAAAAAACATTCTTTAAAACTTGAGAATTAGGAATAACATTTCTTATGGTTCATAAAAAGTTCTCAGGTTTTTTCAAATCTCTCTGAAAAAAAGGCTTCTCAGCCTGGCCATGACAACCTACTGGATCAGGCCAGTCCCCTACAGAAAATTCTAGTGTTCAATTTTTGTTTGCCTTTCTGCATTTCAGTAAGTTTTTTAAATGGAAATCATTCTTCTTGCCCATTAAGCTGTTATAGAACGAACTCAGCAGAACAAGCACTACTAACAACTAAGTACATGTGTATAAATCCCACTGGGGATACAGAAGTGTATATGAGCACTGTGAAACAGAGATTTTGCATTACCTTATGCAGGATACCATTTAGAATTAGTCTGAAAACACAGATGTTTCATTGAAGGAGGCGAGTGCTAACATAGGGCCAGAGGATCTGATCTCTCAAAGAAATGTAAGGAGGTCCAATTTTCAAGTCTGCTCACAGTGTCCATTTTCTTCAGTTCCTTGATGTACACAGAGAATCGTCATAAAAATCAGCTGCTTTGCCAACAAAGAGCGCACATTCCTCAGCCAACTAGCTTAGTTTTTAGAATGCACACAGTCCTTGGTCCTAGTGCCTCGACTTCTATTTATTATTGCCTGTAGTGTAATCAAGACAGGTATCCATCAAATTCATATGACTCAGAGGCAGAAACAGCTATGTATTTTTGGAACTCTTACAACACCATAAGAACAGTCATGCTCGTTAAGACTAAAAGTCTGTCTGGCCAGTGCTCTGTCTCTAATGATGTTCAGTGCAACACAGGTGCACACTGATCAGTCTCCTGCTCTATCTTTCCCAATAATCAGCAAGCATGAGGCCTTATGAAAACAGACTGGATAGGAACCATCATGCTGCAATAGATGTTGAAGGACCTACTCTCTGTAGATTTATCTGATTTCTTTTCAAATCCATTTTGTATAATTTTTCAGTGAATGCTCTGAGATTACAGAAAAGAGAAAAAACAGTGGTTAATCACTGCTGGTTTTGTCATGCCACTATCTTACATTCTCTTTCCAGTCCTATTCCCCTTTCTCCCCTATAACATCCCTGTTTAACTGAGGAGTTGTTATCCTGCAAGTCTCTCCTCAGAGTAAACCTAATCCATACTTTTCAAGACATTTGCTGCTTCTCTATATACTTTTTCTTATTGTACCGTTGTTGAGATGAGATGACCAAGGCTACACGTAGAGTAGTTGCAGAGTATTTCTGACCTTTAGAAAAATGCCACAAAAGAAATACATGATGATATAGGTGAATATGTGAATTTTTCCATGCAGAGTAAAAGCAATGAATCTTTACAGAAATAACTCACTTCGGAGGATTAGAAGAGTGGAAAGCACTAAGCATTCCTTAAAATGGACAGACACTAAAGTAGGTGAGGATTGGTAGAGGAATATCTCAGTGGACATTGAGATATCCAAGATCTGTTTTTCTGCAACAGAACCTCAGAACAAAGAGGACGGTTAACACACTAGAAAACTGATTTCCTGCAGTCAAAAGAGACAATTTTCATCCACAAGTTTTCTAAGGTAAAAAGCTGAGGTCTGAGTTAAACAACACAGAGAAACAGTCCAACACAGCATAACTAAGAGAGATATTTCTTACGATTATTTCTCATTACAAAATTACCTACTCTTGGATTACTCAGCTTATAAAGCTCTGTCTTGAATTTGCCTCAACTTTATTAATGCGTTATAAAGACTTTTGTGAAGTCGAAACTCAGCTTTGGACATAAGACTTAAAAATGAATACTAAAAAGACAGCTTTTTTTACTTTGTAAAATTTAATTTCATGTTCATATTTTTCCCTCCTTGAAACATTTTGTGCAGCAATTTATAAATAACCGGAAACATCACAGTTTAATATGACCCACCCCGCATCTATGAACACAAATATGCTGAATTCACACTAACAGGAACTGTCAGTATCAAGTACTTCTGTATAAATTTAAGCTTCAGTAGGTATTTTGAGGAAAGGGTCTGTGGGAAACAAAGAGAGGAAAAATATACTTCTGCTAGAAACAGCAAATTCAACATAAGTGAATCTGCTTGGATTAAAAGCATTAAACTAGGAACAACAAATGGAACACTATGAAAAGCACCATATCCCACATTACTCATCACATCAATGAAAATATGAATTTTAACAGCTGTGTCAGTTTAATGCCTATGCTTATAAACAAAACATTCTTATATTGATTGCTTCCTGAAGATTAATGAAAATATCTTTGGAAAAAGTTGTCTTCAAGTTTTTTTCTTTCTCTGCCTAAGAATAGGTATAACCAAGAGGCAAAAATTCTCCATGGCAAGTTAAATCCTGATCTAAAATGACACATTTTGTTGATTTTGCTCCTCCATTATTCAGAATATGGGACATCTTACTCCTTGCAGAACTGGCCAACAAGTAAGGAAGTAGCTGTATCAAACACTGTGCCACAGCTGATTTCTAAATCAGAGAATGACATGTTCTCCTATTATATTTACTTTCCATACTTAATGGATTAACATAATTTTCTAATTATGAGAAAAAGCATTATACCGAGAGGCACCGTTGCAAGACAGATACAACAGTAACTTGAATCCAAAAAGCAACATTTAATATTTTTAAGATTCACATAGGTGAGAGAAACTTGTAATATCTCCCAGCTGAAGAAACATTATTACAGGTGGCAAGAAAAATGCGACATCCTTTATTCTTGTTTTTTTAGTGGATCCTAGAAGAAAAACGAATACCAAGATGACTAGAGACAGATTAAGCACCCACTGAAACCAAAAGCTGACTTTAGAGGGAACACGAAGCAGCCCATAATGAACATGTGACTAGATATATTGGTCTCCTCAATGACCTGTTCTATGGAGGAGCTGTATTTGCTCACAGAAAAACATGTTTACCTAGCAAAGGATCTTAACAGAATCACCACACTGAAAACCCACTCAAGTGGTCAGCTTTCCTATTTCACATTCATCTATGCACGCTGTTACTGTTTCCGCTCTATCGCCACAACTCAAACAAGTAAGTTTCAGGTAAAGGTATATCCAGTTTTGACTATTCGGTGCAAACTTTTTATAGGCTTACAAAAGAGTTCTGAAGTGCCCAGCATACTGTTTCCATCTGATGGCACAGGATACAAAAGAGATCCTCAAAGTCTACTGTTATATATAGCACCTTTTATAATCAACCATGCTAGGCATTCTCAAGTTCTTACCTACTACAAAGCCCATCATGCCGTGTCTGCCAACCATTTCAAGGCATTTATTCTCAGTTCTATATAAATGTAAAATGAACAAGTTTCTGTGTCAAATCATGTTATTAAGGGTAAGTCAAATCAATTTAAATTTCTACTTATAAAATATACATGATATGTAGAACTAAGAAAGAGATAAGAAAATGCACAGCCACAGTTCCATGCATCAGAATGCCTATTTGAATTTGCAAAACTTAAAAAGTATATGTCATTTCCAGAAAGAGACTAATTGCTCAGTAAAACTGGTTCCATGTATGAGCCTCCAAAGCTACCCTATTCCAGTTTAGTCATTTTGACTTACAGGTTTGCTATGACACTTAATTCAGAAAGCTTTTCAAAGTTTTGCAAATTAAAAAATGCCTTTCTCAACACAAACTGAATGCAAGAACTGGACCTAGAAACAGACCCATTCATAAACTCGGTATTCTTCTGGTTTTTGTATACATATTTGCATCTGAAGTTCAGGATGCTGTCAGCATAATTCATCAGTGGGATATGTATAAAGGATCACTTTTGTTCTCTTTTAATAGTGAATTCCCATTACTTTTAGGGCATGAAAAAAATAGAAGTTAAATCATTATAATGAACACACATAGGATTTCTGTAGATTCATTTCCAGATAGGTATTTTAATTAACTACTTGAACATGAACAATAACCCAAAAGTATTTGCCAAAAAATAAAACTGTAGCCTAAAATTTGTGCTACTATGTGTTACTTCCAGTCCAAGGAAAAACTCTTTCATATGATTGAAATAAATAGAAAAATTGCAGTTGTTACTGCAAATGCTGAAGTATAACAGTACCTGAAGCAATATATTGTTATAAAGTTCGTCAAATTTTACTGGCTCTGAAATAAATAGGTTAGATACCTTTGTACTGACATAGAAGACAAATGAAACACAATTCTTCTATTACTTTAAAGGGCCTGAGCGTCATTATAGCAAGGCAGGAAGTCCTAAAGCGCACCGTCACAGTCCCAAACAGCAATGACACCTGAGGGGATACTGAGTATCAGGCTTTTATACATCCTGTCTTACTTCAGAGTATTTCATGTTAAGACTCAGAGCAGCTTTTTAGAACTGTTTGAAAGGCTTACTACTCATATTTGGTCCGATTGTGAACAAACCTATGGAGTTTCCTGAGGTAATAACTGAATCATGTATTTTACTGTTTGATAACAATGCCTTCATCGGACTTGTTTATTAAAACAACCACAAAATTATTTCAGACTAATGACTTGCAAAGTCCTTTAATCCCTAACAGCTACCAGCTGATTTGTCTTTATGAAAAATATCTCAGAAGTTTCTTGCATCTGGGGCCAAGTGACAGTGCATAAAAATCAAATTAAAAAAACAATAGAAAAAAAGATTGAATTATTCAAATGACTGTCCATTGGATGAAGTTAATTTTTTCTTCTATTTCAGGAGAGAAAAGGAAATCAGAGTTCACTGTCAGTTCCTTCAGTTTATTTCATTTTCCAGAAAATGGATCAAAGTCTGCTCCCATATCAGTGATCATGTTTATACTTTCATACTAAATTTTTAAGTAAAATTTGATTTGCTGTTATATATAAGAGAGATTTAGTCCCCTGTGTTTTAGTGGTCTTCAAAAACCCCAAGTGCAAATATTCAAGATAGTTTTATTAATTCTGAAAAAATATATAGCCAGTCTTTTCCTACTTGAAAAGAAAAATATGGTCTTGTTAACAAACACTGAAATACTGCTCTGTCATGCGGAAATTGTTTCTTCTCTATTAGTCCTTATCGATAAGGGATAGTTTTGCTCCATGACAGAAACAGTACTGTTTACTTTGTTAGTTAAGAAAAACAAATAAAATACATTCACTGTAAAATTATACTTACAGGCATACTGCCTGACAAACTAGGCAAGTTGCCTAGCATAGCAGTTTTTATCAGTCTCAACTAATTTGGAACCTCTGCTTCTAAGTACCTAAATCTGGGTTTCCAAAGGAAGTGAGCAGCTGCTAGTCCCATTCTTCACAAGTAGTCCCTGGATAATCAGAAGCTTTGATTAAATACAAAACTACAAATGACTGGTGCATCCAAAGTAAATTCATTCTGGAGCATGAATTCCCTTTGTACCAAATCATTTACTCTGAACACAAACTCCTCTCCCCATGTTAAAAAAAATTGCAGTCTTCAACAGTCCATCCTTTTGCAAATAGTCTATGTGAAATGAGAACCAGCTGGGCTTCACAATCTACAAACAAAACTGAAGATGCTACCAAATTTCCTACTTAAAATGGAGAATACAATCAAAGCAAAACAGAATTGGACCATAATTCTTGCCACAGATTTCTAATCCTTAGCCTAATCTACAATTATTGTGAAACATTGCATGCACTGGACAACGTATAGGTAAGTAACTATTGTGGACTATTAAGTATTTTTCACAACACTACAGTATGTTCTGCAAAGCAGGCCAGAACAGATCTTTTTCTTGCACAAAAGCTTGGTATAACAACTCTCCTTTCTTCTAGTAACAAAAGGTTCTAATATGATTTTCCTTTTGTACGTATGAAGTTTGCCAGATCAGACCTGAAATCGCTCTTTTCAGTTTGGATACATTCAGCTTCCTACATTGAAGAACATTTTAATTCAAGAAATATTTAACTAATCTTTTATAATGTTTATGACTGAGATTTTCAGGTTTAATATAATCTGTACTAACAGTAAAATACTTTGTATATGTACTTTTCATTACAGAAGACTACTTTCAAGAAAAGAAAACTACTCACTTGACTTGTTTTGATTTTTTTTCAGATGCAATGAACACATTCTTTAAGAGAATTACATAGCCTACTTTTGTGGATATTTTACAACCAGTCTGTGTTTCTGGTCCATATAAGTAGCTCCGAATTTTAAGATCTGTTCTTCTTCCCTTCTTGAAACAATTATTAAAGTATGTATTACAAAAGAGCTTACAACAAATGCTTTACTCATAAATGTATATATGCTTACATAGTACTTGCATAAGCGTACCTTAAGTTCAGCTAGAAGAGGGTTTTTTTTGTTTGTTTGGGATGGTAGTGTTTTTTTGTTTTGTTGTTTGTTTGTATTTAGTAGTAAGTACATTTAATGCACAGGTAACAAGGGTAGCTGAGGTCCATGTTTGAGTATCTGGGTTGAAGCTATTACCACAGTTCCTACACTCTCACAGTTTCTGAAGTTGTTAATGCATGTCCTGAACACATCTCAAGATCCAGTGACTTGTTTTGCCATTTTTTCTCCTGGTCTGCTGAGTGACTGTAAATCTGCCAGTGAAACTGTTGAGGGAGTGATGGTGAAGCCATTGGAAGAAGACCCATGCTTATGTGATTTCTCACTTGTACCCCTGTAGAGAGGTTACAATCATAAATTAACCAAAGCACAACTTCATGTTAGGTTGGGCATAAAAACTTGAAAAAAGAGATTTTCCACATGAAAGAAAGGAATGGAATTAATACTAAATTTCAGATAAGAGCTTATGTTAACTGCATTGTGAAGACCTGCACTTAAACCTAATGAGAACAGTTTTATGAAGCATATAGGAGTGTTATCACAGAATAATTGAGTCACAGAATAGATGAGGTTGGAAGGCACCTCTTCGGATCACCTACTTCAATTCCTAAGAGCTTGTTTTTATTAGTATATAGGTTAACATTGGCTGGAATGTCACCAAGGCACTGAATGCATAGGACAAAGATGATTTAACAGAAATTTCATTATGAACTACAGAATGATAGAACATTTTAAGTAAAAGAGGGAGAAGTCTTACGCAAGAAGATCTTAATACATCTCCTGTCTAATACTGCACACAGCAAATACTATCCAGGTGAAATGCAAGAACTTTGCTTCCCAGGATGGTTTGTGCTGGTTTCCTATCTATTTAAAATATCAGATTTGCCTCCCCAAGGTCTCTGCTAGAGAAATTTTTTTCTCTGGAGTAAAACATCGAAATACTTCCATTTAGGAGCTGACTGGATTACATGCATTAGTTTATCATCATCACAAAAACACATAGAAATACATTGATAAATTTACTGCAATATCATTAGAATAAGATGTTGTGATTATGCGTTATTAAAGCAGATGTTACCATCTGCACTGTATTGTAGTGGAATAAAAATATGTTTCACTATATTCAAAAGACACTTGGCAAGTATTTCCCCCTGTCAAACTAAGACTTCTGAAATAAACTTTGGGTTGAAAATAGTGCAAATTGGAAACAAAATTACTTCTTTGTATGAGCAGTACAGACAGAAACAAGAAGGCATCCCTAACTAAGTCACCTCCGAATGTGGAGACCAACCAGACTTGTTTTCAGAAGAGTATAAAGTAAAACAGTCGTTCCCATACTGTCAGTGCTTGAAATCCGGATTAGAATTCAGCAGCTTAGATTTATCTTTAGTAATTACTTTAACTGGCATAAAATCTGTTGATTTTAAGAGTATGAAGACATAGTCAACAAGTGAATCATTCTCTATGAATATTCATACATGTTACATTGTTGCTCTAATGAAAACAAGACTCACAGTCAGCATTTGATAAGCAACACTTGTAACAGAGCCAGGCTTTGGACCTGTCTTTTTCTTCCATCCAGCATGTCTTAACTGAGAGTGTTCAATCTTATTTCACCCCTCCAGCCTAATTCAAGATTTTGATGAAGGAGAATCAGGCCTGCTGATCTGTTTTCTCCAAACTCACATCTGCCTAAGGAAACCATCATCAACTTACCACCATGTCCTTGGGTGACAGGCAAAAGACCTCTCATATAATCAGCAGTTCACGCTCTGTCATTGCAACTTTTAGGAAGTCAGATCCATCATTTACCATTCCAGGCATGTTGGCTGCCACATACTATCTGGTCACCAACAGGTTTCTTATCTTTTCCCCCCTCTAAACCACAAAGCACTCTATTTTTTCCCTGTATTCAATTCTCAACTTCTATCTTCAGTTACTTCAGGTTTTACCTGGGAAATTCAGCAAATGGCTGAACACATGTTTTTATGTGGATATAAAATAAATATAAGAATATATTTTATATATCACATATACAGAGTTGAGAAAAACACTAATGGCTCCCCGTTAGTTTGTTGATCATCTGGCAGAGAAATAATGTCCTGTCTTATGCATGTGAAGGTACCAAATTTTCCTCTTTGATGAGGAAAATATATGTATGAAAATATACAGCTCTTCCTCCTCAGCAGCTTTGGGTTACAGGTCTTCCAGAAATACTAGTAAGCTACACAATATGCATAACAATCTTGCTTTACAGGTTATCAAATTAGAGTTTAAAATCCAGGTCATGCTTACAGTCCTTTAAACCACTACATTGTAACTCAGCAGATGCACTTTAAACATAAAATCCACAAATTGACCTAGACTGGCAACAGTGCCATTAGGATTTACTTTTTATGTTTCTTTCAGAAAGGAAGTATCTTTGTAATTTAACTTCTTTGTTCTCTGCATCAATGAATTGCCAAATAAGAGCAAAGTGCTATTGGGAAGTGGTTTTATAGCAAATAAACACATGAAGATGTAGGGAAACAAAAGAGGTAACTGTAATGTTACAAGGTCACAAGAGACTTGAAATAAAAACATTGTGCTAAAGCATATAGGCAGAGGCATCTAGCTACAAAACCAGTACCTTTATTTTGTTGCTTAATGTGCATCTATTTAAAAGAAGAACAATTATAAAGTACTGTAAAGGGGTGGCAGGAAGAAATTCAAATTGTCACAGTTTATCAAAGACATGTTATCACTTCAGAGATGGTGCTTAGACAAAGTTAAAGAACAGATTGTCCAAAGGTGGGAGTCTCGTTTCTTCAGCTATTGAAAGTAACAGGTGAGTTGATAGCACAGAATAGGCAAGAGCAAACTGGGGAAAATTTAGAGAAGTTAAAATAGTTCACAGCTTAAACTTTCCAATTTTTAAGAAATCAAGTTACTGAAGCGAAATGATTTCATATGCATCTACTGAACTCTGATAACTGATCAAGTGTGCCTCCAAGGGCAGCCATTGCTGGCTAAACTTTATTCAGTAGCTTATGAGCATTTCAAGATTATACCTTAAGAAGTTGAATTCACTGAACTCTGAGGATGAGGTGGCAACCTGAGATGATAAACACCTCCAAAGATTTGAATGATGCAACTTCACTAACAGAAAAGTGACTTCTGAAGGTTCTCATCTACTGCCCTAAACAATGTTATCTTCTGTTGCATTACTATTTCTACGCTATTAGGTATTTCTGGAAAATGCAGAAAAGCCTTGCTTGGTACAGTACGTTGAATAATAACATGTTTGCATCTGTACTGAGTGATCATTGTCACAAAACATATTTCCCTATGCATCGTTTCTCTGCTTTGATAAACACTAAATCCTCTGAATCATACTACGGACATGTAAAGCAAAAAGATGGTTTCATCCTATTTCTGTAAATGTCTTTTTTGGGGGGAGGGGGGAAAGGGGGAAGCCCCACTGAGGGTCTGCATTACCTGTATGAGCATAGTCCTTTGCTAACCTTACCAGGTCAAGGCCCTAATTTGTTTGAGCTGAAAGGCTCAAATAAATCCTTAGCTGTGGGGAAAGTGAACTAAGTTTCTGGTCTGTCTCTGAATAGTCTAATAAGACTGAAAGTAGTGTTTAGGGATAAGTGCTTTATAGGTTTTTGTGGGAGTTTGTTTGTTTGTTTTGAAGAGAAAGAGACCAGAAACAGGCAAACAGGAAACAAGTTAGGTAAATAGAAGGGCTAGAAGCAGAGCTGCACATGTTAAAAAAAAAAAAAAAAAAAAAGATGGGTCACTATCTTTTGTTTTTTTTCATTTTCCCATGTTTTGCACTCACAGCATATTCTCCCTCTGCCCTTCCCCCTTGTTTGCTGACCCTACCAAAGTGTTCAGGGAAGGTGATTCTTAAGGTCTTCACTTACGCTTTTCCATCTGTTCTTTTCCCATCCTCCATTCAAACACACTCTACTACATTAAGTCACATAATGCTGCCTTAGACCCTAGACTGTCTAGAGTAACGGAGAGACTGTAACAGAAGCATGACAGAGGAAACAGGGAGAATTGATTCAAGAACCCAGAAAGCACTTCTCTAGTCTATGCCTACACAGATGTAGTCTCTCTTTGTTCACACACACACACACACCCCCCGCCCCGATCACTTTTCCACACAGCTGGTACCACGTTAACAAAGATGAAGCGAGATCAGATACAGTAGGAATGAGGGGAGGATAGTGCTTATTATCTCATCTCTACTTATTCCTTCCCTACTTCCTTCCTGTCCTCCCTGCTTCTAGCATAGTCCTCTTATGGATGGGGTTGCTGGAGTGAAATCAAGATGGTAGGTAGCAGCAGTGCCCTCTGCCACCATTCCTCTAATTCCTCAACTTCCTAGGACAGGAGATGAAAGCAGCAAGGGAACACGGAACCAGGGAACAATGCTCCCAGCCCAATTCCTACCATGCTTCAGCCACACAGATTAATCAGTTTCTGCCCCCTCCCTTTAATTTGGCGCTTTCCATAGGGCAGAGTCCCAGATATACGATAGATAAACTGTTATATGTTTTGCCAAGACACTTGATTATTACTTGGCTTGGGTAAATAAAGCATTTAAGTTTTCAAAAGTGATGCTAATATTAGTTCAAAACAGTTACAGGCATATCATGTGTGCCTACAACAGACATAAACATCAGCAGCCAGTGGCAAGATTAGTCTTGAGCTATCCCTCAGCTTAAGTCTTGTTATTGGGGACTTGAAATTACTTTTTATATTACAAATTATATTCTAATTTTTTAAAATGTTATTTTTTCATCATATTCTGGTTTCAAGCTATACTTGTCCTGAAGACAAACCTAAGGTTCTTCCGAGTTCTCCCTCTGCTCTAACTTACACTGGGTTTCTTTTAGGTTCAAGAGGCCCTTGCAATTGCTTCTAGCTGGAACTATCAACAAATGAGGGGTAAATCCATATCATTTAAAAACAACCCATATTTGCTTAGGTTTGTCCCAATTTATCCTTTCACTCTCCTGGTATACTGAGTTCTACTCCAAGCATTTCTCCATTAGGAAGATACAAGGAAGCGTAAAGATTTATTGGTTTTAGCTAAGTTCATACAGCAGATCCAAGTCAAAGTGAGGAACACAAGCAAAGTAAATCAATAAACCTGGAAAGCTGAAATTCAGCCTTCTTTGCTCTCCCATCTACTCTTTCCACATCTCCATACAAGTTTCAGAATTAAGCCTTTCATGCACCTGTTCACATATTCCTGCTTAAAAAAAACCCAAACCAATACAGAAAAGTGCCCCTCACTGTTCCCCCTCCTGCCAAAACCCTGCAATTAAAAAGCTGAAATTGTAGAAGACCTTTATGACTATGGAAATACAACGTGTTGCACATGCAAATCTTCAAAAGCACATATTGCACTTCACCTATATACAGCCAGATCCACAGTTACTGACCTACCAAATTAATACTTAACATCTTATTTTGCCCCACGGAAAACCGAACACATTATTACAAAGGCGTGTGATTCCTTATCCTTCTTGTAAATGTTAAGGGGGAGGTATTTTTATCATAGTAGCACGATAACATGAATGCTGAATGATGAAACTGGAGATCACTTGACAACTCATACTCTTACCTCCCTTACCTCTGTACTGGTAAAACAGCCCATAATAGCCAGTTTCATTTTCCAGCTGTTCTTTTCTGAACATCCTTTTAACTATCTTATTTCCCCCACATACCTCTTTTCCGAATTAATTTTCAATTACAGACTGGGGGGGGGGGAACACCTCACTTCCACTTTAGAGAACTTGGCTGCAACTGGATGTCATTACCGACGGCAGAGTTTCTGAATCGACTGTTCTATGTCAATAAAACGGTTTATTTACTGAACTGCTAGCTGAACTCAAATTTCAAGGCTTTGCGCACTGTGAGAATAAATATTTAACTTACAGGAGCCGCGTCTATTTAAAAGTCTTCTCAACAGTATGGAGTCCTTTACTCTCACAGCAAGTGCAAAGTATTTAAAAAGGAGAAGCAACAGGCATCGTAGTCACATCCGCAGCAGGACTGGCGAAGGATTCCCTTTTAAAAAACAGCCCAAGCGCCCCAGAAACCGCCAGGAGCCTGCGTGCCCCGCTGACCTCCCCCCTGCCCGACGGTGCCCTCGACCGAACGGCCGCGGCGCCTCGGGACAACTCGGCCCAGCGCTCCACCACCTCACCGCCAAGCCCGCGCCAAGGGGACACCCGAAACACCCGGGTAGCCTCGCAAACCCTCCCCGCTGAGGCAGGACCCTTCCGCCAAGCACCCTCCCAGGCAGCCCGCCCCCGGCTCGCACCGCCCGCCCGCCCGCCCGCGGGGACCGACCTGCGCGGCGGCAGCGCCTCCCGGGCTCCGCTCCCGGCCGCCCTCGCCCCTCCGCGCCGCCAGGTGCGCCACACGCCGCTTGGCGGCCGGCGCGCGCCCCCAACTGCCCTCACGCGCACGAGGAGGCAGCGCGCTCAGCCCCCGCGCCATTGGCTGCGGAGACGGGACTGGCGGCGGCTGCCACCCCCACGTGACAGCGAGCTGCGGGGCGGGGAGGCGGGGGGGAGAGGGCGCGCGGCGCTCCTGCCCCCCCCCCCTCCCCCGCGGGGGCAGGTGCGAAGGGGCCGCGGCCGGCGCGCGGCAGCCTGTAGCTCGTCCCCGCGGGGCCCCCGGCGGGGGCAGGACCCGCTCCGGGGCCGCCTTGGCGCCTCCTCGCCGCGCGTGGGGCCCGATAGGAGCTCACGGGGCGCTTCGGGACACCGGCAGTAGGTCTGGCAAAGACCGCGCAAAGACGTGCCCCGCAGAGCCCAGGCGGGCAGCAGGGAGGCTGGCAGGCAGGTGCGTACCGCCATTTCCCCACAGCGCCGTCAGGGCTCGCGCAGCAGCGCCTCAGCGTAGGTGTGCGCACCTGCAGCGGCATAAAAACACCCGACGCCCCCCACCAACCCCTCACGTCAGCGTAAAAGCAAGGCTGCGCCAAAGCTTGTGGCTACGGAGCACGGCCCCGTCCCTCACAGGACGGACAGGCGAAAAATTTTTCAGGGTTTCTAGTGGGTTCCTGGCTGGCGCCTCCTGACCTCTCTCCTGCCTTGCAGTACCTCAGTTTCTACATCTACAGTGTTCCATGCAGGCACTGGTGAGGTCTGGCGGGCCGGGCTGCAGCCTTCCAGACCTTGGCTCCACAGGAGCCTTTCCCACCACCTCGTTGCAGAGAGGGAAACTGGGTATTACCAGACCTGCAGTGAATTTCAGTGTGAAGGGAAGGGTTTGGACAACTTGCCCCTCCCCCTGCCCCCCAATTTCTGAGTTTTATTCTTGGTATCATTGTTACTGGAAGTAGAACAATTGATTAAAACTCTGTTGTTTTAAATAGTGCTACCAGGCATATTTTTGGTGCATATTCCTACATACCAGGGATTTTCTAGGTTAACAGAGATGTTATTAACTGAGAAAAGCAATACTCTCTTTCTCTGAAGATTTAAAAGTCAAGTATTTTTATAGCTAAAGCACTTCTTATCTATTTCAATTCTATTAGTAAAATAATAGCATAGGACATTTATATTTGTGTAAGTGTTCTATGTCATTATTTCTGTTGGCTCCTGTTTTAAAAACATTCTCTAATGCTATGTTTATGATTGCAAAGATCTCTAGTACAGGAATTCTACAGGGAAGCAAACACATAAGACAAAGACTCACACTCAAAAGGTGTAGGTTTTTCCTCTGTCTGTAAAGATTCCAAGGTTACTTCTAGAAATATGAAAAGTGCTGCAAGTTTTGGTCACTGGGAGTTTACCGGTCACTTTGAGTGCCTTGCTGATCCAAAATCTGATAAGGGTTGCTGCTGTCTTTTTTTTACCCAAACAGGTCATCCCATATGTGTGATACTTGCACAGCTCTTTCACAGCATGCATGTGCTGAGTACTTCTGATTATGTCAGTTTTCTAGGGAGTTGGCCTAAACAACAGCAAGCATTTAGCAGAAAGTGAGATAAAGAGTTTCGAGTACTTGTAACATCGACAATGTAATTAAAACACACTTTTCACTGTCTGGAATGGTTGTATTTCAACCACCACTGTTTGCCGTCTTCCCTCTGGGATGATGTTGACTTCCATATAAATAGTCTAAGCATGTTTAATATGCATGATGTTTTAATGTAATTCTATTACTTATAATAATCGTCCTCAATTTTAGAATTTCTTTTTGCCTAGCATAAGCTTGTACTGTATTTGAAATGTTGAAACATTTTGTTCCCTGTTACCAACTGATGCACTCTCTGACCTTGTGAAGAGTTATGTATGATTTCAGTTTTCTTTTAAGCTTATGCATGAGACCAAGACCATGAATCACATACCAGATATTCCAGATAAAGAATTGGACCTCACTTACAGAGCAAACATGCCTAAGGTGGGAGAGGGAGAAAATGGGAAGTGAAGTAGAACGCCTTTGAAACATCTCTGAACACGCTAAAGAATAATTAAAACTGGCAAGAATCCACAGGCTGTGTATTAATTTGGCTTGCTTTTGAATTTTTCTTGTCTTTCCTCTCAGCTTTGAAGTAATCATCTTAAATAGGTCATATAGAGGAGTGGTCAAAATTGTAATGGTTGATAAAATTTGCATCTTTTGTAATACTGATACCAAAAAGTATTACTACAGCACTGCTCGTTGCAGTGTCGTTAAGCCATTTGGGAAAGGGTCAGTGGAATTTAGAACAGTCTGGGCAAAGCTGGGAGTCTTTTACACTACCAGCCTGGTTTCCCCTTCTTTTCTCCAACTAGCCTCACTGGTGGTCTAGGACAGGTGTCTGGGTGACTTTCCACATGATGGAAGCAGCATCTGGGACCTCATTTACTCCTTTATGGCCACGTAGAGTTGTTACCTCCTTTCTTGTTTATTCCTGAGCTGGAATAAGACCCTGCTGGTACAGGCTGTACTCCAGTGTTTTGTTGGGAAAAGCAATGTCAGTCAGTGCATGGGAAAGCGAGCACGGCCCTGCCCTAGTCCTGTGAAGGGAAAGGACCTGCAACAGAGAGGCTCTGCAATTACTGCCACTCCCTTGGGAAGCAAAGGCAGAAACAGAGGAAGATTGAGCAGCACAGGCTAAGCATAGAATACAAACCACTGTCCTGCTACTGCTGCAGTGTTCATGTGTAATAATTTTACTGTTCTGCTTCTGTATTGTTTGATGTATGGAGTGCTGATACTACTGTAATATTATTGTACCACCAGAAAGCACAGAAAATCCTACTTTTGGGATACCTTTAGCTTGTTGATCCTGTCTATCCTGTTTAATATCATTTTCCCTGAAGTGGATTAATTCTGCATCTCTTTCTCAGTGTAGTGGGTTTCAGATGCACTCCCTCAGCTGTCCTGGCCTCTTGGCTAATTACCATTCCAGAAGTCCCCCCTTCAATAAGAGCGGTTTGTTTCTTTTCTGCAGTAGTGCAGAGACATTACTGTCACAAAGCTGGCATTGTGTTAAGTCTTTGCCTCTCATATATAACAATGAAGCTTATTCAGGGAGAGCAGAACCATCCTTCTAAGAAAAGACCCATGAGAAAAACAAGTTAGGAACCTCAAAAGAGAACACTGCTGGACACTGCTTTACTGACCATCTTCATTTCTTCCATCTTAAAAATCAGTGGAAAGTTATCTGTGAGATCCCAGATGTTGCTCTATAACTGTTTATCTCAACTAGATATAATGACCAGGGTATATTTTTATTTTGTTAAAAAGTATTGAGCAGAACTGGCTGAGTTTCTCTCCCTCAGTGTCACAGTCACATTATAAGTCATGCTGACAATGCTGAGAGGTCCTGTATTTGAGTTCAGGCCATGTTCCTGATCCTGCAAGCATGCCTGAATGGTGCTTAGGCTTATGCGTGTTAGCGGTTCTTTCATAGTGCACTGCTTGGTCTGTTGCTGGATTGTATGGAAAAGTGGCAAAATGGTTCATAGTCACTGAAGGGTAAGGACCAAAACAAACACTTAGATGAAGGCTCTAAATGGCTATGTTCCCTAGACAGAAGCTCACGGCTATAAGGCAGGAAAAAACATTCGTGTTTTGATACATCAATTTGCAGTATGTTCCAAATTGCTGTTTTATTTGCTGAAAAGTTTTTATAAAGCTTTAATTTTACTGTTTATAAAGGAGAGTAAATTAGCTGCAACTAATGTAGTCTAAATTCAGTCCCAACCATTCTGATTTTTTATTATCAATTTACTCAAGAATTCTCACAAGAGATACCTAAGATCTCCTGTCCTTCTTTATCAAAAGCTTTACTCCAAGAAGACTACAGCAAAGATTAGTCTCAGTGTGATTTCACTGTTTTCCCTAAATCACAGACTGTAGAAGCTATGAAACACCAGCATTAAAACAATGAATAAACATTGTGATGCAGGACTGTGAAAGCTGCAAGTACTGTGAAATCTCTTGTTTGTGAAAAAATGATCCATTTAAATACTCAGAGGTTTCCTTTCATGTAAATTTGCTTAAATCAGGTGTAGACAGGAAATAATGGATTGGAGAATCCTTCCCTATTGACTCCATACAGTTAATCTGTTATGTCTCATTAGAAAGTGTAGCCTGCCTTCAACAGAGATTTGTGGCCAGTCGTGTTACCAATTTCCTCTGGTAAGGTGGACAACCTTCTCTTATCCTTTGAAACCTTTTTTAAACGTATGTAGTATGCTCTTTTTTAATGGATAAGATACAGTTGTGGGTTTTTTCCTCTGTCATTATTTGGTGGAGTTAATGTGAAATATTCAAGATGAGAGTTTAAATAAAGATATTTTGTCTCTACATGAAATTACACTTGAAATTTTCTTGAAATCTTGCAGAACAGCTACAGCTACTTGATACTAAAACAGAACTTATGATTTTTTGCTCTCTCATAGTTTAGAGCATCAACTGTTCTGTAGCAGTACACATGATATAAAAATCTTCTTTTCACATATGTCTTGCTAGGACAGATGAAATACACTTTTAAAAAAATTCCTTAATATATAGACAGTTTTCTCAGAGAGTACTATACTTGTTGAGCTGTTTTTTTGTTTGGTTTTTTTTTGCGTTTTTTTTTTTTCCCTCCAGTCTTCTGTCTGTATTCCAGAAGCTTTTATGGACACATGCAGTTCTTAAAAAAGGCTTTCAGGAACGTACTGTTACTTTTGTTCAGCATTTTTAAAGACATTTAAACAAGCCATTGATCTGGCTGCTTCCATATAACTAATTGGAATTACACCTGAGACAGCTGTAACGATATAAATTTAGCTAGTGGTGCTACAAGGACATAGCTCCATCTAGTGTTCAGCTTTTAAACCAGGCACGAGCGATCTTGAGAGTTTTTAGAATGAATGTTCTTGGCTCCCAGGTAAATACTAGCTCCATATGTTGAGGCATTTTATAAATCTTTGGGTTGGCAAGCTTACCATAGTAAATTAAAGGTAGTGCAGGGCAGGTGAAGTCTTTTCAGGCAGACACAGCTGTTCAAAATATCTGCATCTGCATTTGCTCTTTGCATCAGGCAAAGGCCTTCTTATTGCAGCTTAGAAAATAGAGCTTTTACTGTAAGTTACTGCATGCTTATGTATAGATAATACACTACCCTATAGCCTGTTATTCCATCTCTTTTACTGAGGTAATTTTGAGTCATGGGACTTGTTTCTGAACTGAATGTTACAATGACTGAAGTCATAACATTGGGGAATTTGGCATTTGTCTAAATTTGTTGCATTAAGAAATGGTAGAAAAAATACATGCTAGAAGGTATCGTGAATTATGTAAGATGTTATTAAGCTGCTTCTTGACTCAAAAGATATCTATTGTTCTATTATCTTTTTTGTGAAAGCTTCTAGCCAGCATTTAGGTTTGATTCAAGTAAGATGGTGTGGGGTTTTTTTGTGAGATTCTTCTTATTTAAAAAAATACACACAAAATCCTGTACCTTCAAACATAGGAGAGTCCATAACAGCAGAAAAATTCCAAGTTCGTCTTACCTGCAAGTTTTGAGCCAGCAGACAAGGGTCTCTGTCAGCGCTTTTTCCCAGATAATGCTCTTGATTGCTTCTGTCCTTGATTGTTACAGTTGCCATCACACGGTTCCTTTTCTCATGATCATACATACAGATGCAATAAGTCATGCCTTCACCTTTGGTTTAGAGGCAGACCTTAGGCAGCTCTAGCCTATGCTGTTTGGTATTATGATTCAGTTAATCTGATGTAATAAAATACTCTGTGCTTGCTTAGCTGCAGAAATGAGCTGTGGTGTGTGACTTGTTGCAACTCTCAGGCAGTGAAGATTAGCTTAAGCCACTTTCATCTAACCTCCACATTAGCAGGAGCAGGCAAGGTCAGTTATTGAGACTCAGCTGATATGCAGGAACTCGGTCACATGCCTGAGCTCTTGATTTGTTTACTGATCAGCTTTCTTGTGTTGTTTTCTGGTGTTTGCTAAAATGTGACTTCATAGAGGATGAATGATACCTTCTGTAGCGATTAAAGAAGAGTAGGCAACAGTGTAACTGAGTCTTTGCTAATACACATCTTAAAATTACCTTGAGGGTCATCCGGCAAGCAGTCACTAAAATCTATTGCAAAAAACCGCACCCCAACAACCCAACCCCAAAAACCAAGCCCACAACAGAAAAAAGCAGCAGGTCCCTATCTCTAATGATTGTCTTGGATCCAGTAGCTGATAACCTATATGTGTGTAACATAGCGCGCATAGCTTGGAAATTATGAGTAATTGGCCATGACTGACACATACAACAGGAACTCCTAGGTTTACAGATTCTGTGGGGGCATGTAGCCTTTTCTACACAATACAGGTTTCCTGTCAAAGAGCCCTTCTTGGCTCTTTCTGTAGCCTGACACTTAGCCATTTCCCTGTTCCCTTTGTTCCTCTCTCTGCCTTCAGAGAGAAACTTTGTGTTTTTCTGAAACTTGATCTAGCACCTAAGACCTATTTTGTCTATCTGCCAGACTGCAGGTTTTCAGCAATTCTTCACTCTTGGGGTTTTTTTTAGGCTAATGTGTCTCATCTCTCTTCCATGTGTCTCTTCTCTCTTCCCTGGCTTTGAGCTGTAACCCTAATTTGTAGATGACTACCCAGATCCTGGTCACTATACTTTCATTAGATTTTAGAAGTAACCAGAAAAATGTCTCCTGATGTTTTTATTTTTTAGATTAACTAGCATAGGGATCTAAAGTCTCATATCATAAAACCTGACTACAGCCATGTTAATTAATTATCCAATGTATGGCCTATAAATTTAAAGCTAATTATCAAGAAAGAAAGTCAATATAAGATGATGAATATTTTAATTCATGGCAGATTTTATGTAAGTTTGAAAGTCTTACTGGGGGATGATAAATTGTATCAGCCACTTTAAAATTCTCCTTTCTCTTGTATGGCCAAAACAAATCATCTTGCTCTCTTCACTCAAATTGAGATACGTGTCTAGTGTACTTCAAGGTCTGCATAGATGCATGGATCTTGCACAAACTAAAGTCTCGGGGTGTATCTCCACGATTGAATGTAAACAAATCCAAACCAAAGTCTTCACTGTGAGCTGCCTGTATGTACATTTCCAGTTAAGAAATCAGAGATACATTCTGTATGAATCATGCATTTCCTGCCCCTCCCTTACTTGTACCATTCTGGGAGAAGAACTGGACTACAACTTGGGCGTAAAAGCTGTACAGCTTTCATACACCTTTATACCCCATTGGGACTGCAGCTGGTAGGGAACCAAGTTAAGTACCAGCATGAGCCCTCTCAGAAGGGTTGTTTTCAGCTTGATCACAGTGCCACAGCTGCAGGAGTTTTCGTTGATTCTGAAAGAAGCTGTGTTTCACTGCAAATGACCTCTAAATCCTGTTGTGATTGTGCACTGATTGCAGCTATATAAGCCTCTAAATAAGCTTATGTCTGTTTAAAAACTAAAACAATTTCTTTTGTGCTTTACCATAATTTCCAAATAAAACCAGAACTTATCACGGAGAAAGTTATTTATGAGCACTGTGAATTTTGACACTTAGGCAGTTAGCAAGCCTTTTCAGGTAATTTGCAGTTTAATTTGATTATACACATTCAAACTTAGCTAAGATGAATATGTTACTGTGTGTTATCATAACATATTCTTTTATTCTCTCAGCTTCTTAATGTGAACTGTCTTTGACTTGTTATGTTAATAAAAAGTTAGGAGCTTCTGTCTCCCAAAAAGTTCTCTCTGAACAGGAAATAATTATGGTCAGTCACCTTTACTGTGGCTCTGATATTTGTTTTATCAGAAGTGCTCTGCTCTTATTATGGAAGTAGATTTTTTTGCACAATTATAATCATTATGATCCCTAGTTTTTTCCTAAATATGAATTTATGTCAAACCAAAAGAAGTACCTCAGTATCAAAAACTTGCTGGCATGGTAATGACTCTATTCCTGTCATAACTGTAGCTTGAGACACTGTCTTTCTGCATCCAGACCTGAATTGTGACTCACAGGTTCAGCCTGAGAAATGTTTCACTTTTTGCCATTGTAAACGTTTTTTTTCCCTGCTGTTAAGATCTGTTGTGTGCTTTTTAGTTGATATATTCAGACAAAGGTTTACTTCTTTTAGGCTCCTTTAAAAAACACAGCTGTATTGTTTGGTCTTAAAGCCTAGTTCACCATTCATAGAGAACCTAAAATGCTGACTTTATTCAGTGCAATTGTACACAGATGAAATATTTGTTTCCCTGAAGTAATGGAATGACTAAGGATATGAATTTAGCTTCTCCTTTGTCTTGCTTGTGCATTGTCAGGTATTAGGATTCTACTTCTGTGAACATACCGCATTCCTTTTTAAAAAGTATTCGTATCTTGTTTATGAACATTCCTTGTTGTTTTTCTTGGACAGTCAGTCATGTGATGTTGTAGTTCCTCACTAAACAGTCAAACAAATTCTTTTAGCATCAACACAAGGGTGAAATTAAAATGTGATTTTTATGAATACTGCTACTCATAGTGTTGAAGTTAATTTGACGTTGTGAGTAATATCAGAGAAATATCATGACGGCAAATATTAATGTAAATATTTCACCAAAAAGTTTGCTTTAGCTGGAAGGGTATGATAAGCAGCACCTTCCGTGCCTTATAGCTCCATTAGAGGGAGTCACTAAAATCATAGCTAGTAAAATCAACTTAATTGGCCACCTGGATTTCAGTGCTGTGCTATGTCTGATAAACCCATGGAGGTTTATGTTGCAGGAGTAGCTGGATGGTTTTGGGTGGAGACAACTCAAATGTTTTCATTTAAAAAAATTAAATCTCTTCTACTCTTCAAGAAAAAGGAGGTGCTTTGTTTCAGGTTTTGAAATAAGCTTAAGATACGTGGTTTTATGGTTCTGATTACACCTGGAAAGCTACAATGGCATATACGAATTGTTTTATATTTGTACAGTTGTGTGCCCTTGTTTTTTTTCCTGTTTATATGTGCACTTGTACATGTCAAAACATAAACATACAAGTATATGACCATTGCCAGCATATTTTAAATTGCTTAGATAGAAAAAGTGTACATCCTTTGTATTTATTGGTTAGTAAAACAAAACATTGTTTTCAGAAAAAAATTGATAAGAAAAAGATTTATTCAAAGTATATATCATATAAGTTATGGTATTAGTAAGTTAGGGAATGAATGATATTTGAAATTTAATAAGAAATTATTTGTTGATGAGGCCAACTAGGAATGTAGTATCAAATGTGCAACAAGGATGGGAATGTGTTATTTTTCTTATGATACTAATGCCATAAAAAGGAAAGGATGCAGGGTAGTCTGGAGGCTGTTTCAGTTTGTCTACATGCAAGTTCTGTAGACTTAGAGCAATACATTTTTACTTTACTGCTGTCATTAATCCTGCAAGTTTTTCTTTGCATTTTGTGGCCAAACAATTGAATAGGAAATGCATTTTTTCTGGATGTAGTCACTAGCTTCCAAAATGGTGGAGAAAAGAAGTAATTTGTAGCATTCAGCAAAATTGCTTCTGCTAAAAAGATTATTGAAATAGAATTTTTTTGAGATTTTGATAACATCTTCTATAGTGATATGAGTTCTGCACACACTTCAGAGTTGATTGCCTCTGGGACTGAAATATCTGATGTCAGATGGTTCCCTCAGTTTTTTGGATCCATATAGAGAAGAGCTAAAGCTTTAAGTCGGGCTTTGCACCTATTCTAAAGAAAACCTTTTCTGTCAAAGCTGGTTTTACCAACTGCACATGTGGCACTGGAAAGCTGGCATTAAATCAGTGTGCATCTTGCAGACACATTAAAATTGCTTTTGGAAAGATACAGTGTGAGCATAAAGCCAAAGTAAATCTTTGTAGCTTTACAGGGAGAACCATCCACATGGCACAGTATTGATTTCAAATTGAGTATGTATACAGGAAATTACATCAACACTTTATCTTCTAATCCTCTTTATCTTCTAATCCTCAGTTGAAGTACATGGACAGTGATAGTGCAAGCAGTATAAGACTGGGCCTTTAAAAGAAAAAGCAATTGGGCATATGTGTTGTTTAAATTAAATATTCTGATAAATATTCCTATAAACATGTGTTGTTTAAATATTCTGATAAAACTATATTTTAAAACCCACAAAAATGCTTAATTCTTCTGGGATATTTGTTAATGGTTACAGATAATTTCAGGCATTGCAAGGGATCAGAAAAAAAGTACTAAGTATAAGATCAGTGCTGGTCCCAAAAATACTGTAAAGAAGATTACTTATCAAATAGTATTTGGATAACAGATAAACATGTAAGAAGTTTATGATCTAACTCATTGCATTAGCAGTTAGTGTTCATATGTTGGATTCTTTCCTTTTCCAGCTAATTAAGAATAGAAAAAGATGATTAACTTTGAGGTCACAGAACAATCTAGTGTAATAATCCCCTATTTAAATGATTTTTACTTGCACATCCTAATAAAAATATTGTTTCTAACCTGATGTATCACAAACACTGGACAAGAGAACCCAAGTAAGAGTTACAAAATGATCTAATTTTTAATGCTTTTATACCAATCACATATTTCAAAGCAAATGAATGCAACATCAGATCACGCAGACCGAGTATCCCACGTACAAGTACAGACAGGTTGGTCTAGTCAAGTGATTTTTCTCAGCTTTGGAGCTTCACCAGTTTTCAAAAGGGGCACAGATTCTTAGAGAGCAAATAGACACCTGACAATATGCTCATTTTTCTCAGTTAACTTCCTGGCTTAGCTGGTTTAATGGCTTAGATAGTGCCCAGAGACCACTCCTCCTCTCTGCTCGTAACTCCTGTTTTGATCAACCACCTGTCAAAATGCAAGATTACCCCAATCTATATTGTTCCCGACAGAGGAAAATTGCAAGTCTCCTGTTACTGAAAGTTTCTAAGATAAAAAAGTCTGTGCCAAGGTTCACTAGCCTTGTAGTCAGAGAATTTTCTGATGTCTAGCCTGATTGCAGTTTGAATTATTTCTGTCAGAGATACGGAGGACAGATCCTTCTCTTCTGCTTTCCAATAGCTTTTTACATATTTGAAGCTTGGGTTTTTTTGTAATTGTGCAGTTGATCATTCCTGCCTAAGTATAGTTACTTGCTCTTGTCCTTACTGAATTACATCCCAGGTTTTTCTGACCATTGTCCAGACTAATTTTGGTAGAAATGAGTAGGCCAAAAATTCAATCCTTAACAACAACTAGACTTGGAAAGAGTTGGTTTAGCTCACAGAAAACAGCACTGAGGTAGCAGGAACTGGACATGATAGGGACTTGAGGCAGCAAACAACTGAGCCTCTGCTCAGCCTGTGTTCATTAGGAATCTCATTGTCCTCTTCATGAAAATGGGTAACAGGAGTATTTCTACAGTGTGTACCAATTTCAAGTCTTTGAGCTCACAGTTTGAGAAAACTTACAGGCTGAAAATGACTACAGATCTGATAAAGTCAGGACTGATAGTATGACTTGCTATGGCTATGGTTTTTGTTTTGAATTCATATTAGCATTAAAGGTAAAAATACAGTTTAAACAGCACTGGAAACTCCTTATGTTAAATAACCTCCATACTCGTGTGTAGGTATTTCTGACCTTGAGTAGGGAAAGGCATAGTTGTTTCAAACAAATTAAGTTTAATCTTTCTGCACAATGTTCTGTATTGACAAACACTGGAACATCTATGACATACACAATGTAAATTACGCGAACATACAAAAATCAGTCGTTGCACATACTGGTAAATAAATACATTTACTCCAAAATACCAAAGAGTTTCTTTAAAAAATTTACTTTGTAAAAGCACATTCTTGCAGGTTTATCTAAAACTCCATATAGGTCTGAACAAAAATGAGATGCCTGACTACTCAAAACAGGTCAAGACAGTCTTGCGTGCAAACAAACATAACGTATTACAAGCATTATGAAAAAAATGACTGGTTAAATATTAGTTCTCAAGATTAAGACTTTTTTGTCAATTTTGATATTTTCCACTTTTTAAACCCCATGTAATTTAAAGGAAATCTAGACCATAAAATACTCAAACTCTACTGTATATCATTGGTTTATTTAAGGAAGGCAAAGAGATTAATTAGAAGATGTTTACTCTGGGAATAAAAAACCAACCCTGACTAAACTACTTTTTCATTTTATGGGGACAGAAACATTCGGATAGCACCTGCATTTTCTACTTTTAGAAGTTTAAGTAAACAAGTCAGAAACAAAGTATTTTTCTTTACAGGCAGATACAGTCCTAACACATTCTAAAATGGGTATTTCTACAACTGCTCCCAAACACTGGATGTTTCAGGCTGTCAATAATTGGATGAAGGCAGTATTGGGAAATACAGAAACAGTTCAGTCTCTACTAGGAACTCTCAAAAATTAACCACCTCAAAAGTATTTACTTTTTGAGATATTTTGAAAGGTGTATCAAATTACAAAACATCCTCCACAGATATTTTTTCCCTTGTTCCCCTACTCTTAAGAAACTGTTCAAAAAGGAGAAACAAAAGCCCCAGTCTTGTAATCATGGGGTACAGATTGACTCACTGCATGGATCAATCCCACTGAAAAGTCAGCTCAAAGGAAAATGGAAAAGCAGATGGTTATCTGTAGTAAATACAGACACTTAGGTGGAGAGCATTTCAGAGATTTTTTTTTCCAACCTTTTCCACACAAAGATTTTACTTGTTCAGAATTATTTTAAAAGGGGTTTCAAATACGAGAGTGTTTTAGAGATATTTTGCAATAATTAACTCCAAGACAAATTAATATCATGGTTTTTGCTGTCAGTGTGAACAGCAGAAGAGAAGACTAAGTAATCCCCAGATATCACCAATAGAAATTTTTTAAGACTATATATGTATGTATACGTGTGTGTGCATAGTACATATATTTGCACATCTAACATTGGAAAATGTTGGGAAAGTCATAAATTAAACCCACTCCTAATACTGCGAATCCTGCCATACTGGGCATGTATGTGCACTACCTTTATACTTTGTATATAACCTCCAGACGACCTTATTTTCCTGTTGCCGAGTACAAGATTTTTTAATTTGAAATAAACTGTTAGTTTCAATCACAAGAAAATAATTTTACACTTTTAAGATACTAACAAAATTAACAAAGCTCCAATATTTGTCTTTTTTTCAGACATGTTTTACAGTAACTCATTGTAAGAGGTTTGTTTCTTATAGTATAGACCTTGTTTCTTGGGGAAACTTCCTGTGTGATTTGCGAATTCTTGTGCAGGATCAGTTGTTCAGTATTATCCCTTAAAACATAGGCAACTATTAGCAACATTTTGTTTTTCTAAATGCCCTGTGTAGTTGCAGTAATGACATCATAGAATTTTATGGCACATTTAATAGAAAAGGTCAACTTCTTCACTGATAGACATTTTAGATACACCTTTTCGTGTGAACAAGGTTTCATAGGATGTACATAAGAGCAAAATTTAGCCTGCCTTCCAAATCCACTTTCTAAAGTATTCATGCCAGTACTGCCCAAGTTTTGAGATCCAGGTAAGCCCGCTTTTAAACAAAGACAGACAAGGATTTTTGTAGAGACATGCAACTGTGGCATTATGGAGACACAACAGAAGTTAGAAAGAAACTTTCAGTTACACCAGCAGGCTTTGGATTAGGCCCTAAATAGAAATAAATGGGTGAAAATGTCATCATGAAGAAATATGCACATAAATCAAGCCGCTTAGGAGAAAAACAAATGGTATGGGCAGAGTTCTTACGAATATAACACAATGTAAGCAGTGACCATTGTAGTCTATCAATGAATACTGAAATCCATTACTTGGTCTAAATGATGCCAAGCAGCGTGCCAATTTTCTGGCAAGAAAACACCCTACTGTCATTCCCCAGCACATGCTACTGCCTTACCTGCACGCTGGAGTCTCTCCATATCTGTAAATGGAGCTTGTTTGCACTTTTGTTTGGTTTTCTCTAACTGCACTCCTTGGATTGTATATTCCTTTTTCTGGGCTTAGGGCTCAATATAGTGCAAGTATAAAAGGAGTGTTATCTTCTTATACACAATGCAAACACATGAAAAGTTTAAATAACTTAAAAAGCCACAGGTCCCAATTTTTGCCTTCAGGAGGAGCTATTTCTTCAGTATTCGAAGAGCTGTATCTTAATGGTTTCTGCAGTTTCTTTTCTAAGCTTCCATGCATGTCTTTGCAGCCGTGTCCTCTGTCTGGTGACAAGCACACAGGGTGGGAAACAGCACATCGGGAAAAACATGCACTGTTACATAGCAGGATGACAGTAAGCAGTAAGTTACATTGCTTAGTGATAAACCCATCCATAATGAATATGTTGTGTGTGTTTTTCTTATATGGTGGCTGCTTGCATGAATGCTGAAAGGGGCTCTCATCCTCCAGATCCAGGCAGATATAAATGAAGAAGAAAAAGAGAAAGGAAGATTATTTTCTGAGAAACAAGCATATCTCTGATGGGCACTGTAAAAATAAACCTAGTTATACTGGCATAATTTACACCATGGTCCTAGCATCAAGCTCTGCTATACTAGTAAAGCAGTTGCTTTTAGCATACAGTCCACAGATCCTTGGATCCACAAAATCCAAAGAAGAAAGCACGCTGTTGTCAGGAAGCTTAAATTCATCATACAGGTGTCAATAAATTGGAGAGGGCTGAAAACCCTCCTGTCTATGATAATTCCGATTGCTTCAAGCACAAACAGGATATAGTCCTTGTAGATTGTCCTGACCTGACCAAGCCCTCTGCAGAAGAACTGGCAGAAAGAATGGAGGGCATGGAAGATGAGGAGTATCTGTGTGATGAAACCCTGCTATCTGATCTCACCATGGGAAGGGGCGGTCATGATTTAATGCAGAAAAAGGACGAGGTAACTGGCATCAGAGAAGAGAAGAGGGAACTTTATCACAGCCAAAGCATTGAGGAGTGCTGCCGTTGTTATGAGGATGATGATCCTGCTGTCATAGCAGAGAACGCTGGATTCTACTCTCAGAGCTGCAGCGAAGAAGAGCCAACCCAAGAGGACCTGTCTGTAGAGTCTGAAAATGAAAATGCAGCACTGAAAAAGCAAAAAGCCAGTGATTCAGATGAAACGAGCACATGGAGAAAGCACAGCACGAAAGGACTTGAGTAATAGGAACAATAGTGAATGCTATCTATATGGTGAAGGTAGAGGTCATAACTGTCATTTGTATGTTTTTTGTTCCTGATGAAGACTTCTCTGTGTTCATCTCCTTGTACCAATTTCATTCCCATGGTAACAACCAATCATATCATCTACCTGAACTGGAAGCCAATCATCATGCAGGGGACCCCAGGCACGGGATGAGGCGGGGGCTGCAGCCCAGGCACACAAGGGGAGGTGGAGGCAGTCCCTGTCCCTCAGAGGACCCTGGGGCCTGGAGAGAGAATTTCTTCAGTCTGAGGATATGAAGGTTGCCTGATGGGTGGTTGAAGATGAAGCCAGACCCTCCACAGCGATGCACGAAGAATAGCAACAGATCAAGCAAAGAAGTTAGAGAGACAGCTGTTCCTTTGGAGAAGCAGACGACTGCAGTTCTGCCAGGAAGAAGGGCAGGCCTTCAGCATTAAGGTCCCTTCTAGCTGCTTCATGAGTTCTTCTTTTCAAGGTTGGGCAATAAACAATTTAAAACCCCCCCAAACAGTAAACCAAGAAAATAACAGTAAAAATGCTTTTCTACTCTCTTATTTGGTACTTTGGTGACTGCATCTGGACTCCTGGTCTCCCCAGTCCAGGAAAGACACTGATGCGTGGGGTGTGGGCCCAGCCTGTAAGATGGTGAGGGGCCAGGGCACATGGCACACAAGGGCAGGCTGAGGGAACTGCCTCTGATCATGAGGGTGGTGAGACACTGGAGCAGGTTGCCCAGAGAAGTAGTGGATGCCCCACTTCTAGAAGCATTCAACGTCTGGTTGGCTGGGGCTTTGAGCAACCTGATCTATTGAAAGATACCTGTCAGCATCACCTCTGTGCCTGGGAAGATCATGGAACACATCCTCCTAGAAGCTATGTTAAGGCACATGGAGGACAGGGAGGTGATTCGAGACAGCCAGCATGGCTTCAGCAAGGGCAAGTCTTGCCTGACCAACCTAGTGGCCTTTTATGATAGAGTGACTACATTAGTGGTGTCATGGTTTAAACCCAGGCAGCAACTAAGCACCACACAGCCACTCGCTTACTCCCCACCTGGTGGCATGGGAGAGAGAATTGGAAGGGTAAAAGAGAGAAAACTCATGGGTTGAGAGAAAGGCAATTTAATAGGTAAAGCAAAAGCTGCGCGTGCAAGCAAAGCAAAACAAGAAATTCATTCACTTCTTCCCATTGGCAGGCAGGTGTTCAGCCATCTCCAGGACAGCAGGGCTCCATCACGCATAAAGGTTACTTGGGAAGACAAAACGCCATCACTCCGAACGTTCCCCGCTGCTTCTTCCCCTTAGTTTATATGTTGAGCACGATGTCATATGGTCTGGAATATCCCTTTGGTCAGTTGTGGTCAGCTGTCCTGGCTGTGTCCCCTCCCAGATTCTTGTGCACCCCCAGCCTACTTGCTGGTGGGGTGGGGTGAGAAGCAGAAAAGACCTTGACTGTTTGTAAGCCCTGCTCAGCAGTAACAAAAACATCCCTGAATTATCAACACTGTTTTCAGCACAAATCCAAAACATAGCCCCATACTAGCTTCTATGAAGAAAATCAACTCTATCGCAGCCAAAACCAGCAGAAGTGGACAAGGGAAGATCTAGGGATGTCATCTATCTGGACTTCTGTAAGGCCTTTGACACGGTCCCCCGCAACATCCTTCTTTCTAAATTGTTGAGGTATGGATTTGTTTGGTGGATGAGGAATTGGCTGGATGGTCGCATCCAGAGAGTAGTGGTCAACGGCTCAATGTCCGGATGGAGCTCAATGACGAGTGAAGGACTCACTCAGGGGGAGTGAGTCCTCAGGGGACCATATTGGGACCAGTACTGTTTAATATCTTCATCAATGACATAGACAGTGGGACTCCAAGCTGAGTGGTGTGGTTGACACACCTAAGGGATGGGATGCCATTCAGAGGAACCTGGACAAGCTTGAGAAGTGGACCCATGTGAACCTCATGAGGTTCAACAAGGCCAGATGCAAGGTCCTGCACCTGGCTTGGGGCAACCCCTAGTATCAATACAGGCTGGGGAACGAAGGGATTGAGAGCAGCCCTACCGAGAAGGACTTGGGGGTACTGGTGGATGAAAAACTGGACATGAGCCGACAATGTGCACTCACAGCCCAGAAAGCCAACCGTATCCTGGGCTGCATCAAAAGAAGCATGGCCAGCAGGTCGAGGAAGGTGACTCTGCCCCTCTCTTCCACTCTGACGAGACCCCACCTGGAGTACTGCGTCCAGCTCTGGAGTCCTCGGTACAGGAAAGATATGG
Source organism: Calonectris borealis (assembly GCF_964195595.1). Lineage (NCBI taxonomy): Eukaryota > Metazoa > Chordata > Aves > Procellariiformes > Procellariidae > Calonectris > Calonectris borealis. Next base: position 11,431,757 of record NC_134325.1, read on the forward strand.
ACCTGTTGGAGTGGATTCAGAGGAGGGCCAAAAAAATGATCAGAGGGATGGAACATCTGTCCTATGAGGAAAGGCCAAGAGTGTTGGGGTTGTTCAGCCTGGAGAAGAGAAGGCTCCGGGAAGACCTTATTGTGACCTATCAGTACTTAAGAAAGTAGGCTTATAAGAAAGATGGGGACAAACTTTTTAGTAGGACCTGTAGTGATAGGACAAGGGCTAATGGTTTTAAACAAAAAGAGGGTAGATTTAGACTAGATATAAGGAAGAAATTTTGTACAACAAGGGTGGTGGAACACTGGACCAGGTTGCCCAGAGAGGTGGTAGATGCCCCATCCCTGGAAACACTCAAGGCCAGGTTGGATGGGGCTCTGAGCAACCTGATCTAGTTGAAGATGTCCCTGCCCATGGCAGGGGGGTTGGACTAGATTACCTTTAATGGTCCCTTCCAACCCAAACCGTTCTATGATTCTATGAAATTCATGAAAGAAAAGTCTTCAGCGATACTAAGCACAAAGACAGTGCTCTGGCATAGAACCGCTAATGGGAGAGATACATGTTTGCACTGTTATTATGCTCTTCCCCCTGTATTCTTTCTTGGTACCTCTTTGAGATTGGCTATTGGTTGGGTAACTCTCTGGTTGATTAAATAAGGCTACTCTTACGTTCTTATGCTGGACAGGACAAAAATCAATGGGGTTGCATTGCAGCAAGGAAAACTGAAGTTGTGCTTTAGGAAAAATGTTACAGCGGCTGGCTTGTGAGTTGATGGAGTAAACTCCCTGGGAAAGTTGTGGAGCACCTATCATTAAAGGCTTTAAAGAATAGTTGAGACAGACTAATTCAACAATGCCTCCTTCTGTTCTTGTTCTCTTATGGTTGTACATAAGTGGTTTGCCAAGAAATCAGTATCAGGATTAACATCTGGGAATTCCAGCTCTTCAAATTGTTTGATTGTTCATATACATTTTTGAAACTTGAAGGCTTGAAAATTTGCCCCACCTTGTAACTGAAACTCAATTTTGAAATTTGTGAAAACTTTGGTATTCTATTTTCTTGTTTTCATTTCTTTTGCATTTTGTACAATATGAAGTAATCTAGTGAAGCTCATCCACACAAAACTTTCTCCTTTTATCAAAACTAGGCAGTACCTTTAATTCATTATGGAGCTTGGATTTCCAGGGCAGCAAGTTTCAGAGTGGACGTTCCCTGAACTTTTGAGGATTGCTCATTGAAATCTCTATATAGAATAATAATGTATGCTTTCTCTGTTGTGTAACAGTGTGGCGCATAGCATATTCCAAGAATGCCTTTTCTAAAGAGCAGACTCAATCCATATTTACATCAAAAGCCTTTATTTGTTAAGTAAAGAAAATTACAGATCCTTTTGCAGTAAAAGATCTCAAAGCATTCCAAAGGTGGCTAATACCATTTTGTATTTTTTGTGTTTGCAATTTTACAGATGAGGAATAAAAGGCCAGATAGTTGAATCTGCCTTTGACCCATGGTCACACAGGAAATCAGTGCCAGTGCACCTTACTTTCAGCATGGGAATGTCTTTAACTATGCTTCCTATGGCTTCTGTAACACAGAAGTAATGCTATAGTCATTAAGACTGCTTAGAACAATACAGTTTCTTTTGCTAAAAGCGGAGTAGCACTGTTGCAACTCAGCAGTCCATACTCTCTTAGTTGTATTCTGGAACTCCTTTTCAAAATCGTTCCCTGATGTTTGGCTGTTCTGTTGAAGCTATTTTTAAACAGAACAACAGCTCTTTCAGTGTAAAGAACAAAATGGGCTTTCTGTAGAAACAGCTGTGTGTTGCTTTTCAAGCACCATTTTTTGTGTGTGTGAACTTTTTTTTTTTTTTTTTTGTTATTAAACAGAAATGCCGCTGTCACTAAAATCCAAAAACTACAGCCAGTACCTGTATTTCAGAAGTAAAAGTCTAGGGTTTTTTTGGTTTTGTTTTGTTTTGTTTTGTTTTTAATATTATTGTGTAAAATGTGTTTGTATTTACCTAGAGTTTATCTGTTACTCACAAAACCAGGACTGACCAGTGGCATGCCCTCACTTGCACTATTGTGCTCATCAGGGCCACCTTTTCTGTACAGGTATTTTACTGGAGTCAGAGGATAGGATAAGAAAGATTCCTCTATGAGCAATGGAAGTGATCTGAAGTATTAAGAAAGTGCCTCACAACTACATGCTGTAAGAGGACTAATAAGAAAGGAAACAATTAAAGAGTGATGTGTAAAACATTTAAAAATAGTGTATGGTACAGAACAGATCATCTAGGAACATTCCTTCTGACACACAAGCAGTGATACACTAAAAAAAATTGAAAGGTGGCAAATGGAAGCAGATAAAAGTGAATATTTAGCTGTAGCTAATGTATTAGCAGCATCAAAAGTGGACTGTACAGCTGTATGGATAACAAAAATGTGGAAATTTCATGGAAATTTCATGGAAATAGTCTAGATGTTCAATGATTAGGAATAGCCTTGGTGTAATGTACAAGAAATATACGTTAAAAATAAACCATGTTTGTGAGGATATATACTCTTATGCTTTGTGATATAATAAACATCTCCTGTTAAAACTTTATAGGCAATTTTGCTGGGAGCATGTGATTTTATAGTGCTTACAAGAAGGCTTCCTACAGTGAGCTTCAGGGTAGTGAAGGTTGTCAGGTAACGTATATTGGACAGGAAGGACTTCTGATTTGATTTCCATGGCACTGAAGCAGAATACATAGTTTTGGTAGGAAAAGAACATGTCAGAGATGAATTCTTATTCTTTTTAATTAACCTTAGTCTTTAAGACTAATTTGTGTCTGTGTCTGTGTGTGGGGATTGTACATGTATGGTATTTGGTCATCATGTAATTCATATTAATGGAGTCTTTACATATTCTTAATTGGACATTAGTTTAAGATCACTGGGGTATGTAAGCCTGAATTTATGTAAAATAGCTTGTAAAGTTGTAACAAATGGGAATAATGTAATTTTAATACACTTTAATGACCATATTGACATGTGACTGTTAGCTTTTAAGCGTATTTGAAAAGTTGCTGAAGATCTAAACTTTTTGCTTTGTGTGAAGCTTGTAAATGATCTGGGATCCATCACCCCAAGCAAAGAGTTGCTTTTCTTTAGGATTGTAATGTATAGTGGAATGACTACCCTGACGTTTTGGAAAATGCAGTACTGGGATTTCATAAGTATTTACAGCATCCAAAACATCATAAACACATTGTATGCGAGAGGTGCCTCCACTAGGAAAGTTGTACACAACATAGAGTGTGTTGCATGCCATGAAAGCTGCTTCAGCACCCTTGCTTTTGCATGATGTGTCCCAAGTGTGCTCTACTGCCATGGTTATATGGTTGATTTTAGTAATTACAATGTTTCCTCCAGTCTCTGGTTCTGCGTGTATTGCCCAGAGCCCTTGCTCATCAATGGCAAGATCTATTTTTGTAGATGGAGAAAGCTGATAGGCAGGAATCCTTCCAGCCCCTGGCAGTAGCATTTGGTCAGTTATAGTTCTTTTCTGGATATTGAATTTAATTATCTCATTTAAGGAGCCATATCTGTGATAGAACAGGAAACCCTGATATATGATGTGGCCAGTTCCTTCCCAGGGAAATGGCAAGGTGACTCTGCGAGCTTTTAGTGTATGGTTGCTTTCCATGAATGTCATGATATTTGCAAATTCCAAAATAACATTATTTACAGAACCGTTTAATAAATAAATCTTTGTATGCTTTTTGCCAGGATCTTTCATCCAAGAGCCATGCTTATCTCCAGTCTTCTTAACTATCTTTAGGGATTTAATACCTGCAAGCATGTGGTCACAACCTGCAAGGAAACACCCAAAGACAAAAAAAAAAAAAATTAGAATAACTGTGAATTTTCTAGTTTCCTTTCTTTGAATTACTTAGTTTCCTTTTAATCCAACTATAAGGCCAGGGTCAATATATCAGTAAAGGTGTCAGCAGCGTGGCTATGGTAAGTAGTATTGAAGCTATTTTAATACAATATATTTAGCATCTCCTGCTAAGGAAAATGCGTATCTTCAGCTACAGTGTGTTGTTTTCTGCTCTATTAGACCAGTGTTATCGAAAAGGGATTCTATTTGTGTACCTGAGAGGAGGCCAAGAGCACAGTTAGTGATTCTCTGATTATTCTTGTCAGTTCTTTTACAGGGCTGTAATTTTTACTTCAAGGAAGTGACTTCTGTTTTAGATTAACACTGTAAAATAATCAAATTTATTTCTTACTGAAGACATACATATTAAAATCCATTTTCCTGATATGCCATGTGTATAATTTTTTTTTTAGGAGTTCTTTTATCCTCTGTTAGCCTCTTTTTTTGCATTTATAATATGAAGACAAATAAAAATAGATCATCATAATTGAAAGCCAAAACACTGGCTTATCTTCCCATTTCCCTTCGCAACACCTGCAGCACAAAGGAACTAGAGCAAATATAGGGATCACAAAATCAGGAATGCCCATACGTTAAGGTGGTCTTTAAATGAACTGGTATGATGTCTGTGTTATCAATTCTTACGCTAGAAGCATGGCTGGTGGAATCACGTAGTTGTTTACCTCACTATAGCGATAAAATTGGCACCAGCAGAGAGCGAGTTATAATTTTGGCTCCATTACATTTTGTATGCACTTTGCACAGATGTTAAGACCAAAAAGCACCAAGCTTGTGAAGACTCAGGCATTTAGACGCTAAGATCTTTATCGAATACCATCCTTTCCAGGAAAGACTCTACTGCAAAGCATATTAACAAGCTTGTTTACCACGGCACTCATAAATTACAAGAGATACTATTTGAAGTTTAAAGTATTGCCTTTAGTGAAGTGCAGTCATTTTAGTAAACAGAACAAACAAAGCCCTAAGGCAGGAAGTTCTGGCAGTAGATGAAATGGAGAAAGCAAAACCAGCCTCCCTATTTGGCCTGATATGAACCTATTGAAGTCAGTGGCAAGATTCCAGTTGCCTGTAGAAAGCAACCTTTATGTAATTTGTGTCTAGTGATACCCTCTAACCAAAGCATTAGGATATTGCTGCTACAGCATGGATTCTTTTCTTGGAAGTCCTCACTCTGGATGCACCTTCCCTGAGCAAGCCACAATAGCTTTCCCAAAACTAACGTTCATTGATTAGATAGATTCTAAAAACTTAGAACTGTTGAATCAAAATACCTAGCCAGCCTTAGCAACATCTTCCTCTGCAGGATATCAGATTACTATGTGATATCTATGAATAGTGTCTCTTTTCCTGAGAGATTTTTAACTCTCCTTGGCTTTTATAACAGCTTGGAGGAAGACTTGAGAAACTGAGACATTCACAGTGAGCAAAAAGTTTACCAAAATTTTTCCACATTCTCCACAATGATACCTTCAAAGCTCACTGTTTCTTATCATACCCCAAAATGTGCAGAAGATAGTTTCCCATTTCCTACCCAAAGCAGGATGAGGTATCAACTACTGCATGTAAAAACAGTGATTCTACTTGATTGTTGTTTTCAAGCCTGTGTGAACTTGAACCAAAACCAGTAACAAAGTTGGACTTAAAAAAACATTTTTTTTCTAGAGTTTTGGAGTGACTCAGCAAAAATAATCGTAACTTCTGGTTAATATATGATAGCATAGAAGCAGAGCTGCTATTTGCTAGAGTTGAGCATCTTGCTACTTTTTCTAAGTGCTGTAAAATCTACACAGGGACTAGTTTTGCCATCAACTTCAATGGGACAAGCATCTGACTAGTATTGACAAAAGTAAAGTTGCTATGAACTGCTGCAATAAAATTAAAAGTAATAATTTCCAACAAGGGAAAATGGAAAGTAATTTTTTCCCCTCTGAAACTCTCAGAAAGATATAATTTTCAAAGTGTCCTTGCCACAGTCAATTTAAAAATCCCAATTTTTTTCTGCCTCTCAAAAAAATGTCTAATGTTCAAAAAATCTATATACAGAAAAAAGAAATCTTGATATTCAGAACAATCAATTGTGGTGTAGGATTACAGCTTAGAAGCAGAATAGGTGATTGCTTCTGTTACCATCTGCCTTAATACTCTTTTGCTGGAAAAGTTCAAGGAACAAATTGTAAACTTATTTGTAAAATTAAACCAGTGTAATTCTGTTGAAGCTAGTAGAATTGTATAATTGATGATGCTAAAGATCTTTCACCTGGCCTTTTAAAAAATGGTGGTTTATATTTCTTATTGTTTATTTTTCATTTCTTATTACTTTTGAATGAAAATGAAACAGACTACTTCAAATATGTCTACAATATGTAATTTACGTCTATAACTCAACTTTCTTAAGGTAAAGATACTTAAAAATATAAAACTTAATTTTTTTTAAAAAAGTATAGATTGTGTATATAGTCTTCATACTAGGTACCTTAACACATAATTTTCAAATCAGATCTGAGCTTTGCTTGCAGCTAAGCCAGTGTGCTCTCTTGATAAAGTACACGGAGGGGAGAGGGAGAGAAGGAGTAACAGAGGAGGACAGTAAAACAGATGCAAATTGTAGAAGTGAATTCAGTCTTTTTATTAACTCGTGAGTTCACTTTTGAGTTGAGGTTTTGACCACTGCCGACTCCAAAAAACAAAGACCACCATTAATTCCTTGGTATAGCTGCAATACTCAGAAATGCACTGGCATTTTTTCTAGGATTTTGCAAAAGCATACATTCAGAGGCTTTTTACGTTACTTTATAATAAAAAGCAGCTTCCAAAGAATCAATTTGATATGCAGTAGGGTATCTGCAAAATAAATGTTTGAATTGTACTTTCTTCTATCCCTCTCCCGTATCTTTTCTGTAGCTCGTTGTGGTTTTTTTTAAGTCTAGTATTTACACAGCCAAAACCCCATGCAGTTATCTGTGGTATTCACATAACTTGTGAAAATCTGTTATCCCTGTATCAGCATGCATGCATTGGCTAGGGGACTGGTTCGTTCACATCAAAGTTCCGAAAAGTAAACTGTTCTTACTTGCATTAAGCATGAGTTTAAGTTTCTTTTTTTCTTCTGCTTCTTCAAATAGCTGCTGTTTCACCAGGTCTTCATGTACTTCTATACATGTATTAGAATCTGTGACAGATCCAAAATAGTCAATGTCCCTTTGTGCTCGTTCAATTCTTGTTAGCAAATTCTCTACTTCATTTTTAACCTCAGCCTTATAATTGTTCAGTCCTGCCAGGCGTGACAGTACCATCTTTGAAAAGTCTCGGAATTCTTCCACGTAATCCAGTATGTCTTGGTTGCATTTTTCCAGCCTCTTCTTGAGTTAGAACACAGGAAGAAAATACATGGATATACGTGTATATTCTGTATAGATTAAAACCTCATTCATGATTACTTTAAAAACTGTGCTATTTTCTCCTTTCTGGTCCCCCTGCCCCCTATCTATTTCAAACCGATGGTCTGTTGCTGTATATCTACGTGAAAAGGACATATTAGACTGGCACTAGCATTCACGATTCTGGACAAAAAGACACTTTTTTTTCCTTGGTGTGGTTACTGACAATCAGATACTTCGTTTTGCTGCCTAAAGAGAGAAAAGAGCTCTGGTGGAAACAGCTGGTGATACTTATGGGCACATGGTCTCTGATTACTTGCTTTCCAGAAACTTTTCAGAACTCTCCTATAGGACCACTGGTGAAGCAGTCTCAAAAAGTTTTCTGCAGGAACTCTACAATGGGAACATTTCACATAAAGACACCTCTTCTGACCAACACAGTATCTAGTGTGGCTATTTTTCATCCATTTAAAATGGAAAATGGAAATACTGACATCTCTATGTTTGAGAAGGGTTTTTTTTTTTTGTCAAATTGTTGGCTGTATTTAAAAAAGAATACAGATGTTTCTTTAAAACTAGATTCAAATTATCAAAATTTTTAAAAGTGAGGAAAGTGATTTCTCTGTTGTAATGCAGCTGCTTCTATAAATATCATAGGTGGCCTTAAAATAGAAGCCCAACTGCCACTTTGGGAAGATGAGGAAATTGAGCCGATATTTAAGCCCAAACACACAATCATAGTAGATCTAACTGCCAGATTGAGTGTTCTGATTTATGCACAGATTTCAGGTCTTTTGTTTTAAGATGGCGTTTGACTAGGGAATGTCTGAGTTTACTGGATGACTAGTGCAGTATGCATGTGTTCCTTGTAAACTTGGTGGTGGTGGTTTGTTTGTTTTGCGAGGTGTGGTTTTTGTGTGGGTCATTCCCCCTCCCCCCCCAGTTTATACGTGACCATAAGTCCCCAGGAAGCTGTTTAATTACTTTCTACAAAATCCTTATTTTAAATGTTTTCAAGTGTTCTCTTCAATACCTGCCTCACCCTTTTTCCTGTTCTTTGTTTGGTGCCCCTTGCACCAAATGACACCGGTGGAATTGCATCATTTTTAATGTGTGCCAAATGAATGGAAATTACCATGTGAAGTTATTCCTATAGTGGTTAATAAAATTTAAGTCTCAGTCTACACAATGGGAACAGAATACCAGGCTAATCCTTCAGTTCTTTCTGTGTTGTGAAGTTAAGACCAGTGAGAGCTGTGTACAAAAAGGGAATGTGACATCAGGCAAGTTAAAGCTTCTCTAAAAATCTACCAATGCAAGTCAGGAGCCAAGGACAGGTTAATGATTTAAGATAAACTACCTATGATTACAGCATGCCAATACTGAAAAGGTATTTTGCAGTACTAGTAGTTTTTTACTGCAGAAAAAGAAGCAGGTACCGGTATTTTTATACAATTAATTGAAAGCAAATACCTATTTCAGCCTCCCAGCTGTAAGGGGATTATTTCAACTCCTAGTTAAAGTGCAGGTACACTGCTAGTTTACACAAATGTGTCTTAAACTACTCTTCCAGGTAGGTTCATCTGAACATAGAAAAAATACCTGATAATTTTCTATCTCCTTGTTATAATTGACAGCACTTCTACTGGTGACAATATGGTTATACTGTTCCCTAGGATGGACTGTGACAGTACTATAAACATTTGCATATTTATCTAAATTCAGTGATGTCATTAAAAAATACAAGTGAAAACAGAATAGAAATATAACATTCTGAAATTATATCCTGCAATAAAAAATGATGTGGTAGTTAGGAATCATTACAGTTAAAGATTTAGCTACAATTTTACTTATTTATTTGAAAAAGCTGGAAATTTATCTTCCTGATACTGTTTAGCATACAAACTGTTCTGTGTTCACACACACAGAAGAACATTCATACTTTTTGAAACCTCTTTGCAGTTAGGCAGTATTACAGAATGATACAGTTAGCACATACCTCTAAAGATAGGAAACGCCGGTCAATGTAGTTCATCAGTGCTGCATCTTGCATCACATATTGCGCTGCTCCCATGATGCTTGTAAGCAATGGAACTAACAAAAATCGGAGTTGCAAGACTACCATTGTTTCATAAAATTTTGAAGCAAAAAAGTAGTGAATTAATTGCGTGTGTGTGAGTGTGGAGGGCAATCCCAAACACTACTGCCTGTCCACGATTAAATGACATTTAACAGTTGTCTGATGCCACGATGTGAAAAAGTAATACAAAAAATTACTAAAAAGTTAAAAATACTGTGGCTACAAGCATTAAAAAGACTTAAAATGGCTGTTGCAGTTTATCATTAAAAAAGTAAAGTTGTGGAAGAGGAACTGAATGTGTTTATTTCTAGAAGCCAGATGACTGCTTTCCAATTTGTGGTCCTATGATCAATCCCAGATGTTCAGTACTGAGTCACATAAAGCCTGTAGGCCAAATTTTATTAAATACAAATAAAAATAATTTATTTTGCCTCCTTTCTCCTCCCATCTGCTTTCCCGTGTGACCAACACAGTGCAGTGTATACTTGGCGTAAGTGAGCATAGATTCAAAGTCAGTGGAGCACTGGTCATTCTTTCACAGGAAGATCTGATGCTTACTATCTGTAGCTATTTCAACAACCACAGCTGTTACTGTAAAACAATCTAAAGCAATTGTTTTCACTTCCAGTATTCAGCCTATTTACAGTAGGACTGAAAACCATAGATAAAATTATTTAAAAAAAAAATCTTTTTCCTTCCCTTCTTCTCTTGCCAGTACTTTTCTAGCTAAAATCAATATCCTTAACACAGTTCTGTGTCAATTTAATGGAGTCCTTGATAGGTCTCTTCTTTCAGAATAATAATTCAATGTAGGATGACTTAAAAATTAATTATAATTTACTTACATGAGTCTATTGCATTTGAGGCAATTTTTATTTATTCTTTTTCATAATTTCCATGACTGAATGCCTTGTCTGGAAATATACGTAGCTATGCTAACATTACATTTGCTAGGAAACCATGTGTTAGGATGTTAGAAAGCTCCTTTTGTATCTGAAGCCAAACAGATGTCTCTGTTTCTCTTTCTCAGAATCCTCCCCCTCTTCACTTTTCCCCCCCCATTTTCTTTCCCTACAGTTTTTTTCCTCACATTTACACAGCTTTCCTTTTCTTTCTGACTGCCTTGTGTGTAAGCATGTGACTTGTGACAGAATTCATGAAAACGTGTCACAGCAGGCAGATTTTTACCTGCATTTGCTTGATTGTTGGGAGGTACGGTTATGCGTGCTTTATAGGCACATTTCACAGAGGTGCACAGATAAGTATTTTTTCTTTTAATATTGCTTTATCCTAAGAGGCGTAAACAAATTGCCAGTTCCTATTTATAGGCAAAGTCAATGATGCATAGAGAGGCTAATACTTAGTTGTCCACTCCAGTGTCATTTCACTTTACTCCAGAATTCCTGCCTGGGAGGATGGAAAGCTTGCTTGCTTGGATCCTTGAAGGATTATGCACTGAGAATAGACACGCTAGGAAGTGTGTTGATTATGTCCTATGGAACATCTTGAAAAAGTGCACTGTCTTCTTTTCCACAGAATAATCAGCTTCAACACAGAAAAATTATCTCTTTTCTAACCTCCTAGGTGAACCTGGAATCCTTCAGAGTAGTTCTCTGAGTTTAGTATGTCTATCACAATAATCTAAGGCAATGATCAGGAGATTAAGACTATGGGATTCAATAGGTTAATTTCTTCATTTAGTGGAGGGAGAAATCATACATCTGTATAAAAAAAAATCTATCATGGTTTGCCTGCAGTTTGGAACATGCTTGACTCAAGTTATGTCTGCAAGTCCTATTTTAAGGTAACGTGAAGTAGCATCTTAACTTTATGACTTTTAATATTCTTTTTCATTTCACTGTAGCCTGGGTTTCCCTCTAAAATAAGGCAGTAGCCTCTTTGGAGAATTTTATTGGATTATGTCAGAGCATGAGTCATAGCAGAACCCCTTACTGAAAGTTTTTTCTTAGAAAGGATGTTACAGGTTGTGTCTGAATTTTTGATAATCACAGACAATTGTTCATGAACACTACCATTTATCAGTTTCAGAGCAACTTTATTTCTGTTTGAATCCAGACCACCTAAGCAAATAAAATACCCTAAGCAAAATACTATCAAGAAAGAATACTTAAAAGTCAGGATATAGATATATAATTTCTTTCCTTCATCTTAAAACAGCGACAAATTATCTACAAAGCAAAATATCTTGAACTGCTAAACATCCCGTATAAACTTAAGCATGCTGTATAAGAAACTGGATTTTGTAGTGTTGCTCCATCACTTCTCAGAATTACCAGCAGCTGAAAGACCAGAAACTTTAAGGGATTTCTTCTAATGAGACATTCCTGTGCTTATTAAACCATAATCTCATGGTAAATGGCAATGACATCCATGTCAGATGCAGTATTCCGGGAGGGCATGCTATAGCATCTGATTAAGAACTGAGCTTCGTTGTTTTTTTTTTTTTTTCTTTAGTTGTTATATATTTTCCAGTTCTGTTCTGCCAAGATATATACATATACATGGCTTTTTTTTCAGCTACATATTAGTTGTATATGTAATAAATAAATATATGTATATATTTATGGTAGTGATTTAAAGCAGGTTTGCTTGGCATGCCTGGGAAGACATTGGTCTCAGTGCACAGGGTGTTATATACTAACAGAGCAGAAAGATTGTTCTTATCTCAAGGAACACTTTTTCTCTTGTGAACTACTCCTGGAATAGGTTTCCTATTACTATCTTGATTTGACAGACAAACCTCTAAAAGGAAACAAGTATGTTGATGTAAGTGTATATGCTTTTTCACTGTTCTTGTCCTTCTCTCTCTGGGTAAGATGGTATTCTTTTCTTGTTAATGCTGCTGCTTTGCTGCACTTATCCCACCTTTTTATCATTTGGTGTCTCTATTTTGACAGCTGTTTGAGGTTTCCAAATAAAAATAAGCATTTTCAGCTCCTCATCTGTGTTTGTGATTTTGATTTCAGATGCTAGAGGAGTTTTCTGTATTTTAAAAGTGATGTTGAAATCAATTCAGAGTGATACTAGATTTGGGGAAAAAAGGACATTTCTGTAAGATATTATTTCACTCTTATACCATTGCATGCTATGTTCTGCTAGGTTTTTTAAATTCAGTTTCTTTCTGGCATTTCGGTTGGTAAAACCAGAGCAGTGCCACAATAAGTCAGGCTCTTTGCAGTAATTTGTGGCACTCTATTGTACCTGCAAACCCTGTTACAGTCAGGAGAAATGTTGTAAACTGTAAGTTTACTTCTTTACAGAAACTAATTTCTCCATCACACCCATGGTGGAGAAATCTATCATGAAATAGGACCTTAGCCACGGAGACCTCAAGATTACTGTTCAAGGCACTTCCTTGCTTTGTCTGAGGAGACGAGTCTCTCTGATTTGTTGCAGATGTCCAACTCTTCCACATCACTGCCGTAGCTTCCTGTACCAGGTCTTCCTCAGTTCTTTGACTTGCCTCCAGTCCCACTGTGGCTTCTTGTAGGTATGCCTTAGTTCCTCACAGGAATCACGAGACATGTTTGTTATCCCACCAGAGCCATAACACATAAACCACATTGTGTCATTGCTGGTTCTGTCCATGCCTGTGACTCTCATAGACTCTCAGTGTGCTCCATAAACGCAGCCTACCATTTTTCTTCTGAGCTTTGGAAATATCCCTGACTCCCAAGCTGCCTCAAGCTTCTTCCTTGGCTTTTGCTGAGCAACGGATGCTCTCCTAATGCCATGCCCCATGCTATTACAACTGTAAGAAAGGTGGGAAGCCCACAATCCTGTCACTCAGATATAAGTAATACACATATACATATACATCAGATTTTACTCTTGAAGTCCAGACTGGCTTAAAACAGGGTTGATTATGTTTTTCGTCCTTAGTTAACCTCTACATATAAAGCAATAATAGATAGATGAAAAGAAAACATCAGAGACGTAGTCTGATTTACAGCTTTCTACATTACAGACTTTATACACACATGCATTAGAGTAACAGCTACTCAGCCTGATGCATCAGTGATACATCAGTGCATGTGTGCCTTGTGGTTTTGCATCTCATGATCATTAATCAATCAAATGTGTTATAGGCAAAACAAGAGGAAAAAAGGTAACTGCCTGAAATAATGGGATTTTGTTTGTGATTGCAATTTTATTTAGTTTATTGTTGCCCAATTTTGTAGATTTTGGCACTGATGAACCATAATGATGTTTGATATTAATAATATATAGTCTTCTTGTGTATTTTCTAATTTTGTTCAGACTTGGCTCTACAGAATTAAGTTCCTTGTTAGTACTGGCCACTACCTGATGAGGTTGTCTACTGCTGAGATCTGTGAGGTTAGAAAAGATTTTTGTCATAGTGGGAAATCAACACAATTCCAGTTCTGCCTTATTATCTTTACACCACTTTCAGTTTTATATCTTAGACAGTGATTCACATTTCTGTAAAAAAGACAGACATATGAAATCCAATTGAAGTCCTTATGTGGTGTTCAGCTATAAGAACAGTGTTGGGAGCGATACCACTAAGGGATGTAATACACTGTGATAAAAAGGAGACTTCGCTGAATTTTGGGATTCAGACAGCGGCCTCCACTAGGCGTCTCTCAAGTCCTTAGAATTGAAAGGCAAACTTCACTGAAACACACCATTTCCAAACTCTCTGAATGAGATAAATCATACAGAAGGAAGCATGGTTCAGATGGTCCAAAATGAGAGAGAGACACACAAATGGAAAGCTATTAGTAAGCCAGGTGCTAGTAGGCTTTAGCAATCTGCTGCTGCAGTGACAAGCTCACAAGGGTTAGTGGTCTGTGCCTTCTAAAATGGTGAAAGCCAGTGCTTCCTGGAATCAGCAGGAGCTAGGGATGTCCAGTACCTGCAGGAAAAACTAATCATCTCATGAGGACTGGCTTTAAAAATGAAATCACAAAGGCAAAAAGAATCCCTATTTTATTTGTACTGATTTACAGGTGAAGCTAGATAAATCATAGAATCATAGAATGGTTTGGGTTGGAAGGGATCTTTAAAGGTCATGTAGTCTAACCCCCCTGCAATGAGCAGGGACATCTTCAACTAGATCAGATTGCTCAGAGCCCTGTCCAACCTGACCCTGAATGTTTCCAGGGATGGGGCATCTACCACCTCTCTGGGCAACCTGTTCCAGTGTTTCACCACCCTCATCATGCAAAATTTCTTCCTTATATCTAGTCTGAATCTACCCTCCTTTAGTTTAAAACCATTACCCCTTGTCCTATCGCTACAGGCCCTGCTAAAAAGTCTGTCCTCTTCTTTCTTATAAGCCCCCTATAAGTATTGAAATAATCCACAGAACTTCATCCAGACACAAATCATGAAATAGTCTGACGTAAAAATCAACCATGTGTAATTATTTTGAATGGTCTGTTTGTTTGTTGTAAAACTCAGAATTACATGTTCTGTTGATCAAAGACAATTCCCTGTACCTTGAAGCTTAAATTTGTATAACCCTGAAACTAAACAAACTTTGAATTGTACGATTCAATATAAACTAATATTAAAATCTTCACTGCTTTTGGCTTGTTTTACAGTGTGAAATCCACTCATGAATATTCTCAGTAAAATTTGTTTTGCTTGAATGTTCATGTTCATTAAACCTATTCACAGGTGTACAGTAGTCAAAATGACATTGTTTTAAATTCAGAGTATTTACAGGAAATGATTATGACAATTGTCCAGCTCAGTTCAGTTTTTAATGCCAATTGTGGTTTTTTGGTTATATTTATTTTTGAAACAGATATTTTAGGTAGGATGCATGAATACTTTTTATTAAATACCGTATTATAGCTTATCAGATGAAAAGCTGAAAAGATGCTTTTTAAATTTTAAATGCCTACAATTATATGTTTTATCTTTTTTTCATTTTTTTGGGATAGTAGACACTGACATTATAACATTTCATCATATTTCAGTGTTGTTTCATTTATCGTTGCACTGAAGAGATGGATTCATAACCTGTGTACCTACATGTTGCAAAGAAGAGAGAAGTGATCTGTATATACCTGGGAAAAGGTGTTAAAACCTATTAAGTAACTTTCCCATTGAGATGACTAAATGTCACTAACTGGTGGAAAAAATATGTTTACTGATGATGAATAATGCTTACTTTTGTAGTTCATTGGCAGATATGAAGAGAGTTTGTAACAGGGTGATATGCTCTAAGACTACAGCAGTGAATTCAGGACTCTTCAGTTATATTGTTTAAAACTAAAACTCTGACTCTACACTAAATTTCCAAGTGATCGCTGATGACATGCTCAGAGATTATGGTGATAGCTATGGTACCAGAAATCTGAGCTGAGTAGAATGGAGTTGTGCTAGCAAGTGTCTAATTAAATCTACCCAAAACCTAAAAGATGGGAAAATGTCTATGAACTGGGGGAACTAGGACAGAAAAAGCCCTGAAGGGGCCATGCAGAAGTTAATGAGGATGGTTGAGATTTGTTGTGCTGTTTTTTTCACATTACCAATAAAAACGAGTCCTATAAAGGAAGAGGGACCAAGCCCAAACTCAAGAGTCATGCTTAAAAATAAGGGGTATTTTTTAATAAATTTTTTAAAAAAGATCAGAATATAATTAAAGAAGAAAATATCTGTGATTATCTTTCTTGCTATTTATATCTGCTTGCTATCAGCTGAATCCTGGTCTCAAGGTAAGATTAATGAAGCCTGCTGTGTTCTCAGATTTCTACATGGGAGTCTTGAGATTTCTACTTCTGGAAAAGTTGGTTAAATTTTCACACTGTTCAAGCATACTTCTCTGGATGAATTCAAAATTAAGAATTGCATTGAGGAATTGAGCCAAAGAGACATACTCTGACTTTAAATGGATATCCACAGGTATAGATTTCTGTCTTCTAATTTGATATGAAAAATAAATTCCATCACTTCAATCTTTTTTATTTCTAATTTTTATTCTTGCCAACCTATTTATGATCTTAAAATTATTCCTGATGCATGCCAGAGAGACTAAGCAAAATAAACTGTTAGTAATTATGGTGCAAAGCAGGGGGATCTGAGCTAATAAGTACAGAATAAGTACATAATAGGAGAGCATGTTTTTTTGATGCACATTAATCTGAGCATTAGTTCAGAGAAATCTCCTGGCAGACAAGCTCTAGGTCAGGAGAGGGCATATCAGTTGGACCTGCAGAGCAGTCAGCTGTACAACTTTTGAAATTGACATTTTTCAAAGCCCCATCATGTCAAGACACTTTCATATTTTCATTTAATGTAGGCTTCTTATTATGCTGTACCCAATCTCTGAAAATGAGTAAAAAATAAGACATTCACAAAAGTCTCCAGATTAGAAATAGTCTTTTCCAAACCAACAGAGAGTGAACTCAAAGCATGACAGATATGCAAGAAATGGATTTTGTGGCCTCAGTCTTATACTGAATCAATTCCTCAAGCTTTGTTGTATCACCAAAATTAATTATCTCCATTCAGGAAAAAGGTCACATATATCTGTGCACAGGATATAACATTCTGCAATGTTGTATCAAGTGGGTTTGATCTGTTCCCTTTGACCCGTCAGGGCTCAGTGCACACTGAATTTTTATGGTTTGAAATGTGAGTTTCTGCTGAAGACAATTCAGTCTTGTCATAAAAATACGCAACCCATAGAGTCTTCACTTAGGAAAAAAGCAGAACACTTGTCTTAAGAGGAAAGCCGAAAAGGTAATAGGTAATACGTGGTAAAATTTTCCATCTCTCTAGCCCTCAGTTGGCCAGACAATCAGAAACTGTTTCTATTAACTGATTAAAATAGACATTCAGTGCCACCATCGTGGCCTTTTACTAGGTTGTAGGAAAAAAAAAAAAAGCTCTTCTGCCCTGCAAGCTATCCAGCCTGGCTCTGTTTGTTTCTCTGAGTAGATAGGGCATGACTAACTCGTCCATATGTTCAAACATAAAATTCCTGCTGTGGTTCTCTGTAACAGAGGACAAGCAGCATCTGTATAAGGGATATCTTTTCTGCACTTGAATCAGTATAGTCCTCCAATGGGAAATATTTATTCCTGCCATTTGGGAGCTAGCACACTACTGCATCTTTTAGGCCTGCTGGTATAATAGCAAGATATTCCCTTTTCTGCACATGATATGTGAGTACCACATCCAGATGCTCTACCAAGAACTCACTGTCTGCTCTGTGCACTTCTACTTCTCGCAGAAAGATTGTACAGTCCCTGCAAAATTTTATTGTACTGGGCCCATGAACACAGTTGAGTTAATTTTGAGAATAGTCTGGGGTAAGCAATCACTGCAGTCGTTCTCACGTGCTGTGCTGCCATGGCAGAGTTAGGCAGAGAATTTGTGTATCCTATGGGCTGTGTTAGTGTTGATACATGAATGGCTGTTAGGTATATTCTTTTAGATCCTTTGACAAAATTATCTATGTATGTCTCCCTGAAAGGTGATTTAAAAAGGTGTTACTGCCTGACATGGTATAATTAAAAGTGATAAATTAATCTTGCGCACTAGCTTCTTTTTTGTGACTTTCTTCCTGGTCTTTGTTACAAGGTAGTTCCTGGTCCTCCAAACTTTTAAGTACATCTGTCATTTACTAATGTCACACCGAAAAAAATGGTACAGGATGTATGAAAAATCCTATGGCATGTTTCTGCAGGGACTTTACAGAAAGAGACTTCAATTCTGGGCTTTGTATTTTCTTTTATTGGAACTCCCTCTTAAAGAAACACTATAACTTTTGTCCATGTTTGATGTATTAGAAAGTATAGACAGCTTTCTAATCTGTCTTGAATGATATCCTTGTGTACTACCATTTGTTACATGTATTATTCTTAGCTCCTAAGCGCCGAAGTTGTTACACAGCTGAGGACATGCCATGCCCTGTTAATTATAGATTAGAATCTCAGACTGCTTTTTCCTGCCTCCATGCAGGACCACATATTTCCTGCTTGTGTATGTTTCACACAGGGAACAGGAATCATCATATTTAGCTGACTTTTCTCACTAATTAGTTATTCTTTTTCTTTCTTCTTTAATTTTTTTTTTTTCTGTCATGTAATGACAGTTTTGCAAATATCTTTTCCTTTCAAAATAACTGAGTCATGTTTGACCCCAGTTTTCTTTTCTCCACGTGCCTGAAGCATCTATACCTGTTATACAGACAGGAGACAACTTGGACCAACTAGAAAGTGATGTTGGTATGGGAATTGTTGCTTTACAAAGCTGTTGAAAGCTAATGAGCTCTTCTTTCTAGTACTAAGCACTTCCAAAAACATCTCTATATAATAGTTTTGGCTCAAGTATCAGGTGGATAAATGTGATATAGCACACATTAAGCTCGAGAAGTGGGCCCGTGTGAACCTTGTGGGGTTCAATAAGGCCAAGTGCAAGGTCCTGCAGCTGGGTCGGGGCAGCCCCCAGTATCAATACAGGCTGGGGGATGAAGGAATTGAAAGCAGCCCTGCCGAGAAGGACTTGAGGGTACTGGTGGATGAAAAGCTGGACATGAGCTGACAATGAAAGCCAACCGTATCCTGGGCTGCATCAAAAGAAGTGTGGCCAGCAGGTCGAGGAAGGTGATTCTGCCCCTCTGCTCTGGTGAGACCCCACCTGCAGTACTGCGTCCAGCTCTGGAGCCCTCAGGACAGTAAAGACATGGACCTGTTGGAGCGGATCCAGAGGAGGGCCACAAAAATGATCAGGGGGGTGGAACACCTCTCCTATGAGGAAAGGCCGAGAGAGTTGGAGTTTTTCAGCCTGGAAAAGAGAAGGCTTTGAGGAGACCTTCTTGTGGCCTTTCAGTACTTAAAGGGGCCTTATAAGAAAGATGGGCACAGACTTCTTAGTAGGGCCTGTTGTGACAGGACACGGGGCAATGGTTTTAAACAAAAAGAGGGTAGATTTAGACTAGATATAAGGAAGAAATTTTGTACAACAAGGGTGGTGGAACACTGGACCAGGTTGCCCAGAGAGGTGGTAGATGCCCCATCCCTGGAAACACTCAAGGCCAGGTTGGATGGGGCTCTGAGCAACCTGATCTAGTTGAAGATGTCCCTGCCCATGGCAGGGGGGTTGGACTAGATGACCTTTAAAGGTCACTTCCAACCCAAACTATTCTATGATTCTATGATTCTATGGTTCTAAATATATAGGATAAGCTTTAGTTCCTTATTAAACCTTTACCAAACAAATATGCTTGTACATAGTCTTACAAAGAAACAAAGAAAACACTAGAGAGTTAAAGATTAATCAAAAGAAAGCAATGCAAGAAGATCTGGCAGCCTAGATAATGCATCTGTAGCCCTACCATATAACAGGCCCAAAGCTGCAAACACACTGCTTTTTGTAGAGAAACCAGATGTTGCCACTGGAAAATGTCTCAGTTTGACATCTATGGCCAGATGGTCAAACTTGTGCCCTCTGTGTATTGTAATGCATGCAGATAATTCTGCCAAGTGTAGAAAAATAGGAATATGATCCAGTGATTGTCAGCAGTTAAATGGGATTACAGCAAATTCTTGCATACACAGCCAAGGGACATCAAGTTGTTCGTGATTGTTTATGCTGCATGTGTGATCCAATTGTGAGATCTAAGCTTTGGCCTGGTGATGATCCTGAACTTCAGGAGCTGTTTCAGTTTAGGACAGGCAGGTACTTGTCTCAGGAGGGAGGCAACAGACACTGGACCACCAGTATCCGTGGCCTCTCAGTTGCTACTGATAGTGGATTTCCTTGTTTCTCTTTTGTTCTGCTCCAGTGTACAGTCAAAGAGACTGAAACCATCCACAATTAAGCTAACCTGTTTGACTTTGAAATGGAAACAGGAACAGTTTATGATAGCATGTAGGGGTAGGAACTAAAAGCACTGCCTCTTAAAACCCCTTCCCTGCATAGAAACTTGAACTTCTGTTGAGTTTGTCATGCTGGCTCTCTCCTGACAAAACAATATTGTGACTATCAGTGCACTAAGCATAGCTGCCGAGGTGGGCTGTGACTTAGGGTACAAATCTGGACTCAAATCCAGACTAAATAAGAATGTGGATAACTCCAGTTATTTTAAATGGGGATATGCACAGCTGTAAACTGTCTTGAGCTGGTATAGCAGCTATTAGGGGATGGTATGACATCGAAAGAGAGAGCTCTTGGATAAAACTAGTTGACTAGTTAGTGACAATTACAGATACAACTATATGCTTTGTAACATGGAGAGTAGCTCCAGCTGGATGGTCTGTTAAAGTGAACTCTTAATAATTTCTTTCTTCTTGAAGTTGCCATTGACTGAAATGAGTTGAAACCCATTTTCCTTTCTCCCTCTAAACTTTACCTGGTTGCTTGGCATTATTAAGCAGTTGTTATGTTTTTCACAGTTACTGCATTTCAGTCATAAACGTGATAGGTGAAATACACTTTCGATGAAAGATGCCACAGACCACTGAGTGCTATTACGGGACTTGTTTCCAAAGTAGTTATTGGGAATGCAATTGTACACTTGAGAGTCTTTTTTACCTACCTAATTACCTAGTGTTTCTGTCTACAACTGGGTTAATAAACTTTAAAAGCTGTGCAAAGATTTTACAATGCTAGTGATACAAACAGAACATTTGCCTTTATTCTTACTGCTCAAAAGCTTCACAAGCTGTGCTATCCCAATTACCTTTTTTCAATGAACACCATCCCATGAGAAATTTCAAATCCCCTACAATCTAACTGAATGTAGGCAAGATGGAAAATGCACATGGAAAAATCAGTTTTCCCAGCAGGACTTTTGCACAGATTAATTCTTAGAGAAGAATTTTAATTTACTCCAAAACACCTAGGGTGATTCCTTGGTGATTGCCAATTTATACTCAATGAGAAACACAGTTTCCACAACTACCTGATTAGTATGACATACTTCTTTTCTCTACAGCAGTATCGTTGATACTGTAGAATAGCTGTAAACTGCCCTTTTTTTCCAGACTGTGACATATGGGTGATGGTTGGTTGCTGTAAAGCTTCTTTTGATAGTATCAGATGGGATTTACTTAGAGTAGCGTTGGGGGCAGGGGGAGGTTCTGCAATCTCATAGTCGAGGTTATAGTCAAGCATGAAATGAGAATGGAATTCTACTGTTTTAAGCATAGCATTGCAGATTACAAGAGTTAATTAGTGATTAGTTATTCAGAAAATATGGTTCTATATCATAAATATATGTACATAGCAATTGATCTCTGGTTTGAACAGTTCACATGCATGTGGAAAAAACTGCATAAAGTGGTTCAATATAGAACAGTGTGCAGCTAGTTTGTGCTGGATTTAGATCCTTAGGGTAAACAATCCTTGCAAGGAATTGTATTTTTAAGTAAGGAACTGTCTAAAGTTAGGAAACATTCCTAAGATGGTAAAGTATTCCTCAGAAATCTATAGAAATGGTGTCTAAATTTCATTTTATTTACATGGTTTCTATCCCACAACTACTTTTTTAGCACTAGTGTCCCATTAAGTTGAAATTTGTTCCTCTCCAACTTCATTCCTGCTTACACCATCGAAATAAGTGGTAATTATTCCTGGATCTGGTGCTCTTTTCTTTTTTTTTTTCCTTGTGGCTTGAGTTCGACCTTTTTAGGTGGTGCAGTTTAGTCAGGACTGCTTTGATGTCTGCAGTGCTCCTCTCCCTGCAGCTTTCACCAGTCCTTTAGTATCTTAAGAACCAAGTTAAGGAACTTGTGCAAACTTGCTGAGGTTTCCAATTCACTTACTTTTGTATTCACATAAATGTTCATGAGAATGCTAGAAATGGTATGGGCAAGAGTGTTGATGGCTATGAACTATATCATTATGCCAACGTATTGGCATTGTAAAAGTATCTTTTTTTTATCCAAAAGTAGCAAATTTTCTTTTTCTGAATAATATCCAATACAGAATGCTTTTTCAATTGAATTTTAAAAGCCTCTTTTTGAAATTTATGCTTACCTATTTTGGAATGTCCTGGTGCTTCACATGTTCTGATTTCCTTTTTCTTCCCTTTCATAGCTACTTGTAATATTAACTATATACTCATAAATAAAAAAACAGCTCTCTTGCCTGAAGGAAGGTTATTGTGTGTTTGTAAAAGATTGGTTCAGGGAGTTGAATTTCACTGGACCACACACACTTGCAGTAGCAGTCATAAATTTTGCAATCGCAAGCACGGCTAAATCTTTTATTTATAAGTTCACCTACTTTTTATACTGTCAGAAAATAGTGAGCAGAATGTACTTCTCGTGCATCTGTCCTAATGTCAGGAACATCTGCCAGTTTACAATTTTCAGACAAATAGTTTGTTGTAATCTCAAACATCAGTCTTCAGCGTGAACACTTCTGTACTAAATTAAACAAACAGAAGCCCTGTGTTACTATAAATAGAAGGCAAACATGTTTTGATAAATTAATTTTAAAAGAACCTTAATTGTATGCAAAATATTGTGGAGAAAATATAAATTGTGAAGGTCTATTTAATTACAACTGGCAAACAGAGGGAGCTGGACAGATTGTAGCTTTTAATTCTCAGCACTGTCTATGGGGGCTAAAGAATCTCAGTTCTCCCAGAACTTATTATAATACATCTGATATAGCACTGTCATCTCAGAGATTTCTGAAAGATGTGAATTTTGCAGTAAAATTGCAACAAAAAAGACTAAATTTGGACAAAGGTCTGTGTTCTGTGTTTTTTTAACTCCATCTGCTTGGCCCTGTGTGCATATATATGTATATGCACACTAATTAACTTAGAAGTAAGCTTTGTGTGTTTGAAAGCTTGCTTGTTTTTTTCCAGCTGCATCACTTGATCTAGTAAAAGGTATTGTGTCTCCCAATAAATCTTGCCTGGCTTATATCCTTAGACTGTTGTAGCTACAACAATGTTAGTTAATTTGGCCGCTTTTGCACATATATTGCAGCCAGGTTGTGGAGAAATGTAACGTAAGATAGACAGAATTTGATACATTAGGTGATCAACTACATGTTGGTATTTAGATTATTTTTAGTATGGCTCCTGTAAAGAGTTGGCAGCCAGGACAGAGCAGGAATAGCTGGGGAAACTGCACAGCAGAAGTGATGAGTAGGAAGGCTATTTGTTTATTTCTTAGCAAATAAATGTGCAATTTTGCAATTTAATTTTGCATTCTGCACATGAAACAATCAAATTCTAACAAGCTGTCTCTTCACAGCTTTCTGCGTTGTGTAGTTTTCAGATTATTAATTAATAGAATAGGAAATGTTTCTGGAATGCTTAATCTGATGTCCTGGTTTCGGCTGGGGTACAGTTAATTTTCTTCCTAGTAGTTGGTATAGTACTGTGTTTTGGCTTTCCTATGAGAAGAATGTTGATAACACACTGATATTTTTAGTTGTTGCTCATTAGTGTTTACATTAGTCAACGACTTTTCAGCTTCCCATGCTCTGCCAGGTGCACAACGAACTGGGAGGGAGCCAGGACAGCTAACCCAACTGGCTAATGGGGTATTCCATACCATATGACGTCATGCTCAGTATATAAATCTGGGGAAGAAGGAAGGGGGGACATTTGGAGTTATGGCATTTGTCTTCCCAAGTAACCATTATGTGTGATGGAGCCCTGCTGTCCTGGAGATGGCTGAACACCTGCCTGCCGATGGGAAGGAGTGAATGAATTCCTTGTTTTGCTTTGCTTGTGCATGGCTTTTGCTTTACCTATTAAACCGTTTTTATCTCAATCCACGAGTTTTCTCACTTCTACTCTTCTGATTATCTCCCCCATCCCACTGTGGGAGAGTGAGTGAGTGGCTGTGTGGGGCTGAGTTGTCGGCTGGGGTTAAACCGCGACATCTGAATAATAAATAAGCAAAATAATTTACTACTCACCCTTTGCTAAACACAGCCTCAACAATTCCAGTTAAAAGCTACATTCTGCTGCTGTTCAGTGAAGGCTGTATTATATGATGTTTTGACAATAAGAATTGCCAGCAGGAAATTCAAAAGGCATTCAGTAGCTCTATTTTTACAGTACATACAATTTATTGTTTTACTAATAGCCTTTATAGTAAAATAACATAGAAGTCCACCCAGGTATTAGGCTTAATATCCCTGAAGACAAACACAGAACAGAATTTAATTGTTTGCTTTCATATATAACAACATTTATTCATTACTGGCTGAAATGAGGGATACCAAATCTTGTCCAAGATTTTTATATCACATAGATTTAAATGTAGTTAACAACACAATATGGAATCAGTGATACAATAACCAAACAGTGATGGGCTTTCGCAGGGATGTTTTTCAGATTTATAGGAATGCAATGATTTTTTGCATTGTTTTTCAACCTTTTTTTTTTTTAATGTATTATTGGGGAAAAATGTAGGAATCAGACAGCAGACAAAGCCCTGAAACAACTGAACAATAAAGAAAAGATTGTGTTTGCTTTCTCAAGGCTGAATGCTTAATTGCTTTTCTTTATTATGGCTTTGTTTTGGCTTTGCTGCACAGTTGATTATCGCAGCAATTTTTATGCCATCCGCCAGCATGGCCTATCTTTTCTAATTGTGGAACTGGACCTTGTTCTGGGCTCTAGGCATGGGCTGCACCATGACCTTCTGGGTCTGAGTGCTTGTTCATGGACTGCCACTACATGTTCTTCTGTTCAGCCTTGTCTGCTACTTTGCCTCCTTTGAGACAGAGTTGGTGAGCCACGTTGGGCTGCCCTATGGGCTCTTTTGGCCGCCAGTTGGACCAGCTTGCTGTATCAAAGTGGTTCCACATATGAATTTAGATTACTAAAAGAATGTTCTTCTGCTATTGAGCCAGGAAGAATAGCCACTTTCTCCTCTTGGTTTTTAAAGTTTTACCACAAATCTCCAATCTATTTTCTCTTTTCTTTCATTATTCAGGGAATGCCATAGACAAATCAGAGTAGAATATCCATCATGGGATAAACCCTGATGATCTTTTACCTCTCAGATATCCTTCAAACTAACTTGGACAGAAATAAACACTGGAATTTTCTGTCCTGAGTGCTTCAGACATGATTGGTCACTGACTACCTCAAATGGGTATTTTGTCTTTTGGCTTCTTCAAGTCAGGACTATAAAAAATGGATACTGTCAGTTGAAAGCACTCTAAATAGCTTAATAGCCATTACCTTAGGCAGTACCTTTTACTCTCCATTTTGTCTTGATTCCAAAATATGACTTTATCTTTATCATTTGTTGACTACTTTTTCAGATTTGCAGTCTCAGAAGATGAAGGTGCCTTCCTGTACCCAGAATAGCTCCCACAAATCTGTCTGAAAAAGTATTTTAGAAATGCATCACTATAAATCATTAAATACTTGTACCAGGGGGGCATACGTAATCACCCATTAAGTGAAAGATACTTCTTTTCAGTATCCGGCCTGGAAAAGATATGGGTATATTGATGCTGTTAAGTGGAGTACTGATCTTTGATTTCTATTCTTTTCACTGTGATATATGCAAATATATCCCATTCCTTCAGAAGGTGAATGCATAACAATGTGGTTAAAGGTAATTAATATCCGAACATGTTATTTTCTCAGAATCTTACATGGTATTTAATAACCACAATAGATTGCACATAAATGTACCATGTGTCTGTTTATAGCCAGGCATCTAAAAATATTTTATGGACAATGTTTTGTGAACAACATGCAATAACACATATAGGAAAAGAAATTTTATTTAAGTTTTAATTAATCTTTCTCTGAGTTTGAAAACCCTTTTATTTTTTCACAAGCACCTGGAGATATTAGGAGCAAGTTCTAGTGACTGAGATATTTATTATAATCTCTGAGGACACAAATCACCTTGGTTTTTAACTTGAAAGTTAGTGCCCAAGGCTTGGGTCTCAAATCATATTTTAAAAACTAGAATATAAAAACTGATTTCCTAATTTAAGGCACTTTGTCAAAGATGCCAGAGTTCAAATAATAAAACAAAATTTTATAATTTATATTCTTAGATTTCTAGTAGTATACTTCTTTGGCAAAAAGACTGAGCACTTAAGTGGCCTTCCTGAAGTGCTTAAAAATTACAGGAATTAGAGCTGCAATTCAGTGATAGAAACTGCTTTCGAGAGACTGAAAGTGTTCTGGAAGCTGTCTTGAGCAAGACTTTCACATTTTAAGCTGTAGTAACCCTTTTTGGACACTTATAATGCCCAATCTCAATGCTACAATATGGAATATTGCAGAGGAATTTTCTGTGATTTCCATGCTGAGCTGAGTAACCTACTACTTACCTTGGACATGCACCAAATATAATTTTTTAGTTGAAACTATAAGATGGGCCGACTCACAGGTGCACCTGCATGAGCAGGCATGTGCATACACTAACAGATGGTTGTGTGGTAGAGCTCTGTATGGCCATACATGGTCATCCAAATCATCCTGTGCAGAAGTGCTAGGACCTCATATAATGGGGCAGAGTGATTCTTACTGACTTATTCTGACAACTCAGTATTTTTTCTCTATACAAAAGTAATAGAGCTAGCATGGCTCGCTGAAGAAATAGAAATCAGGATGGTAAATCCTTGAGAAAAGGCTAGGATCAGTCAAGCTTGAAGAATATAGTTTTTTGTTTGTTTCTTGTGGTTGTTTGAGGCAATAGTTAGTACAGACCATGAAAAGGTAGTCTGTACAAAATTGGATGTATGAATATTTTGTCCAACGCAAGTTGGGGGTTGCATTAATTTACACATGAAACCAAGAAAGGGGTTGAGTGCCTGTGCATCAAGCATAGAAAAACATTTGGCTGAAAATCACCTAAAATGGATACTGTGTGCTGGAACAACAGAGACAGCAGCAGCAGACTGTGCTACATGTACATTATCTGCACCAATCTTAGTGCCTTTATGATCTGTATACCATTAGAGGAGTGAGTGATTGCTTCTGTGTATGACCAGATGTTTTATTTGAAGACCATTAATCAAATTTCCCAAGGCAAAAGAAACATTAGGCAATTAATTAAGATATAATACTAGTCTTGTAAGAGGTTTCTGACTACACTAATTAATCAAGCGAAATTGGAAGATTTTGTTCAAGGAGCTCTGAAACACTTTCTGATATACTTCAGAGAAAGGAGTTGTGAGTATTGCAGAGGAGATGTGAACTGTTCAAGACACCCATTTGCACTCATGTCCGCTGCTGATGTGATGGATTGTGTGTTAGAAAGGCATGGTGAATCAAGATTTTTTTTTTTATAGTCACAAAGGCCTTCGTAATAAGCTGCGGTTGAGTGAGACAAGGAAGTCCATCTTTCTCTCTGCTGAAATAGAAGAAAAATGGTTTGAATTTTGAAGGTGAAGCCAGGCTGTTGTTTTAATTATTCATTTTGGGGGAACATGGAAAAAATATACAGTTAGGAAGAGCTATATCAATGATTATGCTCATTATTTTTAATGTTTAATGCAACAGCATCTAGGATCCATAGCTTGAAGGCCCTTTCTTGTGGGCATTGTACACTTTCTGATGAAGGAAATGTTCCTGTTTCACTAACAGAATTTTAAAACTGCAGAAGATTCTGAAAAAGATAAAAATCAGACAGTAGTAGAGCAGTAACAAAGATTGCTGTCTTGAAGAACAAGCCTTTCTTAGATTCCTCTGCTGCATGACGATAGGAACAGAGGCTTTGTATGATAAGAATCTGTTCCCACCTTGCTATATTATAAGGATGTTAACTTTAAGAAGAGAGAGGCATGTATCCACTGCTGCATCTTCTTGGCAGTCCTGCAAAGGGGAAGAGTGTTCATGGCTGCTAGAGACCCTGTGGGAACTTCCCCATATGGATTGATAATTGAAAGTGACGCATGTCAGTAGTTTCTTGAAAATTTCAGCCTCGGTGTAGGAGGATGCTGCATGTTTTCTCATGATGGGCACAGGCAGACTCTTTGAAGGCCAAAGTGAGAGATTCTTCAGGTTGATAAGAGCATGACAGCAACCTTCATCTGGTGCTGAAGGTAACAAGGACAGTTCTGTTAGTTATTTTTTATTTGAAAGCTTTTGAAACCAGCTCTAATTAGAACTCCTATTCCTCAGTATGTTGTCTGAAGGGCCTGGACAGATAAGTTTATGAGAAGCCTCCTATGGTCAGTCATGCAGGAAATAAAGTAATTGGAAATAGAAGAACAGGTGATTTGAACTATGTTTAAGAAAAGTAACCATTACGTATGAAAATAAGTAAGAAAAGATCTCTTCTGATACATTATCAACTATAGCAGTCAAGAAAATTAATGAAATATTGTTGTAAATTCTCAAACTAACAGTTAATGCATAAATGGGTGTACTTGTTTCCTTGGTTATTGAAGCACATTTTAGTTGATATGTCAAGTGACTTCCCAGAAACTGGCCTAACTGTTTGGATAGGCATTGTCTGGAGTTGCCTGCAGAGAATATGCCTATGTAGGAGATAGAGAAAAAGTTCATTAATCAAAAGGATCTAAACCACTTAACAATTGAAAATTGAGAGCCTGCAGTTATAAAAATTAAGAAGTAAAAAGTTTCAATGTCACAGAAGATCTTTGACAACTAAGGTAGCAAAATGGATGGGGTTTTGACAGATTGAGTCAGATAAGAGGTTGGGAACTGTATTGTGTGTGTTTTATGTGATGAACTGTGGCTGTCAACCAAAAAGAAATCTGCTAACTCAATCAAGGTTAAACAAATATCAATCAGAACTAAAGGGCAAACAGTGGCTGTAGCATAGTTTCTCCAAAAAAGAGACATGAAAGTAAAATATCTTATGATGGTTAAGGGGAAGATACTGAAATAAAAGAACATGACTGAGAGGCTAACTTGACTATTAGCTTGGGAAAGCTGCAAAATGTATGTTTCCATAGAGACAAAAATGACAGATTTATTTAAATGGTTGCTCCATGGGCCAGAGTCTTTCCTTGCTGCCTAGAGAGGCTTCATTGGCAATAGGTAGAACAGGCAGATGCCAAACTGATGAAATCATCACTGGTAATGAAACCATTAATTGAGATGGAAATCTTGCAGGGGAAGGTATTACAGTAGCTGGTGCATGTGGAAAAATAAACACGCTATCATGCAATGCTCACCCTTCTTTGACAGTCTGGTTTTTTTACCTGTGTTAATTGGTCTAATAAAAGATATTACGTCTTCCCACAAACTTTATCTTAATTCCATTGTTAGATTATCATGGACTGAACATTACCATTTGAAAAAAAAATAGTTGCTATTTAATTATAGCTGTTACAGTTATTTATAGCACCTCTTCTTTTCTTGAGATCTTTCAGGAAAAAACATAAACACTGATTTTTCTTCAGAAAAGAACAAGAAAGTGCAAAAAAAAAAAATATATGTACACAAATATCTGTGAGGAAAAAGCTCATATAGGTTATTGAAAAACTTTTAAAAATTTGCACTGATTTTTGAGTATATATTAAGGCAGCAGAAGGACATTTCTAGGGTTTATCTGTGTAACATAGGATTAAAAGACTGGGCAAAATGTTAAATAATATTTGGCAAAATGTTTTAGGAATCACTTAGTGCCAATGACATTGTATCATCTACATCACCATCTGATGAAAATGTGAAATTATTCTTAGCATATTCAAGCTTAGGGTTGTGAACATTCTAAGTTTTTCTTGAGGGTGTCTCTTCCACACTGGATCTTCTAAGTACTTCTAGATGTGGACTTCTAGAGACTAAAATAAGCTGAAAGCAAAAGTGTGTCATTTGGGTCTCAGTGGCAATATAACTATTATAAGAAAAAATTGTTTTAATTTTTTTAAAATTCTTTTTCTTCTCAGGATGGATGCCTGGATAGGATTATGCTAAAAGGAGATTTTAGGGTAGTTTAGTAAGCTAGCTTACTACTTAAGAGTAAGCTTCCCTGGAAAAAAAGTAAATCGTATCCGTTCAATTAATTTCTGTGTAGGTGAATCTGCTTAAGCAAGTGAGAAGTTTTAAAAAAAATAGATTATTGTTTTGTGTCCATTCAGGTAGTTTTATTTACCCAGAGCAGTATGTGAAATTCCCAAGATCCCATTTTGATCTCAGACACCAATGGGCAGACATGGGAGCTGGTTCTACAGTCACTGAGCACTAGTGTATATACTGCACCCATGTTAAGGCTTAGTACCAGTATCCTCTCTTGGAAGAAAGAAATGTAGTTCACTGGAATAGTGACCCCAATGTATCTTTTCTAGAGAGTCCATGTCTAAGGATTGCTCTGGCAGTATAAAAGGAGTTATAAAGCAGGCATGCATTTTTGTGCATAACTGCAGTGCAACTGCAAAGTACAGAGAAAATGAGAAAAAGAAAAAATAAGATCCTAAATCGCAAAAGAGAAGAAAATATGCTTGAATGAAGTACCAGATGAAATTAGAAGTACAAGTATTTGGCCAGAATTTCACATTATATCTATATAAAGCTAATGTAACCAGAAAAACATACAATATATTAGTGTTTTTTGATGATATGCTATCACCATTTTCCTCCGTTTTCCCATATTTAGTGTGAATTTTTTTTCCATATCTTTTTTTCAGTGTCTTTCTAAAAGCTTGGCAAACTGTGTGTCATGGCTGTTCTGCTACTATTACTGAATAACTTGCTAATGGTGGAATGATGATCAGAAAGAAAAAGATATTCTGAGTTGTTTTGTTTTGTTTGTTTTTTTTCCCACAAGTAGAACTTAAATCCTCTCATCTAGCAACTAAACAAAAATAGAAATTATGTGAAGTCAGTTTTGATATGTGACTAATAGTTTGGACACTAATATTCATGAACCAATTCAAACTGTGACTTACCTATAGCGGGGTTGTTAGAGTTTATATTATTAGAATATGATAAAAAAACCCAAACATATTTTTTACACAGAAAGAGCTAATGCTACCCTTGCTCTGTTAAATATTTAATGATTTCAGGTTTTCTAGTCTCAAGCAATTTTTTCTCACATAAATCATATAATCTCTTTGACAAAATCTGTATAAGACTGACAGTTGATAGGGCAGATCATTTTGTCTTCATTGTTCTGATTAAATAATGTTGGGTTTTTTATCATCTAGGTCTGCAGTATTCCAAACTTAGAATCATGCTACTGCTGCATTTGAGGAAGGATTAGAGCACATCACCCAATATATGCAAGTCTGAAATAAGAGAAGATTGCATCAGGATATTGTTGGCAAGGTAATTTTTATCATAGCCTGACATACCTGTCTATACAGCTTACTCCAATTAGTATTTGTAAGTTGATTTGTTAAAGGTCATGCATGTTGCATTCTTGTTACAAAGTTAAATCCTAGATAAAATGTATTGTATGAAGCTACAGTGTTCATTATTTTATACTGAGGTACTTATTTTTTTTTCATTTTTAATTAATCTGTATGTCACTGGAATACATCACCTCTACTCTGAATTGGAATATTTTTCAGGCTAAACAGGCAATATTGTCATAAGCTTAAATAGTTTTATTTTTACATTTCACAAATGTATACATTATTATTTGATAAAATCAAGAATCCTGTAATTCTAACTGAAGCAAAGCTTCAATACATACAGTTATTTCTTTGAAGTCCATGGGGTCAAGATATTATCATGGATATTTATCTTTATCTTTCTGGAGAACTGGTGAGACTGAAGAGGAAGAGGAAAAAAACAGGGAAAGCCAAATCTGGACTCACCAAAGTTTGCAGAAAAACTTCCATTCACGATTGGGACCAAAGTTTCACGAAAGGTTCTAGCAACGTTATTAATGACTGAATATTATGCCTTTTCATACTTTTCTATGCAAAACTACTATAGCACCTTGATTCTGTCAGTTTCTGCTTTCTCTTGTCTTTGATACCCTAATGATTCATGGAACACACTTGATTTTAAATTCACGTACAGTCAAGTTGAATTGATTTATTTTACTATATGAGTAGTAAGCTTGTCCCACATATCCTTGCAACATGAGATATTTGTGTATTTTAAATGTACACAACTAATACAAGAACGTACTTAAAACCAAACAAAAATTCTGATACAAGAAAACATTCTTATCCAGAAAACATACAGGTATATATACCTAGGACTCACTGAATTTATAAAATTGGATCACATGTTTAAATATATGCTTCATTCCACGTCTGAATAGGGATGGACTTAGATACCTCCATAAGTGTTTTCTTTAGCCAAGTCCCAACAGATAGTAAATTAAAGTGTGTAAGTAACAGACTTTCTAATGCTATGTCTAAATTGTGGGTCTAGGTGTTCACATGATTACCTGTTAAGATGCGACTCAAGTGCAGGCCAGGTTTCCCTTTCCTCCATTTCTTGCTTTCCATGGGAATGAAACACATAGAAAGATCAGCGGACAGCTAAGGCATGTGTCAGCCTAGGTTGTAGTGTGTCAAGGAGCATATCTATCTATCTTGTGGCTGTATGGAGTAAGACTGTTCAGGTGTTCATCTACAAAAGTATATGATCAATTTACTAACCCAGAAATATCTGCATTTTTACTTTTGAGGAAATGTGAAGGAAAGTATGACTTCAGAAAAGCCTAAACAAATGCATGGTTGGATAATGAGTGATTCTAGTGGTGAAATTGTTCAGAATAAAAGCTTTTTGTGAATTCCAGCATGAACATCAAGAAATTCTGGTTTATGATTAAAGATTGAGATAACCAAGCCAAAATGAATCTACTGCTATTTATTAATCCCCGTTCAGTAAGCCTCTTCCATCATTGTCCAGATATTTTTTCGTGGCTCTTTTCAGAGCCCTTACTTCTGTATAAATGAAGATGAAATTTAGTTATGTGAAGTTGCTTTGCATTCATTTTCTGTGATGACACCATTTACACAATTTATTATTTCTCTCTTGTTAATTTGCATCTCTTCTCAACTTTGCTACAGATGAAGTAATTTAGTGTAGTAACTGACAACAGAAGTTGGCCTTTACAGGGTGTATTGTGCATGCAAATACAAGCATGCGAGTTCAGAGAGTGCTAGGAGATTGAAATGTGAACAGCCCAAAGCCCACATTTTCTCTAAAGAGTCCTTCTCTCAGGCACAACCACATCAGTCAGATCACTACCAGTATTTGACATATGTAGCAAGCTAGCTAGTATCCTTTGTCATTAGATGTGAGCTTTGTACCCTATGTAGCATGTGCATCCTTTCCAGTAGGAAGCAGCATGCTACAAGAGACATGACTCAATATAAAATCAAGGAATTTGCATTATAATCTCAGTTTGGACACTGGATTTCTTATGATTTTGGCATACCATTTTATTTTGACCTGTTACTGCCTTTCACAAATATCTGTATGCATCACAGTCAGATATTAGAGCAGGAAACACATCAGGGCTTTGACTGGGAAAAGCATGTGCTTTGTTATTGTAGATCTCTTTATAGTCTTTGGTATGTAGTGTTGTCAAGAATGCAAGTTATTTTGGAGTAAATGAGGTTTCACTTGGCTTAACCTGTTTGTTGTGTCATTTGGCCCTTTATCATGATGACTTCTAGTTGACTTTTTGCTCTTTTCAGCCTTTATGTGACTCAGAATGAAGCAGTTGAGATTCCATGGGCCGTTTCACTAGGGCAAGCAGAAGTCCCCTTTGTTCCCTGCTGCTCTGCTGAAGCAGAGCATTGTGCCTCTGGCTTGTAAGGACACACTTTAGTGTTTACAAGAAACTTCCTGAGATGAGGAAACTTTGAAGTCACTCTTGATATTCTGTCACTGGAGAAAAAGGAAGTAGTGACAGCCTATGATTTGTCACAAGACAAGAAATAACCTTTGAATAATTGGTCTCATTAGACAGAGGCTTGTTGTTATGGTAATATTATCATCCCAGTTGATGCAGGAAACTGAACAGGGTCATAAAAAAGCAATTACGAGATGTGGCAGAGTGAAAGAATTGGGTAAGAAATAGTCTTTCAGGAAGTGACTGTTGGCAGGTTTCCCAGCAAGCTTCTAACCCAGAGATGCCTGATTCACCTAATCCCTTGCTGCAGTCCACTTTCACGACAATAATTGCCTGCTTACTGAATGAGGATCTTGAGATCAAGACCATTCACCGATTCCTGAATGCTCCATATTGAGCTAGGAGATTCTTTTCTTTACCTGTCCCATTCAGGGACAGGTTGACTTTATCCTACAGGTCCTTAGGGCTCCAATTATGATACTGAAACCTTTAAAAATGTTTGTGAACGATGTGATCATACTATGTGTATTCACTGTGCAGTATATGCAGAAAGATGGTTGCAGAACGGAAGATTTGAAGTTGGTGCTTTTGAAAAGCTCAACAGAAACAACGAAAAGCAAGAATGGTTTTTAAGAAGAGACGGAAGATTAGGGCTGTTGTTAGTAAGGAAAAATCCTTTGCTGTGCTAAGATGAACTTAAATTAGATTTTTTTTTTAACCTCATTTAATGAGCAAAGAGAAAGCTTAATTAAAACAAACAGCAAGATTTAACTGTGGAGAGTAAAATTTAACTGTAAGATAAATAATATCAATGGGTTGCTTGGGTATTTATGAAGGCATTTAGCCCATGAATGTTCTCACGTTCAGTTTCAAGTCATACAAAATTCAGGAGTTGTTATATATTATACGTTTCAGGTAGATCACCAGCTGTTTTGATGAAGTGCTGCACATTATGCACCCCAATTTCTGCACTGATACTGAGCAGAACCTTTCATTCACATGGAAAGAGAAAGACTAGTCCAGTGACTGGTGTTCTGGACAAGGATTGGAGAACACTGCCACTGACCTCTTGTGGGAATTAGACCAATCTAGGAGACTTCTGATTAGCTGCATATACAGAATTTTAAAATTTGAACATTTCACATTGTCTTTCAGTCCTGAAGGGTTTATCCTGAAAAGCATTTCTGCCTTTTTTTCTGCCCCCCTCTGATAGAGGATACTGCCTTTAAACCTTGCCTTGGTATAATCTTTAATGTGTTCATCCTTGTAGCACTGCTGTGAAATATAGAACTGTTTATCCATTTCAGAAGCAAAAACAGATTTGAGGGCTGTTCAGAAAGATTAATTTTGGCTAAAGAAGTTTAACTTTAGCTGTGCAATCTCTGGAGGCCTGCGTTTTTGGAGAGAGGCTTCTCCAGTGGTCATCTCACAGGAAAAGCCTAGCTTAGCCACTCTCAGTCATGTTCTAGAAGGACCTCTCTTTCATTCTCCATTGACTAGTTATTTTTGGATTCTGTGAAGTGAGGATAAGAGGACTTTTACATTTCACAGCACTGTGTTCGGAAAAAATTATTAAGCCTGCATGGTGCTCAAAGATTTAATTTCAAAAGTCTTAGGTGTTTAACAGATCTACAGGGCCTCTTAAAGCATTTGTGTGATGAAGTCACATGAGAAACTTCATCACTTATTCATCATGGTACAGGGTCTTACTGTACAGCATGCCAGTCCACGGGAGTGGAAAATCTGTCTGAGCTGAAGTTCGTTGAATGGTCTTGCTTCAGGCCTTTAATGAGCTGTTTTATATACTGTTGCAAGTGGCTATAAAAGAAGCAGACGTAAGTATTGTGTGGCAGGTTGAAGATCTCATAGGTACTTTTTGAAAAGGTAGACGTGAACTAGCATTTCATTGGTTGTGACAATATGTCATGAAGCTCAGTGCATCAGTGTTAATGCTGAAATACCTAAGAGGGTACAGCTGCATCCCACCCTCACTGTCGGGTTTATAGGTAGCCAAAATTAAGAAGCAGCAGTCATTCTTTCTTCCCTATGGCAGCCATCAGCAGCATTCTCAGGTTTCGCAGAGGGCTAAATGCTACCTAAAATATTTTTCTGCCCTTCAGTGAACCAGAAAATATTTCTACAGTTTAAAACCAGGTTTAGCTCAACTTAGAACATCCTTCTTAGGCTAACGGACCTATGGCTCAAGATCACTAGCACAGCCATCATATCTAGCTTCATGCCCTGTGTTTGATCCCATTCAAAAGGCAACGATGATTTGCACTAACAGAATCAGTACAGCAATTTTGATGCTCTTAGCTGAGTACTGTTTCCCCATTTTGTTAAAAAGTACTGTAATAAAACTGCTAGGACTAGCATGCGAGGAGGTGAAGTAAGAGAACTGCTGTGTTGCCATTCTCCCTTGTCCGAGCTTTCATCATGAGGTAGGACGTTTAAAATGAAATGAGTAGGCCACTTGAGCCCAAAACTGACTAGAGCTGTTGGTTCCTGTGCAACTGCTATTTCATGTTAGCAAATACATATAGCTGTGTGTAAAATATATAGCTGTGTGCAGTTCTGGGCCCCACAATTTAAGAAGGATATGAAGATCCTTGAATGTGTCCAGAGGAAGGCAACAAAGCTGGTGAAAGGGCTGGAAGGCATGTCTTAAATATGTATAGAATACCTGGTCTTGGTGTGCAACGTATAGGTTATTCTTCTACAAGTACTAATTTTCCAGTTCAAGAACATTCAGGGTATGTTGATTCTAGTAAGTTAAATAGTACCAGGGAACATTGGCATGTATCAGAGCTTCATTGTCTGTACTGTCACACTTTTAAATTTTTATAACAAAGAACAGCAAATCCCTTTCCTTTTAGAATTATAGGATTTTTAGTGAGCCAGATCCTAAAGTGTGGCAGAACGTCCATCTCCAGGGAGTGGAGCAGAGTCCTAAATATAGCTCAGTCTGGAAAGTATTTGGATGGCACTGGGGTAGGGAATGTTTTATGAGGTTTCCATATATAAATAAAAGATGAATGCAATTAGTGCTCACCATAGGATATTTCCTTCTATGTGACTCGAATTTGTTTTTTCTATGGTTTTCAGCAGGAGATGTGTCATCAAATGCCTTTTGAATATCAAACAGTTTGAATGAGCTGCCATAATCAGCTCCATAACCTTTTATAACCACCTTTGTGGATGAAAATTTTCCCTTTGAAATCCATATTGGCTATTCTCTTTCAGGTTATTACTTCAAATATGCTCTGCAACTCTCTTCTAATTAGTGATTCCATCTTTTTTGTAAGCTACAGATGAACAGTGCTATTCCGGTTTCTCCAGGTCAGGGCTGCATGCGCTTTATAAACACTGAGGCCTCTTCTTTGTACTTTTGGACTCTTCACACTTTTTTTGTGCTAGTGATTTTTTCATGATGACTGCCGCAAGCGTTTGAGTTCATCCTGGTCTGAATCTTGACTGCCAGAATAACTTAGAGCCTGAGGCTTCCATGAGGGTCTTGGGAGTTAGATCTGCTCAATACCTCCAGTGGTCACACTTCATTTTCTTCAAAACTCTAGAATAAGATCAGCAGTGTCTTGAACATTATTAAACTACTTGTGTAAATTAATATTTTTGCTCCTGTTGATCATAAAATCACTGGCATGAATATTTGCTTAGAAATTGAGTCCACACTCAAGTCCAATGAATTCTCTAGGAGGTAACAATTTGAATGAACATCAAGAGACAATGAGGGTAATTTGGGGGGATGTTCTTAAGACTGCACTACTCTGCAATCAATTAGTTTCAACAAAATTGTCCACCATCACCCTTCTAGAAGTTTCAAATGCCCCATTAATGGTATAGTGTACGGAGTAAAGGGCACTTGTTTGCACCAGAAGGGACACTGACTTGAAAAGAGCCTGTCTTCCAATTCAATTGCAAAGCTAGTATTTTTGTTCATTCAGAATTTCTCTCTTCCTGATGCTAATTCCCTACTTGAAACAATAATTTCCTGTTTCTGGTATTGCTGCCTCAGAAATCTGAAGTTTTTGTGAAGAAGAAATATAGAGGCAAGGGAACTTTATATTAGGGAATAAAAAAATTTTTGTGGTTTTATATTACCAAATAATATAGTGAAGACAGAAATAGAAAGTCAAAGCTAAAGATATCACACAAAAAACAAAGCAAGATACGAATGCTCAAGATATGAAACTTTTGAGATTAATTTTCCAGTATATTTATTTCCATGTGCCTTGCATTCCCAGGGGCAATTTGAGTTTGGAAACAGAATTTATGAAGTCCCGTGAGAGTGTCTGTTCCATGCAGAATTTCCAGCCTGACCAGAAGTACATTTTCTCAAAGATCTGGAGAGAAAATCTGTTTTTTTTTTTTAACTCAAAAACTACTCTTTAATCAGACAAAGCCCTCTGTTCTATTAGAAAGGTTGTCCAGTCAACCAAAGTTTGCTAACTTGTGATAGGACTTTGCCCTTTTCTGGTACCAGGCAAATTTTTTATGGTTCTCAGCCCTATCCTTTCCAACAGTTGGCAATCAGTTTTAGTTCTGATAAACTTCTGAACTTTTACGGTTCTGTAAATTAAACTGAAGTTTTTGAGTATTTCCCATCATTGTGCTAGAATCTTCACTGTGGTTACTTTCAAATACATTCAATGTGAATGCTTGATGCTTAGAACCTTGATACAGTATTCAGTAGCTTACATGACTGAGTGTCTCCTGTCTTTGTAAAGGTGACTGAAGTAACATATTTTCTCATGGGAAAAGCTGTACTCTGTGCTAATCCAACAGACATATACATCATAGTTGAACAATGTACTCCTGGACCAACCCATAATATACAACCAGAATGGATGGCAAGAAAAAAAAAAGAAAAATGTGTCATGAAAAATACACACATCTACCCTCAATTTTCCTTCTATATTCTTAAAATTTTCTCTGTAACATCAAAATTAAGGACTGAGATACTTGATTAAGCTATAACATGTCAGTTGACCAATTGTAAGAGATAATGTATTTGCTTTTAGCCCATAGCAGTGAAAGAAATTCAAAGTGATCTATTTTAACTCACAGTCCATTACTGCAATTAACTGAGAACCTGCAATAAATTAGTCTTGTGCCTAAGCTCTAGGTGTCCAGCTTGGTGTCCTTAGTTACAAACTGAATGC
This sequence comes from Calonectris borealis, assembly GCF_964195595.1. Taxonomy (NCBI): domain Eukaryota; kingdom Metazoa; phylum Chordata; class Aves; order Procellariiformes; family Procellariidae; genus Calonectris; species Calonectris borealis. The sequence goes on from NC_134325.1 coordinate 11,471,031, forward strand.
TTATAGAAAATGGTTTTTGGAATGCAATTATTCACTTTTACAGAGGGAAAACACAGTTTTACAGTGTTCTTTGTCTAAGAAGCAATCTTCATAGAAGATTACTAAGTAAGGCTTAGTAAGGCTATGAAGTGCAATAGAAATCTGTCATACTGCTTCAGATTTCCACTAACTGTTGTGCTATAGCAGTGGAACAGTTCAGTCTTCATGTCTGTAAATAGTATTGTCCGATTAATAATCTCAGTAGTTATGATCTTCAAAAATCCCTCAGGCTGAGTGAAAACCACGGAGAAAATAATTCCTTCTGTAATGTTGACTTGAACAGGGGAAATGAAAAAACTTTATATAAGGTAGAATCATCATGAAGTGAAGAAAGAACATTTGTCACAAAGGAAAAATTTGTAAGTGATGAAGTTTTCAGTATGTTTCACTCATTGTGTCTTACCAGTACTGCAATCCCTTATATACTTATGAGTAAACAATGAATTTTTATTTGATTTTCCATTTGATTATCATGCCTTACATTGTATATCTCAGTCATCATTAAAAAAATGTTTCTGAGTATCCACTACGTCTTCAAGTTTTTAAGAAAAGGCAAGAGAGTCATAGGTCAACACTATTGAACCCAGCTGAAAAATCCCAAGTATTTAGGTGGCGTAGAAAACAGATCGGGACATGTCTTGTGCTTTTTGTGGAAACAGGAGAGAAACAGGTTATGCAGACTGTGACTTGCTGAGACAAACTAGAGGACTGCATGTTGCAGAAATAAACGTTGAATAAGCATAGAATGTGTATGTTGTAAAGTTTCTTTGAAGGTAAAATAAATGGACCTGCAGGGTGTCCTTCCATCGTACCAGTTCTAGCTGGAAGCACTTATAGCTGACTGTGAATTTTAATTTTCTGATAGAGTAGCAAAATAATTTTATCTTGATTTTTCAAAAGTTTATATTTTATATTGAGACAGAAATTCTCAGTTGAGTGAGATTTGAGCTCAACTTTGGAACATCGAGTGTTAACAGTTCCACAATCAGTTGTAGTTGTCTTCATTGAATGCCACATTATTAATTTCATGATTTATCCAGTTTATCTGTAACATCTTGAGTTGTGGTCCTGTCCTAAAAATGCTTGCAATTCTACTTAATTTCATTAGAACATGTTGACAACTTTTGAGAAAAGGTTTTTTTGGGGGGAAGGAAAGCTCTCTTTTTTTGACGAATACTTTGTGGAAATGCTGTCAAGCACTTATGCTTCACACTATTGTGGATGAAGCTGGAATTTTATGCAGGGGGTTCCTGCTGTCTTTTTTTTTTATCAGTAAAAAGCATTAAACACTTGCAAGCTTATGGCTTTTTAAAATAAGCTGCTGATTCAAAACTAATTTCTGGTACCTGCTTTAGGTTCAGATTCACCATTGGCTCTAATACAGAGATTGCTTTTTCATTTGACTCTGCTTGAAATAGCTGTGTACAGTGCTGGTGAGTAGTACTTTCAGACTTGTTAGAAATGTCCATAACTACTTTATGTCTATGGTAGTCCTCATAAAATAACCCACCAGGCTGACCAAAATCTGCCTTCAAAGACCTTTCCCAAACCTACTTTTTTGATCAGGTCTTTATGAAGTAATCAAATCCAGCTATATCTAGAATTGCTGAGGGAAAGAAATGCTAAGTAATTTGCCAGTCTTTATAAGAAACCTTGTGTATAATGTCTATAATAATGATGACTATTCAGTGCTATGATACTGGGATGTCAAAGCACCTCAAAATACTTTTAGATGAAAAATACATAGATTATGCTTTTTGAATGTTGAACTGAGTGAATGCAATAATGCCTATTTTGCATGATGAAATTTGTGTAATCTTTCCAGTCATTAAATAAGGTATTCTAGCTGCTAGGATTTTGATGCTTTTTCAGGACAGAACTAGTAACTTCTTCAGTGCTATTTGATAAGCAGAGATCCAAGCAGACTAAAAGATATGGTGCCATGAACTCTTTTACAGTTTTCAGTACTTCCTTGAAAAATACATAAAGAATTTCACAGCTCTGAGCATCTCATTCTTAGGTACTTCCAGCACTACACTTAGATTTCCAGTGTAAGTTAGAATCTTGAGTCTGAATGGTGTCGCTGAAAAGGCATTTCATATGTTCATTTTAAAGTGCGGTAATTTGGTGCACTTCTGCAAGTTTCTGCAAGTTTTCTTCTGCAAGTCTGCAAGTTTACTTCTGTAATTTAATTCCTCTCCCACGTAAACTGCAGGATCTCTTTAGAGAATAATTTTTCTGTGAGCTTTTACGAGAACTACTACACAACAACATTAAACTGTAGTCCCCCTTTTATTTTAATAAATCTCAAGAAATTAAGGTATAATTCCTTCCTGCATCAGCTTTTTTTCCCATCCAATTTATAGCAATTGCAAACTTATATTATTATCTATATTTATGCCACTTAAGCCTGGATTCATCTTAGTGCTATGTTGTAGTCAACTAATTTTGTATTGTTTTAAAAAAAATGTAAGTGAGCTCAGAAGGGCTCATTTCTGAACCTCAGCAAGGACTGAGCATCTCTGATTTCTCTTCTTTTTTTAAAAAGGAGGTTTTTCTTTTAATTTTGCCTTCTCATTTGCTCTCTTTGTACGTTTAACTTTGGAAAAGTTCATTGCTAACATTGTGAGGTTCAGCAGTGCCTTAATTTTTTTTTTCCAATAGCAAGTTCCAGACTAATTGGGTAGTTGCTGAGAAAGTTCTGTGTGCTACATTCATTAATTTTTCTGAGAAATAGTATGATTATTCTCATTCTGGAAGGTAACATGTTGTGCAGTTGTATGGAAGCATCATGTGTTAATTGTGCCATTCGCAGTCTGGAATGGCTCCAGGAGGGCACAGTTTAGCAGCTTCTCTATCAAAGAAGAGAATATCTTTTTTTCTTCCACAGTCAGGACGTTGATTCATTAGAAGTCTTTGTGCCAGAGCCTGTATGCATCTGCCTGTGTTCTGTCACAAATGCCACAGTTCTCTTCCTTCCTTCTTTCCTTCCTTCCTTTCTTCCTTCTGTCAAAAGACATCAGAGAACCATAAATCTCATTAGGACCATGGAGAAAGAAATGCATGTATGAATGCCAGCATCAGAAGTTCTGATGAATGCATGCAGTTTGAATATATCGAGATTTATGTGGCTCAGGATAGTGTGTTTCAGTAAGACTGAGTTACAGGAAAGGATAAAATGGCACCGGGGTTCCTGAGATGCTTGATAAGAAAATAGTGGTCAAATGTTCTTTTTTGGGGTTGAAGAGTCACTGATCTCATCTTGCGATTGATAGACCCAAGAAGAATAATTTTAGTGAACTAGCATATATTAAGAATTCCTAAAGTGGGACATGTGAAATGAACATATGTGGTATGATTTAGCACATCTGGTAGGTGCAGAGAAGCTTTCTAACAATCTGGAAGAATCTTTTTTCTACCAGTTACCAATACAGAATTTCTACCACCTGATACATACTTCTGAGCTTGAACTGGTAGATTAAATGTTTTAAATGTTAAAATTAAAACATAATGAGATAAATAAACGGCTATCATATATATATAGCATATATCTTGAGATATATTACCAGCGAACTGTCTTGTCTCATCTGGCATAAATCTGTCATTGACTTTGCTTTCTTGTACTATTTCTAGTACTATCCTGTATCAACTGCAGTTAATATGCCTTCCATCACAACTGGATTGCACCACAACATTCGTTCACTTCTGTGATAGAAAACCTGAATAGCAGAAGAGCACAAGAATCGCAAATGAAATTAAGTGAAATTAAAATAAATTTAAAAGTTAGAAGGTTTCTTAACCACTTTCATCCAGGAGGCATATATTAATGTCTTAAGTTCTCTTCACCAGTAAAGTACAGCAATGTAGTCAATAAGTTCCTGTTCTAGCTGTTCTCAACATCATCATAGATGATGGGGTTTTTTTGGGTCTTGTATGTTATAAAACAGGACAGAAGAGGTTATGCATGAAGTCAACTAACAGAAATGTTGTTGGCTATAAAAATCTTGGCACAGAAACTCCCAAGGATTTCAGAGTCAGAGGGACCATGACAACAGAGTCTGAACGAATATTTGAGCTAGAAATTTACAGATTTAGGGGGACTAATAAATAAGTGGAAGGGGTTATCATGCCAGCTGTATAAACATTACAGATGAGCAGCTTCATCTCTCAAATTCTTGATGACTACATCAGACCTTACAGTATACATATATCCACATGCCTTCTTTCTGTGCATTGTTTTTCAGCATGCAAAATATTTTATATTTTTACTTACATTGCCCAATGAGAAAAGGTGTTTAAAAAGAAAAGAAAAAAAAACAAAACCAACCACACAGGTTTATACTCAAGAGTTTAATTCAACTCATTTTAATGTCAAAGATGGTACTATGAACTACTTGGGGAGAATGCATTAAAGCTCAAATTTGCAATAAACAGAAAAATTGAAATGATTGGAGGCTGCATTTTACTTTTATTGAGAGCAACAAAGGAAAAAGGCCAAAATTAAAGGGTTCTGTGAAAAGCCAATGAGCATCTGTCTGTGTGAGTTAGTCTCTGCTTGTGTACATCCTTTGAGACAACCTGCATCTGGGCACAGCAGCTACATTTGTGGCAGGGATGTGAGAAAATATTTTCCATTTAAAAATTCATCAGCAAAGAGTAATAAAACATTACATAATCAGATAATTTTTAGAAACTATTAGTGATTATTTACTTTTATGATGGCTGAAATTTGTTCACTGAATATCTATTAGAAATGTGTAGTTCACAACTAGTGGTCACAACTATTTTCCTTATTCTTTATATTACATATCAATGATGATGAGTAATTCACTTGAAAACAGCACTCCCAGTAATGAGTTTTGCTGAAAATTGAGATATCACAGAATAACCAGCAATTCTGGATGATGATCTCAGCATTTTCAGAACTGTTAATTTTTTCTTTCCCTGCACAATTGTGTTGTTATCTCTGTTCTAGAGAGATAAGGAGAAAACTAAAGAACATGGAGATTAAGAGCAAAAACTGAGAAACGAGCTTCTTCCTATCGGCTCTTTGCCCCAAAACCACTTTTCCAGCTGACTTACCCAACATTCTCCTGCACCTCTAACTGCGGGGCTTTGTGACTCTCCATGTGTCATTGTATTTGTTTTCACATTATCTCACAAGAAAAAGGTGTATGTTGGCAAATTTTATGTCAATCACTGTAAACTTCCTGGTGGCTAGGCAGGAACCTGTACAAAACATGACCACTGTGTCATTGCTGACAAACTGTTATGGCCATATGGGGTCTTCTGGGGAAATGAATGCAAGAGCAGGTGTGCCGTTGCAAACACTTAAAAACTGATAAGGCTAGTTTTGTGGGTGACTGGAGGAAAGCGAACAGAGGTTTTGCCTCTGCGTGTGTTTGGCTGTGTGTTGCAGAAAACGGGGTGATTAAATTATGGTACTGTTCAGGCAAGCTGGGTTTCTTATATGCCCTAGAAGAGCTTAGTAGCAGATTGCTATTAGAAGAGCTGCTCCTAAAATCAATTAGATTAACATGGAAAGCTGATAGTAAGGGGATGTAAGCCTTTTCTCCCAAAGGCTGTGGGGACAGCTATGCTTCTGCAGGTGTCCATCTGGGCGAAGCTAAGGGAAATTGGATTTGGAATTGGATGCAGGAAACAAGGGCTGGGGTTCAATATGGTTTCTGAGTATTTTGCAGAAAAGCTAATGACTAGTGACTTTTAGAGGACTTCTTGAGATCAGATGGAAGGTGACAGCCTTGATTAGGGAGGGCATGACAGAAGGCCTCTTGGGAGTTTGAGCCTGTGCATCCTCAGAGAATATTGAGATTCTTGTTCAACACATGCCAGAGAGGTCACATGTAGCTGTGATTGCAGACCTCTCCCAGAGCCAGTTTGAACTCCACTGGAGTTGCAGGAGTAGCCAAAGTGAGCCTGAGTTATGTGACATGTGACAGTTTGCAGATCTAGGTAAAGTAACATTGATAGCTGAAATAATAAAGTGGGTTCCACCAGTGTTTACACATAGATTATGAAGCCGACATAGCCAATTCCCCCGCCTTGCCTGGAATACTTCTTGTACTCAAGGGAATTTATATTAGATAAGATTTCAGACATAAATGCCCAGATGATTTTTATTACAAATTTAAAGAATGTTTTCTGAAATTGCTGGAATTCTGATGGCCTCTGATTATTTTGTAGGCTATAAAGATGCTGGATTATTCAACTTCACAACTGCTGTTGAACCTGTTGAAATCAGCAGCAACATTTTTTGGCTTGGTGTTTGTTGCCCCTGTCTAAATGTGCTAGAAGTGAAAGTTATATTAGAATTCAAAAAATTTTGCAAGTAATATTCCTCTGAATGTTTAATTTGCATTTGTTGCTGTCTTGTCTCTGTCTATATATAATCTGCTGCAGATTCCTTTAAAAATAAATTCCTTTTATCTCAGAAAGATCTTGGGGAAAAAAAAATCTCATAACATGGTTGAGAGTTAGTTCTACACAAAACTCTTTCAGGAGCTTTGTATTTTGGAAATCAGTATCTGGGACTGGAACTCCAAAAGCAATCTGCAACATTTTAAAGTAAATTAGTAAACAGCAGTGGCTGTCAGAGAAAGAGAACATGCAAGGCCTGGGAAAGGGTAGTTTGCACAAGAAATGCATGCCAGGAACATTCAGGTTGGTGTCCAGCTAGGTTAGTTTCCTCTTCTTATCAGAGAGAATAACATCTGCATCACAAATAAATATTCATACTGAAATTTTAAACACAGGGGCTGAATCTTGCAGGATGCTAAACATTTTTGTGCCAGCTGAGCAAAACACTTCATAACACACGTGCTTAGCTTCAGCAGACTGTATGAAGTCCTATTTGCATTTTTGTGATGGATTGGATCAGGACCACAAGTCAGCACCTTGCAGGATCAGTCCTTGTGTTTGTGTATAGCATTCCTGAGCAATTCAAACATTGATGACAGCCTGAAGAAAGTCAATTAAAAATACCCCAAAACCCAAAAACCAGCCACATCTGTTCATGTATCCTGACTTCTAAAGGTTTCTGGTACCATTAATGAAAAAGTTGTTAGGACAAGAAAATGAGACTCATGTTCAAATGTATGCTGCACTGTTGGTGTGCTGCAGATTTTTAATGCTGCAGGTCTGAATTACTGTGGGAAAATGACTTTCAAGAAGACAGTTAGGTACTTGCAGTCTTTTAAGTTGCTGGACCTTTGAGCCTCTACTCCTCTGTGAAAGTACTTCCTTAGAAAATGACAACCATAAAGGGTTATGAAGTGCTCAGAAACTACTGTAATAAGGATTATCTCAGTACACCCTCTGATATGTTTCGAAACTAAACTGCATGTAATATGAGGATGATTTAGATACACACCAAAAAGTTTCATCTTAATGCAATGCATACTGAAGTGTCTAAGTTTTGGCTGACTTAAAACTGCTGGCTGCTCTGAAGTCTTCTCTAGTAATTGGTGTTTATTTACTTAAAGGCTTATAAGATCTTCCTGTCCTCTGAATGCTGAGGACAAGCTTGTTCATATATACCTCTGCTTTTTGTTGTTGAACTTACAGAGCAAAATTTACTTTTCAAAATATGGTTATGAAGAAGCATGCGGTTGAAAATAATAAGAAATTAATTAAATGGGAATTAAATTAAAGATAAGAGAATGTGTACCTGACTAAATATGTAGTGTAAATAATTGATCCTATATCTATTGCATAAATAATAATGTATATCAGACTGAGCTAGCCTGAGGGTTCTGTAAGTGTTGTGCTGTGTGTGTATCCCACAGGGGCTGGAGAAACCAGTAAAGGTTTTGCATTTCATTAAACCTCTAGAAAATTTTGTAGATTTCAGGTGTGCTGGGATAAGAGATTGGCCTTACCTGACTTTCTCAGATGAGATGTAGTGTAAACACTTTTCTTTGGCTACAGTTTTCAAAATGTTTTATATGATATTGGATATTCATGTTTGGATGAACAGGCAGCTGGCAACTTGTGTACGCTTTGAGCAAATGAACTACAAGGCATCATCAACCCTGCTGTATACTGATAGAGGTCAAATGTAATAGTGGCAATATTCTCCGGAAAGGAGAGAGGGGTTTGTTTTGTTTGTTTCTATCCATCCAAGATGCTATAGATAGTATGTCCTGCATTTAGGCAGTTGATGAAATAATTCATGTAATACATGTGCTGAAAATCTGTCAAGCACTGTAAGATCTAGAATCTAGTGTCCTGATTTCACTCTCTTTTACTTACTTGTACATGTAATCAGTAGAATTTTATACATTTTTCATTATCCTGTATTAGCCGGATCTGCCATGTTAAGAACAGCTGAACAAGATCAGTAACTCAGGATTAGTTTAGGTAATTTCTCTAATTATTTCATAAAGAAGGTAGTAATCAAAGATATCTTTTTTTCCAGGGGCAGTAAAAATACAGTAGCAAGTCATATCAACATTTTATTTTTATAGCGAAAAAATGTAGAGGCAACTTCACTACAGCTGCTGAATATGCTTGAACTAAAATCTTTAGTTACCTATTTTCTTCAGTTTTTCACTCACTCAAAGCCATGACTTGGCAGTTTCCATGTCTGAGGATGTCCACAGTGCTAATGGTATTCAGCACTGAATAAAGCTAAGATCCTCTTGATGTCTTTCTTTTACATAGTTGTAACTGTTTTGTTCATTCTAAAGAAATGGTTCTGTAATTAAGAAATACATTTTAAATTCTGCTGTTACACTTTCTTTGGGTCCCCTACTCTTCAAAATTATGGAATTGTTTAGTAGTATTTTTAAGTGATTGTAAGTATCTCCCTCTGTGTTTTAAAAGAGATGCTAATAGAGGAATAATTGAAAAAACATCCTTATATATAAGTAACACTACAGCAGATGTTACAATAATCCTTTAAAAATCCTATCAGTGACATACACTTTGTTTTATTGCTCTGCTCCTTCATGTATCAGTTCCCTAAGCTTTCAAGATTCAGAGGTAGAATTATGCACTAACAGTGCTCAAGGGGCCCCTGCTAGTCTTTGATTATGATCTTTTCTGGGTCAGATTAATAATTCATACAATATTTCACTGTGAAAAGAGATATGTTGTCTGTCATCTCCTGTCATCTTTTTAAGGTTTCTTTCAGCCCTCTAATGGGACTGAGGCCAGATAAGTTCATTTGAGGATTAAACTTCAGAAAAAGGATAATTACTGGGTTATATGAACAGGCACCAAGTAAAGAGCATTCTTAACTTGGGATGTGTTTTCTGGATCTTCAGCTATTAGACTGTGGAGCAAATTCTCATGGAAAATGATGGAAGATCCATTACATGAGGCACTTAAAATGCAATTGATAACTCCTGATGGGGAAAAAAAATCACTGTGGGGAATAATTTTGCTCTGTGCAAGAGCTGTAGATACAAATAAATTTTGCAACATTTTTGAGGGAAGTAATACATTTTTCATGCATCCTTTGGCTGGTTCCTTTAGGCCATTTCATTAGTCTTATCATCTTGTTCATGTTCTTTGGGATACAAAAGGTATTTGATGAAAATGTTACATGTTTTAGATTTAAAAAATCATCTTTGATTTCAGAAAAAAATGGATCACTTTACCTCTATTTTTAACTGAGTGAGGAAATACATTTTCAGGAGAGAGACTCAGGTATTTCATAAACATGGGTTTGAACTGAACAATTCAGAACAGAAGGCAATACCCAGGGATTTTGATTAGCTTTACATTATCTCACGGGTTTTTTGGCTTTTGTTTTTTGGTGGGTTTTTTTTAGTTACACTCAGTTTGCCTGTAGTACTTGGGACACAGATAGTGTTGTTTGCTATCCCTTTGCCTGTTGCCTACTTTCAAAAGAAAAAGAGGCAAAGTGTAACTTGACAGTCTCATTAGACTCCTTATTCTTTTGAAATGAGGTTGAAGGAGAACTCTGGAAAGGGATGAGGAGAACCTCCCTGTGTAGACGTCCATGGCTTGAGTATTCCTTCCTACAGAGCTAGGGAACAGATGAAGAGAAAGGGTTGTCCAGCCCAAGATATGGCAATGCTGGTTGAAATCCTCATCATATAAGACTTTCTGTATGAGTGTGGGAATGTTGTCTGGCTTCCCTGCCCACTCGTAAAACGGCCAAATGTGAGGAGAAATATGTCAATCTGACATACTCTGTACTAGAAAAATGGGGCTATATATGTTCCTGTTCTCCTAGAACCATGCTATAAGATAACCCTGGCAGGGAAGAATGCTTCTGCTTCAAAAGCAGTCATGATTAATTCTTTTACTAAAGAGTATGGTAATTTAGCTTCACGTTAAATCTCAGTATCCAACTCTAAAATGATCTGGAACACTTTACATTAAATTGAATCAAATAACTGAAGTATGATTAATATTGCAGTTCCAAGATAAGGTCTTGATGATCTGTTGTTTAAAAGATAAATGAATGTATAGAAGAGTAATAAAGTCAGTATTTTCTGCACAGATAATGATAATGATAACTCTGTTTTTTCTTTCACATTCCATCAGCCTGGGAAAGATTAATTTCTAAAGCATCAGCAGGGATTACAGCATAAAATAGACCAGTATAGGAGATGCATAGTATTCCTGTCTTTTTAACTGGTATGGATATGATTAAATTGCGGGTGAGAGATTAAAAATTTTTATTATAGCAGTGTAAAAAGGTAGATGGGGCTAAATTACTCTTTGAGGTACACATTTCAAAAACATTGCACAATCACACTGAGAGAATAGCAATATAACTTGCAAGGAAAGTATTAAGGACAAAGAAATTTGTGCAAAGATTTAAAGGTCTAATCACATATGTAATCTGTGGCAAAGCGTGAGACAGCTTAAATTGCATCTGGAAGAAAAGGAAGTAGGCTTTGAGATTATCTGTGTTAGACTTTCTAAGTAGAACCCAGGACTTTTTTTGAACACTAAAACTATCTTGTTTTAACCAGCAGCACCTGGTTAACATGAGCTGGAATTAAAGGTATCCTTTACCACAGTCTCCAAAGTATTGGCGTAGGGAGAACTGTCAGTGTTTGCTGTATTCCTGGCTCCAATTACTTTACCCTGCTTTTAAATTCTTACTGTACTAGAAGGGCGAGAAATGACTATCGTGAAATTTGCCCTGCCAGTTTTGCATCCTCTGAGGATTTCGTTAAGCTGGGAGGATCCCGTCGTTCTCAGACAGGTTTGAAAGCTTTCTGGAGGTGTTTAACTCAGACATGTTTGCCTCACACAGCAGAACTTGTGATGTACTGTGGTTGCGTGCCATCTGTCTGAACTAGCTACAAAAGGAAGGTTCATGTTTGTAACAGTAAAGGAGACTGTAGGTCAAATCCCTAATGATTCAACAGAGTGCATATTTCAATCTGTCTGGGGACTGGAAAAACTATATTTTTATGGCTACAACCCACTGTGTCTTTGTTACTTCCTCTAATACTTGTATATAACTACAATTACCATCAGTGTAAAGTCAACATACACACTGGAAAAGCACAAAGCCCTCTCTCTACTGTTCTTGGTCCTCTCTGGTACAAATACTTTTACAGTATTTTGTGTTTTTTACTGTATATTTAGAATATAGCAAAGTAATTACAACTGTATAGTTTTATTGCAGTCACTAGAGCTTCTGAATAGATTATTACAATATTTCATATAAAAATGCAAACAGGAACAAAATAAGGTCAAGCCATTTTACTTTATCAGAAGAAAGTGCCAGTATATTATTGCAATAAAGTACCTTGACATCACATAAAAGAAATGAGGTAGCTTAGACTGCAACTTTCTCCAATGCATTTTATTCAAAGCAGAATATGTCAATAAAATATATAAAAATATGTCCTAGAACTGTAATTCTTGTGTGTAAAGCAGTATTGTTAAAAAGATCTGAGCTAACTAATTGATCTTAGGTATAATAGTCGAGATGACTCTATTCACTGTTTAGAATATTGGATCCATTTTCAGAGGAGTTCTAATGATTACCAGTACAATACCATTAGACATTTCAGGAAAAAAACCAACAACACGGGATTTCTATCCTGCTGTGAATTTTTCTGACTTTTCACTTATACATTTGGTATGCTTCAAGAGGATTTTACCATGTGGCTATTAATATGACTTCTGAGTTTCACAGTCAAATCCACGAGGCTCAAACAATAAATTCACCCCTTGTGTTATTATAATGTAGTTTCCCAGGAAGAAGTAATATTTAACAAAACCCAAAACAAAAAAACAAACAAACAAGTCAAAAAGAAAAAAAAAAGTATAAAAACAAAACCATAAATGAGAGGCTAGAGATGGTCACAGTTGTTTCACAGGAGACCTATCAATTTTTTGAGTTTAGAGTCACAATCGTTTCCAAACCTTTCTACAAATTTATTAATTGAGTGGCTCTTTAGTTTTCACAGAAGTAAGACATTTGTACATGGCAAAGCACTAGAATCTCTGGCAAACACTGAAGGTAGCTAGCTATGTGGTGGTGTATGTTTTCTTCAGAAAATACCCTGGGATGGAGTTGGAACCTGGGGTCAACTAAATCTTGTTACAAATACATCGTTGTATGAAGAGGTTATATGAAGAGGCAGTAAGTATGTGAAGAAGCATTCAGAAAAGGGTTATGTGCAAGCCCTTCTCAGCTGGCAGTCTGTTACGACAAACCTAAAGAGTAGTGTGAATACCAGTAAGTTATTTTCCAGATCATAGCTTGGAAGTATGACTGTCATTCAGGGAGAAAGATTAAAGCTTTCAGAACAGGATTTTCTCACTGATGTGATAAGTTCCCACAGAGCATGCAAATTCCCATGTTTCTTCCAGGGACCGTTGTCTATGCATCATCAGGAAACTTGACTTCAGCAGAAATATGGAGGAATAAGTTTTTTGAGGAGGCTACTGATGAGGAATTAATTTACAGAGCTGCCCATCTACCTGTTATGGAGCAAGTTCTCAAGCAAGCCTCTCATCTTTTAGATTAACTGTCACCAGTCAACCAATCAGCTTTGCATGATTTAAGGTCAGGCCTGTTGGTAAATGAGCAGGCTATATAATAACTTTTTATGTTTTAAGCTATTACTTACACTGTCATCTAATTAATAATCTTATTTTAAAGATTCAGTTTGGTGCATTTTTTGTTTGTACTTATCTGATGGCCATGGTTAGCCAAATTAGGATAGTGGCATAGCTGGTGGCCTAGTTCAGGAGGTTTCTCTATTTTTAAACTTCTGTTGGTGGCAGTTAAACAATGGGTATCCTTTGGGAGAGAACACAGTTTTATTTCTAATTCTAAAGACTGCCACTTAAAACTATGGCTTGTTATGTTCTAAAATCTTTTCTCAGGTTTCACTTGTCTGAAAATGTAAAGATAAATAACAATGAAGAAATGTTAGTACATAACCATTGTTTGTGCTTTCACGTGCCATTTTCTGTTTTCTGATAAGCAGATGCACAACCTGGTGAATATGAAAGAGCTGGAGGTACCATTGGACTCCCTGAGTCACAATGATTCATCTTATGTGCTTGTTTCAATAGCTGGACCAGTTTTTGTTTCTCACCTATGTTATTTTTCCATCACATTTTTACTTGCAATTTTTACTTTTTTTGTAGCTCATATATTGGGTTTAAGTGTATTTTGAGGCTTTAGCTTTCATTTGTTCCATTAGTATTTCCTGCTAATAGAACAGAATTTTTGAAAGACTATTGAACCACAATTCTCAAAAGAAACTAAAGCTGATGACAATGGTGCCATAAGATAGATACTTATGGAAGTGTATGCTGCCAGCTTGTTCCTGTCCAAGCAAGTTAAAATCAGAGCAGACCTGCTTTGTCATGGTCAGGGCAATCCTATGATGAGAAAATATCCTATAGATCTTTCTGTGTGAAAGAAGCTCTTCGTACAGATGTTGCTGTTTGACAGGGATGGCATTTACATAATTCACTGTTTTGTCCATGCTTAGCTGTTACCCACTAGACATACTATGCTGGAAGTAACACAGTGTTGCAAGACCCTCATTCATCTCAGCACATTTGTAATGATCCCCATACTATGTGATTGGAACTTCTAGTTCAGTTTCAGAAATATGGCAAGGGAATTACATCTGGTAGTTCCTAAGCAGTCAGCTTAGAGGAGACTCATGGTAGTTCTTTTGCATTGTAGTTTTCTTCAGTAAGGATTACTGAACTGAATAGGGCACATATATCACACTTTTTGTTTCAGATCCTTTATAGACTCATGAAAGTCCTCCTGCATTTTTTTGCATTTTGTTCACACTATTATTAGTGCTTTTGTTTTAGGCTAAGATTCTGCAACAAAACTTTGCAATAAGGGAATAAGCTGTGCATCTGTGGTATTGCAGAATAGAAGAAGGCCTGATGGATGGCAGAATTACATGTGGACTTTCTGTGCTGTGTGACATCTTGCTCAGTAAAGACATGTTGCTCAAGATTAGTAGTTATTAACCAGTCAGTAGAAGAGGAAAAATCTGAATTCCTGCCTCCAAACTGTCTATTCTTTGATAAAATATTTGGTTGCACATACATACGCTTATACATAAAGCAGGTTTTCCTTCATCCCATGATTCAATATTATTCTTGAAATTTAGGTTCTATTTACAAATATTGATATGATCCTACCAAAAGAGTAGGTTAAGAGGAACTGTGTAGCATCACAAGGAATAAATTTGGTAGATAATACGCAGTTATAGATGAAAAAGGACTACTATTTATTTGGTAATTATTACTATATCGTAGTAACGGGGCTGTGCTCAAAAATTAATTACTGCTAGAATTTACAGGTCTTGTTTTTTATTTCACTTCAATCAGAATGTCATTTTGTGAAATTAATTTTATTTAATGCTTGCTTTCTGTGTTCTCTTTGCACACTATTTTCTGTTTGGACTCACAAATTGACTTTTCAAAATTTCACAGATGTAAATTTGGGATCAATGCTTTAATAGAGAAGGACACATGAAAATAAAATGTGAATACCATAAATGCACTTTTAAATTCTCTGACACTCTTCATCACTGCTGGTATCACTGATGACTAAGTGTAATAACTTGTTAGATACATCTTTAAAAGGATTTGAAATTACCTTTTTATTCTCATTCTAAGACTATCAGATACACAGTTTTCTGTTTTATGAAAATATGTTCCAATGGTAGTTAATTGTAAATGTGTAAAAGAATTTCAATTGTACTCTTTAAAAATTGCATTAACCAATAAAACATATGGATTGTCATATTCCAGAATTTAAGTGGTTTAAGTATAGCAAATAATCTGTCTCAGAAAGAGTCAAGTCATCATGCATATATGAAATTTTAGTAGAGAGTCACTGAATCTCTCTTAAGATGTGAAACACAGTCTGAAGAAAAATATTGATAGGAAAGAAGAAAACCTGTTTCTTAAATCATACAGTATGACTGGATCACCCATTAAAATTATACTTCTGACCCTGTCCAACATTAATAAAAGTTTTAGTATTTTCCAATTCAGTTCTTCTCTCTCCCCTTGTTATGCCTTTCTTTGTTGATTTTTCAAAAGACTATAAAATAAACTGAGTATAAATTTAATATAAGTTAGTATGCTCTCATATATTACAGGAGTGTGCTACATGGTTGAATGGTTGTAGGTGTAGGAGAGAAAACAATCAACATAAGAAAGACCTAGTCTTTCCAGGTTCAACTTTATGAAATCTCATTATAAGACCATGGCAGGGTTTTCAGGAAATCTTTCTTTTTAAAAATGTCCTACAATTGAACTTCTGTTGTAGAGAAAAAATATCTAATGAGTTTGATAGACTAAGGAGGAAGACACCTCTTCTGTCCAACTGCTAAGAGATGAAAAAGTGTATTTTATAATGTTCGATATAATTTATCTTGCAACATATGTCATTTTAGAAAAGATGACACTTCCACTAAAGAGGATATCCGACTTGCTGTTCACAATATTAAAGTCACAGTTCTGTTCCAGCATATCTGTTTAATATATTTTGCAAATAATATTTCAAGAAATATTTTTCCCTTATTGATGGTGAATGTACTGGTTTATAGCTTTGATGCCTAGATACTTGGCTTTCATTGATAAAATTTGTTTTGATCAGATTTTTCCTCCCAAAGAGTAAAATATTTGGTAGGTTCATACATACTAGAAGAAATAATTAAGGGAGGTGTGTCTAAGGCAAGCATAGCTCAGTCGGCAAACCCAGCACATCTTCTGCAGAGCAGTCATTCCTTTTACAGGCTCGGCCCATCTTCCCTGAATGTACATTACATCAGTGGGGGGTTAGACAGAAACAGGGCTAAAAACTCCTCTGCGGCGGAAGTGACTGTTAGTGACTACTGATGTTTAACTGAATACACGGTTGTCTCTGACATTCTGCGTATATGTAATATGGTTAGGGAAGAAGCTAGTGGCAATCAAGGTATAATGTGGTATATTTTTACTCTTTACTGAATTTTTCACAAACCTCTATTCTTCTGGATTCCTGAGCTGTTCATTCCCTATTTGCTAACTTACTGAAACTTTCCTCAGCTTCTGCTAATAAGCAGAATAATTTTTAAATTGCAGACTTTGGGGTGATTGTGATTGTCAACACTGAATGCTGTAATTCAGTGCAACTATAAGAAATTATTTGGGGTTACCAGGAATGGGTTAGTCACAGCAGCACAGAGTAAAGGCAGACTGTTTGATCCTTAAGTCATACACACTCTAATGTGTGTGGTTAATTGTTATTTTTAAATTTTTTTTTAATAATTTTTACAATTGTGTAGTGCCATTACTCATGATCTTCTCAGATTATATTTGCGCTTCAAAAGTAATAATTGTAAAATTAGTACTGTTTTCCTGCATAGGATCTCAAAACATTTTGTAACATGACATTATTCCAATGCACAAATGGAAAGTTTATCTGTATTCTAATCAGAATTATTTCTGGAGACCTGTTCTTTGCATGTTCAGATCAGAGCATTAGTCTCCAACATAACCTACCAGCTTGTTTTAAAGAAAAGAAGGGGGAAAATGAGATGGAGTTGCCATTACATTGAAAACCTACCAAGAAATATGTGTTTCTTTTATTTACATTAAATAATATGTGAAGATGTATTGAAGCTAATTGGCTTCCTTTGAGAAACAGGTTCAGACAATTAAAGGATGGTGTAAATTATTAGAAATACAGAGATTTTGGGTAGATCTAACGATCAGGAATAGCTTATTTCATCTGAAGTGTTAGAAGTACTGTTAAAAACAGCTTTAGCCTGAGTGATTAATCTCTTGAGGTTTCTGTTTGGAAGCATATATTCTTTCCAAAAGACCTTTCTAATAATAATGTGTCATTTGATCTGCACCTCAACACAGAAATGTAGGTTAAAAAGTTATTAGAATTACTTCCATGCACCCCTTAATGAAGGAAAGATACATAGATATCCTGAAGGCTACAGCGTTCAGTTCAGTCTGTATAATTATGAATAGGGAGTACTGTCAAATCAGAAACAGAGTGTGTATCTGCTGGAAATATACACTTCTCCACAAATCCTTGATTACTCTTTTCTAATGAGAGCTGATTTGGAATAATAACCAAGAAAAAATATTGTCTTCTTCACTGAAAGTTTAAATAAAAGCAGGAAATGTCTTAATTCAAATCCATTTATGGTGGTCCTTTTTGACACCTTACTTTTCACTACCAAGGACATTTGTGGGAGAATATGATCTTGCTATGATCTCAATGCAGATATGAACATCTGCTATTTGATGCTGGACGTTTAGGAGGTGCTAAGTTCATAGGCATCATCTGTGGAAGGCTGAAATCAGCATGCGGAGAGCCCCTGTATGATAACAAAGGAGGCAGAGATGCCATATTAAAAAATGTCATTTGAAATCATGTGAGATTCACCTAAGATCTTAGTGCTTGTTCTGTGCCTGCTTGCTTTCCTATAATGAAAATACAGAGGTAGTCTAAGATAATTATCGTATTTAAATGAACACCATTGTTCAATCACTTTAAATGTGTAATTTTCTAATGGCTTTCGGTAAAAATGAGAAAATCTATGCTAAAGAAGGTTACTTATAAGGTACTGTAAATGAACAAAGTGCTTAATAAAGTAAAAGAGCAGGATGTTTAAATCTATTGGTCTTTCTACACAGGAGTATTACTGCTATTTATATTTGTCTGCTTTGACTTTTGTCAAATATATATATAATATATACCGTATATTTTTTTTATATATATATACACACCATATAATATATATAATATTTACTATCTGTATCTTTCACTTATATTCAATTTAGTGCTGCTTTCACAATTCCTATTAATGCTTTTCTAATTGTACATTTCTCTTGTACCTAACATTTTTTACAGATAGTTTCAACGATCAGACTTTTTAAATTAATTGCTGTTTTTTTTTTTAGGTTGCTGTCTAAATCAGCTAATGGTCTCCTCTGTCTGCGAAAATGGAAAATAGGTAGGAATACATTTGAACATAATTCTACACTTTATAGCACTTTATGACAAGAATGTCATATGTTACTTTTTACATGCTGGTGCAAAGGGAATCTAAACTATGCATGTATATATAAAACATGTTATAAAGAACAGAACTCAAATGACTGTCAAAGAGTATAGGTGTCAGGTCCTCAGCAGTAACTTTCACATTACAAATCCGCTCCTATTGAGCCTTACTAATGCTGCGCAGACCGAAGGTCCTGTGGTTACAAAATCCCTTTCTTATAAAGCAGTAAATTATGAATGACATGGGCCTTGGAAGAGCTGTGAGGGAATGTGACCAGGGACAGCTGGTCATTGCCAGCCCACAACCAAAACTAGCTTGATGAGCCTAGTCGTATCCTCCAAAGCCTCAGAAACTAGAAATCGTTTCTCCCTGACTCACTTTGTTTCAAATAATGAGATGCCTGACAGTTCGGTCCGTTGGTCTCCATGTACAATGGCCTGGTGAGCTTAGGACATTGGCTCAGTTTGTGATACAAGTTAAGGTAACTCTCTCCTAGAACTAGTCCTATTATCTCTATATCATCTTCATCCTACCATTATTCCACAGCACCTTCATGTGTGAAAGCCCTGCAAAGTGACAGCCCTCTTGTGCACCCTGAAAAATATTCTCAGCTGACATGGTGTCAGAAATCCCAACTAGATTATTTACATTGCACATCTTAGAATCAGAGTCATTGAGGTTGGAAAGGACATCTTGAGATTATCTAGTCTCTGTTTTTAAAAAACAAAGTTACTAAGTTTTATAAATGTGAAAGTTGCGAACATTTCCAAAGCATAAAGCCTTTAGCATGTGGAATTTACAGACACTTTTAAAGAACTCATGTTTTTCTGTTGCCCTTCATTGCATCTTGTTGAACAAGGATTGTGATTTACAGTCTGAAAATTAGCAAGCAGCAATTTTTCAAGTAATATTTGAGTCAGTGTGGAACGTGGAACACTTTTTTTTTTTGCTAGAAGCAACCTATGTAAAAGAAAAATTAATTTGCATGGTGGCAAAATCAGAAAGGTTTGAAGAGAAAAAAGGAGAAGATTTCTGTGCTAACTAGTTGTATTTTTTAATCCAGTGTTAAAAAGTCAAAGCTGAAGGTTTACCTTCTATAAATTCAATTTAAAATATCAGAATGAAAAGATATTTCTCCATAATTATTACTTTTGAACACACAGTAATATATATTGGCTGAAAAATACAGAGAGCACAAATAATTATTTCAGCAGATCACTGCATTGCTGAAACTCCAAAAGGTTCAAATTAAAGTGTTTGAAAGCCATCCTGTAGGCTAATTGTGTTTCTTCAAGCCCCAAGGCAACTCATGATGTCTCCATGGAAACTGTTCTTTACTTTTTTATTTAGAAAACTGTTTATGCTTCGTACTTCACATATTATTGCGTATAACGAAAACCTAATACTGGAGAAGTTTAATAATCAGCAGCTTTTCCTTTTGCAGTATTTTCCTTAGTGCAGGTATTACAGTTGTGATTTCTGATCTTAACTAGATTTTTATAATCAAGTGATCATTAAATTTTATTTTTCCACTGCAATATACATATTCAATAACAAGGAAAATGATGTCATGTTTTCTTACATTATTGTAGGGGCAACTCAGGAGATTCTAACTGCCCTTCATTTGTGTGCAATTTTCATGTAATTTAGCAGAGGTATTACAGCTGGGGTAGTGACTGACATCAGTTCCAAATCTGAGCATGACGAACCAGATTCTTTTTGGTTTTTCAAGTCATATCATATGATTGGTACCTGGCTATTTTATTCTATAAACAGGAGCAGAATTATGACTAATATACTGAAACTGAAAAGGCAACCCAGGTTACTGAGAGTGGATAGGAACCTGAAAAAGCGCTCTCTGATGTTCAGGCTGGCATATGCAGGAGATGAACACATAGAATATATTTGCCTTCCAAACTGACTGGCTAAATGACTGCAGACAACTCATTTCACTTCTATAACTCAGTTCCTGCATCTACAGGTGGTATTAATGATTTGTTTTTGCAAAACACTGCAACATCTGCACTTTTGAAGAGAGATGCATTATAACTCAAAGCTTTTTACTCTTTGTGAATACTAACCAACTTGCTTCCCGAAAATATTTTGCTATTTGTCAGTTCTTGCCCGTTAGTGTTTCTTTATTCTTAATGATACCAAGACTCTGTGGCCATTTCAGTCACTTGCACAGCTTTTGTAGTTGCAGTCATTCTAGAGAGCTAGTCGGTAATTTGACTTCTGGCTTTCTGCTCATTTTTGTCAACACGGTATTTTTGCTAGGGCTACCTAATCGTATTTCTTCATACTTGACAAAGACGTGGTTGGAGAGCTTTTGGCCAGCTGTTACTACCTGTACTTTTACCTCACAGCTAAAATTTGTGCCAACATAGTTCATATCATGTAAGCTTAAAGTAATTGGGAAGGATTATGTCTTCTGCGTGTGGTCTTCTGGAAGGGACCCTGGTATGAACTGAATGAAGAGGAATAACTGACAGTGACGCCTAGTCTTGTAATGGAGCTCAGGAGGCAGAGGTAGTGAGACCTGTGAGCAGTTCTGGGCAAAAATCTGTCAAGGATGTTTTAGATATGGTTGATTCTCTGGTATAAATGAGGATGGGCAAGAGATCTCTTTGACCTGTTGGGGTTCTCTTCATACCTATTTCTACAGTTTTATGGTAATTTTCAATAAGGTATAATTTTTTTTTCACATTTTTTCTTTTTGATTTTTAAAATTTTTGCTTTAGTATTTACTGAGAGGTTTTTTCCTTCAAAGATTTGAGGTTAAAGTTTGTGTGAGTAAAACTCCACTTAATGACAGGCTTAAATATAAGCACTTATATAGATGCTTTATCAAATTGAAGTCTGTCCTCTTAGTGCCCCATTCTGCCTTCTTCACCCTCTCCCTGAGAAATATGAGACCAGCATGGTGATGACTAATCCTGCTGCTATTGTTGTGGTAGTGTTTAGATGCATCAGTGAGGAATATTTTTAAGAACGTTTCCTATTGTTTGAATTAATCTTTAATAAATCAGGGAACAGCAAAACTGCTGTGTGACCTTGAACAAAAATAACACAATTCAGATACCTAATATAGAGGAAACATTTCCCAAGCAGTTTAGAGAGTATAAATTGTGGCCCAGAGTAGTCATCCAGTAATGACCACATCTATAAAGAATTTGTAATTTGTTTTTATGGAAAATATACAAACAACACCCTTCCCCCAACTGTGCAATAGTAAAAATTCATTTATCAGTAGCAGCTTGATAAAAACTGCCAGTCTATATTCTAGCTTGTACTAATAAGAAATTTCAGTCTCCTGCGCTAGTCCTAAAGAAGTATAGTGGAAAGCAGAATTAGCCACGCATTGTGTATTACTGAATGCCAGTTGATTACAGTATTTCCACTAAAGCAGCTAAACACCTTGCTTGTGGTTTTTATTTGCACATATAGTACAGTTATAAATGTGTGCATTTTCATGAAACTGAAACAAACTAGTTGTTAAACAGTTGGCAGGAGAGAAAAGTATTGGCTTAAAACATATTTATTGCAATCTTTTTTTGTTTGTTTTTCTAATAGCAGTAATAAGCAAGAACATGCTATGGAGTGAATGCATACCATTCATAATGGCATTGCTTTTTCTAAAACCTAGTAGCAATAGCCTTGGTGGTATTTACTTAACGTTTACATTTAATATCACCAAAGAGATGAACTCGAATGTTCTAGGAATATTACAAATATATAACAGACAACAATCCTTGCTTGAGACTCACAGATGATCTGTTTAATCTAATCGTGATTTGTTCATATGCCTTACTTATTACAAATTACATTTCTTATATTTGACATCTCCATCTCTAAAGTCTTCCTTTAGATCAGGAGCATTCAGACTTAAGGTTTCAGCTTTTTTTATCAAAAAAATAAAGTGTGATCTGCTTTAGGAGCTTTTGGGCTTTCTAAAGAAGCCCAAAGAGAATGGGGGAATTGCACACTATTTGTCAGAGGAGTAACTGTAGAAATCAAAATACTAACTATACACCTCCTAAAGACTCATCTCTGCAGACAGAAATCCTGGTAAAAAAAATCTGGCTGCTTTCTGGTGCTTTCTCAGTGCTCCCATGGCACAAGATAAAGAATCTGCCTTCAGAATTAACAGTAATATCCATTTTAGATATTTTTAGTGATCCTAATGGAATGTACATCTATAGAAATGTTGGGTTTTGTCCCTTACATTATACAGGGTATTTCCAAAAAGAAAGAAAAAATGAAACTTTATAAAACAGAAATGAAAATGAAAAGCGTTCAAGAATGCATAATCCTCTCCTAATAGGAATTTTAACTCCTTTGGTGAAAGTCCAGTCTCAGAAACACAAATGTTGACTTCAGTAAGCATTTTGAGCATGGCTCTTACATTGTGTTGAGCCTTCTAGGCTTAATTTGAAATGAATAGAAGGTGAATAGTCGGTGGAAATCTCTTTCTTAAGTAATATTTGTATCAGGTAGGATGTTTCAAATTAAGGATTTAGATACCAATTAAAACATAAATATGCAGGGCACAGGGAGCAATGATCATTGACCAATAATCTAAATAGAAAATTATGGGATTGGGGTTAGAGATACCGAATAAATTAAAATGATCCAAAATAAGAATATAACCTCCTTTTTTTCCTAAGCAAATGCTTATGTGGAATAGAAAAAAACCAAACAAACAGTTAACTAGCACTGATTTGGTAATATTCATGGTCTGGAGGTCTTTGTATAACTTGCCTTTTTTTTAAAACAAAACAAAACAAAACCCCAAACCATGGTGTCAGTAATGTCTAACATAGGTTGGTGTTCTTTTATTTTTTTACAGAGCTTGAATAGAAGCAAAAATCAGAGAGTTTTGCTGGCACAAACATCAAAATAGTAGATCGCATATGCAGCATCTACCTCATTTTACTGACTAGTGCTGTATTGACCCCATTTATCAGTACAGCACTAAACTTGGGAGCAGTAATGGTGGGAAGGTTGTGAATGATGAAAACAGATGAAAATGCAGAAAACAGAGAACAAGAGAGTACAATTTTCTTGAACATTTTATTAGTTTTCCATTCCTTTTGTCCATGTATTAAAATGATGAGATAATTTGTATGATTGCCGTTAATTCACTAATAACCTTAAAAATAAAGAGACTTCTTAACGTTAGAGGAAGACTTTTTAACATAAGAGGAAGTTTAGGGAAGAAATGGAGTTATGTGGTAACATCTGGATGCTAGCTTGGAAACAGAACCCCTCCTGGACCTTCAGTTTTATTGCTGCTACCCCATACTATTCACTAGTGCAGAAATACCACGTAACATAGGGATTGCAACAAAAGATAGGGAAGGAGCAGTAGGAATAGATTAACTCATAAGAAAAAAAAATAAAACTAGTTTCCATAAAAAGACCTTAATTAAAAAAAAAAGGTAGGGAAGGGGGAGGAAAGGAAACACAGAACTCACAAAAACAGATTGCTTTTTATGGCTATATTTTTAGCACTTTTCACGGGTGACAATTACTGTTGAAAAAGAGCTTCTTAATACATTTTTTTCCAATACTGGGTATGGTACAGTGTGTGTGTGAGAGTACAAATATACATAGATATAGGGCTAATATTGAAAGATTTTTAGCATGGCTTCAGTCATTTAGTACATATATTAATTCCAATTTAAACTTTATCTGATCTTGTCTTTTAAAGTTAAATTTCTGTAGAAGGGTAATGGAAAATAACCTGTATTGTTTTTTCATTAGTTACAAACATCATCTGCTAATTTAAATCTACCTAGGGTTGGTTATTCTGTACCATAGAGGCACATAAAAGCAGATGTGGTTATCAGAGAAATTAGCATTCTCCTCTTCGTTAAAGGAACAAGCATATTCCTTCTGATATGCCTGAGAATGTAATGAAGTATGAGAAGACTCAGTCGAATCCTATATTCTTGTGATGGTGCAACATCATCCTGATGTAGGTCAGGTTTTAAGGACCACAGCAGACTCCTCAAAGCATGATTTGCACTTTTCACTTCTTCTGAAATGTTCATCTTTGGTATTTTAGATATATTGATTATAATTGATAATATTAAGAAAACACATTCCTCCTGCTCACCAGCATGGGAAGAAGCCACACATGCATGTGCACTCACATGTATGCACATTTTCTGTATGTAGTGCAATTAAGCAGGTAATTAATCAACTTGCTTGTATCCAAGAAAGATGGAAACTGTAGCATTATTATGGTTTCTTAGCATCAGAGACCATGGAAACTAAGAACATTTTCCAGGAGAAACAGACTGGAGAGACTTTGATGCAGGTTCATGTTTAGAACCGACAGGCTGCAGCTGTGATAAACTAAAGCAGCATTTCATAAACACGATTTTTAGTTTATTAGGTAGCATAGTTTGATTTTGGCATCCTGAAATAACAGATGAGATACTTTTCTCTATTTTCATTTCTATATATATTTATATGGCTCTGCTTTTTTGTTTCATTTGTTTTGGAGCCTTTGGAGTTCTTATTTGACAACCCGTTAAAGTTGTCAGGATTTTTTCTACATCATTGCCTTTAATTCTAGTCCTGTCTCATTTTTTCCATCATATTCTCCTCTCTGTCTCTCTTGCTGTTGTCTTTTTTTTTTCCTTCCAGCTCTCTTGCTGCTTTGCTTTCTGATTCATTATTTGAAATAAAATTTTTGCTCCATATGATGAAGAACCACAGTCATGGTTTACATTATATTTGCTTTCTTCAAATACAGACATTTATTCCAAATTGTGGGCAGGAGCCTCTGAGTAATGTGGTTTAAGAGTATCTGTTGAATCCCTGGAGTTTCAGCAGAACATTGATTACTATTCTGATAATGTTGTTCTAAGTTAAAAAGACTGTCAGTAATGTAGAAAAGAAAAGATAAGCATGAAGACCATTCTGAATTTGACGTGAGGAGAAAGCACGCTGGAAGAAAATAAAATCCCTTAATAGCAAAGCCTTGTAAAAATAAACAAGGCTTAAAGCTGGGGGTGTATTTATTATGGCATGTATTGCAGAAGCTCAACACTTAGATATTTTTACTCGTGATCTCTTGAATAACTGGGAAATATATCAAATAAATACTGTTCATGTATAATATAGACAGACTGATAGAGAGATGTAAAATATCTTGAGCAACAGGAGCTGTTTAAAATCATGCTCCTGAATTTGTTGCACTTAGATGGGACAAGATTTTCAGAGGTGATGCATAACCTTGAATGTCTACATTCTTGTGTCGCAAAGGGACTTGTGCTAAGCCCTTGCTGCAAATTATATTTATCTCTTCACAGCTGGGCACACCAAAAGTAAGCACACTGAATCAGTAAAAACTGTTAATTTTGCTTTAAAAGGAATTCTGATAGAGAAAATTCTCAGCCTTCTCACCTGGGGGCTTCCGAGGGAGAAAGGTCAAGAAGATCAGGGGTTTTATAATGAGAGAACAAGACTAGTAAGAAGAATCATTAGCAGTATTAAATACTGCTCCTTCAGTGGTGTCCATGGATGGGCTTGGCAGGATATGGGCAAAATGTTTCCATTTAATAATATGTTATCAATGGGATAAATGGACAAGAAGGTTCTGCAGCATAGTCTTCATATGATTGCAGTGTAACTCATCTGAAAACACAAGTGAATTAATTGTAGAATGACTGCTTAATAATAAGAGCTGTTTTCATTGGATTGCATGGTAAGTCACGTTTGCTAACTCATGAATGATGAGCCCTTGGGAAAGTTATTAATTTGTTGTTGAACACTGTCATTCTAGTCTCTGATGGGCTAAGGCAATAGAATATAGATGTTGAATGGTTAAAAACATGAGGTGGCAGGAATTGTCTGGTTCAGGATGGATCTGACAGAGACAATTACTACTTTCCTTTGCTACCATCCAGTCATTCTACTTCTATTGTGACATCCGTGAGTGCAACATATCCCTCCAGAAAGGATGGCTTGCACACTACCAAGTTAATAATACCAAGTTAATAATATCCTTAAACAAGGATTTAGTTTTTTTAGCACTGAACAAAAAGCAGCACTGCAGTCTTTTGTGAATATCCTAGCTCTGTCTCAGGTCCTTGCTATGTGTTCAGGTCCCTGTATTTTATGTATAAAAATAAATGAACAAATATGCAGCACATTAAGCAACTTGTTGACTTAGTGTTTTATAAACTGAAGCATATATTAAACTAGATATTCTTTTTCCTCACTGTAGCCAATGGCAATATTCATGGTAGTGTAAGCGAGTGCAAGAATAGGTCAGAAAGCTGGTTTTGCTTGAATTAAATAAGGGTACAATAGACTATTCTTTCAAGAAGTTGGATCCTATTTAAAACATTTGTGTAGTGTTTTGGTTTTTTGGGGTTTTTTTTGTTTTGTTTTGTTTTTTTATGAGAGAGCAACATGCAATCATTGTTTGCATGAAAAGTGCACTAAAACTTGACTAAAATGTTTTATTGAGTCACTGAGGGACTGTACTAATGCCTTCATCTGTTAGGTTATATGCAAAACGAAGGACTGTATTATTCAAACTCAGTGCTAGGATCTCTAACAGGGACTGTTCACTGCAATTAGGAAGCAGCAACAGTTGTTTGAAATACAGAGACTCCATGTTAGTCTAGACTAAAGGCTTTCTAGCAAAGATAATGGAAAGCTTCCTTCAGAAACTAGATGGAGTCAGTAGCACTTTGTGGTTTTTCAGTTTCTCAGCAGATGGCCAGAAGGTCTCCAATAGCTAAGTATGAAAGAAGAGCTCTAATTCTGCCATTTCAAAGGACTTCACTTGCCATTTCAAAGTTATGACTCTGACAAGGTTACAGCACAGCCTGAGAGCACCACGGAATCCACTGTGAGAGCTCCACACCCACCAGGTGCTTAAAACTATGCAAACAGAAAAGCGAAAGTTTATTAGACAGTCACAAATTTAAAAATCATAGATCATGTGAAGAACATCTGAAGATCACTTGAAAATCACTTGAGGTCTAGAAGTAACTAATATGGATGTGTTAATTTACTCTCTGATTTCTGAACACTCAGATTTCTTTAGATACCTTCTCAGAAACTAAGTGAAAGCTGAGATTCTCATTCACTGTCTTGGTTCTACCTTGATTTTAAGGAAAAATGTTGAACATGTAACACTGATCATTTTGTCACTAATCATCAGAATGGATTTAAAGGCATGAAGCAGGCATTTGGATGGAATTTAGGTGCCTAAATCCAAAGCTGCAGTTTTGAGGATTTTTGCTCTATTAAGATATTTATGTGAGGTTTGCAAAAGCATTAGCCCTATGAGATACCAAGGTTTTAAGTGACTTGCCAAAATTATATGTGGAGAATCAGTGGCTGAAGAAGACCTGGATATTCAGTTGTATTTTATATGAAGAAGACAATGAACAAAATACAGAAACAGCCTTGGGCCATATCATGGACCAGAACATGTTAACAGGCAGAACCTTGACTGTGATTTTCTTTCTTCTTTCACTTATTCATCCACTCCATTTCACTCCATTTCTTTCTTGCAAACTTCAGAAAAATGGACAGTATCACCATCCTCTCCTCACATAACCTGTTACTACATTATAGTCTAACCTATTACCACATTAGTTAGTGGCTTTGAATTCTTTCGGGAGGTGGGAGGTGGCAGCTGGCAGGTTTGAAACCCCCAGCTAACAAAGGACTTGTAGATCCTACATACATTTTTTATTTCTCTACTATCTACTCCAATTAAAAAAGAGTATGGCCATTGGTTCCGATCAGAAGTTCACATTTTCTTCAAAGCATCTGGCTATAGCTGGCTAATATCTACCATTATTACAAAATCTACTTTATGTCTGGCTGGTTTGACTCATCTTCAATTAGCATCCCATTGTGAAGTGTGCATCATCCTAACTTCAAAGAGGCTGTTTTCATGAAACATTGAAAGTGATCATTTATTACAACACCCTTCATAATTGTCAAATGTTGTATTTATCATTTGATGCCAAATAACTGCATAATGCTGAAAAGAGGCAAATAGCTATGCAATGATATGTTAAAAGACCTGAAGTAGAAGAAATTGTTGTTAATTCAGAAAAATTACAAGCTATGATATGTTTTACTATTTCATTTTAACAGTAACTTAGCTTGAATATTTTCTCATTGATTACTGAAGTCATATTTAATTTACTGTACACTGGCAAACCTTGTTCAAATCTTAAGAGCTAATTTAGGAAATAATATTAAATGACAAAAATTCTCTAATAAAACATTTCATTTTGTTTTATAAGTTTAGAAGTATTTCTACGATTTCTATTATTACTGTGCTTTGACATCGCCAGTAATTTGGATGATCACACTTGTAAAAAATTTTGAAGTTTATATTTTCTTAAATAATGTTTATTATGTTTTGTAAATATTCCTTTTTCAAATGTTTTTTGAAATTTAATAATGGCATATTTACAATTGGGAACACATAATGGTGGGTCATTAAAAATCTATGCCCCTTTTTCTCTGAATTAGTTTCAGGAGTAATTTAGATTAATAAAGCAAAAATAATATTTATTTGATTATTATAGAATAAACTGTCACTCAGCTACTGTAGCCCTTGCCATATACACAGCTTGATATATTTCACAGGTGAAAATATTTATCCCTCATTTACAGAGAGGGAAATTGAGGCATGGGCTGATGACTCAGACTTGTGGAAACCAACACCATAAATGAAGGAATAAAAGCCTGTGTTCTTGTTCCATTACTGGCACCCTGTCCAATTCATCATCCTGACAGAAGCAAAATCATCTAATGGGATTCCAGCTGATGCTGTGGACAGCAGCTTATACCTGTGAGGCAGCACTGGGTCTGACCTCAGTATAAATACCTAAGAACTTTCATGGACAGGCTTGGATCTGGAGCTAAACATAGAGACTTACATCTAACTTCCAGTTTCAGTGATAAGAAATACTAGAAACAGGCTCACAGCTGTGCCTCTTGGAAATGATCTCTCATTGATCTTCATTTCCATTGTTATATTTAAGGCTTAGAGCTTCACACACATTTGTATGAATTTGTATGAATATTCACGTTTGTATGAATGAGCCATGCAAAATTCATCCTATAAAGGTGTTATTCTGGGGGACCTTTTCTGATGCAGTAGGCAGGAACAAGGGCAACATTACTTCTTGCTGAGAAGATAAAGAAAAATGGCTGATCCTTTGAAATACATTTTGCAAGAGAAGACATGATTAGTGGGACAGATTTTGAATAAATTCTATGTGTCTGTAGGAGAAATACTCTTCTAATGGATAATACACATACCCAGGGAAAACCTTCTAAGTATATGTAGCCAAAGGAGTTACAGGGAGGCAGAGGAAGGAGGAAATAAATTGTAAAAGGAGGAATAAAGTAAGATTATTTTGGAGATGAGAAATAGACCTACACAGTACTTTTCTTAGTATTTTCCAGGATATGTCCTGTGTTTTTCATTTTATTGGCTTAAAGGGAAATGAATTTAGCTTTTATTTCCAGGATGGAAATCATGGCACAGAAGAGGAATGCCCAGAGTACGTAGTGCAAAAGAAAATGTCAGGGACCTAAGGCATAATACTCATATCAGATTGCATTCATTTTTCCAAAGTGATGCTGGAATTCATTTATCCAGTTCAGCAAAACCCAAATCTTTGTCTTTCAGAGATGTAGTACAAGGCTTTTTTCAGAGACATGGTGAATGATATGAGGATGCGTGATGGAAGAAGGTCACCTTCATTGGCTTGATTTGTTCAGTATCCTCTGCATAATCAGTGGAGATGTCCATCGCTCTTGACACCAAGAAGTTGAAAATGGATTTATGACTGATGTAATTAAAAAAGATAACATTAAAGAGAATTTGTTTATAGGATTACCTAGCAGATAAAGGTTGTGATTAATAGTTAAAGGTAGACCAAAGGAAACACTGCAAAGCCCTGAGGTCTCTGTATGGCTGGTGCTTACTGGAAATGGGGCATTACTCTGTGTCTCTGCTGTTGTTGTGCCTAGAGCATTCTGCCAGAATGCTAGTCCCCTTCAGTGATGCCACATATATATATGTTCTGGGAGCACTCAGATGCTTCAGATTTGAAAGATCAAAAATGTTACTGCTATTATTACTTTTATCGTTAATAGCCAATCCTAGAAGGATTCAACACAGTTTGGAAAAAAATGAGTGTAGAGTAAATCTGGTGATGTTCTGAGTGCCCAGCTTTGGACTCTTCACAGTGGGTTCCTATTCAGTGATCTCTGACCGCGGGTACAGGAAATCCTGAAGTAAATGGAACTGTAACAAGCTGAAACATTCTATTTGTAGATCTAGAGGAAAAATAAGAGAAAAAGAAAATTAAACACCCATGCACTGTACAAGTGATGGATGTACTTTTTTAAAAGAAAAAACAACCCAAACCCCAGCTTTTGAGTGAGTATCTCAGAGTGACTCAGATTAAAAGGACTAGGCATCTCACATCCGTGGTTCATGAGTATTAATGGCCACTGATGGTGCCGGCTGATATGCAGACATTCTTGTCCCCTGAAAAATGATCCAGAGTTAGGTGGTTCTTGGCCATACCATAAAAGTTAAAATTACAGTCTAATTCCTTTCTCCATGTGCATGTAAGTAGCCAGTGTCTCTTCCTATCTGTGTTACCCAAACCTCACTCTCACTTACTTTCCAGATGTTTGGTGCATTGCTTCTTCAGCTAGTGCTCTGAAAAGAAGTCAGGCTTTTTTAGAATGCCTAGCGTGGCAGGCCTCTCAGGATTACCAGAACATAAGCACTGAATAATAATAATGATCATGTGAAGTCTGAAATAGTCCTGAAGCTTTTTGATCTCTTACTAAATGAGGATACAGCTGTATATGAAATTGTCAGTTCTTTTTAGCATGGGCCAGGCTATACATAGCAAGTGAATTTTAGTTAACTGCCGTTTTTAGAAGTAAACCTATGACTGATTTCTGTTCACATTTTTGTTGTTGAGAGGTGTGTTTTTCAAGTACCTATGCAGATCACTGGAGAACATTTGATGTAAGCAGTAAAAAAGTTCAGAATAACATTTCTTCGAAGATAGATATGTAGTTCCTGGTTTCTGCTGAAGTAGCTTTGTGATAATAAAGCAGTTGTGCTAGCTGACAGACAACAGAAATTTAGTGACTTCAACAATGCTATCCTTTATAATTCTTTTTCTCCCTTAGCTGTACAGCACGGGTTAGGTAGCTGAATACCCAGACCAGCTGACTGACTGACTTCCCAGACTCTCTTTCTGTGCTGTTGAAAAATAAACAAAGTAGCTAGATTTATGCTAAGTGAATTAATAAAATGTCCTCATAGTTGAAATTTTTTGAGTTTTCTTGCCACAATGTAATTGCAGCAAAATTGGAGTCAGTAGAATGACACTAAGAGAAGTTGGATAACAGTTCCCATTCTAGATGCCTTCCTTTGGCCATCAGTAAAGGGATGAAGAATTCTTTACATTGGAGAAAAAGAAGTCTTTGTCTCAGAGATGATCTGTATTTAAGACATTGCAGCATAAGGGAAAAAGTTGAAAAAAAGGTCTCATACAGCCTTCCCAGCAGCCTAAAGGCACTGAGAGTGGTGTGAAGGCTGTAAAGGCCCATCAGAGATGAATAAATGCCTCCCCCACCTACTGTAGTCTGGCGATTCTTTCCAAAAGTTCCCCAGAAGGGAACACTGAGTTCTCTGCTGACTCCCTGCAGAGCATCCCTGGCATTATGCTGGTTTTGAGCTGTCACATTTGGCATAGAAATTGTGTCAGTTGGTGGAAGGAGATCAAGAAGAGACCAAGCATATTTTTTAGGCTCTTCAAATATATACCAGTCCCTTGAGTTTGTCTGACACACAGCCTTGGGCAGCACAAAGATAATGTGTGTTTCTGCTACCATTCTACTGTTCTGTTCCTTTGGTAAACATATCAGAATGAAGAATTTGGCTCAAAAGTTTTATGAGCATCAGATGTGTGTGGCCAGTTGCAGGGGAAAAAAAATGACATCAGTAAAGGTAGAAACTGGGAATTCTGGGCAAAATTCTGTAATACAAGAGCCAGACTCAGGTTGTGATGGCAGATGCAGCTGGGATTTGTGTGGTACCCTACACAACTCAGCATTGCACACAGGTTTGAGTTGAATTGGCCTTTATCCCACCTACCTGCGGTGTATAAACAATACTTGATTTTACCCCTCTATTAGCAACTTGGCAATTGTATATCCTTTCATTGAGAAAAGAGATAAAAGTCTTTGCTTGCAGCCCTGATCTCCATAGAAGAAGTATGCTTTTCTTAAGTCATTCAATAAATGTGGTAATTTTTCACTTGGAAACAGGTTTTTTGTAGCTTCAGGAATTTGGGAATCTGTGAAATTCCATTTATGAGCAGGATTAGATGGTAATGATTTAACTGATGGCTGAGCATGCGGGCAAACTATGCATACAAGATCTTTTCAATAATTATATCTTTGCAATAATTATATCTTTTCATGGAGCAACAGGATTTTGTAATTTAGGTCTCAGACAGTAATTACAAATGAGATGCTACTTTAGGCACAGTCTGCAGCACACCCATGGTACTTATTTCAGAATTCAAAACAAACAAAAAACCACCATTGGTGCGCTTAAGGCAGAAAGAGGAATTAAAGTCACTTAAGGTAATGTGGCATCATGCATAGGTACATGAATTGCTGTAAGAATAACATATATATTATTATAATAATCTCTGTGTGGGTTCACTGTCATGGAGCAAAACAGTGCTTTTGGTGGAATTTTTTTTTAAGTTCTGTGTTGAACCTTCTGGGTCAAAAAGCTCATGTTTCATTTGCAGACTGTGTTGCATAAAAATCACTGTATGTCAGTGTTTGGGGGCTTGGAAGAGTCAGAGTGAATTGTTTCCTGATAAAAATTGAGGCTTGTTAACATACTGTGAAAGCCCTTCCTATAATAGTATGTTAGGAGAGTCTGGATAAGAGATATAATGCAGCTTAGGAACAAGTTAATGTCATATTCTACCTCTGCTACCCATGCTCCTGCCATATTCAAAGCAGATTGCATTCTCTGGAGTAACGAAGGATGTCTGGTAATCAGTTGTCTATTAGACTGCTGCCTTGTTTGTTGAGGCAGCAGGAAGGCTATGGTATATCAGGCTGGGAATTCTCCAAAGAGAAAGGAGGGTCTCTTGGCTGAAGGCAGTAACTTGGGTGCTATGTGCTTGCTTTTCCCAAAGAGTTCCTATACAATGCTAAGCAAGTTGCAGATTTCATCATTCATCGCACTCCGTATTCTGTCTGTGTCCAGAGTACCTTCCTTAGAGGGAGGATACTGAACTCTTAGCATAGTACCTGTGCTTGTGCAGAACTATTTTGAGGAAATAACCTGCTCCAAGGTTGCAAACCTGTTGCAAACCGACACCCTTAGTTTTTGAATTGGCACGTGAATGAATATGTTAATATTATTTTCTCTATGCTCCTGCGCTCTCTGTATAAAATGGAGATGATATACTAAGGTACTTTCATCTTTCCCTTACAGCAGCTCATTTTATACCTATTGCTTTGAGTACAGGACAAGTAAAGTGAAATCTGTGTTCTGAAGAACCATGTAGGAGAATGCTCTCAGAATGCGCTATAGAAATTTGTTATGAACTTAAAAGGCAGGTTATTTCTGTGCTGTTGGGGCTGATCATAGAGTCAGCTCATGTGGGATTGTCTTTAAATTTCCTTCCTTCTATTGGCTTACTCTACATGGGAAAGAATTGAGGGGAAGCTAATCCAACATACCAGCTGCTAAGGAGATAGGAAGATTTTCTTCCACTCCTATATCTTGCTTGATTGTCTGCTGCTCTGAATGATGTAGAAAGAAACTACTAAGATGCATTTTTCTTTATAGTAATATGTTTCTATCTGTAAAACAAAGGACCAAATGACAGAAGATGTGAGCAGAAGTCTAATACTATATTTATGTTCCTACAGGAAACCTATTTAGGAGAGAAGGGCAGTGGTGGCTGAAAGCTGGTTTGATGTTTCACATATTATACAGGAGCTATAGTTTTGTCCAGAGCAAAATAGACTCAGCCTTCCTGACTTGAGATTTCCCTAGTTCTGTTTTCCACAGCTTACTATGTACCCAAATATTTCTCTGATGTACCTATGGGGTGTACTCTTTGTATGGCATATGAGCATGCGTATTGTACATATTTTGTTTCCATGTATGTTTTCAAGAAGTTATTCAGAAGGATATACCTAAAAGGATGTGTAATGGGATCTTGACAGCAGAAGAGAAAATCAGCTAATTCTTTTACTTCTGTAAGTAGCTAGCAATCATTAGCACTAAATGCACGATATTTTGCATTCCTCCCACATTGGAGAACTGCTGACTTGTCTTACCCCCTGATATGTGCTTTTTACTCAAGCATCCCAAACAAATAATGATTTAGAGATTTCAGTTTTCTTGCTTTGCCTCATGTTATTAACCTTTTTGAAACAGATCTTAGAAGGTGCAGGATGTGGCCAAGGGGAAAGGAAATTTAAATATAGAGTAGTAAATCCAAATCTCCTTTCTTTAGAGGTCCTTTCTTTTAAAGACAGTAAACTAGAGGTTTGCTGTGCCTTTGGTTTAAATAAGACTTCCAGAAGGTATTTCTCAATTAATTATTGTTATTTGGGCAGTTGGATAGCATAAGTATTACGGCAGTTCATCTGAATCCTGTGGTAACACCTTTTCTAAACACAGCTCTCTTGCCTGTCCATTTGCTCTCTGAGAGCAAACGTTACTGTGTTCCTGAACATTACTTTTGTCAGAATGCTCTGACATTTCAGGCTATGTTATGGCCTGAAACATTTTATTAATAATGTACTTTTTCAAACTTCACATGTATTGACAAATGTTTGATGTCTTTAGGAACAGACATGAGTAGCTATTGATTTTGTGATTTGCTGTCACCTTGGATTTTGCAACATTCATCAAAAGTGGTTCAGGCCTGGCTATTACTATTGACTCATTAAACTTCAATCTGGCAAATTATTCTGCCATGTTCTGACATTCTGTAGCAGCCCTTATGTCCCTACACTTTTGGTTTGTTACCTGAAGACAAAATACACACCTTTGTAATGAAAATGTTATTGCTGTGAAGTAATAGCAGACGAAACGTGAGTAAAGGTTGAAAGAGCTCATTGCCAGCCTTGTCTGTTGGACCTGGTCTCACTGGGAAAACTGCAGGAGAAATCAACACGTTTGGGAAAGTTTTCTTATATGTGAAGAATGAGGATGATTGAAGCCATCTGTCTAGTAAAAATTACTGAGGGAAAGATGATGAGAGCAAACTTTTGAGGAAAGAATAGGAGGAGAAGAAAAGGCAGATACCGGAAGTGGAAAAAAGTAAAAACAGTAGACAATTAAAATGAAAATCTATTGGGCATGTATCTAGATGCAACTTAGACGTTATTTCTACTTGCAATGGAATTTCCAAGGCAAAGCATCTTAGATCTTGTCTGAAAAGCTCCAGACATTTTGAAGGTTTTGCTGAAATGTGCTGTTCTGCCTTAGCAGGGCGATAGCAGAAAGGGGAGTGGGAGAGAACGGCACTCTCGTGCTCAGACAGATTGGAGGAAATGTAAAAGCAATTCAGCAGAGCCCCACGTCCAAATCTAAAGATGCTCCTGATGAAAGGAAGGAATTTCTTTTTTGAGTGAGGTCAACCTATTATTTGGCAGTGTTTGGAACAATGAATTTTAATTTAAAGTGGATTTAAATTAAGAGTAGGAGGAAATAGCTTTCTGTCCTTTCTCACAGAGAGGAGATTCAGCTCCAGTGTTATACTGAGAATTCCTACTTCCATTTCAATCCACTTTAACTTTTCAAGTAGTTCAAGAAGTATAGAAAGGGAAGAAGCCTTGGGACATTTACAAACCACTGGATAAAGATGCAAGAAATGAATTAATTTGGGAAAATATGACAGAAAACCTTAGCTCCTGCTACCAATAGCAAGAAAACCATTCATAGTAGTAAAATGTTTGTTCCCAATTACCGTTGCTGGAACTGTGTGCTACTGAACAGAGTATAATCATCATCCCAGGAATCCCGTAGGTTTCTGCTACCTTTGATGCATAGAACCAATTTAGGGAGTCTTCTGGCATTTATGATGGCCTAAACTTATTTTATTTATTAACAAAAAATGTACCTATGTTTCTAATTGGTGCAGCCATAAGACTTACACAATGTTTGCAGTTC
This sequence comes from Calonectris borealis, assembly GCF_964195595.1. NCBI lineage: Eukaryota > Metazoa > Chordata > Aves > Procellariiformes > Procellariidae > Calonectris > Calonectris borealis. The sequence goes on from NC_134325.1 coordinate 11,507,847, forward strand.
CTGTAGCTCCCAAATTCCTTTTTCATTAGATTTAAAAGATATATTTATTTGTAATATATTAGTAATGAAGTTTAAAATTAAGCAGAATATCTTTTAAAAGTTATTTGAACTTCACAATTATGTATGTTGTTGCATGGCCTGCCTATAGAAGCTGGTGAGATTCCTCAAGGGTAACTGAGGAGAGTGGACCAGGACCAGACTTAGCAAAGCCTTTTTGAATTCTTGATGTCCTTTTCCTGAAACATGTGGTATATAATAAACCGGAAAGTTTTGAATGGAAAGTAAAATCCCATCACGTTTGGAGAACTGAGGTTTTAAAGTGAGGAAATACCAGTAGTATGATCAAAAGGTTGTTTTCTGGAAGAAGGAAGAGGTATTTCTACTAGAACAGAAAATATTTGGAATTGAGTTTCAGTAAGATATAAGAACTGATTGATGAGTTTGGAATTGTTTTTTAAGCTAAGTTACATGATTATTTATCAAATGTTATTTAGTGATTTATTTTTGGATTTTATGTAGTGAACTATCACCTTTTTAAAAAAAAAAAGGTGAAAGTCATTCAAAAGGTGCAAAAATTACATTTTTAAAAGATGTTTTTTAAAAATATATTTCTTTTTTTGGAGTCCTAGTGTAGCTATACTCTATTAATAATCTATTGTTTTAAGAATGTTTTTGTGTCAGTTACCAGGATATAAATGATATGGTTATAGTAACATTCCAGAAACAGAATTCTGCCTGCTAAACTGAAAATTACGAAACTTTATAAAGCATCGGTATAGAATTTTGTTGTTATTATTAAGAATGGTTTCCCCAACAAAGATATTTTTATTGACAGTTTTTCCTTTGGGTAAGGATCTAACACTAGCTGGCTTATTGACATTTCTCACACTTCTAAATGATTCTTTAATATTAAAGCTGCTTCAGTTAGGCTCTTTGGACCAGACTGTCTGTTCAGGCACATCTTACGGTATGGAACATTTACAGATTTTCCTACTTGTGCATGTATTGGAACATAAATTCACTGAATGTTATTTGCAAGTTATTAAGTGGTTTAAGGCCATGTCCTTTTGGATAGTGTGGTGGACCAGACTGAAGTGTGTGGTTAATTAATTTGGAAAGGATAAATGCGTAAGTATAGCCAGCAAATTATTTGATGCTGTTTAAATGGCAACATTAGAATACCCATCAGGGTGATAAAAACAGTGGCTTGAAATAGACTGTTCTTGTCGTTACTAAGGGACAATTTCACTCTCAATTCTGAGTGTTGAAACTTCCTATTTGCACAAGCCATGCAGGGGAAGGATTCAGCCTCGATCATTCTACTGATTTCTGTTTCAAGGCAGAGAGGTGTTTTTTTATTTTGCTTAGAATTTACACCACAAGTCTTACAAAAATTTACATGTTGCTTATATTAGAAATCTCTGTTAGGGCCCCCCATGACAAATTTCAATGACAATATTTTGTCAGACATGAATGGAATTAGTTTGCGGTACAAAACACTACATGATTTCCTTCCCTGGAAAGGTTACTTTTGTTTTGGAGTCACAAAGTTTGCCAACTTGATCACGTCTTTAGATGCAGAGGTTCGGCCCTGTTCTGCATCTCTGCTACTTTCTGAGTTACTGATTTCTTACTGTAACAGCCCGTGTCTTCGGCTCTTCAGGGATATCACTCTGCACTCGCATTCCTGTTCCGTCACTTCAGGTGCGTTTTAGAATTTGTTGCATGTTCTCACTAGGCATCGCCCCTGTGGAAAGTCATAGTCAGCTACTAGTAAAGCTTGTTATTAGCAAGGTATCTTCCTTAATTTTCATCTCACTGGGTATTAGCTGTGCAGGATCACTAGGCTTCTCAGGTTTAATGTTATGTGGGATGTCTTATTTGCTATTGATTAGGCTTTTTCAGTGAGGATTCTCAACCTTTGGCTTCTCACTTTCAGTGTGTTAACAGGCTGTTACAATCCGTCTTTCAGCTGTCCCAGTCTTAATGGAGTTTTGTTTCAAGTCTGTAGGCTACATATAAAGGCTGGAAAAGTGTCTTGAAAGGAGAGATGTGTGGGCCTGTTTTGATAGAGGAAAAGGCTTTTGCTTGCTTTTTAACAAAGAAATAGCAACACGCAAAACAGTATTTTTGAAAGACATTAAAAACAATTTTGAAGTTCATACACCTCCTCTGCTGTAGTGTAGTTTAGTTTATAGTGGCTTATGGGACAGAGAGGGATAATTAGCACTACATTCATTGCCAGGGACAAAATGCCTATACATGTGTCCTTTGTTAATTTTCCATCTCTCTTGTTATCCTAGCACACCAGTTGTCTGGAGCACCATTTCCTTTGCAGGTTCCTGTATGTAATGCAGAAAAACAGGAGTCTACGTAGGGCCTAAAGGTGTTACTATTATTAAGGATAATACCGAATCCAAAACTACAGGTGTGTTCTCATTTCTTTTCCGTGTGTCTGTGATATCAAATAGTCCCAAGAAGGGGACAGAACTGTATTAAATTCTTTCTGAGTTGCATGAAATTATTGTTTTGTGCCACACTTTGTATGTCAGCAGCACGGTATGTGCAAGTAGGCTAGATCTTCCAAATGACAAGAGACTGAGCTTATTCCTAAAGAGACAGAGAAACTCTTACTTAATTAGATGTCATGCACATCTAGAACCCTTGCTGACGGATATGTAATTTCAGCTGATTTGAAAAAAGACAAGAAAAAAAGACAAGAATATTGCCTTTTTAGCTACAGTTTGTATGATCATACCAGATACATCTGTGTTCTCTTTTCCATTCGTTTCTGGGCTCTGCCAGGGGACCGCTGGAAATTTCCCTGAGCTACATGTCAGGTGTTGACAGGAGGATTGCTAATTTTGCTAGCCTGCCATGCTAAATACTAATTTTAGTAATTTAACAAACTGTCATTTGGTAGAAGCTTCTTGATTGAAGCAAGTAGCTTCTTGATTTTCTTCTTAATATTAAGTATATATGAGGTTCATGTTTGATATCTCTAAAAATCTTTCTGTAATGATGATTGTGGCCATGGGATGAAACAATAGGAGTTGCAGTACCCAAACCCCCAAATTATGTTTGAGTGCTGTAGGTTAACTGTCCTGTTAACAGCTTTGTCTCTCTGATTTCATTTATTTTATGAAAACACAACATCTATGGAGAAGAATTGAGTTAAAACATTTCCGATGTGTTTGCTGTCTTTCTGAATAATGAATTGAACTTTAATATATTAAATACAAAATAGTAATAAATTACAATTGCACAATTTCTTACAGAGTTTTTATTAAGATCAAAACTTATTTGTTCAGACTAGATTTATATAAATAAATCACAGTACATTTTTACCTGTGTTTAGAAGATTGTAATATATATTATAAAATTAAGAAATTCTTTGTCCCTCAAACCATCACTGCGAAATGAATCATGCATTATTTCTACTAAACAAACAAAATGCCCACCTAATTGAGAGAGCCTTGTACAGGTGTGGCTCCACTCTCCAAAATTAGACATGAAACATAGAGATACAAGGACTATTTATTGAACAAGAAATAATAAAGCATATTACAAAGTTCATGTGTTATTAAAAACAAAAGTATACCAAAACAACACACCTCTCTTCACGCACCTTTGCAATGGGTATTAAAAATGACAGCTGGCCAGCATGCAACTGAGTAAAACATTCCAGTTTTACAATGTCTACATTTGAGCAAAAGAAGGAGGAACTAAAAAAGCCAGACAAAACAAACAAACAAACGAACAGCCCAGATGCTTACAAGTCCTCATGTCATCTTCCCCTCTGTGCCATGTGTGCTGTGTTCGGTCAGCAGCTGAGGTATGTCCTGATGATACCTTTCCTGAATAGGGTCCACCACGGCCATCTGGATTAGTGCACTTTACGGACCTTCAAGGAGATGGAGGTCCTTTCAGAGAACTGCAGGACCCTGGAGAACTTCCAGCTGTAGTTCCTTGCCCAACCCACTATATTAGAAATTAACTGTAAACGCAGCTCTTGAAACTACTCAGCCCTGAATGTGCAGTGCCTTTGCAAGATAATTCACACCCTGCACAGCTTGGTTCACATGTTGTAAGGCTGTCACTTCAGGACAGAATTATGGTTGCAAGCAAGGCCTTGCACTAATTACAGCAAGACTCAAGGTGACACCGTTACGAAGTCTGTCCTGCTGCCATTTTTCCCAGCACAGAGGGCTTCTATTAAATTCTACAGTATTGTGGGTTACTTTCTCTACATGCTTTTTTCCTTGCAGATAAGAAAGCCATTGTTTTCTCACTTGATACTGAGATGTAACCATTTGACAATGCACTGTTTTAAAGGGAAAAAAGCATTTAATTGATGACATTTTAGATTGTGTCACCTAGTCTATATTTTTTTACTTCTTTCTGTTCAAACAAAATGCATTAACAGTAATTTCAGATAGATTTCTAACTGGGTCAAGCAGATTTTCCAACTGAATTTCCAGTCCTCTTTCTCCCTTCCCGTTTATTGTTTGCTACTTTTAAACTAAAAGAGTTTGCAGGTTTTGGGTTTTTTTTAATGGCAAATAGGTCTCCTCAGTGCTCTAATGTTGCCAAGTGATAAACATGTAAATATATCTCTTGTACCTCTGACGTTGGGTGCTCATGTTAATATAGCTATATATCATGTTTGGTGTTTAAAAACACACAAATAAAACCAAATGAAACAAAAAAACCAAAGAACAAAAACAACCAACACCCCCCCCCCCCCAACTATTCCCTCAAGCCAAGAAGGGTGGACTAAAATAACCTCTTATTTTTCATTCTTTTGTGTTGCTCTTTGCTGTTGTCTCACTTTGGATGGAACCAGCAGTTCCCCTACTGGTAGTTAAATTGGACCTCTATATAACAAGTTTCTCATATGTACCATTTTGCTGTTTTATGGATCCGCTGGCATAGAAAGCTGAAGTGTGCATTGACTGGTAGGAACAGTTTGAGCACTAGGTCTTTTACACTACATGTTTGCTTTCTGTTCTGATAGTCCCTGCTTCCCCAGATTGAGATGCATGTGTGTTTGTCCACTGCCAGGATTATTTACAGGGAAAAATGAAACAAAAGAGAACAGAAATGTTTTCAATGTCTTGTGATTTCAGTGAAAACAGATAAAGAAATATTTAAGCACTCAGCTGCAGAAGGGTTGTGCTGTGAGTATTTTGGTATGGGAATATCACACAGCTGCCCATTATACTCTGCCTCAGTGTCAGTAGCTTGGAAGGCTTTCCCATTGACACTCACTGCTTTTTCATAAAACAACATCTGAAATGGAAAACTAAAAGTAACAGTTTGATAGCACATTGTTAATGAGTGAAGTGGGATTAAAATCTTGCTAAGATGCATTTCTACGGGATTTCCTTTTCTATTTTAGAATTATGATACTTGTCATACAGCATAATTATGCATTCACAAGAAATAAGAAAACAAATGAGAGTTGCAGATTGAAATTATTCTCGTGAGCTTTCTACTAATTTACCTCTGAGAAGCATAGTTCAAAAAATAAAGACTGAACAGTATTGGGATCATAGTTTTCTCTGGCTTTCCAGGTGATTTTGTAGCAGTAGATACTCTGTTCCTTCCAATGTGCTGTGGTATTATTGTACTACAGTCCAAAGACAGCAGCAGTGTACTGGCCCGCCAGAACAACAACATGAAAATATTTCAGGTCTAGGGAATAGCGTTGGTTAAGTGGAGTATAAAGGTGAAGAGTGAAGTATCCAATTATAGAAAATACTATCATTCCATATATGCACTGCTATGATAAGGCAGATATTTGTAAAGAGCACATAGTAATGCCACAGCCTGACAGTTTGCAAGTCAGGAAGAATTAGGAGAATTTAATAAAAAAGTTGGTTTTCTTCCTCATCCATCCCTAAGCCTTTGAGGTGTGCTGGATTCCACTTTAAATGTTCACTGAACAGAGATTTCTTTTTTTTTTTTTTTAATAGAACTGTGTTCAAAATCATTCTCTTGATGCCAGACCCTTGAGCGTTAAATAAACTGAGTATGGTAATAAAATAAAAACCACTGGCAATTATAATGATGCTACTTTTTGGTTGATGCTCCTTTGAGTTGTTAGAGACAAATCTTAGAAAGACTTCTGCCCTCTTCCATGGACCTAAAATGAGCCTGCTGCATAGGTGTTTTCCTGTTTACAGAAGATACTGTTGCTAACGTTGCAGTGGGAAAGCATGCAGCTGCCTGCTCTGCATTCCAGGCAGGATGCATGTATAATGATTTGTCCAGGAAATCAAAGGAACAGGTCCTCCTTCTTTGCTCGTGTACATCTCCCCATGTTGGCTTCTGGGAGATGGGCCTGAGTAAAGAGTGCAGGATTTTGCCTGAAGTGAGGATCATGCATGAACAGATATGAACATTGTATTGCATCACTGGCCTGCTGATATAAAGCTTCAGTTGAAAGTGTAGTGAAATAGTTTTGCCAGGGCAAATTCATGCCTGTATTTTTCATTCTTCTGGAAATGCCCAGTTACCCATCTGAAATTTTGCTTGGGCAGGTTTTGAAGAGTTGTTTAGATTGCCAGGGGTATCCTTGTATGTGGTAGCTGCTATTCTCCATAGCATGGCATGAGATTTTTGAAAACCACTGTACGTACAGGACTTCTGCTTTATAGCTGCAGCACACATTTACAACAGATCCAAGATTTCCTGCAAGTGCCAAGCTGTGCTTTTCCCATTAGCAATTCTGATTTTCTGGAAGATCCTCAACTGATAAGTTATAAACTAATTTTTCAGATTTTGGATCAAAATTTCAAATATTTTCTTCAATCTGTGCATGCATATTTCTGTCAGCAAAATTGCAAACCCAAAATGCTTGGTGACCATTCAACACATACAAGATATGAAGCAATGTGTGTGCACATAAACTTATCTGAACTATATATAAACTCAAGGGCTCCCTATTTGTAAGTATATAGCAGGCAACTAGATTGTATAAAATACCCATACTTTGCATTTGCATTTTTAAAATAAAAATCCCCATGTAAAAACTTGAATCAAATTCTCTCTAGAAAAGTTTGAAGGAAGAGAGAACTCCATGCATGGCTAAATAGGTGGCAAAAATTTATCCCAGGGGCCTTTGTTCCACCAGGGCATAGATTTCATCATGTGAAAGAGTTTAGTGCTTTGGTTTTTATTTTTTTAATGGTCAAAATTTGTCAGCATTTACAATATACCATCATGTAAGATAGCCCTGTTAATGCTACTACAAATAATAAAGCCTTCATAGGCACTATGTATTTGGAACAGCATTTTTAAATGACATTGCGGGGGGATGTGCACATGCACGCACATGTGTGTGCTTGTGTGTATGATAAACCATAGCCACCTGTGATATGCTTCCAACTATTTGCAGTGTCATGGACACAACTAAGAAACATTGACCAGAAAATAATCTACAAAGGCTGAGGGCTAACAGCCTCCATGTTATACAGATGGTTATCTTCTTTCTAAAAGAACATACTGTCATTACAAATACCATATGTATCTTGTTCTCACCCAACAGAACTTTTTTTCAGTTTTTCAGATTTGAAGGATTTCTGCAAAGAACCATATTAATTTCTTTTCGTGTAAGGTGAAAGGAGGCACCAACTGAGACGGAGGATGCAAATTGTCATCAAAAAATAAATGTCTGATGACAATCATTATTGAAAAAAAAGATTTAGAAAGCTATCCATTCACAATACTGCACCTTCTTCGCAAATACAAGAACCATATTTGTGGCTGCTTCCCGTATTTGTTGGTTTTCATTGCTATCATGTTGCTTGTAAAACCTGGGTTATTCTAATGAACAGAAATTATGACTTGAATTTGGGTAATGCTTATGACCACACAAATAATCTATTAGTAGCAATAGTGTCAGCTGGAGAATTAATGCTACAAGTGGATAACATTACGCTACTTGAAACCAGTAGCTCTTCACACAGTAGAAGACTGAGAGTCCTATTCAGCAAATATTCAGGGTCCTATGGCTGTGGCCACTGAGGTTCCAGAAGCTCTCGCTGAGTCTAATCCTGATTCAGGAACCAAAATGATATGCTGTGTATATATTTCTCTGCACAGCCTGGATGTGCTGGACACCCTCCCCCACTTGATTCCTGGGAAGGAAAAAAATATGTCTCTGTTTAGCTCAGTGACGTGAAAAGCAATCCACAGTAATGAAATCTAAAGAAGTTAGCCAGGCATGTATGAAAAGAACAGGATGCCTGTAAAAAGGGAAGAGCTGTCAAAACCTAATTGTGGGCTCTGACTGCAATAAAATTTATGAAAGAGGGAAGACAGATTGGACATAAGGATGTAGACAACTTTGGCTAAGAGACACTTCTCGTATTCTGGGAAAGAGTAACCATTACACTACTCCTCACGTGCTTTGTCAAGCCATTCCTATCAATGCTTGGCTACAGCTGAGAGCTTGGTGATGTGTTTTCTGAACCCAGCTCCCAAATGCCCAGGTAGGTATTTCAAGTGTGGCACTTCGGCCAGTACCTAGCTTGTCATTGAGGGCACAAAGATATAGGCAGAGCTCCCCCACTTTGCTCAATCTTCTTTCACAGTAGACTTGCATGTTGGCAGCACCCATGCTCTGAAAAGGCGTGGTGCATTCCCACTGCCTGAGAGCACTCAAAGGTCTCCCTGCTGTAACTGTGCTGCTGTGGTCCCCAGGCACCAGTAAATGTAATTGCTTATGGAGACAGGGCAAGACTGTGGTATTTTTGCCATTTTGTAGCATCTTCCTATTGCCTGACAATTATTTATGGAACTGCCTAGGGTTAGTGCTTACAACCAAGTAGGTAAAGTCCTCAGTTGCATTCTAGTAACAAGGCTGCATAAAGTATATGCAGAGAAGCTGCAAACTGCCTGCCTCTGTACATTAGGTGCTTTCGGCATTGCTCGTGGCTTGATATGAATAGGATGGTTTTTCCTGTCTTTCAGCATTGGGGGTAACATTGTGGCTGTTCATAAACATAGTAGTTTCTTTTGACTGGGGTTACTGCCTGACTTTAGCCAGTGATAACAACAATAAAAATAAGTCATGGTAACTCTTAGGAAGCAATTAGATGAATTTTTGTGTCTCATGAATCAGGATTAGCATTCCCTGTATCAGGGAGAGGATTAGACAGAGGGATTAAAAGGACATCTTTACCCCACTGGACTCTGTGGAATAGCCCCTGAGGATATGGCTAAGAAAGAGTTCAACAGGAATGCCAGATTTCTGCTGAATAGGTTAAAAGGGTGAGGAAGCCTCTTCGGCAGCCATCCAAGCGCAGAAGACCTGCATAACATTTCTGCTGAATAGGGCCCTAAAGACAAAAAACAAAACAAAACAAAACAAAAAAACCATAGGAACCTTGAAAAGCTTTTCTGATTGTGTGGCTTCTTATCAACGCCTCAGATCTCCAGAGACACTTAAGCATTTTTTTTTCAGTGCAGTTAGGCATCCCTTGAGATGTGCTAGTGGCATGGATGATATATTCTTACAAGAGAAGTCAGATTAGGTTGTTATATATAAAAAAAATAGGTCTTGGTTGCTCTGTAAACAAGGTCCATTTCTTTATATCAATTATCAGTGAAAGTTACCCAAGATCTTATTTAAAAAACAAACCCAAACCCTTAATCCAGTGTATAATGTTTGGTGTTTTCAGGTCTATGTTAAAGACATTAATTACTTTCTGTCCCCCTAAAATTGAAAGGAGCAGACTTAACTTAAGTGCTGTGTTTGACTTAACATCGGTGTTTCCAAGCCCTTTTCTAGGATTCAGTGCATGCATGTGGATCTTGGTTTTGTTCATAAAATTTTATCCAACTTCTAATGCCATATGGAAGAATTTTCACAATTATAGTAATGGGTAAGCAAGAAAGAAAAGTCTTACCTCTGCAAGAGGATGCCAATGAGCAATGGGTTTCCGAGGGTATGAGAGCATTTCGTTCCAGTGGTCGCGACCTAGACTTTCTGCATCGTTGCCTACTTGACATACTCCAATGATCTCATTGTGACCTACACTGTGAAAATGTTCCATAATATTTTTTTCTTAAAATTTTACCTTTAGAACCATACCATTTACATATTTCATTAGAAACATTAATCACAGATTTTTAGAATTAATTCTTGCCTGAAAAATGTAATGAACTATAAAATACATAGGTCTGCTCTTTGCATTTCCCACTAATCAGAATAATTTCATGTTTTCCCCGTTATAGCATACACTATGTGTCTGTGTGCATTTGTTTCTTATTTTTGCATGAAGAATGCAAAAAGTTCTTTGCTTGTGTTCTGTAATTAGTTGCAAATACAAGTAAACTCTAGCCCACAATTTTAGAAATGGAGGCGTGTGTTTAAGGGGTTAGCGTAACTGTGCACAAACAGAACATCAGTGTGTGGACTGTCTGATTATATGTTCAGTTATTTCAGTTCTGGTAAGCACGTATGCAGCTTAGGTATGTCAGTTATGGATGCAAATCTGTATTTTAAAATTTAGAAAGGAAATTCTGCCTGGCAATAAAAGAAATTTTAGTCTTCTACAAAAGTCAACATGACATTAATTTCCCATTTATTGGGAAAAAATGATAACTTTGTTTCTGGATGCAAATCTACTGTGCAAGACTTTGTAAGCCAATAGATTATGTTATTTTACAGCTACAGGTATCTCACCGGTCATAATCCATAACAGCTATTGACAAGTTAATTTGGTCAATGTTTTCTGGAGGGACATCAAAGACTATGGCTTCATTGTAAACAGGATTAAGGGTATTCCTCTTGATGGAAGTTTTTCTTTTCTTTAGTCGCCTTCCTTCACACATTAAAGAAACCTTCACGTAGGGATCTGTGTGAATCATAAGAATAATGTTAGTGTTCTTTTGCTGTTTTTAAGCAAACATAAATGGAAAGTGAAGGGGGCAGCCTTCTTGTATGCCCATACCTGCTTGCAGAACTAGTCACCTCAACCTGACTGGAATTTGTGCTTCTTTATTACCATGGAATGCCTGGGAGGCAGTGGAGCTTTGAAAGGTTTACCTGGTTGACTGCTTATAATGAACAATTTAGGATCAAGAAGCTTCTTGTTGTGTATCGACTTCTCAAAGGGTATGAAAATATCCACTGAACTGTGTTATACATGACTGTTTTATACAACAGCCTGTGTATCAGCCTATTTATAACAGTCCAATTACTTGTAGGATTTGTAGGACAGATAGAAGACGACAATATTTTACACAGTGGGATTTACTGATGTATGGTTAAATATAATTCAAAGTGTAACAATTAATGGCTTATATTTCTCAAGAGAATTATAATTATTTTTAAACTCCTGAATGTAGTAAAAAAAGCTATTTCTTTCTAGCTCCTTTCTGGGAGCTCTACAACTCCCTGCTAGTATTTAGAAGTCATCTATGAACTCTTATTTACATTAGTTTCTTGTTTTCATCATCAAATTTTGAAAGGGTTGCTGAAAGGAGTCTGGGATGGTGACTGTTTTGTCCATATGCCAACAACAGCAGAGTTGGCTCAGTGGCTCTTGGAGACTGTCTGAGAGGGTCAGTCTGCCTCTGTGCCATAGCCATAACTAATAGTCTGCTGTGCAATCGAATTCCCAGTGTTACGAACGCATTTTGGCCAACTTGTGCTATTCTGAATCACAGTGGCTTTAGAAACAATAATCTTGCTGTCTTTTTAAGAGCAGATTATTTTAAACCGTTGGTTGCAGCAGAACAAACTAAAATATGTTATTTACTTCTCAGAAACTCCTGTACTCAAGTAACTCAAGAGCTTGCAGTATAAGAACCCTCTTCTGAAAAATCATTCTGGGAATTGACAGTGCTGAGTTCTGTGGCTTGGGAGGAAAATGGGACAGAAATCCACGTTGAGCATTAAATCATTCCTACCTGATGCTCCTGTGATATCCATTGCCTTTAGATTTCTTGCCTTTATTATTGTAATAGTTAGTCTACCAGCTGTTGGAAGGTAGCAAAGTGAAAACATCAGGTCACCAAGATCCACATTATCCTGTTCCAAGGAAAGAGAGACAATGTGAAGCAGAACAATTTTCCCTAGCCATAACAGGAGCTAAAGGTAAAATATACCTTTGGGGATTTGAAGCTATGCAAGCAAAAGCTGAATTCTCATTGTGAAACATACCTGAAAAAATAGACGCATATCCGCATACAATGTTGAAGTCGCTATGTTTGTTGCTAGACCACCAAAGTTCTCAAGTGTAAATGTGGTTATAGTTTCTAGCACTCAGTCCTTGGAGATGAAACACATTTAAGTGATGAGGCAGTAGAATATCTTTGTTCTATTTTATGTTTTGTAATGATTTGTGTGTATCGTTGACAAGTTGCAACAGATTTCTAGGCCTTTCCTTCTGGTCTGCAGAAGGATACCCACAGAGAGGTTCACAGAAAGAACATTGGTTGGGCCGGGCAAAGTTTTATGCAACTCTCAAGGTGTAGTAGGGGTGAAGTCACTATGGTAATGGAGCAGTCTCCACCAGAAGTAGAGTAAGGACATTACTTCCTGCGCCTTGCGTAGACAAGTGAGCTCCTTCAAGTAAGCTTATCCACCTGCTTCATTGATAGAATGATTTGCAACCCTTTCCTATGTCAATGGCATCAGGGTTTCAGAAAGGTAGTAGAAAATGAGCAAACCCTCTTTGCAGTTACAAAGCATGTGGTTTTTTTTAAAAGGAAATCCAGATCTTATATAAAAAATATAGTGAATAAAGGATTCTATTAAATGATTTCCGGGATTTGATTAGTATTTTTTTGACTGAGCAGTGAAATGGTACTTTTATAGACCTATCTCCTGTAACTTAATATTTCACTCTTGACTGAAAAAAGTTATCCTGTTCAGCAAATTCAGAGCTACATTCTAGGTTTTATAGGGAAGGGAAATACAGCTGTTGTGGAATATGTGTAGTTTGCCCACCTAGCTTTGTGCAATAGCTTCTCTCCTTTCTCAGGTTGGCTCCTTCTGTGTCAGTCACCAAAATATGAAGGGTGGTGGATGACATAGAAGGTGAGTGAAAATACCTTGAACCAGCTCCTTACAGTTTAGTGTTTGTCTCTGAGCTAGCTGCTGTATAGGCCAATGCCCAGAGCCTATGCAGTCACTTTATGCAGCTTCATGAGTTAGCAGGGGACACATGCAGGACAGAACAAACTGCTGTTGCAGAGTTGTAGAAAAATGTTATGTTGGAAGGGATTTCTAGAGGTCACTTGATCCAACCCCTTGCTCAAGAAAGGCATCTTCACTTTACTTCTTCTCAGCTCATGCAAAGGAAAAAGAAATCATGTATATTAATTCAGAAATAGGTCCTTTCCTTGTGCTGTTATTGGAGAGAGCTGCTGTCAAAGAAGGAAAAAGCTGGTATTATGGGCCCTTTGTCATTAATAACTCGCTTTTAATCCTGACTTGACTTCTTCAACTATCATCTTTTCCATTCTAAAGATCAGTGTTTCATGGTAGCTGTAAAGCTAATAAAAGTTGTGACATGGTCAAGATAGCTGATATGACTCACCCTGTTTAGTGCCTCTTGATGGATCATACCTGGAAGCAGACCTGCTGCAACAAACTGTCTCACTGACTCACTTTGACTGTGGGAGGATCAAAGTGCTGTTTGAGAAGGTGATGCTGTAAGAAGTCCTACAGGCTAAAGTGATGTCAGCACATCCAGGAGAAATTTCTCTTGGTTAACACCTGCACTTAACATTACAGGAGGAATAATTGATCTCTGAAATTTTCCCAGTGGTCAGCTGGAGCTTGATACCTATAACCCGGGGAACAGGAAGCAAAGATTTCACTTATACTTCCCATTGTGAGGAAGAAAATCTTCCAGAATTTAAGTGTTTGACTTCCTCAGCTCCGAGGTGCTGAGATTTGTAACTGTGGAATTCTCTCTCGTGCTGCTAACCCTGCAACTCTGGGGGGAGCAGAATTTCATAAGCCATTTAAAGAAATTATTGAGTGAAGCCAGATTTTGGCAATCTGGGGAATTTTCACTCTGGCAAACTTTGATTGAGAGGTTATTTTTCATTAATTGGTCACAAACTTTTAGAAGATAGCATCATTGAATCACTCAGTTTTTCTCTGACCATAAAGAAGCCCATCAGGCATCTGTTGTTTTAACTGTGTATCTCAGTATTCTTAGATATTGTCAACTATGTCAAAGTCATTCTGTGTTCAACTCCAGTGCTCCGCTTGATGATTAGGTAATTCATTATGTGAATACTGTAAATGCTTTACTGTTACTGCCAAATACAAGAGTTTCTATTCCAGATTTGATCATCCTGAATGAACATTTTAAAACCTTTTATCAGTTCTTATCAAGAAGTTACTAGGTAAATGAATTACTATACAATTCTTTTAGATACAAATTCCAAGAAATATGTTATCCCTCTGCATAAATGAATTCATTAGGAAAGAAGAGATCACATGTATTGAATACAGTATTAGGGATTATGCCATAATATACTTATCCATAAACTTTTCCTTACATTTGAAAAGTAATCTTCACCTACACTGTGATGTATTTTTTATCAAATGTTACAATGACAAAAATACTTTGTTAATGCTTTTCCAAAAATTGCACTGGGCATTATACAGAAAAACCTTGTTAAACTGGAAACCGAGCCTGCAATTTCTTCAGTCTTTTACAGTTCTAGAAGTTGTAAGTGTTGCAGAAATGGATCACAGATGATTGTGAGATTCAGTCTGTTCATAAGCCAATGCTAGTAGTAATCTAACCACGGCAGTCTGAGAATGTAATTGAAGGAAAGCTTGCAGGCAGAAGCAGGAGAGAGACATACTTTTTTGGCAGGCAAATCCTTCTCTGAGTCTGAAAAAGAAGCCCTGTCTTCTCACACTTTAGTTTTGATTTGTAGTGAATTAACTACTATTCCATAATACTGGTTACTTGTAAATGTTTTCTTAATTTTGGAAAGACAGATTTTCTAACAGAGTGAGCCTTTCCCAGTGCCCTGGCTATTCCACCCTGCTTACCCCTATTTTCTGTAATTGAAGGGCATTTTTAACTGTTCCAAACATTGTAAATTTTGCTGTTGGTGCTTCAAGGTTCAACTTAATGAGGGAATGTTCTTCAAAGAGTACCACAAACTGTGACTGCACCACAGAATCTGCATGTGTGTGTTCATCTGTCTGGGTAACTGGAGGTCAGTGGTGTCACAGGCATGACCGTTACATCCAGCAAACACAGGTCCTTACTATAAATTCGGTTTCTTAATAGAACCAAGGTCTATATAACAGAGCACAGAGAGGATTATTGCACATCTTCACTAATTTAAAATCACTGAGCCACATGGCTTAAGCCATGGATTGTCACTAAACGTGTACTGTATTATTAAGAAATAGCTTTAAGGAACAGAATTAACAAGCATAGAGGGCAGGATCTTCTGCAAGGATCTCAATAAGCATTGAGTACTTATGTGTTACTATGTATGCTTGAGAACATGTGGTGATATAAATATTACACTGCCAGAGACATTTTTAAATTCCTGCTTAGGAAAAGATTTCATAATATTGTAGGTTGTCAAGTCATGTATTTTGTACATTCCAAATTTGTGTCTAACTTTATTTAGTGTGGTAGTAATACATATTGTGCAAGTTACAGTGCAACCAGTACAGCCCTAATATAACCAGACCAAAAGGCTGGTTAATAGTATTAATAACTTAAAAGAAAATATTTGAAAGAGAATGAAATTACAATAATAATTTATTTATAGGAATATGGCCTATATTATTTTTATTTTGGCCTGTTCAGCAGGAAGGATATTGTAAGAACTAAACAAATATGCTGTGATAAACATACCTAAGGTCCAAGCTCCTCTCCCATTGTCCTCAAAAATTGTCCACGATCAAAGCAAGAAAGCACTACCTCCATTTTTAATCTATAACCTGCTCACTCCTGTATTCTGAAAAAGGTAGAACAAGATTGGTGCCCAGGCTTCAGCTTTAGGCTTGGGGTGATGGCTGAGTGCCTTGATGTTGTTGGCTGTGCCTTACCTGTGAGCCGCACAACCTGTCTGATGTCTCTTTCTGATAATTCTGCCTTTGTCTCTGAGCCCATGTTCTGTTAATGTAGTCTTTTATTCAACAGGGCAAGAGCATGAAGTATCTTCCTTGAAAAATTGCCCTGGGAGAGTTAGATGTATTCAATACTGGGTAGCAGTCAGCTGGAGAGTTCAAACCAGAGGTGTAAATCACAAGGTTTGCCTGAAAACTGTATCTTCACAAAGGGAATGAATCCCTTACTGGAACCTCAAGATAAATAAGACCCTTTCATTGCTGTTAGGAGAGTGGAGACACGACCTCCCTCACATTATGCTTCCTCCTTGTTCCATTTCTGGTGGAAATATTTGATATATCATAAAAATCATGGCTTCTACTGAAAGGTTTATTGTTCCTGGTTTTCCCAGAAAATGTTTCTGGTTTCCCCCCTGCAAAACTAACAAAGTGATAATATATCTTTTAAAATGCTGAATTCCAATAGTAATGTTAATAGCTTGTTAGTCTATAGTCACACAGTATTTATAGATTTTAAAATTATTAATTTCGTTAAAGATTAGCCTGCAGGATAAATCACTCCCTAGTACTGTGTCTACAGCTCCATGCTGGTGCTTAGGTGAGTATAACTCAGCATATTAAACAGGGAGACATGTAATCTTAAAAATGACTGAAATGATGGGCCCTTAAATGGCTTCACGTTTAATTCCTTGGAGGCTGCATTAAGAAGCGCAGGGTGGATCAAACCTTCTCAGTGAAACCTGTACGTTACCTGGTAGTTAGGGAGTTTCTGACAAATGGGGATGACATTTGGGATCAGATTTCTCCTCTCCTTTCTCATAAATACATTTGGGTGCAGAGAATGGGTGTGTAAAACCACGCAAAACAGGCAGCAAGGGATGGAAGGAAACAAGACAAATTATAGGTTACGCCTTCTGCTTTTGCCTTTGGTCTAGAATAAGATATGCTGTCCTTGAGTTAGGCAATCATAAGTTTTGAGCCCATTTCTCCAGAAACTTGCATTTTGTATTTCTGGAGCAGACAAGCTGTGATAGGTTGCTATCACGTAGTGCCTGTGCCACCCTAATTAAAGCATATATCTCAATTATATCAGGTTCCTCAGTTCCCCATCTATAAAAAGACAGACACTACATTTTTACTTTTCTGGTATGTTGCAAAAATAATGCTAATTATGGATTGTGAGGTGCTTAGATGTATTTTTATGAATCTCATCAATTTACCATTAATGGGAGCACTTACAGGCAGTGGTGCCCTTGCTTATTTCTTCTAAAGTTGCTAAGTGTTGAATGAGGTTTTCAAGGCACTAGTGATTTTAGAGATTTTATAAATTCTTATTGCTGTGTCAGAGCTGTACAGCTCAGGCAATGGTAACTTTGCATACTACCTCCTTTAGCAGTTATACATGTCTCTGCAAAGGTCACTGGAAAAGAGAAAAATAGCAGAGGTTTCATGAAATGAGATGATATCATATGAGCTTCTGAAGCACAGAAAAGATTGATTACTAATATTTAATTAAATTCTCTCTTTTTTTTTTTCTCCTAGCTGAGGAGCATTAGTTGTATATTAAAAAAAAAATCTTCCTAGTTATTTCATAATCTTTATTGGAATTAATGGAATTATACTTCTGTAATGCAAGACAAATTTTACTGTACATCATTAATATTTGATAATGTGGGGTTTTGAATTTTGCAGGGATTTATTTTAGAGAAGGTTCACTCTGCTAAGATGAGGATAATTTAAGTATACTAGGTATACATGTGAAGTCTAAATGAATTAAAAATACTTTAAGCAGTGCTATCTGCTCTTTGGGATATACATTTATTAAACTGTTCATCTGTGTTGAGAAGTCTGGATTCAAATTTGAGTGAGCTAAGATATTAATTCAATTCAGGTACATGTCCAGGACACAAATATTATGCAAATACCACACTAAACAAATTTGAGACTCTAATCTCTTTGGAAATGATTGTAAATCTAAAGTATCTAACATGACAAACTCATGAAGTTAGCTCTACAGTTTTTATTATTTCATCATAGAATTATTTTGAGTTGTATGTATGAGAAATGTATATTGAGAAAAATGCTTTAGAAATGTTTGATTTTAATTGAATTTGCACGTGACTAGAAGAGTGCCAGCTGCCTTCTCATTACACATTTTAAGATGAATAGAGAAGATATGACTGGAAAATTCTATTTTCATGACATCTTAAATCAAATAAATGAACTCTAGTAAAGTAGGCATTTATTAATGCCTCAATCAAACTATATCTACAGAGACATGATTAAGTAAAGTTTGTGGAAAATGGGAATGGCCTATCTTTTACCATTATTCTTTCAATACATCAATGTCATGCTATTTTTCATGTTGTACGTTAATTTGCAAATTGTATTATTTTCTCAGTGTGATTCCATTTTTTGCATTTCATTGTCTTCATTTCTTTTATTCATGGTTTTCTTTAAAAATGAAAGCAAATAAGTAAAGAAGCTTTTAGAGCTAGGTATGTGAAAATGAGTCTGATATCACTAGAAAAGAACATTAAAAACAATTCTGAAACTCGGTTTCTCTACAGTGAAGGAATATAAGAAAGCTGAAATGTTTGATTGTAATTCAGTCTGGATTTTATATTGCTTTGCGTACACAGTATAATGCCTATACAAGTGTATGAAGTGTATATGTAGAAGCTAGTCTGATGGGATGCACAAAAAGGCAGGATAGAAAGGGCACCTTTGACTCCCTAGTAGTCTCTCCATGGGTTTACTACCATTTGTTACTTAGCACACTGATAAAAATGCTGGCCCTGAGAGATTCTTGCATGACTAATGCAGTGAAAGGTATCATCAGCTAAAGAATCTAAGCAAAAAAAGACTTACAAGGGGGAAAGAAAGCACTTAGGCCAGCCAGCCAACAGAAGGTGTTTCATGTTCCAATTTAAAAAAAAATCCTCTGACAGCTAAGTTCAACTTCAACTTTACTGCTTAACTAAGCATGTAGCTTGATTTTTCTCTGTTAGGATTTATATTAGTAATGCCAAGATGATAGTACAACAGAGTTTCTACTACCTTTGCTCTGAGGTATTCTGGACCATCTTACAGTCAGATAGATGTCTTGCCCGACAGACCAATTCTGAATACCACAACTTTGTGCTGTACTTTGTAGGGACTGAAAGAAGCAAGAATCCTTCCTGCAGACCAGGTCGTAAGTCTCTATGATTATCAGCTCAGGGAGTGTATGTTCTTATTTTAACTTACTCATAGTTTTGCCTAGCATCTTGGCAACTTCTATATAAAGACTGTATCAACAGTAAAGCATCCAGCAGATAGCATATCCTCCATCTCTGCTTCAGAGCCTGGAGATCTTTTGATGTAGATTTTTGTTGTTTTTTTTTTTTCTCCTGTTTCTATCCTCCTTGTGTCATGACTACTTTTCTTTAAGGCAGATCACTGCAGTCCACATAAGGAAGATCCTCCAGACATGACTTTGTGTTGTGCCAGTCAGTCAAGATATCTTAGAATGTGGGTAGCTGGAGTCAAACGATAAGCCTTTTGCCTTCATATATGTTTTAGAACAATCCAGTTAATGTCTTTGAGAAGAACATACATGTATCTTGCTCTTGCCACAATGTCCTTAATAAGTCAAGGACAGAGGCCTTTTCCTGTAGGCAGTCAATGTATTTATCTCTCCAAAGACCCAACATCTCCACTGTCATAATTTATATCCTATAAATAGGATGGCAGTGATTAACTGAAACTGCCTTTCCAATCGGTTAGCTGCATATTGTTCTCAGTTATCTGAATGCATTTGCAGAATATATTTGTTCTTACTGAGACATTTAAGACTTTATTGATAAATTATTCTGTAATAAGATCCTTACTTTAAAAAAGCCTCCATTCAGTAAAGATAAACTTCATACACATATTTTTAAACATATGCTTAAATCCTATAGATTTTACTTTGAATCCTTTACATAGATTTTCAATTCCCAACAACTAAAGTGCTTTCCTGAATCTGGACTTAAGAGTGAATCTAATGAATCATCCTGTAGCTATTCAGATAGAGATAATGTCTTAATTTGTTCCAAACTAAATTGATGAACTGGGGAGATAGTCTGAACTGAGCTAATGAAAATTAGTAGAGACATGATTGGAAAAGCTGGAGTACTTGTCCTGTTTATGTGTGGTGGCTGTGTCAGAAATTGATTTCACAAGAAAAACAGAAATGAGGAATTCTGAAAATGAAACTTTTGTAGAAATTTAATATAGGTAATTTTTAACTTCCTCATCAGTTATTAAGAGGAGGAAAGAGTGTGTGCACAGAGTTGTTTCTGAAGGCTTGCTAGATGGCATTGTTGGTCAGAGAAAGAAGTTGTTAAAGTCGAAGTTTCTCCTTGCAAGTTAACTATTCTGCTGAAAAGTATTTTGTTTTCTTGAATTGTTGTTACTGTATGCAACTCTTCTATGACTTGTCACTTTTTACAAAATACAAAGTTCACATTGATTTAATAATGCAAAAAACTCTGCCGTCTGCCCTGACTCTTCTTTTCCAGGCATTGCAGACTGCCTTCTATCATTTTGGTTGTTACTGGGAGGCAGGGGGTGCGTGTGTGTGTGTGGGAGGGGAGGATAGGGAACGCTAGAGAGCAAGAGAAGATCCTTGTATCTTCCTGATCTAATATTTTAAAATGAAAATGTCATAACCTGTAAGATGTGAGTTTACAGGTTAGGTGCTGTGGACAGATTTGCTCCTCCTTTTCTTCCAGTATATCCCACTTCAGTGTATCCCACCTTGTCAGGGTTTACATGTTGCTACCTTTGGTATTGTGCTTCAAAAGTCTTTTGAAAGGAAAGCCTCTTGAGGGTGGGTTTGATTTCACAATGCTAAAGCTTTAAATGATAGTACTTTAGCACACAGTTGACTCAAACCTTTCTCTCTGCAGAGAAGGCAGTGGTGCTTTAGAAATATTGACAAGCTTGGGAACAGCAATGTTCTATATAGGAATAGA
Source organism: Calonectris borealis (assembly GCF_964195595.1). Classification (NCBI taxonomy): domain Eukaryota; kingdom Metazoa; phylum Chordata; class Aves; order Procellariiformes; family Procellariidae; genus Calonectris; species Calonectris borealis. The sequence continues at coordinate 11,528,928 of NC_134325.1, forward strand.
TGTTTGGAGGGCAACTGTTCTCTCAAAAGGAAATGTAAGGAAGACCTTCAGCTGGGAAACATAAGAGTTTTGAGTTAGGTGAAGATGGTAAAAATGGAAGGTCAAGTAGGTCAGGCAGACAGGGGATGCTTCACAGAGGGAAGTTTCACAAAACAATCTAACAGTGTAATCTGGAAAAATGGGCAGTAGTTTCCCAAAGTGAGGACCAAAGCTTTTAATGAATGTCCATCAGTATCTGTCATGTCAAACCCGATAATATTTCAACAAGCTGTAATTGATTTGGATTATACCTCAATTTTTTGTGGAATACTGAGATTGAAAAAACAAAGAAAACCAGAAGCTAATGGCATTGTAGTGCACAGTATCTTACAACACAAACTAATCTGGGTTGGTGGTGTGGTTTAACCCGGCAGGCAGCCAAACACGACACAGCTGCTTGCTCACTCACCCCCTGAAATGGGATGGTGGGGAGAATCCAAAAAAAAAAAAAGTAAAATTTGTGGATTGAGATAAAGACAGTTTAATAGAACAGAAAAGGAAGGGAAAATAATAATAATAATAATAATGATGCTAGAATATACGAAATGAGTGAAGCACAATGCAATTGCTCACCACTTGCGAAAAATGCCCAAAACAGCGATCGGTACTTCCTGGACCACGCCTCTTATTTATATACTGAGCATGACGTCAGATGGTATGGAATATCCCGTTGGCCAGCTGGGCCAGCTGTCCCAGCTATGCTCTCTCCCAGCCGCTTGAGCACTTGGCAGAGCATGGGAAGCTGAAAAGTCCTTGACTAGCAGGGTACTTAGCAAGCACTAAAAACATCAGTGTGTTATCAACATTCTTTTCATACTAAATCCAAAACACAGCACTAGGAAGAAATTTAACTCTATCCCAGCCAAAACCAGGACAGTTGGCCAAACTTGCTGACTTAAAAGAAAACTCTTGATGAACATCACACAGATGGAAAGAGGTAAGAAAATAAGGCTTCATGATTTCAAGGCTAAATGCTGGCTCGTTGTAAGAAGGGGAGGCTAAATTATGTGTTAAGTGTTCACTATCTCTAGGCAAATGTGAGTTTGAAAAAAATGAAGCAGCAAATCCATTCTAATGCATAAAATTACTTCTACCGTGAATTATTTGCCAGTTACCTCTTGCTTCCATTCTGACTTAACTTGAAAGTAATGTTTAATTATCTCAATATCCCACTAATAATGAAAATCTCAAATACATCCAAGAAAAACTGCAAGGGAGGAAACTGGTTTTAAAAATAAGTTAACTAATCAAAATATTTTAATCCAAAATGTCTTGCCTGTTAATATTTTTTCCTAGTGTGTTAAAATGAAAATGTCAATTTAAACTAAATATGTATGAAAATTAATGGGTTGGCCTTTTATTCTACCTTGAATTACAACAGCTGCATGTGAACTCACAGCTCACTAAAATATCGAAAGATGCTCTACCTTCTAACCCCACTCAATTACCTGTTCGTGCACGGGGACTGGAAGCAGTCAGTATGTCAGGGCCCCGAGGGCACTAACAGGCCTTACTTGGAGGCCCTGACCGCCCCCCTGCCCATGGCCCAGGTCCCCATTTCAGCCCAGCCCGGGGCTGGTGCTCCCTGACCCACTGACACCGCAGGGTGCTGGTCTCCAGCTCCCCACGGACCTGCCCTGCCCGGCCATGGGCCCCGCTGAGCCAGGCCCACCCACGGGCCCATGTCCCGGCCTGGCTTGGCCCATCCCCAGGGAGCTGGCTGATGCCAGGGGCTGCCCCCCCATTCCCCGGCCTGCCCCGCTCCCCGGCTGGGGCGGTGGGACGGGACCTGGCTGGCGAGGTCCTGCCCAGCAGCACCCGGGTCCCCCACAGCTCCTGGCATCCCAGCCCCAGGGAGCAGCCTTGCGCCCTGACACAGTCTTAATTAAGGATAAAGTTTCATGGAGTGGCCATTCTGTATATAAAAAAGCTAATATGGACATGCTGCTGAAATTAGATGAAATTAAAGCTTTGGGCCCTACTAACATTTCCTCACCTTTCCTTAGCACTGAATGTCATTCTCAGTGCTTGCATTTTGTGTTGTGTAAAGCAGCCGTCTTTTATATCGTGAATTCTGAGCACATCATTCTGAAAAGGAGAGAAACTAAGTATCTGGGTAGTGCTGAAAAAAGATGGAGAGAGTCACAGTATCAGCAAAAAAAAAAAAGTTCTTTTCAGTCTGCATAAGCGCTTACAGTGTTTTGTGGACGTATTCATTATGCTTACATTAGGTGTTCTTTACTGACTTCCTTTCTATTCAGGCTTAGCACAGGTTGTACGCAAAATGGGTAATAAAGAAAGGCCATTTTTATAAATCTGAATCTACTTTTAGTCTAAATAAAAGTTTGCTCTACAATTTTGTTTTTGAAGAAGTTGATATGAAAAAAAGAATGGTCCAAATAATATAGTGTGTTTGAAAACTAGAAAGCTAATGTCAAACTTTGTGTTGTAGTAGCATGTCTTTCTTGCCATTCCAGAGCTTTTCTCTGAGATACGTTTAATTTTTTTTTTCAATTTTTTAAAAAAATCAAGTATCTCTTGTTGGGTTTTAGCCACCTGCTGCCTAATTCCATCCCAGGTCTAATTTCAGTAAAGATATGGTGGTCTGTTGCTATAGACGTATCTGTGTACGTGCCCTGGGAAGGCCAGGAGGGGATCATTCTGCTCAGGGCTCTGTAATGAACGCAGAAGCTGGAGAAGCACATGTGCGTTGTTCATTGCAAACAGGCAGAGAAGAAGCACTTTGCCCTAGATTTTGACCACTTGAATATAATGGGCTCCTTTCACAGACCACTAAAATAACTATTAGTGAACAGTGTATTGTCATTAATCCAAACTCTGTCTAATAATTTTAAAATTCTTGTGATACCTGGAAATCAAATCCAAGTTCAATGAAAACCCTGGTATGCCCTTTCTCTCTCTCTTTCTGATCCTTTTTGGCTTCTCATCCCATTAAAAAATAATAAGGTATACCTAAGGCAGACTTTTCAAAAGTAATATTTTCTATGTGCATCTCCCTTTAAGTTTGGTGACCATTTAGCAGGTGGGGAAAGAAGCATGGGTTTATGAATCTATTTCTCCCATTTTTTTTTCTAAGAGATTTTCTTTATCATGATTTAGAGTAAAGTTATTTTTTCTTTCAAATAGGTACCTTTCCTGGGTTTCCTCGTCATTTTAAAGACAAGGATTAAGTATCTTTCCATTGAAGTTTCTCCATGTGTTTTGTTTCTCTAGAGACAATTGTGTCATGCATCCTTTCATGCATGAATACTGAGAATACTTCATGTTTTTTCTGGTAAAAAGTAGCTTTTTTTCTAGAGCTCCCTGATGTTGAAATCCTATTACCTTTGGAATTGACTTTGTTACTATTAAGTGGTGTAACTAAATACAAAAAGTTGGCTTATGATCTGTCACCTGTATAAGCAATAACACTGGTGCCCTACCAGACTCAAATGCACCATCCACAGAAAGTACCAATATAAGAGAAATGATGAAAAGGGATCATTATGGCTTAAAAAATGTATCTGAGAGCATTCCATGTAACCTTCCATTAGACTGAAAGAGCAACTAAATTTCACAACATGCATTTTACTGGTAACACTTCTCTGTAAAATTACCCACTTTTAACAATAGTAAAGCAATTTCCATAGAAGTTTCATTTACTTCTTAGTAATTTATTTAAATGGGTCATATAGAAAAGAAAATCACTGCAAATTTCAAAGCAAAGCAGCCAAGGTAAAGAGACTACTTCACTGCTAGCAATATTCTGTAAATGGATTGGGTGAAAAAGTGTGCAGTTGTACTGCTTTGATTGTCCTTGCAGAGCAATTCCATTTTAATTGCAAGTTAAATGGAAGAAGAATATAATCATGGATGCTAAGGTTAATCCTACAAAATACGTTTATTAAATATGTCAAAATATACAAACCCCCTAAATCTTCAATACTGCAAAATTGTCTCATTTTATACCTTAGAATCTCTCTGGTTTTCAAATACAAAAGGAATTAAAATAATAGAGGGAGGAAGGAAGAATGAGAATGACAATAAAATAAATGATAACAAGACAGCGTCATTCCAGAAGTGTGAAAAGGAGGACTGCTTTCATCCTTTATTTCTCAAACCATGCTACAAAGAAAACTTCACATTTGAATCAGGAAAGAAGTTCGGGGTTTGGTGGTTCTTTTTTAGGGGTGAATCACAGAAGAGAACGGAGGCTCTTCTGTTTCCTCCCAGAGATGCTACTGACAATTTCTTAATAGACTGCTGTGTAAAATTTGCCGGCCATGTAACATGCCGATATGCTGTTGGTATATAATCCTCTGAGGGCAAACCTCCCTGACTCACCTCCTGAATCGATGCCATGGAATCTGTGGTGATCTAACAACAAGGGGTTACTTATACCACCTCTCTTAGGCAATGCCGGGAACATGTCAGTGTTTCTCAGTATCTTAGCTGCTGATGCTGCCGAAAAGCTCATGCAAATCCAGCTACCTACTTTTCTTCAGAGACAGTTCTGGACCATCGCCATTAAGACACTTAGGCTACGCGGATGTGGTGAAGGAGAATTTATGCTGTTGCTGTGTATCATTCACCTACCTTGCAAACAAATAGAATATTTTAATCTTGAAGCTGTTAAGCAGTTTACCAATCCAGTACTACATCTACTTTGAAACTGTACAGAAAACCATGTTTAAAATAAAACTAAAGGCTGTGAGGAAGCTGAAGAAAGGGGAAGGAAGAAGACAGAAATCCATTTTAGAAAACGCAGACTCTGAAATCAAGTATATCATCCAGGTGTCTACAGTGTGAGCAGGGGAAGATGTGATTGTGTAGAGTGTGATAACAGTTCTTTTCCTGTAATACTTGTTCTCTATCAGATATGCTCGTGCCTCCCTATTATATTTAGACGTGTACTGCAGGCAATTTTAGGACCACTTTAGTGAGCATGTTTCCTCTCTTAAAGAATGCACAGAGGGTAGTATAAGATGTGAGATAAAGAGAGCACTAAATATAGAAGTGCTTGAGTGCTTTAAGTCCATAAAAGTGAGTCAACAGAACTTCCTTCTCTTAGAAGACTTTTCTTCTAACTTGTTTTACTTTACACATGCTACATGTGAAATGTACCTAGAGAAGAAAATTATTTTTTTCTGTGGCTTGTTTTAGCCTCTTCCTGACGGCATCATGTGCATTTGTGTGAGGTGAGTCCTGTGAGCTGCCCAGACTTTTACCTGGTTATGTTTATATTCAGAATAACTACTGTTATTAAGTACATACTAGCCTATAGGTAGGAAAAAAAGTTGCATTTTTAGAAAGTCTATGAGTAATTTAGTAAATGGTTATCTCACAGTCACTTAGATGCCTTCTTAAATTTTTGGTTTAGTTGCTTATAATTTAAATAATTTGATAGTTTTGAAATGAAATTAAAGTGTGAGTTGACTTGTCATAAACGGTGAGTTCACTTTAGAACTCATTGCTACTTTGAGAATGATCAATGATTTTGGGTACTCAGTTTGACACCTTAAAAGGGCCTGACTTTAATTTTTGGAAGGAAGTATGATTTTGAAAGAATTTAGTGTGGTCACAGATTTATCAGAGATAAATCAGTTATCTCTGACCATCCTGACTCATAACTTTTGGAGCAAGACTGTCTGAAAAGAAGGATAGTATCTTTTTTTTTGTGTTGCTTTAGCACTGAAAGGTTTCCTGAAATAAATCAGTTTTGAGAAGAACAAGAGAGTGGCTGGATGGGGGTGAAGAGAGTGAGCATCTACTGCTATATCTACTGGTTTGTTTTTAAAAAATATCTGTATTTTGATCAAAAAAGTATTACGGTTATAGATAGCATGAAAAGCTTTTTGTATGTTGTTTCATTATAAAAGCTTTGTGTTGTATGAAGTGTTTCTCATGGCTTTCCCAAGAATGCTGACACTCTATATACTGAGTAAAATGAAGAATTTGGAAAAGGAGCTGGCAAATGAGAAACACTGCTGAGCTACTGAAAGGAATGGGTCCGGGGTGCTCACTGCAGAAACCTTGAGGGGAAAAAATCTATTCTGTTTTCATTCTATTAGGACTGCTGCAGCCAGTCAAAAGTTGAAGATGTGGATGTAGAACTCAGGTCATTTCTGATGGAGAGATTTCTATCGGCTTTCTCCAAGACCAAATTTGATAGCTCACTCATATTTTAGCCATCAAATTTGGGGGGAGAGGGAGGAGGAGAAGATTTAAATCTTTGTTGAGCAGGTCATTGTCATGTGTTTGTTTTGCAGAGAGGAATAAAAGGATGGTAATTTGCTTGTTCTGCTGTTGAAGAGAATTTTCTGATGTATATCACAGGTGATTTGTTTACATTATTTCATGTGGCTTTTTGTACTGTTTACAAGATACTATTTCCAAACTATAGCAAGAGGGTATGCATGAAATCTCAGCTTCAGTGGGAATTCTTTCCCTGACTTTACAGTAGAATCAAGAGCTCATCCTGAGTACTACCTGCATAAAATGTTGCGGTCCCAACGGAGTGAAGTTTATTGTTAGATTAGCATTTACTGTAAGATTCTGTGCTCAGTGGAGTACAGACATTGAAAGGCTTTCATTATTTTAAAGCGATGCCTTTCTTCCTGATGATCATAAATAACTCTCCAGGGGGCTCGAAACCAAAGTCTGCTTATTCCTATCTTTTTTGTACACACTTTTGTATACATATTTATTTCATTGTTGGGTTTGTTCAGAAGAGTTATCGTAATGTAGATCAGATGGTTGATTAAACCACAGCTGGCTTTTAAAAATATTTATAAAACTCCAGCATGCTTTTAAAAAGAAAACATGTATAAAGAGTTCTATGAATTCTGAAAACAAATATACAAAATACAGTATGGGAATTGTTCTTTTGCTCTTCTTTGTTAACTTTCATGGTGTTTGGGCAGCAGTTTCTACATGAATAGAAAATATTAGATATTGCATGATATTGCTAATCTCCTATTCATTGCTCCTTTTAAAATAATTTTACTGCAGGAAATGGAAGAGGAAATGCTAGGTAGGAGGAGCAGTGGATTTCAGCCACTTGTACTGTGCTGTTAGTAACCAGTTGCCTGACAAGCAAGGTTATGTTTTCTGATGTTGTGATAAACTGCTATTTTTAAGATGCCAGATTTGGCGCAAGAATCTGAGTGGGGAATTTTACCCCAATAGTTCATATAATCAACTGTGAAAACCTCCAGCTGTCAGTTGTTTTCTGTTTCCCTGCCCATCACAAGCAAGATGCCATCACTAGTCGGAAATCTTCTTCCAGATGGTGTATGTAGCTTTAATTTTGAGTTTGTCTGATGAAAGGAGTGAATGATTAAGCGGTCACTAAGGTAAGCTGTAGCTTGTGACTACTGTTTTCTTGAGTAAATAGTGCATGGTGTTTAATCAAGCAACAAAGTGCCAGAAACATGTAGCTATACAAATCTCAAATGTCATGATACCACAGATGTTGCTAATGCAGTCTCATCATTTGAGCCTGTCACTTCACCAAAGTACATGGTTTGAAATACTCATTCTAATTCTCTGCTAGGGAGCCATAGGAAGGCTCAGACACTGCAAATGACTGTATGCTTCATTTACCCATGTGAATACTTCCAGTGACTTCAGTGGGACTAACTACAGAAGTTATTATAGCTGTAATTCTAGAATTTGAGTGTGCATTGCAAATTGCCTTTCAGTGTTTGTGAGGACTGGTGCAGAATTTGGAGGTTTGCATGTGTTTGTCATTTAATCCTACCCAGGCAAGCACAAAGTGATGTTGCAATGGCCTGTTGTTTTTTTCAGGAAACACTATACTTTATACATTGTTCCTGATACATATATATCTTTCTGAATGTTTAGAGAAATGTGCATGCATGAAGAGAAATTAAATAAAATAGTGAGTTAAAATGAAGATCTCTGCTGTAAAAAGGTAGTAAACTTAGGACTAATAATTCTTGATAAAAAAGCTTTTGGTCAGGTTATAGGTCCCTCAATTTTGCCACTGTTTCTTTAGCTCCGCTCTCAGAAAAATAGCTCAATTGCCATGAAAGGGTAATGCCTGTCCCTCTTCCCTCAGATAGTTTAGCTGCCAAGTAATCTATTTTTTACAAAGTGAAAGAATGGAAGAGCGTAGCTATGTATCTTTTTGCAATAATCTGCGCAAGGTTCTCTACAGAGCCTCGAAAGTGGCCCTCATGCTCTGAAGGGCCAGGGATTGAAGAGAGAAAAGCTGTCATGTACATCTCTGAGGCCTCCCAGGGACAATTAGGGCCTGTATAATATCTGGTATGATACTTGTTGACCATATAACCAAATCTTAGCAAATTGTATTGAGTGTCTTTTAAAGTCTCTACTCTCATTTATGTCAGTTCAGTTGTTTCAACTTTTATTTCTTTCAAACTACATGATCAGCTGCTAAAAGTCTCCTAGATTTTTAGGAGAAAAGCTAGAAAAGCTATAGATATATAAATAGGACATATTGTTCCCTCAGTATGTCCTTTTCCCCCAGTTAGCTCAAACTTCAGCTGCAACTTCTAATGTTTTCTCCCCACAAAGGCAGTGGGGTGGTCTGAAGAAAGCCCTCGTGTGATTATTTAGCAAATGGTATAGCCTTATCTTAATTTTGGCAAGCTCTATAATTTAGCCTGTAAGCACAAAAACCATGCCTCCGAAGCACTACAGTTATGGTCCAGTAATTCCTTCCTTCTGTACAGACGATGGTGTTTCGTCCTGAGTAACAGGACTCTGGAAAGATCCTGGAATTCTGAATGGTTGAAGTGTGAGACACGTTACGTCCTCTGATGAGAGTTTGAAAGGGGACAGACAAATCTTTTGGTGAGAAGAAGAGCCTGTGTATAGTGGCACTTTCTTTTCTACCTATTTACCTGGGACACAGGTGTACTAGAAAAGATGAAGTCAAGACTGTACCCCAGCAAGCGCACATTTTAGGTTGTGGTAGGATGCCAGCCTGTCAGGTATGGTGTGCAGGAGCTGCTTCCCAAGTAGCTAGGCTATCCCCTGCACGAATATCCAGTATGTCTTGGTAAGAGTTCAGAGCACAGTTACAATTAATCTCTAAGTAAATAATATACAATAACAAAAAAGTCCACTTACTGCTTAAATATAAGACCATGGGAAAATAACATGAGAACCGGGTAAACAGACTGTACACAGAGAAAACTGTAAAACTTTGAAATACCCTGTTTGGTGGAGAAAGATGCCTGATAGCTGTGATATCTTGTGGGGATTAAAGGCTAAAAATGGCTTGAGGCTTTTCACATAAGCATAGTATGTTCAGAGGAAAAAATACTTTAAAGTTTGGCTCCAAATATTGAAACTAATTTAAAGAATAGGATTTTTCAGGAATTTTGATGAATCTAAACGCTATTGAAATGCTTTCTGTGACCTCTGCTAGAAAAAAAGACACAGGAAGCATTCCCAAAACAGTTCAATGATTGAATGCGTGTTTGAAGTGATTTTTTTTCCCTGCCTGGCTAAATACATGTTTAACTTTAAAGTTATATAACCTTGTAGAAAAAAAGGCTATGGCACAGTCTAATCTTGAATTATGTGCAGAATGGTTAGATCACCTTAATACAGCTATTTTAGCCTTAACACTGTATGAGTGCTCTTTGCTCATCTTGAAGAATTGCTGCCTATGCCTTGAAAATACCAGAGCCATTTTTTTTGTGTTTGCGGCTCCCACTAACAATTTTGGATGGTGTAATTGAAGGACAGGCTTGGCTGACCGGGATCACATTTTGGCTTTGCTTTATGTGCAGTGCTTATGTTATTGTGAGCTGTTTCACTGAAGGCTATCTCTGAGAGTCTTGTTTAGAGAGAGATTTCTGGAAAAAAAGAATTGGCAGAGGAAGGTGAGAAGAAAGGGGAAGGGGGATGGGTAGTAAGTAGAGGGATAGTTACAGACTCTTCCAGTAATATAGAAAAACAGGAATGTAGGATTGGGCCTAACCTTTTTTAGCATGTGGCTAATGTGTGGAGGAAAGCGTTCTTCATACGCTATTGTTGTCCGGGGCTGGTGCTCCGGGGAAACATCCATAATACAAAGACAGAATTGGGTGCTCAAGCATATGCAGCATTGATGGGTAGGGGGAGAACCAGTGTGGAAACCAGGATTTTAATTTCATAAGGAATTTTGTGTTATTTCCATTTTGAAGCAGAATTTCCCTCACTTGACTTGAAACATTTTGCTTTGATAAAAAACAGGGTGTTTTGTTCCTATTTCAACTTTCAAAATATTTGAAAAAATTGCAATAGAAGGGCATTCCAAATGAGAAATTAAAACATCTTATTCAGAAATTTCAGTCTTCTCAATATACTGATGTTAAAATTTTTTTTCTTTTAAATTCTTTAACTGAAATCGTCCCATATCTGCTACATGTTTTTTTTCGCCTGCTTTAGTTTTGGCTTTGTTTCTTTTGTTTGTTTGTTTGTATGTATGTTTTTTGTAGAGAAATATCCAAACTGAAAAACCTCATTTGGAAACTCTGATGGCCATACTCCTGGGTTCTGTAAACTTCAAGTGATACATACCTATATACACAATTCTCTGAATTATCATTTTCTTGAACTAGTCCCAAAACCCCAATAAATGGTAGCAGAGGCTTCAGTGATATTACAAGATTCATTCTGTTTCTGACCATGCCGGTGGAGCTACAAGGCTGTTAGGTAATCACTTGCACTGCATAGTCACCATTATTTTCAGAGCCAAGCTTGCAGTGCTTGTACCACTGACTCGGGACCAGCCTAACTGCATCTCAAATTTCAATGCTCTTCAAGGCATTGGACTTTTTACTTCAGACCATTCACAAGTTTTATTGAATATTATTCTCACAGTTACCCAGTTGCTACAAACAGAATTAGGCATCTGCTGTCTTTAAGTTTTCTGAAAACAGTCAGTATTTTATCTCTACCCCATATAATTTTATATAACTGTATCTGTCCTTTGTTTAGCCATGCTGAGTGCTGTCTCCTAATCATTTAAACATATTTTCTGACAAATCTTCTCCTACAAAGTAATTAGCAAAATCATTAGATTAAAAAAGAAACATAAAAAGACAAAAGGAAAAGCCCAGTTTTTTAAAATGAGCCCATTTAAATATGTGGTTATTAAAAAATGTAAAAACGGTAGCAAAAACATTGGCTGCAGCCATTCTCCGATGTACGATGACTACTATACCTGTTGTGCTGATGCTGAAGGCTAATTAATTTCTTTTTCATCCTTACTGTGGTGATCCTTAGAAATCTGAAGGATTAAAGATCTATGCCTTTTCAGCATCTTTTGGCTATGAAATGATTCATTACAAAATGATTCATTACACATGGACTTTTATTTTTTCTGTACATTTGATTAAGTAAGAACAGTCAGAAAAAATAATGAAACAAAAAGTGACCTTTGTGACTTAGAAGAAGATGAATATCTACTGATCTGCTTTTTTTTAAAATAAATTTAAAATTTAAGTGAGGTGGATCTTACCTCTTGTGTTTACTGCCTTAATTCGTCTAGTCATGAAATAACTGTTGTTGCTTCTTAAACTTATGGCATGTTTAACGTGGGCAAGATACATGGGTTTGCAAATCTATCTCTTCGAGGGAGACTTGCATTTGCAAATCAATTAATAGGTACATGTCCACATCAACAACTGATTGCCTCCCTGATGCCAAAGCCTACCCATTTTAAACAAATGGAACGTCAGGTTAATAACGGATATGTTTTCTGTATTACAAAAAAAATCAACTAGTGTTTCCTGTTTACTGCTACAGTCCTAAAAAGTAGATATGGCACTTAACATTGATGGTTTGGATTTGAATTCATACGTAGAGCCAGAGATTTGGTTTGTTTCTGTTCCTTCTCAAATTGTTGACTCAAAAATTTTTGTTAACCATTGTAAACATTTTAAATGCTTTTCTGAGATCTTGCTCAATGCCACCACTTTTCTAAACCCAGCAACTTGCCAAACCAGGAATTTTAGAAATACTGGCTAAAACATCTTGACAAACTAAACATTTTTTAAAAGTGGAGTGGGTGGACTTAGTTGACTTACTGCCAGCTACAGTATCTGTACACTGTCGAAGAAGATAAGCATTGCTACACAGAGCGGATTAAGGCTGGTGCCAGGAATTTGCAGATTCTGGACCTGATCTCATTTCTGCTATTAAGTAGTGTCATGTCTTAAGCAAGTCACATCCTTTTTGTCTGAGTCTGTTGCAGTGTCCATGAATTAGGGACAGTATTTACCTACTTCTTTCAAAGAAGGTAGTTAATTCTCCTCAAGTTTTGAGTTGTAAACCCTAAGGATTATGACCTGCACCTATGCATGTGCATTTGGCCCACATTAAATTGCTCACAGCCTCTTAGCAGGAGTGGTCCTGAGCAATGCAACCTTTGAGGAAGTTTTTTTCAGTTTGAGGACAGAATAGTTTTGATCTGCAGAAAATCTGGTACATTTGGTCAGGTTTCAAAATTTTAGACTTTTATTATGCTTTCCATAAACAACTGACTGAAATAATTTAGTCCCTTTTTGTCTCTCTTCCACACATACTGTGGTTGGCATTAACATCTCTGAAACAGGGCACCTGAAACTTCCTTCTGGTGATGTTATGATTCCAGTTGCATCTCAGTTATACAACATAAATGCCTAAAAATACAAATTCTCAAATCTTTCTTTCTTGGGCAAACTTGAAAACAACATCAGTGAACAATTAGCATTTCTAGAATGCAGAATTTCAAATACTTATAACCATCCTACTTTTTAACATTCTCTGTCAAAACACCAGCATGTATATCAACATGCAACTTAAATTCATTATTTTTTTTAAAATACAGTTTTGTATACTGCTTCTGTGCAAAAGGAATTCAGCATTATCTGACACCCTGTTGTATTCTTGACCGCTACATATACCCTAAAAGAGCTTGAAGATTCTTAAAAACAGATGCAAACAATTTCTTGGCTTTGCAACTTCTAGCATATGCTGGCTCTTTCTGGGTGTCAGAGTAAGCAACTTGATGTGCAGCTTGTGTTTCTTTATAGCTTTGCACTCTCCATAACTATCTTCTGGGTTTTCAGTGAACCATACATATTCTCTAAAGTCTGTGACATGTTACTTCTGAAATTCTATAAGTATTACCCAGGCTTTTCTTTCTGTAATCTTTTCTCTCTTTCTTTCAGAAATATTTTTCTTCTGTATTTTCACTCTCCTTTTGTACCGTGATATGTTGTTTTTTAACTTTGGGGGCTGGATGCCACATTCTTAGCTAGAAACGAAAGTGGAAGTACTTCAAAATAGCCATATTCAAAACAGAGTAACCTTTTGAATCCTTTGTAGTACTCCGATTGTTTACAGATGAAGAATAAACCATGGTTTGAATCTGACCAACTGCTTTCACCCTTATCAGAATTTCAATTTACTTCACACCTTCACAGAAGGCGGATACAGCAAAGAGCCTCAAAGGAACCATAAGATAAGAATAAAAGGTAGCAGCCAATATGGTAGCCACAATTTATAGAATATTAAGTGCGTAATCACTGCAAATCTTGTTGTAAATATCCTTTGAGAATAGAAAGTTATAGAAAGATTCATGAAAACAGGTTAGTCTGGGATGTTCAATCTCAGGGGGAGATGAGAGAAAGATGCCAATGGGGTGTTATGAATAAGATTTTTTTCTTTTTTTTTAAAGTGCATATGTAAGCTTAGACATTCAGAAAAAGAACAGTTTTCATTGTACCATGCCTAGATCTCAAGTATAACTATATTTGACAACTGAAAAGATAGCATCAGTGTCGTCAAAATCTATATATACTATAAGACCAAAGTCAGAAGTTTGCCTCCTAAAATGAGTAGTCATTTTGGAAAATGCTGGCCCAGCTAGGAATGGAAATTTACATTGTTCTGTCTTACTCCAGTTATCCCCCTGCTCTAAGTGGAGGCCACTTTTAAATACTACTCTTCTCTAGAAAGATCACCTGCTTAGCAAGTGACAAAGGCCAAGCATTTTGAGAATCCAAACAGCCAGTTTGATTTGTTTGAATCCAAACAACCAGAGCTAGATTTCCAGCTCACAGAAATCCCTCTCTGTGCCTATAGCTGCCTGGTGATGTTTAACAAGCAATTCATGAGAAAACACTTTCCTTTCTGGGTGCACAGCAAGTTATGCAAGTGGATACTTATCATCTTCTGAAAGAGAAGGTTCTCTTTATCTGAAATGGACTATCTGACAGCTTCCTGTCCTTCATAGTTGTTTATTTTATTTTGTGACAAAGCCATGTATTTTTGCCTGATCACATTTTAGTTTGAAGATGGCAACCAAGGAAATATTAACAACTCTCTTATCTTCAAAACATGCTAACAGTCTATGAACATTACAAAAACAAACAAAAAAAAAACCCACCCCAAACCCTGAATATGTTTTAGAGGCTACTAAACAAAACATACCAAATACTGAAACCCAGCCTAAAAATAAAGAGTATCTTTTTTTCTTGATGAGCCAGAAACCAGTGTGATCTGTCTGGTAGATATACAAAAAGCTTATCTAGTTCATTTCATGTTCCTCTAAAGTTGATCCACTTAATTATTTCTATTAAATAGCGCACTGCTGCTTTTTTCTGGTTGGAAAAAGTGTCAGTGTTACAGGAGAGAGATTTTATGCTCAGAGGACCTGGGATTAGAATAACAATCATTCTGATATTGGGGATTTGTGTTTGGAGGCAGATTGCTTTTCAACGTGTAGAAAATTTTTATGCTGACATGCGTCTATGTTATGAAATAATTTCAAACTCTGGGATGGTAGCAGATGTTATAGTCCAAAGAATCAAAACTGTTGGTTTTGGATAAAAAAAGCTTCCAGTGTTATTAGAAAACAGAAGAAAGCACATGGCGTAATAGGTCAATTTAATGGCATTGTTTGCAGTAAAGCTGACGTTTCAGGCATAATCTGCAGTGCTCACTTGAAGTAGGCCATTTTACTGGGCAGAGAAGGATTTGATACATTCTTTTATATTACTGTCAAATTGGATTAGAACATAATAAAATGGAGAATGTAAAATAAAGGCCTTTGGGATCACTGGTTATGCAGTGTAATAAGATGCACAAGGAATTAAAATAAATGTACTCTTCAGAAGTATGACAAACTTGTCACGGGTAGTTGTGTGGACCTTCCCGTTTTCTAGTACGTTTCCTTGGTTTAACCCTGCTGTGCTGCATTCTTTGTTGATCTACATCGAGTGAATTTCCTTCAGTAAGTTTGCCCAGCATTTCTCTGTTTTGCAATTACTATTATTTGAAACAACAAGACATTAAAAGATAAAATGATTGAAAATCTGCTACAGTTGATACAGTTTCTGTTTGCAACCATAAAGTGACCAACGATGCTCAAAACTTTGCTGAAACTTATTTCAGAGATTCACTAATACTGCCTGCTGGCCTGGTTTGGAGTGCAGCCGCAGGATATTCACTTCAGCAGCTTCACTGAGTAGCCCATGTCAGTCTGTGAGATATCTAAGCTACACAGACAAGAAAATGTGCTGAAACTTGGTTTCTTAAATGATGTTTGGAGGGTTTCTCATAACTTTATGGAGTAAGTTCTAACCTTTGAAATTTTGGAATTTTAATTACTAAGCTGAGTACTCCACACTTTCATTTATCTGATACTCTTATCTCAGAACTCACATTAGCCAAAATTGGATTGTGTCTCCTACGTACTATGAGTCATTTGCTTTGAAAAGGTCTCTGTTAGCTGAAAACCCAGTGACAAGTCTAGATGGGAGGTCATGTGTTCTGTTTGGATAAACAGGGTTACACTTCACACAGGAATTAATATTAGTAGGAATTAATAAATTACTCATGTTTTAGTCCTGAATTTAATTTCAGAGATTACAGAAAATCTGAATACAAACTATATGCCAAATCGCTTTTGAAATTTGGAAGGGCAAGTGCTTAAAAGGAAAATACCAGAGCCAATCTTTTGCCTAAGTTAAAACATGGAAAAAGGACTAGTACATATCAAAGTAACTCCAGCGTGCACATGCATTCAACTTTCAGTTGATTGTAAAACTGAAAAGTTGGTCTTGGGACACTTAATGCTGTACGAAGGCAGGCTTTCACTTGGAATGACTGTCATCTGCTCTGACAGATTCTTACTTTTCCCTTGCGGTTGAAGAGCAGTGACTTTTCATAGAAAAGCCAGGTTCATCTTTCTCTGACACTGAGTGTCCATGCCCCTGCCTGTACCTTAAGTGAGGGAACTGCTAGTGCTGCTGCTGCAGTTCCATCCTAGTGTGGAAGAGGACTGTGCAGCGGGTGCACAGGACATTCCACACATGGACACGTAACACTGACTAAGAATACTGAGAAATCACCTTAAACAAGGACAATATCAATTTTCAAAAAGAAATTCCAAACAAAAAAAATGGATTTAATCTATTTGGTCTGTAATATGGACATGCTACCAGACCACAAAGGTATAAGGTAAGAGTCTGAATTCAGGAAAGTATTTGTCTCAGAACATCCTTTACTTTTCAAGCGTTTCTTACACTTAGCTAAGCATATGCTTAAATGCTTTTCTGAACTGAGGTCTAACAAACTTACACTTTGATCTTACTGTTAATGATGTTTGGTTTATTTGACTAAAGTGTGCACTCCATTTGGGTATGGTTTGACATAGCAAATGAAATATTTGCTGACTCTTGGCACTAGTAACTTCACCTTTGTAGATTTCTGTAATGTATCATTCTCATTGGAGGGCTGTTCTCCATAGGATGCGCTTGATTAATTTCTAATAGCATTACAAGGAGATTGGCTCATGCTTTGAGAAGAGAAGAAAGCTCTTTTCTTTTCCAAAATTAATTTTTGTGGTTTTGTACCTAATCACTAATGGGATTCCTGTGTAGAATTCGATACCAGGGACTTTGGGACAACAGAAATATAGACTTATTTTATAAGTTTCCCGTTTCCCTATGTAACAAACTGATGCCAAACAGAGACTTAAATCAATTCAGTGTGTTTCACTGCTTTCATGGAACATGGGCTGAGGTGGTTGTTAGGTTTTTAAGTTTGTATAGGCTTTACAGTTAATAGACTTTATATTTTTTATAGCTTTAATTTTTATAGGCTGACCGATGACACTTGTGTATTGGACAGCATTGTCTGCCCTCTGTTTGTCCAGATTATAGATGTGGTGTTATCTCACTTTATGAGAATATAGTCTCTAGAAGGACTGAAGATCACTACATAAGAAATCTTGAATCTGCAGTTCTGGCTGATTTGTATGCTGTAATTTATGTGGCAAATAATGCAAAACACAGA
The DNA here is from genome assembly GCF_964195595.1 of Calonectris borealis. Classification (NCBI taxonomy): domain Eukaryota; kingdom Metazoa; phylum Chordata; class Aves; order Procellariiformes; family Procellariidae; genus Calonectris; species Calonectris borealis. Next base: position 11,546,295 of record NC_134325.1, read on the forward strand.
AAGACAGGCAAAATAAGAAGAGTAGTATTTCCTTAAGTAAGTTTTAGATTAAGTAAGATTAAGAGAAAAACGTTCTCCAGCTTTTCTACCCTATCAGCAGGGCAATGACTAAACCCACTGTCTCCATCATAAGACATTCTTTAATAGATCCAAGGAACAAGAAATGAGGACTGAAAATGTATGTCAAGTTCCTTGGATTAAGGTCAAAGCTTGAGAAAGAGAGAGAATAGAGTATTTTCCTTCATAAATTTATCACACAATTTAAGTTATAATCAGATTAAGGAAAGAAAATCAGAAACAAAAAAATCTCAAAAAGAAAAATTATGATACTTACATTGGTGACATATTCAATATCCTTCCAAATATTACATTCCCTGGGAAAATCTGCCAAATCTAAAAAATTATCCACTATCACTTGGCCAATCAAGTCATGCCTGGAGAATCTGTCAAAGTCATACACAGAGAAATGGAGTTTCCTTGCGTTCAGATCATTGTATGGGACAGTAAATAAAAAAACTTCATCAAATACTGGATTTAGGGTCTTTCTGTGCACTTTAGTCTGGTGTTTTGTTTTCCTATCAGGAAGCAGATATATCTTCACATATGGATCTGAAGTTCCAGAGAAGTCCTTTGCTGGCAAGTTGATGGCCTTGTGTATCTTCACTATCAGCTGCTCTAAATCACAATCATATTTCAGAATAAAGTTCAGTTTTCCGCATGCCTTGCTATTACTCCTCCTGCCATCATCTGTGTCCGCTGATCTTTGTTTATATAGCTCTGGCTTAATGCGGCCAATCCCCGTCAGTTGCTCCTGTTTCTGAACCTGCTGGATGTTGAAGTCAGGGTTGGAGAGGTTGAGCTGTCGTCGGATTGAATTATGCCTTAAGTGAAAATGAAAGAATTGAAATAGATTGTGTTGAAGATTACAGGAATCTGTGAACACACACACACTCTCAAGATCCTGTTCTCATTTGACATGTTTTTGTAATGTACGCCAGGGTCAGGTTTTTACTGGCATAAAGTGATAAAGCATGATACTAATAGTTGTGAGAGCTCACCTTCAGCATTAGACTGCTCATATCACATAATGGTCTGTTCCTATGTCTCAAGCTAGTGATCTGCACCCTCCAAACCTGGCTGAAGAAAGTAACAAATGCAAATTCATGGCCATTGCAAATCCAAAGGATCTGCCTTATTGGCAAGTATAATGTGATACAATAAGAACTGTAGCTGTTCTTATCAGTCACTATTTTCAGCTGAATCCTAAGGATTAATGCCTATGAAATGAGTTACATTATGTAAATGGCGGCAGGATCTGGCCTATTATGCCAGCTGAGCTTGCTGATTTCTGGTTCTAAGATAAAGCTGGACAAAGGAGGATACTTTCCTCCTTTGCAGACATCTCTGCATTTTAATTACTTGTTGATCTCTACAACTACTTCATTTACAAGTGAGCTGTTCTGGACTGAAATGGTTTGTGACCACCCCAACAATTGTTTTGTTTTTTCTTTCATACCTGATGTAATAAGCTCTGTGGTACTTTGGCTGAAAAGCTCCTTTAGTTTCATTACTCTGAGGAGAGAAAGTTGCTTTTAGCTTTGGTCCAGTGAAATTTATTACCTGGAGTCACTCAGTTATTGTGATTGAAATTTCCACTTCATGAGACGATAACAGAAATCAAATTTGCAAACCCTGTCAGGGTAGTGGGATGTAAAAGTTGGATTAGGTAAAATCCTAATCTTATATGAGTCCATTTCCACTCTTTTGTCCTATTCATGCGCAGCAATCATTAGTGTATTAGAGTACCATGAGCTGTGGTTGAACATAGAAAGAGCACATGGAAAATGCTAGCACAGGATTAGTCAAAGCTGTTTATGTTGAATGTAATCAGCAACAGTTCCTCTGCTATCATTGTTCATTCATTCCTTGTAACTGTGTGTTTACATATGCTTAAAACAGAAACAGCCTCTTATATACGACCCTAGTTTTTTTCTCTTGTTGCATAATAAATACATAATTTTATAGCTATACATTAGTCATTTCCACGATAAAATATTATCATGACACAAAAAAAGGTTTATATTGCTCAACCCTTAAGCTCCTCATCACAATGGGACGTGCAGAATATCCTGGGGAGGAATAAAAAGGAGGGCACTGGAGAGCCAGCTCAACAAGGATTGTAGCAGGGGCAGGTGCCTGGTCTCTGTGGCCCCGCAGGAAGCCACAGCTGGCTGCTCAGTTGTGCCAGAAAGCAGCAGAGACAAAGGTGAACAAGCAAAGGATGCAGTACAAGGAAGATGGGCCCCTCCTGCTCAGTGAAAGAGTCTTTTGGAGAAGACCTCAGCAAAAGTGAGGGGCAATGAAGGAGAGGAGTAAAGAGCAAAGCCTGTATCAGCAAACGGTATAGGGCAGGGGTGGGACCTGGACAAGTCGTTCCCTGGTGGACAGAGAGCCACTGTAAGACCTGCTGGAGAGAGCCGGACTGGGAACAGTTGCCAGGAGAAAGCTGTCCAGAGATTCACAGGAGTGAAGACGCTGTCCATGCACTCAGGATGCTGAGGCAAGTTCTTTTACGGATTGGGATTGCTGCTGCTTCTTGTGAGATGACTATGCTGTGGTGATACTGTGCATTTGTCATTTGGTTAAGTATCAGAATTTCTGCCCTGTTGTAGCAGAGAAAGCCTGTATCTGACTCAATACTTTCACAATACCAAAGACACACATGAGAACTCTTGGTGTTAGATGTTGGATATGAATCTTCTGTTGTTAATGAATCTCATGACATGCTTATTTCCCAGCAGTTTGAAAACACAGCAGCACCAGCCCTGTACGGTACTTCTGGGCTATTAGTCCTTAGTTGGAATTCAACCTTGTGTGTGGTAGGGTGCAAGGTTCGGTATCCATAATTATGGCTTTGACCTCCCCATAGAATCCTACAATATAAGCCCAAGCTATTCTTATGCTAATCTAAGGAGGAAGGGCACCTGGAGCTTTTGCTGCAGAGCATTAATAATGATATGGGGACTTCTCAAATTCTTTCTGAGGCATGTTTTGGACAACTGGCAATTACTGAACTGGCTGCTAGCTGCTGTCATCCTACCCATGTTCAGGTGTGCCTGCAGGCAAGAGTCTTGGCTAAACTTGCTCTCCCAGATGGCCAGAAAGGAAGCTAGCAAAGAGCAATTGGGCTAGTGCTATACCTTCTCCAGCTGAAGTGTACCTGCTTTGACTCAGAAATTTACTGGCTCTTCACATGCTGATCCCTTTTCTTACTGCGTGAAACATAATCCTTTTATCACCTGCCCCTGCAAATACTCTTATGCTCCCTCTTTCCTCTCCCCTCCTGTACTGTTCTCCAGTTCCCCTGGAGACCTCACTGACTCTTCTTGTACAGTCACTTTTCCCCCCACCGTCATGATTGTGGCTAAAATCTATGATTTTTAATCCTATTTCTAACTCTTGCAAGTGCTTCATTAGCTTGCCCTACTTTTCTTCTTCGGCTGTTTTAAAAATCTTTGAGGAGATATTACTGAGTGTTCAGCATCAGTGCTAAGTGCAAATGAATACGCTTTACAAGCTAAATCTAGGCTGTTCTGGTGCTTTAAGGGACACACAGTGCTCTGTGTTGTCCAGCTTCTGAGGGAGAGGCACAAACGAGACAGTAGTTGATAGAAGAGTGGAATAGAATTGTGATCCTGTCCTTTTAACCTAAGAGGTTTGTGCACCTCAAAGAATAACTTTTGTGTAATTTTTTTTTTAAAAGAATGCGGAAAGTAAATTATGCATTTTTAATAGATCAGTGTACTGGATTATCAAGCTGTGCTCTTCTGACTGTATCTGTATTCATTAATAGCAGAGAGAAATTGGAGTTACTGACCGAGCAGAAGAGGTTGGTTCAGTGATCTGACGATGCATTCGCACATTGTGTACACAGTTCTCCTTCGTTCCCACCTGAGCATCTAATGGAATATCAGGGGAGGTGTGGCTGATCTTCATGGAGGACTCTGGATAGGCCGTAGGCTGACCCAGATAACCCTCGCTGTAGTCATGGTCATTGGTCTCTGTATCTGTGTAGTTCAGTGATTCTTGTTTGTTGTCTTTGTTCCCAAATGGCAGACCACGCTCTCGCCAAGGGATCCAACAAAGCTTCCAGGACACGAACAGAGAGACACCAAACAGAGCAAGACCACAGGCTGTGACAACTAGGGAGAGCAAGCTTATTGAGATATCTGCAAACAAGAAAAACACATGCATGTCACATCTTTGTGCTTTTTGGAGCTCTGCATCTCCAAGGCATACAATATGGGAAGTAAACACCTCTGGATTGCAGATCTACAAAAATTAAATTCTGGTCCCTGCAACAGACATATAATAGAAACATATTAAATGTTCTATTCTTTTTTTTTTCCCCAATAAAAACAAAATTTAACCTTGTTTGGAATTCAGTATAAAGCTCATCTTTATAGAACTTTGTTTATATTTGCTGTCCAAAAGCTGGGTGGGATGAAGGGTCATCCTAAATATAGAAAGGGCTGTTCACTTGTTCACTCAACTTTCTACTAATGGAAGAGTAGTGCCTGCAGTACGTTTTTTCTTTATTTTCCTTGTATGTAGTGCAGTTTCCTCCACCTCCTTTACCAGATCTTACTATCTTCTCTTCCAGAGATTATATTATACTTACACAACAACCATGAACATATGCACACATGCACATACGTGGCATGAATTTTTTTTTTAGATATTTAACTGAAGTATCTTGTTTCATCACTTTATTTCCATTCCTTCTAATCTTAGACTCATTGTTATCTTTGCAAATGATTTTTGACTATCAATACATGTCTTGCTGTTCTTCATTTAGTTTAGGTACCAATATCTCTTCAAAACTGAGGTTTTTCTTGGTTTTAACTCCAAAGGCTTTTTTTCTGTTTCCAAACTTCTACTATAAAAGGAATGTGGAGATGAGTTTTCTGTTATTTTTCCCCATATTCCTAGCATTATCCTACTCCATAATCATATCAACACAAATACGTTACAACTGGGAGAGGGTTTTTCTCTGTTTTGCTTTGTTTTAAGTTGCACGTTGGGAAAATGACTCAGTGGAACAGCTGTTTTTATGGTTACAGTGTTTTTGAAATGAGTTGCTCTGTGGGTTACACAGTACATCATGCCTTAAACACAATTAGTAAGAATTCTATTTTACAGCCTCAAATTCTAAACACAACCTTATCAAAGCAATTTTTCACACTGCGTGTAAGTTCAGAATGTCAGGCTGCATCTTTCTACCTAACAGCTAACCCAAATTTTCAAAGGATGGCATGAGGTTGAAATGTAGTGCTCCTACTAGGACAATTATTTAAGAACGACAATTCAGATGAAACAGCCTCAGTCAATTTGAAAAAACAAAATAAATAATATTTTTCAAAAAAGTGGAAAAATCAATACCTTCTGCCCCTGCTATGAGTCCCATTCTCACTAGCCAGACAGATTAAATTTCTGGAGAGGGGGGAGTGAGACTACAATCAGTTTCATGCAGGAGCTGTCCAGTTTATTTTGCATGCTGAAAACCAATTTTAAACAATTTTAGCCAGCATGGCCCTTTCTGTCCTTCTCCCAGTCGTATGAAGACAAAGCTCATTACCAGTGGGGACAGCACAGCAGCTGTCTGGAATTATAGCAAAGAGTTTCAGAGCCGAAATTTAATTAAAGAAATTCCTCCCATGCATAAAAGCCAATTTGGGAGAAAGTAGAATGGTGGTTCTTGATATTTTTGGAATATTTACTGGTAAACAAGTCTGGCAGTGGAGGCAGAGCACAATCTCTCGGTTTGATTAAAAAGCAGAGGAACTGGGATGCAGTAGTGAAAGAAGACCTTCAGAATAAAGCAATTTGTCTTGGATTCCCTGGAGGACAAGGAAGAAATACATCAGAGGTCTGCAAAAAGGTCACTTTTTCAAAGAACTGATTCAAGTAAATGATCCAGCATTGAAAGAAATGAGAAACTGGGAGTTGTCAGAAGATTACAAGGTGAGAACTGGAGAGTGCCCAATGCCAAGGATGTGTGAAGGTGAGGAACAATTTGACAAGTAGACCAACAGCCCCCTACCTTGAGGATTACTTTAGCAGAGGACACAGTCATCTAGAGAACTGACATCGTGAGAAAAAATACATGGGAGCAATATGAACTACTTTTCATTTGGAGAATTTGAAGGGCTTTAATAACATACCTCTGCATTTAATAACATAAGACTGAGAACCCTTATATCACAGCGTACTTTCAGAGCAGCTGGGTAATAAACAGTTCGGGTAGCTCGCCAAGTCACGGAATAAGAAGGGATTATTTTTCATCATGTTGGTTTTACTTCTTTCTGACTCGTTAGGAATCTTTTTTGTGTGAAATTTTTGTTTCTGTGGATGGAAGAGAGAGTCATGTATCTGTCTTACTTCTATGAAAGACAGTGGGGCTAAAAGGCAGCGCTCCAAACTGTTGCCTTTCATTGGACAGTAATGTTCAGATACTGCACACCTCGCTGGCAATTTTCAGCAACTGGGCAGATCCAGTGTGAATAGCTGGGGTGAATGCAGTCCCAAGTGAAGAGATTTTTGGCTGCATCCTGGAGCTGCTTTTACATTAGCCTTTTGTACTGTTACACACTGTATTTTCTGGATAATTTTTACTCCATCTTTCCAGATGTCTCAGTTTTTCTAAGCCTGTTTATCTGTATTCCCATGTGGTAGCAGTACTTATCTAATGCCAGTGATTTCCTCTGCTTTGTAATGAGAGCAGGAAAAGTCTTTTCTTGTTTGTCCTGTGCTGGTTTTGGCTGGGATAGAGTTAATTTTCTTCATAGTAGCTAGTATGGGGCTATGTTTTGGATTTGTGCTGGAAACAGTGTTGATAACACAGGGATGTTTTAGTTACTGCTGAGCAGTGCTTACACAGAGTCAAGGCCTTTTCTGCTCCTCATCCCACCCCACCAGCGAGCAGGCTGGGGGTGCACAAGAAGCTGGGAGGGGACATGGCTGGGATAGCTGACCCCAACTGACCAAAGGAATATTGCATACCATACGACGTCATGCTCAGCATATAAAGCTGGGGGAAGAAGGAGGAAGAGGGGGATGTTCAGAGAGGTGGCATTTGTCTTCCCAAGTAACCGTTACGCGTGATGGAGCCCTGCTGTCCTGGAGATGGCTGAACACCTGCCTGCCGATGGGAAGGAGTGAGTGAATTCCTTGTTTTGCTTTGATTTGCATGCGTGGCTTTTGCTTTACCTATTAAACTGTCTTTATCTCAACCCATGGGTTTTCTCACTTTTACTCTTCTGATTCTCTCCCCCATCCCACCGGGGGGGAGTGAGTGAGCGGTTGTGTGGGGCTCAGTTGCCAGCTGGTGTTCAATCACAACAGTCCTTACAAAAATCAGAGATCTGCAGCATGGAAAGTGTTCCTCAAAAATCCAGCTGCTTCTCAATTCACTCTGCTTCCACCAGAATTAGTGCAATGTGTTTTCCAGAGAAGTATTTGATGTAAGTTTAAACTGCAACTGTGAATCAAAGTGCAGGCAAGCACTATAGGCAAGGCTGAACAGTTTACAGGCAGGCATGGACTTCGGGAGCAGTGAGGAATGGTGCTGATTATTTCAGAAGGAATTTTTTTCAGTAGCATTGCAACATATAAACTTAGTGCGCACATTTTGCCATGTTTTTGATGATCATCTGTGCTCACTTTTAGCATTTGGGCAGTTCCATTAGTGGCTAACTAATACATCTACTCTCTCTACCTACTCTGCATTGATAGGAGATCTTCATGCTCTGCAACGGAAAATCTGTGACATAGGTACTTGCATTGATCTCCTTCCTGGAGCAACCATGATGCCAGCCAAGTGTCCTGAGGTGTTGATATGAATCCAAGTCAAAATTTCATAACTATAGCTTCTTGATCATGGCTGCAGCGTGACCTGAGCTCCCAAATTCCAGCATATCAGAATACCTGGACAGTATTGTAACGTGTTAATAATGGGTAATGTGTTCCATAAAAAGTAAGCCCAAATTTTTTGTTAAAAACATGTACTTTTAAAATGGATTAAAGGAACCTATCAATGCAATTGTATATACACACAGTTAATTTTTATAAGCACATCCTCTGCAATATGCTTTCATACACCAGTAAAGTAGGCCTTTTAACAGACAAAAAATAAGAGAGAGGGAGTCCAGAGGAGGGCCATGAAGATGATCAGAGGGCTGGAGCACCTCTCCTAGGAACACAGGCTGAGAGAATTGGGGTTATTCATCCTGGAGAAGAGAAGGCTCCAGGGAGACCTTATAGCAGCCTTCCAGTACCTGAAGGGGGCTTACAGGAAAGATGGAGAGGGACTTTTTACAAGGGCATGTAGTGATAGGACAAGGGGTAACAGCTTTAAACTGAAAGAGGGTAGAGTTAGGTTAGCTATAAGGAAGAACTTCTTCCCTATGAGGGTGGTGAGGCACTGCAACATGTTGCCCAGGCAAGTTGTGGATGCCCCATCCCTGGAAGTGTTCAAGGCCAGGTTGGATGGGGCTTTGAGTAACCTGGTTTAGTGGAAGGTGTCCCTGCCCATGGCAAGGGGGTTGGAACTAGGTGATCTTTAAGGTCCCTTCCAACCCAAACCATTCTATGATTTTATGATCTTCAGGGTGGCCCCAGATTAGACATTCTCAGGACTAGGGAGCTTCATCTGATTTTTTGTCTATTAAGACTGTAACTTCATTGTTAGAGGACTTGAAAGACACTGCTGTTATCTACATGCAGTTGCAACAACTCAGGTACCCCAGCTGTGGTTTGCAGTAAGGCCATGGGCACATAGGCTCTCTGAATATCTTGCTCATGGCATGTCTTACACATATTTTGATGTACTCATCAATTTTTGACCAGGCTATCATGTTTGAATCCCTTCTACTCCACTGACTTTCAATTTCTTATTAATCTCCTATGCTTATCAGCATAATTAGTGCACTTGTTCATTTTTTGGTAGCAATCACAAGGTTAAAAACAATGCAGAAATACCAAGTGAAATAACAGAGTTTTCTACCAACAGATCACATCATCAGTTATTATAACAGACTGGAGAGATGAGCATGGCCTTTCTATGACATATTTTATTACAATCAGTTCTATGACAGCATATCAAAAAGCTCAGTTTGGTTATGGAGTCATTGCTGGATCTTTTTTTAATTTTTTACTTAAAGTAGGTATGTTATACAAAAAGTAAAAATCCCACTCTCTATGTCAGGAGACTATATGATGGGAATATAAATTCTCACCTTCAGATTACCCTATTAAACAGAATCACAGAATCGTTGGGGAAGGGACCCTCCAGATCATCTAGTTCAACACCCTGCTCAAGCAAGGTCACCTAGACTAGGTTGCTCAGGACCGTGCACAGACAAAATTTCTCCAAGAATGGAGACTCCACAGCTTCTATGGGCAACCTATTCCAATGCTTGATCATCCTCAAATAGGCTAATAACATAATTTTATTTTGGTAGGGTTAAAATACTAAGTGGGTAATATTTTTTATATCACAATACAAAAATATCAATAAAGCTGTAAGATATAACTGCACTTTGTAGATTATCTAGTAAAAAAAAGAAACAAAATTATGCCTCTGTTTGTATTGCACAGGTTTCTAATATAGATCTACTGAACATAAGCTTTTATATTGACTTTGAATGCTATCATAGATGGTTCCAAAAGAATCTGAGTTACTGTTGAATGTATATATACATACATATTGCATGTTTCTTGTTCAGTATTGAAGGTTATAAGACCAAAGGTAAATGTATAATGATTCCATTCAAATTCAGTACAAAACTGCAGGCCTGTGACTTGTTTTTTGCTGGCATAAATCATTGGGCCTTACCCTCTGAAACTCTGATGTTGAAAAAACTTACCAAAAAATTAAGACATGTGAAATACAGAAATAATAGTGGTGGTTTTGTCTGTTCATATGTGAAACAAGTAATGAAGTATTTTTTCCTTCTTATGTTTATTAAGTTACCATTTGGATTCCTAAATATTATACAAAATCAAATAGCTAAATTAGCCAACAATGGAAGACATCAATAGCTAATGCAGATCAATGCATGTGTCCAGATACGCAACTGGAGTTACAAAAGGCAAAATCTAAACTATTTGGATTCATCTGACTCAAAAAGATGCAAATAAGAACAAACACATGAAGGAAAAAAACCAACCCAGAATTTCTTATCAACCAGGCATAGACAGGACATTTGATCAAAGGAACTGCTGATCAATAATAAAATTGTTTGGGTAGTCAAGTTTTTTGCCTGCATGTGAACGGTGTTCTATCAAACTAACTTCTTTTTCCTACAAACTGGCTGTAATCTGGTTTAACTTGAAGCTGAAAGAGTTTTACCAGAAATCCTAGCTGGTAGAGTTCTTTTAACAAGTTCAACTAACTAGAATTAACAAGAGCAACCTTTTTTTTTTAAAATCTAGAAGTCTAAGACCCTAACTTTTCCAGAGGGAAGTTGTTGTTTGGATGAAATATCTGAAGTACTTACTGAAGCAGTTTTAACCTAATACTGCAGTGTAGTTTAATTTGTGCTTCACAAGTTTTTCTTAATTAACATAGCTGGCACTTGTTCAGGATGAAAGGTGTCTCTTTGCAAAGACTCCCGAGACAAAGGAATAATTCTCAGCTAATATATTCTTCTCTGAAATATTCCTGAACAGAGTTAATTATCCTTAATACTGTGTTTAGAAACTTTCTGGGAAATTTTTTAAGTAAGGTAGCTGAAAACCAAGGGAGTGAATCTCAGATTATATTAATCTTATTACACTTACATACTCCAACTCTTATCTGTCTGACCCTGAAATTTATGAATGTGGACCAACAAAACAGTGAGATCAGTGTCAGGGTTTCATACAGTAATAACATTTTCCATGATCTAAAAACGTATTTGTAACTGGGCTTTACCGGTATTTGAGGCTGTTATTAGCTTTTAGTGACCATTTATTTTTTCCAAGTTATGTGTTCTACATCTCATAGCTAGGCCTTAGGGTATGTAAAGCTCTTGTGTTGGTTAAGACACTGTTCTAATCTTCTGAGTGACTTGAATATGTTTTTATTCCTAAATAGTGTTACAAATTCCAAAAGTTTATCAGTGTGTGCTTTCTCTTCATCTGCTTTGCTTGGGTTACAAATTTGTGTAATGTTTTTTCCAGGTATTGCTTAAAATAAACCAAGTTTCATAAATGAACTAGATTAATTAAATACAATCCTAGGACTTCACCAAGGTAATTATCAATTGGTTTAAATGTACATAAATTCCATAGCACAATTTCAATATGAAATCAGAATTACTAAATGGCCATGCAAAATACTCTCAACAAAAAGTGCATGAGCAATAGAAATTTGTTTGTTCAGGATATTTTTCCAGCAGCAATTCTGTGATATAAGTCAAAACTTGTCACAAGATTGACATACTAGTTTATTGGTAAAATCACAAAATTAGAGCTTTAAGCAAAAAAAACCTAAACCAAATTGGACATTCATAAATGGGAAAAAAGGACTCAAAACATAGCAAAATATTCTTTTTTATTTTGTAGCGGGAGAAAGATTTTAGTTTTGCTTATTAAGAAGAAAAGTTATGTAAGCAGAGTGTTTTGTTTGTAATTCGGGTAAGGTGACCATACTGAGATAGTTTATTAATTGCAATCAAAATTGTATGGGAATACAACAATCAAAAGTATACTTGCTGAAGAAAACTGATCAGTCTCTACGATAAAGCTTAACATCTGTAATCCAATAAGTTAAACTTGTTCTAAGAAGAATTTCTTCTTGTTTACACATCTATTTCCTCTTAAAATATTTAGCCTGCATTAATGCAAATTTCCTTGACTACTTAGCTGACATATAATACTTTGCTAGAGTTTGTAAGTGACAAAAAATGTCTTTACTAATCGGACAGCTGGCTGAATGAGCAGTGATTCTTAAAGACACAGTTGAGAGGAGTCATATGTTCAAGGGCTTGCATTTTTCTTTCTGACATCTTGCAGTAGTATCTACTGACAAAGAATTATGGTGCTCCTCTTGTGAAAGCTAAAGCTTCTGTTTCACAAGAAACATAGATAGAAAGCATAGTAGAAAATAAAATTCGTCATGACTGCATATACACAACTGTACTAAGTTTTATTCAGGTTCCCACGCCTCAGACTTGGTTCTTTTTGGTTATTACTGTATTCTCTTTGAATACATACTTTGCACAACTGATAAAATATGCAAAATTCTGTATACATTTGGCCTTGTAATGTTCAGTGAAAAGTATTATATATTGTAATCTGGAAAAAATGTGTAAATAGTAACATAACAGAAGAGAGGACACCAGTTTTAAAGATACCATGCCAGATTGTCAAGTGATCTATTTGTAACATGACATACAGATGGTTTAAACAGCTCTATTGCACCCTATTAGGCAGAATCAGTTAGGGTGCTACATTTGCAGGACAGGAAATGCAGCTGGAGTGAACGAATATGAAATTTTCTAAAAGCCATTTGGCATTTGAGACACGCTTGTAGCTTGTTAGCTAAGAGGAGACGCTGGTGATACGCTGAGTGGGAAAGAAATTTTTGTGGTACACGTTTATACTGCAAATTCACATGACCATCAGGCCTGTAAGGTCCTTCATATGCAAAAACTGAGTAGCTGTGCTTTGTAAGAGTTACAGTTCCCATGACTGTAGTCAAGAGCTGTAATTCATATTTCCACCCACCCACTTGCTCTGCTACTTCTTGGGATATGTTAAATAGAATCAGATTAATTATTTGCTTGGAATAAATAATATGATACCCTTAGACCTTTCTTTTTCTTGTAGGATCATTCACAAAGTGAACCGAGTTGCTAATTAATAATTTGCAAATGTTTATCCTGTTTTTTTTTAGGGGATGGAAAATAGTAGTTCATAGGGTTATTGAAGAATTTGACTTCTCATCTAGTATAGAAAGTGACTAGTAACTTCTGGCAAATACTGTGTATGTTGCCTTATTGGCAGAATGAAGGGTTTTAATAGAGAAATGAATGATGATGAATGAATAAAGAATAACCATCCTTTCTAGCAGAAATTTTTGGACAAATTGTATGTGTTAAAAAGTATGAAACTTTCGAGATTTGTGAACATTTTCATGAATAAGCCATCAGAGCAAACATTAATCTTGAATGTTATGACCCTATGAATAATAATGAAGAGAAATTGTGATTTATTTCTGCAATATATAGCCAGTAGCAGGAAGTTCCCAGGTTATGGAAGAAGAGCAAACAGCTTATTTGAACCATGCCAATATGCTTTAAATTCCATTATAGTCCTTGAAAGCCCAGTAAGTTGCAATAAATACTAAAGAAGCATTTGAGAGCACTAAAAGAAAGACAGAGAAGCATTTCATTTCCCACTTGTATAAAACTGTACAGTAATATTGTACCAAAGTGCTCCAAAGAGTAGTTACAGAGGTATGTTATAAAAAATACTGAAGTAGCAACATTTTCTGCAAATTTTTAACAAATTCCTTTTAATTTTGATCTCCTTTGGGACACAATCTTTCCAGGGGAAAAACAACAACAAAAAAGTACACAAATGTTTCACTAAATTACTTTCTTTTGGTGGGAAAATTTGTGGAATTAAATTACTTTAAAGAACCATGAGAGAGATGTGGACAGACCACTAAAGGGACCTTTAGCAAAGTTTAAGTTTCACATTCATATCTAAAGACATGTATATGTAAAAATATATATACACACACATCTATAATATAATGAATATGATGTAATATGATGAAAAAATATTTTCACAGAACCAGCCATAATGATTAATAGGACTTGCGTCGCTCATATAGTTATAGAACAAATCTATATTACATATTTTTCTTTCAAATTTCCATTTTCTTTTCTATTGGAAGCATTGAATTTCATCTACCAGTTGGCTACTTGTCCCTTCAATTTTCTTATGCCCAGCGGAAACCATGAGCCTTTCTAATTTTGAATAACCTAAAAAAATTATCTGTCTATTTTTGAATCTTACTTTCTTCATTTAGTTTTTTTGGGAAATAAATATGTAAGAAAGACAGTATTACTCTTCTGGGCAATTTATGTAGAATAAAAGTGCAAGCTTCTCTTTAAAGTCAGATTGCTTGGAATGGAAATGAGGTCAATTATTTAATCAGCTTCCTTTTCAGAATCAACTACTCTAAGCCTATATTATGGGAGTTTGGCACATCACGGTGGTTCAATATTTACAATCCTTACTTTACATTTAAGGAAGGGCCAAAATTCATTTGCTTTTCGTACACTGGTAGGTCATAAAAAGATTGCCACAAGTGTTGAAACCTCACAAGGGATTTCAGGAAAGTTGCCTGCATAGACTGATATGGATAAAGAGGAAATTTATTACTTATCTTGACCTTCATGAACCTAATGAGATGTTTATATCTGTTTTTCAGTTTGGATGGTCTTTATTTTTTTTTTACCTGAATGACTGCACTCTCATCCCTATATAATATCTAGACTAGAAAGATAATTTACAATACTCTCAAACTGCTCAGGTTAGGACTTCTTCATATTAACTGATTGTCCTGGACTTGTTAGACATTATTCTTCCTGAAAAGTAACCTATCACAAACCACTAGCATCTTAAACTGATTAATTAGGCTGATTATTCTTTTAGGAAGGAGCTGTTGGCATAAAGGGACATAAAGACAGCTTTGAAAGCATTTATCCTTCTCAGATGAAGAGCCAGATGCACTGTAATGCTCACATTGACCTTTTTTAAAAAAAGTATTTCAGAAAATGGTGAATGTATTATGTACCTGCTGTTCTTTGTGAACTTAGCGTTCCCATTTTATAAAATGAAGCTTTTTGCCCTGATCCATATGTATTAGGGTATGATGGAAGTCTTACTGACGGGGATATTTAATACTAGGAAAGATAATGAATTAGTCATTTACAATCAGATTACTTTTACTATGAATTTACTGTTAGAAAAAATATACGGAATATACTTCTTTCCCATCCACACTCCTCTTCATCTCCAGAGAGCAAAAGAAACAAGTTCAAGGCTTCTACAGACTGTTACTAGTGGGTAGTTCTGGAAATCCCGTCTGTCTAAAATACTGTCTAAGAGAAAATTGTAGAACAGATATGAAAACAGAGAAACTAAGAACAGAAAATCAAGAGAAATCTGAGGTGAAACAGCTTAAAAACGTTAACGGCTGAAGAATAGAACTGAGAAACAGATTTGATAAAAAATTATCATTCAGACTGCTCTTCTGCTTTTTCATTCCTAGGAAGTAATTATTTTAAAGCTGAGATGCTCTTGGAAGCCTTCCTAATTTTGGCAAATCCAAATACAAAGGAGAACTTCAACTTGCTTATTTTTACAAAGCATATACTAAATAATGTATGCTTTGCGTAAGAATTGAACGTATCTGAATTTCTGCTTTCCTGGGTGTAATTGTACAGTCATGCAAGACATTTCTTATATTAAAAGAAATCTATAAAAAGAACTAGTAGCAAAACTCTTTGAAGTTTTCTTATGAACAACACAATTTCATGTTGTACTTAGTTGTGAATGTAAAATTGAAACTGGAAAGCTTGAGGGGTTTTTCTTCTTGTATTTAACTAGTTTTATGGAGAGGAAAGCTGATATACTATAATTATGACCAACAAAGCAAATATTAAACACCGTGTAGTAGTGATAGATTCCCACCCATCCTAGATTAATGGACCCACCCTAATCAATATTTGTTACCGAGAAGAAAGCAGTAGAGTCTAATCCTGTTGTTCCAGTGAGTGTACCCAAACTGCGCACTGGGTTACAGAAATGAATGCATTGGAGTTTTTATCTTGAGAAGGATGGTAACGATCTTCATGCCCAGCTTTCTGAGGCTTGTCAGTATTCTTACTCCATATCATGCAGGAGGTGTCCAAATATGTGGCTTTCTCACTGAATAGCAAGCTAGTTGACTGTAGGGGTAAATTCAGGGCTTTACTCTCTACAGCTGCTGATCTAAGCACTTTTATTGAGCTATAATAGATTAAAAAAAGAAAAAATTAAGAAAATAATAAATCAAAACAGCGCATTTTAGCATTCATTTACTATGCAATCAGTGAAGTAACCATGGGATGGCTACTCTCCAAAATCTAGATGTCAGTCTGAGTGGCAGATGTGATGCGAACTGTTGTCAGTGACTGCTGAAGATTAATGGATTAACATGTCCTTAAATTCCTTGAGTAAAATTGGGCAGTTATACCTGGAGAAGCCTGGCCCTACCACATGGTCAAAGGGGCATGCTCCACAAATCAGTTACTGTGAAAGGTCAGGAGTTTCTGAGAATCGGTTGGATTCATAGGGAAAACAAATCTTTAGAAGAAGACGAGGGACAAGGGACAAAGATGAAAGCTTGATACAACCCCATGTGCTGTTAACTTCTACATTTGCCGATCCCTCTTGTACCTTCCTGTCAACAATACCCATAGCTGTGTGCTATAGAAACAGTCAGATAATAATATATAAATGCCAAAGAACAGTATCAATAAGTAGTTCATTAAGGCTAGAAATTCTGGCAACTGTCGAGATTAAGATGTTTCAGTTTTTATGGAAAACTGCTTATTTTTGCCCTTACACCTATATGTAAAAACAGGGACATTTTCTAACAAACACAATCCTTCAGAAAGGCCTGCTGAGTCAGACGTTTATTTGTTTTTCATTCATCTTGACATAAAGGTCAAGATACTAACGCTTCAGCATTTCAGGGTTTTAAGGCTGATAGTAACTTAACTGAATACATTAGCTTTGCATCTGTCTGGAGGTTTCAAAAGCTGCAAGGGGCCTCATGGTGCATTTTGCACCTAAGAAAAGCAGGAAGTGTTTTTATTTTAGATATTTAAGAAACACTGTGAGCCTTTTTGCACAATTAAGGAAACATCCACTTGTGAGCACCAGAGACTCTAAGGTCAGTAAAAGGATCAGAACCTCTTACATTTCATACAAGAAGTTAGTTACAGCAATGACTGCCTGTTGAACCCTATTTACTAGTAACAACCACTGTGAAGAAGCATGTTACTTCAATACATCTAAAAATGTTCAGCAAGTAAAAAATTAAGTTAATTTTTTAAAAGAGTTAATATTTTAAAAGTGTCCCGAAGATTTTTGATCTACTTCCCTCAATGACAATGAACAGGAGCAGTTCATACACTCCATTTTTCAAACACTGCAGACTCAGGCAGATGGCTCCATACCGATTTACGTTGTTTTGTGTGTTCAGAGGTTTCTCCTTTGCTTTCTGTTCTTCTCCCTCACTCCATCCCTCCCCTCTGATACACACACTCACACATGTACATCCCACTCTAAGATACATCAGTGTGGGTGGAAAGCTAAGATTCTGAAGTATATATTAAATTCATAGAAAGTGACCACTGATATAAGCTTAATAAATTATGTTGCCTCTAGGGCTTTGGCGTGTTAAAAAATTACTAACTTCTGATGAGTAAAATAGATATTGAGGGGGACAACAACCCTCAAATCTGTAAGGCTGGAGCCACAGTTTACTGTAGGGACCTCACGCTGTTTTGACTGAGTTGAGACGAGTTGTGTGAGAAAGCCTTGCCAAATGCAAGCTTCCCTCCTTGATCATACAGGTACAGAGTCACCATCCCTGGAGGTATTTAAAAGACGTGTAGATGTGGTGCTTAGGGACATGGTTTAGTGGTGGACTTGGCAGTGTTAGGTTAACAGTTGGACTCAATGATCTTAAGGGTCTTTTCCGAGGTAAATGATTCTACTCTATGATTCTAAGAAAAAGTCATCAGTTGACGACCTATCACAGTCACCTCAGAATTACAAAAAGAAATCCTCTGTGCACCTCAGATACCCTGATTTTTACTAGCAGCTAGATGCAGGCTTAGTGTATGCCCAGGAGTGTAACTATTCAGGAGTGATTAATCTAAGGTGTTGTCTGACGCCCTTCTTGTCAACGTCATACCGCTCTGATGCATGAGGTATTCATCCTTACTGTCCATCAACTAACAGTATGCCTCCCACCCTCTTGGATGATGACAAGAAGGTCCATTAAAAATAAATATTTTCCTCCAGTAATTTCAAATATCATACGAATGGGAAAAGAAATGCAAATCTGGATTTTTAAGAGAAAGATGTAATTTAAAAGATTTTTAAGAGAAATTTGCAAGATATCTTTTTTCAGATTTTGTCTTTATTTAACAGCTTAGTGACCTCTGCTATATATCTATGAGACATAAATGACAGCCTTCTGTCCTTATTTAACTAATTAGTAATGTTACCATTGCTGATAGGATGAGTAAATTATTTAAAAAAAAAAAAAAAGGATTATTCATTAAAATTTTGCATGTATTCTCTCCGACTGTCTGAACATACACAGTTAAAACCATTGGGAGTAAATCTGAATCTGACAAATGTTAATGGAATGTAAACAGTGCAACAAATGTGTTTAGAAACCCTAATGGATATTTGAAGACTTGTTTGTAATGTTTTTCTATCCACGTTACCAAGCAGCTTGTAGAACAAAGCTGTTAAATTATCACTAAGTAGCTTTTTCCTTCCTTCTATAAATGTCAAAGTTATTTAAATATCTTTTTACTAATGGGCAACAGAAACCAGTTGCTCAAGGTGAAATGAGGTAAATCAGTTGAAAAGTTAAAAATGGAACCTGGATCTTCTCACTCCTAACTTTGAGTCGAGCAACTTTCCAGTTGCTTCTAGTGAAACAGCGTGTAACTAAATAGAAAGGGATGCAGAGAGTTTAATAATCATTGCTTAGCACACAAGCAGGATTTTGACCACTAAACAGATGGTATGGCTTTTTCAAATAATCTTGTTATAAATGAGTTAATTAAATAACTGAGTTCTGAGAAAGCTGTCATCTCTCCAAATGCACCTGCTTTCTATAAGACAACAGGCATATTGCCAGCACACGTAAAGTACCAACTGACACAATGAAGAGACTTTTACAGAAAGTGGTATAGACAACTGAAAAGCCGTGTCACCAGACTCTGCAGCATAAAGGGACTGCTGAGCATCAATTCTTAGGCTGTAGAACAAAAGATTTTTTTTTTTCAGAGTAGATCCCAGGAAGCCTGAAATACCACAAAAAGCAATTACGATCAACATCTGTAATAAAAAAATGAAACATACGTTTTGATAAACGTAACAATGCTGCAAGATCTAAGGAGAAAATCCAAGCAATGGTATTTATGTACAATCCTAAACGATTCCTACAGTAAAGATTTGTACTAGTCTTCCATACCCCATGTAATATATCCCATCTTCTTGTGGTATATACATGTATGTGTAATTGTTATCAAAGTTAATTGCCTCTTTTAACTTGGAATTCTGCAGATTTCAATCTTGCTATGCTTTATTCTAAAGAAAACTCTGCAGTATTTCTTTTATAATCTTTTATTATCAAAACACCATTTTACATATTATATAAGGACTTTAATCTGATAATTAATTGAATGGAGAATAGCAAAATAATTAACTGGATTAAAAGTAAGCTCTAAAATAGTTTGAATGTGCTGGAAATCAGTCCATGATATTTAGGCTTGTCTTTCCACTTGCAGTAGGTAAAACAAATTCAAACCAAAGAGTCTGTGTTTTCATACTGCATTCCGAAAGAATGTCTAATATTTTAGATGTACAGTTATTGTCATTATTTGTCATATCCAGACTCTTGGAGAGATTTTGTGCTTGCGGCAAGTAGAATCTACACTCTCATTCTACTGGATTTGCATTTTCTTTAATTAAGTTAATTTAGCTAGATCTGTATCTTCTGAAATTATTTTCTCCAGAAAAACTGAACAGCTAGTTTCTTAATACGAGAAACTGAAGAGTATCCTCTGCTTTAAAAAGGACAGCAAGGAAACTTATGACTAGCTGTTCCTTGAACTGAAAAGCGCAGGCGCTGTCAGTCTAAACTTGAAAAACAAACCTGCGCTCCAACATCCAAACCCTGGGTGGTATCAGGAGACCAGGTAGCTCTCCATTCCCATGAAGGAAAATTTTGCAGATTCCTGTCCTTTATCGGTAGGAAGGGCTTCACTTTTTTGCTGTCCTAGACTGCTTCTTGGCAAAGCTCTTTCTTTTATTGAGGTTTCTAGACAGTCCATGTTAATTCTGGAGCTTTGGCTGTTTAGATAGAAAATATTGCCAGGCTAAACTGGCAGATGAATTGATGTGAGCAACTCAATGCTTCTTCCACTTTGAAACCTAGAGTATGTGGAGGAAATATATTCCTTTTCAGAATTACAGTACAGTTCCACATGCAGAAAACAATCACCCTGTCTTACAGATGGCATAACCATTTGTTTCAGCATCTTTAGCTGGAGTCTTCCTAAGTAACATAGGATGTGTCCACATTAGTGATTTAGTATTGGAGGAGGGAAGGGGAAGGATTCTTTTTGCTGCAGCTTTGCCTTGTATCTATACTTGGAGCCTAGCGATACTCATTTGAGTGAGATGCACCACTGGTGGGTGTCTTTGAAGTAGTTTTCCTCCTGGTGGAATCAAGGTTGAAGTTAGACTCCAGAGTTTGGCAATGTGGACGCAGGGTCCTTCTGCAGTTAGTGCTCTCGGCTGGTCTGATGCGTGCCTTGAACTGGCAACTGGCAACAAGTTTCGCTGCTGGTAGCAGCACAAGAGGGACATTCAGTCCTAAAAGCAGAATGGTGTGCTGCAAATCAAACTCCTCTCGTTGTGCCACACAAGTTGGTAATGTAGATTTACCTGTCGTGTCTTTATACAGTTACTCTCCCTGAAGTTAGTAAGATTTCAAGTACAGGAGGACTATGAGTTTGGAACATGAACTACGTTAAAATCTTCGTATTTTTCAACGCTGAAAAAAAACCCCTCACCACAAAGATCCCCTTATTTTGAATTGTATTTTTTTAAGCAATTAACTCCCCAATTTTGAGATCCAAACAACAAAAGAGTAATGTATTGTGCACTTTAGAATAAATACAGTATAGCAATCACAGTTAATTGCATATGAGATTCTCAGTGAGACCTAGGATGCAACAAAGGTGACAAGCAATTTAACAGACTGCACTTTCAGTGCCAAAATCAATTAGGATGTTCCAAATCCTGTAAACATTAATAGTAATTAGTAAGCTATGTGTCACTGTGCATCTTTGACTGATGTCCAGCATGTACTGTCTTCTTGTGTTTAGCTACAGGGAAGACTTACTAACAAATCTTTTAAGAGACAGTCTACAGCACACATTTATAGAGAGAGAACAAAATATCCACATATATACATACTGCTGCTGCTGCCAGCGGGTTGAGCGTGTTTAGGCCAGCCTCTGGATGTCATTGATAGCATAAATACAGAATAATAATTAATTACTAGGCAATGCTAACTAAAACAGAATGAGGCTGAATATGAAGCTGTGTTCATAGCACTGAGCTTATTATTCAATTTGGCTCACTATTAGATGATGTTAGTACCAGGGGATTACAGAACCCTTCAGGGGTAATTCTGCAGTGAAATACCACCAGCTGCACAGTATCTTACTACTTCTAAAACATAATTTCAAATGTATTAAGTTCACTCAAGCAATAAATAAGAAAAAGAGGATAAACAACCTTACCAGAGAGAGAAATTATAATTACGGTACACAGCATAGTTTTTTAAGACTAGTTCAATTATAATCACTGATATACCCTCCATGTCATACGATAGTCCCTCCAGGTGGGTGCACATGAACAAGTGGCATGTACAGAAAGGACCATCAACTTGACAACGTTCTTCTCGAGACTCACAGCTGCTCTTCCTCAGGCCTGTTCCACGGGGAGAACAACTGCTCTCCTTACCTCCCACTCAGAATTACAGAGTATAAAGAGGAGAATGTTGGCAGCAGCCTCTTGTTCCCAGAAACCCTAATGCCAGAGCAGTGGGATACTTAAGAAAACAGTGTGGGAACACTGACCCACAGCTTTCATGTCTTCTCTCCTCCCCCAAGAATTGCTCAGCTGGATTGCTCTCAGATCTGGGGAATTCCTTGGGCTTTGAAGAACTCCAAGAATTCTGCTACTTCTAAGGGAAAACCAAACATACTAACAGAGTAAACTGATGGTAAATTTCTAGCCACTGTTTTGCCATCCTCTGGCCTCTACATTTTTTATCCTTGCCCAGAAAAAAAATACAACTAAAAATAGTAATGTAGGTTTCTTCTCAGCTCCCCAGAGACAGCCACAACCCACTTTCCTTGCTAACTGGAATGCGCTGATGGGATTTACTAATTTTTCAGCTACTTCAGCTGAATGATTTAGGATAATTTTTTGAACACTTGGTACTTTTTTCTTTGTCATCCAACATTCTTAGGTAGATAAGGCACCCACCAATTTCCACTACTTACCCTGGCCTCACATGGCCCCCAAAAATAAATAAAGAAAATGGATCAAAAAACCACCACACTTCTGGTAGTTTGACTATATTATGAAAAAAAATACATAAAACTATATTACATGAACATTATTTTAAATCTTCCTTTAGAATCAGGTGCTTGTATACATACTTCTCTCAGGAAATGTCTGTGATCTTATTTCCTTTAAATTAACACTATTCCCACCCTTGGGTTGACATTTAACAACCTATACTTGCTTCACTAAGTTAGTGAAGATTACCTTTCACAACATAAATTTCTAACTTTTGCTGACAGTGCATAGCATTAAGGAGAAAAATTGATCACATTCTTATATTTTTAAGGAAGAATTTGTTAATTTCTTGTTATAGCAAGAAATTGTTTATTATTCAAGTAAGAACAAAATGGAATAAATGAGACGAGACCATTCAAAATGGATCACTATAACACTGGGATAAGTATTTTGAATAGAAGCAGTCATTTCTTATTTTATGCAACCACACACCATAAGGCTTGGATTTTCAAAAATACATGAAGGGCTTATATATGACTCGTTTTCAGTGAGGTATGAGTAGTTTCACTCATGGACGTTTCTTTGAAAGTTCTACTCTCCAAGATTATTTTGAGTGAAAGTAGTACTACAGAAGTCATGAGGTCAGATTTAGTCGCTCTGGTTTAGCAGCTTTTGAAATCTGACTGACAGCAGGATTAAGTTTTGCCCCAAAATTATAGAAACTCCAATGAATGTAGGAAAAAGAAGTAATTTTTTGAATGACTAAAATGTGAATGTTAAGAAAACGGAAAACATTTCACTTGTAAGGACAAGATTACATTCACTTAAGAAAAAAACTAACAAAAAGGAAGAAAGAGGGAAGGGGGAAAGGAAGAGGAAGGGAAAAGGACCATGCACTTGGAAGAGCTGCATGTTCCAAACTTCCAGAATTCTGAAAGTCGGGCTGTTAGCGGGTTGCTGATTAGAGTTACAGGGGGTTAAACAAAGAGTTAAACGATTTCTCTAGAGGACTTTCATGTAAGGGGTGGGTGATTCATTTTGTAAGTTTCTTAAACATGAGCAGAACATGCATTTTGAGGTATACAACTGAAATTAATAAATATATATCCTTAATAACAAGTAAATAGGTCAGTAAAAATACACTGTTTAATCCCAAGCGTGTGTGTGTGTGGAGGCAAATTGGAGAATGAGGGCACGTTAAAAAGGCTTCTCCCTCCAAGAAACATACTTTGTATTGTGCATTTCTACTACAATAACGTGAACAGGATTACCTTTATAGTAGTCCTTTCAGTTCCAGTCTCAAATGGTATCATGCTGAGATGTGCATTTGCAATCCAATCCAGGCCATCAAAGTCAATGTTTGAAACTCTTATGCCGTAAAAGGGGCAGTAAACGGCAAAATGCTGGGATATGCAAAAGATAACTGAAAGTTACCCTGTTAGCACTGTTGCAGTCAGATGCAGGCTAGAGTGTGGGATGGGTGAGGTCTGAAAACATAAATCCAAGCATGCGAACAGATATCATGAATAAATTCCATAGCTAAACGTTCAGATTAAGCCCAGCACAGAAACAGAGGTTTTGAAATCCTCCTTATGCTTTTGTTTATTCCCATTTGAATGCATATTCCATCAAATCTCTGCCTCTTAGTTATGGCTTCCTTGCTGGTAACAGAGGCACATTTCTATGTGCTAACCTACAAAGGAGGAAAATATACTCTGTTTATTATTTATAAGAGTAAAGTGCTGAGAGGCCCCCACAAAGCACAGGCTCTTGTTGCCTGTTCACTATGAAAACAGAGCGCACCATATTCAGGAAGACTAAGTCCCTGGGCCTAATGTTTTCTCTTGGCTGCTTTTTAGGCAGTTTTCTGCTCACTGCTTTACTGCCATCACACTTGAGACATGCCCTGCTTTCTCCGCTGATTACAGACAGGGGATTAGCTGGAATTTTAACTGCGTATCAGTACTGAAAAGGCAACTGAAAGGGCAGGGGAAAAGCAGCACTGAGATTTCTCCAAGATGACACCCCACATGACTGGCACAGTTAAGGAAAGAGCCTTAGTTTTCACAGTCCCCAACTAGCAATCTATTCCAGTCGCAGGATTTACAGCCAGATATCTCCTATACCCTTTTCTACATTCATAGTCCTCCTTAGCTGGGGCTAAGTCCTCCCATTATCTTGAACCAAGCGTGTCAGCATCATTCCTTTCATTCAGTTGCTGAGTCAGGAAATACTCTAAAAGCTTGGTTTTTTTCCTTTTTTTTTCCAAAGACTATCTAATAGGTAAAAGAATAAGCAACATTTGGGGGTTTTTAAACTCAACAATATTAATATTTATCTCAGAAGTACTTAAGGACTTAGCACCTATTGCTGTCATTTACTGGGGATATACTGCTTGAAACGTTGTAAAAGGTGTCCTTCCTTGTTAATCAAGGGCTACTTATGCAACACTTCTATATCTAATATTTTTTCTACTCCTGTCCTAAGAAAACATTTTTTATTTATTAGCAACATTTCCAGATTTAATAATCCTGGCACGTGCTATACTATTTACAATGAATCCAAGATCTTATGTGAATACCCACTTTGATATGGTGTTTCTTTTACCATCAATGATGTTATGATTACAATAAATACACTGGAATGCCTGCCAACCATGTTTCAAATTGCTGGGACTGCGACAGGAAAGTAAGAATTGCTCCTCTTCTACAGCTTTGGATGTTTTATGCTGTTGGAGTCCATGGATGTGTGTATTTCCCAGATGCAGCTGGCTGTTCTTGCTGTCATGCATTCCCCTACACTCCTTTCCCGATTGGTTTATCAAATCTAGTTTGCTCATGTATCTTTGAGATAGCATTTTAAGGCACTAATTTTACAGCTTTCTGATCTGTTTTGCTTACTGAGAAAATAAAAAGGGATTTTTACATGGTAAACATACTAGGTCTTTATGCAGTAGCGATGATAGAAGAAGGGGAAATAGCAGAGGATGGAGGGACTGCACAGCTTCTTGCTCCTCCATCTCCTATACAGCATACATCATACTAAATACTGTTAACAGGGCTGCGGGGAAGAAAAGGGGAAAGGAGAGAGAAAAGCGAACGGAAGAGAAAGGGCTGAACTCCTCTCTGTACACTGTTAAATTTACCCTTGGCAAAAGTATCTCACAAAATCAGCAAGACTGTCCTGAGAGGAAATCCAGTGTGGGAAACAATTAGAGATGCTGCTCAAGAGAAAAGGGCCTGGTGAAATAAAAGGCAGTACTGATTTGGGGTTTTTAATTCCCTAATTCCCCTCCCCTCCTCTCTTGCTCTCATGATTTTGAATGAAACATTAATACTGCTTCAGATGCTTCGTCCCTCCAAGGCCAATCAGCTGCTCGGCAGGGCGTGAAGCGGTTGTTCATCTGAACAGCTAACAAGGGAGTGGAAGGACAGAGCTAATTCTAAGGCTTTTCCAGCGCTGCTGAAGCTCACATTTGCCTTGACACATGGGGAATGACCTGAAGAGCCTTTCTCCACTTTGGAAGAGGAGAAGTGGTGCTGTATTAATTCTGCGTAAACAAGCTTGACTTGTCAGAAGAGATAATTTTTCACGATACGACCATAAACATAGTTTTAAGAATGGAGTAAACATCTCGTCCTGCTTAGTACCATGGCAACAACTACCACGGAAATCTTCCTCATAAGAGGGGTACAGAAAAAAGGAGGTAAAACAGCCAAACCACTGAAAATGTCAAATCCCAAGACTTCCGTTTTAACCAAATTTCTGTTCCTTCTTCTCTTGGTACACAGAGCCTTTAGGATGAGAAGTGAATCCTGAGATTGATGTTCCTGAAGGTGAAAAATTGCTTCCCCCCACCATTTGGGAAGGAAAAAAAAGTTGTGGTGGCTGAAGGTGGTGTTGGTTCTGTTGCTATTAAGGTCTGTTCTGGTTTCCAGCTCCCAAGAAAAACAGAAAAGAAGGAAGAAAAATACATCAAAGGAAGAAAGTGCAATTTTTGTTCACAGTGCTGGGTCTCAGTTGTAACACTACACCACAGAAGGACAGATACAGTAATTACTATCAAATCACTCTGGCAAACCTATACCTGTGCACTGCTATTTTGGGCGCTGCTTTTAGCTATTTTATCGTCACTGGTTCATAGCAGCGGTATGAAAGAAATCATCTTGACTAGTCAAATTACTCTTTATAACATAATGGCAACAGAACAAGAGGCAAGTAGAGAATGAATAGGGTAGGCAGGAACAAGACATTAACTTGAGAATGAGAGCAGATATAAAAATGTTACACCTTCTGCAGTTAACAGAAGTTGGCAGGAACAGTGATGCTGCTGCATAGGAAAGAGCCGAGGTGACAGGTTTTCCTTACTGGGTGAAGCCACGATGGCCACGCTTTCTCTTTCCTTCTCAGCCACAGCCCTACTGTCAGTGTCAAATTATGCTTTCTCAGGCAGGCTTACCTAACTATGAACCCTCAAAAAAAAAAAAAAAAAAAAAAAGCAATGAGCATCTGATGGACCCCAAGACAGCCAAAGCATTTAGACAGATCCGCTTTTATCTTTTTCTACAGTGAGCTCCCCAAAGAAGCTCAAAAGGCTCTTATTTTCAGAAAAAAAGGCAAATTTTACTGTAATAAAACATAACTTCTTACAACCCAGGTATAACAAGGTATATCCACAACTTTTCCTGTCAACTATGTACCTATAGGCAGGTCCTCAAAATCCCAGGTTTCAATTCAGTTAACTCTAATTTCCAAGTGACAGCAAATCTGCTCGGTGCTCTTTGGTCCCTTAGGAACACGGGTGATGTCTCCCTCTTCAGAGGCTTGGCTGCCTGTTCTGCTCCTCATGTCTATCTCCCGAGCAGCACAAGCGACAGGCTTCCTGCTCGTGCCTGCTGCACCAGCAGGTTTCACCTCTCTTTCTTTGTGGGACAGCTATAAATTTAGAACAAACAAATCAAACGAAAAAAAAAATAGGACAACCCCTCACCTTTCTGTTTCCCAGCTAAGCCTAATTTCTGGTCTCCATTTTCCAGTCCATACTCATTTTCTTCATCAAACATGACAATTTATCTCACACTTCTCGACTTAGATGGAGAAAATTTTTGTTTTGACTCATTAATCATCATTAATATTTGTCAATTAAAAAAAAAAAAAGAGGAAAAGTTTAAGTTAGACTTTTGTTACCATGGATGCCTTAGTGGCATCTGCAGAAATAGGAGCCTTTCCTGATCGCATGATCTACTGCAGAAGAGAGGACAATCATAGAATTAAACAAAATTGGAGCTATTAATTTAGATTTGTGTCTTATACTACCCCAAGCAAATTGGTAAAGCTTAAAAAAAATAGTACCGATAAGAGAATTTTCCGTTCAGAGCTTTCCATATTTTAAGCAATACCAGATCTGTTTTCTCTTGTATTGGTTGCTAATGGACCTAAAAGCTCTTTTCAGCAGGTAAGAATTGCCATAATGCCACTGCTACATATCCTACACATCAGCCCTACTACAGGGAATAGAATAGCACTCAGCGAGAACCAACTCAATACCTGCTTTATTTCCCTGTTGCCAGACACAGGAAACACTCTCTTCCTTTATGCTGTGCAGAGAGACCTTAGCATAATGAATACTTGAGATCACCCTATTGATGGTAGGCTTCCCCAAAAAAGATAGAATAACTAGGCATTAATTTTATCCATTAAATTTCTCTAGGGAAAAAAGAAATAAAGAAACTTCTTTTTTAAATGGGTAAAACATCTGATACAAATGGAAATAGAAGATCATAAGACTGTTGGTCTCATTGATCATTTTCTAATTAGCGTTGTACATTCCTTTCTATATATTATAGTAGGATAATTCTTACTGAATTACAAGTTGTAATTATTTATACAATTTGATAGAAGTGAGAAACACCTTTTGTAATATCTTAATATGTATTAGTGAAACCATTAACTCAATAGGCATGAACCTCTTGCAAATTACAGAATAAGTAGAAAGTTTTAAAAGGGAACTCTAAAGAGAACTTTATATAGCTGTGGCCAGAGGCCCAATGAGATAATCTGTGTGTAAGATGGGTCAAACTTCATGTATTGATTGATTAAACAGCAATACAATTACATTCTGAAATTACACTAAATGTGAGGAGAAAACAAACCATACTGTTGAGGTCAGAGAATTAAAACACAGACAAATTAAAAATATTAGAAATATGGGCAGTAAATAAAATGAGATGCTGCTTGAGAAATGGAGTGGGAACACCCAGATGAAAAAACGTCTGAAACACACATATATACACACACAATCTAGAAAACGAATGGAGAAACCAGACGCAAAGTAACCTGGGTGGGAATGATGAAGACTGGTTTACAATAATAGATTTTAAAAGATAAATATTTAGTGGTTTGTATACACACAAAAAAGGTCCATCACAGAAGAAAAGGAAATATTTGGGGATTTTCACAGACAGTAAGAAAGAATTAAGAAATTTTGGATGGAAACGTAGCAAACTGAGGAAATGTATTTCCAAGGGAAGTCAGCAAGGCTTTTTGTGTGCGTGTAAAACTAAACTGGAAAAAAAAAAAGTGAGAAAGTATACTGGAAGGAGTGATCCTATTTCAAATCCTAATTCTTATTATTTGAAAGTTTTAACTCCGAAATAATTAGTGCCTGATTTTTTTTGTTAGTATGGTGGATTTACATCAATAATCTAAAAGGTTTTTCTGACAGATTATGTATTCTTGGACTCTTCCAATGTTTATCTTTGGTAGACACACATCAACTGTAAATTGGCTCAAGATATACAGACGCGTATGCCAGTTTCAAATGCATCCACTGTATTTCTGAATTCCAACTAACCATAGGAAGTATACAAGACAAAATCCTGTAGCATGCATGTCTGCCAAAGGAAGCCAAACTGATTTTACTTGGCTAATGAATGTCTAAAATCCAAAAAACCCAATGCAGCTGAACATACTGAGCAACTTAAAACACAGAAGATTCAGTGTGATTACAATAGCTACTGTAATAAATGTGCAAACCCCCAGTTGTTACACATAACATTTTCTTTATGTGACAGAATTTTTTTGTACTTTCCAAATAAATGGATCAAGTACTCACTACTTAACAGTACTACAGAACATGCAAAAAAGATTTATCTTGTAAGATGATGAACTTGAGGAATTACAGATTTTGTAAGTTGCAAGTGACATGAAAAATCCTTCCATCTGTAATTAATTATTCTAAATTCTTATCCCTTGAACTAAAATTTTGTTAGCAATATGAAAGGGACATAAACCTGTAGACCAAAATAATCTCCCCGAAAGAGCTTAATTTAATGACAAAATATAGCAAAAGATGCACAATACAATGTTCTTAAGTATAGCTTTGCACTAAACCAACAATGACCATTATTTTCAATGGGGGAAGAACTAAAATCTAGAAATGTGGTTTTAAACATAAATACATAAATTACAGTGTATATTCAACCTCTATATGCTATAGTGCTTGCTGCACAGCCTCAAGACTGAATTTAACCGGATCTGCTGTTATGACAGCAATCATTTTGGACTTACATTCCTAGGTCTCTGAATTGTCGATGTAATTAAACTCTCACAAATTAGTTTGGAAAGGAAGTCTCCAGAAAGCTCTCTGGGGGGTCATGTGGCCATCATTTGTACTTGCATCACTAAATGATCACACAAAAACGTAACAATTCCGAATTCTACCAGTACTGAAAAACAGCATTATTGTAACACAGGTTCATGTTTTTTGAGGAATTAATGACCCATAAATCCATTACAGTAACACCTCTATTGAAGTGATCAGAGCTTTGTGTCTCCAAATGTAAACTGTTGCCCGTGAAAAGCTTATGGATATTTCTTAGGAAACTATAATTAGCAAATTCTTTCCCCTCTCCCCCCTATCTAGGAGGAATGTGCAAATCCCATTGAAATAAGAGTTACGACAAATGCCAAAAAGTTTTAGTGGCAAGTACAGTCATACGTACAAGGGCTAAATTTAGCCTACTGTTTTTCATCAGCAAAACTGGCATTTAAGATGAGAATTCAGGTGTAAGACAGACCGTATGCTATCAGCCATCCTAATTTTTAAAACGTTGATGTTTTTGTCGTTACTCTTTAGGTTACTTTCAATTATATATATTTTTGTTACTCACAATTCAAAATAACAATTTTCTTTAACATTCACCGCATATTTGGAAAAGACTTGCATAAATTGTGGGATGACTATAGAGATAACTGAATTCTGATTCATTGGTATGTTATTCTAACTTTTAGGATTACGTCACAAATCTGCTTGCAATGACTTCAGTAAATAAATATTATTTATATATATACACAATGAATATAGCCTACGAGTAAACATACTTCTTTTTGTTAAATACAAAGGGGTGTAGTTGGCATCAGCCTATTTAACACAAGCGTACCACAATGTTACGCTATCGTTTCAGTGCATAAGTGCATACTGTAAACAACGGACATTTCGTATAATTCCCATATAAGTGAAAAGGAAAAACAAAATGGAAATGGAAGCCCCAGAAAGCTCTTGCTTTCCACACCTATACTGAATATGGGTGCAGAGGCCAAGAGGGCTAGAAGCCACCTTCCTCTTGTCTTTTTCTCATACAGTAGAACTTGCTGTCCTCCCCACAACGTCCAAGAGCAGCTACAGGACAGCAGTGGCATGAATCGTGGTCAAAGGGACCACAGAAAACCTACTCATGTTTGTCTTCTCAAGTTAGAGGAAAGTACTCCTACACTGAAGTTGCTTCGTACCACTGGAAAATGTAAAGTGATTTCAGTAGTGCAAGGATCTGTCCTTTCATGTTCAAACAGTGTTCAATATGACTATGCTCCAACCTGATCAAAGCTCAAGATCAGTTTTATTGTAAGAATGACCCTTCTAGTCTTCCTCTTCTCTGGTTCCTAAGTGTTATAATTTACATCCATAAAACATCTATACATCTTTAGGTTACCTGTAAAAAGAACAAAAATCTATTCTAGGAAAAAGTTATATGCAGTTACATTAAAGTAAAATCTTTAATTTACTTTACTTTTATTTAAATTAATTTACTTTAATTAACAGCTTCAAACTGTTATTAAGCACACAAGTAGTCCCTTTTCTTTCAGCATAACTTGCTCTTTTCTACACTGTGTTTCAAAGTTCAGAGTTACCTGTTTAAAACAGATTTCCCAGGAAAAACCAATACTAAACTCTAAGTATGACAGGAAAATCTCTGAGACCCTATTTGTTTACAGGGAATTAAACTAGCAGAGCATCTTAGAATACAGGCAACAGGAAAGAATTATTTTTACCTTCTGCAAACTTGTTCCTGACTTTTCAAAAGAGAAGAAGAATATATATTTTTAGTCTAAAATATTGTATTTTTTTAAACTCTTTAAACAGTACTTTGGTTCTTGAAACCCAAAGGAACTTGGACTTCATACTTCTTCATTCGACACTGTGTCAGTGAATACAATTCATACTTGTCCTCTATCTTGCCAAGAGTTTTGCACTAACACGACATATACAATACTATAAATTTTGAATGGCAGCATTTTACATTCATTTTGAAGGAGGAAAATAAAATTAAAAATATGGGAAGCAACGGCTCATAACAAGTAAAATAAATTAAAAAACATACTGAAAGTTATTTCGCCCACTCAAATCTTTTTCATGTCTTTACAACTCTGTAAATGCTTTTTGCATTTATCTAGATAAATCTAGATGTATTCAGCATCTTGATGAAACTCTGCAGCTTGTTATGTCCCTGGAAGTTGGGGGGGGTAAATCAGTAAGTCATCTGAGTTACAAAAATTTAAAAATGCCCTCTTAAGAAATTAAACTACTTTCTGAAGACAGGTTTTGTTTTTATACTCAGTTCTGAATTAAAGGGAAGCTTGCTGGGATATTATTCAATTACAAGAATTAGCTTCCTAGGGAGTGACCAGTCTACCGGAATGACACTCTCCACAGAAAACCTTGACTCCCACATTCCACTGGTGGGCTGGGAGGCCACGTGTACGCCAGCTAGGCCTTTTTTTTCTTTGTGCTTTTCTCTTTCCTGAAGTTGAAAAATAAAGTACTGATTAATAAGGTTCTTAAATTCTACTTCAAGACCATAACTGCACCTTCTTATACATTGTTCCTTCAATATCCATCACATTTCCAATGACAATTTTTAGTTTCTTGATTGTCAACTATCTTTACCTCCATCAAATACTAAAATCTGACATCTGTCACTGTACAATATTGATCTCTTACTTATGACACGTAGCATACTTTATGCCTAATGGCCATCACTATACCCACAAAATTCAGCATGTATTCTGGTTTAGCATCTATTAGTCAATTTTAAAGCACATAATTAAGAATACTCTAAGACCTTAATGGCTTATCCTCAAGATATGCAATCCAACACAACAGAAAAGGATAGGAAACTTTACTTTGTGTTTGTATTCATTTTTCCACTATGACATTAATGAAAATTCATTATGATTAATGGTCCACACTTTTTTAATATCCCTTATATGCAACTCTAAAGCAGTCAAATCAGCTACAATGGAAGTCTAATTCATAGTCATGTACCAGGTAGACTGAGAACAGGGCACTAGCTCCAGCCACCAAAAGACTTTCTTCCTCTCTTCTATGCCAAACTCTAAACTATCCTAAATCAAAACTATGTAACTCTTTCTCTTTATTCTCCCCCCGCCCCCTCCCCTGCAAAGTGTCCACCTTTTAAAAAGTTCAAAGTCATATGTACAAAAACATATACACTCTTCCTGGCAGGCTTGATTCATGCCACACCAAGTTTTTCAGCTAAGCAGTTGCAAGGTAAATCTATTAGAGAAATGATCCACAAGGAAATGCAACTTTTTTTGATCTTAGTTCCTATTTTAATGGTCAGTCTCTCCATTAAGATTTTCTGCCTTCATGGGATTTTTTTTTTTTTTTTGGTTTTTTTTTTCTTCCTCATGAGTGTAATTCTTCTAGTCGAGCAACTTCCATTCCTCATCTACAATAGTTGCTTTATCTGGTGTCATGGGGTGATATTACATGATCTTGAGTGATTGTTTTCAAATGCCCATATGACTAACATGGCTTTCACTTGAATATCTCTAAGAGGTCCATATGACTCTCCCTTATGAATGTATTACATATTTGGTGTTCTCAGACTTAAGCAATTTACCCTCATAAAACCCTTCTATGATATAGAAATATTATCAACATTTTACAAATAGGGAATGGAGGAAGGGAATAGAAAAACATCCAGCTTATTAAGGTATCTAAATGCTTAAGGATGCCTATTGGGATTTTCAAGGGTGCTCTGACATATAACTCTTATTGAACCAATTGAAGATTTTTCGCTAAATGCCTAATCTGCATTTTCAGTTTTCTGAAAACCTTTAAAATCTTACTCACCCATGTCACCCTTTAAATCCAGCGGACCAGTGCGTTAAACCTGGAACTCATTAGCCCTTAAACTTATGCTCTAAGCACTGTGCAGTACTTCCTATAATAGGGCAAATTATGTGAAAAATAAAGATGCTGTGCATACCACAAGCATCCAGTCCCCTCCCGTCCCCCTCCCTCTTGCCCTCCCGGTCTAAGTCACACACCAAATACTCAGACGGTGGGGAGCCACGTAGCCAACTGCATCAGATGTCAGGCAAGAAACAAGTGGATCTCCAGGGATCTGGCTGCTCAGCGCTGGGACTGAGGGGCGCCGCGAGGCTGAGCTTGTAGACAAACCCTGGTATCAGGCTCAGCAACCCCTCGGCTCACTTCCAGTATTTCTCCAACAGCTACTGCATCTGTACAGCCCCCCTACCACTCACGTAACAGAGCCAACACACATGAATGGCTCGAACCAAATGTGCTGTAAAATCATCTGTATCTACCATGTAGATGGGCTTAGGCGAGTAGCCACTTCATTGGCGAAAAACTTCTATAAGCATGGGGAAATGCTTTAGTTCCTGTACAAAAGCTGGTATGGTTTCTAGCTGCACTTTTCTCAACTCTAACAAAGTTGTACACATTTTTAGATCGCTCTTTTGTCTGGCCTAAGAGGAAGATGTTCAGTTCAGCTAACGCACATCACCTTCATACAGGAAAACAATAGGTTATAACAAGTATAGCTTCATCTTTTGCCTAATTCTGCCAAGAAGATGCTGTCTTTCAGCACAGGTTTGCTTCACACCCCTATGTGTAGATCACTAGTGGCTGGAAAGGGAATGGATCTGCTGTCTGTCAGGGCTTTTTAATGACATTTCACCATTGTTAAGTCAATGAACCTCACTATGTAAATCAAGCTGGATTTGGTCAATGTACTACCCTTTGATTGTGAATCGTATTACTTCTTTTTGGAAATCATGTACACTGTCTTCTTACAGCCCATACCATCACATCCAAGGACCTCATGGGCAGCCAGTTTACTGGGACAATATATGTATTTTAATCAAAGAAATACAAGACAAGGTAAATTAATAAATTTCTGACGCTGCTACCCTACAGAAGTGATTTCCGAGTCAGGGCTTATGGATAATGTGTTGCCTGCTAGACCCTCTGAGACGGGCTGCAGCTGCAAAAAATAAAAATGTTAAAATTGAGGCCAATAGGAAGATGCTGCCTGCAGCATAATTGCTCGCTGTTGTTGCACATTGGCTGGCCAAGGTTAGGGACCGCTGCTCTGTGTAATTGAGCAAGTTTGCAACAATACCAGAATGCTGTTGTATAATAATGGTTTAAGCAAACCAGGTAGAAATAAATACAGATTTTTTTTTTTTTTATCATTAGGTAGAGGTGATAAATTTTTACGGAGCACGCCATGTTTTAAAAATGCTCCCAAACAGATGCCAGGTACTCTTTTTGCCCGAGGCTGATGGAAAAAAGCAGGTAGCTTCTGAAAGAAATCTGAAAAGCTGTTATTCAAGAGGCTGAGGTTAAAGTCTCCATATGCATTTGAAGTAATTTAGTATTCACAGTGAGCACTGATTTAAGTAGACATTTTTGGAATCATCACCTGATATACAAATACGTGATTGATCCCTTGGTAAATGAAAATTACAGAAAATCACAGGTGTCTGTCACAAAAATTACTGCTTATATGAAGAAAGCAATTAAATTTGCCTATATGAACAAAACAATCAAATTTGCCTAATTTTAAAGAATCCTTATCAAACATTGCAAGAATCACTTTAATTTGAATATTTTTAAGTGAGTGAAAAACCAGAATGGCTGCAAATAGCTTTGGATACAAGCGAACTGAATGTTAGAAAATTCCTTATTCATTTATTGTGATAGTAGATCTTTTCTTCCCCCAAAATTTTTTTCTTAGTTTTGTTTCTCCAGGCCTTTTAGCATATCCAAGCATTTGTCAGCAAGTTGCACTCTGAGTGTTACTTCAGTCACCAAATTACAAAAAAATATTTAAGAATAGAGTGTCATGCTAAATGAACTAAATTATTTCAGAGAATATTAAAGAAATTAATACTGTGCTGTGATGATCAGCTGATCTAAGAGCAAGGCTTTCCAGTACTGCAAACATTTATCAACTTCTTTTTTAACTCTCTAAATTTCTCCTCGTACTGAGCAAACTCAACTTGATGGTGTAAAAATAAATATAATAAATTCCTACTTCAAATTGCAATTTGCCCTTCCCTTATGGCCTGAGATGTACAGAACATCATCAATCTTTCAACATTTTTGCACAGCTGGAGCTCAGCTTCCTTATTAAAGAGCTTCCTTAAGTTAAAGTTTTTAAGTCGGTGTTATGCCAGGATATGAAAAGGCAACCATAATCTAGACACACACAAAACCACTCAGTGTACATCTTGTCAGACCTTCAACCCCCACATCTGCTAGAGAAATGCAAGAAATAGTCATTTTAGGTTGTGAAATACAGAACTGGAAAGTTAGGTTAAATTGCGTTGCACTTAAACTGAGTGATGAATCCCCCTGTCTTTTACAATTAAACCCAGAGTGGGGGGGGGGGCCGCAGCAGCAGCAGCAGAGCCCCTCGCCCTGTGACGCTGCAGCGAGCTACGGAGGAGGCAGCGCAGGGCAGGGAGGCTCCGACCCGCTCCAGGGCCAGGCTGAGCCGAGGCAAGCGGCGGGGGGCACGCCGGCCAGCCCAGGGAGAAAGTTGCCTGCCACCCTGCCCGCCCCCCGCGCTGCCGGCGCTCGAGCAGTTAACACCCGGCTCCAGCGGGGCGAGCTGCCGAACCAGGGGTTTGCATCTCCGCCGACAGCTGGGCGCTGGACGCCGGTAACGGAGACCCGGCAGCACCGCCCCAAACCACCGGGCGCAGCGGCGGGCAGCCGAGCCCGGACGACCGTCCTCCCCCGGCCAGACCGGCAAATCCTCCCAGCCCCGGGCTCATGGGAGGCCCCCCCCGCTCCCCGCTTCTTCCCTCCCCGGCCACTCGCACCCCGGGGCAAGCCCCGCCGTGCCGGCAGGCCTCGCCCCGCGGCACCCGGCCTCCGAGGGATGCTTGGGGATGCCAGGGGACGGGGGAGGCCGCCGGTGTCCGCGCCCAGCCCGCACTCCTAAGGGCGGCGGCCGTACCTGAGTCGGTGAGGCGGGGCCGGGCTCTGTCCCGCAGGTAGTAGATGAAATCCCGGCAGTTCTCGTTCTCCACCGCCCCGACGGAGCACAGCTCGGCCAGCAGCTGCAGCGCTTTCTGGCAGATCTCGTCCTCCCTGTCGCCGGGCATCGCCCCCCAGCATCCTCGGGAGCGGAGCGGAGCCCTGCGGTCAGGCGCCGCGCCGCTGCCCGCCGCCCGCCTGCAGCCGCCCCCGCCGCCGGGCCGCCGCCCGCATCCTCCGCCAGCGGCGCCCGCCCCGCCGGGCCGAGCCGGGCCGGGCCGCCCGCCGCGCCCCCCCGCCGCTGCCGGCTTCGTCCCGCCGCCTGCTGCGTGCCGCGCCGCTGCCGGGGGCGGCGGAGGGGGGTCCCACCAGTTGAGTGCGAGGGCGGGGAGCGCCGGCGCCGCGACCGCCCAGCCGCGCTGGCGCAGCTTTCCCCCGCGGCGGGAGCGGGCGGGGGGGCCGGCCGTGCCTCCGCCCGACCGCGCTGGCCGCCGCGCCTCTCTCCGCCCCCGAGGGCAGGGCTGCCCCCGGCCCGCGTCCTGCACGGGGGGCCCCGCTCGGCGGCGGGGTCCGGTCGCGGCACCCGCGGAGCCGAGGTCCTCGGCCGTGTCTGAAAACTTCAGAGGCGGCGTAGGGTCTGGTGAAGGACGGTCCTGAAGGCAGGGTCCTGATGGGCAGCTTTTCGTCCTCCTCCTCTCCATCACTAGCCAGGCCCAAACCCCCTCTTTGCTGGTCCGCGTTTAATGTTAACAAAGAGTTTGTTAAGTACCGTATCCTTTTTGTGTCTCTCTGCCTACTCCTGTTCAGAAATTATTCCATTCACTCAGCTAATTGTCTTGAAATTACTCTCTATAAGTAATGCGTGCCCTCACTGTTGGGAACCTAGCGGAGGGGCAAATATTAGAAATTTATTCTGGAGAGAACAGTGTCTTCAGCAGGTTCATACTTTGGCCTGGGCGATGGGTTAGAAAGAGTTAAAGCACTGATGAGAAATCTCAGGCACCTGAGAACCGGCCATAGCTTGAGGGGAAGGCAGGAGAGCCTTCGCTGGAGGAGGAGGCTGAGAAGCTGTCTGCCATTAAGCATGTTTATCCTGACAAGTAGGAGATGTGTAAGGTGCTGCTTCGCTTTCTGGATTTGTAGGCAGGGAGGCTGGTGGGTGTCATGAGGGGAACAGCTGAGAACTGGCTGCTCCATTTAACTTAATTTTTTTCCCTCTCTCTCTTTTATAGTAGTTTAAGCAAATGTCAGAGGCCATGATGAGCTTGGAAAGTTCAGTCTGGAGTGGATGTTCAGCCCACTGTTTAAAGGCTGGTGATAATGGTTCTAGAAATAGTGTAGACAGCAACATCTTCTAGGCCAAGCTTTTTTCTTAAGGAAAAAAATAGATTGTTGAATAGGTTAAAATGTATTCTGCAAATGGAGTGGATGTTAACAACAAAAGTTGTAAGTTGTTTACTAGTATAACCTGATCTCTCCTAGTGCTGTGGCAGCATTGCTTATGTCTCAAAGGCATGACTTTTTTTTCCTCACTTCTAATAGAAAAATTATGTCTGTAAAACATGATTGTATAAACGAGGTAAAAATTCCATCAGTAAACAGGCAAGTCTTTCACACTGGCTTGTTCTTA
This sequence comes from Calonectris borealis, assembly GCF_964195595.1. Classification (NCBI taxonomy): domain Eukaryota; kingdom Metazoa; phylum Chordata; class Aves; order Procellariiformes; family Procellariidae; genus Calonectris; species Calonectris borealis. The sequence goes on from NC_134325.1 coordinate 11,584,982, forward strand.
TTAGGAATTAATAATAGATAATAAACCAGTATGTAGCTGTTACAGTCATTGAGGTCATATTCTTGAAGTCCAGAGATTTTTATGACATAAGTATATGTTTTCACATCTAAGCATGGGGAAGCTTCCTACTAGTCTCAATAAATACAGCACAAATATTTATCTTGGTGCTGGCAATACTAACGTGATTGGCTTGTTTCTCCAAGCATACAGGGAGGGAAGGAAGAGAGACAATCCTGAAAAGGTACTGTCAATCACAGCGCTTTCTCTGAAACTGAGGACCAAACTTTAGCAGTACTGCTGCTTTTCCTACTTCAGTGAAGAAGGGGTAAAATTTAAAGAACTTGGTAGAACTAGAGATACCAGAATCCCTTTTTGGGAAAAACAGCTGCAAGAGGGCTAGTGAATTATTCATACATGTGTAAGCTCTCTGGGGGTAGAAACTTTTTCATCTGTAACACAATGTCAAGTCCTGGCCAATGCTGGCACTATGTACTAAAGAGGAGGAAAGACAGAGGAGCAGAGGAGCCATCAAAGATCACTGACAGAGATGTCAGTCAAGTATGCACCAAGTAGTTCAGTGATCGTGTGTGACCAGATTATGAATTACTGTACAATTTGTGCATTGTGACTCATTTAGACAGATTATTTGGCTATATTTTGGTAATTTGGCCCTGACCTAGATGGCTGTGCTATTGTATAGTTTGTACTCTGTCCAGGATGGTCAAATATATCAACTGCAAAGTGATATTAATGCATTTACTAGAGTGTGGTTTTTATCCTATGGGACCACAAGCCCATCGCTAGCCTGGGATTCTAACTTGCCGCAGAGTGAACTCTGGAGAGCCTGGTGATGAAGTGGTAATTTCTTTATCTTTCTCCTATAACTAAAATATCTTGCTTCATTTTTTAAATAACAGCAATTTGAAGGTGCTGAGATGTTGGTAATGCAGATGGTGAGGGTTGGAAATTTTTTCGTCTGGTGGAGGAAAGACCATGAAATTGTTTCGACATCACTGCTAGTAAACAAAGGCATCTATTCTCAAAAGCTCTGAGCAAGTGCTAAGTGCACTGCATAAGCAAATGCCCATGTCTCTTTCTGGAGATAACAGAAGTAAATGTAATCTGCTGTGACTAAAAGCAAATGCAACTTTTCCTTCCTGTGGTTGTTTGTGAAAACTGGATTATATCTGCCATTTTGTTGTTATCAATTGCATGTTTCTGTTCTTGCAGGCACCCCTAGTTGTGATGAGTTTAGTCTTGTGTCAGCTGCAGATTTTGCCCATTCAGGGGATCGTGTTATGTTTGAGATCCCTAGTGAATGCTGTACGCATTAACCTTGGTCCTAGAAGGGCGTTGCGTGATGCAGTGGGACACTCCTATTAACCGTATCTTGAGAGTTACAGCTTGTACTGACCATAAGTCTATTTTTTTCTGTTTAGCTCAGAGCTGCCCTCACACAGTACAGTGTACTCAGAAGTTAGAAAAAAAGATCCCCAAGCCTGCTATACATGGAGTCAGAATAAGTTTAACTGTTTGACCTACAGCAGTTCTGTCATAATCAATTGGCACGTTCTTCTTTCTTTTCTTGAAATAAAGCTTTTCCCCAGTGTTCTGGCAGTATCACAAGGGTTGCTTGGCAATTAAATCGTCTTCAAAACTAAGGCGTTCATGAAACGAATGCCTTTCTGGAAGAAAGTAAGGCAACTTGTATCAGAATTTTTACTTGCTATGCTGCAACCCGAACTTATCAAGTATTTGTATCAAGTATTTATAATTGTTTGAATGACATTTGGCCTCAAATAGGTGGATATAGCTCATCATGTTAATACTTTTTTTAACAAAAGGGAAGAAAGGGGCCATGCATATTTCAGGAAATCAAGGAAACATGTAGAGCAGTAAACTTACTAAATGCAGCATGACAAACAAGGTTTTGTTGGTTTTTTTTTCCGAAAGTCAAAGTGGGTGAACCCTGCGATTAAAGAGTAGGAAGGAAAGGCAGAGATCAAGGATGACATTGCTGTGGCTAAAGGATGCCGTTGTGCTAAAGGCAATCACCTGAAGTCCAGGCTGGAGAAGGGAAATGCCACTGTAGGATCAAAGATTGATACAGCTATCAAATGTTGCTGTTATTGGCTGTGCCAGACTTTCTGCCTCACTCTCCCTTATATATGTATATACTCTTTACCTTCTGTTCTTAATGGATATATCTTTTTACGCTACTGAAAAATAGAAAATGCTTAGGTGAAGATACAAGAAATAGGAACATGGGTAACTACTACTGAGTTTTTGTAAGACGGTGCTTCTCTGGGCAGCTTCATTCTTGAGACGCATTAGTTATTCTTCACAGAAGGTTTTAGGAATGCTTTTAAGGGGAGGGTAGTTTGAAAATAGATACGCCCCCATTTGGGCTTTTTACTCATCATTGACTGCTAGAGGTCATATGGAAACAGGTCAGTGTTAACTAAAGGAAAGGTGATATCATCCTTTTGAGAATGTCTTATAAAATGTCAATAGCTATTCTTGGGTGCAGCTAATAATATGGAGACATTTAAAGATTTTGAGATCAGTATTAAATACTGTGATTGAAGGAACATGAGAAGGGATGGTGGTGTATTTCCATTATGGTATTTATAAAATCTTAAGGCTTTTTGTGTGGAATCCCATGTCATTTATTGACATCTGTTTGGATTTTTAAAACATAATGCATAAAACCAGTGTTAAACACTGGATAGTACAAAGCTGTGTTTTTACCTCTGCAGGAGGCCTGTAAGCTGTACATCAGAATTATTAAAATGTCATTGCAGAGTTTTCTGAATGATGGTAGGTAGGTTGCTTTCTCACAGCAGGTCCTGAAGAAAGAGCAAAATGTCTATCCTCCATTGAGCTGAAAAAAAGTATGTCAAAATCTCTTAGATATCATCAAGCGTCACTAGAAGCTGTGCTGTATTAGAGGATTAGGAATAAACATCTGACAGCCAATGTCCTGATACAACTGGGACTCAGCTACATTTTATGAAGTGAGTTGAAGGGGTGTAGATAATGAATGAGTTGTTTGAATGAAGGTTATAAGAAAAAGCAAGACAGTTACTTTAAGTCTACAGTAGCTTATCAGTGGGATTTTTTGATTGGTTGTTTTTTTTCCCATGTTGCCATGGGACAAAGCTTTACTGCCTAGGGAAAAGGAAGAGATGCAAGCTCAAAGTGGAAGATACTGCCCAAAAGACTGTAAACAAGGTAACATGAATACAAGCTATTTCAGATGATGGAGCACTTCCGTGACCTCTTTATAGCAGATAACCATTTTTTTTCTTGATCTTCATACCCCTCACGTTATTACTAGAGAGGACCCTGGGTGCTGTAGCTTGTCATCTGCTATTTTCATCTATCTTAAGAAAGCTTCCTCAAAACTAGAGAAAGAGGGAGGAAAACACGTCTTCTTTTCTGATTTGACTTAATTCTAATTTGACAATCTCTTCCTTGACAGCTTTTGCAAACACTACCGGGGAAAAAAAAGTTTACTGAATAATTCAGTCTTGAGAGTGAATTGAGCTTGAGGAGAATTGTGAATTCCCAAGTCTGTGGTCTGTGGTTTTTGTTATTGACTGCTCACATGGATTTAAAGTCCTGTCTCCACAGTCAATAGTTTTTGTCTCCCTTTTGGGTGCTGCAATTTTGTCTAGCTTTCCATCCCTCAATGCCAGCTCTCTGATCTTGCAAATAAACTGTCGAAGAACCAACGAAGGACCTTCCTGCTACCAAGGGGAGCCATAGCTAGCATGCTACACTGAGCTCCTTTCTAGCTGCAGTTCTGCATATATCTATGTGACTATAAATCAGAATTTGACCCTGGACTCGAGTGTTGAAGAGAGTCCAACCAGCACACTGAATATGAAGCCATCTTTTTTGACTTCTAAGGTCTGGTGTTTTTCTCCTCTTCCGTGGGGTATTTATGACACTTTCCCTTAATGTTTGCCTGTTAGTTGATGCTGCTTTTATTACTGAAGTTTTAGTCTTACAAATACACATGAAGGCATGGTGTGAAAGAAGGAAATTGATATCCCAGACATAAACAATCAAATATTAACACTTTAGTTTTACCTTGCAAGTAAAGGATGGTCCAATAACCAAGTCATCACCTGTGATGTCTTTCTTTTACTGCTAAAGTGTGTTCCCTAAACTGCACTATAACTGTAGCGAGGTTGGAGGCACAACACCATCTTGCTCTCTAACAGCTAGAGTTATTCTCGGAAAAAGAGCGAAAGCGTTGACCTTTACATTGCTTGGTGGACTATTGTGTAGAAAAAGAAAATACGCTGAAAAGAGCGTTCCTACATTAACCTGGACAACCATCGCACTGTTGTTTTCCGAGGCACTGTTCCTAGTATCCTCCCCTCATGTGCTGAAGCATCTAAGTCCTTAAGGAAGATGAAAACTTGATATCAGAAAGGAATCCCCTGAAAATGGAGTGTCTTACTCATTCCAGATATACCCATGAAGTCTGTTATATATATTAATATGCTAATGGGAGCCAGACGATAACAACATAGGAGTTGGTCCTGTACTTTATGCATCTTCAGTCAACAAGTAACAAAAAAATCTTTATATCATCTGAGTATTTGTAAATGCATAAAAAATAGAGCCCATTTTGTGCAAGGTGGAATGATGATGTGATAAATGTCACTGAAAGTAGCTTGTCCAGAAAAAAAAAATGATAGGAGTCTAGCTAATATTCAGGACTGTATGTAAAACCTGAACCAGGCTTAGCAAACTTTAAAGCCACTGAATAAAGTAAATGTTATTATCTCTGATGCATTTCTTTTTCTAGTTCAAGAAGGAGAATCATCTGGGACAAAAATGAGTCTCAAAATTGGTATCATACTGTCTAGTAGGACCTTTATATAATTAACCCTTATTGATGGTCTCACTCAGTGGTACAGTTCATACCAGTAAATATATAAGAGCTCAGTCATAATGTGGACTGCAGGAAAGCTCTGCTAATGTATTTCCACTCAGCTGCTTACAGCTACATGTTACTATTTCCTAACCAAAAGAAGGAATAAAAATGTTTTGTGGTTTTATGGCTTATAGCTTGATGAATTTATAAGAGAATGCTAAGAAAGTAGCTTTCAATGAAGAGGATGTAGTCCCTTGTCTTTGAACCTTAGAAGGTTACAGAACCTTCAACTAAACAAGATAAAAAAAAAACCACCCAAAAGAAAACGTTTCTTTTATTTCTGGTAATTTAATGCTTTGTAAATTCTAGCTGTCACTAGTGTTTCTGTAGTCATGGCTTTCTTTGAAAGGTATTTAAATTTAGAAAACATTTTAAACAATTAAGTGATAGATCAGATGGGATCTGCTTGCAAGTAAAATAAATCCACAAGTCCCTTTGTGGATTGATGAAAAGTTTTATTCTTTTAGATCTACCTTTAGTTCTGGTTATGTGCTGTATAATATATAATCAAATAAGCTAGAGTCTGTCCAGAAGGCAGTAGTGGTTAAAAATAGTCGATTAATTGCATCAAGAATATGCTTTCTGCTAGGTATTCTTGGAGTAGGAAGTGTAGAAACAGTAACTGAAATAATGGAATAAATGAATTAATATTAGTGTGGTTTTGAGGATTCACTTGGACAGAAAGTTCAACTTTTATATTACAAGAATCTGAAAAGTCCAGGTGGCCTCATTTGGCATGTTCTGTTTCAGACCCATGGTCTCTAGCTACTACAGTCGTGGGCAGACGTGGACCGATGTCATCTCTATCCAGGTACGTGGATAGAGAGGGCAAGTGTTGATCCTTCTTCCTCCTCACATCTGTTGAAGAGCAGCATTTTCTTGCTTAAAGTTGTTCCTGCCGCTTTATTTTAAACAGGAAATCTTCATGATGATTATTTTCAGTCTCATTGGAGTTCTTCATTTTTTTAACATGCATTTGCTGCTTTCTTTCTGTATTTTTTTTGACATATCTAAAAGAGGAAAATCTGGAAGAAGAAGGAAAGAGGAAGTTATTAATTTAGGTTCTGGCAGTAAATAGCTATATACCACTTGTACCTGTTATTTTTATATGCTAACTAAATTTTGGAGAAAATGGGAACACAGTAGTAATGTTGTTACAAGTATGGTGTCCCAATAGGCATGTTGGACCTTTGGGATCAGGCCCTTATGTTGGAGGTAAGGGATAATCCACTGGTTTCTTGAAAAGGTTACTCAATATTCTTCTTTCATAATAAAAGAGCAATATAAAGCAGAACAGTGACGTGGCTTTTGACCACAATATAGATAGTATTTAATGCAAGCACACATCTTATCTTCTTGAGAACCACTCTTAACAGTTCTAAGGGTAATGATGTTGGCCATGGCTCTGACAACACCGAGGACAGAGATCGCTGTGTATGTGTGTTTCAGAAAGGGAGGTGTTCTGCCGGGGTGAGGAGGCAGCGAGATGGTGCAGGGCTCTTTCTGGATCTCAGTAAGAAATGTCCAACAACAAATGGCTTAATAAGATAACCGCTTTAATACGACAGAATAAGAAGAGAGAGATAAATAGTAAGTCTTATATCCCTTTGTGCTGCAATGGGTGGAGCCTGGATGGATTTTCCTATGGTGCGCTGCGCAGGGCAGAGCAGCTACTGTCCGTGGAGAGAAGCTCTCCCCTTTCATTATCTGAGCTATTATAGAATTTCCTTAGAAGAAAACAACTCTGTTCCTAAAGAACACTCGCATGAGAACCTGTTGCTTGCGCTGCCAGATACAGGCAGGGCCAGGCAGGTGGTGCAGTCACTGGTGCTGAGCAGGAGCTGCCCACAGCTCCTCTGCTGCGGGGAGCTGGTGAGCCTGTCCTCGGCCGAGGAGCTGTGAGCATTGCACAGCCTGACGGACACCTGTACGTGCAGCGTTGTGCTGCACAGCACCGGCTCCGGTTAACTGTTAGGTGGATCACTGAGTCCTAAACGCGCAACCGTCTCCCGGTCAGGATGGGGAACATACTACTACTCTCCCTGTGTGTATAACTTAAGCATGCGGGTTATTAAATTGCAACCATCTCTAGTAGGGGACAGTATTTTGTTAAACTTTTCCTTTCTTCTAGGTATTCAATGAACATTTTCAAAGTGTGTGTGGCCCATGGCCCAGCTGTGTGTGGAAGTGTAGGGACTTAAAAACCTTTTTGCTTTTGATGCGACATTATGCTGGTTTTTAGGAAAGCTTTTGTTTTATACATCGAGTTTTCTTCTTTTTGGAAGTTTCCTTGACTGGCCTATTTTTGTAATACCTCTGGAGCATGTGACACATCCATCGTTGTTCTCGGCTCAAGGCAGAGTTTGGGTGTGTAATTCCTTTTTCCACAAGCGTGAATTCAAATCAGAGTTGAAGCACGTGCATGTACATTGCTTCAAGCACCAGAATGCTTCTGGTTTTAATTAAATGGGACAATCCATGTCCCTGAAGTTAGGTGCTTCCCAAGTATCACTCTGAATCAGGACTGCCTACAGTAACGCTCCTGGACTGCTTGTTTGAGTAAAGATGGTAGGATCCTTTTCTCAAATCTCTGGCTAAAGATGAAAAACTTTATCCCGAAACTACCCAGCTTTTATAACAGTTAACTTGGTCAAAGCCCTGTTACTAAGCAAGCAAATGACAGAAATAACATTGTTCAATTTCCTCTTCTCTTTTGCTTAATTCACTCGAAGAAGGAGATTAAGGAATCCCAGCTGAACATGACGTTTTGGCCGCGGTATAACTTGCAGTACCTCAATGCAATGGCTGCTGGCCGCCTGTTCCTGTGCAATCACAGGACCCGGTGCTTGGCATAAATCTGCGTAAGACAGCGAGAGTTTTCTAGGTAGCTTGGACATCTCTTTTCCCAACAGACTAACAAACAACTTCTTTTTCTATTGCAACTGAAATATCGGGTGAATAAATGAGCTGTGCTGCTGTATGAGATACTTTTGTAGGAAAAACAGGTAAGCTGTTTATTTGGCGCAGGTATAACTTAAGCTTATGACTGAGGCCCCATGTGTAAATGAGTTTCTTCGAGACTCACTGGCAACACAGTGATAAACACCTTGATCAGAAGAGTAGTGTTTTTTTAATATATCTCTTTGTAATTGCTGAGGCAATAAACTCTGCAGTTCGCTTTATTGGTTGTAATACTTACAGCCTATACCGTGGAACATTTTTTCTTCCTCTGATCATTTCCCTAAACAGTTAAGAGCTATTTTTCCTTCTCTGAGGATGTTCTGATGAGCTGATGCTATGTGGTAGGTCCTGGCCACCTGCTTTACTTGCTCATGTGAATGCTTTCTTGAGTCATGCTCCCAAAATACATTGTTGCCTAAATCTAGGGAAGACTGGCAATTGGTAGCAATTGAACTTTCATATTATACCACAGTTTATGTTAAAAATAAACTCTTACAAATGATCAGTATCTGGAAATCATATGGGTTGTTTGCTAAGAAACAAAGGGTGGTAAGCACCTAGTTTGCTATGTGAGAAGGGTTTTCTCTTGCTGTTAATTACTCCAGGAAGAAAAAACCACAGTAGACCACGACATAGGAAATTGAGATTCCTTGTTCAGTACTTTTCTTGTTAAATATTGAAGCTGGCACAGAAATGTTCCCCATCCTATGTCAGCTACTGTTAGCTTTAAGAGCCATGTTCATTCTTCTTTAGGCACTGTGAATTTTCAGTTCTTTTCAACAGAGTAATATCTTTTCAGCCAGAAGGGTTAAGGTTGCTTTAGCAAGGCAGAGGGCACAGGCTGTCTGTAAGTGAGCTGTGAAGTTGTCCTCTGAGGCAGAACCTTTTCTACGAAGAATTGACTCCTGGTCTTCCCTCTTTGGAATGTGATCTAAGTGAGATGCTGTTATACTGAGGTCCTGTCATTTTGTCTACTATGTCTTTTGATTTTACCCTCCTGGAAGTGTCTGTCTTTGAGAGAGGATTCTAAACTGTATTCCAGGTGGATGATGGGGTCCACCTTTCAGTCTGGAGGAAACAGGGGGGAAATGTAAAATATTGTGCTGGTCCCAGCATTCCCCTGGGATGTCTCTGCAGTGGTACTTGGAGTGGGCTGATGACAGCAATCTCCTCGGTCAGTAACTGAGCTATTTTGAATTTTGTTGAGGTGTGTATCTGTCCCCATGGATTATGCATGAAAGTAGATGGCCCCTTTCCCCCATATTAGAAAGCAGAAGGTGAAGGATGCACAAGTACCCTGTACTTGTGCTGTTTGGAATAATCGACTAGAGCAGGACTTGGAAAACAAACTTAGGGTCATAAGGAAAAAAAACCAAAGTGAGTCGACAATGTGAAGCTATTGCAAAAAAAGGCAAATGTGGTCCTGCAGTTTATGATCAGGAATATTATATGGAAGACAAGGGACATTATTATCTTGATCTGAAATTGCTGAGGCTTCATCTAATGCAAGTTTTGGATACTGCAATTTCAGATATAGACAAGCTGAAGAGTCTCCAGAAAAGAGAAATAAAAAAAGTCTTAGAAAACAATGTTTTGTAAGTATGACCTGTGAGCAAATGCTAAAAGAAATAGGAGTTTTTATAAGCTTTCTAAAGAAAGAGAATCATCTTTTGACTGTGGAAAAGTTTGTTAGGTTTTCTGGCTTCTTTAAATAGAAGATGAGTATGATTACATAGAAAAGTGGGACAAAATATAATCAACTCAACAAATAGTAAAGAAAATGCAGTTTTCTCTGCAATAGAAGGCCAGCTAACTGAATAAGAAAGAAATTCAAGTGAGCAATGCATTTTTGTGTTTAATGCAAATAATGCAAAAGCATTTTGTCTTGATGTCTTAGAAGTGGTTTAGTTTAGCAAAAATCTATTTTGATTTAAAATTTTTTTCTTGAGTAAATAAGCAGACCTTTGCAGTTGCTGTTGAATATATATTAAGCTTAGACAAAACATAAAAGCTTGTCTTAATTGTTTCAAAAGCAGCCCATCTTAGACCACTTAACATCCAGTGCAATTCCCACCGAATTCATTGTGAAAACTATGGTGACTATATACTGTATACTATATACTATATATATAACAGCCCTTACTTGGGTAAAAGCAAAGTAATCTGCATGGGTGCCTGTATTTGATGTTATTTGGTGCAATAGGAACATTTCGGTAGATTGCAGCAGTTGGTTCTGAGATTTGTTTGTCTGTGTGTGGTCTGGGGATTTTAGTTCAAGATGGATCTCATCTAGTCCTCTGGACCACAGGTTTCTGTTTGTAAATGCAGTTCAAAGCTGACCAATGAACCACTCATGATTTCAAACTCCCACTGGGGCTGGAGAGCATTTAGTGGGTAGCTGGAGCATATTTCACTTCCCTCAGAAACAAATTTATTTAACTCACATCAACTTTGAACTGTCCTGGTGTACGGTAAGCGTGGGGAATTAGGGGATTCACTTCAGTACTGCACTGTTGCATTGAACCAAAGGATTAGGAGATGAAACCTTTACAGTTCCTCCTTCTGAATCACACAGTGGACATTCTTAACTTATCACACTTTCTCTTGTGCTTTTACTTCAAAAATACAAAATTATTAAACCAGACAGATATGCCCACTTTTCAGTGTATTCTTTATCACAGTACAAATGTGAGCAAACTAAGGGATGTGTGATACGATTTTTTTATTGGTAGTTCTCCTCACTGAACTGTCAAAGGTGACTTAAATTTCTCTACTTAACAAAGAGCTTATTGGTAATAACTTTGCTTTTTCTTGGCAAATATGCCAAATATCAAGGGTACGGAAATTTAATCTTATTACTGATAGCAACTAGACATTTTTAAGACATTCATCAAAAGGATCTTTGAACTTTTTCTTCTGTCCAACAACTCGAAACTCATAAAACAAGGAGAAATTCTGATAAAATGTGTGCACCATGTTTTTTGCAAGTGCACATCTGTCTGTCACAGGAGTTCTTTAACATTTGATCAAAGTATCTAAATCCATATGGTAAAGACCTCAATAATTAACAGGTCAAGATTTGCATTCAGTTATGTCTCACACGTAAGCTGTATTTGTTTGAATGTAGAAACAGAGTCTTCTGACTCGTTTTGCTGCTTCTCACATTGGGGACTAACATTGCTTAATAAATGTTAATTAATTTACTGTAGCCTTACATAATCGGAGTGTAACTTCTTAAGCTGACAGTTTCTGACCTTAAAGTTGTATTTATAGTTTGTATCTGAATCCAAACTTTCCTTCTGTTCATTATGGTACAACAAGAGTTGGATGAGAAAGGTCTTTCCAATTTTTTGAAATTTTGATAAATTCTATTCCAGTGTGGACAGAAAACATGCTTTTTTCAGAGTGTTTTGGCGGTTTTTGTTTTTGCTAATAAAAATGGGACTGCCTTCATTTAGCCAAAGACTTTGGCTGTTGGAACACATCTTGGGAAGAGAGCACCCTGAATCAAATGCTTGATACCTCCTTCTACGTGAGTTTCCTCACAGCTAGTTTTGCTATAGAGAGGAAGGAAGAAAGACCTATCTTTGAAATTTTTTTCTTCCCCGCTCTCTCAGAAAGTTTATTTTACTTATTAACATTCCTAAACCAAACAAACAGATTGGCATTTCCTTACAGAAACTTGTTCAGTTAAACCATTCCTGGCGATTTGCGCTTCAGTCTCTCAAAAGCTTTGACAGAGTAAGGGGCGAGTGGGACTTCCTTCCCAGCTGCTGGATTTGGGTTGACTAGCAAGATTCTTCTTCCTCCCTTGAGACCTAAGATGACTTCCCCTTTCTTTATCTTTTTTGTTGTTTTTTTCTCTTGTGCAGCTCATAAAATCTTTACTTAAAGACATGAAGTGTTGATTATCTGCTTTCCCCAGGAATCTGAACTCTTCAGATTCCTAGACTCCTTGTTGCCATTAGGTCAGCAGGGCTGATATGAGCTTGCTTACTGCAGATTGGCTTCACCCAGTGCACCCAGCTATTTTTCCCTCAAACCGTGTGGAGAAGGAGAAATGATCCATAGCCAGCTACAGTCTTTGTTTTTTCCCTGCTGTTATGTTTCTGTTCATACACAGGCTTTTCAATTTCACGAAGCCAGCTTTACATGAAAGCTGAAATGTAATTGCATCCCCCTGAGTAAAATGGACAATTTCTGTGCCAACTGCGTTTTTAAAGAAAAAGATTACAGCATTCACTCTGCTGCCTGCTTTCTTTGTTGATGAATCCCTTTGCTGATGTAAAGGGATTAAATATTCTAAAACACTAGCCAGACCAATTCTTTATAATTCCGTAAGTGCACAGAATAACACCTTCATTATTTTTGTCAGGGGAAGAAGTAAAACATAGCAGATAGGCCTCTTCCAATACATCTTGTTTTACTTTAGCAAATATTAGTGAGGATTCAGTTCAGTATACATCATGCTTACTCTTCCTCTCAGCTTTCCATGTTAATGTCAACTTTAACTTGCTTGAGGAATTTGTGACTTTTTGATATACCTTGTAGATCTAAGGCAACATAATAATTAATGTGCAGTTTGCAGTTTTTTGTTTGTTTTGAACTGAAGACCTTAAGTGTGATAATATTTGGAAATTTGGAAATTTTCTTTATTTATAAGGGTGCATGGTTGCACACAAAGCAGTTTCAAATACCTTTTTCCTCCTTTTTTACAGGTTCTAGCATTCTTTGTATCGTTCATAATACCTTTGCACAGCCTCAGGAAAGGGGTGGCTCTTACAGAGTTGAATTTAGATACAGTATTTTGTCTTTCATTGATCGCATTTTGTAAGATTTCCAGGCTTACTCATGCATTTTATGCTTGCCTATGGACAGTCACAAAATAGTTTACTTATAGTTATGTTGTGAGCATAACAATGCCAATATATCTCACTTTCTTTGAATAGTGTATAGACTTCTCTTTTCCCAGCCAGATGATGTTGCGGACTTACTTGAAAGAATACTTGATAGCAAGATTATGCAATGTAGTTCTTGTTCCCAAAAGTGTGCTTCTCCATCTCAAGTCTGCACAATCCTTTCCTTAACGTTGGAATTTATTCTTTGAAAGCCATATCTGATATCCCCCAGAGTGGTCCAAACCAGCTTAATGAATAGAGGTTAGGAAAAATGGTACTCTAGCTGTTTTGGAAAAGGTTGTATTTGCAGAAGTGGAAGAGGTTCCTAAAGTCAGGATGACCTGAACTCAAGAGGCTGGGCTATCTGAGGTAAAATAGTTCTACTTTGAGCACAGCTATGATAACTGGAAGTATAGTTAAACTGTAAGACTTGTAGGCTCCTTCAGGAGGTGCTGAAGGGCTAATTCCCATTAATGTCCAGTTCAGGAGATTCAGCAGTTGTTCTGTATCATGGGATGAAGGGGGTGACAAGCTGCTTCTCCTTCAGTTATTGTCACAGCTACATCCATCCTAGCTACTGATTACAGCTACTGCAGGAGAGATTCAGTGGTGCCACATCATTGACTTTTTGAGCACTGTGTGTGCAGAACTGTGATAGCCGTAATCAAAATGTGGGCGTGAGACCCATACTGAAGGAAGTATGTTCATCTCAACTAAGAAAACCTTGGAGACACAGCAATAACCAGGCAAGCCCTAAGGGAGTATTAGAGCCTATCTCTATAAAATAAGATTATGTTCTGAAAGATGCTGAACATCAACTCTGAGTAAAATCAGTAAGAACAGAGAGAGTGCAGGGCAACAAAAAGCAATGCAGAGGAAGTACTGTAAGTCTAAAAGCGTTGGAAGTATGAAAGAAACTGTTATGAAATTAAAAACAGTGAGATGTATAGAACTACGTTCCAGTAGACTGGATTATAAACCAATGGGAGCACTGGTACTTACAGGCTTGGGGGAAGAGAAGGTGGGTAGATCATCAGAAGAACTGTAAATACCAAGAGAAAAGACTAAAACATCATAATACTGTAATATATTACAGCGGGGTCAGATAAAAGAGTGAAACTTTAGAATGGGAATTGACATCTGTGTATCTGCATCTGTATGTGGAAATCTCATGGATTCTGAAAGACTTATTAATGTGCACTTTTTAAGGAGATTCTTTAACTCCTATTTTTTCCCACTAATAATAATGGAAATTTTCTTGCTGAGATGTAAGGTGCTACAAGTGCTGTGATTTTTTTTTTTTTCTCATTAGGAAGACAAAAAAGGTCTATAGTGCATTTTCAGAGAACAGCTGGGTCTTTATAGTATGTTTTCTTACTGTTAACTTTACTAAATCATGGGGGATGTAACCATAACCATTAACCCGATTTTAGCTGAATTAAAGCTAATTTACTCTTCAGTCTCTACCCGAACAAATGCATTCATCAGTCATCTTCATGATTTCGTAGAATCATGAGATTTCAGGCAATTCTCATGTATTGTATAACCATCTGCAGATCTTAATGCCAGCCATCTTTTGGCAGTGTCGTCTGCCTAAAAGGAAAAATGGTTCAAAGCTGTTGCAGGAGAGGATGGAGTTGAGTTTTCTCACTTCTAAGGAAAACTTGCCCTTCTTCCTTCTTAGCACAAGTCTGTAACTATTTCAACCTCACAAAGTCTGTCTTTCAAGAGATGCTTTCAAATTACAGAGAGGTAGTACTTGAAATCTGAAGCCAATGTTTTTTCTACCATCTACACTACTTAAGGTGTATTAAGGCATTTGCTAAATGGTAAAAGCGAGAGCACTTTACTGAAGGCTATTGATGATTACTTGCTTTTTGAAGCACTGATTTTTTTTGTGATATTCGTGGACAGCATTACTTGTTTCAGTCTTCTATGGCAGATGTTTCTGCCAGGCCTTTAGACCTTTCCTAGTCTAGCTGATCTTTGAGAAGGCAGAGGCTATACTGTTGGACAAATGCTAACCAAACCGGCGCTACGCCTTGCTTAGCACTTGAGAAGCGTGGGCTCTCATTTCCCAAGATTTAATCCTACTCTAAATCCAATCTTATCCCTAGCATAAACTGGTATCTCTCTTAAAAAGAGTGGAAGCTCAATTCCCCCTGCTTCCTCCAGCCCTCATTTTATCCCTGTGAGCTTTTCAAGAGTCACCATTAATTTCAGCTTTGCAGCTATCCATTCCCAACTTTAAGTCAGCCTAACCTCGCCTCTGGATTGTTGCCAGAGGATCTGTATCTGCTTTAGCAGGAGTAGTAACTCCTTTACAGTTTCTTCCATGTGTCTTCATTTTAAATCGTTCACGATCCATGACTAGTTTAACCTCTTGAATTTCTCTTTTCCTGACCAGTCACAGCCTAAGCTGTAGTCACAAGTCTCATACATGCTTTAGGAGAGACATTGCATTTCTTCCTGTTTCTTCAAGCTCTTATTTTACCTGTGTGAGCATGTCAAGATCTATCACTCGGCTGCATATGCTCTCCTTTTTCAAGCTTTATCCTTAACCTAAATCCCATCTTTCAGCAATGCAGTGGGACTTGATGTACCTTACAGCCAGTGGCAGCATGTTTACACCTCTGTCCCACAGTCCGCAGCATTCATCTCAGTCCTGCTTCTCTACTTTCTCTAACTCTACATGTAGTCATAGGGCTCGTTAGTACTTGGCTTAACTGGAGTGACAGCTCATTTAGCCCTGCTTCCTCCAACTCTCATTTTGGGAGCATCTGCAGACTGAAGGTAGTGCTGAATCTTGAAGGGCTCATAGGGCTGAAGTGAGTGCTATGGACAGGAGAGGAAGATACAGTCCGGTCTGCAGGATTTGGGAGAGGGTGGAATGCATGCTGGATTTTTTTAAAACCTACAGGGCTAAAATGGGGCAGGTATAAGTCTTATGTCCGGTATAGCTTCTAACCTTATTAATACATTTTTATCATCCTTTTACCTGTGGTCTCGCTTGTCTCTAGTGATCTAACACCCACTTCAGCTTCATAGGCTCTCCTTTCTTGAGCAGTCCCTAACTACAGTCTAAACCACGACCGCTGGGCTGTTATTTGTCTTCCCATGCTAGAAACTCTTTTAAAGATCTAGGGCTAAAAATTTTCCCCCCTCATCCCTGAATATATCCCTGGCCATATGACTCATACTTCCCATTTAAATTATAAATCATTAACTTGTGCTTTCACCATAAACATATCAGATGGAAGAAAGCTCAATCTCTTACTCAGATTGAAATAGGAATTAGATTTACATTTTGGAATATTGTTCTCTGGAAGATGTCCAGCTGCAGCAATGAGTCTAGATTAAACATACTCAAAATTCTTATACAAAGATAACTTTTTTCTCATTTATCATTGCTAGCATCAATCATCATCTTAGGTCTTTAGCCCTTCAATTCCTGATCCCTGTTCATAGTTTGGTCTGAGCCTTATTCCAAGTAATAAACCTAGCCCAGTGATAGCAACCTGATTCTCTAGGTAGTCAGCCAAGTAATTTTTGTCCAAAATAGGGGACTAATCCAATAATATTTCTAGGTTTACAACCCCTCCCATGCTGATCCATAACTCTTAGTACTAATTAGTCCAGCTGTCCTAACCTCGAGGCAGTTGTGTATGGAGTACTGCATTTAGTTCTTTGTTACATTTTCTGGAACTCAGACATTCTCCTTGACTATCTAGCCTAGCAGTACATAACTGCTACTTTCTACGCTGTGTTTACTTTGGTAAATAAATAAATTGAGTTTATAACTAAGCAGTACAAATCATAACTAACATTTTAATTGAAAAGCATGCAGAAATAATGTATTTACATAAACAACTTAATATACATATACACATTTTTATGCTTAGAGATGAATATCTCTTTTACAGAAAGCTATCATGTGTACTAATAGGACTAATAAAAAGAAATATTTTTTTGTGTGTAGCCTATCCCTGTGCAATTACATTTTTCAGAGCATAAGGAAAAAGGCTTACCCCCTCCCTTCCCTTAGGGCTAGATTTTTCCAAGAAGCTCCTCTCTTTAGGAGGAGCACAGGGAGTACTTTGTGTGCTGTGCTCTCTTGAAAAATATGTCAACCTGCTATGATATCTATATGGCAGCTGATCTCTCAAAAATCTGGCTTTCATTCAAGTGAACCAGCATATGTGTATGTAGTACAGCCTTCCTCAGTGGACACATGATGATCTTATTAAAAAAGCTCTATACATACCATGATTTTTCATATAGATTGAATTCAGTCTAAGCACATTTTCACTGATGCATTCAAAAATACTTCTCAAGAAGGGATGTTTCTAGGCAGCTGCTCAAATATGTTTCTTCAACCATTTGAATGGAGAATTTTTAAAGTATTTAACCCTTTTGATGATGAAGTGTATTTATAAAATATATTCCATCTTGCAAAAACTAAGATTACTAATTTTGCAAAGAACTTGCTGTGACTTAAGTGCAATATCCTAGCTGTAAGTAGTAGAATTTAGCTGGGAAGGTTAATGTTCTCAGAGTAGATGCGAGCAGAAAAGCCGAATTAGAATTCATATATAAACACAGTTTGTTAATACAACTTCTGTAATGGGAAATCAGTTTTCAGGTCTTGAATTTTCAGTCTGAACAAGATCTTAGCACACTTTAATGACCTGCTATTAGATTAGATGAGTTTTATGAAGAGATTTCAATAAGTGCTCTATATCAAATGGGCATACAATAGGCTAACTGCGTACACACAGTTATTGGCAACTTTTAACTCTTTTCTAAAGGTGATGATGAGAAACGTAAAAGAAGACTGGCAATACCCAAGTTTCCTGGAGTGCTACAAATGTTCTGAGTGCCAAGGCCTTGCCAGCATCCTGCTGCCTTAAAAGATCACCAGGCTGGTGGCTGAAGACAATGGTGTTCAGTGATGTTAAGCTAAGGAGTTGCACCCTTCGCTGTGAATCCCTGGAAGACTTTCTGCTACAGGGATTCTGTGCTATCCTGGGATAAATTAGAGATAACATAGCAAGTTCCATAATACAGTTTACTGCAGGTAAAGAAGGTCCTTTACTTCCCTTGGTTTGAGATTGACATGCAACTGCAAATATATCTCACCTGTTTATTGGTAAATCATAAAGGGCATGGACCTAAAGAGCTTTGATTATAGTCAAGAAAAAACCCTCACTCTTGAGCCAAATTATACTGCAGCTTTTTGATTTATAGCTTTATGGCATACTTGTGGTTTTGAATCTGTTACTGTGCTTTTAGTTTCAGGACTTTTGAACACAGCTGCTTTGTTGTTTGCCAATAGGAAAGAGAAAAGCCTTTTGTAAAAGTAGCCATTTTAGTGAGAATTCCCTGGCTAAGGTTTGTACTAGCCTGACCTTTCCTTAAACTGTGTGCAGCAGTCTTTTTTTTCTTTTTTTTTTATGAGATGAAAAGGACTGATAACCTTGCTTAGCCTTGCTCCATGCTATGTGATTTACCTTAATACAATACCATTTTGCCTTGGGCTTTCTGCTGACTGTGCTGAAAGACTTGTACCCCAAAACGTGTGTGTCAGTATGTGTCACATCTCTTCTTACCTAGTTGGTCTATCTGCCTATTTATGTAACCTTATGTATCATCAAATGCTTATCAGCACAGGAATTCTGGAAAATGTCCTGTCATAGAGATATCAGTGCAAGCATCCTGTGTTTCTCATCTTGTTTCTGTAATGATGCTGCACACCTGTGTCAGGTTGTACCATACAGCTGTAAGTGCTAAGGATCTCGTAATTAGGTGAGGCTGTGCTTCCACGGAGAATTAAGAGTGAGCACAGGACTATGAACGCTCAACATTTGATTTCTGATTTGCTTCATCTTCCTTTCTATCTGTTTAATGAGAGAGCTCATAGTAGCTGGGAGATGCTATATGAATGGGCTATATACATTTCTCAGAAAGCCTTGAGGATAGGCAAACACTGAAGTGGTAACTTCAGCACTTTTTCTCTAAAAATAAATTTCTAAGAGTAGTGACTCTATTTGTCTGTCTTATACAAAGTGAAAGACTATCCTTTGTGCAAACAATTGGAAAGGAGAGAATTACAAATCAAGTAAGAGTGTAAGGCATGCTTGACTGGTCAAGAGGTAGAATAGGGTACAGCAGTATGTATACGTCAACCAAAGGGTGTAAAAATGTAGAATTCTGTAGTGGAAAGAAGTCTGATTACAGCTGGCTGTCCGTAAAACTTGTCATGAATAGTGGGAAGTATACGATCCAAGTAGGTGGTGAGTAAAAGAATCTGAGTGACAATTCTGCTGTTGAGTTTGTAGTGGATCAAAGCCCTACTTGATGGTGGAGGCACTGGAAGCGTTCGCTAGGCCACTTCAATGTGTTTTTTTTCTATTGCTTTCTCTTGTGCATGTTTTGTCAGCTGTGGGATCAAGGGGATAGAATAACTAGATATCTTTTTCAGTAAGATATCTTTATGTTTGTGTATGTTGGGTTTTTGTGTGGTGTTGGATTTTTGGGTTTTGGGGTTTTTTTTTGGTTTGTTTGGTTTTTTTTTAACTCTTCATTCTATTTTCTCTTATTAGCAGTTGTGCTTAATATCTGATCTCTTAGTCTTTGAAGATTAAGCAAAACAGGTATTGAATGTGTTTGGGTTTTTTGCATTTGTTGTTTGCCTTATTGGAGAAGTCCTGGACTTGGATTTTTCTAGGTCTTGTTTTTCTGTTTCTTATTGCTGTTTGCATCTTTTTGCTAATCCATTTTGCATCGCAACCCCCGATTCTGGTGTCACATGCTGATGTTTTTCTTCTGTTTGTCAGCATTGTATTCACTATCTGTGAGTTTGACCTATAGCTCTTTTATTGCTGTTCTGCTTCTTTCACTTCTTATTTTCCTCAGAATCATGGGCGCTGTCTTTCATGATCTCATTCAAAACACCTTCACACATTTATATTCTCAAATGCTTTATTAGTCAGGTCCAAATTAACTGTCTCTTCCAGCTTTTTTTTTTCCCTGTCTTCTGAAGCAAAACTTCTTCTCAGCACATTTCATGATTTTTTTCTTAGCCTGTGCCCAGATATACATTTAGGATGCTGGGACTTATCATCAACAGTTGCGAATCTCCTAAAGCCCCTTTCTCAGTCCTACCACGCAAGTAGTACAGGGCTCTAAAGCTAATCTTGGAAACACCACAAAGAACCCGTTCAATTAATCTACTACACAATTATGAAGTAGAACTGGTATCTAGGGCTTTCGTATATTTTGATGATCTCTTGGTTTCCTTGTATTACTGTCAGCTGCGATAGATTAGGAAAGGCTGAAATCAGTCTTAACTTACCCCAGGCTTGCTATTTGCATGCTGTTTGCTCACAGCAGCACAGCAGAGTCCTGCAGCTCGCCATCTCCATCTCTGTATTACTGTAGCATTCTGCCTGAAATGAATATGTGGAAGAAAGACGGAAGAAAAAATGAAGGTAAGGGACATAAGGAAGTCAAAATGTGTGCAGGTCCTGGGAATGGACAGTAAACTTTAACTGGAGAAACTTGAAACAGGTTCTCCAAGAAAAAGTTAGTTCAGTTTTTACCTAGTCTGTTGTAAATGTGCAAGTGATACTTGATAGGGAAGTGGTGGAAGACAGAGAATCTCTTTAACTGTATGCTTTGCCAAAACAAATCTGCTTTTTGTAGATTAGGGCATTGAGAATATGATTATATGTACTGTGGGCTCCAGTAGGTTTCCTGAGCTTGGCTGAGGAAGAAAGCAGAATCCTCCTGAGATTCTGGAAGACTAAAATAGAGAATTGCTGATACAATGTAAACATTTGCTTCAAAGAATTGCTGATGGACTGTGAAAGGATGGATTTCAGATCACAGGACGTTTTGCCCCATGTGTGCTAAAGTTAGATTACTGTCCCGATCGTTTGTTATTTGTAGTATACTATCTATGCTTTCGTATTGGAGCAGCCTTTCTTGACTGTATTTTCCCTTCTGTAAAATAAAGATTGGCAATATCTATTACAGTGAATGCTCTGTTAAAAGGAAGCTTGTAAACTGACACCAGTAGTGAAGCTGTATTGGTAAATGAACTACCCAAGTTGTTATGCTTCAGACTGACTTCGGTTTTGAGGAGCCGATTGTCTCTGTAGCATTGAGCTTATGGTTTTTATGGCTTTACTTGCTATGATACGACTTTGATACTCTTGTTAGGAGAAGCATATGCAGGTCACTTGTCTCCTTGGAAACCAGAAGATGAAATTACTGTAGTTGTATTTTTTTTTGCTTGTATTTTGATATAAATAATTTTTTGTTTCCCAAAAGATAGCTACCTAGGCACTGAGGCATTAACTATTTTGTAATGATTTTCCATCTTCTGCTAAGGCAAGGGGATCTTACAGTGGAAGAACAATAACAGCCCTCTTAATTGACCAGCTCAGAGATGCTATTTGCCTCAAGTGCCTTGCATTCTAATTAGAAATCAAAGCCTTACAAGGTGTTCCCTTCCTCTTGTACTCCTGATAGTTCATGGAGTTTCTCTGCCTTTTGTCCAGCCTTCTCTTCAGTGCAAGGTTGTTTCTATGCAAATATTTTAAATAAAAGCCTTGTAGAATATGTTCTTTCTATAAAACTTAGACTGCTAATAATATATGTCACTGAGGTAGTTGTTATTCCCATGGAGACACTAATGCTGCATTGCAAGGAGGATGAACATGGGAAGGTGCTAAGAGGCTGATAACTGTAGGTCAGAAACACTTCAGCGGATGTAAAAGAGCAGCTATGTTCTCTTTAAAAGATAGATGCTAAGTGACAGGTGATTTTTACTAATAGCGTTGTGGCGGCAACTAGACAGATGCGGTCTTGGGAGTTTTTTGTCTCTAAGCATCTTTACTAGAACATTTCTTGTACACTGCGGTGTTTAACACAGGCAAAAATGACCACCTGCAGTGAGCCTACTTGGGTTTGATCTGTATCACAACTACTGACCTTATGACCTGTTTTTAGGCATTAGGAAGTTGATAGTGTAATAGGAATGTTCTCCAGTATAATACGTACACATATATATACAGTGTAATACATGTACTCTAAGATAATAAAATTGTTCCTGCAATGCAAAAAAATTCATTATTTCATCCTTTGGTCCATCTTTGATTCCTTTCCAGATGCCACCTACGACGTGTTACATAGTTAACAGCAAAGACCTGAGCCTCTTAACTCCTGATGCCCTTTATACCATCCTTTGCTTATAGAGGGAAAACCACAAGGTTTGCTTCAGTGCTAGACTTTTAAGAGAACTAGAACAAATCTCTTTCCAAGACTGAACAGAGCAGTGTATTGGTATGGGTTTTGACTTGTGAAAATTCCAGGTGAACAAAAATCTGATATCAATTTAAGGTGATCAGAGGAATCACATGCTAAGACAGCCTGAAAGTCCTCTGGTTGAACAAACTAGCACTGAACTTGTGTATCTCTGTGGAGGAGGTTGTTTTTTCTTCAAACAAATTGCTGAACATTTTCTGTAGAAATAGCTACTTTAACTGCCAGGAGTGCGTTGCACCATTCTAGAACAGCGGCTATGTTTATGCTGTCTTGCGTGCCTCTAGAGCTGACTTTATTTCATTTGCATTTTATTGTGGGCTAAGGCTGTCCAACTGGCAGATAATTTCTCTAGTACTATTAACAATTTTGTAATTAGGGTAGTATGACAATCCACATTCTCTTGTGGAAAATGCAGTCTCCAAGGCTGCTATATTCTGTTAAATTTCTGAGCTACTAAAAAATTAGGAAGAATTGCCCTGCTGGTAAAATGTGCATTTCCTTTCCACTCCTTGTTGTGTGCCCTGGTTTTTATTGGGCTCTTGGAGGCTGTTGGTGATGGAGTTGGAGCACACTGCTTCCAGCAGCGTTCTGACTCTCTTTCCTGCTTTTTCCTGGTCAGCAGACTTTCTCCTATCACCATGCCAACCAACTGCGGTTCGTCATCAAGATCTTGTGACTGTGTCCACTGAATGATGATTTTGGAAATTCAGATTTTGCGTTGTTGGGTTCTGCTTTGAGCAGGTTGCTGTAGAGCTAGAAATGGTTTGACTGGAAACAGTTGGCGGATCTGAAAATGAAGTTGGGTGTTTGCGTGAGTTGTGTGGCAGATGTTAGGTGGCAAGAAATTGTAATGGCATTGGAATAGTTCGCATACATGTTGTTTTTGTGACTTTGCAGCTCAGGACCTGATTTTTGGTTACTTTCATGTTCTTATGTCCTGATAAACAATGTGTGGAGCCTAGCTAGCAGTGCTAGGTTGATACTCCTGAAGGGAAACTTATTAATCTGAAATAAAAATACAAAGTAAACTACTTGGTGTCAACTACTTGCTAAGGGGTTTCTAGGTGTTCAAATTAAGTTATCCATGGAGAAACGGCCACCACTCCCTGTTAGCATTTAACGTTCTGCAGTATTTTTCTGTGGTTAACCATTTACTAATGGTTACCTTGAAAGTGACAGGAACGTGCATGATGACTAAATTGTGCAAAGTGGTCACCTTTTATCACTCATATGAAAAAGTTATTACTGTTTCTTTTTCCTGACTGATAATATAACAAGGAGTAACAAATTGTGTAGCGCTAAATGTAGAAAAAGAGATGCCTTTATTTCTTAATTTTTATTCTTTTAGCCTCATATTACTAGGATTATTTTTTTTTTAGGGGCTCTGACATTAAAACCTGCCTGTTCGCAGTGTTCTTTGATGTTTTACTGGGTTTTGTACTAGACATTGTTTGTCTGGGAATCTTGGAATTTTTTTTATTGAAACAAGGCTGCTGGAAATACAACCACAGGGGAACATTAGGTATAAGGTAGCAGTCCTGGTAATAGTGTCAGTGTTTAGCTTAATTTCTTTAGCTAAAAAAAAAAAAAAAAGCCCTAAGAATCTAAGGGAATCTGGAGGTACTGAGTGTTTTGGAGTAATTTAAGAGATTTAACGTACAGTTTTAGTATGACAGAGAACCTTCTCAAGAAAGTAAAATGATCCTGCATTATGAATGATTGCAGAAGATATCTACAAACATTACTCGTTGTCTGTATTGCACTTCCCATTCATTTAACATTTTTCTGACTCTATATCAAAAGCTTGTAACACTCACCAAAGCCGAAAACGGTTTAATGGGAAAAGCAGGTAATCTCTGTTCAAGGTCTAACACAGCTTAATGTTTGTAATATAAATTGCAAACTTAATATTATATTGTAACGCAGCTAGCTAGCAGTAAGTCAAAAATGCAAAACACAATTCACCATTTCAGAGAATTACATTCTATTAAATGTAAGGTTGCTATGGCTGCTGTGGTACAAAGAAAATCTCAAATACATCACTGTAAATCTCAGTTTGAAACACGTGTATTTGACTTTCAGTGAATTAGTGACAAGTATAGTAGTATATTAGACGAGCAAAACTGAAATAATGAACAGAATTATCCATATCAGAATTCTTTCATTTCTGGATAACTAATCATAGTGTACACTTCTGATGAAGCTTTGATAAGCATCTTCCATTGGCTAATTTATTTAACATGGTAATATAAAGGCCAGTTATGTATGCGTAAACTTGGATGAAAATTAATAGGTAGGCTGTTATTATACCTTAGCTTATTCCATATCTTATTAGTACCATCTGTGAGCTTTTTTTTTTTTATTCTGTAAGCTGGTCTGTATTTAGCTACTGTAAGTATTTTTTAGGAAAACTCCACTAAAACTTTGACATACAGCACAGCACTCTCAAAAGCAAATGAAACTATCTAGAAGCAGAAAAATAGGACATATTTGAAAGTCAAAGTTGCTTTCCAAAAGACACCTGAATTCCTACCAGAAAAGATATTGTCATGTCTTTGGATGAAAACTAATAAAATTTGAGAAGCTTAATTTTATTAACTAAATGAGTCATCAGTAAATGGAAAATGTTAGGACCAAGTGCCATAGTTGTCTAGAGATGCTTACTTTTGTAAGCATTTGTAGCCAATGCAGTGTTAAGAGTCTGTACAGCTTGGTGAATGATGCCGGGGATTAATCTCTGCGGGTTTTTGCTGGTCTCATAAACAAGCCTTTGAATTTGATTGAGTGATTCGCTGGGCAAATATGTCTGTATTACCTGCAGACATGACAAAACTTACGAGTCTCTTGATGCTTATTTTATTCCCAGAAGAGTAATAGAATGGAAACCCTTAATTTGGATATATAGTGTCAGTGGCAATGATACTGAAACCCAGCAGAACTGATTTGTTGCAGTGACTGTTTAGTTTATAACTTCTAGCTGTTATGAAACCATTGGTGTTTGTAAAATGATAGATCATATTTTGGTGCTCTTCTCTGAGGAAATGTCATGAAGATATTTGTGAAAGGAACAAATCCAAAGGCAGCCAATTGCACAGCTGAAGGGAAAGGCTATGGAAGCTTATGAAAACAATGCAATAATAAGCAGAAGTCTGCATGTAAATAGTGTATGGTCCAAATAAAGCTGAAGTTACCATAGATGAAGTCTTATGTGCAGAATTTACAGGGCCTAGGGTAGAGTCTTATCTTTTTAGGCCTATCTGGAAAGGAAGATCAGAAGCCCAAACTTTTTTTTTTTTTTGCGAGTATTTTGTGAAAAATAGGAGTTTTTCTACAAACTACTATAAAGTCACTTATGTGCCTCTATCAATTAGATTCTTCTCTATGGAAATTGTAGAAGAGTGTTGTAGGAAGTGGAGATGAGAGAATTATTTTTTTTCTTCAAAAAGCACACAGCATTGACTTGTTGCCCTTCTGAATCAGATGTATAACTCCATGTAATTTAATTCAGCTTCCACGGAAATCAATTGTGAATTGTCTCGCCCTTTCCCAGTTACTACTAAAGCATTTTAATGGTTCAGGATTGATCTAATGAGCCCTCCCTGGAATAACTAATATCAAAGTGGTTTGGTAAAGACTAATTTAATTTTTCTGACTAATGCTGTCAGGTTTTTAGACCTATTAGGAATAATCATCAAAGCCGAATGGGTGTAATGAGGGCAGCTGAGGTAGCGTAACAAAACCTTGCTGGCTGGTGGTCTGATGTTCCTTCATTTCCAGATAAAACCCTACTTTACCTGTATGCATCTAAGATTTTTCCCCACTTTCAGTTTGTGTCTATGGCACTGGTATTTAACAGCAGAAAGAAAGCAGAATTAATAATAGAATTAAAAAATGTTATATAATTGAAATGTATTGAAATGATAGTTTGAATTTCAGTTGAGGATAAAGTTTATGTAGCTCTACTTTCATTAAGGTAATTATTTGAAGTTAACATTTTATTACTCGTGATAGATCTTTGCTTCATGGAAGATCTCTATAGCTAGATGTATTTTAATAAATATGTTTTTCTTTGGTATGCATAGTTATATTAGTAAGTAACTGCAGCTTGATTTAAAATATTTTTATCCCACCCAGAGGGAACTGGGAAAAGAAGCTGGAAAATAAAAACGAAAGCAAATGTTTTGTTCTAATAACAATGCTTAGTTTTCTTAAGTTTTTATAAAAACCCTGGCACTTTTAAACTATTTACTGCATAATACTGTGAATTATTTACATGAGTCAAGGTTATATGAAGCTACTTATCAGCAAGGTGGCATTTTCAATATGAAACTTTTTTTTTAATTGAGATGCTTCAGATGTTTTATTAGATTAGCGTAACACTTAGGTTTTGAGAGTTTTTGCAAATACTATCTCAAAAAAGCTTTTCCAGGAGACTGCAAGTGAGCTCACTTTCCAAAATGCTCGAGGTGAATACAGCTGAAGTTAATTAAAATGTAAAATTTGATGCAGAACTTCCTGTGTTTCCTGTGTAATAGATATAAACGTGTAGGAAGGGCAGATTGGGAAGCCCTTGTTCTGTTGAAAGGTTTTTACTTTGTGTAAAACTCGGTGACTTTGATAAACTATTCATAGATTAAATGACTCCTGAGTATATGGGTATTTTTAATCTGGTTTTAAGGGATATGTATGAAGTTTTAATAGTGTCTGAAAGAGATACATTTGTATTATTTCAGGCATCACCTGTTATTTAGTTTGCATCACTTGATGCTGTACTGTCTGTTGAATTCTAAGCTGACCAGTTCTGAAACTTTTTTTTTTAAAAACAATGTGTTTATATAAGTAATATATTGTTAGGTCACTGGGAAAGCAGAACTCTATTGGGGTGCTTTTTCAAAGAAAGCAAATAATTTCGTAATTCTTGCACATTATTTGTTGTTGCTGCTATAGTGCCAGGAGAAGATAATTTACCAACTGTTACATATCCTATTGACCTGTCCTGGTTTTGCAGAAACTGAGGCAGAGACAATTTGTCAAGTGTACTCAGTGCAGTGCACTAAGGCTAAAGAAGAATGCTGAAGTTTTGCAATTTCTTAGAAACATTATATTGACCTTGCTTGTTGGTTTAAAAAGAAAAGTAAGGATGGTATGTTGCTGCATTAGGATATTGAGGCTGTTTGCTAGAATCCGTTTTTGGGCAATAACAAAAGTGCTAAATTGAGTTGCAATGTAAGAAGCAATGGAAGTGCTGATTCTACTTGTATAAGTATTTTTGCAGGGCAGAAATACAACAGATGTGTTCAAGAGGATGTTGGGAAACAGCCAGTGAGTTAACGTATCATCCAGCTGCTTCTTTTGCCTTGCCACATGGAAATAAACGTGGCAACAATTGCTATTATTTTTGCCGTGTAACTCCAATCTCCTGGAGTACGTATGCTTGTGACTTCCTATAATTTATCGTGACTAGCCAGAAATCATTAGATAAGAAATGTTATTTGGATTTTACTTAGACCAAATCCATGTAGTGCATTCCTGGAATATGATAGAAGACATCTACTAGCTCTCTTATATGCATATAAACCAACATCCGATAAACATAAATATGAAAAGTAATCAAATATTAGAGCCTTTGCTAAAGAGTCAGGGAAAAGATCTTAAAGACTTGGATAATTTCCTGTAATTATTTTTTTTGGATGAATAAAAAAGGACCTTCCCTACTTTAAGGTATGCTGTATATCAAAATGAAACCTTCCTATGCATGCAGTTGGATGCAATATGCAGTGAGAGCTGAGAGAGTCATCAGATTAAAGTACTGCTCTCCATTACAAGGAAATTAGTCTCTTTTTTTTCTTTAAGGCAATTTCTGAGCCAAACAGAAATGGCTGCTCTCAGACATTCAGAAAGCAGTATTAAGAGATAGCATATGATAGCTATGTTGGCTCCAAAGTACAGGAAGTCCGTGGAAAAATTTCTTCTTACCTAATTCCCTTTGGAGCTGTTGGCAGCAGCTGTGTGGTATACAAGTTGTAAAACTCTACTGGGAGATAAGTACTCAGATGCTAGAGTTTTTGCTAACTGAGTTTTCTGTTTCTTTATATTGCTATCAATTCTATCATTTGCAGTTGGTACTGCAACATATTGAATCACAGAATAAGAAAGGTGAGGGTCCTTAATAGTTAGTGGCTAAGTGTGTCAGGTTTTTTTGAATAAAGCTGTGCTGTGTTGGACACTACTGTTATGTATTTTAAGAGCATACATAATTTGAGTGCGAGCAAGAAATTGTATTGACATTAAAATTTAAAAAGAGCAGAACTTCTGGGCCTTAGCTACAAACTTTCTACCTCTATATAAAGTAATTTATTAAGGGCTGGATGGAGCCTTTTGACTTGATTGCAACTTGAAATGCTTTTCCTCTCCAAGAGGTCTGAGAGGAGGTTGTTCCTCCAGGACGCAAACTCTTCTTTCCTCTTTGTCCTCTAGAGCTCCTGTGTTAAGAGTGTCTTTGCTGTGAGATAAAAGGGGTAACTTCCAAAGTGCTGCCAAATGTATCCTGCGTGCTTAGCCATGTTTTTTCCCATTCCTCACCACCTCCTCAGCAAACCTAGTCATGTAGCCCCTGTTCTCCACGTGTGCACTCAGAGTCAAGCAAGTCCTGAGTGGGAACAGTCAGTACATTATATTTCTCAAAATGCTTATCTTAAGGTGTGGCATTATAAAAAGTGATCTGCATGCTTTCTCCTTGTTGAAGTCTAACTGTGAGATCCAGCACAAGTAACTACGATACTGAAGACATGATGCTACTAGTACTTGAACTGGAGGCTTTAAATTGGGAGTAAATAGCACAAATAATCTGTTTCTGATTTTGTGATTAAGACCGTCTGGGAGAGAAGTAGAGTTCTGTTAAGCTGTGGGAGTAGAAGAGTGCTGCTCAACAGGTATCGACCATGCCCAGAGCAGAGTTGTCAAAGATCGCTCTCCCCTTGCACCTGCAGGTGAGAAGCAGCAGGGGCAAAACAGCTAAGACATTCACATTTGGGTCTCTGTAGGCTGGGGGAAGCTTGTTGGGAGCAGGCTGGTTTGGAAACGGAATTTTTCTTCTGATAGATAGTTTGACTAGACTTAATACCTCTAGTGCTGTTTTTCTTCTGCACAAGGCTATGCTAAAATTGAACTATATAGACATGCAGTGTTAATGTGGAACATAACCAAGTCTGTCAGAGTTCAAGGAGTGTCTGGATGATGCTCTTAGTCATATGGTTTAGTTTTATCTAGTCCTGTGAGGAGCAGGGAGTTGGACTTGATGATCCTTTCTTTTTAACCCAAAGATGCTCTTGGTCTTTGTCAGAGAGTAGCTGATGAAAATAGCTATACCTCCGTGCTAAGGCATGTATCTGTCCTGTCTCCAGTCTCAGCTGGGCTGTCAGGATAGGTCTGAATGTCCTCCTTCCAGCAGCAAATTTGAGACCTCAAGCTGCTGGATTTGGATGTGGAAGGTATAACCAGAAAAGGATGGCGGGGTGGAAATAATGGTCATCGGCATCCTTTGTGCCACACCTTCCAAGGCTGTCCTCTCAGATGAAGCCATCTATCTGGCAGGCTCCAGACATTCTGCATCCTGCCATCTGCCACAACTGGTAAAGTTAGAACAGTTTGTCCATTGATATGTCTTATTTTGAAACATACTGATGTGTTTACAAGATAATTTGCATCAAATGACATCCGTCTACCAAACTTGGTAGCTCTGAGCCAGATGCTTTTCAAAATTATTTACATAATATTTGCTGAATAATTTTGGCAAGGGAAATTCTGTTATGACCCACTTGTAAATAACTCATGACAGTACTTCTCATTGAAAATTTGAACTATCTATGTTAGAAAGAAGTAAAATCATATATTGTTCCTCCTTGAGAGGATAATGCATAATCTTAACAATTGCAAACATAAGGTAGTATTGCTTGATTGCTGCCATTTTAAGACTGTTGCTTGCAAATATGCACAGCATTTCCGTATTGTAGGTGGTTAATTGATGATTCTGCACCCCCTGCCTTCAAAAATACAGTAATACTAATGTTAATAATTCATCTTAAGAAAGAACACTGAAATAGCTATGGAAACATCTCTTGCAATGTGTACTGTCTTTGTAATTTTATTATCAACCTGAATATAAATACCTATATTATTTCTGAACAAATATAATTAGAAGTATGTAATGGAGTCTTGTTAGGTAAAAACCCTGCTGCTTTTCTTCTCCTATTCTACATTGTCAGCTTCTGTCTCTTCTTACCCCACGCTTCTGAAACTACTTTCTCTTCCTATGCTGCATGTGCAAGACAGATTTAGGAAATCTTTGCCTTTGAGTTCGACTTGCACAGGAATCTTCAGTGTCTGTCTTTAGAGTTCAGAGATGACTGCCTGCTGGATCATCAAAAGCCATCAAAACATGCTTCCAGTTGAGCAATGCTGTGTCACCTGGAATAATTTAGTAATCCATATTTTCTGTACATCTTTCCTTGGCTTGTATGCAGCCTACTTTTAGCACTGGAACTGGTGAAGACACTGGGTCCATGTGTCTCTAAAATGTCAGTTTGCAGGAAAAAAAAGGTTGTTATGGTCAGCAAATACTAAGTGGTGTTAAAAGATATATTCTAAGCTGCTTATGTCTTAAGGTAATCATAGAATCATAAAGGTTAGAAAAGACCTCTAAGATCATCAAGTCCAACCGTCAACCCAACACCACCATGCCCACTACACCATGTCCCTAAGTGCCTCATCTACACGTCTTTTAAATACCTCCAGGGATGGTGACTCAACCACTTCCCTGGGCAGCCTGTTCCAAGGCCTGACCACTCTTTCAGTAAAGAAATTTCTCCTAATGTCCAGGAGAACTAAAACATCCTCTGAGGCTTGTGTGAATTCCCACTTAGGTTGGATAACTGTTGTGAAAACTATAATTGTATTTCAAACCGCTTTGAATCAGTGATGCTAGTAAGAACATAAAAGCTGCTACCAACATTAACACAGGCAGGAATTTCAACAGTGGAAATGAAAGAAAAATGCACAGAGCATCTTGTTCTAATCCTTGATTCTGGTTCTCTCAAAATTTATAAAGGCACCTGTTAAATGCTGGATAGAGAGATGAATGCTTTGGAAATGCTCTTTTCTTTGTTTTCAAGACACTATCATCCTAAATTTCCTGGTCATATGTTCTGTTTGCCCTGATGGCAGAATTTCAGAGAATGATTGACTGAATCTGTTACTAAAGACTATGCCCAAGGGGAAAATGCTGCTCAATCTTTTGTCTGTTGGAATTTATTAATTTCCTTCTATATATTTTTATTAGTATTAATTGCTAATATTAATTACAACCTGTAGCTATATTTCAAATAATGCATTTTTTGAGGGTCAGACAAGGCCTCATGGCTGGTCCAAATCGTTTGGAAGAAATCACACCCCCATTGCAAATCTCTGGTATTTTTGGGGGTTTGGGGGTTTTTTTTTTGTTTTTTTTTTTTTTTACCCTTTTCCATTTACCCAATTCACTGAAGTCACTGCTTTGAAAGCAGATTTGTCTTACTAGAATGAATTAATAATACAGTTGCTTGTTGCTATGTTTAAAGGAGTCTGATTTATAGTAACAAAAGGATCATCTGATTCTTTGATAGGTTAAAAATAGATGTGGATGACTGGTTCTATTGTAGCAATATAATGTCAAAACATATTAGCTGAAGAAAGGACAAATAACCTAAAATGTTGACTGCATCTTGTAAAACTGTCTTGGTGAAACTCTGATGGCTTTTTCAGTGCAAGCTTAGTTTAGCTTAATGTTCTGTGCTCTAAAAGGCAAAGATGTTGAAGATGACAAACTTATTTAATAGCATGTATTGTTGTGCCAGCTCTGCCAGGGAAGAGTCAAACATGGCAAAAGTGTTCACCAGCAGTCTTGCAAAAGAAGTTTTGCAACCTAGATGTATAGTCAACATCTGAAGTCTCCCAGAAAGATTATCCACAATAAAACTAATCTCACTAGATTGCTAACAGCTACTGCTGTAAGATAGGCTTTGGGACTTTGAAGAGGGTCCATTGCATTTTGATAGGTGGCTTAAAAAGGCGACAGAAAGAAATCAGAATAAAACTAAAATACCATATCAAAGTTTCATAAAGCAAAATGAGGATATAAAGGAGAGTTTTGAAATATCCTAATTCTTCCAAACCTTCATTTAAGTGCTTTCTAGCTTCTTTCTGGAGTTAGCAAAGGAGACATAGCCATTAAGCTAAGAACAAAGCTGTGTTATTTCAATTCATGTTTCTATAAATAGCATACCGACACTACAGTGTACTAAAAGGGTTAGTACTTAAATGACTCACAAAATATTAGTAAACTTACTTTGAGTTCTACTTTTTTAAGACTGCTATACAGTATTAATTATGCAGATACAGTAGTAATGGTTTATAAGGCAATATATGTTTGCTGATTAGTTATTAAAAAAAACCCGACAGTTTTGGGGGAAATACCATCTAATAATGAGCCAGAACTTTTAGAACATAAATATTAATTTCTTACTGTTGTGTGTTTTTTTTTTTTAAACTCAAGACTTTGTCTACTAAATGCATGATATCTGTAGAGGCTCAAAGGACAGTTAAAAGGCTGTGGAAAACTACCAGTTGATGAGTGGTAAATGAAAACAATGTTTTGGAAAATGGGCTATGTTTGGTGGAGAGAGAACTGAGCTGGGAGAGACTGGAAATAAGTTTGTTTTAAAATTTCCTGCACATAACATCTGCTTAAGCACAAAAATTTTCCTTTGCTTAATTTTGCAAGAATTTCTTCAGCTATCCCACCTCCTGCTCTTAATAGCCAGCAGTGTTACGTTAGCAGAGCTTGGGACTGTTACATTAATATCCAGTGACAGTATGTGTATTTAAAAGATGGAGTACATTGTTAACTGGAAATGTTGCTCAGCAGTTTCTCTCAAAGGACAGATTTTGCTTCAAGTTATTGTACAGTTGTAAGAAAGTTAACTGAAAGTTAAGAACTAGCAAGGAGAGTAAATTTTCTACCTACACTCTAGCGGCTTTCGTGGTTTTTTTATTATTTATACTCCATGAATATTCAATGCAAGTAAAGCCTGCTTATGAGTATACGGGTGGGAAAGATAGATGTTAGAAGAAAGAAGATTTTATACACTGTCTCATTATTATAATTATTCAAAGGACAATGTTTTCGCATACAAGAGGTTTTAATAAAGACTTTAAAACTAAGCCAAATAGTATGCAAAAATTAACACAGAAGTAATAATCAGATGGCAAACAAATCCTGTCAGCTTCTTTTTTTTGTAAAAAAAAAAAAAATATAAAGAAGTTTGAAAATGATCAGGATGTCTGGCCCAACATTTTTCAACAGTACTGTTGACAAGTGTCTGTCAAAAGTATTTGTTTACTGTGGAAATCCTTTGCAAAAATAAATCATCAAAAAAACCCAGATAATGTTTTTGCTGGATATGCTACAAGTTCACTGTAGCTGTCTTGGCATTTAACTCGGGACAGATACAGTTTATCTTATCAGCCACTTCTTTCTTTCTGGGTCAGAGCCCACCACCTGATGCGCAGCCATGCAATTCCTGTAGCGCACGATGTGTGCTCATCAGGGGAGAATGAACTGTGGGAAATGTCACTCCTCTGAGGTCAGTTGTTTTCTATATCCCATTTTGCAATGGTTGTAAGGGCTAGAACTGCTGTGACTAATGCCATATAAAATGAACCCGTTTTTGGCTTTAAAAATCTCATGACTTTAAAACCATGTGACTTGTGCACATCATTGTTTTCAATCCTTCGAGAGATATAGTTAGACTGAAAATACTGCTGTCTGGTGCTAGGATCCCGACTGACAAATCTTTGTTTGAATCCCTTTGTTCTACCTGTGTGGTACAGGTTGCAACATGGAGGTTTAAAATTAAGGACGCTTCAAGTTGGTGGTTTGTTTTGTTTGTTTGTTTTTTTCCCCATGGTAAGAAAACCCATTGCAGTATTTCTGAAATCTCCACTTAGTTTTGTATCTCCACAGGATCTTTGTTCTCTGTTCCTGCTGGCTCTGGGGAGCAAGGTGCCTTCTGGGGGGGTCGGTTAGTGCTTCTACAAGAGAAGAAAGCCACTGGTTTGGACAAAAATGAGGCATGTTATTAAGCTAATCTTTCTAAGAAGTAAAAAACCGCATTAAATTCCACTAAAGTTTGTGACTGTAAAAACTGGCTTTTGTCATTTGCTAAGTTCTTCAGCCCTTGCTAGGCACCTGTGCACTTGTGCCAGCACCATTCAATACACTGAATATTTTCTTGTTATACGCTGAGTAAAGAAAAAGAAGAAAATGTGTGAAAGTTAGCCTTGATTAAAGTAAGGGACTGGATCAGATGAACTCCAAAGGTCCCTTTCAACATTAAAATTATTCTGATTTTTGCTGTTGGTTGGATACATTAACTGGAAGAAATGCTGGCTGTAATAATCTGTGTGTCCGCAGACTTTCGACAGCATTTCAGGGACGACTTACATACTTTCTGAGAGGCATCTCTATCAGCAAAAATTACTTACCAGGGCCTTTTACCCACTAATGCAAAACATTACTTTGAGAATTCCAAAGCCAGTTCAAAATAAAATCAGAACAGTTCTGCCACAGATCGTTTTCTCAGATCATTAGTTTGCTTGATCATAGGCTTCTATGCAGAACTCTGCAGCTTCATCTCTAATGCATTTGCGCTACTTGTGAATGTCCAGATGAAGCTATTTATGAATGGTCATCCATCCAGCAGCCAGACAGCTTTGGAAAAGGGTTTTTTAAAAATGATTATGTCCTTTGTTTAGGGATAGAAACAGGCATGCAGCTTTTTTGTGTTAGTCTGTACTGCACGGTTTTAATTTTTCTGTCAGTTGAGTCCAGGAGGGCTGTCATCAGTAGTTGCGTCATGCAAGATAGTCCTCTTTTTTTATTAAGCTGCTCTGTGATGCAAAGGCACTTAGTGAGATTTGCTGGTAAGAAATGTGCTGTGAAGCTAGCTCCCTTTCCATGCTGTGCAGAAGAGCGTGCACTTTGTCTAATGCCTCATCCTAATGACTGTCTGAGCAAGGATGCTGTGGCCAGCCCTTGGGGAATCCTTCAGTAGGAATGTCTGGTCACGACTTTCAGAGCTGGGGCTACTATATGATGCTGCAGTGGTGCAAAGTAATCTGTAATGTTTACACAATGCTACCAGCACTCTGAAAGTAGTGTTCCTTGGTGTAACCATGAGAAATAACCAACAGAGAGAAGAACAGGTAATCACCTGCTAAGCTGTCATTGGGCAGTTGGAAAGCATACTAAAAAAAGAAAAAAATAATTAAGAGACACTGTAGAAACAGGTAATGCTATAAAATATTTTTTACTTTGGTTAGATGAAGTGAAAGTAATACCACATGTTTGAAATCTCTTGGAAGTCCCAAAAGTAGCAAGCACTCCTTTCTGTATTTA
Organism: Calonectris borealis; assembly: GCF_964195595.1. NCBI lineage: Eukaryota > Metazoa > Chordata > Aves > Procellariiformes > Procellariidae > Calonectris > Calonectris borealis. Next base: position 11,620,617 of record NC_134325.1, read on the forward strand.
TGCAAAATGGATTTGCTGTATGGGATTGCTGAACGTGCCTCTTCTTCAGCAGAACTGTTGCTGGTAGTTTAGAGGTGAAAACGATCAACAGTGCACTTACCCCACAACTTCACCCACATCAACAGATGGAGCTTGGTCTGTGGGAACCCTATGTTTGCACCATAGCTTGTATTTCTTTGTGTTACAACTGGTTGCTGAATTAGCGGTTGGGCGCAGGCATGAGAGCTGCCACGCCTTCCCGTGCCTGCCATGGTTCCTCTTGCTCAAGCAAAGGGCACTTGCTCTGTTCTTAGCTAAATAAGTGTGGCTCCTCCTCTGTCTCAGCCAGGTCCTTCCCTGGCTGCATTGCTTGCCTTAAATCCCAGAAACTGTCTGTTTAGCAGTTTGGTTGGATGTAATTTGAGTTCTTTATGAAGAGACTCTTCATTCAGTCTGGTGTCTTCATTTTCATGGCCGTGCAGCTTACATTTAGTCTTACGTATGTTCCCTCTCTTCCAATGTCTTTATACTGCAAGTTTTGGCACCTGTTTAGACTAACATTTTGGATTTTAAGTCATGAATCTGAGATTTTGTTGTAAATTGAAGAACCTAACCTATGGGCAGTTTGGATTTTGATAAACTGGTTAAAAAAGAGTTAACAAGTGGGTTGAGCTTCCCTCTTGTAGCTACACTATGTAACTAAACACACACTATAAAACATCCGAGCTTAATCCTGAGAATTTTTTTTATAGAGAAGAACTCCTCTGTGACCTCCCTTGCGTTAAGATTGCTTGGGATTTGCTGGTTTTGAAGGCCCCAGTTGTTTTCTGTTACAGGCATGTCCTATAAGTTATAGTTACTGTTCAGTTACAGTTCATGTATATTTTACATGAAATGAAAAAAAAAACCCTCAGATAAACTAAGAAAATTAAGGGTGACAAGGAACAACAACTAGTAATGAATAGAAAACTTTATTTTCTCCTTCTGACACTTGGAAAAAAATCCCACTTACCTTGCTGAGGCACTTGGTCTCAGGGCTCTTCTCTGCCAACTCTCTTCACTCAAGGAAGCAATTTGGTATGAATGAATAAACTGTGATCATTTCTATATTGATTAATAGCATCTACCCTTAATTTTTCCAGTTTCATATTTGCTGTAGTAGAAATATGTTGGGGTTTTTTAATTTATTTTGTTAAATGCTGCACCCTAAATGACCTCTGTTATTAGCTGTTTATAATAGTCACCACAATGTTATTTTTGGACATATTCCTCTGCCATTAGGTGTGTTGCACGCACAACCGGGACGCTTACTCTCAGTGCAGGAGTCACAGTTACCTGGTAGGGAGTAAAGTGCTGTCAGTGAAATGGTTGGCACCCTAAGCAGTTCATAACTGGAAACTACTTCTCAGATCTTGTGTGCATGGAGATTAGGTGGTATTATTAGAAGATAATGCAATTATTTTAATTTGAGATTATATTTACTCCTTCTCTCTTTGGAAGACCATGCAAGACCTTGTGTAACTTCTTCCTCTTGTCACTTTGTTGCTGACTAGAGTAGCTTCAGCCTTTGCAGTAGCAACAGATCCTATTCCTCCAGCTGAAAGGGGATCTTTATTAATTTTCAGGAAATAGTATAGTAATTAGAAAGCTTTTCATGGAGCCTTTGTGGTCCTTCCTGCTATGTCGTATCTGATCACTTGGTCAGGACCATGCCGCGTGCATTTGGAGGATGCAATAATGTATACAGTTAATAGAATATTTTACAAGAATTGAAAAAATCCAACTGACAGTGGTAACAATGAACACCAACTGAAGGTTAAAAGCCTCTCTAAAGCGTGATACTTAATGGAGTTTGAACATAAACAGAAAAAAGTGTGATTTTCCTCTTATTAATCATTAAGCTTCAAGGAAAATTTTTACTTTAATAACCACTTTCCTGGCTTAGCTGTAATACAAGTGGTAAAGTAGAAGCCCACATTAGAAGTGATGTTTAACTGAAAGCATGATAAAATTGTTTGCACAGTGGGGAAACTGTGTCAAGAAGTCACAAGATAATTTGTCTTAATACCTAGTAAGTTTATAGATGGAAGTTAAAGGACAGTAATTGCTCACGTGGAAGAAATTTTTTAGAAAAATAGCTACGGTATGTAGAATATTTTTGTAAAAAAATAAATTAAAAGATGAAGACGTTAATACTGTGGAGATAGTATGTTTTTCTCCACATTATTCTACTTCATTCTCTAACCCAACACTTTCCTATATCATTTCAGTTAATCAATAAGAAAATCAACATATGATCTTAATATTAGTAAGCAGATATAATTTACTGGTTAGTATACAAGACTTGACCCCTTGGCAGTATTGTGGATAATTATTTATGGATCAAAAATTGTCTTACATTATGAACTATTTTTATCTTTTTGAAAGCACATTCAAGGAAAAGCATTTCTCTCAATTCACAGAATATTTAAAAATGCACTGCAGCCTGAAAGGAGAGACAAAATCAGAATCACGGTGTGGATCCCGAGGACAGAAGTTACCACGACTGAAAGTCCTGAAATAAGCCTTGTGTTTTTTCTCGGTAAGATGTTGATCCCATATCCTACAATACTCCTCATTGTTAGCTTGCAATGACATGTTTTCATTTTCTGAAACACTTGATTCTAAAAAGTTTATTTTAAGTAAGTATTTAGCATATATTATTAAATCCATGTGTTTTCTTATTTAATAATTAATATTTTTATGACAAGCAGCGTAATGTCAGTAGTCAGTTTTTAACACTGACCACTTTATTATGTTAACGTAATATGGTATGTATGGTTTTCCTTATTCCGTTGTGATACAACATGAAAGGTCAGTGTCAGTCTTTGAAGGATGGAGACTAAGGATGATGTTTATAGGATAAAGGAAGTATTAGTAATTGTTTATCTTGATAAGTGGATTAGAGAAAGCAGTTTTAATGGTGCTTTATTTTAAGGCTGTTTAATACGGTGAAGAAGAGGTGTATGTGTGTGTGAACATCATTAAAATTCCTGCTCTTTCTATTGCTTTTGGGGTAGACTTAATGTGTTTCTGACTGTGGAACTGTAAGTGGCATTGAATCTCTCTGAGGAATTGTCTTTTTTTCTTTCTAATGTATTAGAGTGCATGATGTAAAACCAAAGGCAAGGTTATACCTTGAGGTCCTCTATTACATCATTTTGCTTTGGTGGGAGATAAACAGGTTCCTTGGCAAGCAATGGCTTTGGGGCACACTGAAAAGCCACATTCTCTCCCAGCACGTGTCAGCTGGTAGTAGCAGGGTGAACATTTTATTAGATTTTTAGTATTTTTAGGTTGCTTAGTTTTATAAAAGGTAACAATGGTATCTAATTTTTTGGCAAGGGTTCATGATGCCCAAGGTGGATCTGCTTTTCTCTTTTTGAAGTAGAAAATAGCCAAATGGCATTTTGAATCCGGTAATAAATGTTATCTTGGTACCTCTAGTTTAGTACGGGTGACTTTTTAAAAGATTTCTGTTGCATATAGATTATACAGTGAATGGCCAGATGATAAAATGAAAGGATTTGATTCCTAGTTATTATGTGCCATGAAGTAAGGGGGGGGGGGGAAAAAGCTGATAAGTGCAGTTGTGTTTAGACCTCAAGTGGGGATACTTAAAACCATCAGATCTCTGATCAGCTATGTGTTTAACTGAGATTTTTTTCCCCTTTTGTTACTTCAGCCTTTTTATAGAGAAATATATGTCACAACACTGTGATTAACAGCTGAGTTGTTGAAGCTATGGCAAGGATTAAGGGTGATTTTGTTCTCAGTGTTGAAAAATAACATCTCTTCAGAATTGCAGCACTGATTTGATGGATATTAAATGTATTTTCTGAAAATATTCATTGACATCTCTAAATTTATAATTTAACGTGTATCTTCAGTTGTCAGAGGAGATTCTTTTTGTACTTTGGACATAGCCATAACTCACTGCAATCTCAAATATATACTGTATTTAAGGAGAATTCTGAGGCTTATTATTGAACTTTGGCTTTATTATAGCTGGTAACACGTTTCACATGACTGTACACTGAAATTCCATCCTCTGGTTAATTTATAAAAATTTTCAGACCAGTTGACTGGCAGGCTTTCATATATCCATATAGTCTGTTTTTTGAGGACTGGTAGACAAGCATTATTTCTTTTAGCTGTTCCTCATTCTTCCAGCCTCCTGTGATTCTCTTTTGTGCTGTGAGAGGCTAATAATTCATCTCTCATCATTCAGTTATTTAGATTTTCAAGTCACAAAGGATTTCTAAAGTCCTGGATTCCCTGAAAGAATATGAAATGCAACTACAACTACAGAGTGCTTTCGTGGTGCTGAAAAATTTCTGGTTCTGTAACAGTGAAGAGCCTTGGAACAGAATCTCTTTAGATGTCAGGAACTGTAATCTCTCCTCCAGACACTGATGATCTTCAGGGGATCTCTGCTTCAGCTGTGCAGAGCCTCTCAGGAGTCCTTTTAGAGAGAGAAGAAAGACAGAAAAGTGATGGGATAGCTGATAAAAGGGTCAGGCTGCATCACAGAAAGCAAAAAGGAATTAGAGTAGAGAGCAAATCATAGAGTCATAGAATGGTTTGGGTTGGAAGGGACCTTTTTTCCCTTTTTAAAAATGGGGGTTATGTTTCCCCTTTTCCAGTCAGTGGGAACTTCACGGGACTGCCACAACTTCTCAAATATGATGGATGGTGGCTTAGCAACTTCATCTGCCAGTTCCCTCGGGACCCGTGGATGCATCTTATCAGGTGCCATGGACTTGCGCACTTTCAGGTTCCTTAGATGGTCTCAAACCTGATCTTCTCCTACAGTGGGTGGCTCTTCATTCTCCCAGTCCCTGCCTTTGCCTTCTGCGGCTTGGGTGGTGGGGCTTGAGCCCTTGCTGATGAAGACTGAGGCAAAAAACTCATTGAGTACCTCAGTCTTCTCTGAATCCCGGATAACCAAGTCTCCTGTTTCCTTCCAGAGAGGGCCTGCATTTTCCCTAGTCTTCCTTTTATCACCAGTGTACCTATAGAAGCTTTCTTGTTGGCCTTGACATCCCTGGCCAGATTTAATTCCATCAGGGCTTTAGCTTTCCTAACCTGATCCCTGGCCACTCGGACAATTTCTCTGTATTCTTCCCAGACTACCTGTCCTTGCTTCCACCCTCTGTAGGCTTCCTTTTTGTGTTTGTGAAACACTTAGTTTCAGCAGTATCTAGTGTCAGTAGATTTAAGGATGAAAAGCTAAATTCCATGATAAAGGAGTTAATGTAGGCATCTGGGAGGAGAGTAAATACAGAGATGTGATATTAGGGAGCTCCTTGTTCATCCACACAGGCTTCCTGGCGGTTTTGCCTGACTTCCTCTTTGTTGGGATGCATTGCTCCTGAGCTTGGACAAGGTGATCTTTGAATATTAACCAACTTTCTTTGGCCCCTTTTCCCTCCAGGGCTTTGTCCCATGGCACTCTACCAAGCAGATCCCTGAAGAGGCCAAAGTCTGCTCTCCTGAAGTCCAGGGTAGTGAGCTTGCTGTGCGCCCTTCTCAGTGCCCTAAGGATCTTGAACTCCATAATTTCATGCAGGAAAGGCTGCCCTTGAGCTTCACATTCCCCACCAGCCCCTCCTTGTTGGTGAGAACAAGGTCCAGCATAGCCCCTCTCCTTGTTGGCTCCTCTATCATTTAGAGAAGGAAGTTATCATCAACGCATTCCACTTCCCGGATTGGAAGCAAACCAATTCCCGGATTGCTTATGCCCTGCCGTGTTGTCCCTCCAACAGATATCAGGGTGGTTGAAGTCCCCTATGAGGACCAGGGCTTGTGAACGTGAGGCTGCTCCTATCTGTCTATAGAGGGCCTCATCAGCTTGGTCTTCCTGGTTGGGTGGCCTATAGCAGACCCCCACTGTAATGTCACCTGCCCCTGCCCTCCCTTTAATCCTGACCCATAAGCTCTCAGTTGGCTCCTCTTCTATCCCCAGGCAGAGCTCCATGCACTCCAGCTGGTCATTGACATAGAGGGTGACACCTCCTCCTTGTTTCCCCTGCCTGTCCTTCCTAAAGAGCCTGTATCCTTCCATTCCAACACTCCAGTCATAGGAGCCATTGCACCACGTCTCCGTGATGCCAATGAGATTATAGCCCTGCAGGCATGTGCACATCTCTAATTCCTCTTGTTTATTCCCCATGCTACGTGCGTTTGCATAGAGGCATTTAAACTGGGCCCCCAATGAAGCTGACTTACTGGCTGGAGTGGCTGGTATTCCTTTGTGCTGCTCTTCAGGTGCTCTCCTGCTGACCTGTGATCCTTCTCCAGGCATCTGTTGCTGGCCCTGGCATCAAACTGGAAGGAATGGGATGGATTGAGGTTCCCCTCCTCTGGCAACTTTAGTTTAAAGCCCTCTTCACCAGCTTGGCAAGCCTATGACCGAAGATGCTCTTCCCCTTCTGTGACAGATGGACCCCGTCAGTCCCTAGGAGACTAGGTTTCTCAAAGCGAGTCCCATGGTCTAAGTAGCCGAACCCTGGCTGTGGCACCAGTCCTGTAACCATTTGTTGATTCACCAGATTCGACTGGCCCTTTCAAACCCCTTCCCTTTGACCAGGAGGATTGATGAAAAAACTACCTGTGCTCCAGATCCCTTACCGCCGCTCCCAGGGCTCCCTAATCCTTCTTGATACTCCTCAGACTGCTCCTGGCTTAGCAGTGGTGCCCATGTGAAACACTTAGTTTCAGGAGTATTTAGTGTCAGTAGATTTAAGGATGAAAAGCTAAATTCCATGATAAAGGAGTTAATGTAGGCATCTGGGAGAAGAGTAAATACAGAGATGTGATATTAGGGTGAAAATGAAAAGAATATAAAACAGAAATGAAATGAAATCAAATGAAATGAAGGATGTTTAAAGAAATCACCTGAAAATTGGGAGAAGGAAACTAAAGGAAAGTGATACCATATTAGGCATCAAAATGAGCTGTAGAAGCCTGGGTGCATTTTTATCCTTTAAATTTATCCTTTAAAATAAAGGAATTAAAACTATTAAAAAAACCTGATTGTGATGTGTATAACACTCTGAAAAGTGAAAAATGGATAGCTTACAGTTCAGCCTGCATGTTTTCTTGAACTAGTGACCCCATTGCGTATACTTTCCTGTAAGGTCTTCGCTTAATGCTATCATATTTACAATTCATTCCAACAAGGATGACCTCTTTTGTTACATATATTCTTATAAGTTCTGTGTAGCTGCAGTTTTTCCCCTTGTCAGTTTGTTCTTTTTGTCTTCTAAATATAGCTTTTATTCCCTTGAACATACATTACTGGCCTGACATACAGTCAATATTAAGAAATATATTGGTACATAAAGAAACCATCAAGACTTAAAAAACCACTAATGTTTCCCAGGTTAATTGTGTGTGAGAGAGAGAGAGTGTGAGCAAAATATAGTGGCTAGTCTAAAGGAATGTTTTTAGGAATCCATTTTTTCTTTGTATTCTGAATAACCCTGCAGTAAACGTTCTTGGCTTCAGATACAGTGGTCTTTCATTTTTCTATATTAAGCCATTGACTCTTCACTGCTGATGAACATTTTTGTGTTATTAAGTCGTCTTTATACAAATCATGAGATTTCTTTGAATTTAATCAATTCATATTAAATGTTAAACAATTAAATATATTTGCACTTTCTCATTTGCAGTCCTATTTTAGAGATGATTCCTAAGTTTTATGAATTAATTAAATGTTGGTTAGTATTAGAACTGCTGCTTGCACAGGCAAACCTCTTAAGTGTTTGAAGTTAATGCCTCAGTCTTTCTCTATTGCTATGCTAGACTACTTAAGTATACAAACTAGTTTGGACAACTTTACCCCAGGATGCGGTTTGCGGTAGAGGCATATCTGCTTAATGTAGGGCTGAATATACCTTAACCAAAAACTGCAGATGAAGAGCTGACATCACAAGTGCTGTCTGGCAATTAATAGAAGTCAGCAGATGTTTCTGAACATTATTAATCATTTGAATATTGATACTGGTAGGTCTAGAAGACAGCTTTGAAGTGAGGTAGAGGTCTCCTGAAACTAAGTGGTAATACAATTTTAGTCTTTATTAGAATATAAGACATTCTGTGGGAATGTTATAAAAAGTGTGATTCTTACAGGCCTAATTATGCTCACAGCTAGAACTGTTTTCTCTGAAGTCAATTCTTCTTTCAACGGGTTGAAATGGAAGCAACACTTTGAAAATCTCAATAAGAACGTTAATAAATTCAGTTTCCAAAGACATTGTGGCTTGGGGCAACCTTTTCTTTTGTAAAAAAGAACCATGCTGGATGTCACTTTGCTGCCTTCTTTGCATTAGGGCTGCTGTCTATAGTAGAGAAGGTTTGATAGCAGGCATCAGAATTAGAAGCATCACATTCAGATTCGGATATCTAGATCCTGAGAGGCTAATGTGAACTGTGCATCTTCTCTAGTAACCATCCATGAATCAGCATGCACTCCTGTCGTGGTTTAACCCCAGCCAACAACTGAGCCCCACACAGCCACTCGCTCACTTCCCCTGCCGTGGGATGGGGGAGAGGATCAGAAGGGTAAAAGTGAGAAAACTTGCGGGTTGAGATAGGTAAAGCAAAAGCCACGCACAAGCAAAGCAAAACAAGGAATTAATTCACTCCTTCCCATCGGCAGGCAGGTGTTCAGCCATCTCCAGGACAGCAGGGCTTCATCACGTGTAACGGGAAGACAAATGCCATCACTCTGAACGTCCCCCTCTTCCTTCTTCTTCCCCCAGCTTTACATGCTGAGCATGACAACATATGGTATGGAATATCCCTTTGGTCAGTTGGGTCAGCTGTCCTGGCTGTGTCCCCTCCCAGCTTCTTGTGCCCCCCCAGCCTGCTCGCTGTTGGGGTGGGGTGAGGAGCAGAAAAGGCCTTGACTCTGTGTAAGCCCTGCTCAGCAGTAACGAAAACATCCCTGTGTTATCAACACTGTTTCCAGCACAAATCCAAAACATAGCCCCATACTAGCTTCTATGAAGAAAATTAACTCTATCTCAGCCAAAACCAGCACTATTCCAATTAAAGTAAATTTAAGAACCTGCTTCCATCGGTTCTGATGAAGTTCTGGCTTCATTTTCCCATTTTGTGGTTGTGTTGATAGTGTGTGCCTGTACGTGAGGGTGTATTTCTGACGTTTGAGGATAAACTGGAGGGAGTTTTGTTCATATTAGTCTGTGACAGAATTTGTTCACTCTTCTCAAAGAGAACTTTGAAGAAAACCCGTTCTTTCAGTTATATTCTTTTTTTAAAAATAGCAAAGAAATTCTTTGGTGAAGAGCACATCCAGCTGTTTATGAAATACACTGGCATTTTTTTTCCAGGGATGACTTTGGAATTGGGTAGGTTCCTGGATGCCTCATTGAACTAAGCATGTATTTTCTTCCTTGTAATGAAATTACATCAAATGTCAGTGCTGCTCTTTTGTTCAAATACTAGGTAGGGCTGTTTGCAAAGATGCAGGGGGTGAGCCTTCCTCTGAAATAGCATTGAAACACATTTAGTGCTTGTGGTTGGGGTTGGATAAGGAGCTTTGGAGACAGAAATCCTCTGCTTATCCAGAGAGCATATGGTGGAAGCGCCTGATGGTCCATGTAAAATTTTGATCTGGAGAGCGTAGTACAAGTGATAGTTCATTTGCATTCACCTTTGCAGTCATTTAGCACGTAGCCTTTATAAGGCAATTTTTGAGATTTCACATTCAGTTAGGACCAGAAATCTGATAGCTAAGAACTGGAAACATGAGTACTAATCAGGTAGCCAGCCAGAAGGCTTTCAGATAATGGCTTTCAGGTAATACCTGGAGTTAGTAATGAAGGCTGTATTTCAATCGCTGGCTAAGCGGTAAAAGATGTGATGTTACTTAAGCACTCATCTGATGATGCAAACTTCTAGGGGCAGTCAGAAAATTTAAAAACACAAGTCACTCCTTAATAGGTAGAACTTACGTCTGAAAACTAAACTCATTTTTCAGCTCTTGGAGAGTAAGTTCATTCTGCAGCCTTCCTTGCCATCAGTGGGGACTGCAAGGGCCTCTCTCCCTGAACATGTTATGAAGTTTATAAGCATTTTCAATACCTCAGGATTTTTACTTCGCCATTGCACTTAACTGAAATTTGCAAATGGATTTACAAGTCATTGAAGTTATGCAGTTTCAATGCATAAATCTCATTTCCTTAGATCTGGCTAAGAAATAAATTTGCCTATACCTTAAGAGGAAAAAATTAAATGGGAAAAAGATTCCCTTTTCTAACAGTTTAAAAGAAAGTACCGACTGATCCTGATTAATTTAAATTTAAATGACAGTAGAAATTATGACTGCAACAAATACTGTTGCTCATGTAGAGCCTCATTTGTTTAAAGCTATCCAAAGGTTTATACAAATTCAGAAGTAAAAATTGCTTTATTCAGAAATATAAAATAGCCAGCATGTTAATCAATGTGTCATAAAGTTACAAACAGGGAAATATGCCAAAGAACAATTGGAAAGAGCTGTATTGTTCTGTATTGAGGTACTGGGCTTTAATCCAAGAAATGGCACCTTATTGCTCTTTATATATTTGGTAATAGTGGTTATTGGGAGAAGATTTCTTTTAAGCAGTTCAGGAATTCTTTTAGGAATATCAGTAAGGCTTGTTTTGTGAATTTTTGTTTTAAATATGATTAAAAACTAATTCTTCCTAAGACAATTTTCCCTTTAATATTGACACCCAAAATGGAAAGTATAAGTGAAATATGGTTATTCCAATTCCTGTACCCATAAAGACTGTAATTAAATTAGCTAAATTATCTCTTTTCTAAAAAGAAATCTTGCAGATTTCTGATGGAAGTGCTGTACGGCTTTGTGATCCTTAAAATGTGGGATTTATAGAAGGCTGTTGTGACTCTCTATATGACTTTTTTTCTTTAATGGTAACAGGCAGCATAATTCTGTTGATGAAAGACCACTATAATACAAGAAACCTATCCCTTAACATGGTCCCAGCCTCTGACAAAAGAGACAAAACCATCTGAGGACAGCACGTTTCTATTGAATCGCATGTAGAAGCCCAGTTAACTTTGATAACTGGAGACAGGCATATAGAGCAGTTGGGAAAGGACTAGTTAGTAAAGGACCACTAACAGTGCTGCTTTGAACTCCACGTCTCTGGCTGTCAGTGCAGAGCAAGACTCACACCAGGTGGAAAGGGCCTGTATGATTTTGCTAGAGGACGGATGCATGCTCTGTTATTAGATTACTGAATCTCTGGTTGCTTGCATTGATTTTTTCAAAGTGAACACCGGTCCCTAAACTTAGAATAGTTGAATGGGCTCTGAATCTGAAAACTGCTGACTGCTACTCTTTCATAAACAACATCTCTTTTCTTTGGGCTTTTGAAAAAACCCCTTAGTTTTGCCTGTATGTTATCTGAATCTCCCTAAAATGCTAAGAGCTTTGCATGCTTGTCTCTTTTGCTTCTGCAGTGACGTTTTCGGCCTGGGATTGAGCTTTTAAAGAATATTCTTTTGAAGCCTTGGTGTCTTGCCAAGATTTTTTAATTGAAACTCTCATCATCAGATATGTGTATTTTCTTAAAAAAATAATAATATGGCAGAGCAATGACTCCAACATGATATTGGTGGAATATACTTTAAATGTATGAGTAGTTTGTATGCATTTAAAATGTAATTTTACAGTTTTCTCCTTCCCCATAAGTTTCCTACTGTGGCTTAATTGTTACTGGCAGTGGATATCTGTAATAATCTCAAAGGCATCTGGTTCCTTCAGTTTTATTAACTTGAAGCAGATAGGAGCAGATATATTATAGCATATGTCTCAGATATTTGCAATCTTCAGAAATGTTAGTTATGTCTTATAGGAATGGTTCAACCTTTTGTTCACGTGCTGCTTAGCTTTCTTAGTGTTTGGGGGAAAAACATTTAAACCTGTGGTTCTGGTATAAACTGTGAAAATAACCTAATATTAAAATCACATGGAGTTGGAGAGCTAAAGTGTGAGAAGGTAAAGGTCCGGGAGGAATCTTACTATTGGTCTTTCTGTAAGATAGAAAGAAAGAGAAGCCTTATCAGCTCCTTCTGGGAGAAGTAGCTGGACTCCAGCAGAGTCACTTTGAATGTGGCAAAAAAATGTTCCAAGAGAATTTGAATATTATGTGCAACACAAATAGGCTTTTTATTGTGGCATTCTATTATAATTTTAAGGATCTCTAAAGGACTTGTGCTTTCGTGAGTGTTTCAGGTTGGGGATGTTTTCACCCTGTGATTGCTTGTGGTTATCTCCTTGAATGAAGCACCACCTTGCATGATAGTCCCAAGCTTGGGGAAATGTCAGGCCAGCCGAATACATGTTCTGTGTGTAAGGGTTAACTGCCAAAATTAAAGAAGAGTGTGAATGCATGGCCGATATTTTCTTTGCCACTCCGTGCAAACTTGAGTTTAGGCTCCAAAGATGACGTGGGGATTTTTCCATTGCAGACCCAGCAATAAATGAAAAACAGGCTATCAAGTAGCCCTGCACTAAGCCAGTTGCCTTCACTTAGCTTGGCATATGTTTAACAGAGGCTGTTCGTTCCTTTGCATCATCCTTACAACTATTTTGTAAAATCCATCTAATCTCACCTTCCTGTACCTAAAATTTTGTCTGGTATGCCACTAAGTATTGATATTTTCTAAAAATATATAAATAAATAAAATGTCAGATATGACTGAATAGCCAATGGAAACCATTATGGCGAGTAATTTCTTAACCATCTTTTCAGCATAACATAGGTATATATTGTCATATAACCATGCTTTGGTTTTGTGAGTTATTAGTAATTAAATAATCATGGGCTTCTGTTGCTAGAAGAAAGAATTAAGAACCAATATTAGCATTGTGAAATAGAAATATGTACTTAAAGGAACATCACATTTTTATATTTCTAAAAAAACCCTCTGATTTTTCCTAAGTGTATTGCAAAGCTCTTAAGAATAATAAAGCATTTTAATGTTCTTCAACATTTGGTAAGCTATATTCATTATTCATAGAGGTAAAATGAATAAGTAATATTGAATGGCAGCAGAGAGTTGTATTTTGCTTGTAAAAGACTATGTTAATGGGGACTGCTGTTAGCACACATCATGGAAACAAGCTTGTTTACTTGAGATGTGAATTAAAAATTACGCAAAAAATGTTCTGGATTAAAGCAAACTCAAAAGTCTTTGACTTATTTATTGGGGGGACGGGACTTTTCCACTTTCTTGTTTTTTTTTTTTTTCCTGAAGACTTGTCGTCAAGGCAACTGGGTTAATAGATCAAAGATTACTATTTTGTTCTAATTTGGTATGTGATATCAATTTCCTTACTTCTATCTCTGTAGTACACTTTGCTGAACAGGAAGGATCCCCTAATCTTTGTTTTTCCAGTATTTTAATTTGTATTTAGTGCAGAATCCCGGAAAACAATACACCGTAAGCTCTGGAGGAGCCCTTTGGCTCTATCAAAGGATCTACTTATGCTTCCATTATATTGTTTTAACTTTATTTGAGAGCTGTCTAAGCAAATTTTAGAAAGTGAAATTTCTTTGAACACTGAAGAAGTTCTTTTGAGCTCAAAATGCTTTAAATGATTTCAGCATTATTGGCATTATTCTAGACAATATCCATAAAACAAAGTCAGAAAGGGGAGAAATTCATCTGACCAAAAGTAGGCAGTTTTAGATGGCTACTAGGTGTTCGGCTGCCAGCCTTGGCGGGAGAGGACCCCATAGATTCCCAGTCATGTCTTCTAGGCCACTGAGGTATCTACAGTGGGAGTAAGGGTGGTTTGGTAGCATTTGTGTTTGAAAAAATAATGTAAATCCATTGATAATAGAAAAAAGGTGTGTTGTGAAACTAATAAGAGGATGGAGGGAAAGGCACTATCCATAGTGGCTCAGCATAATTTAGTAATGCTTTATAAGTCTCGACCACCAACTATAAATGAGTAAAGAATCTGTTCATGTTTGACAGTACTAAAACTTACTTAGGAAGTGTTACTGGCATTACAGTTACTGGTATTCACAAGGTCTGAACTTTAAAGCACAACAAAATGAATAAAATATACAATACAAGTAACAAAACACAGTTCTGTCTATTCAGCTACTCATTGCCATAATAAAGCAGATGGGAAGGAGAACATATCGAATTACTTTGTTATGTGTTACAGACTCCAATGCAGTTCCCCCATTTTTTCCTTTATGTGTTTTTTGTGCTGATAGTACTACCTAGCAAATGACATTTTAGTATCTATCAGATGTCACATTTAGTTGGCAGAATTTATTCCCTTTTAATCTAACCACTGCTCTTGCATTCGAAGTATCATGAGAGATTTTCTGGCACATCAAATCAAAATAAATGAGAGTTTGAACTTTTATTCCTTCCTTTGCTGAATTTGAACTTGCAACGATTGTTTAGGGAAAGCACATTTGAAATGTGTGAAAAATAGCTCAGTTCAAAGCAGCAGGACAAATTTGGGTTAGCTACTTGTTTAGGAGCAGTTGAATCAGCACACAGTGCTGTTAAAGTTGTCTAAAATTCATAGGTGTAGGTGGGAAAGTGCCTGTATTCTTTAAATCCTTCCTGTAGTACTGTATACTTCCTATAGCTTTTAACAAATACATAGCAATATTTTTACTAATACTTTGGTTCTATAAAAGTGGTGGGAAAGTCACTGTTTTGAAACAAGTGAAAGATTGCTGAATGTTTCTGTTAGGATGATTTAACACTGGGGATTAATTTTACCTTCATTTGCCTTTGTGTTCCCTGCTGATTAAGCTACTGCATGGGCTTTAGTTTAGAGCGTGGTTTGTTTCTAATAAGCATCAAACTACTCTTTGTGTTGGCACACCTAAGTTTTATCTCCTCTTTTCCCATAGGGCTGGTAGGTTGAGATGTCAATAGTCTTGTAACTTGTTGATTAGAACTCATTAGCAATCCTTCAATATAAATTTTCAGAAGCTATTGTGGTTTGGTGGTTGGAAAAGGATTAAGATTTGCTTCCAAATAAATCAAAAGGCACCCAAAAATTAGCACAAATAGGGCACATTTCTTGGTGTCATGGCTTGGACATTTCTTCGCATTGCAAAGAGAAATAGGTCCTACTTCTGTGGTTGTCAACTCTTATATTATGCCATTTCCCTGGACACTGGTTCTGCCCC
Source organism: Calonectris borealis (assembly GCF_964195595.1). Lineage (NCBI taxonomy): Eukaryota > Metazoa > Chordata > Aves > Procellariiformes > Procellariidae > Calonectris > Calonectris borealis. The sequence continues at coordinate 11,635,850 of NC_134325.1, forward strand.
CAAAGTAGCAATGACAGCAGTCGTGCTCTCTGAACTGAAGAAGTCAGCAAGTGCAAAACTATTGACTGCTGAGAACAAAAGTACAATCTGCTGCACTCCCTAGACGGGCCCATGGAGTACTTTACTTCACTTAGCAGAACAAGTGTTCCGCTGGAGCAGTGTAAGCCAGGTAATAACGTACTTTATTAACAATCTCACCAAAGTTATGCTGATACCATGTACTGGTAGTTAATCTGGGATAATGGCAATACCCAGTGCAATCACAGGCCACTTGAGGGTTGAAACGAGAGATTCATACTGTACGTGGCTCTTTTCTGCAGTCTCCAGCCCTGGTTCCACTTGCAAGTTAGCACAGGTAAGGAGACGGAGCGGTTAAGTCTCCATGTGCCGCTGGGAGTATGGGGGAGAGAGCCCACAAGGACAGGGGGAACAATTTCTTCAGGGTTAGGGAAGTGTCTGGAATAGTGGAAGCCTTCACAGGAGGGACAGGCTTATATGAAAAAAAAAAAAAGTAATTAAAATGCTGGCAGTTAAAATTTAAAAGGTTTTTAAACCGAAGTAAATTTCTTACAGGCAGGATGGGGGCTATTCAAGGATGCTGTACCAGAAAAATAGAACTAACGTACTTATATCAAAAGGTTTTGGAAAACAAAACCGGAAGGAAATGGCATTGTTAAACAGCAGAATAAGGGGACTGTAGGAAGCAGAAAAACATCCTACCAAGAGCTGAATCTGTTCAAATGGGAAATGTACAAAGGCTGATAGACTCTGGCAGGTTAAATGTAAAAGCACAAGACAGGAGGAGAAAAAAAAAAAAAAAAGAGGAACACCTTGCAGGCAGAATAAGGATGAATAATAATACTTTTTTTTCAAATACATCAGAATCAGGAAGCTAGAGAGTAAGGCTAATAGATGATCAAGGTGTAGAAGGAGCACTCGGAGAAAATAAGCCCACAGCAGAAACTTAATCTTCATTTTTACTTCTATGTTCTTCACCCAATGTAATCAGGCTGTGGAAGCCTTTGCAATAAGAGGACATAAATACTGAAAGCTTACACAGCTTTCAAGAGCAGATCAAAGAAATTAATGGAAGAGAAACTTACTGAGGGCTAAATACAACATTTGTTCTCTGTCTCAAATGTTGCCTGAGCTACACATCACAGGGTCTGGGAGAGCACATCGCAATACGTTACATACTTTCCTTACGTATTTCCCTGGGCGTCCTCTTGCTTGCTGCCTTGTTTTGCTTTCCCTTTCCTGAGAGCACTGCAAAGCTTTACTAAGTGACTCGGCTACGGCAGGATCTCAGAAGACTGGAAAAGTCAGGATTTGAAGTGTGAGTGATACTCAGCATGAAATAGTGTACTGCACGCTCTTCTCACAAGCATGTCTTACAGAGCTGCTACAGCACTGCCCACGGTGGCAGCCAGTGCTGTGGAGTAGAGAGGGATGCAACAGGAGGGTAGCAGCAACACTGGAAGGGCAGCAGTCCAGAAAAGGGGATTGTTTTTGGATTCCCTGTCAGCCCCCAAAGAAAGTGTACAATGCTCAGTTCTCTGTAAATTTTCTAGAAACCTGAAAAAACCCAGTCCGTGGGTTTTGTTAGATACAGACTCCAGCCTGGATGACCTCTGATCTTCTTCTGTACCTGTCGGTAGGAAGGGCACAGCATTTGCCTGTCACAGTACAGTTCCTGTCATTACCAGTGGGAAGAGAGGGGTCACTGACTGCCAAGGGGCTGGATCACACCTCACCGCGCCGTACATGGAAAAGCTGTGATTTATCCTGCCGTCGTCTCCACTGCAAATTGGGTTATGGCAGTGCTGTATATGGCCTAATGGAGGTAGAAAAAGTGACATTAATCTAGTTTATTGATAAATTAGTGGAAAAGTCTGGTATAAAACTTGAGATTCTCCTTTTCCTACAGTATTTCACATTACTTTGTCTATTAGACTACAAGAAGTTCACATGCTTCACTCTTTAGGACAGATTGCATATCAACTATCTGATTGCTGTTTCCTAGAATTTACCTACGTGTTAGTCATTTTAGGCTGCTGTAGAAGAACGTACAGAGACTGAGTAAACTGCTTTTATTCATGATTAAAATAATACTTCCTTTATTTCCAAACAAATGTTATACTACTAAACACTAGGATTATTCTGCTCGGGAATTTTGCATACAGATAATCTAAACTAAAATCTGATACCTATTCCCTTACTCTGTCACTCATTACATTTGCTTATTACATATCTTGTGTCTTAGATTACAAGCTTTGTAGAAGGCAGGGACCAGAGCATGTCAGAGATGGTGGACCCTTTTCTGCTTGTTACATACTGTACAGCAAAATACTTAGTTTTCCTATTTGTATCTTGGTGATGTACAGTACAGAAGTTAAGAGAATGTTGAACTCTTACTGTCACCTTCTGCTCTCGATTATAAACAGGCCAGGTGGTTGCTTCTCTCTTTTCACGGCCCTGTAGCATCACTTGGGCTGTTCTGTGACCTAATTTGAATTTTGCTTATCAGTGTGAGAGGTACTGTGAGCACCGTCCTTGGAGTGAGGAGACTTCAGCCCCATGATTACACAGGCACAGGTAACACCAGCATAGACAGCTATTGTGCCTGGATGGCAGAGGTGCTCGTCACCAGTGGACTGGCAGCAATCTCTTATAAGAAGGAAGAGATGAACAACGCAAGTAATTGGGCCAGGGGTTGGAGAGGGTATTTCCTTGTCTGGGAAACCTCTCGGGGCAGGATCCAAAAGCACTGTATGGCCAGTTGTCTTGTGACTGGGGCTGATTTAACCTGGATTTTAGTTTGAGGAATAGAAGCTATTTTTCTATTGGATGTTATCTCCCTGGAAGATGGATAGGATGTGAGGTTGTCCTGAAAGAGACACTCAGGGCAAAACCTATGGGGCAGAAGTGCAGATTTGTGACGTTTATGAGAGAGGCTTGAATAGAAATTAAGTGAATACATTCAGATACTTCCAAGACTTGCTCTAGGAAAAATAAATTAATATACAAATTTTCAAAGAAAATCTTTCTTTTGTCATCTTGTGTTTTCATTTTTCAGCTAGTTTACAGTTAATTATGGATATACTTAAATCGTTGTCTCGATCCGGTATTGATGGTAATCTTTTATAGGCAGAAATAAAAGAAGAAGGAAACATTGTGGTACTGTAGGAGAAGGCTCGTGGATGCAGAAAGTGACTCTTAAATCACCAAAAAATCTTGCCAACCCTAGGCCATTGACGCTGAAGTTACAGAAATTTTTCTATGAAGGTTTAAGCTAAGAACAAATGATTAATTTTTTTGATTGTTAATTTTGAAGTGAGCAGGTTATGGAATTGAACTGTTCAGCTTCCAGGGATAAGGCATTTGTAGATATTTGTTACTTCTCACAGAATATTTTTAAAATTTTGAAAAATGGGAATCTGTTTATTTGATAGCTGTCCTCTGATATTTGGGCCACATAAGCAGGAGACAACAGTTAAAAGCAAATTACTGGGAATGGTTTCTTAGTTATATGTTTATATGTATTCAAGACTGAAGATGAGATTTTAATACCTATTTAATTTGTTCAGGGTACCCTGACCCTATGAAATGTGTAGTGGAAATTCTTAATTCACAGTAACTTCAATGTTAATCCAATATGAGTGTCCTGCATCACCTGCTAATGCAAGGAAATAATATTATTCTCCATGTTGCAGAAAGTGTATTGAAGTGCAGACAGATCTAAGGCGCAAACCCGCAAAGTTATTTAGATATTTGTGCAGGGCAGGGAATTTCCTGCATTGTACAGATCGCGTTTGCCTAGGTTTGAGCCAGGGACACAGACCAGGGAGCCTATAGATATTTTTCTTGCTTTGTTCAAGTTCGTACTTCAGGTTCACTGATGCATGTCTGCAGCTCAATAAGTGGCTTTAGGCCAGTCAATTCTTACGTATTCACCTACTGAGAATTTCTTTCTAAAAATCCTTGTCCCATATTGTCTTCTACACCTCAGTAACCGCAAATTGATAAAAAAAAATTGTCTTGACTAAAACTATTCTTTCAACTCAACTGTTAGTTACTGTCTCATTTGAGCTCTGGTTACTGTCTGAGTGATCATTGACAGTGTTTCAATGCAGCATCAAATAGATTAATATAAATCGCTGCCAAAGGCGGTTTAGCCTAGCCTGTCTCAGCACAGAAATGGACTAGGGCATTCATGAAATCAGTTCTGGTTAATGGAGTTATAGAAACTATTCCTATTGCCTCTCAGCCATGAATTTCTGCAGGTCTTTCTATTGCTCTATTCAGTCTCCAAAGATGTAACCAGGAGGGAGCCCGAGCACGCGGGAGGCTGGCTTCCCTCTGCCCTGGGCTCTTGGCGGCTTCCAGGCATGGTCAGAGGGGGATCCCATTGATTACTAATGTGGACGGATGCCAAACTGGTTGGCAAACTTGGGTGTAACGAAGAGTTATAAAATTAAACCTTTACTTGACTAAGTTAGTATGAATGGTGATAAGTGCTTGAGCCGGAGGTCATGAGTGACAGAACTATTCACCTATGCTAACCATGGGTATAAATTATGCATTTTCAAATTAATATTTAATAAATGCCACTATTACATATGAAATGCAAAACAATAGCTAAGAAAACAGTAATGTCATCATCTTCAGGCCCATTTAAAGGGACTACTTTATGAATGTTTGCTATGGAGTGAAATTTCAAAAAAAAAAAATTTTTCAGCAACCATAGCCTTGGTACTGAATTTAAGTAGATTTTATCTTAGGAAGCAGGCCTCCTGTCCAGAGTAATTTATAATTCTTTCCTGCTTGGAAGTGAGATGATTTCTGTTTTAATTATATACAAATAATCCTCTATTATTTTTTTTTTAATCTGTTTCTGTCTAGTTTCAAATCCAATCTCAGTGTTCACCTTCTTTCCAGTAGTTCCTCCTTCCACACCACTGCAGAGTCCTTGTCAAGGTACGCCCACGCTACCTCAGGTGACCTGCCTTCTCCTTGGGCCCCCTGTCTTCTCTCCGCCTGAGACTCTCCTCACTTCCCTTCCCCTTCCACACGCTCTCTCAGTCCCAGTCTCAGCTTGGTCTTATCCCTTCCCTTTACATCGTTAGTTGGGCTGTTGCCAGCTCCTCTTCCTCTTGCCTCTCTGTGCGGTGGTCTCCGCTTCAGTGCTGGGCAGGCATGAGAGAAGTTTCTGGGAAGGTTCTGCACCCACTGCAGGAATATTGTTGTTGTGGGGAAAGCGGGGAGGAGGTAGTGCTAACAAGTCTTCTGTAAACTCCAGGATGACTGTATAACCCCTAGCTGCAACTTCTCCGAGGGAACAGTTGGGACCCTGGAGGATGGGGTGTCTTGCTCCATGTAACCTGATTATGATTTAATTGTATGATTAAAAGTGACAAAATGAGCATGCAGTTCTGATACGTGCAATGGCATCTGATGCTTTAATTGTTTTTGTTTGGCTTTTGTAAGGAGAGGAGGATGATCTTAAACATCTTGATACTTCTGTGGCTCCCTCTAGGTTTTCTAATATTTTCAGGGCCACAGATCTGTGTTGGTGGGGGAGGTCTATACTGAAGAAACTGCACAGCATTCATTTTACTCTTAATAACACTAATCTCATGAAGAAGGGAAGAGCTATACTGATGACAAATACCAAAGAATTCATAGTCAATGAGAAGATTTATCTGACAAAGGCTTGTTGTCAGGGGCTTTCATAAAGTTCAGGTCAGAGAAGACGACTTTTTTTTTAATTGAAAGAAGGTGTAAGTGGAAGAACGTAATTTTGTTTTAATTCCACCTTTTGCTAAAGTAAACAATGAAAAAGTGAAGGCAAGACATGCAGTTACAACTATAGAACTGTACCAGTATGTGGCTTATTAATGAGCAACCAGAGGGAGGTCTTGCCTGTCGCTGAATATTTCATTCTTTTAAAATGTATTATGTATTTGACTTTGCTCTATAAGGAGTTTGACAGATGGCTAAATTTGCATTAGGGGAATACACTGATATTAGTCTAAAGATGGTACAATGACTTGGAATTTCTTTAAAGTTCTCTGTATCTCAAATTAAAAAAACCCAAACCCTCTGCTATTTGAGATGTTTGTATTTGGGTCACAAGATGTTGTTCATAATCTTGCAAGTCATTTTTCTTATTGCACAAACTAATCCTTAGTCCTGGAGAAGTGCTACCATGTGTGCTCTTATTGCAGTTTTGTAGGAAGGAAGGTGGCTTTCAGCAAGGGGAGTTTTCTCCTTTCCTTGTCTATCACGAACCAGCTCTTGAGACAGATACTGGCACTTTGCTGAGCGGCTACGATCTCAGTGCAACTTGCTGCAACTTGTCACTGATCTGGTTCTCAGCAGAAGCCTTACTTACCGTTTCTTGACATCTACAACCACTCAACAAAAGAAAAAGCAATACAACGTAGTTACAATCTGATGGCGTTACCTGGAGAGAACAGGATGGAAATGACCAGAAGACGTTTCTCCTGCCTGGCTCCAGTTCAGGCACTCCAGTGTGAACTCTCTCATGTGAAATGTCTTATTGAAATAAGCTGTGCATTTGGAGCGCTTTGCTAGTGCAGGGCCCAAAGGGTGGCAGAGCTCTATGGATCAGCACAGGTGTGATAGCAAGGTACATGCTTACAGAGATCCAAAATCTAGAAGCCATTTCTCAGAGTTTTTCACCCAGGTTTAAGTTAAGCTTGTGAGGAGTCTCGCTGACCGCTGTGATACTGTTAGGTGTGCTTGCTGCACGTAGGCTCAGATTGTTCCTTTCGGCTTTTTAGCAAGGGCTTTACTTCTGGACAATGTTTGAAACGCAGGAGAAAATGCCCAACTTTATCCCTGGGAAATGTTGTTATATGGATCTAATTTTTTCTTTGTTTTACCTTTGTGAGGAACATAGTTATAGAAGTTGAAGAAACCAATTTTCTTGTGCTGACCTTTGTTATGGAGTTACATAAACCATCCATCATGCAAATTCCAAATACATTATGCTAAGTATTTCAGGCTAATTGACAATGTTCCATTAATTTCCACTGCTGAAAGGGATCTGGAACATTTCTAATGTAGTTATTTCTCCTTCCAACTCATGCATCACAACAGCCCTCTTAGTGCTGGTTTTGGTCCATTCTCTTCCAATTTTAAGAAACATATATCACACAGTGGTAATTTATCATGTCTTTAGCTACCTGCCTACACTGGGGAATCCAGTTTAGTCTGCTCGCAGCAGGATCTTGTATTATTTTTTCCATTACCCTACACTGGTCTGTTTTCTTTTCAGGTTTCTGTGTGTGATAATTATAGAAACAATGATTACATAATATCTGTTTATTTCAAGATACCAGGTATATGAGCATAGAGAAAATCTTCTCTAAGTCTATCTTCTCCTGCTGTCTGTAAAGAGGAAAAGGGAGAATGGAGTCTGAACCATCTGTTCTCATTTTTGCAATTTTGAAATTTTGCTTTATCTGAAAATCACCAGCAGAGGAAACACCGCACTGCTGAAAGGAAAGTTACAGAGAAACTGCCTTGACATTTGGAAAGTAGGTCCCAAACCTTATAAGCGAGGAGGTTACTTCTCAAGAATGATGAATAGCCATAAGGGAGATCTTTGATTATTTTTTTAAATTTTGTTTTATTTTTCTATTAACATTTTTTTTGACACTGATTTGATGAAGACAAAAAGTTAGAAATATGTGCTGGTTAAATGTGTGGGGTTTTTTTTTTTCCTTCTTTGTGACAGTCCAATCAGCCACCACAATATTTTCAGATTTGTGAGTTGGTGCAGCATCAACTCTTTGAAAAAGGATGAGAAATGTTGATTAAGATCAGACAGCATTCAGATTGGTTAGAGAGTCTCCAAAGTAATTAAAACACGTGATACTATTGCTGAGAAAGTTTAAATGAATAGCAGTTTGTTAATAGAGGCCATGTGTGAGTAGTTATTGTGTAAAAGCCCTGGCAAATCCCCATCAAGCTGAAGATTTAGGGAAAATCAAAGCATACTTTCAAATATTTTATTTTGCTAAAGCTGCTTTTTTTGGTCTTGTTTCACTTTGCTTTGAGATGCTAACAAAGAGCACAAAATAAGTAGCAGATCCTGATTTTCCTTTCCCTAACCCTGTGGAATCATGCCTTACCCTACAGTGGTCATATTGAAATTAGGAGAAGTCACTTGCAGAATTATATACTACTCTCAGTAAGCATGGTGAAAATAGAGTCAAGAAGCAGCTTTTTAGCAGCAGTAATAGCAGTCTGGACTTTATTTTAGCACGTGTAGTGTGTATCTCTGAAATACCCACTATGGTAGACTGTTTGGGACAAAGTCTATAGCTTTAATCTTAGGCAAATCTATCACTAAATAGTACGTAAAGATTGAACAACTTCTCTGTTTGCATGGTGTACAAACGTCTGAATGTACCTACGATCATCTCTATAAAGGAGAATAATTCCTTTTGTAAGAAGGGCCAGCCATGTTTCTCAAGGTCAGATGAGAAGCGTTATGTTGGATAGCGCTGTACTTTGCAGTCACAGGGCTGCCAGCAGTGTAGAGGTGAGGTGCCTGTGTGTGGCTTTCAAGGCAAATTTCTTTTAACGTATTTTTCATCCAAAATTACTTATTAAATGAAGGTGCTCACAGGCCACTGCGAACATGTATTTGAGTTGTTTAATGATGCTTTCCAAAGACATTCTCATTATACACTTTTAGACTTTCAAAATGGTGCAGAGTTTATGGAACTTCAGGTAAACAAAATGAAAAGTGTGTTTTGCAGCTTCTCTTGTATGAAGGAGGCTATGGGATAGCAAACATGATTGGCAGAGCTTTTGTGTTCTTTCTCTGCAAAAACCTTTTAAAAAAAAAAAAAAGCTGAGTGACTGAGTCACATTCAGTAGACTAGAAAGATAATTTAACCTCCTTTGTACTCAAGTGCATGGATCTGCTATAATAGGTACTTCAGTAGGCTTGTGGGCTGGGGCAGAGCCAGACCCACCAGTCACTGGCAGCAGGGGAATATCCTGGTTCCCAGAGTTCTCATCTGTATCCTGCAGATACTTAGGTAATACTTCCAGATCAGTGCAAATGGTAAATTCTAGGTTCAGACGACCAGTGTTGCTCTTAAAATCAGCAGACACCACTGGCTTAATCTCTTCATCTGAGTACTGGTGAACTCTAGAAAGTTACCTTCATAAATACCAATTCTGTATAAAATAAGAATATAGCATTACGGAGGGAGAAAACAAGATTCATCTCTGTGTGTGTGTAACATAATATAGGTGTAATAGAAATAAGTGAAACTAGTGCTGCACAGATAGGCTGGCAGGAATCCCCACCTGATGGTACGAACATCAAATACCCCCATAACACTCCGTGATTTTTCTAGTCTGTTCAGGTTAGTATCAGTCCAGGAGTATCAGGGGTACTCCAACACAGAAGTGTGAGTGATCTTGGGCCCTAACCTGAGTTACAGTAATAAAGTATCTCAGCCAGAAGCTGCTGAGCCACAGTATCGGTTCACTGCTCCTTGAAAATAACTTCTTGTTGTCATTTTATAGACCCTTTAGCAGGGGGGAACCAGTGTTGTATCAGAACCTGGAGCAGAGTCCTCACTTCAAGGTGTAGGTTTTGTCCCTCTTCACCTTCAATGTAGACACACTACAGCATGGATTCAGCGTATGAGTCATCAAGCGCATCTGGCACAATTCATTTTTAGGACAATAAAGCAACTAAAGCTTCTGCTGAGCGCTTCCATAAGCCCTACCCAGAAGTTTCCTGAAGCTCAGAATCTGCTATGACATACTAACTTTCAACCCCTAAACCACCTGCAGCCTCAGGTCTTTAAAAATACGCAGACACTGCCCAATGTTCTTGGTAATTATTGTTGTGCTTCTGAAGCAAGATGTTAGTTTCATGCAAGCACGTATGTATAACAAATATTTTGAGCAGCAGTTAGTGACTGAAAGCGTGTGACAAAACTTCAAATGTGTAATCTCCCTTCTGGAAAACGGTTCAGACTTGCAAAGCTTCACACCACCTTTGGGATCTAGCATGTTGTCCTATTTCCGTGCTAGACACTTAGGGTACCATAACCCTTTGGCGAAGCAGGAATAATATGAACATGTAACACCATCCACTTTTCATTTTATTCTATGTATAAAAGAATAAGCGTGCTTAAAATTTCTACACTAATCTCTACAGTAATTCATTCTCCTAAATGTGTTTCAGAACATGCATGTGTAAATTATTCAGGAGACTATACTCTCTTTGGCCTCAGTCTTTAAGGATAAGGCCTTAATCTTCAGATGATTGTTTCATCCTTTCCTTATCAAAACCTTGAGGTCTACAAACAGGCTCAAATCGACTGTGCCATTACTGTATTGCTTGCTGTTAAGAGGCACTGTCGTCTTTTGCATTCCTTGGGAATTCAGTCTGCCTCGTGGTCTTTGACAATGAGAAAACCCATAAGGAAACAGCTACACCAAATCACAAACCAGCTGGCCTGATCCTAGAGAAAGGAGGTTAAGCTCAGTTGGAGCCTTTTATAATCATACGAGCAAAGGATGGATCAGAGGAAACTACTTGCTACTTTCTACCTCAGACAGATTCCTAAGCCTAATATAAAGCCACCAGGAGCAGAGTACAAACTATGCCTTTTGTGAGGGGGACAGAAAGGACTTGGTGATATAATCAGGGTTACAAAAACCAACATGCTTTTCTTCATATGTATTCTTCTTATACAGCTGCGGCTGCCTGGATTGCACAAATCCTGTAATCATTGTCGTAGCCTTGCAAGAATCGGATCAAGCCATCATCCACTAAGCATTAATGTCAAAAGCAATGTAACTGCGTGCTGCCCCGTCACCAGGCAATCTCCCTACACTAACCACGATATGTGATTACGGGCATGCATGCTTGCTGTCTAGCTGTTAGCTGGGTTTGGTAACATCTTGCAGTTTTTCAGAAAAACCTGAAATTTCATGTCAGTAGAAAGGGAACGTTAATAGTAAAAACATTCACAATTGTGAAAGGACAGTGTTAAAAACTGTAACTAAATATTCGTACCAGGGAGGTTACTATCATCTGGGCTTTTAGGGTACTGCTTGAATGGATAAAATGAATTCTCTTTCCATTTAACTCAGTGGCCAAATTTACTTGCTTCAGTGGGAATAGGATTAAACTCTTTGATAACAGAATTTCCTGAGGAAGGAAAGTATAGCATGGTCACGGACAAATCTAATAATTTTTCTGCTCTAATCATCTTATGCCTCAAAGAGGCACTTATACCCCAGGGGGGCTAATATTTACATAATTGCAATTTATTGGGTAAAGATTTTCCTAACGCAAAGAAACATCAAAGTGTTTGTCTTCATCAAGTTCCAGAACAATTTTGAACTTCGCATGGAAATGAAAGGTAAAGGAAAATATTTCTTTGGACCAATTAGAGAGAAATGGCACACAATATTTGAAATCATATAGGTTGGTTGAGTATTTTCAACGGAATGCAGTTAACATTTTGCGATGAGCACTTATCAGTGCCATCACTGGACACAATGTACATGGCTGGGGGGGTTTTGCTTGAGTATCTGATTAAAATAATTGGCTATGTGTTTGAGCAGGGTGTTTGTGCTAACTTTATAGGCAAAAGAGTGCTTATGTAAAAGAGAGTTTTCCCTAGCATTTAACTTCTTTCTAAAGAATAATATTGGGTATTGTAATTTCAGTAATTCTACCACAGAATATATGTTCAGGTGAAATAATGATTGTTTATCAGTTACCTCAGGCTGTAATAACTCTAACTGTGCTGCTTTTTAGTATTTAAATGCAGGCTTGTTTATTTAATACTTTCACGCATTTTCCGTTCAAATTCTTGATCTCCTTTCAGTTACTCTCAGGTAAATTTAATTCAAATAACTTAACCTACCAATGCAGCTCTATACTGCTTGTTGTACAATAATCTCAAGATGCTTTAAAGGCATGAATTACTCGAGCTTAATTGATTAAGCTTCCCACAGATGTGGAAAGTACTGTGCTCCTTCTGCAGGCAGGAAAAAGCAGAAATGGAAGCCCAGGTTTAGGAAATGAGACAAAGATCCTCAAACTCAAGCACAGCAGTTCGCATTCAGGTTTTGTTACAGCCATAGATCATGTGTTTTCAAGATTTTTCAGGATGTGAGTAAGACCATTGAGAATGTCACAAGCACCTCATGGGGTTTTTTAATGAGGGGAAGAAAAGCTGTTGAGAAATATCTTTTATTAGATGAGCGATACAGTTGAAGAAGGGTTAGTGGAGAGCTCACGCGCTGCCAGCACGTGACAAGGAGGAGCCGGGGAACAGCTCCAGGAGGAGCTGGGAGCAGTTTCCTAAACACGCTCTCAGCCTGAAGTGGTTTTCCTCCTGTTAAGACTTAGGAGGTGATCTTAGCCGTCCTCCAGTTTCAAGAGGAAGGCTAGGAGATTTAAAATGTAAGGCTTGGGCTTTTATAACTTTTTCCATTTGAATGAGAGAGAGATTTGAGTTCAAGCCCCAGTTTTCTGTGGATTTAATATACAATATAAAAATTGCCTAGGAGACTTGAACTTTTTATAGTGCAAATGCAAGTAGGAAAAAACCCACATACAATGCAGTGTGTTTTGTTCAAACATTTGAAATTGAAATAAATTGGTTTCAACAAAATTCTTATCTGTTCCAGGTTTATTGAATATTTCAGTATCAGAAAAGCTCATAGAAAATTTTTTTTTTAGCTTGTACGTTCAGATCTGATGGGGTGATTTTTAAATTTGCTTTATACTGACATTTATGCTAGAAACTTCACTGTGGAATTTCTGATTTTCTAGCTAAGGTGCAGAAACATTGCTATTGATTGATTTACACTCCAACCAGGCCAAAGCCCTGCCTGATCAAATACTGAAGGGAGAGCTTTAGATAAAAGAGGTGCTAGACAATTTCAAATTCTGAAATTATGAAAAAAAATTATCTATTTTTCTCATATTTTGTGAACAAAAAACCCACTGGCCTTAATTTAATAGATTATCAATTACAAATTGAGTCCTCAAAGAAACCCAAAACCAAACTTTCTGTCAATAAGGTGCTGTTCCCAAAAGATGACTTTTCCCAAGTTTAAGCACCCAGCCCATTTGAAATGATAAAAAAGTTCTGTTACTGATGGGTAATTAATGGTTAATCAGTACTGTGCTCCATGAATTACCAGTAGGAGTAAAAAGTTCTGCACAGTTTCATCCTTGGCGAGGGTTTTGTCTTTTTTTTGTAGGTTTTTTCTTTCTGTAACCCACTTAAGTTAGGTAATTTTTTTTTTACTGATTTGATCATGGGCAATTCAAAACAGATAAAAATAAAATGGGAGGAAAGCAAATGCAAAAATTACTACTAAAGCTGGTGAAAGCAGCAAGGTAATGGCTCCACTTTTACGTTGCCACCTACCCATAAAAAGGATTAGTATTTTCTAATGAGCACCTTGGAAAGAAGATCGTGACTCAAGGACTCATGGTCCTTGGAACTGCATTGGATCTCATCCCTGGGTAGATGTGGTGGCGTGTGAGACTGTAGGATATACCGATGCCAGGTTTCCTTTCCGTGGAAGAAAAAGATTTGACAAGGGTTTACAATTGCCTCAGCTCACAAGGGTCAAATTGCTCCCGGATCCCGTAGATCCATTGAGATTTGCTACAGAAAATTAATTAGTGTTCATGTGAAGCACTGCAGTGGTATTTTTCTTCACATTTTAAAAGTAGCGAGATGATCAGGATCATTTCTCGAACAGTATATTTTTCTCTCTGTTTTTGTTTATTAGTAGAAATAATAGGTAGTGGAAAGAAATTCACCTCCCCAAACATTCTGATCTGCTTATGCATATGTTTTGGTTTTGTTATTAATCCTCTCAGCGAAATTCCTGCTTTATCTCTTAGTAGTGGTAACAGTAATTGCCCTACCCAGTTTTATTATCTCAAAAGTTTGCAGTTAGTGACAAGTTCTCAGTCATTCTCAAGGATTTTGTTGGTTGAACAGAATACTTCTTAAGTACTTCATATATGAAATACAGAACTTGAATTTTCTTGTTGCAGTTTATTCTAGTGGAAGATTTAAAATTAAGTATGTCTGACAAATAGCTATATAAGGCATTGTTTTAGGCCTTGATCCATCCATATATTGTAAACAATGGGTCTCTTTCTATTGACTAGTCAAGGTTTAAAACGGCCTCTTATAATATGGCTATTTCGTCAGACGTTTATTTTCACATCTTCCACTAGATTTTACTGCAACAGGAAGTTCAGGAGAACAGGATTTGGGTTTAGTGAGCAAGCCTTGGGGAAAGATTATTATTAGTATTAAGCATAAACAGCACGAGTGTTCAGGTGGTGCTGGAGCGAGGGATGGACTGCCTTGCTGGGATTCGTACTAGAAATGCCACCGAGAGATTTACAGGCCTGGCATGTACTGCAGTATTCCCTGTTCAGGGAGGAAATACGCTATTTGTAAATGTTTTGGTTGCACGTACTAGCAGTCTCCTGGTCTAAACTAGCAGTCTCCTGGTCTAAACTAGCAGTCTCCTGGTCTAAATCCTCATGCTGGTGGTGCTCAAAGTCTGGCAGTTTTCTGTGGCGGCAGACTGGGTTTTGCTCCTGTGCTACTAGCCACCCCTGACCCCTGCGTCGCTTCAGTACTGCTAGCTGAAACATTGAATTTTAAATGATTTTCTTCACTGGCAGTATCTTAATGTGAGATTTTTGCAAAAATTTTTGCTCCCTCTGTATGACTGACTGAATTATATTCAGGGAAGTTGGGAGTGGCTAGAATTAAGGAAGGAGTCCCTGGAAAAAAGCCCCTTGGAGATCCTCCCTCCTACCCTGCCCTCTGCGTACCCGTGCTGAAATGTCCTCTCTACTGGCTCTTAAAAATGCAATTGCCTGTATGTGAGGAGAACATGGGGAAAAAGGCATAAAAGTATGCATGATTCACTATTTACTCATTATTGAGAGAATTACTGTTTGGGGGGTTGTTTTGGTTTTGGCTTTTAGCATTTATTTTAGTGGTACATTAATTATCACTTATATCTTTGTCTTCTGACCTATTTCACTTTCGATAATCTCTAATTAACATGCCTTTTCTAATTAAATATCGAAGTGCAACCCTTTTGACTTTACAAAACCTTGTAACTGTTATTTTTTTCCCACTACCCGCTGTACTTTCTTTCTTTGTGCCCCACTTGGAGGGTGTTTTCGGCAGGCCCCCGGCGAGATGCGCGGCTGCCATGGATACCAGCAGCACAGGCTGCGGAGGAAATTGTCAGCAGTGGAAGCAACAGAAATAATGGGTGAATGTCCAATCTTGTACAAGTGCAAATTGTCATCCCGCAGCTTAGGTCAATTATGCATATATCAGCAGTTAATTTTCTGCCTCTTCCAGGTGTGAGTTTGTATTTATGTACCTTTGAATAATCTTGTTTATTATGTGTAGGAAGTAGAATTTTTTCATGTAATGACTCCCTTTGATATTAGATTGTTTTAGAAACTGTAAAACCAGTGGTGGTTATTGATGTTTAAGCCTGTGAATCAGCAGGAGGAGCTAGTTGGTGGATTGAAGACTTAAGTGATGATCCAGATGAACTGTGGTGTATTTGCCTATTCAGATGCTGAGAAATGAATGAATAGGGGGTTGAAGACACATTTAAAATGGGAAATATAAGCAAAGTAAATACTCCGAGTTTGAGGTGGTAGCATTGAAGTGTACACGCTGCACAAGATATGAGCGGTGTGCTCAGTGGTGAAGAAACTAGCAATTCCTCAAAGAGTGGGTTGATAGAATTGTTGTAGAATTCTGTCATTTGCTAACCACAGCATCATGCCTAATCTCCCTTGCAAACATGTGAGTAGGAAGGCAGCTATGCTACAGGTGAAGGTAGTAAAGAAAAGGAAGATATTTTTGAAGGAACTGTTGAGACAGGCCATTTTAGCTCTGAATGAGTTAAAATAGCCTCATTTACCTCAGTCCATTCTGAAAAGAGGAAAAAAGTATTTTCAGGATAGGGTTCATCCTATTTATTCGTGTGGTAGTCCCTGGCACAGTAGGCTACAAAATAGGCTGCAGTTCAGCATGCCTTTTAAATGCTTTCCATTATTTCTTTCTAGGAGGTTCTGGGGTTTAGGTAGTGAGGAAGCAGATTGAATGCTAGTTTGTTGTGGGATTCAGCTTTCTCTGATGTTATGTAGCCAATTTATTTTGCATTTGTTTCAGTCAATCCCTGTGTCCAGTGAGATGGACGGGGTGGGGGTACCCATTCATTTTTTCCATCAAGGGATTTTGTTGCCCTTAGAAACAGAAACATGGACAAAATGTCACATGATACAATTGAGTGATACAATGATACAATGATGTCACATGATACAATTGAATTGTTTTACCCCATTGGAAACGGTTTAACTTCCTCGGGTCCTAGTTTTTTAAAAAAGAAAGCAAGAGTGGACCTTCAGTTTTTCCCACTTTCCATTTTCTGTCTGAAGCAAGACTGCCAGCAAGCGGGAGCGGGAATTTGGCAGGCTCCATACTTCTGTTCGCAGAGGGACTATGAGATGAGTATGCTCCTTAGGTTTTTTCCCCATCTGGAGAACCTGTCAGTGGTGAGGGTTGAAAGTGGCCCATGCAGTACAGAGACAATGGCTCTGAGAGTCCTCAGGCACTGCAGAAATCTTTGAGATGTGATTTAGGGTAGCTGTACAGTATCTGCCTTGTGTCTCATTGCACAGTGCATGTGCAGGCTGACGGACCAGGTTTTGTAAAGGGCACTGGCCCATGATTCAAAAGATGTGATTTCTAATCCTGGCTTGGCTATGAACTTTGGGCGAATCTTTGTAACTTCATTTTTCTCTTCCATTTCTTCTGCATGGTCAATTAGCATGGTATGCTCCTAGAGCCAAGCACAAATTCTTGCTATCAGCACATACAGCATCTAGCTCAGTGTGGCTGCGGCCTCGGGGTGGGTCTCTTGGTATGGTTGTAATGTGAATAATATTGCCATCAGCATAGTAACTTTTCTGACACGCATTTAACATTGCACACCCAAGTGTGCATGAGAGACTTCAATAACATCTAACATGCAATAAGGGTTGTGTCACTGGAAGACTTTTAAATCTCATTGAATGGCTGCAAGGATGCTTTCAGAAGCAATAAAGCTCAGCGTACGTCAGTGTGTTGTAAAGCAGGGGAAAAACAATCCGAGCTGTCTCATACTTTTTTCATTGAATCTATTGAAATTGAGTCCAGTATAACTATAGTGATGCTCTTTTGTATGCCTTCTCGTCCTGTTACTTACCCTTCATATAGAGATTCGTAAGGGGGAGGAGAGGAGTTTCTTTCATATGTATGATTCTGGGACTAATTTGGTTTAAGATGTGCAGGAAAGGAAGCATGTTGTAAAAAATCTAGCTGGTAGGTGACCAAAATTGTTTGTTTTGTGCCATTTACGTCAATTTTGTATACAACTGGCAAGGTAGGCGTGTGTATCGTTAGCATGTGCAATTAAGCCAATTTTTAGCAATGTGATCTCCTGAGAAGGTCATGTACGCAAGTAGCTACTTAGCTAATTAGAATATTGAACCTATGAATTAAACAGGGTGACACTGATCTCTCAAAGATTTTACTAAATCCTTTTGGTTTATTACCTTTTAGCATCTATATTGGTGTGATGTAGTGCTACACGTGTATGGCAGCATTACAAACGTCATAGGCAACTTATTAAAGCACCAACTGTCATGTTTTTGATGCCTGTTCATACTCAGTCTTAAGCATTGTATAAAGTAAAAGATTATCTAGGGGTTGTTAGTGGAGAGAAGCGTACAAGGAGGCTGTGTGAACTGCTATATACGATGTGCTTGCCTGAGAAAGCAGAGAATTGGACTCGATGACCCAGCTGATGTCTCTGTTCAAGTACAGTTACTAGTCATCATGCTGTAAGTATATAAGAAATACCTGCCAACTTCTGTTGGCAAAAGGGACCATGTTAACTGCTACAGATTTTGACTTCAGTCGTTTTCTTTTTGTCTAGCAGTTTTCTTTTTCAGGGATTGCACTGTTTGAACATCTCTGTTTTAAAATAAAGAATGGGCACTTCCTGGAGGGTATTGACTTACTATTGAGATTTTTGGACTTTGCTATAAGAAATCTGTCTAAAACTTTAGAGTGGAAGCCTTCGTGTTAGCTGGATTGTGGAGAATTAACTTCATAAACCTGAGTGATGCTAGTCTGCAGTGTAGTTGCTGTTGCGCTGAAGACAACTACGAGTCCATGCAGTTGCGTGTGTCTCTGTCTCTGCCTGGCTTGCTGTTTCTCCAGTTGACCTGGGGAGAAAAATACAAAGACATAGGCTCAACGTTTGTGGTAAATGAGATGTGCAGTCATTTTTTGCTAGCGAACTGAAGAATGGTAGCCATGTGAAAGAGCTGAAAAGCTCTTGTTTGCTGTTCAGAGCATTGCTTGTGAGAAAACACTTAGCCTCGCTATATGGAAGCAGTAGACACAGAAAGGTAAAAGAGCTGCAGTTGGCATCAAAGAATTTGAAAAATGTGTTGCTTGGTAAATGTGATAAACGACAAAACTGTTTAGAAGAGGAAGAACAGTTATTTAAAACAAATATGTCAGATCCTTGGTGAATAACTGGTAGAGCTCTAAATAACTTTTGGTTTAGAAGTGTTTCATTTTTCAAGAAGGACTTTCTTATGTGAGAGTCACTAATAGGATAAGGCTGCAGGCGTCGGGGAGGAGGCTGCGTATATGTTGAAGAGTGTTGATGATGCTGTGCTGAGGAGACCATTGTAATGACATAGAAAAGAATACCTAAACACAATTAATAATTTGCAAAGAAATTACTGATGACACGTGACAAGGCTAAACCATGGAGCAGATCCTCACCTGATGTAAATCAGCATAGCTCCAGGAAAGTCAAGGGAGGAATACTAATTTGTGTCACAGCTGGTAGTTTTTTTTTTTTGAACGTGTATTTTACTTCTTTATTTTACATACAGGATCAGATTTACTCACCTGTTAATCTCTGTACTCCAGCCAGGATTCCCTCAGTTTCATAATCCTTCGTTTTTGTGTAACATCTTAATCACTTTTGATGCCATCGGTTATGATATTGTGGCTATGCAGAAGATTGTAATTTAAAGTGAGGAGCAAGCAGCTGGAACAGAAGAATTCATAGCAACGATACTGAATTTTTTACCACCTTTCATCTCAGATTCATTACTTTGGTGATAGCAATAGGGAATTTGGAGCATGGGGAGGGAGGATACTGTAATGGTGAAATGGCAACCTGTGGTTTGTCAGACCTCGCTCAGAATGACGCCTGCTGGCCCATGACACCTCCTGCGTGCAGTGGAAGTCCAATTTTTGTATAAAGCAAAGAGTAACAGCGGATACCAATAAAGTATCAGCAGAATTATGCCTGAATTAATTGGTTTTGAAATATAATGGGATTATTTCTCTTAAGGCTTTTTTTTTTTTAATTAAATGTATTCCAAGCAAGTGTCTCCAGATAGTAGTTACTGTGGGATAAAAATCTCTTTCCATACTAACAGTTGAATAAAGAAAATGCTGTTGAAGTCTCTTTACAGGGGAGCACTGGACAGGTCATAGATATAAAATGGCTACTCTCAGACCTTTTAACACAGTACAGTTAATTACAGACATCTGTTCCTCTGAGAAAACATTTTAGACCTCGGTTCTCTGATGTCAGACTAGATTAGTAACATTCGATCTATTACAAATGTCTGAGCTCTTTTATGACTAATGCAACAATAGATGCTTCATGTCATCATACAGTAATGTTAAAAAAAAAAAAAAGCCTACTAGACAGTCCTGAAAATTTAGTGGAAAGTTTTGTATTTTATAATGTGATGCTACTGGGACAGGCAGAGGATAGTACTTTAGAGCTTTTCATAGCACAGAAGTGGACATCCCCTGGGACCACAGTTAGACCCACAGTTATTTTGGACAAATAGTTAATTAACCAAAGGATGCTTAGGTAATTAACCAAAGGCCATTTTTATTGAACCAAAATGATTCACAGATGTGGGTCAAATGTGCAAAATTGTTCACTTTTGAGATGTGCTTCATTTTTAAACTCCCAAACTTAAGTTATTTCAGATGGAAAAGCGGTTTATTTGCAGAGAAAACAGGTATATTTTCAGTTCTAGGCTGATGTTTTTCCACATTTTGTCTTTGGCCAAAGAACTGCAAAGCAGTGTTTCTGTAAAACCATAACTCTGGGCCAGCCTGTAATTACTCCCCACTCCTGGGTTTTGGCTGATGCGGGTCGAGGAGCCCTTCCTGCCCGTGGGCACCCGCCTGCCCTGCTCCCACCAGCCGCCGCTGCCCCACGCGCTCCCGACACCTCCCCTGCTGCTGCGCCGCTCACCGCTTCTCTTTGCACCATCGCTGCATTTTCCACTGCTGCTGTTACCGCTGGCACCGTGTCACGGGGGGAGAGGACGGTGACGGATGCAGGCGCAGCAGGGGCGGCAGCGTGAGCAGCTGCTGCCGCAGAGGTGATGGCGGGAGATGGCAGTTTGAGTGTTTCGAATTACAGTGCATGGACTATTTCTAACGTGCTTAATCCTCTAGGTCCTTTTATTTGCTACTGGATTCTCCTGGGGGATTTTGTAAAAGCGGTAACAGTTCAAGGACTTTGGTTGCCTTTAGTGACAGGAAAAACTGTAAAACTGAACCTGAAAATACCTGCTCAGTTTATGTGCAAAGTTAACCTCCCTTTACGTGCTGAGATGAGACGCGTCAGCGGCGTTCACCAGCAGCCTTCTAAGGATAGTAATTCTCACTGCAGTGTGGTCTCTTCAGTCACATACTGAGCAACACTAAAATGAAATTTCACTTCAGACTAATTTCTGCTGCTGTTTTCCATCTTGATAACACGGGTACAGTAAGTTCTGCGTAAACTGATTATCTGCCCCTCGGGCCGCTCTTTTCTTTGTGCTCTGTAAGCCCTGATGCGAAGCTGTTGTTTCCCAGAGACGCTGATTGCATTGTATTGTATCAAAAGGAGATGATGTCTGCTTCAGCTGAGATGAGGCTCAGTTTCAACATGCTTATATACAGTGTCCGCACAATAATTGCTCTTGATTTCAGGAAAAGAAAATTAAGATAGCTGGAGTCAGACACCCATATGTACAGCTGTCTGAGCATGATTCTGCAGACCAGTACTTTTTGGATTTTCAGTGAAAACAGATTGAACTTCTCTTTGTGGTTTTGCCAGGGAAAGAAATTGCAGGGAAAGAAATTATGTCCTGATGAGCTTTAATTCCTTTGAGTGATCTGGAAAGCAGTATGAAATTCTAGATGATAGATGGCAAAGGGATATCCAGATAACACTGACTTGTTCCACCAGCTATACTGCACGGTTACACCACGTGCCCCCCAGTCAGAAATGGAGTTGATGGCAGCGATGTATGGTTGAAGAGATATGGTATGAAGAGATAGAATTGACAAAATACACAGTGGCTTAACCGGGGGGTTAAGAAGACAGAAGTACATACTGAATGAAGTAGGGTTTTTAAAAACTCAAATGCGTTTAATTCTCATCACAAATTCATGTATTTTCTACAACTCTTTGCCTGCATGGTGTTCTGAAAACAGCAAAAACTTGGAGAGATTTTCATTCTCGAGAAGAATATAATTTCATTTCTTGATTTTTAAATTAAATCATGAGAAGTTGCCCGCTACGTCATCACTTGTTAGCAGCGCAGAGTTGGCCAGGGGATTGCCAAGCAGCCTGGGTAGAGAGTTTCTGGTGTCTGGGAGCTCGGTGCAGTCCCCGTGCTACCCCTGCTGCCGGTCACTTCCAGTGTCTTGCAGGGTGAGGAGCGAGGGCAGGCTGGGCTGAATTTTCCACCGACTGATAAACCTGGAGTAACTAACAGCTGTTACTCCTGCCTCATTTTGTACAACCCCTTATCCCGCTCCCTTTGAGGGAGAATCTGCCTGCCTCTCCATTAGGAGAAATTTATGCTGCTTTGTTATTAGGTTTCCTCCTCCCTTGCATCTTATGCTGAAGGGATAATGGGGTTCTGTATTACAAAATCTCCTTCCATTATTTATCAAAACAACCACATCCTGACATGACTTAGCTTTTCCCTATAGTAAGGCTTCCAAGCCAAAACTTAATAAATGTGCACAAATGCTATTATATCCAAAGTGCTCTGTATCACTAGAGTGCAGTGGTCGTAAAGTGCATGCTGTGTGCGTGGACCTACATATCTAACGAGTATCTATGAGCTGTGTATAGATATGCCAAGAATTTCATGAACACAACAAGTTGCTATGAATGAGTCATGAGTGTTCAAAGGTCAGAAATATTCCGTATATACAACTCTCTGCTATAATGAGATGTGCAGCAATCCCTGCATATGACAGATACTGAATATTCATGTGAAGTGAAGATATTGAATCATAATAAGGGCCTGTTCAGTGAACATACTGATATCATTGAGTACCACTGATTTTAGTTAAGTGAAGTGTCTAAACAGTTAAGGGCCTAAATCTCTTGGTGGATTTGGGATTAGAAATAGTATTGCCAGATTCTTGGATATATTTTGAAAAAATACTTCAACATTAGATCAAAGTATAGATAAGCTATTTTCTTTTTAACTATGACATTATTTTTTGTACTTTGAATTAAGAATTTTATATTAAAATGTAAATAATGACATGGATTAGTAACTGGCTGCGAAATGAGGTCAAATAAAAATCCATAATACCTTGAATTTAAGTGTTGCGACACTTAATTTTTTGACCTTGATTGTACAAGCAGGGAATCCAGAATCCAGATTTAGGACACAGACATGTAAGTCAGTTACTGCATGAACTTAAATCTCGGTGAAAGAGATGCTGCAGAATAACACATCTGAAGAGCATTTTAAGATAGCAAGAGTGCAGATCGGTCTATGGGCACCTTCTTTGAATGAGCTGAGAGAGGACAGGAATTAAAATTAACTCATAGTCCTTAAATCGGAGCCACAGGAGCTCGCCTCTGTGCACTTGGAGTGCATATTTCTGTGCCATCTGCTGAAGATGGGTACCTTTGGTCTGTCTTTTAAAGAATTGGCTAGAGTGCACTCTTCTTCACAAATTGACTAAAAGTGGAGGTAGTGGAATCCCCTTTGATGTATCAGCTCGGGGGTTTCAGCTTTAGTCTAGGAAGTGAAATAGCACCAGGTTCATCTGGAGATGATTCATCCCCCATCCACCGCCTGCTGCAGGAGTGTGTGCCACGAGGGATGAAGGGGGCCGGGGAAGGCACTTTCTATTACAGCTCTTGATGCTATGTCATTATGGCGAGGCAAATTCAAAAGGCTACAAGAGGAAAAATATATCCTGTAGTGTTTTGCTAAGGGCATCCCTCTGGACTGAGGACTGGTGTCCCAATGCCTGTTTATGTGCATCCCAAGAAATGGTCTTGGGACTGTTTGGTTTCCCGAGAAGAGGAAAAATTAGTGCTGGGGGTGCGGGGAGACTACAAGTTTAGATACTTGGAGAATTTGAAATTTAAACTGGGAGGCCATTGCTTCCAGGATTACGCAGAAGCTAATGTGGGTTTGTACTGGGACCTTCACTTATTCAGATAAATCACGCAGCTTCTTGCTGCATCATGCTTTAAAAGCTGATGTTTCTCTTTGAAGGTGAACCTAAAAATCTCAAACTCCTGGTAAGCCTTTAGAATGAAATGTTAAAGTCTCCAAGTTTAAGGCTTTATAATAAAATGCTGTGTTGATACTTAATGAGTAAAATTAAAAATGATTGCTCCTGATGACTTCTCCTTGTAGCAGAGCTCACCCTTAAAGAGTATTTGATTTCTGGCAACTTCTTCAGAATTTCTAGTAGAAAGAGGCAATATGGTCATTACTTAGTTTTTACATTAGAATCTCTTTTAAATTATTTATTGATATGTTTTTTAATGAATCACTCCATGATCTTTTTTTCTCAGACAGGCAACCTCATAAGAGAGAGGTCTGTCAATAGATTACATTTACCAAACCCCAGTGGTGTTGCAGATTGTTGTGATATTTGGAACTATGTCTAAAGCTGAAGTTCTGCTAGTTAACTATTTCTTGTTTTCTTTAAACTGATTTTGTCACATTTCTGGTTCAGGGTAGAAAAATTGAATATGTGAAACCTTAAACTGGGGATTGAATTAATTGGAACTTTTAATTCTCAATACTTTTAATTTTAGTAACATAGGAAATATTCCAAAATCAGAGTCTTAGATCTTATCAGAAAGGATCTACTTCTCAATAATAGATTGTCAGAATTTGAAATCTTTCAAGTACTGGGGGAATATGTACTGAAAATAACTAAACTATTTTTGGCCTTGCTAAGCCAGCCTGTCATTGAAATGCATTTCAAAATATATAGGGATGTTTCATAAATGTGGCATACAACGTTGTATGTACTGATATGTTCTGCAATCTCCTTGCTGAGTACCAGCACATATATCCAGATTTCCTGCTCTGGAAGAAGAATACCAATCATTTGTGTGTTCAAAAGAGAGAAGGTGAGGGAAGGATAGAATCTGTCCAGTGAAAGTCAAGGTTAAACTCCAGAGGTAGATGTAATCGGGGAGCCCCGCTGTGTAATAGTATAATAACGTATAATATAATATGTGTAATAGAATAACATGTAATAATGTATAATGTTTCTTTCTCCGTTCTCTCACAGGTTATTTCTTTCTCTATGCTAGAATGTCATGTACATCTTTCCTAGGTTTACTGGAAGTCTTTTTTCCCCAGTAATTTGTTATTGAAGATAATTTAACTTTAGACAAAAGAATTATTCTGAAGCAAAAGGTTCTCATTTTAACATGCTTTCTCTGAGGCTCAAAATCTCCATTTTCTGTTATTCTGGAAATAAAAATCCCCTGTCATCTGCTGAAAACAACCACCCAGTGCTACTCCGTGATGGGCACGATTTGTTCTGCTGCCTTGCGCAGAGCACTCTGGTGCTAGTGGGTCATGGTGTTGTGGGTTTGGTGGTGGTGGCGTGGTGGAGCTCGAGAGCCAGTACTGTGGTTATGACTGTGTGAAGGGTTTAGTGAGCGCAAGGATGTCCTCTGGTCAGATTAAAATGCAGTAAGCAATTTGTAGTGTAGGGGGAACCCTTGATAAAGCCAAACCCAAGTTTTGGAGACAAAGTATTTGTGTGATGTGCCCTATTTACATTTCAGCATGCATTAAGGTCTCCTGATCACAGAGGCAAGTGGGATGAGGGAACACTCCCCCATGATGAGATGAGGCATAAGGCAGTACTTTGCTTATGGCACAATATTTTGACAGGCATTTGCTTAAAAAAAAAAGAAGCAGCTTCTGCACATGTTAAAATTGGTGCTAGGCACTGGGTAAAGGATTTCTGGATTATCCATGGTGCAAAAGGAGGGACTGCTGAAAGCTGGTGGGGGAAGGAAGTCATCTTCGGAAAGCCACCGACGGTGGTGTGGGCTCCTGCTCCGTCTGTGGCTGCTGCTCCTACGGCCTCGTCAGGCAGCACCACCCTGTGCTTGGAAACCGCAGCAGGTCAGCGAGAGCAGCCGCTGTTGGGTGCCAGCAGCTGCCCAGGGTAAATTCCAGATCCAAAGCAAGCCAGAACCTAATGCACTCAGTCCCGTAAAATATACTGGCATGAATGATAATTTCAGTAAATCGCTTTGTCATTATTGATTTTCTTTCATTGGATCAATGCAGCCAGATTTAATGTGAGAATGAATGAGGGGAGCTACAAGTAATAACCTGCAGAATCTTCCAGCAGTTGAAGTTTCTGTACAAATGCCAGATTTTCATCAAAGCCTATCTTTGTGTGATTGGAGTGTAAGGAAGTTTTAAGATGACTTGAACAGAAGGTCTCATTATTTTTGCTTGAATGTAAATACACGGATTATTTCCTTTTAGAAGAACAGAATGTTATGTTTGTGCTTTTTTCCATCTCTGTGCTGGAAGACGGAATATTACATAAATATTGGTCGGAGCAAGCTTTTTTTGATCTCTGTACTCCCTTCAAATTCTGGGTGTTTGTCATGAAAATGAAAACAGCTGTAAATGTGTTATATTTATTGCTTTGTATAGTTGTGTCCTAAAAACCCCTACTTGATAAGTAATTAAAAATTGACTAACTCACTCATCCTTTTTGAAAACATCTTTGTAGCTCATTTCTGAATTTAATGAGCCTGGCTTCAAACTAATTCAAGATTTAACAGCTACTTTTACTGCTAAGAATTGTCAGCGGCAGCCCTGGATAGACTTGTTGGTTCATTCAGCAGGCAGAAATGTATACAACAGGCAATCTGTGCGAAGGTCTCTGTTCTCTTCAAAGCCATGGCAATGCAGGACGCAAGTTTGCAGCTGGACCATGCCACTGACTGTCGTTGCTGACCAGGCATGTTTAGAGGCTGCTGTTTTACACTGATTTTTGAGGTTCCAGCCTTTTCCCTGCTAGTGTATATCCAAGCTCCTGCCTGCAATTTGTTGGAGAGCTTTCCATGGGATTATTGCACAGGAGACAAAAAAAAAAAAAAAAAAAAGAAAAAAAATGAGTCAGTCTGCTTGTGCCCATCACGATAGTGTACAGCTTCTTCTGGGCACCAATACTCAACTCTATAGATGCATGAGTAGATGCATACACTTCCTAATATTCACTCTTCTTCTCAGGTTTGCTTAGATGGAGTGATGTGACATAATGTATAAACTTCAACCACAGTGTCTTAAACTAAAAAGAAACCAAGGAGAATTCAGCAAATGGGAAAGGTGGGATTTTTCATGGTTTAGTTACTGATGTTGTTTTATTTGCAGGGGGATTTCAGCTTTACTGTGATATCATTACCCCCTGATAACATAATAAACTTTATGTAGATCAACCCTGAGACTGATACAAGCCTACTCTGATATGCTGATCAGCTCATTATTTTAAGAAATATCATGTTGCTGTGTCCACTGGTTTGTACACCCTGACTGTGAGTGGGTGCACGCTGCTCAGTGCTGCTCCGCAGGGATGCTCCTGGTGGCTCTTAACAAGCTCTATATGAACTAGAACTGGCGTTGACTTCCAGGTGGCTATTTTACATGGCATGCACTCACCAAAATGCGTTCTACAAATCGTTAAGTATATTGCAGATGAGACATAGGAAAAGATTTTTCCCCTTCCTCCCTCCTTTTGAACTGAATTTCAAGCAAATGGAGCTTAACTGTGGCTGTTCCTTATCCCTGAATTTCTTCACTGTCTGGGAAGTCCAGTGATGAGGTTTGAATCCTCCTCTGTAGTCAGTACTGGCTGGTTTTACTCTGCTAACATCACAAGTTGTTTTTTTATCAGGTTGGCTCCTGCAGTGGCAAATGAACATGGCCAACTCCAGCTAAGAGGTGACAGTTTCATTACTACTTCTGATCTGCTATAATGATGATCTGCTATAATGATCTGCTATAATGGGGCCGGTCTTGTTCAATATCTTTATCAATGATCTGGACGAGGGGATCGAGTGCTCCCTCAGTAAGTTTGCAGATGACACCAAGTTGGGCGGGAGTGTTGATCTGCTGGAGGGTAGGAAGGCTGTGCAGAGGGACCTGGACAGGCTGGATCGATGGGCCGAGGCCAACTGTGTGAGGTTCAACAAGACCAAGTGCCGGGTCCTGCACTTCGGCCACAACAACCCCAGGCAACGCTACAGGCTTGGGGAAGAGTGGCTGGAAAGCTGCCCAGAGGAAAAGGACCTGGGGGTGCTGACTGACAGCTGGCTGAACATGAGCTGGCAGTGTGCTCAGGTGGCCAAGAAGGCCAATGGCATCCTGGCCTGTATCAGAACTAGCGTGGCCAGCAGGAGTAGGGAGGTGATCGTGCCCCTGTACTGGGCACTGGTGAGGCCGCACCTCGAATCCTGTGTTCAGTTCGGGGCCCCTCACTACAAGAAGGACATGGAGGTGCTGGAGCGTGTCCAGAGAAGGGCAGCGAAGCTGGTGAAGGGTCTGGAGCACAAGTCTTATGAGGAGCGGCTGAGGGAACTGGGGTTGTTTAGTCTGGAGAGGAGGAGGCCGAGGGGAGACCTCATCGCGCTCTACAACTACCTGAAAGGAGGTTGTAGCGAGGTGGGTGTTGGTCTCTTCTGCCAAGTAACTAGCGATAGGACGAGAGGAAATGGCCTCAAGTTGCACCAAGGGAGGTTTAGATTGAACATTAGGAGAAATTTCTTTACTGAAAGAGTGGTGAAGCCTTGGAACAGGCTGCCCAGGGAAGTGGTTGAATCACCATCCCTGGAGGTATTTAAAAGATGTGTAGATGAGGCCCTTAGGGACATGGTGTAGTGGGCATGGTGTGTTGGGTTGAAGGTTGGACACGATGATCTTAGAGGTCTTTTCCAACCTGTATGATTCTATGATTCTAATGAACCCACCAAACACACAGATACTCATGTGTAAAGTCTTTATTAAATGAAACGTTCACTTTGAGTGAATGTGCTGAGATACAGCCTGTAAGTAGATGTTGACTCTCATCTGAAAATTAGATTCTGGGTTGGATCCATTTGGATTCTGTTTTAACAACACACAGTTCACATTGGGTACCTGCTTTAAGCGTGTGTATGGGAAGTTAGATGTGTGAAATGCAGAAAGCATTGAGTGTTAGAGCCTGGGGATAGTATTCTGCAATACCTTAAAACCCAAGATGCCACTTGTCAGTGTGGAGAAAACCCAGTTACCTCATGATTATTTTCCTCATTGCATAGGCAAGGCTGGCAGAGCATGCTGGAGAAAGCAGCACAACCTGCTTGCCCCAACATTATTCCCACTCCTGGTTACCCACTGCTGGCCATTGCTGGAGGCAGAAGACAGGGGTAGATGGATTGGTGAGCTAATGGAGTATAGTTATTCTAACGTGCTTGTGCTCATAGGATTGCAAATGTGACAGTAAACTGTAATCCCTTTTTCCTCTTCACTTCTGCATAATGAATCATGGTTACTACTAATTTTCCCTTATAGCTGTACACTGAAATTAACTGTAAAAAATGCAGTATATAAATCAGTATATAAAGAGCTGAAGGTTGGTAATATTTACTCCAGTTGTACCATTAAAAATGTATTTATTAGTAAGAGTGCCATATTTCAAGATATGAAATAGGCTTGAGTGGGTTCTTTTTAGGTTTTTTATTTTACTTATTTTCTGCTTCATTTTATATGGGTGGCTCAAACAGTCTAAACTCAGAGTAAATTTAGTTGATCAAAAACTAGATATGCAAGGGTGTGTGTGTGTGTCTGTGCATATGCAGCATCCTGACTATGTTGTGGTTTCTCTGCTGCGGATCTGGAAGCATATTCACCAGTATCTTCTTAGCCTTTGTTTTGCTTCCACTCTGATGTGTGGGACTGGCTGATGTGTCCGAGGGCTTTTCGTATAAATCAGACTGGCAGAAGCAGGATCTTTGAGAGGGTTTATGGAGTCTTTTGTTCTCCTCCTTGTTCAGTGTAAACTTTGCTTGGGATTCAATTTTAATTTTATTTGTTTCAGGGACTGAAAAATATTTTAGTCCATTTCTCAATAAAAAAAGGGTGTTTTCAAGTGTTACAGTGGTGAATGTCAAAAGCATTATAATAGCTAAAACCCAGATACTGGGACTCTATAATTTATGTAGCGGTAAAATACACCTCGTGCACCAGAGTCCCTTCTGCAAACACGTGTTTATTTTGGTTGGTACCCTGCAGAACAGCCTTTCCTCGTACACACTTAAGCAGTTCCACAGTCGCCTTTGTCAAAAAATTGTTGTGTTGTTTCTGACTGGAAATAAATATTTGTCTTAAGTAAATTGTAAAGTGGGTAACTGCAGTATTTCTTCCAGGCAATTGGCTTCTAGTATATATAGAAGAATCACATGCTAATTTGTACTTTTTATATGAACATGTAAAGGAGACTTGCAGCAGTCAGACTGTTCGCAATATGATTCCCACTTGCATTAAGACTCCTGCTGCTAAGCAGCCAGTTGAAAGGAAAAGCTTATGTGGTGCATTAGGACAAGAGTCTTCAGCCAGCAGACACAGCCTGTCTTAATTTCTTCAAAAATGCTGCTTAAAGAAAGATGGATTTATTTTCTTTGCTGGCATCAGAGTCAGACATGCATCTCGCAAGATACAACTTGCACAACGCACACGAGTAATGGCACAGGGATGAGTTCACCTCATAAAAGACAAGGTCATATGATTTAAAGCTAAAAGTGAACTCACTCCATGGCTGCGAGTGCTCTCTTAGCTGCAGATGTTGCCACTGGCGGGATGAAGGGGCCCTGTCCCAGCCAGATCGCCTGTTTTGCTGCCAGTCTGCCCGGCCCCCGTGCCTTTGTCACGTCTTTCAGTCTACTGTAGGGTCTGTATTTGTGCTGCACGCTGTGCTAATGAAGGTCTTAAAAATGCTTTGGTTAGGCTCTGTAAGTTGTTTGCCAGTTTGTAATCAGGGCAATTTAAAGATTCAAATCTTTAATCAGAAGGAAAGAACCCTTCAGAAGAGGGATATTAAGTGAAAAAGAACTTTTGGGCCATGACTTGTTATCTACTTCGAGCCAAGATAATCTGACAAATTAAAACTGAAAGTGTTGGAGATTACTTCAATTTTTAGTGGTTTTTTTTTTCTTTTTTTTTTTTTTCTTTCAGAAACAAAAATGAAATGTCTGTTTTGTGCTTTGTAAATGCACATGCAGGATGGTCTGGGTGGTAGCAAAAAGGCTGCAAATGATATTTTTCCAGATGGCCTGTCTTTTGGGTGCTTTTCCCCCAGTCCAGTCCCTCATGGGTTCATTAAAAGGAAATTTCACTGTGTGAACCTAACAGAATTTCCAGGGTCCAGTTGATACTCTGTATATACAAATTATTCTCCCCAAATAGCACCAATTCCAGCAAGACAATCAAGTAATTATTGTGTCTCCATTCTTGAAACCAAGTGGGCTGTTCTTAATCAAGTTTCATGTTGAATCTATTAATTTTACAATTATCTCATCAGCAAAATTTCCAATAGGCTTTGATAAAAAGACTGACAATCTATATAGATCAAAGAAAAATCATATAAATGGCCTTTCTAAACTATGTGCTGGAAAGAGCATAAGCTCCGTGTTACTGAGAGAGCTGATCTCCAAGCTTTACAAAATTTGCCTTATGCTGTATAAGTAATTGTTTTGATTTTTTTTTTTTTAAATAAATGCGTAGAGTATTCCCTTTTTTTCCTTATCGTCAAGGAGATTTTAGTTTAGCTTTGTTTTCCTATATTGTGAGCTATCACCGTTACAAATAATGGGGAGATTTCTTCAGGTTTTTGGAGCTCTTATGCCAAGGGTTCTCCTATACTTGGGCATCCTACTTAAGTCCTCCTAAACCTCGAATGGGAAGAAGGAGTATCTGAGGTATACTGAAATGGTGACCTGTTCAAGGTCAAAAAATAACCGCCAAAAGATAAGAAGCTAGGCACCATGTCACTGCTGTGTGCTCCAACCATTATCTTCTCTTTTTCCTCAATGGAGTATGGAAAAAAAACCCTGCTTGAACAGAAGGCAAAATCACAAATCATCTGTTCTTCCTGAAAATTTTTTCTCGCAGTTCTCTTTGCAGAATTTGAAGAAAACTTATTTCTGAACTAAAAAGCAAATTGACTGACCTGAAATGTCACTGCACCTTCCATCAATGGATTTAAATAGTGAAATTATGCAGACATTTCTCAGTATTTAGGCACTCAAATTAGTAAACACTGGAAATGCCAGCAATAATGCCAGTTCTTGTCCTGTTGACTTTCGGTGTTTGAAATCCTGTATAACCTTTGCTGAAACCTTTCAGAAAATTGTTTGAAGCAATCTGAGTTTAGCTTCCATTTCCTCGGTGATCATTCAGCATATATGTTTCCCTCCACTAGTTCCAGCCTGTGGAAACTGGTTCATTTATCATTCGGCAAAAGTCTGGAGGTGTGATCCAAATCCTTTTTATTCATACAGAAGTAGTTTCATTTCTGCTGAGCTATTCAATTGCAAGACCATTATGCTATATTTATTCATAAAGAGAAGTAAGCAACCCAAAAAAGATGGCTGCTACTTTACAGTAATATTGCCATTTTACCAGAGGGACTCCCTCTTTCTCCCCTTTCCCCAGTAGACATGGGCTTAATTAAGAATCAAGAATTCAGGCGTTCTACTCGTTGGCGATGAAGTATTTTTCCTTGAAGTTTGCCATTTGTAAAATGGGGTTAATATTTCCCTATTCTACAAGAAAAGCAGCAGACAATAGTGATCTTAAATGACCATAAATGTATTTGCTTTTTATACTTAGTTTTGTTCCAAATCTTAGCTAGACTATGGTTATATTTTTATAACAATAAAGATAATTTTAATATAATAATTTTTGACATCCATTATATGATCTGATGTTCTCATAGACTAATGATACAACATTTCAAAGTTCCACAGGAAACTCCCATTTTTTTTGTTACACTGTGTCCTCTGTTGCCTGCCATATGGCAGTGGAATGACATAGTGAATTTAAATAATGATCTGCTGGTCTGCTGCTAGAAAAATGAATTTTTGTGTCCAGCAGACAACTGCTGAGAGTCCCTATAACATTTTAATGTGGCTGAGGTGGTAAGGAGAGAACTGTGAAACAATGCCCATGCCTGGCAAGCTCTGTCTTCTTTCTCCGTCAGTCTTCCACATCCAGTCGTTGTCTTTTGCTCAGAGCACCTGCTCTTTCAGCTTCTTGGGTTTGGGTATTTTTTTAAATCCCTTGCATATGTGAGAAAAACAGCTGTTGGTTTCAAATTTCTTTTATGTCTTACTGTTCTGTACCCAAAAACCCACTGTGTTTAGTAGGTAAATGGGAATTTAAAAGTGTATTTCCTGTTCCTTCAGTGTATCTGTAGAGATGAAAACTGTGGAATGTCTGAACTGGGTGTATTTCTGTTGCAGCTATCATATAAAGATCCAGGAGCAGGGAGGACTGTAGGGATAGGTAGTTTATTTTATTACACCATCTGGGATAGTTGGAAGATGTATTGAAGCCGTGGGATTTTCTATCTTTTTGTCACATCTAAGAAAGAACGAACAGTCTCCAAAACAAATAGGCTAACACCTAAAAAATGGAAAAAGATACTTGCACAGGAGGAGTAGGAGGCTCTAGATCTTGCAGACAGGCACATTCAGCCTGCTCAGTCTGCGTGCATGTGTGTATGCGCTTATACGTAAGCAGAAGAATGCCCTCACGATAGCAGGACTATGCTCCGAGACCCTACACCTGAAAAAAATCCCTCACATACCTCTAATTATGGAGAATAATGCTGCTGCAATTTTACTGCTCTTTAAATTAAGCGTGTGCATGTTTTTGGAAACTGTGATAACTGCAGATATGTGTCCGCTGTGTATTTTTATTCTAAGGCAAAGGGGTGACAGACCACTACTAGTTTAATTTGAAAGCTATAATTTTAAAGAGAATAAGATATTTTTGCCTTCAATATATAATTTATATTTGCATTGAATTTGCCAGCTTTATTTCTCCTCTGTCCTTTTTATAGTATAGTTTTAACAGTAATAGTAAAAAGAGAACACAGGCACATATGATACAGATCTAAAAGAAGAAATTGCTACCGAAATTTAGTACATAAACTGACTTTATAACAGAAATTTGAGGAAAGTACAAACATTATAGTTCTATTTTTTTCACATAGGGCTGTTTTATTGTCACTCTACACAATTGCAATGAGAGTATTTTTTTTTATGATAATCATCTGATTATTAATGACATTGCCACTGAGCAATTGTACTGCCAAATTAATATTTCCCATTATATAAAATTGCTCTAATGAATGCTTATCTTCCTTTACATTCCAAGCAGGCTGGCCTTAATTTTCTATCTGTCTTTTTTTTTTTTTTTTGATTATGATTACAATGTTATTGAAATATAAAATGTTTAATCAGAGGAAAAAAAATACTATTAATATCAACATCAGGACTAGTCATAGGATTGGGGCTAGGAGGCAGATATGAGGTGAAATCATATATTTATTTTTTAAAAAAAAGTGTTTTTTTGAGAACATTACTGAATGAAAGCAGGTTTTCCATTGTACACACTGCATGAATGATTGATAACGTGATATGGAGGTCCCACCCTTATAAAGACAGATGCCTATGCACAACATCATTCATCAGACTTCTGATAACAGTCAAAGGGCAGCTATAGGTCACCGCACAGGAATTAAATTTTTGTGAGGTTACAACTTTAATATTTCTGTCTCTCAGGTCCCCCATCAGCAAAGTGGGAAAAGTGTGCTTTACTTTTTATCTTCATTAGCTGGGGTGTGAGCTCTGTTTTGCTAATGTTCACAGAGTAATTGGAGTCCTCAGAGATTAGTGACCTCATCCATAAAACCAACCCACGTAGCTTAAATGGCATGATTCTCTTTGTCCAGGGCATGCATGGTTGCCAAAGCCATCTCCATGTCAGTGTGTACCTTTAATGATGAGACTGCTCTCACTGGACTTGATGCAACTGCTTAAGGGTTTTTCAGAATGATTGCTAGAAAATGTTTAAAATTTTGATAAGTCTGTTTGGCTTTACAGTATCATAAATACTTCTGTAGACACTTTTTTACCTGACGTTCTTCGTGAAATATTTTAGGTCAGTGCCTTCGTTCAGGTTCAAGGAGAAACCATCAGGTTTAATGAGAAACCATTATAATATTTTTTAATGTTACTGAAGCTACAGAAACATTAATTATTGTTTTCTGTTAAGAGTTAAGAGGTTTATTTAAAGCTATTAACGTACTTTACATTCGTATATTTGTGCAAAAGTGTTGCATTGTGCTGCTCTTTCCTCCAATTCTTTTCCTAGCTTGTTGGTCTAGATAGTAAGCTTTTGGAGGAGTGTAATTTCCTTCCCGCTATGTGTTTGTGCAGTGCTTAAAGTAAAAAACATCCTGATTTTGTTTGGCAGTTATATTTTATTCAGTAAAAATGATGTGTGTGAACTGGAGAGAAGGAACAACTTGGTGCTAAGCCCACGGGCATGTGTTTAACCTAGGGAAGCTGTTCAAAGAGTACTTTTCACAGGCTCCGCAAATCTTGGTCTGCTTAGTGTGGTGGGAGGCCCTGGTGTTCGTCCTTTCATTTTAAGGAAGCTGATTTATGAATCACTGCTCTCTGAAATCAGCTTCTCATTAACACTGCATGCAGATGGAGCTGCTGTTATTTACCCACTATATTGTCTTATAAATAATAATAAAAAAGTTATATAGAGATTATGTAGAGATTAGATGTGTTTCCACACAGCAATATGAATATTGACTCTGGAAAGCTCTTTCTGCCAGACCAGAAACATGCAATTTCATTGCAGCCTCAGAGGTAAATACTGGTATTTGAGCAGTGCTCAGAAGGCGTAATTAAGTGTTTTAGTTGCTCCGTGCTTCATTGGTGTAGGCTCAACAATTACTGTTGAGTTCTGATCATGAAGAGGAAAGCTTTTTCCCCTTCAGAAAATATTTAGTGTTTAAAATGTGGGAATCCTACTGCACTGAAGACTTATGTGATAGGCTTCTGTTTATATGGTATTCTCTCACACACAAAAGTTTGAATTACAATGAAATTTTGACTGAGCTAAATTCTGCTATCTTAAATATCTGTCAGAACATGGCAGGTAACATTATGCAAGTGGAATCTATATTTCCTAAGGTGGAAAAAAAACCCCAAAACAGTTTCCTTCCTCCACCTAGAGGGAATGCAGAGTGGGAAGCAAAGCAGAAAGAATGAGTGAGCGAAAGGAACATTAATGTAGGAGACTGGAGTTTTATTACTGCATTATGTTAAACATATGTAACAATACATTATTCTATATGTAACTAAATCTGGCACAGGAAAATACAGCTTGGAAGACAGAAGCTTGGGAGACAGAAGAACACAAAGGTTGTCCTGATTTACAGTGTAAGATCCCAATCTTTCTGGGGTGCTTTTACCCTTCAGCTGAATCCAGTTAGACACAGAAACCACGGGAACGGGAAAGGATGGCTAATAGAATAAAGCAGAAAATGGTCGAAGGCAAGAAGAGGTTAAATGTAAGAAGAGCAGAAGAGGCGATCGAGTGAGGAGCTGGGCAGAGGGATGCAGGCAGGCACACAGGCTTGTGCAAAAGGGCATCTCTGGTGGGTCTGTGACCTTTGGCAGATCACTTCTCTTTCCCGGGCAGCTCCAGCTACAGCTGGGGATTTCAGAACAGGAATTAACTGGTGTGGTGCAAATCTGTTCCTCTCCTGTTATCTCAAGACTGAGGCCTGGATTTATCCCAGATAACTTTACATACTCCATTGAGAAAAGCTAACTTAGATGCCTTTTACAGAGCCCTGTGCAATGAATAGGAGGGTCTGAATCACACCCTGGAGGGTCCTGTCTTTCCTGGTTGACTGTTCATACAGCCTATGACTTCTAACATAGGTAGCTTTTGGTGCCTGGGCTAGGTAGGATGAATGTGGGTCTGAAAGCTTTGTACTTTCAGCAACAAGAGCGAAAATACTGGTAAGTGGAAGAGCTTTGTGCGGCCCTTATTCCCTAGAATCAGGAACATGCACGTTGGGCTTGAGATACCATGTGTATTGTGGGTTCATCCTTGTGTCAAAGGTGTGCATTTACAGCGTAGTACCTCTGATACAGGTTCACTTCACAGAATATGGGATCTGAGGGCAATAAATATCCTGTTCACATGTTTGTCAGGATATCAGCAGCTGAAGAGCATCTGAAAAAGAAAAGTTCTTTTATTTTTCTGATTGAAAGGCACGGATATGAAAGATCTTGTACAACTACTGTATTAGCCTGTTCTTTTTATTCTTAAACATCATCTCTGTTCTACACAGAGTAAACAACATCTCTGTTCTACACAGAGTAATAATATACCCATATTAAGGGCAGAATTTGATTCTTAAACTCATTATGCAAGATGATGTGTGTGAGGAAAGAGAGAGTGATCCTAGACAGATAATAAATACAGGAGAATTATGTCAAATAATATTTCAGAAGTGTTTCAGATGGAAAATTATATGATGATATATTAACACGTTGCATAAAAAGAAAAACTTTGATTCCTCTAAGTTGTAGTGGGAATGTTTTTTGGCTGCAGCTCTGGGTGCTAAGGTGCCATGCGTAATGCTGACCTCCAGCCAGCATCTTAAAATCAGCCCAGGAGCCATGGTGAACGCTATTTTTCGAGAGTAATTTTTTTTCTCCAGAGTAAGGGTTTCAAAAAAACAAGTGCGTGTGCAAATGAATAGCACTTTTCTTGCTGTTCTCACTTCCTTGAACCCAGTTATTATGAATATTTTTCAGTCTTTGTATCTTCAGCTGACTAGCTCTTCTAAAACACTTCCTTACTCTATTGTTTCAGGAAAAGAAAAAAAAATCCTACTTTTTGTCAGCTCTACTCAGCTACTTAAGAAAAGTACAGAAGCTTCCATTGCTAATCTCAGTTTAACATCATTTATTTGTAGCCCCTTCAAAAGCTTTCCAGTGGTCATTAATGCTTGGTTGTGTAGCCACATAGCATTTCAAATCAATGAGCTTCTTGTCTATGGGTGGATGGGAAAGGGTTGCTTCAGTCAATGTGCTGCCGAAGGTGTGGATGCTTTCCTTGAAGACAGTCTGACTGATACAGAAGTTGGTTAAATCCTACTGCTAAGAGCACTCGTTAGAATAAAACCACAACTTGCTCTGAGGGTGGTATTTACATTCTTTATAAAACTTCACTTGACTGAAACTTTGTTTGCTAGATCCTGAAAAGTGTTGTGCATTCTTATGAGGGCAAGATTTGCTGTAATAACTGATGTGAATATTGTTACTGCATTTAAATATTCAGTATGAAAACACTTGTGTGGGTATCATGAAAACTTTCTGCGTACATCAGACTGGTAGCAGAAACAAAATCATGTGTTTGATTTACAGAAAGAAAGAAAAAAAAAAGTAAAAAAAAAAAATCCCAGGCTCTGAGGCAACGATATGAGAATATTTTAACAGCCCTAGCTCCTGCAGGGGATTGTAACTAGGGGGCATAGTCCTTTTGTTTCCTCCCCTGATCAACAGCTGCTCTGTGTCCATCAGGTCTCCTTGTCAGATAATCTCCTCTGCGGGAAGCCGGAGCTCGCTCTTCAGCCCCAGTCCCTCCCAAGGTCATGCACACGAAGCACCACGAGAATAAGCTGGATAAAAGGGCTGGATGAGTGATTGTGTGCTACAAGGGGCCCTAGGATGTGAACTGTCTGTCTTGATTCTAAAAATACCTCTGTTTTATGTAGTCTTGCCTGTGGTACTCGTAAGGCCAATATGTATGTATGCTGAACCCATTTTATGAAAAACGGATGGTTGGATTTCCAACAAATATATTTTCCAGAACAGATTATTTCCTACTGGTTTATGAGTTGAAGGATGCAGTATCTTCACAGTCAAGTAAAATTTTACTTCTGATGAATGCATAGCATATCGTGATTTTAAAATGTTGGAGAGCAGATAGAGTTATTTCTGCCTCCCATGTTTTCTATAGAAGGCATAATATTTACCACTATCTTCAAAACCATCAGCTAGTACCTCCTGAACCTTCCTTACACAACATTACAGCATACGTTTTCAAAGCCAATCAACCTCTGAAAATTTAGGTGATGCCAGAATTATGGATGTTCATACCACAGCAGAGAGAGATTTCCACCTCCGCTTTCTCAGTTTGGCAGGAGCAGTATTCCCTAATTTGCTTGGTGTGATGAAAGCTGCCTCATCTCTTTTTCAGTCTTCTGAAACCAGTGTCTGTTAAAGACTGCAAAGCATGTTCTGGGGCTTGAGATTCAGCGATGAATGGGCCTGTTGTTTTGAAATTATTTTCCATTTATGCAACTGTAATTATTGTTATATTAGTCAGTATTTCTCTGGTACCCAGCATTTCACAAATGCTGTGACGAATGGCAATGGTGAGAGAAGGCC
This sequence comes from Calonectris borealis, assembly GCF_964195595.1. NCBI lineage: Eukaryota > Metazoa > Chordata > Aves > Procellariiformes > Procellariidae > Calonectris > Calonectris borealis. The sequence continues at coordinate 11,674,883 of NC_134325.1, forward strand.
ATTTTGTCCTACATGAGTTCAATGCCATGTGCGGCTAGTCACATCCTGAGAGGTCTTTTAACATATAGATCATCTGATTTATGCTAGACTGAATAAATACGGATTTACTGCATCTCAGTAGTGATAAAGGCAGCTAAAATCCCTGGCTGTTTGAAATTGCACCTTATTTCTACTAGAGATGGAGAATTTAATGAAATGGTTTAGCAGATGAAGCATTAGAGAGATCCCTTTAGATAAAATGAATGGCTTCAACTAATACTGCTCTTCTGAGATGGAAGAGAACAAGTATATCAAAAGGCATCATGTTTAAGCTCATAATTTTCATGTACTAAAGGCTTTCATGAGTTATTAGGTGAAGCTATTTGAGTGGAAAATATGTACATAGCAGATGAATATTTCAGTCAAGTATGTTATTTGGTTTTTGAGAGGGCACCGTTACTTATGATCCTGACCAGAATGATGGATGCACTCAAAAGGGTTAAGCTGAAGCCACTGTTGTATGAATCACCTACCAAAATCAAATTCCACTGGAAACAGGGGAAATGTGTAGAATGTGAGAATTACTGTGTGCTTGCAAATATGAAAATAACCTTACGAGCATGATTTTCTGTAGCACTGTAAGAGCCATTTCAGTGTTAGAGAGAAAATGTAACTTCCTTTGAACAGTTGGGAAAACATGACAGAGTACTTGGGCGTTTTTTGAAAGCTACAAAATCCACTTTTTGGATTTAGCAAATGTGAAATTTCTGCCATTATTTTTGCACCAAATCTGGCAAGTCAGTGCATCAGTCTAGCAGTGCCTGCATCTGCATCTCCCGCCAGTGATAAATGAGATGTTGACTAGTGGCAACAGAGAATAAATATGAGCTGTATAGGAGAGCAGTATGAACATGCCCACAGCTGAGCTCAGCATATGTAACTGTGGCAGTGTACACAAACCCTGTCTGAGTGGTGATGGATGCAGATTATTAAAGCAAGCCATTAGTAGTTGGCTTGCTTGTTGCCATGTTTGATTAATTTAATAACAGACTGAACAAAACATATAGGAGTGTACGTCAAGATACATACTTTGGCAGAGGCTGTATATAGATGCTATGGCTCTGACAGTCTGAAATCTATTAATGCATTGATAGATTAAAATTATCTCTGGAGCAGGATGAGGAATACATCAGGACCCTTATAGCAGAAACAGCACCAGAATGTATATAAAGAACCTGTGACTCAGTTTCCGTTATTTTCCAATGTTTTTGATATGTTCTTATATTGATATGAAAATAAAATCTTTATAGGTTTGTATATTCCTTTTAACATAATCCTTCCCTTCTCTTTCCCTGCCTTTGCAGCATCGGACTTCTTTGCAGTAGTAGACAATTTTGTTGTGGGCAATGGAAAGCAAAGTAGATGGACCCACTTCTATCTGAATGTGCCAGGAGTTATATGTACAGAACCAGATTTTATCTAGGGTTTAAGACATCAGAAGAATATTTTACCTGCCACACCTGATCATGTTTTTTATTGGAGAGAACTATGAGCTTTTTCTTCAGTGCTTCCCCACTATCTTTTTTAGGATTATACTGTCTCCATGCTGATATTGTTCTGTGAAAACAATTCTCCCTTCTGCCAGCTCTTTTTCTAGAGAACCATAAGTTGTGGTTCTGTTTTTAAGGCTCTTAAGCTTTGCACTTAAGCCTGTGTTGCATTTGAAGAGGACAAGATTATTCTCTCCTTGTTTAAAGACCTTTCCCCTCTGATCACGTCACTGGGTGGAGTAAAAGTTCTTCTCTTGTATAAAAAACAATTTTGTTTCATTGATGACGACAAGCACCGTATTTATCATGGTTTGATTATTGCATGACATCACCCTAGGACAGCTTAAAAATTTTGCCTAACATAGGTGTGGGCTAATGTTAGACCTGCCAGGTCAGACCCGAGGAGCGGGTGGCATGCCTGAAACGCTGCCTTTTTGTTGTGGTTCCATCATCTAAAAGCAGAACAACTCCACCACCTCCTTCCACAGGCTCTCGCCTCTCCAGTGCTTCTTATGATGGATGAGTTTCTTCTTTCCACCTCACGTTTTCTTTGGAATGGTTGATTTTGTAGTATCTTACCATTACATTATTCATGTTTGCTCACAGTTTAACGTGACTGTAATATACGCAGGGCCAAAATATATGAACGGAGCTGGCAAAAGACAGAAACGGATGGGGTGCATCAGTTATGTAATTCTTAATATCAGCTAACATGAACCAGCGACCCTTTTCTGGTTTTATTCTGAGAGAAAAGCAGAATATTGTTGCAGAGATTTCCTGTTTATTTTTATGAAGAAGATGCAGTTTTTGCCCTGCACCTTGTGGCTCTGGGAAGTGAGGCAAGGATAAACAGTTTAACTGGAGAAGAAGAAAAAAGTATTTCTGTGGCCTTGGTGTGATCCAAATGAAAATAGGATTTCTGAAATCACAGGCAAAAAAACTGTACTTGATCCACCTAGGAATTAGAGCCTGCATCAGGATTCATGAGGCTTTACAGATTCCTCCTTTTATAATTTGGCTACATGTTTTTTCTGTGTGAGCAATAGTTTGGATTTACAACTCATGAAAAAGTTATGTGATATTTTAATAATTTTTTTTAAAGAATGCTGTAGAACAGATTGATCTTTGCTGTTTTCCCACTGGAGTCAGTGGAGTTATGCCATGAATAAATAGAGGCCAAAACTTTCTTTTAACTCATTGGGATGTTAAAGGTAAGGAGCCTTTAAACTATCAAAAAAAAATCAAGTGTGCAACATTGACAATAAAATGTCCTGTGGGAAAAAAAAAATATAAAAGAAGAGTAATATGCTCTCCTGGCCTACCTTCTCTCTGCAAAAAAAATCCAAAGAAATAACCCCTTTCCCCCCCAAAACCCCAGTATTTACAAATTAAAGGGTATATTCTGAAAACTCTTTTTACTACAAGCTGTTTATTTAATTAACTGGATTAGAATCTGAATATCAGTTTAAAGACTTAATTGCAAACCTCTTAAACTTTATTGCCAACCCTTCTAGGACCAGGTTTAATTCTGGAAACCTCTTCTGTATCCAGGGGCAAACAGGTTGGAAGGGGGCAAACAGCAATAGGCTGGGATTTTTGGCATGACCTGGTTGCATGAATAGTAGCGGAGACACATGAATCCAATGCAGAAAAACAGGCCTCTGAAGTCAACAAAAGCAGTTTCTACCAGTGCTAGCTACAGAAAGATATGGGTCTGCTCTTCATGGTTAGTATGACTAGGACTTCTTAAATTGGGTGGCCTACATGGGAGGTGAAGTTAAATGCCTACAAAAGGCGTTGTTCAACACATCCTCCAAGTAGGCACTTCTGAAGTGGAGAGCCGTCTAAGCTTAGCATTTCAAGGTATTCATCATTCCTGAGGGCACTGATGATATAGTGGTAAAATACTGTATAGATGCAGCTGGATCTGTGTATCATACAGAAAAAAGCAGAGGTCCTGATTCAACAAATACTTTATTAATAACTATAATGTGTATTGATATGAGGGTTTTCCTGCGAACCTGCCTACTGTAGAAACGTAGAGCTAGTGCTAAGCGTCATAAGGCTGTTAGTTTTTCAGCTGTTGCATAAAATAATGAGCCTAGGAAAGACAAGTAGCATTAATAATACGTACAAAAATAATCATGACCCCTTGGGATAGAAAGAGGAATAGCCTAACCCCTCTTGTATTTGCATAGAATATTACTGGCTTTCATGTCCTCCTGCCACCATTTGTTGAAGGGGTTTCCAAATGCATATTAACATATTTGTTCTGCCCCCCCCATTTATTTTTTGTAGCCACTAAAACTACTCCTGGTATAGAAGCAGTTTATAGTAAATCATATTGTTGCCTTTAAACCTGTTAGGTCTCTGTGAGATCGGCAAGGCTTGGCACTTTTGTTTTTCTGTTTGTGTGTAAAGTAAACCCATCACTGTATGAAGTGTGTACCCCACATAACAAAACAAAGGATCTCTAGAAAAATAAAATCAAGTCAGATTTGTGAATAACAGCTTGGGTTTTAAAAACTTTTGAAAATATCTGAGTCATCCTTGGTTTTGCCTGTGAAATTACTGGCACGTGGAGGATGTTAATGATTATATTTATTATGCATTTGCTCTATTTTCTCCAGCTGTTTCATTTGTTTTGTCACTTCTTTGGCTTTTGTTGCATTTTATCTCTTTTATTGTTTCTTTCCAACTTTATGGCCAACTAAAACATGAGATTATTACTGTGGAGATCTAGCACAGATGGTTCAAATCCTGGGCTCAGCACATGGCTGGAAGGCATGTAGAGAGGGCTGAGCTGAGGAAGTCTCGCTCTCGGGCGACAGAGCATTTGCTAAGCCGCTCCATGGAAGCTTCTTCCTCCATCTGGCCTTATGTAGTCCCAGCCCGTTTCCTCAGTCCTGGGGAGAGCAGGACGGGAAGCCGAGCCTCCTCGGCTGTGTTTTTCCCTTCTTGGATATGCTGCCTCTTCGCTTATGCTAGTACAACGTGCAATGTCTTTCCCACCCTTCTACCAGGGAACTTCATCGGTTCTGATGGCAAGAACCTCTTAATGTCAGGGGAAGGGATGGGGGCTGTATTTCTGCGTGTTTTACTATCACGTGCTTCTGAATAAAGCTTGCAGGTTCAGCCCTCTGGCAGAGGAAGGTATCTGTGCATTTAGATACCACCTTTTCTAGCACGTGCAAGGCAAGGTCCATTCAAGGCTACAAGGAGAACTTTACATGGGGCACTTGTGTTTCATAAAAAAACATTTGTTTTTTATGATGTGGATTTAAAAAAAAAAACACAACTCTCACATACTTTAATTTAAACCCACAGGATTCGTACTCCTTTTTGTACTGGGCAGGTTGTTTATTTTGTGAAGCAAGCCACACGTCGAGGCGGGGAGGAAAGATGTTTGCTTTTTTGCGGCTCTCGGTTATTATCTGCAAAGTTGTGAAATTCAGTTAAATCATTTTAGTCATCTCTTGGCTGCAGGAAATGTGTAACTAGATCTAAAGAATTATGGATTTGTTGAAGAGTTAAGTATCAGCCATGTGAATGTTATGTTTTTATAAAATTTCTGCTGGCTTTATTGCAGCCAGAGATGCACTCAGTTTTGTAGGACTCCCAGAGAGATCGATTAGTATTTCTTTAAATATTAAATCAAAGAATGCAAGAGGGTACTGAGGAGTTTCTAAAAGAGCAAAGAAGCTCCAAGAAATGCTGTTCAAATGTATTTCTTCTTTGACACACTGAAATCTTGTTGAAATCACTGGGTGGTTTGTCTTCCATAGACTCATGCAGGAAATGTACTGAACTAGGTTCTGAGCATATTCCCAAGTTTTGCCTGAGAAAACACCAAAATTACCCTGAAAGCACCCACCCGTTATTTTTCTTGGTAAGATTTTGGAGGAAATATTTTTCCAGTTCTGAACAGTCAAGTCCTTTATTTTAAAAGGTTTTTGGAGGGTGGGGTAGGTGTAGGCTCTTTTGCTCATGGAGTGGCTGAGCTAGGCGCAGTTATAAAATGCCAATACGTGGCACCATCTTTTGCCAGTAAGCTGTTTGGAAAAAATTAACAGGAAACATTCTCTGTCAGGAAAAACAAACGAAGCAAAATGCAGCTGTGCATAACATTATAATGCCTCAGAATTTAAACACAATATCAAAATCCTGCTCCTGTCCTTGCATTGTTCAAATGCTATTGTTATTACAGATGCTGGAGTAAATCAAGCAAACAGCTATTTTGTTTTGTTTGTTAACATGTAAGTTATATTTGGCATTTATGTAACTCTTATTCTGCATGTCGGGTGCTCTCTACCACGTGTCTGTTGAAGACCTAACAAAGTGTCCTGCGACAATCTCAGTTTAAGACTATTTGTACCGCCCGCAGTTTGTCTCTGTCCCAGTGCAGCAGCATGCAGCCCCTCAGTTTTTGCTTTTGTTTTAAACCAGAGTGGTACCCTGAGCACAGTTCGATCCCACCGGCACAACTGGGACAGTGGACCAGTAGTTAGTCAAAAACAAGCAGTGGAGGAAGGCCTTTTTCACTTTTTTTAGGCCATTAAGCCTTTTTAGCTATCCAACGTTTCATGGTATGAAACGACAACCTGAGGAAACTGTCTCATAATAATGTTAATTATTAATGATATTCACAGTTGCATTTAATCCAAAATGAAGTCCATGCCATGTATAAATCCCACTTGAAGGGCAGACATAGATCTTGAGCAGCTAAGAGCCTTCTGCTGGCCTCCTATGTCTAGAGGAGCTGCTGCACTGGCAGCAGCCAAAAGAGATGGTTCACATATGGCAGTAAATCAGTAACCATGATTCAGTCAATAACCTTTTGAGAAAATACTATGGGACAAAAATAGATAGTTTTAGTAAATGGCATCGCACAAACATCCACTATCCATACGTTACACAGGTTTACCAGCAGGTACTTGGAAGACTGCAGCCAAATTTAGTCTGACCTGTAGACAATAGATTCTGTTCTTTTGGTGGGTTGGATAGAAATACAATAGGAAAAATCTCCTTTAATGGTAAGTGTATGTTCAGAGTCATACATTAAAAAGTATTGTACATATCTGGAAAGCATTAAATCAGAAGCACTCTGAAAGTATACGATTGTCAAAGAGTGAGTCTGAAATGTGAACTTCCAGCAACTTTACCCTTAAATACTGAGAACATTTTTCCTCTTTTGTTCTTCTTTCCCTTTTGGTGATTTTTAATGCTTCCATGAATTTCAGATGAAGTCTGCTTAAGTGGTGGACAGGTGTAACTTATCAGGGGATGAATGGGGAATAGCACAATCATTAATCACAAAGCAGAAACCTGGGCATGGAGTCAAAGTGCATTGTCTGCCAAACAGTTTTCTACAGATTACTTGATAACGATATTAAGATTGATCACACAGTACTGATCTTTTAGGTGATGTGAGCTGACCTACTTCTAAAGGGGGTTAATTTGCAATTTCGCTGTACCAAGTAGAGATGTTGGCTTGTGTAATGTCATTTACTAATAAGATTCAAAACATGCACAACCTTAACCCTATTTTGGGAAGAAAGTATGATCAATTCACTTTGTCAGTTCTCTTTTCTACAGGGAAGAATCGTTTTTGCAAAGATCAGGTTTTCAGACATTATTATTACTACACTGAAGAAACACACAGTGAACGAGAAGGGTGTAGAGACCCATTACACAAAACAACATCCTATAAAATAATGTCTCATCTAACCCACTCCCCAATCTAAACAGGCAAAAAAGTTAAAGAAGAAATTGTTATCAATCCTTCGTTACAAATGAAGCATGGAGGCATAGAGAGCTGGTCCTGCAAAGTAGCTTCAGCTCTGCAGCCCAACTTTTGTCTCTTGTCTGTCCTCCTGGAACACGTGGGGAGAGCTGGGCATCGAAGCACTGTAGTCTGAAGTAGGTGACTCTAAGGGACACACCATGCAGGCAAGAGCCGTGCGGTGGCGTTGTGTTTCTCTGCTGACCTGCCTGCTGTGCATCGCAACAAGCCTGCCTGCAGCTCTGCATCTTTGCACAGTTGTGCTTCTTTGTAGTCGTCGTGTGCTCAGGGCATGTTTTCTGGGTTACAGCAGAGCTGCCCAGGCAAGAAGGGCAGAGCGGGTCCGGTGGCAGTAGCAAGGGTCAGCCACGACTCCAGATGACCAGACAAGCCTGTTGCCACAAAGCTGCTCCAAGGCCAGCGTGGTGCAAGAGCAGCCACAGCAAACTCAGGCAAGGACCCAGGGCAAGGGCTGAGCTTGCATGCAGCTCCCTGGCCAGCGAACCCCCAGGTATGTGGGGGTGGGTACACCTGGGGGCCCCAGGGGAGGTTCACCAGGGCAATTAGAGCCTGTTGGCATACAGTGAGCTTCGTTATAAAGCCGTCTGGTTTATCCGTATGTGGTTCTTTGTGAAGACAGAAAGATGAGCGTCTTCCTCTCACTAACAGTAAGAGGACATCCTGCCAAATTGTACAGTGCATGGTGGGTTGTAAAAATTAACAGTGGGCAGAGCAGTACATGTTATCTTAAATGAATTATTGAAATATGTGAACAATTTTAGCATACGTTAAATCAGAAACATGATATGGAAAATTTAAATTAAGACTCAAAATATATTATGTGATTAAAAACTAGATTTTTAAGAAGGAAAGCGTTAAGGAGAAGATGTTGATGTTAAGTTATAGTAGTCATAGCAACCTAGTTCTTGCTTTTGTAACATTCTGGTCTTTTGGGATTTGAGGGGAGGGAAGGGGGAACGGGTTTTGTTGTTTCACAAGCAAAGTTTGCTCTGCTGAGACTGTGCTTTGTTCCAGCTTTTCTGTAGTCACATCACCCAGTACCCAGTTACTTTAACATAATCACTTCATGCCAGCAGAAGTAGCTCAGGGGAGTCAACAGACCTAAAGGAGCAGTTTGAAAATTGGGGGTTAAGCAATCAGTTCCCTGCTGCTATTTATGGGATCAATTCTGAAGGGCCTGACTTTTCCAAAACATTCAGCAAGGCATTTCAGATGCCTAAATTGTGATTGCAGGTATGTTCTGTGGGCCATCTACCTAAAGCTTAAGTATTGCAATGCTGATGATTTTAACAGTTAAAGTTCTTTTTTGGATCTACGCCAAAGTGATTTTTCTCCAAAGTACTGTCTTAATAAAAAGAGAAATCTTGCTCTCAAAAGATGGTGATTTTTTTAGAGAGCACATAGAGTCTGTTCTGAGTTGAACCCACGTTCAGTTGGTGCCTGAAGAACTGACCTGGCTTCCTAGAGCCCCCTTGGGTTGCAGCACCCGTAGTCTTTTAGAGGCACCATCCGACCTGCTCGCTGTTGTCTGCTGGTGCCTGGCGGGTCTGGATTTGTGCGGGTGAGCCTGACAGCATTTCACAGCAGGTCTAGCTTCGTAGCTCTCTTAAAGTCAAAAGCACTCTGCTGATTTAGGGGAAGCTCTGCTTGCGCCCGTTCACCCCCCGCTCCCTCGCCCAGCTCTGCGCCTGAGCCGCTTGCTGGAGCTTGGGTGGCTTGGGAAGAGCAAAGCCACCGTGTGTGGTCACCGCTCCCGTGCTGCCGCCTGCAGACGCGGCGGAGCAGTCTCGGACGGGGACTCCAGCCTGGTCTGGATGCAGAGGTTACGGGTTTTCTTTCTGCACATTTCTTTCTTTTGGAAATAGCTTCAAGCAATTAATTGAAGGAACTCAAGGAATTAATTGAAATTAATTTTCCTGGAATTAATGAAGCACAAAAATAAACACCCTCTGTTTCAATTAGAGGTGTGTTCTGTATGATCAGCTCTGTTTTCTTTTTCTGTAATTTTTCTTTTTAATTATAAATAGAAAACAAAAAGATCACTGCAGCGGGACAGAAGTAACCAAGCTGTCCCCAGTTAGAGAAGCTAGTCTGGTTTTGGTCACCATAGAAATTAAAAGCTCTAAAAAATGCATCTGGTAGCAAACTATTTCAGGAAGGCAAACTATTCATTGTGAATGTATTTAAACATATTAAACGAACATATAGAAGATAGACATACCAAGCTCCAGGCATGTTTTTTTATACTCCTTTAGAATAAATGCTGCACTTCAGCTTCTAGCAATACAAAAAGGGGTAAACCTATTCCCCACGTGTCCTGTTAGCCCTCTGGTCAGAGAAGACTGTGTGGAAGTACAGCTCTACTCACGAATTACTCCTTCAACAACTTTTCCCTTGCAGTGTTGCAGGCAGGATGCTCTGTAAGCCAGTGCATACGACAAATTTTCACCTAATGGTCGGAGTATAAACTGAAAAGAGAAACCTCAGTGAGAAATCTAGTATTTTAAAGGAATATTAAATTGGCTGGCTGTTATATTCTACATTTTAAAGTCTAAAATGAGTAAAATATGCTAGGAATATTCTTTGTGTATTGTGTGTTCTAATCGCCAATGTGAAATTTGTACCTTAATTAGTAGAGCAGTGCCTACTGTAAATGAGAATTAGTTTGGTAACTGTTCCTTGGAATAGTATGCATTCCTGTTGCTCTTATTCAGAATTGAAATTTTGATTTTTTTTTTTAAATTGGCAAAAATAGAAGAAATAATATTTCATCTTTTTTTTTTTTTGATGAAGAGTGTGAAATGTTCTGTTAGGTGACTTACACTAAAACATGTCCTTTTCTTCCAAATTACATCAAAATAGACAAGGCCACTGTTTTCTTGACTTGTAAGACTGTTTTAATTTTAGAATGTATTTTAATGTGAAAAAGGAGAAAAAGCTGTTTTGAAATAGTTTTCAATTCGCTGCAGTGAAAAATGTTCCTAAATTGGTGCTTACATATGAAGTTTTAAAAGTTCTGTTTAACCCCCAAAAGATTCATTTTTCAGATTTGTTTACCCCTTTTCTGATTCTGAGCCAAAAAACTTTACGTATTATACTCAATCAGTGGCATAAGCTAAAGTTTTCATTTTTTTCCCCAAGAAAGACATAAAGCATTTTGAATTCAGGCCTCCTTGCTCTTGAAACCCATCGAACCCAAAACCTTAAAGGTGGTTTTCTGTCATCCATCTCTTTTAGATAACGCAGCAAACAGCTTTACTGCTGGAGGTCGTGCTTCCAGGAGGACAGAGGGGGATGCTGCCTGGCAGCATGAAGCTGGACGTGGCTTTGGACATGACTTAAAACTTGTACGAAGTAAGTATTACTGATTTGCTTTTTTTTGCATGATTTATGTTAAATGGTAAAGAGTACTCTGCTATTTGTTAATGGTGTGTGGATCATTGCACGTGACACAGTAATTCTTCTTGGATGGCTTTTTACAAGGACAATGCTTTCTAAATGCTTTTCAAGAAGAGAAAAGCTTTCCAGTCCCGTAAGCTACGCTTTATGTGAGCACAGAAGAGATTTTACGTAGGTAGGAGTACTGTGTGGCGTAGCTGCCCATTGCGCTCAAATCAACCAGGGGAAGGCTGGGGCTGCTTTTCTGTGCCCAGGCTGTAATAAATTATTCAGATTTCTTAATGGTTCTAAACCGTTTTCACCCGAAAAGTGCTTATCTTTACAGAATACTGGTGAATAAAATAATGCCACCACAACTATAACAGGTGCTTTACTGTCTTGAGTACAGAAAACCTTACCCAAGAAGAAACTAGGCACCGAAATGACTTTCGAGTCACACCAGCCTCAAAACCCCGTGCGTGGTTCTAACCCTGACTTCAGCCACGGTGTTTTCCTCCGTGCCAGCCCCGCGGGTGGCTCGGGACACCCGGCGACAGCCCCAGGCTCTGCTCGGTGGCCAGCCCCAGCGCTCGGGAGCCTGGCTTTGAACCCCATCTCCGCTGCCCTCCCTTGCAGGAGCATTTGAAGCCCTAGGCCTCCTGCCTCCTAGCCCAGTGGTTTATTGCCTGGGCTGTAGGATTTCTGCAATGTAGCTGCTGCTGAAGATTCATAAAAATGCTTTTTCTCTAGGGGAAGGTATGGATGCCTTGCTGGAAAAGCAGTCCACAGGGTCTGTGGCTTCATGGGCAGAAAATAGGTTGTTAGCTCATTTCACTACCTCCCTCTGCTCCCCTTCCCATCCAATTTGCATCCACTAGCATTTCTGCAGCTAATTAAAGAAGGTTGGAACAAGATTCATGCCTCCCTGCGAGGTACCTGGCATGTCTGCAGTGGTAAGGTCAGATACAGAGAGAAAAACGCTGACTGACAGCCTTGCAGATCCTTGCAATCAGGGATCCTGTGCATATAGACTCCATTGCTTTGTTGGGGTTTTAGCTTTTTTTAAAACACGCAGCTCTCTGTGTTGGCTTCCAGTGCCATCTAGTGGGCTGTGATTTTATTTCTCTACTAGGTGGGGTTCCAGCAAAGACATTTCAAGCCTGTAGAAGTGCATACATTGATATCGATATTCCTTTCTGTACACCACTGTGCCCTTCAGGAATGATCCATTTACAGTTATTTATGCTCATTCCCGATATTTAAGGTAGATATAAACTAGAAGTTGAAACGTCATAGAAAAGTAAACAGAACTGTATGTTTGCAAGTAGACAGTATGACAAATACTCTTTTCCTTTAATGGAAAGTTCTGGGATAGAGCGTAAATGTTTTAACCTTTCTAAATAGCTGTTTGTTTGCACTTGGAAGTACTGTTCCTGTACTTGTACATCTTGTTCTCCATGTATCTTTTTTTATGTAAGTGGTATAAAATTGTATTCTCCCATTCATAACACTTTATGCATTTTGAACTCATGATGTAGACCACTTTCACACTTTAAAATAATCTAGACTCCTTCTTTTCTTTTCTAGACATTGGTTTGGTTCTCTCACGGCTCAAGTGGGCTTGAGGCTTCTGTAAGTAAAAACCTTCTTTGTTGTTTTTAACTTCTGACTTACGTTGATAAAGTATTGTGGGAAAATAATATGTAATACCTCAAGGTTTATGAGTGAAGTGTGGGATCTATTAGCTACGTTTTTTTCAGCTGTTGGCCCAACTCCCTTGGCTCAGTGCTTATATTGATACAACAAAAGTATAAATCCTAACCCTAACCTCGTTAGTCCTATCTGGGGGGGTTACTTAAGGAAGCTTTGTGGCTGCGCCACTGGCTACTCTTATATATTGTCCTCACTCTACCTCCCCAGGAGCTGGATGAGGCTTTTGGGACCCCTCGTTCTGCTGGCCCGAGCGCTAAGCTGTTCAGATGCAGGGACGAGCCACTGCCCCCCCCCCCCCGGGTGGTGCTCACCACCTCCCCAAAGCTGGAGGGTGCTGCAAGAAAGGCAGCTCTGCGACTTTTTTATTCTGCTAGCCCTAGAGCTAGTCCTGTCCCATCTAGTTTCACAGGCAGTATTGGCAGAGCAACCGTGGTTGAGGCACCGGTGCCTTCTGGATGGACTCAGTCATACCACTGTCTCTGTGTAGCCCCTGCCATGCGGGCACAGGGAGGGGGTGGCTTTTCTTTAGCATCATCCAGCTCTTCGGGTGAAGGAGAGGGCATTGCTTGGGAAGATTCTGTGATTTAGTCATGTGTCCTGTTTGCCCTCTTTTTCTTTATATGCATGTGCATGCACTCTTCTTTTTTCAGATAAAAGGCAGTTTAGGTGAAGGTTGTTTGGTACACAGCATGCTGCTTCGGATCCTTTCTGCATTTGGGCCTTGGGTGGGTGAGTGTTTAAGGCCCTGGTTACTTCCAGTGTGAATGGGCGAGCACCGCGAGTGTGATTGTTCACCACATCTGGGGGTTCACAGTCCCGCCTGGTGTGGCCAAAGCCAGAACTTCTGATTAGCCCTGAAAGGCGGGTGCTGTGCTGTGCCCGCGGCCTTCCCCTGCAGAGCCTCGGCTCTCCCAGGCAGAGGCCGTTGAGCTGGCGCTGTCACGACCGTGGTGATTGGGGTGGCCTTCAGGCTGCGCCCATGAAGTGCACTAAGGCGGTAGCTGGCACAGTGGAGGGGACATTCGGGGTTTTGGGCCTTTCAAAGACAGTGGCCAGTTTCCCAAATGCCACCATACACTGCTGGTGGGGTCCCTAAGGGACGTCTGAGCTGCGCCCAGGCCGGTGCCTGCAATGCCACCGCTGGTTCAAACGGTGCGGTGAGAGGGGTGGCGAGAAATGCTTACTGCGTTTGGAAACAACCTTTGATCTTTCTTTGAAACTTGTATCAAATGTATATTTTAAAAGACCTATTTCAAAATACCCTGCCATTTGCTAATGAAAAGGAAGCAAACTGGGAGTTACGAGAGGCTTCATTTTCTCCACTTGTGTAAACGTGGTAAGTAAGCAGAAAGGGCGGACTTTCCTGCCTCAGTGTTTGCAAGTTTATTATTGATGGTGGAGTAGACGATGTTCCCTCTGATTTTTATGAAGAAGATGAGAAGAATGCAGAGCTCCAAGCACTAGCATTTTAGATGCATTAAGCTATCTAGACCACATGTGAAAAATGTTATTGCCTACTGAGCAGTTAATGTGCCCATCACTTATGGCACAAACTGTTCTGTCTTTTGGAAACCAGAGGAGACAGAACTCGGTATCATTCAGGTGGCCTGGAATTGCTTTGTTTTGCACAACACTGCTTGAAGTGACTGAGTCCCAAAGTTGAAAGCATTGCAATAAAGATCTTAAATGGGTTTGCATGTGGAGCAAAGAACACTAAGTGCCTGAAACTCGGTAGCGAGAGATTTTTAAGCAAATTTCAATTTACTGGTAAAGGTTTTTTTTCCCCCCAGCAGTTAGTATGATGCTTCCTAAGTGGAAAAAAAAAGATGAAAAAATTGTGTATGTATGCACTGTATACTATATATATATTTATACATGCATGCGCACGCACACACACGCTGTGCTTTGCAGTTAAGAGCAGAGCCATGTGATATGTTGTGGCATTAATAACTACATCAGAAATGGAAATGATAGTTGTCAAATAGTCTGCAATGATAGGCTTCAGATTTTAGCTAAAAGCGGTGCATAATTTCAGGCTTTTGCTGTTTTTTTTTTCCCGCCCCAGAAACTCAGTATCTGTGGCCCTGAGAATGGCAGACACCTCTAGAAGGAGTGTTAATTGATTTACTCGTATTACAAATCATGGTTCAGGACCTGCTCTACCCATCATCTTTCTGCCATGCTGGTTGTGGTTTAGGTGCCAAGGGCGTTTCAATGGACCAGGCGCCGCCTTCCATTTTCGATGAGCAACTCCTAGCTTCTCATCTCCAGCTTTGTTATGCTTTCGTTTTAGAATAGAGTTTTTTCATGAACACCGGTCAGGTCTAGCTGGCTGCAAGGTGTTACTTATAGTCGCATTTCTACAGCAGCAGCTTTGCTGAGTGGCTCCCCAGCTGCTGTACTTTTCTGTGTAATTATCGTGATAATTACTCACACACGCAGCATACTAAATAGTCTTCTAGCAGCACAAAACATCAGTTGGAAGTTTCACAAAATCTCAGACTTTTTTGAAAGCTCATTTTTAACAATTTGTCTGTTCATGTATCATGAGGCTTTAAAATGTGTTCTTTTAAATAGTTTCTCTTTTATTAAAAACCAGCAACAGCAACGAAAGCCACATGAGAGTAATACAGGGTAATTTGAGTAACAATCCTAAGTTACTCTGTGCTTTCTAAAGAACAACAAACTATTTGACAAAAACCTTGATGCAAATAACTTCCAAGTGGAAAGAATGACTGGCTCTAGTAAAATCCAGCTCATTCCAGATATCCTGCGAGCTTGAACAGGAGTAAAATGTAAATAAGAGCGTGACTTGACTCCTTATATATTGGTAAGTGTGTGGGTTTTTTGGTGTACATAATCATATTGAACAGAATCTCATACAAGTGTAAAATTCATAGTAAAGATGTCTTTATTCCAAAATAATAATAATGTGTTAGCCAGACAGCTACAAAACATCTACACAAGACTTTGGTAAGAAATATTCATGGTAGCTTTTTCATAATTCCACAGCAAACAAAAACAACAAAGGAAATCTAAAAATGCAATCAAACAAAATTTTGTTTAAATTGTATGCTGCACACACAGAGTCCTACTGTACATTTGTTAAGCCCCTAACTTTTCTTTTTTTATGTGTAAAGCTTCTACAGTTTGTATGTTAGGAAAAAAAACCACACACACAATGCTAAAATCTGATAGTTGAGGTCTACAAAATTGGAGTGATATCTGTGCTTTCAGTTCAGCAGTATTATTCAGGAGATGAGAGGGATAACAGTTCTCATTTTTATTGACTGATAATCAGTGGCTATGATACTACCAGAAAGTTTACAGTAACAATGAAATACTTCTACATATTGTATATCAGAGCTTTTTTTTTCTGAATAGAAAATCAACCTCTTATTTTTTCTTCATTTGTTTTTGTTTGTCTTTTTTTTTTACAAAATGTAACAAGCTTAAATATTTCTTTTGTATCAAGTTAGAAGACAGACAAGTGACTTGTAAAATGTTTCAACAGAAATACAGTGTGAAAAGCTGAACCTAAGCAGGATGATAACACATTTCTGACCAGTGCAATCTACGTTGTCATTGCATGTATTAACAAGGTGGGGGAAAAAAAAAATCCAACATTCATAACTTTAATGAGCCTAAGAGAAATGACTGGAAATCACATTGAACAGCCTTCTAAGAGAAAATAAAGTATAGGGAGAATCAAACTGGTAAGAACCACAGTGAAAAGAATGCCACATTGTTTTAATGGACATTTTTGTGGGCACGTTCAGAAAGATGTTGTGTATTTCCTACATACCTAAAGGTGTATTTGGATTATGTAGCCTTTGGCAAAGGGAGTAATTAAAAGACAAAACAGCTTGATGAACTGGAATAAACATGAAAATAACTTAACAAACATTATTTTTAATGATTATTAAATCA
The DNA here is from genome assembly GCF_964195595.1 of Calonectris borealis. NCBI lineage: Eukaryota > Metazoa > Chordata > Aves > Procellariiformes > Procellariidae > Calonectris > Calonectris borealis. The sequence continues at coordinate 11,691,236 of NC_134325.1, forward strand.
ATTAAATTGAAGAGTAAGGTAAGGGGTGATGAGATAAAATACAGTCCATAAACTCATAGCATTTTTTCCCATTCAGGAGAAGCTTTCTTCTTCTGCTCCCTCGCCCCAAGCTCTCACAGAGCCAAGCCTACAAACCTGACTCTGTCACACCTTTCATAGTCAAAGATTATTTTCTGAATGATTAGCCTCAGCTGGGATCGCCTCTGTCAGGCTCAGCAGGAGCAGCTCCCAAAGGTAAGTGGTGTGTGGGTCTTGACTGCATATGTAGCTCTGCCCTGGCTGAGCACTTGGCGTTATTCACTGCAGCCCTTCTCTGCAGCCGCCTGTTTCTTCACCTGAGATGTGCTCCTCCAGTATCTGTATCATTCCACTGGTTTTTTTGTTGGGCTTTTTTTGCTCATAAAAGGGCAATGTGCTAGGTAAGGTCATAAATACATCACTTAGGGACAGTCTTGCTGCTACGCTGTAATGACAGTGCTATAGAGACATAAACTGCAGAATTTTTCAACAGGCATAAGGAGGCAAACTATCTGAATTAATATTATTAAATGAGCAAGCCGTGCAAAATGTAAAGTGTTTGGTTTTAACATTAAACGTTGTTGTTTTTTTTCTTTTTTCCTCCTGGTTTGGTTCGCTATGGGCTTGTACCCATTTCATTTAGCAGCAGCTGGAGAGGCTAAACACTGCAGTTGGTTCCATTATTTCCCTGGCCCTCCCTTCATTCCAGATCTTAAAAAAGCAGTAAAATACCTTGAGGGGGTGGGATGCGACAGCTGTGGAAGTCCTGAGCAGCCCTTACAGTGTTCAGTGGAGAAATGATGATGAAAAGCCCTACAGAGTAATGCAACCAGCCCGTTCAGGTACAGGGAGGTAAGGAGAGGATTCCGGGGCAGTGATGGTGAAGTCGAACAGCCTCCGGGGGTTGTGGTTCACGTCAAATGGAGACGCTCAGAACGTGGGTGTCAGGTTCTCAGGGTTGTGACCAAGTGTTAAGGAAGTGAGTAAATTACTTAAGGCTGGTTTAAAGAGACTATAAAATAAATTTTTCTCCATTCATTTCTCTCAAGCTTGTTTTAAGAGTCAGCATCAACAGTCTTCATTTTCAGTGCATTGTTATTACTTATGTATAGACATAGGTGTATGCTGCCTTTCCCGGACCAAAAGATAACCCGTCCCCTTTATCTTTCATCTTTAATGTTAACTTCTGTTAAACTTACAGGACAGTATTATATTCCAATTGCAAGTGAAGCCCAAGGTCTTGCTGGTCCTACACCTGGTTATGCGTAGGGATGAGTACTAAACTCTGCAGGAGACGGTGTAAAATAGCAAAAGCAGTTAGAATGGTGGTGAGGAGCTATTTTCTAATCTCAGGCAGTTTGTTGATCACTCAGGTGGTCAGGGAAGACATTTATCCTGGCTCGTATATCTACAAATGAGTAATTCTCACAAATTTAGTAATTCTTAGATCCTCCTATACTCCCAGTAAAAAATCATAAATGATACTGCTGTTAATATATTCTTGTGCCAATCTGTAATTAATATTTTACGAGGCTGTCATTGTTTCATTTCAGAGGCTCCCTTCCCTTTGTTTGTTATAAGGGATGCATGAGAACCTGGCTCACCTTTTCTGTACCATTTTTATTATATTATAAACCTCTTTCTCTCTATATCTGTGATTAACAATGTCACAAAACTGAATCTAATTTTTTAGTGTCTCTCACGCGGAAGTCTTTCCGTGACACAGCTGTTGTGACTCTCTGTGTTTGGACAGATTTCTGTTAGCTCTGTATCCATTCTGAGAGGCAGTGGATAGACCCAATATAAGAATGGCATCTAACTATAGTGTGACATTCACACGTTTTCTTTGTGTGCTGTTGTGACTGTCACTGTGTAGTGGGCAGGCATCACTATTGAGCTGCACAAATTATTTCCTTTTGAAGTTTTAAAGAAACAAAGACCATTTTGCATGGACCATAGCATCCATGTGAAAAAAGTATGTAGGATAATTATTATAACTATCAGCTTAATCCAATAGTGTAAAAAGATAAACATGCACCTTTAATATTATTGAACCAGCATTACTGAAATTACTCCTTGGCATAGTTGTGTAATCACGTAGGCACTGCTTTGGATTTTCAAAATCAAATGAGAGACAAATCCTCCCACATACGAAACACCTCACTTTAACTTGGTTATGTTAATATGCATGCATCCCATGTCTTTACAAGTAGTATTTCTATATGGCTATTCCATGTCCACAGATATGTCTGTATTTTAGTTAAATGACTCATAATGACTTACTATTTTTATGCATTAAGGGCTCGCTGGAGTACCAAAGATTTACTCTCAGCATAAATCTGTGAGGAAATATTTATAAAATATATTTCTTGCACCAGCAAGACTAAAAAGCAAACCACACTGCAAAAATGAAAACTAATATACACTTTATATTTTTTTCTGTTTTAAAAACCAAACCAAGGTTGACTTTCCATTTAGCTCAGAGTGCATCACTTGGAAGCCTTGTGTTTTGTTAACAAGGATGAACATTACATGCTCTTAGCTCCTTTTTGTCTTTGCAACTAGTAAACTGAGTACTTTTGGACCTCTTCTTTACCATCATGTAGCGTTCCTGAATTCCACCTCCACACAGTGTAGAACATTCTGTCCAAGCAGTCCATGGTTTCAGCCTACAAACTGAAAAAATAAGTAATTTGATTAAGTTTTTAGTATTTCGGTCTAACCTACATATCTCAATATATGTGCACACTTACATCTTATGAATCTAAGATAGCATATTGCCTAGTTTATTACAGTAGAAATTAAGAAACCCCAGTTAAGCATAACCAAACATTTGTCAAACACTGAAAAAATGTATTAAAAAAGACATTTCCTGTCTACATTATAAAAGACAGATAAAATTAAGAAACTGTTAAATGTCGGACAAGCGTGAACCACAACTTAGCAGTAATTCATATCCAGATAATGTAAACTATACCACAAAAGATACTACGTTTTATCGATTTGAGGCATTAGTGGTTGATAATACTGTCCCTTATTAAAAAAGTAGTCTGAGCAGATCTCTCGGAGCAGCCTGAGTCTGAATCAGATTATTGAGGTGGAAATCAATTCAGTTTTGAAATGCAGCATTGGATCCAAGAACAAATACTTTCAAAGTTCAAAGGTAACTGGATGTGAAGATTATCACCCAGGTCTGCAGAAATTGCAATCAGTCCTCCCCCAGGTCTACATTCTAGATTTTTTCACATTCCACACTTTGTAGTGAAGAAGCAAAAATATTTTCAGTGATGGGACATGGACAGATGTGAGTCTTTCTCCATTGTGCCCTAAATTTAGGTCACACATTTTTGGTGCCAGGCAAACACCGAAAGCGGCTATGCTTTACTTTATTGCTAAAACTTTCCCTAGACTGAAATGCTGAAAATGTTCTCACAGCATGAAGTGGAGCTGCTCACACAGTCCTGTTATGCAGAAAAGACAAACAGACATAAGCATACTAAAAAATGGTTTCACACTCACCTGGATATTGCTCACTATCGGTATTTTTTTTTGCTTGTTCACTTCTCCTTTTCTCCCGGGCCTCTTTCCAGCGCCTTTTTTCCATACCTGGGCCTCTCAGGCATTTCCTTACTCGACATTTTGTACGTTGGACAGTTTCTGGGCATGCTGTTCCTCCAAACTGTGGTTCTATTTTAATCATTCTTGTCCTGATCATATGGCCCTTTCCACATGAGGTATTGCATTCGGACCACTGGGACCACTCTGTTAGTTCACAGTCGATGGCTGCAAGAATGAGAAATATTACACGAAAGCTGTGAGATCTAAACATAAGGTCAAGAAGAAACACACAGATGTGCCTAATGAGTTTTTATACCCTAAATACATGAACGCAACTTAAGCCTCCAGTCTTGTCAGCAAATGTTGTGAGGCTACACGTCAAAATTTTCTGAGTCCGTTTCTTATTTGACACTTTCCTCAATTTCTTTTTCAAGAGTGGTGCTGGCAGATCATTAAAATTACAAAGAACATATAAATAATTCCCCTGTGCCTTCTTCAATTTTCCCACCCATATGTCTGTTTTATAATGAAAAGCTGTTAAAAACTGAGTTATATTTACAAAGAATCTGATACCTCTGAGATCTAAGCCTCGCTTTACTGGTAGTGTTATGCCATAGGCAAGATTCACTAATACCATTATGTCTTAAAAGTTTTCATCTTTCAGCATTGCTTAAAACTTACAGCCCCAGTGAATAATAATCAAAATGATATTTCACATTATTTAAGAAAAGCTGAATTAGCAAATTATAGTGTAAAAGCCTTTTTAACCAATACTTTCTGTGAAAAATAATGTAATTATTTATAAAGCCTCATAAACCAGCTGGCAACAGGACACTAAAAGCAATCATATCTTATTCATTCAGCAGCGCCTTAGGCTATCACGCTTCACAAAGACTGCAAAGAAACTAGAAATTTGCACCACCCAAGAAGTGGGGGATTTTAGTGGAGTAAGGTAAAAAATCAATGCAGCTGTCTCCACACCATCCAGTGGCTTATATGATATTCCAGGTTGCAAAGGGATGTAGAGCAGTAGAAAGGCTATGATACAGTTCAGCAATGTATCAAAGATGGAGCGAGCCTCTTTTGCGCTCTTTCTGTGAGCTAAAAGAATCACACAGATGATTTTAATCCTTCTTTCCTTCCTTCCTTCCTAGTATGCATTCTGCAAATATAGGTTTTATAATTCTGACTTATTTACTGTTGGGAAGTGCACAAACTGTTGCCTGAAGTTGTAGCGTGTTAAATATGCAGAAACCGTATACCCAAAGCAATATTGGTCATCAGGGTAGGGTTAAGTAAGGCAAGCAGAAATTTAGACATGGTCATATTCCAGCTCTCAATAGCTGAAAGTGCACAATAATAACAACAACAATACAAAAATTTAAAAAAAAAAATATCCACAATTGATGTCACTCCTGTCTGAGAAGCGATGCTACAGAGTTTTGACCCATAGACTGTGACACACATAATTAGCCTCCTCTTTCCAGAGCGTTTCCCACACTTACGGCATTCAGGCAGCATGCATTTTTCTGCTTGTTCCAGCTCCTCATTGCAGTCTCCAAGCTCAGCAGCAGATTTCAGCATCCTTTGCCGGGTTCGCATTCCCTTCCCACATGTTACACTGCAGTCACTCCATTCAGACCAAGGAGAGAGCAGACAGGGGATGGTATCTGATATGAAAATAAAAAGGTAATGGATTCTTGTTATACATAAATTACGAAGATATACATTTGAAAATAATACAGGTGGAAAATGTGCTATGTTTTATCTGTCATCAACCCATTATACTTTGTTGTCAATTTGGACAAAATGAATCACAAGCTGAATGATGTTGCTGAAGTAGTTCAGAAAACACTATATTAAATTGAAAGGTTTGCTTCATTTTAATACCTTTTCTATGCTATCTTTTTCTATATCTTATTCACATCTGCAGAGTCCCAGTGCTTCCAGGGAATAAATAGTTTAAGAAGGTATGTTTCAATCATAACTCCTGTAAAAAAACCTAGATTGTTGCAGCGGACAGAACTGGAAGTCAAACTGATGATATAATCTAAAATGTGACACTTCCAGATTTTATCTACCAAAAAACTTTTTAAATTTAATTCTTTCTGTCTTTGATGAAAATCTTAACATTTCTTAAGAAATTAAAAACAATATTAATAGTCACAGTAAGGGTGAGACTGGCTGAGTGCACAAAAGGAGCACCTCAATTTCTGAACAGTTCATGGGCTAAAAGGAGAGGGCACTGTTTTATTCTAGCCTTATGATTAAATATACCTCATACTCCATAAATTAGAGTTGCTTTGTATATGGCTTGCTAGTGTGCATATCACTGTATGGGTAATACAGTAATAGCATACCACTGAATATTTTTTACTAACATTCTCATTCTGTTGGTGAACGTGGTATTTAATGCACATTCCCTAAGGGATCTAATTTTAAGGAGAACAAGAAAAAGCAACATTGCTTCTGGTTTAGCTATATTCTTTGTGTGATGGAGCAACGTGTCAGAAATGATGGCTCTATACCAGAGGAGATAAACTCATGGACACTTACGGCATTCAGGCATCATGCATTTCTCTGCCTCTGTAGTTTCTGCCTTGCACATGGATCCATCAGCGGGAGTCATCTTGATCATTCTGTGTCGTCTTTTCATCCCTGTGCCACAGCTAGCACTGCATTCATCCCACTCGCCCCATTCAGTGACAAGGCAGCTGCTAGGAGCTATTCAAAATAGACAGAGAAAATCATTCACTAGTAGAGGTCATATGAAAAAAATGTTTTGGGCAGTGCTCCTGCTATTGGCTGGGTTTTACAAAGCTAAATAAAATACTTACAACATTCCTCATTTACAATACATTTCTCAGTCTCCTCAGTAGGCACTTTGCACATAGAGCCATCTTCAGGGAATTGTTTTACATATCTCTCTCTAGATCGTGTTCCCATCCCACAGGAAACACTACAGGGGGACCATGTAATCCAGTCAGACATCATGCAAGTGGAACCATCTAAAATACAGAGAACCATTTCAATTGCCAAAATTAACGTATTTGCTGATAAATCTGCAGTTGCCCGTTTGTGTGCAGTATCACTTTTATGCTGCCTCTCACGTTCTATCCTCTCCTCTATTGCTTACTTTGTCCTTTCCTTTATACTTCTGCATACTTCATGCACTGACTCAGAAGAACTGCAGAATTGACCAGAGACAGGTTCAATTTGTATTCTTCAGCAATTATTCCTCTGTTTGCCATAAACCAAGTCATACAGCAACCACGAGTTTTAAGAACTTTAAAGGAAAAGTAAACACTACAAGGTGTTCTTCTCCACCCTTTCCTCTTGATTACCTTCATCACTGCAGCCTGGACCCATGCACGGCTGAAAATCTTGGGTATCTGGACAGGGCACACTGAGGTCCAACTGAGCTTTAAGCATTCTCTGCCTCATCCTCTTGCCCTTTTCACAGGTAGAAGAGCTGCAGGCTGACCATGGAGACCAGTTTGAATATATGCAGGTCTCAGGGGTATCATCTAAAAAGTAAGAAAAGCAGTGAACATTAAAAATAGATTGTCCTCCATTTGCTTCTCTTTACTTGGCTGGTGATTACTTTAGAATGTATCCTATTAGCATCTTTCTTCCTGCACTCTATCTTCTCTTTTTTTAACCCAAAGGAAAAAAAAAAGACCAATTGCCAACTTTCATTTAAAAAAAAAATCTTTTTATTTGAACCCCAAAAGGCTTCTCTTATTGCTTTTATTGTTATTGTCATCTTCCAGGTATACATGCAATTTCTTTGCTGTATAAGAGAAGGCTAATAGCAGATACCAGAAAAGATGAAAACCTAAATCACTTTTTGGCACTGAGTGGGATTTTTGCTCCCAAGTCAGTTTTGTACTTTAGAAATGACAGTGGAGAATGGAACAAAATATAAATTAGTACAGCAGAAACTAATTTAAAAAGTACCTTCTTCTTTTTCCTCTGGTGCTAGGTCTGCCACAATATCATCTATGTTATCAGGTACGATATTGCATTGCTCCCCCTGCAAAGAAATTATCGTGGAGATTGGATATAGGAAACTCATACATGTACGCAGCAAGAGGGGCCAAAACAGTATACTGTGAGGCTACAGTATACTATTGCAGCTGCAGCGCTTTTTTCTTTTCTAATTCCTACACATACTTTAAAAAAAATCCCCAATTAAGCAGATGCAGCAATTACCAGAAGTAGGAGAAATAATACCTTAAGACAGTTTTAAATTTAAGAAAGTTTTAGTTCTTTTCTGCCATTATCTTTGTTGTGAGTAGGTTAAGAAGTGTCGATTTGGGAGGAGGGGACAGGAAGAATTGTTTTTTTGGTTTATGAAGTGGGTTTTTTTGCTTGCTTGAGATATATATATATTAAAAATATATATGTATATATTTATATATATTAAAAATACCTTGCGTGCAATTCTTTCAATGACAACTCTCGCTACCAGCTTGATAGATCCTCCTTCTGGATCATAAAATGGACTTTGAGGATGATCTAAGCTTGTAAGTGGTCTGATCTTCTCTTGAGGCACTGTAGGTTTGTTAGGAGACTGTAATTAAAAAGAAAAAAAAATGTTAAAAAAGCGACTAATAATTATTAATAATATAATTCATCTGCAGAAATTAAAACTTCTCTAAACTGCTAAATTGGAAAATTGAACTCGGTACATTCATACTTAATAGTAAGGTGTTGGGGTTTTTTTGTCAGGAAGCACTTCTATAATACTGGGGGATGCAGCCCCGAAGCTGGGTTCACAATAAGATGTATGCCTTGTTGTACGGTTAGATAACCACATTAATAAAAAAAATTATTCAGTATGCCTCCAGAGCTGCATTATAACTGGAAAAATTCCTTAGGTTCGAAAGAGACCAGGTCTGAATGAAAAAAACAACCATCTTCTGTCATCTGAAAATATGTGTGGTATTTGAGGATGTCGCTAATCTTGCCTAACTTCAGCCGTCTATACTGTCTATATAGACACACAGTGTAGGTACACTTGTCACCCAAGGAGACCTAACCTGTTCAGTAATTTGACGTAACTAATTTGGTCAAAAATAGGACTTTCCCTGAGGATGATGTGAATCTCTTCCTAGGCTGAGAGAGTGATGGAGACAGAGAAAATGGATGATTTTAGAGTCTTGTAGTGATGAGAAGTCCAGAGTTTCAGTCCCTACTGTAAGGAATAGTTAAGTTTTCTGTGCCAAGCAGAATAGTTGGCATTGGATTGAACAGTAGAAAACTCAAGTTGATGTGGCTGCTGATGGTACACAGATTTGTATCAGAGGACTTGGACACCTTAATGCTTAGTTTTGAGCAAACTAAGTCCTCCGTTTATTTAATAGGTGAATATAATAATATCCCAGGTGGATGTAACATTATGCCATTAATAATAATGCTTAGGGAATTCAGACACAACGACCGACAGTAGCTAGCATTTCTCTAAATGAGTTTTCATTCATTATAAGCAAAATTTTTACTAGAGTAGTACAAAGGCATATATGGCATTACCATGGATCAAATAGCTTTCATTCTTCACTGCTTTAAGGTAAACTTTATGTTTTGAATATATTACAAATAGTCCACATACCTCATAGGTAACACCACTGTCCGTGCCAGCATCCCAGGGTATTAAATCCTGAACGACTTTCTGAACCCAGCCGCAGTCCTTGGTACAGAGGTCTTCGGCAGAGAGACCCACATTCCAGTCCGGGCTGGGGCCGAGCATGGTGAGGAAGGACATCAGGTGCCGGTGACGATCGACAGAAAACTCAGCAGAGGGAGCAGCTCTCCTGCAAATTGGCCATAGGAAGACTATTAACAACTGAATTCAAGTTTGCTGTTAGAAAGCAACGAAACTGGTGCTTCAAACTGGGAGATGCTGAACACTGGCATGACACTGTATCTGGTATGTGGAGGTGGAGAAGCAGGACATGGAGAGGACTCCTGCTCAGCACTCTGTATTTTTAGTCTCCATGAACCCTCTGAGAAACAGCTTTGGCATCACTCAAGGAGATTTACAGTTTAACGGGTGAGAGAGATATAGCAATAAAGAGCTGCAGCAGCATGCTTATGTCTTAATCGTATAATAATAATACTACTAATAAAAAAATCTGTTACAACACTTACAAAAATTTAAAGTAAAATAGCAGAGAAATACACTGAGGTTTTGATTGCTGGGATACTTTTGACCTCCCCCCCCAAAGATAATACAAAGTCCAATGCCAAAGTGCTTGGAAGTGCTACTGTGTGTATGTGTGCAAAAGAAGCACTGATTAATACAGTTTTAGTGCTCACGTAAGTGAGACATTAATGGCCACTGCCAGCCCTAGAGAGTTCAGCCAAGACTTTTGCAGGTTTCTGCCAGTGGATGTGAAAACGTCCCTATTCATCCAGCCTTTGTCAGCCGCTCCCTTTGGAAGAAATTGTGCTGAATCATGCAGTGCTCTGCGATGCTGATGAGCAACTATCACATTCCTATGCAAATGGAAAATAAAATCATGCCTGAACTGGAGGTTTCTGTTCACAGATGACAACCTGGACTTCTTCATGGCTTCTTTCTCATGAGCAACAACAAATGCAGAGTTATTTAAAATATGGTTTTGGCAATTCTGCTCTACCAAATCCTGATCTGATGTCAACCCAAGTTTTCTTCAGTTACAGAACTTGGATCAATACAGCGTCAAGTTGGGTGTTTTTTTTTTAATTTTATGCCAAAACACACTGCTTTATGAGCATCTAAAGACCATGTTTATTTTTAATGTAAGGTTTTTTTACAGTGTTAGTCATCTTCCCTTTTTAGGTTAGGTAGCTATATAATGCACATACACTGTTCTTTAGTTGTAAGGTGTTTATTCTTCCTATAAATGCTTGCATCCTTGTAAAAATGTGGCATTTCATTTGTGTATTTTTTCTGGCTCATAGCATTCTCAGCACATCAGAAAAAACAGAACAGCCCAAAGACAATGATTTTGAGTAATTATCACGCAGTTTCAAATGTAAGACATCTAAGTTAGCGTATCCAGTTCCCCTTCAAGAGGCAAGTTGCAGAAGCTAATGCGTAAAATGTTCTGGCCACTTCTGTTTCGGAGTATGTAGAAATTGTTTCTTACTGTGTAAATTACCTTACATTGAATTAAAGACTCTGAGTAGAAGACTTTCAGTGTTTGATGACATTGGTCCTGCCTTTCCCAGAAAGAGATGCAAATGACTTTTGTTTTTCATGGCAGATAGAACTCTGATGTCAATGGAACAATTTGTCTAATGTAAAGTAATAAAATAATGACTGATGGTATCAACTTCGCTCCGTGAATACAGTATCCTGATATATTTGTCAAGTACATAGCAGCGATTAGTCTTAAAAAGCCTGCTAATTAACTAAAGGATTTACTGCATTATAAGGGTTTCTAAGAATTCCCTATAAGAATTTTATATTTAAAACAGTATACAGTAAAAATAACAAAGCGATGTGCGTTAGATCTTTAGATTGAGAATATGTCTAACATGGACATTGCAGAATAGAGACGCAGGTCAGCTCTTTCCGGGGAAAAGCAAGGGCAGTGTGGCACCGGAGCCGATACTGTTAGTTGGGATGTATTGCGTGACGTGACATTTCAATGCTCTGGGCACACGTGCTCTCAGGGAAGACAAGAGAGGCAGACACAATCACACCATTTAAAGGCAGAGGCCTGAAATCACTTGACTACTTTAGACACATTACAATGGAAATCTTTCGTCACCTGTTAGTCATGTGATAGGCACGTACAATTAAGGCTTTGAATGCTTTGTTAGGAAAGTAAATATTAATCATGATATTAATATAAATCAAAATGAATTGTGTATTTAAATTATAACTATGTCAATATTGAAACTGTGTAAAGGAACACTTCAGTAGGAGATACTCTTTGCCTACAAGCCTTTGCATGTGTTAAATTATATGAGTAAAGCTGAGCCTCCCATAATTTTCCAATTTCAGAGCACTTCACAAAAATTACCTATCTTATCTTTTCCTTCTTCTTCAAGACAGATACTAGTTTCATGGTCATTTTACTGTATTTTATCCCATAACTGTTTAACACAGAAATGTAAAGATTAATAGAGGACGAATGGAGGAAGTTTTCTTCTTCCTCCACTCTTGTGCAGGCACAGACACAATGCACATGCACTTTGTCTGCGGTGCAGCACAACCTACTAGGTTGGACATTTTAAAGGTTTTTATATGCAGTGTTTAAGAATGAAGTATTTAAATTATATATTATCATAAAATGTATTTGTTGCACTTGCTACTTTATTCTATTAACTAATTTCTGCACGGATACTTGTAAGCAGTATGCATACAAATTTGAACAACAATTGTATAATGTTGCCCAACATTCAACATTCACAGTCCTTCTTGAGTTGTTGTAATTAGGGAAGAGAAATGGGCTGATCTAAGGCTCAATTGGTAATCACTACCTAGGTGCAGGGATAGGCACTGATTGGGCTTATATCAATATAGATCTTTGGTGGTTTCTTTTGTTAGTTTTTTTTTTTTTTTTAATAAAATGACAAATTTCAAATGTTTCCAGTATCTACATGAATGACAAATTTAGGAAGCTGGCAGGAACCCAAATCCTTCCACGCATATCTCAACAACAGATCTGGCTCAAGTGTCCCAAGATTGGCCTATGGATCTCCCTGAAGGAAACCAGTGTAAAAATGTGCTCAAGTGCACCTAAAACCGACCTCTTTCACTTCTGTATTGTCAACACACCTGATAAAATGGGAATGTAGAACATCATCTTTACCTCCGCTTTCAATACAAGTATGTATTGCCATTTTAAGGCTTTTAAATTTTAAGAAAGTTTTCTTCTGTGACAGGCTGAGCACGTTTGGTAATGCCCACAGGCAAAGCCTAAAGTTTGTAACTGATGTGAATTTGCTCTAAGAGACGAGTATGTCCCTTTTCCTTCCCCTACACATGTACATGCATAACAACAGTGGCGAATACGAGTTGCAAAGCAAATCCTAAACATTAGGTAAGTTCTAGGTGACAACCTCGAAAGCCCCACAGGGCTGGGGAATCCTGCTTTCCTTGGCTGAAGCAAACTACTTTTCCATGTCAGCCTGATCAGCCTGCTGACAGTTCCTGTCACGTATACAGAGTGAAGCGAAGTACTGGATAGTGTCCTGCATCCTAATATTTTCCATTTCCTTTATGTTTATTCTATTTTCTTTCTGTTAGCATGATTTGGATCTCCAGCTATAGGGGTGCGATATACTAAGCAGCATAAGAAAATGCTCTTTTTTCCCCCTGGGGTTTTTGTTTGTTTGTTTTAAGGTTAAAAGAGCACAAACATGATTTTGCTTTACAAGTTTTTTTCTTAAATGACAATCTAGCTGCTAATCCTGCTGGGGTAGGGGGTTAAGAAAGCCTCTGACAAACCAACAGAAAACTCAACTTGCTGCAAGACGTATTTTTGAGTGTTGAATCAGTACTGTTGTGTTCTACTGATACCCCCGTAAAAGGTAATAAAGCACACATAAGGAAGGCGGCTGTGGAGAGTTACTGGATAGAAATAGTAAAAATAATATTTTGCAGAATAAAACCTTGAGGTTACTTTTGATTTTATATTTGATTAGTATATACATAAAAGACGTAGAAAAGGCAGCCCGAGCATGTACTCTTTGTCTCTATGATACTAACTAGCTCAACAAATAAGACCGTTGACAGGCTTGAGTTTGTACCATTGAATGTGAATTTTCCTACTGGATGCTAGTAGGATGCTAGTAGACAAATATAATGTTCTATATTCATCTAAGAAAGCCATTTGCCTCACCCATGCATAAAGAATTTTCCAGCAACACAAAAGTCTATATATAAGGACAAATTTGAACATGAAGAGCATCTGTATTTCCACTGCAAAGCGCAGCGTAGAGCAGAGAATCTCTTGCTAGCTGTTAAACTCACCAGGTTGGCTGCTAGAAGTGATTCTAGCTGTGGCAGCGCAAATGCAAATAATTTTTTCAAATAAATTAAAACAATGTATTAGATGCATGTTGTGCCGGAGGAAAAGCTAACAGCCTGAAACATCTTCAGAAATACTGAATTTGTGCAGTGCTTCGCCATTATCCAAGTTCTGACTTTGGTCGTGGGTAAAAAATAATGTTGTGATTAAGTGGGCATATTAGAGAGAACAGGAAAGCGTAAAATACCATGGATCTAATAACTGTATGGAGCGTATGGTAGTTTGAAATAGCTTAAACCTTTCCAGGTTTCTTCACAGAGCTGTATTAAGGTATAAATTGTCCTAAGCCTATTATTAGAGTCTGGATACTAGACTGATTTGAGCATACCAGGACCTGATCTCGCTTGTGCTAAGGATAACGTAGTAGCCTTTTCAGGTAGGAAGACAAAGGTGTAAACACAGGAGAAACCAGTCTAAGTCTGATGACCATCGGAGGAGGTAGGGAGTTGAGAGCGCTGTGCGCCACATTGCCGCTGGTTTAGCGTCAGTTCTGGGGGTTGCTGATGATGTGAAAACACTATTTTTTTTAAGCTGAGAATTTAGCTGATTACATAGATCATGAAAACTGCATATTTTAGGGAAGTAGTAAATGAATTGCCTATTAAACCTCTAGTCAGCAAAAGTGACATCCTTCTTTTTTAGAGGCTTACACTACATCACATATACACTTTCCAGGATGAACAATCTATTTAGAACTTTTTGCTATTGATACAAATAACATTATGAGCATGGAAACACATTTCACACTCCTGAACTTCCAACTCCGCACCTCCTGCCTACCAGCAGCGCCTACACAACATCTGTTTTATTGAATAAACTTTAAAATTATAACAACCTGAAAAGTGCACTAGCTTCAAAGAAAAGAAAAGAAGAAAATTAAGATCTAAAACTGAATGGAAAATACTACTCTCCTAGAAGTCTGCATCTAACAGAACAAATTAGATTACATATTTGGATGACGTATTATTAAGAAAACCATTTATGAAGTGATGCATAATAATTAGGACCATTACATGGACAACAAAGTTTTATGCACAGATATCAACACCTGAACATAAAAAAAAGAATTTCAGAGTTGCACAGAAGGAGGGGAGAATCCTTCTTAAGTTCTGCTTAAATGCAGGGCAGGTAAGCATTTAACCTAATAAGTAATTCAAACATGTGCATGTCCTAAAAGAGCCAGGGAGAAGAAAACTACAATAAAATGAACACTGAGTCAATGAAATTTGACTGACATCCATATAAAAAGTTGAAAAGCACTTTAACGCCAAGCTGTTACTGTCTCTGAGCACCAAATCAGAGGAGGTGACAGTTAAGAGTCTGGCTATTTTATTTCATAATGAAAGAATAAAGAAAGCTGCAACACATTCTTATTCATTTACCTTTTAGGACTACAAAAAGGCCTGCATAACAACCTCTTACCTTGCTGCATGTAAGCTCTTAAAAATGAGAATATTGCCTATAACCAGCCAAAAGAGATGGATATGTAACTGCATACACAACCAAGGGATTATGTCATTACCACCGACATTAAAACCACTAATCAGAACAAATGCTGTTCTAAAATATCATTAAATTTGAGTATTTTTAAAAAGCATTACAAAAGGAAGGGACTTCGTGCAGCGCATCTTTCAGACATTTTCATATCGTCATCTAAATGTACCTAGCATGCTACTTTAGATAATAATGATATATTATTCAGTAACATACCAGCGATTTGATTTAATACCTTCAGAATGGGTATACCTTAATGATATGATTAACAAACGTGAACAGGCTTTCCTCACTCAAAAATATTCTCAGATATCTCAAGTTAGAATTGCAATTTCTGAAAACTGCTGATCTGTGTGTGTGTTCTTTGCAGTTTGTCACAAACCAGTTAGGTGTGGTTATCCCAACGGTACTGTCAACAATTGCTCTTGTTTAGAATAACCTCCTGTCATTTTTTAGACCACTTACTGTGCATTTACAATCAAACCATGTTTCAGGAAGCCTTTTGCAATACATGGCATTACTGTGTTTTAGCCAGGCCAGCCTGACTACAGAGCCACAGGACTCCACCTGTATGAATTCAGGAAACTTCTCTCTTCTTCACTTCCTAGGAGCTTTGGGGTCACCAATTGTCTGCCCAGAGTAATTACAGCTATAGTTACAAAGGAAATCCTTTGGGATGTTGTAAGAGCACTGTTGCTTTGTACCTCCTTTTCACTGGCTAATCTACAAAGCCCTGACCATGCCCTGTTTGGCCTGAGAAACCGTGATGAGAGATCAGTTCTTCAACCCAGCATAAGAACCACCACAGCCAGATTTCTGATCCTTTTCTCTCCCATTAACAGTATCAGATAAACAGCATAGACTTACTTATGAGACTGTTTTAGCAATGAACTCTGGTTTGCTATCAATTTAATTTATTCTGAATATTAGATTACAGCAAAAATCTCCTTTTAACAAAAAATACTATGAGGCTATTTATTGGAGTATCTACAAAATGTAGATATTCCTTCAAATTCCTTTCAAAGATTTAAAAATAATATTTTTGTGCATTTCAAAACCATTTATTTTGCAAGTGTCAAAAGCTAGGAATTGCATTTTACATTTCCCTGGTCCCAGTGTAATCTCTGGAGATGTCCAACATCTCACCACCTTTATTAATACGATACACATTCCATTTCATTCAGCATCTATATCCATCTAACCTACATATGCCTTTTGGTGTCTGGAGATGTGAATTAGAGTAAATATTTGATTACATTACGTTCATAACAACACAAAGAGATAACAATTGGAAGTTTGAAATTTTGCATATAGATTTCTGTTCACTAGAAATTTAAATGGCAAATTGTTCCAGTTAGTGAGTATTTACACAAAAATGAAGAGTTAGGATTAGTAAGTAGACAGACAGTTGTGTGAAAATAATGCATACATGATTACTCATAAAATTATAAAGGGAAATTGTTTTGGCTTACGGGAAGACAACAGATGGTTGGGAAATGATCATAAACCAGTCACTACCAATGGGAGGAACATGTAAAGAAAACAAAAGCAAGGATAGAATGGGATGAGTAAGTTTGATTTAATTGGATGGCCATTAATTTCCATGACCAATTAGTATAAAGTTCTTGCAGTGATTGTTCTGTGTTTTAACACCCAACTTTCTTCCTTGCCTAGTGACATTTGAATTTTAAATAGAAAGTAAATGGTAAGTGATAGAAAATGGAACTGCCATATGTGCTTGCTCTGACAAAAAAATGATCGATACAATTTTATTTTTTCCACCAAACACATATGTTCTTCCTTACTTTTTTGAGATTGAATTATGAATTTGTTAATGTGGGTGTCAGACCATCTGTCAAACAATGAAGTTTCCCTAAGTCTCAATAATACACATAACATTAAGACATTAATTCTTTTTATAAGCATGACGTAGTTTTGTGATTAGGTTTTTTTCAATCATCACTTAATAAATGTATACAACTATAAATGCAAAGACTGGGGTAAACATGGTACTTTACAATAGCATGTGACTTCATGCTAGGGGAGGTAGAAATTTGCAGCCTTGTGCTGCTAGTATACAACCCAGCATTATTTAGTCCTGTTTTCTGTGAAAAATAAGAGACTATGTTCTTTTCTCATTTACGTGGAGCTCTGTAGAGCCATTAAAATAGAGTTCCAAGTTGCGAGGGCAGCATATGGTGTTGGGTTTAGTCATTCTTGTTAAGTTCCTAAAATATTAATAAAATGGAAATTCATATGATTAAAGCTTTTATCTTATATTAATTATCCAAATATATACATGCATTTTGAGCTCAATCACACCCAATCTCAAATGTAGATGAATTATAAAACCTGGTAAAAATGCCAATTATTTTATATGGATTTTTAAAATGTGTTTTGTCTGAGATTTACTGCAAGTAGTTCTTTCAGTTTTGGTGAAACAAATATTTCTGCTTTTTGGGTAAAATTTAGAATTTATATTAAAAAAAAAAAAGGCACTAGGAAGATTTTCTGTTTTCAATGTGAAACCATAAATTTGCCATTTAGATCCAATTCTTACTTGAAAGCTTTCATTTTGAAGTCAAAGCCTTTTAACAAAAGTGTTTTGATTAGCTCTGCTGATGCATAAACTGCTCATTCAACATAAATTACTCCTGCATACAGCTGTGAGGAGTTTCCTAACACTTTTATGAAACTTCCAAAGTACTTCAAGTCATACAAGCGGAGATCACCTCATGGTTTAGGGAAAATGGTGGTCCTTAAGACGGCACATCAGCAGTGTGGAGGAAGGATATACCACAGGAAGGAAGGATATACCACAGGAAGGAAGGATATACCACAGGAAGGAAGGATATACCACAGGAAGGAAGGATATACCACAGGAAGTTTTCTGACCTAAAATATAGTTTAACCATAAGCCAAATGCAAAGCTGAAGCACCCAGAATTGTTTCGCAGCTCCAGAGAGATTTATGTATTTCCCTTCATGTTATCAAAAGTCACAAATGACTTTTTCGCTATATTTTTTTATATATATCAGATTGTCCTTTATGCATTACTATTTCTGATTAGACCAGGGGCAGAATTCTTCTATTCTTGACTATGTTAAACTTTACTGGTTTAATCCCAGCTATCTATAAAATCATAAAAGGAGAAAATAGCTGAACCAGACGCACCATCGTGTTGCCATAGAAACAAGCAACTCTGTCTGGCCTTCTCATTCCTCTCATTTTGTACGCAAAATCTCCAAACTTTGAAAATGTTTCCTAGTACTATACTGTCATTTTGTGGAAGGAAACTTCATTTACATCTGGATTGACAGATATTGGCTTTTACCCCATTTTAGGATAGACAGCACAACGTGACAGTGGGAGATAACAAGAGAGATAAGGATTTGTGGGGGGGAAAAAACCTCCAGAGATTTACAGAAATAAAAAATAAAGACACACATGCTGTAGTGGCACTATCAAAATAAAATGTTGCCATGCAAGAATAAAAATATACACTTTATAGAACACTATATTTGGGGGTGGGGGGAAGCAACAGAAATCTTTGCAGGCTACCATCATATCCTATTCCTGGGATGCATGTCATCAAACTACTTAAGTAAAGATGACTTTTAACTGTAAGGCTCAAATAGTACATCCACGCTAGTAAAAGATTACACTTAAAAAGCACAGAGCTATCAGAACATGGGATTTTCTTTTTTTTTTATGGCTATATCTCTTTGCAGTAGTAGATACCATGGAATGCCTAGAAAGTTCTGCAAGAATTTACTGTTACTACCGCAGCTTATGACTAACTAGATTTTTTAAAAGTCTAAACCCAGAAATATTAAAATTACACCCCTGTTCCTTTGTGAGCAGTTGACCATGAAACCTGCGTTTTTTAAAGACAAAGCATTTGCATCATCACCACATAACAAATACCCTGCGAGAAAGCATTTTTTCCATATAGGACTATAACAAGATATCTCATCGAAAAAATCTGAACAAGGTATTTACTTCAATTGACGTGCTTGCATTTCTTCTACAGATAATGTGTTTTTCCTCTGAGAACTGGCTTCTTTTTGGCTTTGTTATATTTCCTATGAAAGCTTTTACTTTGAAGAAGTTAGTTTCTGAAAAAATAGGTTGGAATTTGACCATTTCTTAGTTTTAGGACTTCAAGATAATTTTTTAACTTGTAATTAATGTAAGGAAAATATGACTTATTGTGGAATCACTAAAGAATGCTTCACATTTACATCTGTCTATGTGTTACATAAAGTCAGGTACTGATTACTTCTTGCAAGAGTAATACTGTTGGCCATGACATAGTGTGCAAATGCCAGTTCATATGTGCTGTTTTCCCCCACTTCTCCTGCAGTTTCACCAAAATATCTCACTTTTAACTATTACAAATTGTTTTGCATTCCAAAAGGCTTCAATCTGAAAATGTTTCCCCCATCAGCCTGAGCTCTGCATTCTAATTTTGTTATCATTGCATTTTACTGGCTTCCATAGTGGAAGCTTTCGCAAAAATTTTGTTCAGCTGTTCATGCTTTACACGGCATCTCAAATGAGGTCAGTTCCTGAAGAACTAATGAGCTACCAGATGTTAACAAGGGATCACAGGGATACTGAGATCTCTGTACATTCATTAAACTTGGTCAGTTGTGGATGAGTTTTTCAACTCATTGATTATCAAGTCATTTTTCCAAAACATGGCAATACAAGACCTTCATAGTTAAACAGCTATTATAACATTTTAAACGTAAGTAAAACATTGCATTTTCCTCTAACTTGGCATGAAAATTTCAATCTATATACTTAACATGCAGTGAAATTAAACCAATCGAAGATAAGGTATTGTAATCAGTATCCTACAAGGTGAACTATAATTGATATATAACATTTCCCACATTTTGCACTTGTTAAAAAAATGAATCCATTGGTCAAATTCACTCAGACAAGAAAATGATTGAGCATGCTATTTTCCTCTGTTCAGGCAAATCCTGAAATCACTTTCTACTATTCTGTGCCAGCAATGAATTGTAACGTGGGTTAATGACACTGCGCAGTGTCCCATACGAGCACAGAGGGACAAGTACATGGGTGTTTTAGTCAAAATGAGAGGTGCACTTCTGAGGTGAACTTCCCGTTGTGCTTTCCGGTTCATATCCCGGAGCAATCTTGGAGTGCAGACCTGATTTCCTTCCAATCAATCTAGCCTGGAGCTTTTCCCCCGTGCTCCCGCTGCCAGCAGGCACCCGCGTGCCATGCGACGAGCACGGCGGGCACCCAAAGCAATATCCCATCCCCAAAATGCGTCCCTTCCTCAGCACTGTTCCACTCCACAGATCTGCTCCTGTTGCAGCTTATTTCTTACAGATGTAGACAGCTTAGCTAGCTATTCATTATGAAGACTGCTCATGGTTATAAATACATACACTATAGAGATTGCAATGCTTTCACCATAGAATTAAAGTAGGGTTTTAAGTTTAGATGATACATACCTCACACAAAATCTTTTTAAAATATTCCCAGAGTGCCTATTTAAGGCAAAGTATGGGCCATACAATACAACATTACAACTTCTATTCTTATAAAAGGATATCTGTACTTGGAGAGAGCCACGTAGGGATTTAAAAAAATACTTTCAATCATCTCAAAATTTAAATCAACTCATCTGTCAAGAGAAAAGCACATCATAATTCTTCAGCAAAATACTCATATATTTTCTTTTAGGATAACACAGATCCAGTGTGATGTCAAATATAACCACATTTCACTCATCCCACTTCATTATAACCGCAAGTCACTGAGAATAAATTTGTAACTCAGACAGTTCATCAGCCTATTCCTTGTTTCAATTCTTCATGCTTTAGCTACTAGCAATTTTATATCCTTTTATTTTCAGTTGTTCATGATGACTTGTTATCAATGAGACAGGCTTGTACAAATTTAATTATTTCTTTGCTGGAAGTTTTATTTTCCTGGATGCAGCTGTTAGTGATTTAAAGTCATGTTATTGTGAATTCAGTGCATTACAGGTACAGTAATGTTGCTGTTATAATGGCAATGACTAGTTTGGCTTTTACGGCTGACGTCCCAACCATGTGTTAGCCAAGTAAAGTTCACACTACTATAGTCAAAGATCTGTTGATATTGTAAGCTATTAGCTGCAGTTAACACCATAAGCTATTTTTCCTCCCCCATAATCCCTAAAATGGTCATTAAGCTTTGCTTCAGGCAACAATCTGACACTGTCTTAGCATGATAGTTATTTAAGTTTCATTTTTAATCAGTTATTCTTTTTGAACTGTTCGTGCTATCCACTTTCCTGTATGGCGAGAGGCTGTACTCTCACAAATCTTATTTACATAACTACTCACATGAGGAAAGTTAAATGTATGAAATTGTCCCATATACTAAATGAATAATTACACACCGAAGAAATTATTTGCACCTTAGCTTTGGAGTAAATCAACTAACATTAATGGCATTAGCATGCACACTAACAGAAAAATTTATCTGTAGTATAGATATTAATTGATTTTTTTTTAAGAAAATAATCTAAAATTGAAGGAATATTGAACTTCATGAGTAAAGATCGTGCTTCTGTGGAGCCTTACAGTACCGTTATGCTTCTTCTGCAGTAGTACTGCTATTAATTTTATAATGTATTCTATATAATGATTCAATATGTAATATATTCTGCAAGGGCTATACTATTCACAGTTCTGCTACTGTATTAAAAGAAAGAATGTCTTTCAAAAATCTGTTGTAACATCAAAACGTTATTGGTGTCCAAAATAGCATGGGTTTTTTGGAACAGGACTGTGAGCTCCTCTGTGTGCGCCTTTCACGCCCCAGCTCCCTAAGCGCGGAGCCACCAAAGTTCCACTGTATCACAAATGCTCTGAAGTCACCAGGTTACACCCACAGTATAACAAATAGTTGCCCATGTGACTTACATTATTTTCTTTTAATTAAAATAATGTCCCAGGCCTTCATACGTCTTCACCTTTTCCTCACCAAACGATTTAACAGCTGCTTGGCTTTATAGTACACTTTTCTGTTACAAGAAGAGAGTTAACTACACTCACTTTTCTCTGTTAAAAGAAACTTGAAGGTAACGCAACCACATGCACATCATAAGGTGTTCAATGGGTTAAATGCAGCTATGGAAGGATATATAAACTTGTAAAGCAAGAAAATATCTGAACCTTACTTTCTTAAAAGTACAGAGGAAATGGAAGATAAATGCAGCATTCAACCAATTAGGAGAAAATGTCTAACAAGTATGCAAGAAAAATGAGCATTATAAGGAATATAAGTAGCAGCAATAAATAAGAAGCTTCTTTATTTCTGTATAACCCTCTGCTGACTCTTAGTCACACTAGGTGAAATTATACATGCATGATTTATTTTTCAAATCATTAGGTGGAACAGTGTTTATAAGCAATTTGTATAATCAAATGTTAATGACATACAGTGGATAGATGATTAAAGGACTATGATATGAGCTTTTCTTATCACTCTGGAGAAAACAACAAATAAAATTTAAACTATGCCCATTACAGCTGGTTAATTGCAGCTGTATTTTGCCATTTGAAATGCCAGTTAAACCCAAATACAAGTATGTGTGTTCTTTTTTTTAATTCTTAGATGGGTAGTCTGAGGATTTGATTAATTAAGCAACTGAATAATTACTCATTTCTGATGTATATTTTTATAAATTACATTCTGATACCAATACCAGCTATTTATGGACAGTGCATTGCATGGCAGGACAGAAAATCATTTCAGCATTCTTAATGTGGTAAGAAGAGTCACGTAACTGAAAGTGAGCAACTAATTGCAGAATTTGTTCACCTAGACATCACACGAAACAAAAGTTTTCTGACGACATAATATTTTAAAAGAACTAAAGGCGCAATTTCATTTCATATGAAATATTTTAAGTGGATGGATAGGAACTGGAGTGACTGCAAAATTCAAACCCCCGTCTTCTCTATTGAAGTTGATTAAAGAAAATTGTAGGTACTTTTCAACGAGTTTCAGTTTGTATGCTATGAGGAGGTTAGTGTGGTACTTGTGAATAATTCTATCAGCCCTTAATAAGATGCTCTAGGAAGACTAATTCACAGAATTAACACAGACGTTGTCAGGTCTCTGGCCTCTAGGGCTCTGGGCATTTCATTATTTTTTATCTAAAGCCTCTCTGTTATCAAAGCTGAAAGGCGCATTGATTTGAATCTTCCCCGCTCAACGCTGATTAATATAGATCTGGTAGAGAACAGCATTTGGCTCTGACATGGGGATTCTGAGTTACACACAGCAAACGTCTGGCTCCAGAGGGAAGCAGGAGGGAGGTTTCTGCCAGGGTTCGGTGCACAGCGGGGTCCCTGCCGAGCCAGGTGGTGGCAGCACGTTAATGAGAGCCGCGGCACGCTAATGAGAGGCAGCCCAGCCCCGCGCTGGCACAGAGCAGCCCCGGCTGAGGGCGGTGCCCACAGGTGGGTTCATTTGATCATGAGACGATAAACGGACCATGGTTGGGTTATGTGGATTTCCTGAACAGTTAAACAAACACTATCGGCTCTCCGTAAGTCACGTACCTCCCATCCCTACAGAAAGCGTAGCATTCCCTACAGAAAGTGAAAGCATTTCGAGAAAGGTCGCTTAAGGTGCATTTATAGCATAGAAGCATATTTTTATTTGGGTGTGTTCAGGCAGCAGCTGATGCAAGACTGGGCAGCACACCTGATTTCAGCACATACCAACCCTATCTGAAATGCCTTAAAAAATGTCGCTGGCATAAACTGCTTTATTATTTTAACCTTAATATTTATAAAAACTAACTGCAGTAGCCAATGTCAAAATTAAAACATGATACAAGGGAATAAGCAAGTTGTTGACACTAGCTTGGTTTTATCAAAATCAGAGGCAACAAGTAAACAGGGAGAAACAAAAATCTTTTTTTTTCTCCAGTAAGATCATTGATCGAGGCCATGAAGCTACTCTGTACATGTTTCTTTTTCCTCCAACAGTCTCCGCATTAAGTTCTCCAAAACAAATTACTCCAAATGTAGAGAGCACAAGAAGGTACTGATTTGGATATAGGCTATAAATATTTTTTAATATAGGTCTTATTAAAGGAAAAATGCCAGCTTTAGTTGTGGCATGCGTGCACGTACATTTTATCCACATACGCAGTTTAGAAAGAAATGGATAATTCACATAGATGGATAGGTAAATTAATTTCTCAAATTCTCCAGATAGATAGTTCTAAAGATCAATTACATAAATCCTAAAAAAGATTACTTCTGAAAGATTTTCAGAAAATCTTAAAAAGCTTCCTCAAATAACGTATTTATTTTATAGGACAACACAAAAGGAAATGCCTACTTGAAATCTTCATTCTAAAAACTACTCCATTTATCATGAATGTAATACAAATGTATGTAATTTTGTCCTTTTCCCAGCACAGAGAAATTAAGCAAGTAATGGCAAATCAATTTCAACGAGATCTAAGCGAATTATTTGTAAATTATCATTTACTTTAAAAGTGCATTTTTGGGTAAACAGAAACATTGTTTCTTAAGGTGAGTTCAGTAAATATCAGTCAAAAAAGGAGACAAATCTAAGTGTTTTCTTTTCCAAAATTTACCTAATTCATGCATTCTATTTTAAGTAATGTGAAGGTGTTAAAAAAAAAAAAAAAGGCTAAAAACCTGGAAATTGAACAAAGTATCTTCTTTAGCCAGGAACAGTCTCTCTTCCAAGGCAGCCAGGGAACTGAAAAAGCTATCATCATTGCGTAAGTGCCACAAAATAAATAGAGTGATTTCTAATTGATGAGAACATGCAACTGATCTGTGCTTATTCCACACATGCCCCTTCCCCACCTTACAAAGCTGGTTAACTCACTGTTTACCAAACATTTAGCGATTAATCTCCTTCAGAGAACTCTTCAATCTCCCCTCCCTTTTCTGGAGGGGCAAATCCTAGCGCTTGCTTGCTTTCTCTGGCTAATAAATATTTAATCATTCCACACAAAGTGGCAAGGCTTGAGCCAGAAGAACATGATATGTGATAGTAAAGGGCTCTCTCTGTGTAGGTTGCTGGTTTGAATTTTACATTCAGAGATAGGTGTTACCATTCAAATCTCATCAAGGGGTGATACCCTTTATTTTGCTGACCATATGTGTGTGTGGCTAACGTAAAAGGTATACTTGAAGATCAAGCCCTCACTGATAGGCAGGGCAACAATTAAATTATGGATGTTAATATGGTTTAGTTGTGATCTGTTGCCTAATAGAGGTCCCCTGACTCTTGTGAAAATGTAGTGAACTTTGGGAACACTGAAAGTTGGTTGTATTTTTATGCATTTAGTAATGTTACTAATAGCTATTTAGGTATGTAAACACTTCAGGAACTGAGAGTTTGAGAATTAGGTGTTTACAGTAAATGGTTGCCTAAATGGCTTCCAATGTCCTTTTGTAAATTAGCCTCTCTCTGTGAACCTCACAAAACTTGCAACATATGAGGAGGTCAACAGAGAGGTTCAGCAGCACATCATGTTTACATGGATGATGTTTATGTTTCAGCTCTCTGTCATCTGATGGAACTGATTAGATAATATTGGTAACATTAATGTAGTCACAAATCGTTAGTAAAGATGTTTTCACTGTTGAAGACTTCTTTTAAGTATGCTACTTAAGGATATTTATCAGTGAGACAATATCAGTAAGACAACAGCACATTAAGGCTGTGTGAGTTGTAAAGAGCAGAATATCAGACACAATAAATCGAGATCTTTAACAATGAAGCATAAGATGAGAAGTGGGAGTTCTTCCATTACATTTCAGAAGACAGTAAAGAGCTAAATTTATGACTTAAGTGGTTCTCCATTTAACAACATCTAAGTAATCATTCAATGACCTAAATATGGAGGCTACTTTAAGGAAGAGAAGTTTTGTGGGCACAAGAAAAGCAGAAGATTACAGTACAGTAAAAAAAGCAAAAAGTAAAAAATGTAAGTAGAAAAGAAGTAAAACAAGAAACAAACAAATGCTGAAACTCCAAATAGATGAAATTCCCTACTCATCTGTGGCTTGGCTTTCGATTTCCAAATGAAGACTCATTGATCATAGCAAATTCACTGCAGGATCAAAACATAAACCAAACATTTTTTGCTCAAATTGTGGCAGAAGAATTCTGGAAGAAAGCAAAGATTGAAAGAGCTTTCACTCAAAAACAAAGGAAGGAAAATGCAAAAGGGTACGTCAGCATATTTTTCTCCAGCTAGTATGATCCACCAACTCAAACATATTTTGGATTAGAAATTTTTGCACTTCCCATCACCTTTCTATAGAATACCCTTCATTTGATTTCTGGAACAGTTTAGTTTGTTGCCCAGTTTAGTCATATTATCTATCTTGATGCTGAAAACCATACTTGGGAATACCCTGTTGTATTTTCTGCTATCCTCCTTGCAAGCCAGGAAAAACACCCTAATATCTTTGGAGTCAGACAAAAGATATCAAGGATATGTAAAACTTGAAATAGAAGGGGATTGACAGAATAATTTGTAGGGGATGATGAGGTAACCATACTAACTTATAAATGGTTTGGACTAAATAGTTCTATCCATCTGAAGTATAAAGGACTAGGCCTCTTTTTCTCTAAGCTTCACTTTTGAGTGCTTACTGGAGTGTTTTCAGGTAAGCTCCAAATAAACGGGGAAGAGCTGCTTAAATGGACGAGAAAAAGAGTAAGCTCTGCACACAGTCAAGAAACAGAGCAAAACCACAGGACCATGACTACTCACACAAACGCACAGAGAGATGAAATGGAAACAGAAGAGACATAAGGAAGGAGAGGATAATATTCCAAACTTCAAATAGTTCAGAATTCTAATAAAGAAAAATGCCTATCACTTCGATGTGCATTGGCTGTAACTAAGAAAGAACGGAGGAGGTAAAAAGGTTGGAAAGCAGTGGTGTTTTTGCATAAAAGAAAAAGACAAATGAGAGAGGAGCATGAGAAGTAATGCTTGTGAATATTTCAGAAAAACCTAACCTTTTAATGTCAGGTACTCTCACTATGCTATTTTTCTAGATAAAATATCTTGAATTTTTGCATTGAAACACATTGTCTATAGGTTGATCTACTGAGCCTAAAATAATTAAATAAACTGAAAAAATTAATAATTAGAAAACACATGATGTGCTTAGGAATAATTACAATCATACTGCTGGAGACTCCTATACAAATGTATTCTTTCTCCTAGCTAGGGCTGCAGACTGAAACTCTGGCAGGAAAGGAACAGGAAATAGGCAGCTAATTTATGCAGGGAAGTGAGGTCTGCTTGCTGTTTTTTTTAGAATCTGAAAGGTTTTAGGACAGAAAGTTAAAGCTACTTTTTCAATTAATTTTTTTTTTTCAAATCAATATTGCCTTTTTATGTATCATGAAAAGCCAGAATTAACACATGATATAAGGTACTGAGTGTTTAATAACGGAATACGTGACATACTGGAGAATAATTTCCATCCTATGTCTGATCTGTGTTTGCATTTATCAGTGTTAGGCTATGTGTACATGGAAGTCCATATTCCACAGTATTGCATAGGGCTGAATGCTTCCCTGGTTTACAGGAGCTAGTGATTAGACACATTGAATTACCATTCAAACCTCCCTTAGCCTATATTAAGAGTGAGCCATATACTTACACTGGACATATTTTTGAAATGTCAGAAACTACCCAGAGAGATGTCTATTAATGTGTGACTCCTGTCCAACCATCCATTTCCAATTCCACTCTTTTTTTTTTTTTTTTTCCCCCTGAGAGCTGAGAACTGTATGGTGAAATGATATTCCTTCTTCTGATGCTATATCTTGGCTTGGAGGTCCTGCCATTTTGGAAAATCAGAGATCCACCTGAAGAATCTGCTTTCTCCTTCTCCCCAACCATCACAACAAACATGCTGTTATATAAAAGAAAGATACATGCCTTTCCCTGATGGTGAGGAATCACAGAGGACGTAGTGACCGTGAAAAAACAGGCGGCTGTAAAAGCAGCAAGTGCCCTGACAACGTTGCGTGGCTTGGATTTCACGTTAAAGACAATCCAGCTCATGCCAAGATGTGGAATTGACAGCTTCTTCTGTGCCCGACAACTGACCCCCCCCCACCTCCCCAAAGGGTCTCGTTTTTCTTCTTGTAACTGACTCTGTAACTCACATTATGGAGTGGGACTAATTGATCAGGATTTGTGCTTATTTTCTTCTGGTGGATTATCCTGGAAAGCTCTTATTTAGATAAAGGTGTGTGTTGAATGAAAAAGCGGGATGTTGTGGTTTAACCCAGCAGGCAGCCAAACACCACACAGCCGCTCCGCTCACTCATTCCCCCCCCTGCAGTGGGATGGGGGAGAGAATCAGAAAAAAAAAAAAAAGTAAAATTTGTGGATTGAGATAAAGACAGTTTAACAGAACAGAAAAAATAATAATAATGATGATAGAATATACAAAATGAGTGATGCACGATGCAATTGCTCACCACCTGCCGACCAATGCCCAGCCCATCCCCGAGGAGTGATCATGGCTCCCTGGGCAACTCCCCCCAGTTTATATACTGAGCGTGACATCCTATGGTATGGAATACCCCATTGGCCAGTTGGGTCAGCTGTCCTGGCTGTGCCCCCTCCCAGCTTCTTGTGCACCTGGCAGAGCATGGGAAGCTGAAAGTCCTTGACCAGTGTAAGCACTACTTAGCAACACCTAAAACATCAGTGTGTTACCAACACTATTCTCATACTAAATCCAAAACACAGCACTATACCAGCTACTAGGAAGAAAATTAACTCTATCCCAGCTGAAACCAGGACAGGGGATGTCACAATAGACATATCTGGATTTGAAATAAAGTCATAACAAATACAGCCAAAAAAACCCCCAAAAAACCACCCATCCATCTGGGGGAAGGGAATTCAAGGCAAGATTTTTAAAGGTATTAGCTCCTGTGGAATTTGATGTGTACTATCTTTAAAAGTCTTGCCTTCTTTATCCCCAAATTCTTTTGTCGTTGCTTGATTATTTTACAGGTGCTGGATATGCAGATTTGGATACCAGTTGTACTATCTGTATTTGCTGTATTTTATCCTTCATACTGCCAAAGGCCAATGATTTGCAGCTGAGTATGAAGTAAAATTTGATTCTCCCTGAAACACAGCTGAGAGGAAGGGAGCAATGAGCTATGCTCTTGTTTATACAAGTAAGATAAGAAAAACTGCTTTCAGTTGACAGCATGCTGTATACTGATACCATTACACTCAAGGAAGAATGCATTCCCTGCAAGTACTTTGAAGTCAGAATTTCAGACACACAACTTGGTAATACAAACATAAGCAACAGCAAAATGTTTTATTACTTGGTCTGGCGCTCCTTCTCATGCTGCCAATATTGCTCTCTTGGTTGGGTAACCATAAAACTAGTTCAGAAAGATCACCCAAAACTGCCTCCTGCATGCAACAACTCAGGAGGGTTTTTTGCATGCTGGTGCCTTGGATAAGAAACCGAATGGAGGATAATGAAGATGAGTAATAGGAAGAAAAAGGAAAAAGAAAAACAGTAACAAAAAGCAGGCATATGCAGGAACTGAGGAGAGGAATGATAAAAGACATTAAATCTATGGCAGGATGTAGTTTCCATAGCATCATACTGTACTGGGAGACGACAATATGTTAAAGTGTATTGGCTTTAATTGTAATTAACAGAAAGCATTTAAGAAAATTACTTAGTGTCATTATATCCTTCCCTGCTTAGGGCTGGCAGCTGTCTCAGCCCATTCTGTAATTTCTTGCATCTGAACTCATTTCTGAAGCCAAAGACCTCTCCCTCGGGAGGCACTTTGTGCCCACTGGGTCTGCACTGAGAAGTCTCTATTTTCTTCTCCCCAAGCAGAAGAAAAACTCCCAGTTATATTTCCCTTCTTATCTCTGGTGTCATGAACCAAAGGGTTTTGGCATCACTGTCAGATTTAGACACAGACTTACACACTTCATGCCCTCAGTCCATACAGAGCTTGAAACATTACCTAATGAGGTACGACTGGCCTCAGGAGTCACAGCCTCATTGACCGGCATCAACAGAGTAGAAGAAAAGCCATTTAACTCCGTGATGAATCCATGGGAGGTGCCCAGCCAAGACCATCCTCTCGCACCACTTTTTCACAAAAAAGTTGAGAGTGAACAACTTCAGATACTTTCTAGGCATATTCTTTCACAGACATGCCTGCAAATGCTTCTGCAGCATCCTCCAGATGTTCTTCCAGCCAATTCTGGAAGAAACGCAAGGGCTCACCAACTGCTCAAGACGTGGGCAAAAATCAGCAGCTTGCCTTGCTACAGCCTCTGTAAGGAAAGGAGATGCTGCAGTCTCCCTCGCTGTTTTGGAAAGACGGGAGGGGACCGGCAGCCGCCGGGGCAGGCGCAGTGCCCGTCCCGGCTGGCTGGTGATCACCAGGGCTGGTGCCCAGGGCTGTGCTGAGCCTCGGTGCGTGCTCCCACCTGGTTTCTTTTCTCTCGGGTTTCCCCTGAAAGGGATGAGTCTGACTGAGCTGGTGCCTGCAACAAGCAAATACCGAGCCTCTACGTCTCCCCTCCGTGGCAGTGTCTACCACCACCTGTGTGGATGTCCCTGCACTCCAGCCCCATAACCGGTGGGTTGTTACTCTCAGATAACGTGTTCAGCTGGGGCAGCAGCCTGGTGCCCGCGGTGCCTCATCCCGGATTCCCCACAACAGCATGCAAATAGATTAATGCTCTTACAGCCCTCTCACAAGTTTTGGAGGTAATTGTTCCCCTCCTCCCTCTGATTTTAAGTGTAATCGCTGTAACTAATTTGGTACTGTAACTTGGATAGTGTTAGCAATTAAAATTACTATATGGGATCAGGAGATAAACTTGGAAGTGTGAGCAGGCTGAATTTGCCAACTTTCGACACTTTAGGCCTCCGTAAATTGGCTCACTAGTATTATGCATTTTGTAATTGTTGTAAAACACATTCAGGAAGGTTTTTAGGCTGTGCTTATTACGACACATAGTAATGCCACTTTGACACCACTATCACACCGTATTATATATTAGATATATAACTAATGATTATGCAAAAGAAGGTTATTCATAACTTTTAGTCAATTCTTGATTAGTAAGGTGGCTGTGTTATGCGTAATAATAGACCAAATGTTTATCCTGAGCAGTCATTGTCCAATACTTGCACAACCCTAATCTAAATTCCAGGAAGGACCATCCATAACAGCAAATGGGAAATTAACACCAGAAGTTAATGGCTATTGAAAATTTTGTATTCTTTTGAAGCTTAGATCATATTTTAAAATGGAATCAAAAAGAAGGACATCATGGCAAAATACGACAAAAAATTATTTTAAAAGCCAAAAATCCAACACTACCTGTAAAGTGAAGGAACATTTGTTAGGGGAACCCTTGCACAGCATTTGAAAGCACAAATACCAAGATTTATTCCTTTTGATGTTACTGAAAGGTGAGAATTACCATATAGAAAAGGTAAGAATTGACTGGAAGAACATCTGGAGGATGCTGCAGAAGCATTTGCAGGCATGTCTGTGAAAGAATATGCCTAGAAAGTATCTGAAGTTGTTCACTCTCAACTTTTTTGTGAAGTTTCTCAGTGCTGTATTAAACTAGCTATTATGACCAGGGGCAACATATTTTAATTAGCTTTGGTTTTTGTTATGTCATATATTCAGTGTATTTGAGAGATGATGGATTGAGACTCTGGAGCAGGAGATCCTCTCTCCATCTTTCTGTGAACAAAGTACAAACCTGCTCTCCTGTCAATGCCAAAGCCTTCCACGCACCCAGAGCAGTCAACTCCTAGTCGTGTTGTTCACTTTGATACAGAAACACCATACATAAATGTTGCTTCAGGAAAGTAACGGAAATTGGAAGGAAAAAATAAATGGCTTGTTTCAGTCAGAACTCACTGTAGTAGAACAGAGAAGTGGAAAAAAGTTTCCATTTTAAAGTGTTAATTTGGAGTGAATAGAAAGAAGGCAGCAGGGAAAAAAATGCTATCCACAACTACTATGTGGCAAACACTACCAAATCCAAATACTGAAAATTTCAGGGGAATAAGACCATAAATAAAGAATGCTATTACTGTCACCTGGACTGACCACTTGCATAACACCAGCCAAAAAAAGCCTAACCCACAATTCCTGTGCAGAGCCTACAACTCTGTCTCAGGGTTAAAATATATTCAAGTGATGGAAAATCCATCTCATGCTCAGGTAAGCTGCTCTGAAGGCTGGTCACACTGTTAAAGCCTTTTCCCATACCTTTAGTGAGAATTTCCTTGTCACGAATTTCCTTCCATAGCTTCCATGCTACGAGGGATTTCATAGTGGTTTTTTTTCTAGATTAAAGACGGATCAGCTATCAGAAATCTTTTCACTATTTAAGCTGTGCTCACCCCCTAACCTTTTTTTATTTTTTTCAGGGGGGGAGGGGATAAACTGAATAGCTTAAGTCCTAAGCTGCTTAAGAGTTTCTAAGCCTCTTACGGTGAGGTATATTTTCTAAAAACTGAACTCCTTTGCAGCTTTTTTCTGACTAACCTCCAAATTTTCACATACTTTCTGAAATACAGATGACAAAACCAGACACAGTGTTCCACTAACTGCTTCCCTTATACTTTTTACAGAGGAAACAGGACTACCTGGTCCCTACAATCTTGCAATAGACCAATCGCCCTGCTTCTCCAAGGACTTAATTTGACTCTCAGCTAATGGGGTGACCCCTTATACTGGGTTCTCATCTTTAGTCATTTCTTCTAAGTCTCACTCATTTGGGCCTGGATAATTAGTACAAACTTTGGGCCAAGCACAGAGAAGTTATACAGGAACAACCCCCCCGACACTCCCCCACAAATACAACCAGTAAATTCAAGAGTATCATGAAAAAGAGTTTTGTCCTCTTTTCTGCTGAGTGCCCGAGAGCCCACAGTTAGGATCCTGGGAAGCTAGCTAGCTGTCTCACTTGGTAAAACAACCATGGTTATACTACCATCAGGATCATGATGCCATCATAGGGTGTTTCAGATAAGCATTTTAAAGAATTACTCCTTTAGGATTTTTTTGTTGGTGGATTGAGGATTTGCTGTATTGACACAGTGCGTTGTCACAGTGCGTGACACAGGATGCAAAAAAATACTACACGTAGAATAGTACGATATATTTTTGAGCAAGCATTGAATAAACATCATTGTTCAATGAAGGCACAAACTCCATGGGATAATCCTTCTCCTGTAGCATTTAGTGAATCAAAGCATGTAAAAAATGAAGAGATACTAAAGAGGAAAGAACAAGAGAAGCAATTGTTGGCAAAAAAACCAAAAAAAGATTAAAAACTCATCTATCAAAATATTTTTAGATTGTTTCTTTACAAGAGCGAATGATTATATGAGACAATGAGTTTAGAGCAGTCCATTAGCCAACACTGAACACAAGGCCATTGAGACGTACTATTCCCCACTTACTTACACATTCAGAGGTTGCCAGGCAGGCCACTGTGCTTTTGCCTTGATGACTGTTAAAACCTCATCGCTCTGTGAAGAGACACAAAACAAGAAAGTGATTGGTACAATTTTTCAATGAAAGTAATACGATTTACAGCAAGAAGTAAGAGGTACTAGGTCAAACTCTGCCTCCAAATTCTGACTATGAGAAATTGGCTTTGTCCTTTTTGTTATCTGAGCACCTCGTGTCCTCAGCTGCACAGGGTTCCCCAAGGAGCCTATATGAACGCAGGAGGCAGGAGCAGCAAGCAAAGGCAGTCAGACCTTGGGCATAGTCTCTTTCTCTTCTGCAGGAACTGAAGCGAGCTTAAAAGACCAGCAGCAGTTCACAGACCATGTTATTTTTGCATCATGAGCTGAAGGGAAAGCTTTCAGAGTGGTGCACTGTGATAAATATAACAGGTGTATATATATATATATAAAAAACAGATATAATATAACAGGTATAAATAAGAAGATCTTTGCATTGGGGAAATACCCCAAACCAATATGACCAAACTGAGTTCGTTCTGGTAACACTATCGCAGAGAGATAACTGTGCTGTATCCTGGGCTGTTAGTCCACATGCAGTAGTTCATTAGCAAAACGTATATCTTGGGCTGTTGATTTTGTGACTCTCTGACAATCCCTGTGGCCTGAGGAACTTACCAGGCTAAAGCAAGCAAAGACAGAAAAATTGCTCTTAATGCGTTACAGATCCATGGGCCAAGAGGCAAAAACTAAAGGCTGCTGCTCTAGGCAATCTAACACACCCTGTGAGCATGTATGATGTATTATTTATTATCCTCATATATGTAAGGATGTAAAGAGTCCATGGTGGATGCACTGCAATCTCCTCCAAGTAAAGCCATTGATAACACTTTCTCTTTGCTCTTCATTTACTCACGTAAAAATTACAGGGTGAAATATAGCACCCACCTATGGAAGCCCACAGTGTGGCAAAGCATGGTACAAAGACTATTTCCTAAAGTCTGCAGGAATTCCTGCATCAGCAGTTCTAAACTTTGTATTGGTACAATAAATCCAGGACAAAGGCAGGAGACCGTTAACAAGGCTCTGATGCTCAAAAGACATTTATCACACTTTTTTAGGAGCATTTTCCCCATCTCCCTTAGGAATCCACCCCAGTAATTTGCCTAGAGGAACACAAAGTTCACAACTCACTCTCATGATTTCTACTGTCTTTTAAAAGTATTTCCCAATTAGACTAAGAAATCCACCTCATACATTACCAGTAATTGACACTTCCAACAGCGCTGACCTTTCAGTTTAGTGATAATAGTTCATTTTCCTGCTTGATAGCAATAGTTCCAATACCCCAAACTAGCTCTAGTCCATATGCACCCCCTGTTTAAAGAAAACAATATTCACTGGTTGTCTCTACCACTCTCAATATTTTCTGACTCCCTCTTTTTACTAAAGCAAGGTAATTACAGCGCTGATGGGCCCTCTCTGTAACACACAAGGTTTTCAGTCTCAGGAATACATATGTGGCATGACCTCTCCCTCAACCTGAGTGGATGGATAAGCCATTTCTTGAAAATCCTTTTTAAAAATACAGATGCTTGACCAAAGCCTATACTACATTAAATGCCCTGAGCTAATATAGCTGAAAGTCTGACTTTATAAATGCAAGTAAGTATAAAAAGATTTAATCAAACTCCCATACTACTAATGTAGTTTGAATAAAGAGAATTTTAGGATGAAAGGGAGCAATCAAACAGCACGCAGCAGAGCTATGCCAGCAGGCGAATTCCCCAGGGCAGGCCCTGGGTGAGCAGCAGCAGGCTGAGCTGCAGCACAACCCTCTCCCAGCCTCCCCGCCGGGCTGGGTGGCACCGAGCAGGAGAGATGCATCCCCTCCAGGTTCCTCTATGGCAACCTGCTTCTTACCTCCATGCCTTCAAAAGTGGAAGAGACAGCTTTCCCCTCAAACTGATTTAAAAGGAAACTGATTAAATGAATGAAGTTAAAAATCTGAAGTTAAAAGACATTGCTTGTGTTTATCTGTCAATGGAATTTGCCTTAATTTTTAATTTTCTTTTTTTCAACTTCCTAAGACTTTCCAGCCAGGCATATCTTCATTTACTTGCCTTGAGAACACCTTTGCATTCAAAATTATAAACTGTGTGTTGTACATCTCAAAGAAAGTCTGTTATGAGCATAGACGGTTACGTTTATTAAAATAATACGCTGCTTATCTAATAGAAGCCCATAATTATGTCAGTAAAATCCAAATCACTTGTGTCTGAAAGCATTTTAACATGTGCTATTCAAATTAAAAATGCATACTAAGAGTGGATGAACCACGATTAATAGTTCAGTAGTAAATGCAGAGGGAAGGAAATAAGGAACAGAGCATGGCGCATTCAGCATGCCTGAATTTTTAAGGGAGGTGAGAATTCAGACGCGAGAGCTGAATTCATGGCCACTTCCTGAACAGTAACCAAAATCAAGAGATGCAGAATCCAGCATTCTGATGGGCCTGGAACAAAAGCACACATTTTTGATACCTAGAGCTCCTTGGCAATTACACAGGATTAAGCTGCAATTTGTTTTTGCAGACTGTCATTCTAATTATGCAGTCATTTCTATCATGCAGCTTTATAATTTTTTTTTTTATTAAAAAATGTAACACCTACACTGTTATTAATGTCAGCGTATATTTACTTCTACATGCACTGATAGACAGACAGATACCTGAGCAGATATTTTGTACACTAAAGAGTTTTTCTTGGACAAGTGTTTATGCCAAGAAGATGAAATCCTGGAAAAACAATACAGTACATTCTGCTTGCCTCCTCCTTGGGTCTGTGAGGCTGCTGCCATGTGAGGTCTGGCTGCGAGGCTTTGGGCAGCCTGGGCAAGCCAGCTCCACTCGCTGCTTGTGGTGCCACCAGCCTGCATCTCTCCAGCCTCCTGCAGGGAGCAGGCTCGGGGAGCTCCTCCCGAAAAGCAGGGACCTTCCGCTGCCTCCAGCCTCTCCAGCTGACCTCCGCATTTTTAAGGGAACATGATAAACTTAAACAGCCCAGGCAAACAGCTGTTATCCACCACACAAGTTCACAGCCTTGTGAACAATCTATAGATAGAGAGCTATCTATAGAAAAGATACAGTGCTTGGATTTGCTGGCCAATCTCTTTAGCTGTAATTTATTGGCAGATGGTAAAAACTGAGAGGATATGAAATGCCTGAAGAGAAACCCACAAATTAATAATATACAACTAGCTGATATAACCCAACTGCCTTGAATAACCCAATTGCACAGACTTTACAGTAGAGGCATCAAACACCACATAATTTTTATGAATTTTAGTTAACATTTTCTTAGGGCTTGCTGTATTACATTTTTCTCTCCTCTTCGCATTCCCAAAGTTTTGCTTTTATTTTTGAAGTAAACAAACTCTCAAATTCACATCAAGGTATGGCAAAAAGAACTAGGATGTTTCACTGTTGTATGTTGCAAGTTGTCTTGTCATCATTTTTTGTATTGGCCTGGGAAGCAATGATTCCCAAGTAATGGAACTGCTAGATTTTGAAAAAGAAAACCAGATCATTTGCCCAATGATGGAGTGTCGAAACGTTACAATGTCAGAACAAGTTAAAGGGAAGGGTACCAATGCTCTTGCTTGGAGCTGCTGAAAATCCTTTACGTAAAGTCTGATGCAAACCTCTTCCAACAACAAAAGGAAAAAAACAAAAGGGAAGAAAACTGTCAAGCCCATGGCATGCCTTTGTGCGTATGGAAGTTGTCAGGGAGCAAATCTGGGACTACCTGTCAGTTGTTACAGAGATATACAGGAAAAAAGTTGCTACCCTCTTTCCTTTTCACATTGAAGGGGGTTTCCTCCTTGAGTACAAATCACAGAATTGATACTTGGGAATTTGCAATTGAGTTTTTGCTCAGCTTCTTTTGGACATATCGGTATCACGCAATGGAGTACGGGTATGAAATTCTCCCGTGAGGGGATCAGGGCATGTGGCGCCGCGCTGCACCGCCAGTCAGCCCCGGCACACCGCAGCCGCGCGTGGGCAGCTCCTCATGGGAGCAACGTGCTCTGCTCCTTGGCAACGCGCTTGCACCAGTGTGTCTCTGCCTCCATTTGCTGTGAGAACGTGCTACTGTTGATGCAGCATCTCTGCTACTCCTGTAAGTAGGAAGTCACGATTTAATAATTAAATTAGTATAAGCTCTCAGGAGTCTTCATGGTAAATCCTTTTGAAACGTGTAGCTAGGCATAATCACTTACAAAACTTGGTATAAAATCTTTGTAGAGCCTACTGAAGCCGCTTCTTCAATTTCGGTTATTAGTTCAATTATATGACTTCAGTTTCCAGTTGAAGTAGAATGAACCCTTCCCTACACGCTCAGAGCTTGCTCAAAAAGCCCAGTCGAGCCAAAGTAGTTTCTAGAATGACTTCAGTATTTTTTGGATTGTGGCCTAAATTAAAACACGCAAAAATAGCAAACAATTATCCTTCTCTCCAGATCCCCTTTCTACATTTGTGCTTCAAGCTCTGGGTGGGTGGTTGACTCAATAGCTGTTCCCTATGAAAGCACTGTCCTCCAAAAACCTAATAGTATGATTCTAAAAAGTCGATAATGTCATTCTAATGCAGACAGCCTTACTGACATTCTGAAGTTGGTAAAAACTAATCATTTACTTTACATCCATTTGTTCCTGCAATGTACAAATGAAGGTGCACATAGAATAAAGTCATTAAATGGCAACAAATAGAACCCTACGGTATGAAACCACTGCTAAATTAGATCGTTCAGCTGTGCACTTTACAAAAGATTAAAACATTTCCTCATCTTCAAGAACAGAAAGTGGGACATAGCTTAAAAAAGCATCATTGAAGACAGAATCTTATTTGAAGTCTTTCTCAACCAAGGGGATTTAAAACAACTTGTTTAAAGGGTAATATCTATTAAAATGTAATGAAAGCTTTCAGCAAATGTTTTAAGTATCGTCTGAATACCTTTAGAATAAAAGAGAGATTAGTAGAATCTGGAAAGCCACATAAACTATTTCATGTGCTCCTGTTGCTCTTTGGTAACGATGTGATTAGTATCTTTTCTGTACTGGAAGTTATTTTTATGAGTAATTTTTATTACTATTTTTATTTTATGTGTGCCAAATAACATTAGAAAATGTTACTGTGCAGATCACTTATCACTTCATAATAATGATTTGATTCAGTTCAGCTAAACAGATGACAGTGTATTATCTGACATCAAAATCAGAGTCAGATTCAATGAACTGTGGGAATGAAAAACACCTGTTTCGTGCCAGAGCTTAATTTCACTCATTTCACATCACCACTGCTTGGCATTCATTCGATTGTTTTAGAACAGAGAACATTTAATTCCTTCCATAACACTCATCTTCTTAACATCTGAATGCCTTTCTATCCACAGTGGACTTATTTTCACAAGATTCTTAGAAAGTACAAAAAGCAACATTATCCTCAATTCACAAATGATAATCCAATGTCTTCTGGAAATAAACCTACATATCTGAGTTTTAAGATAGCATCTCCACTGCAGGATCATCCTTTCCCTCAAAAAATAATTTGTTATTGAAGAAGAGAGAGATAAGGTGAGAATGAAAGGTATAATGCACAGTATGTCGTCTGTGGGGTATCAAATGCTATTAAAATGAGAATGATATAGTGCTTTGGAGGGATAGTTGGGTGCTCTTAAAAGCCAATCAGTCTTCTAGGATGAGTATAAATAGACCTTATTCCACCTCCGCCCTATGCAGACACACAGAAATCACTTTAGGATGTGAAAAGCACATGTTCAGTATCCCTGACTTCTTCAGTTCATGAAAACAGTTTCAGGCTAACAGAAGTCTTCAAAACTCCAAATGTTGGCTCCTTTTTGCTACATACACTGTACAGTTAGATGTCTTGTCACAGAGTGGTGTTAGGAGGAAACATTTAAGAGACGATGTCTCTGAGCAGCCAGGTAGTCTACGAGGAAGCCTGGCGACTGGGCACCGCAGACGAGAGGATGCTATAGCTACTCCTCTTGTGGGCGTAGTTACCTCACTCATTGCTAAAAGGACTTGACTTGGGACTGACAGCATGAAGCTCCCTTCTGAAAGCAGACACCTTTCTTGTAAACTAGGAATGGTGATAGTGTTTGCTGTAATACTCTACTAGTGTTTATACCTTTATATAGGTAGAATTTTCTACCCAGGGGTTTATGTTTACAACTGTCTTGCAACTGTCCCCACTGCTGAGTGAAAGACTGTCTGGATGGCATTGCGATCTAGTCCACTGACGAAACTACCACAGCCTGAAAAAAGGCTTCAGTTTTGGGGCCAGAGTGCAAGACTGACAGTTAGGCTACTTGCTGGAGAAGGAGGAGTTCTGAGCTCTGGACTGTGATTTTTTTATCTAATAACCACTTACTGCTAGAAAGATATTATCAGGTAAGAGGGAAGTGACTGTAATTTTAAGTACAGGTACTTAAATTCTGCTTACATTATGAGTGAGGTGTACCACCTTTGACGTCATAGGATTGTTATGATTCAATAGCATAGCTTTCCGTAGAAGTTGAATTGCATGATATTCATTTATGAAAAATTCAACTGCAGCAATACATGTGCCAGAAGGTACATTACAAGACCAGAGAAAAAGAAAGAGTTCTATTTTACCCCAATACAAATGCACACTTTCTTTCAGGTTGAGAGAAAAATAAAGACCAATCTTGTCTTTAAAGTATCAACTAACACAAAATACATGGTTAATTGACGCTCAACACATTATGGACTTCCGTGGATATTAGTTGAAATATGGCATATTTTCTCCTGGTTGATAAAATCTGTAGACATCTTGCCTACCTCAGTTTTACAGACATTTCTGAATAAAAAGGAGACTGATGTAGGCACGCTACTGAAATTTGTAAAAGCTTTAAAAGAAAAAGGAAGTAGTTGTCTGCTCTGTGGTAATAAAATATTTCTGGGATAAAAGCAGCTACGTACAGCTTTATTTGCTCTGGAGTTCATCTTCACGTAAATATACACATTTGCTTTATAGTAACCGTGAATGCGACCTCCTGTAATGCATCCTGAATGGGCACGTTTTATGAACTCCATAAGCAATCAGCCTGCTTTGAGTCCGCCCAGGTTTCTGAGGATTTCTTGTTTCTGTGGGGCATGTCAGAAGTTTCCCATAGCTATTAGCATGGTCGTTACAAAATCTTACTTGCAAGGCTACTATCGTGAGCTGGTAATGCATCATGCAACACATCTATTTTCCTGTGGGTGCAGCCAAAGAGGTTGCTGAAGTTGCCCTCAGCCTCAGTGCTGAGATGCAGTTCTGTTTAACATGCAGAGACTTTTAGATGAAAGAACGTGCAGAAGCTGTTTTTTTCCAGTTCATAAAAAAGAACCTTTCTGAAAAGGTTAAGCTTTTAGTCACAAATTACTTCATTTGGAAGGAAAAAAAAGCCCATAATTAAAGACAAAGACTTATTTCTATGATTTGATGACAACTAAATTCTGTTTAATTCTATGACTGACTTAGATTCAGGCAGATTATACTTAAAGCCAGTAGCACAGATTTGGGGTTACTTTAAGCAACAGCAAAAACACATTTCAGTCAGTGGAATTATACCAGGATTGTGTTTGCCCATTTTATTTTGACTTCTCTATGTTTATGATAGCTATTTTGTGGCAGCTGAGAAAACCACATATATTACAAGATATATAAATATGCCTGAATGGAATTCATTATTTGATCATAGTACATACAAATTCAATATTTCCCTGTACAAATAGCCATGACTTTAATTAAAAAAACTTATTTCTTTTTTTCAAATAATAGGTAATGACATTTCAGAGAATATAAAATCTGTGTTTTTCAGTTCACCAAATATGAAAGTCTGGGGGAACCTCCAGGCTTTTAATGAAGTCCACTCAATTACAAAAGCGCTATTTTGGGGCTGAGATAGATAAAGAAATACTGTTGGGGTGCAACTGAAAGCAAATGGAAGGGAAGACAAGCATTTAAATCCAATCCTGAATTGTTACTGTCTGAACAGGTCCCGTTTCAGGAGAGCAAGTAACTCGGTGCTTCAGATAGTCCCAGCCTAATCACTGTGCTGTACAGGAAAGCTTTCCTGAACTGGATACTTAGCAATTTTGTATTCACTTTCATAAAGAAACACCTCTCTGTTAGATAATCAGGCTGAGAATTTTCCCAAAATGTGGATATTGTCCATATTTTCTAGAAAATATGGAAATATGTGTTAAAGCTACAATTTCGGGATGATGACTGCACAGATGCTAGCTGACAATGCACATTTAAAATATCTTTTAAAAGGGAATTATAATTCCTGATTTTGTTAAAAATTACTAGGACAGGATGCAAAAAGAAGTATGTTCGTTGTTACTCTCAGTATATATCCCAAAAGCACCGATTCACTTTGCATTAACAACCTTCTGCATTACCTGTCCCACAGGATTTTCTTTCAATGAAGTGGTTGTTTCAGGAGGGGAATGTAGGCTGAAATTAATAACAGAACTGTTGCTAATGGCAACAGTGAAAATCATATGCTCCATTTTATTTCCATTAAGGTGCAGTTACATAACCTAGGGTGTCCCAATAAAGCAATAACTCATTTTTGCATAGTATAAAGCTTAGCAGTGTGTGTTAATGAGCCCTAGGTATGCTCTGAGTATTTGAGCTCTCATTTTCTGTGGCTGAGCAGATTCTGTAGGAAAAGGATCTCCCTTGTGAATCCACTTCTTGATTGCGTGTTGATTTTCTGCTGCACATTTTGCTTCATTCTACACAGAATGCTTTGCTGTCTTTAGGACTACAGAAACATTTTGGGATCCTAAATTACTTTGCCAAAACCAAGGGAAGATCTTTTTACTACACTTAGGAATGGCTACTTTTTAAAATAGGGGATTAAACTAGATTTTGAAGCTGACCATAAGTGGCATAACTCCCACCCTCTGCTTAATAGGTTTATCCAATGCATACCCTTTTGTCCTCCTCCTGTCTTAACTTTCCCAATTTCATCAATCCTTTAGACTACACTAGCCTTTAAACCTATATCTAAGTGCTATAAAGTTACTGATTTTTTAAACTCACAAATAAGCTGGAAATGGTGAGCACACCAGAAAAGAAACGGCAGAAAAAACCCAACACAAACCAATCTCACACACCAAGGCATTCCGTGTATAGTAAAGCAGATGTATGCAACGGAATGGCAACCTGCAAGCAGCAAGACAAAAACCGCATTCACTGGAGATAAGGATAAACGTGTTTTAAAGCACTAGGTTCACTCATCAGATTCATATTCGGGTAACGACAGCATTCTTTGCTCAGCCTCCTTCAAATAGTTTCAAAACACGGATGAAAGCATTGAGACAGGTCCTTGGGCATGCTATGAATAAGTGAGTTTCAACTGCTTAAGTATCAGCAGGAAACCTCAGGAGAAGCCTGGGTCTGCTCTGAGGAACAGCCCAGAGAATGGGGACAGAGAACAATTCTGTCTTCTGGTAAATGCTGGCAGTAAGACTCCAGCTATCACAATTATTCACCCTGCTGCTTCTCTCAGACATTAGCCAAATGTAGTAGCTTGAATGGAGAAGAAATAATTATTCAGATAATAGAAAGTGATTTTAAAAAAGACCAGCAAATTAGCTCAGGAGGTGAGCTTTCCTGACCCTTGATAGTGTTTTGACAAATTAGTGTTGGGGGGGTGTGTGTGTCATTCAGAATGTACAATATAAATATTCTAAATGTGCTTTAACTGCTGTACAGAGGCAATCACAACGGCTTAATTTCCCTTCAGTAAAGATGTTGTGTCTGAGCCAGCCTTTACCATTCCTTCCAAAAAAAAAAAAAAAATCACCAAAAAACCCACCCAAAAACGTAGCCTTTAAACAAATTAAGGAATTGAGGATACTATCATGAATTATATTTTCTGTAATCTGGAAAGGAGTATTCTTTCAGAGAAATCAATGTCACATCTCTTCCTCCCCCCGTACGCTTTCAGCCATTGCCGTGACAAACGCTGCCCTTGTGGACCATTTCTCTGGCACTGTGTAGTCTCATGGTTTATGCTTTGACATTAACCTGTCTCAGAATTTAATGACCAAAACACACTGGTCTCAGATTTTGGAGAAAGTCATCTCAATCTCTGACAGGACTTACAAGAGCAGGGTTTTAAGAGGAATGTCAGAGATTCCTCCCAGGAGCGGAGATGTTGCCATTTTTCCCATCAGGGGCTGCCTGTACCACCTCCTTTCCTTGCA
Organism: Calonectris borealis; assembly: GCF_964195595.1. Lineage (NCBI taxonomy): Eukaryota > Metazoa > Chordata > Aves > Procellariiformes > Procellariidae > Calonectris > Calonectris borealis. The sequence continues at coordinate 11,735,229 of NC_134325.1, forward strand.
ACTCCCCTCCCTTTGAAAAACAGCTCAGTCTACACCGTGTGACTCGAAGGACTATCTACGTCGTCCTCCACGGAGCGCGGCTCCAGTCTGATATCCCTGATTCTGCCCCTGTACTTCAACTTTGCCTCATCTTTGCTTCTGCGCTCCCGTAAGTGAGGACAGACGGAGAGGGAAGGGCAGTGACTGCGGTACCCCGCTCTGTTGGGAGCAGATAGCTTTTGTTTTTCTCAGACAAGGAACTCTCCTGTCCTGTTCCACGTGGTGGATTTGTATACATTTAGAAACGTCTTGTTTAGGTAGATGTTACACGGAGGCAAATCCAGAAACTGAGACCGACCCAGAAAAGTTTCCTTGGTGGTACTTAGAAATTTCAGGGGCCTGAGTGAAGTAACATTGTCTCCCATCTCTGATGGTTCGCTCTGGCTCTCCAGCAGTTAGACAGCTGGGAAATGCTATTACCATTTGATTTTTTTTTTTTGGTAAGCTATTTAGCACTAACTGTTCCCTCAGAACAGTGTGGGAGGTCAGATGAAGGTTATCTCCCTACCTGGTGCCCACACTACTTGTTGCTTAAAGAGCTTCAGGTATCTTTAGATCAGTTAATATGGCTATACTTTACATGTGCCATTGAGCAGAATTAATATTAGAAGAGGAATTATATAAGACTTACAGCTTTAAAAACAGTAGGAGCCGCTATTAGAGTGACATCTGCAATTGATGTAATTAACATACCAGGGAAGAGCTATTAATTCCACTGTAGAAAGTACTGTTTTGGTTTCTAGTTGCTTACTTAGAACAGCAAAAACAGAACAGAGAAATAAGAATTAAACCCTGTAGCCACAATGCTGCATGTCATCCTGTAGTAATCAGAGATAAATGGGTGATGTTGTCTCTGTAATAAGCCAGACATGAAGAAATGTGTTTGTCTTAAGAGCATCTCTGAAGTACCCTGGAAAATCCCTAGGACATCAAATTGATGAGTATAGCATTCATGTAGTTATTTTATGATCAGAATAGTTCTAAATTAAGGAACATAAACAGAGGCTTCTAAAAGAAGGTATTCGCCATATTGCACTGTACTTGCTTGCCACAATATTAATTCTAAAAATAAGAAAATAGTGAGAAACAATCACTGCAGTGAGGTCAGGATAAATGTAAGTATTTTTATTTTAGCTGTAAAATACCAGTAACTGGTAAGGACACACCTTAAAGCTGTGTACCTAAGTGTACTGCTAAAAATGCTTACTGTGATGTACATCCCTTGCTATTTCCCATGGTTGTTTTGAAATTATGTGTACACTGACCTATTTATATGCTAATCTCTAAAGCTTATGTGCTGAAGTTAGGTTTAAATTTTAGAGTTTAGCTGTTAGTCATGTTATCATGAAATGACACAACGCATTATTATGCCGTGAAACAGGCATTTTGAATATTCCATGACATGTTCAGAGCCAAAAAAAGCACACTTCTCATTCCAGTAGTAAAGCACATATTTTTGTTGTGATCATCTCATTTGTATTCCTTTAGGCTTCTAATAAACTCTTTCTTTTCTAGTAACTCCGTAATCAGAATTGTACAGTATTAGAATTGTGCTCCATTCTTTTAAATCAGGGATACTGTGTATAGATATTTATTTTTCTTCATCTTTTTTTTAATCCCCCTTGAGTCCCCTCTCATACTAGACTCCTGCTGGGGGACTTCCAGAAGAACACGGAACACAAACATCCTTCCCTTCTTTATTTGTACAAAAGTAGCAGGCCAGACTGGTCCCCACTGAAGTCCTAATTCCAGGTGTTAAGCTACTTTATTAAAATAATTTACTGTCTCTTAAAATAAAATTAGGTTGTTTTCTTTTTACTAATCTCTAAAGAGATTAGAACTGCTCTGTTATTGCAGGGCAAACTTCCAAAGTGGTTAATAATCAGAGCAGCAAAGCATAGTAAATGCCACGTCTCATTATGAAGTCGGTGCTTGGGCTCTATTCACTGCAGTAACTTTAAAGATACGTCATTCTTCCTAATCAGGATGAATGTTTTTAGCGTTCATGTTTCTAATGCAAAAGCATGCAAAATTCACAGGGTCGTTCCGTCTTGTCTTCTCCTGACACTGCAATTGTACACTGAAAGAAACTGATGGAAGTGCTCGCTTACAACAGAATTGCTGAGTTGTTGCACCACAGTAGCTACTGACAGACTATTAAATATGCAATTACTGTGGCATTCTCTAAAGTCTGATGAGCCAATTAATAGCACTTTGTATTTTCATGGCACCTTGCCTCAAGGAATTTAAAAATGCTTTTAAACAATAATTAAGTTCTAGAGCTCTCCTGTAAATCATTTGCACCACCATACAGACACAGAAACTACGGCCAAGTTAGTAGACCAAATAAACCACTTACAGTTCAGAAAGTTTTTTTCCAAGCATGTTCACTGACTTCCAGCACTATGATGATACAACAACACGCCTTGCAAGAAATAAGGCTGACAGTCATACTGCCACTGCTCTTATGTATAACTCTGAAGAAGAGACATCTGCTAATCCACAAGTAAAGGTGGGGACACCAAGCTTTCTCTACAATACTGAATGACTTGATGATCCACCTTCTGATAATCTAAGTAATTACGTACAAATATGGCAACATCTACAATCTGGACTGTCAATTTGAATTTGTGGTTAAAACATTAATTAATCCAGCAAGCATGATCAAGCTATGAAATACATTAACTGCATTAACTTTGTAACTAACAAACAGGTAAAGATAATCCATGGCTCAAACCACATCTTTCACAAAACCCCAACCCATGTAAAACCAGCCTAAAAGGCATGCTGTAAACCAGGCCCTGAGCAGGCATGCAGTTGGCTTTGAAGAACAAATGTGTGTCTTTCCAATATGCACCTGACTAGAATGGGCTTATAAATGAGGACACTTGTCTAAGGAAGATAGCTGAGAATTTTGAACAATTCCTTTCCCCTAATACCATCTATAAAGCTAGAAGCTTGTTATATCTCATCTTGTTCTGGAATCAGTGCATTATAATTTATGCTTGAAAATAAGTATATCACCTCTCCAAAAAAATTCTCTCAAACTACTAATTCAGCCTCATCCGTCTCTACCCCAGTCAGAAAGCAAATGACCTTTTGCCACTCCGTCCAGTCTTGACAATTGTAATGTCAAAACTAAGTTTTCTGTGCACCAAAAGACTTCATACAGTGCTATCTGCTGTACCAAAAACCAAACAGAAGTAATAACGTTTCACAGGAGCTATGTAAAGGAAATAAAAAATAAAATATATTGTGCCCTAGAAAGAAATCACACAGTCAAGAAAAAGGGAAATCCAATCTCCAGTAAGATATATTCTGATGGTCAGGAAAACCTACAAAATACTTTCGAAGCCTGAGAACTAAGATCCAGTACTCTCTGCTTATGAACAGTTCCTGCTGTCTCACATGGTCTATCTCTTCCCCACCACCCAGCTGTATAATTAATTAACCATAGTCAATGTTCAAGCTTTAGAATTCAAATTTTGAGCATTATCTCTTCCTGTAAACTTTCCTCCTGTCAGACAAACATTTGTAAAAAATCTGGGAACCAAACCCAGTACTACTGAGCCAAGGTTTAATGCTCTTAACCACCCAGCTTCAATTTCTCCAAAACGTTCTGCTCATTTGATAGATGAAAACAAACCTCTTTCTCACACAAAGATCTGAAAAGATCCCAATTGCTCACAGGCTCACACCTTATCAATTGTTCATTTTCTGAGTCAGAGTTGCTCTATGCAACAGGCAAGCACATTTGCAAATGCAGATATTAGTCATGAATAATGTTAGTTTATTCTCAAATAACTGAATTATACAAAAGTTATGACTGTTTTTGCAAATGCAGATATTAGTCATGAATAATGTTAGTTTATTCTCAGATAACTGAATTATAAAAAATTATATGACTGTTTTTGAAGCCCATACTACAAGCATGGCCAGGTGAATCTGAATTTAACACTTTATGAGATATGATCAGACTACAGAAGTAATTAAAATGTTTTTTCTTTCCACCTGTTTTACATATAGTTCTTTGCACCTTACCCAGATAGAGAGACTTCTAAACTGTTCTGAAGACCTCTCTCTTGCTGATGAGGAATACAGTCCTGATTGTATCGGCCTTTCTCAAAGACTGTTCTCTTAATCACTGCTTCCTACGGCTCCACAAGAACTTACAAAAAGCCTTAAACATTCACAGTTTCTTTTTACTGCTTTCAGGTCCACATTTCTACTGATTTGTTCTGCACATTTCTTCTACAATAAGCATTATTGATCCCATGTGGCTGCATGCCTTTCATTTTTGTGAACTAAAATCCAACCATCTTATTGATTGCAGCTGCTTTTAAATACACTTTGGTGTCAGCAGTGATTTACTTTTTAATTACATTATTTTATTTTAGATGAGTGGTCCTATTGTTTTCTTAACAGCTGCTTTAAAGGCAGTGCTCAAATAAATGAAACCTCAGCATCTGAGCAAGGAAAACAAGTTAATTCACAATTCCTTAATAAAAGAATTTCCTACAATAACATTCTTGATGAAAATGTCGCCACACTTCCTGAAGCTTTTACATTTTAGCATGATGATTAAGGGAGTCATTTACTTGAAGTATGTCCTAGTTCAGCATTCTTGGGAGATTCCTGATAAAAAGACCAGCAGGGACAGTACAAAGATAAGATTATTTCTGTCTCTCTTCCAAAAGCCTGAGAGACTGTTTTACCGGTTTTCTATTTCAGCTGCAGAGAAGTTCTGAATCCAATGCTCAGTAAAATTAAGGACTAGGGATTTGATCTTAGTAGAAGGTCCATTTTTGCCCTCTGATATGTGTACGTAATTTCTGTTGTCTGCAGGAGCACATTTATGCTGTATGTGGGGCAAAATTGAGCATATAGGTAAGCCGGTATTTCTCCAGGGAGAGATTATAATCAGTAAAAACAAAAACATCACAATCCATTGCAAAAATGTACTCTCTGCAATGGAAATGTTAAGCACGAAAACATTTGTGAATGTGGAAGGTACAAGTTTATCCATGTTCTGTTGAGTTGATTTTAACCAGTATTTCTTGAAAAAATGTCCTGGGAATGCAGGATGTATATTGTTTCTTTGACACACACATGAAGCATCAGATATTAAAAATATTTATGTAATCTTATCAAATATTTGATGCACTTTCATTAGACTGAAACATTATAACCACAAATGATAAACATGTCCACTAGTTTCAGATCAGGTAATTGCTCTCAATTTCTATGCTACTGGCCACTACTGATCTGGTTGAATGAAGCACAGGGAATGGTACATTTTTGTAACAATATTTTAGTATAGGATATGCAGAATTGAAAAGTAGCCATAATAACCGTGGCCCACAATTCCTTCTGATTCTATGTATTTGCCAAAAAAAAAAACAGTGCAGTGCAAGGCTAACTTTATAGTGTGTGATTTTTTTTTCTTTTTTTTTCTAGTTACATTTATCCTTCTGAAAGTCTTTTTCTGTTCCTTGCAGCAATCATCTTCAAAAGAACAGAGAGGAAGGGAGAAGGGGAAGGAGCAGATGTTTTAGGCTAATGAGCAAATAACAAAGTAGTTGCCGTGGGGGTCTTAACATTACTTTGAATCTGGGCCTTGTTTATCCAATACTAGAAATGTGTTTGGTTGCTGAAAAAAATGTAACAATTGGTCGAGATCATTTTTCAAGGAGCAGTTTGCAACCCTTGTCCTCCTATGCCACCGAACTCTGAAGGAGCAGGTCCAGGAAGAAGCCAAAGTGGTCAGCCCTGCGAGACCACCCCAAGAGAACATTAATAACCAGTGTCTCCATTTACCCATTAACCACAACTATGGTTGGAATTGAGTTGTGACATCTCCTTACTCTTCTGGAGATGTTCAAACTGTGGCTGCCCTCCTGCTCTCCTTGTAGCCATGTTCAGAACAGCGATGATCTGGTTTTAGATGTTTTCTGACTGCTTTTAAAGAGCACACAGCTATGTACTGAAAGTAGAAAAAAGCCACAGATAAATGCTAAACATGTAGTCATTCAATTTTGGGTCTAAAGTCTTCCTTTTGGAGACGAATATTTATCTGCTGAAACTGAAAGCTTTACGAGCATTTCTGAGGATAGAATGCAACTTTTGTTATTAAAAACAAGAGGTTAAGCATTTGTTCCTGCTGCGATCTCTTGCTAGTGTAAGGGCAGGGAGCTCTTACAGTATTCATTAGCTCTGCATGTTTTGTTTTTTTCATCTGTGTGCTTACCTAGGCAAAGAAGGGAAGATATATTTAGGAGCTCCATCATTCTCAAGCCCACAGAAGGCTTCATGAATGCACAGTGCCAGCATTTCAGAATCTATACCCTCTACATACCACTTAATTCCATTATCTTTACTACAACATTAGCTCTGATGTGTCACAGAAATCTCTAGGGTCTAGAAATGACTTATGAATTAATTACCTGAAGCACAATCATTAAGAAAATAAATTTAAACATCATGATTTCATTTTCTATTTCATTAACATGCTGGGAAAAAAAGAACATTCAGCAAGTTTTTATGTCCACGTACAAAAATTTTTATGCCAGAACAACACATCAAAGGTGAAAAAAGAGCTTTGTGGGGATTTCAGCAAATACAGAATTTCAGTCACATGGATTTATTCTGAGCACTGTAATACCTGGTTCTATGAAGTGAGACAAACTCACCAACAAAATGTCATGGATCTTTTGGTAGTAATGACACAAAGTCAAAGACAGGAGCTGTCTCTGTGCTTGGAAAGTACCTGGAGAATTTGGGCGCTAAGCCTAATAAAATAAAATGGATGTGCTCAGCAACTCAGGTGTTAGCAGCTTTCAGGTCTTTAGAGGGTCGGACGTGACAAGGTAGTCCTTCACATGTTTCAAGTGCAAAGAACCATCTGGCTAGATGTATGAAATTTAGTTACATTTGCAATCATTATGGTTAAAAGAACTATGACCCTTTTATTATGCTACAGATCTTTCTGGATGTTCTGAACAGCTTCTAAAACTATTTCACCTTGATTCACTTGGAGAGAAAAAGAAGAAAAAGGAAACAAGATTCAGAGAGGTATTGAGGTTATTGCTGACATCTGTCTCAGAAAATTTTAAAGGGAGGGAAATAGTGGATCCATTTACCTCAAAGTGAAACCTGTGAAATATATTGCTAGGGGTTTCCATGAGTCAAAAAGGACCATTCTAGAAAGAGATTGGAAAAAAGGCATAATAATCTTCAGCCTCACAACTGGAGAGCCAGTTGGAGTGGGACTTGCCGTCAGTTTCTACCACACATGGAGAAATCCATTAGTCTAACTTCCAGATCTCACAGAAGACACGTAAATTCCCAGAAGAGACATCTAATAGGAATCACTTGGAACACACTCTTACATCCATTTAGAAATTTACGTTTGTTTGTATTTTAACATAAGGCCCCTTGGATGAACCTGAATGCCCTTGAGAAGCAAGAGGCCTATCCTGCTTCTAGAACCGCTGGTATTTAGTGCGTTTTTCCAAAAACTTGGCCTTTTATTCCAGGCTGTGAAATTGAAATGCTTTACAAGGAATTTGGCCTTGGAAAATCTAGTTCTTAAAATCACCACAAACTATTGTTATTATTAAGGTGTGATTGACGAAATTCCAAGACCGTATTAGCCTGCAATGCTGAAAGATGGGATTTTCCATTTTAGTAGGAGATAGCTTTCCTTAAAATAACTTAAGTGAAAATAATCAATTGCTTATTCATCTTTAAAGCATAATTTCTTCTGGAATACATTATAACTTAAGGACTTATTGTTAAACAAAATGCCTGAAATAATTCTCCTACCACATTCATTATACTGATTTCTGTCTGTATCAGCAGGCAGCTGATGTCTGGGTGTCTGCATAACAATCTCTTCTCAACACTGTCAACTGATCAATTAGCATGAAACCGGTTAATACTTTTTCCAGTCTTTTCTTATCCAGGCATTTCTTCTTTAACATCTGCCTGATGGTAATCCGTATTTTATCTCATGGCGGTAAAGGGCTTACTCTCATCAACGTATGTAGGATTTGAGAGGGCTAAAATTCAGTAAGAGCTTATATATAAAAATGTTTGACATTTCTAGGCTCTTTTGTAAGTGAGGGTCCCAGCACAATAAAGAATATAATATTGTTATCTGGTAAGAATTATTCATTTGTTCATTACACACACATATCTGTAGGCAAAGTTCTTGTCATAAAGTTCTTATTGCCTGATGAATGGAGAACTGACTCTTGAATTACAGCTAATTTTGTGCAGACTAATGTAGAATATAGTACTTCTAATACATTGCCTTAAAAAGAAAACAATCATGCCAATAGCTTGAGAAATTAGTTTAAAAGAACCAGATCTCTGCTTACTGAAATAATAGTGCTAGCCATTAACAGTATTTAAAAGTTAGCATTACTGTTATAATTCTGCTACTTTATATATAAAATGTAAAATCAGCTTTTCAATAATACATTTCAACCTGTGCTGTAATTCCGTACATGCATTCAGCCAATATACTGTGTAGCTTAAATACATAATTTTATCACACAGCAGTTATATATGTGAGTGCTTTTATTACTTCGTTTGTATAAATAGGATTCTGAAACCCTCTGATTACACATAAATGGTGGTATTTTAAACAATAATGAATAGTAAATGGCTGGTTTCTTTTCTGCTGTACCTCACGTAAGTGTAGCATAAATGTCTTCATTCAAGTATTTGCGTTTCTTATTTAATGTAGTAAGTTTCTGTTACAAACTGAACTTTAGCAAGTGATTGCTCCTTTTGCCATGGGAACATGGAAAACAAAGATTTGCATGCATGAAAACTGGAAGACCTAGTCAATGAAGAGTAGGTATGATTTTTAAAGAAATAAAAGCAAGATATTAATTCAATGAACACATTAATTCAGTGAACATCAAAATGATTTGCTACTACAAGCTATAAAGATGCAGCTTGTGTACACACACTTAAAATCTGCAAGTCCTAATCTAGTTTCTAACATATCCTAAATCCACAGATAATCTGTGCATGAAACAGAAGTGCAAAGATGTACTCAAACTAAGTACAAAACTGATAACTGATGCTTTAAAATAGAATCTTATCTCTCTTGATAGCATTTTTCTGGGATGACAGTCTAAGCCTGGGGAATGCCTGCTTCAGTGGGAACATGCCACCAGGGATTCAACCCACTGCTTGTCTTGACCCATCTATGGTTGCACTTTCACGATGCTCAGGCTCGGATACCTTCTCAGTGCTCCCAGTGAAGGCCAGTGTTACTGAGCTGTGATAATTTTACAAGAAAAAGAAAAAGGAAGACAAAGAAGAAACATTCCTATGCAATTACACTAATTGAATAAATGAGAAGCAAAGATTAAAATCAATATTCCAGTGCTCTAAGGCAGAGTAAGAACAGAAGTTTACAGGGTGCAGATTTCTCTCTATTGCTGATCAAAGACAACTGAAACATGGATTTCCAGGAGAAGTGGATTTGACCTGGGAGGCTTGTATAAGCACGAGACCTGTAGTGGTTACCCAAACAATAATTGTTAGCTGAAATTAACCCTGCCAAATTACACTATCTTCATCTGTGGAGCCTCATTTCGAGTCATACCAGCAGCCCTTTCAGCTTTGAATATGTGCTGTGATGCAGAATAAAATGTAACTTCTTGCTTTTTGTTTTTGATGCTTTCAATAGCATTAAAAATGCTATGTCTTCTACCTTGTCTCAGCTAATTAATATCACAAAACATGATGAAAGCACACCAGTGTTGATTCACTAACAAGATGGTATTTGGTGGGTCTGTAGCGACCTGTTGTATGCCTGTTGCAAGAACAAGCAAGTCTTTTGTTAATGAACACATTCACATCATAAGCACATCAAAATCACTGCTTTATCCTATCCTGCAGTGATTAACATTAATTAATTTTCACACATGGGAGGGCGTATGGGAGAAATAGCAATGCAACTTCATCTTCCTGTTTCAGTATTACTTCTTCTTGCCTACTGGTTCATGTGCAGTTTTAACTACCTTGCTACTCCCCTTTTCTCCCCATCTATTTTTAACATCCTGTTGTCTTTTGACTTGATAGTTGCCTAGGGCATGGATTATGTCTGTCTTACATGCCTATAAAAATATAACACATCTATGCCTAGAGGCACTGGTCAGGTTTTTAAGGCACTGCTGCAGCAGCAAAAATCAATAATACTTGGTATAACGGAAATGAATGACGGGTGTTATACGTGAAACCATTTAGGAATTAATAGCTTTGTAGGTATGGCAACAGAGTTCCTTCCAAATTCCCTTCCCTTGTCTTTGTTGATTGTCCAAAAGGACTTTCCCTGAAGGTCAGGTGATGGTTTCTCTCCGTAGGATAAATTAGTTTGTGCAGATCTCTTTGTTGCCATAGCTAGGCTAGTTTAAAGCTAGTTTGGGTATTTCTGCACTACGCTACAATTACTGAGCCGTGGGGTAGAGTTTCACTGCTCCGTGCTCATCTTTGGGGGGTACTTAGTCCCTGTCTCTCTGGTTAAACTCCTGTTGTTTTGGTGTCATCTTAGGTCACTGCGCGCTGACCACAGTGTGCCCAAAGCCACTACACTTTCAGAGGAAGCATCTTTATGTGCCTTATTCCCACACGTTCCTTACAGTTACTGGTCAACGGTACAATACGTGGTTAGGACTTTCAGTCTATCTAATCCATCAAAGCAGCTATTGTGCTGTTAAATACCAGAAACTGGGACTGGCAGAAAGGACGAGCCATTGGCACAATAATCACAAGATTTTGCCATCTCATCTAAAGCCACACCGCATGCTGCTGTCGGGAAGTACCAAGTTCTTGTCCCAGGATGACAAACACAGAGAGAAACGGGGAGATAGAGAGAGAAGCGGGAAGAAGAGATGGTATTTTGATTAAGGCAGTATGTTAAAGGACAACGTTAAGGCCATATGTTCCATGTTATTCTTTTGTTAGGGCACCCTATTATACCTTCTTAAGTGGTATTCATTGCAGAACATGAAGTCTGTTCTGAAATGTGCAAGGTACTACGAAAATCAAGGGTTAATATCATTACAGCTGGATGACAATTTTTCAGTGAAACAATACTGATTTGCTGAGGAAGAAAGAGATTGTGAAAATACGTATTTGTTTTGATGAATTCCAAAGTTTGGGCAGCTTTCCGCTGGAAATACACTTGGTTTCCCATCTAGCAATGCTTGGGAGCCTGGGATCTCATTTAATTTGCTCATGACTGGTACTTAAAAGTCTCACAAATCCAGGAGCACACTGCATATGTCTCTAAAGGGGACTCAGCTTCTTGCTCAAGCCATGACTTTTAGGTTTTTTTGGCTCCCTGCCACAGAGTTGAAATGAGGCCGATTCTTCTGCTGCAGCTCCGGGTTTCCAAGCTGCCTGCTGTGTGTGCTGCCTGTTGGCCGCGGCAGCTGCCCAGACTGGGGAGCTGGGGAATCGTAGGCTTCCTGCAACGCTGGGAGCCTTGCCTGAATGTAAGGCTCTTCCATTACCCTGGCCAATTTTCTGAGAGTTGAAGACAGCCAGTACTGTCTCACTTTTGGAAAACAAACATACAAACAAAAACCCCCAACACAAAACAGCCCAACAGAACTAGAAAAAACATTCCAGTTCACTGGAAAAGCAAATATTGTGCTACTGAACAGCTATGAACAGCTTATGTAGCTGTCTTAGGCTGCATGTTTATTTTAGGCCACTCGTTGAGTTCAGTCACTATTCCGATCACCCACGGATGTCAGAGTGAGTCGGACTGACTCTGAATGATGAACTGAAATACTTGAGATGCTGGAAGAGCATCTTAAAATGCTTCATACTTTTTATAAAATCATGTAGGAGTACTTAGGAATGTCCCTCTTAAAAACACTACCATGCCTCTATTTTTCCATAGCCTATTACTGTTGATTAGGAGATTAAAATGCAGAAAGAGATTTTATCAAGAAGAAAAAGTAGTTCTGTTCCGTCTTTAGGCAAATTAGCATCCTAAACTGGATTTCTACGTACATTTTAAAGAACAACAGCCATTATTAAGCCACTAGGTATTTTGGCTTAAAATGGACCAAAATGTACGCAATAGTCTCATTTGAACAGGATGCAAAAGAGATGTGGGAGGCAGGATTATCATCCACATTAAGCATGACTGGAAAGTAAGCTCCAATTCTGTCTAAACCCCATCCTGTGGAGAGACAGTTAGAAAGAGGTGCACGAACATGAGCGAGTGGTCTTGGTTTGGATCCTCTGTGGGCTCTTCGAGAAGCATGTGCGTCTATCTGCCAACAAGCCCCGCAGCAAAACTTCATCTGTATATATCTAAGTGACACCAACTTACTTGAGCCAACCAAATTTCTGTCTGAGGTTTTTGAGTATCCCCTACCTGTCAAAAGAGGTTCAATTGTCTTCATTTGTCTTCTGCTGGTGTAAAATAATACTTTCAGTACTTAAACACACATATTTAATTTTCTTCATATAAGTTTGCAGTAATGAGGAGTTTATGTACATCTAAATAAAATGATTCGTATGGTCAGCTTATATGTACACATATGGAAGTCTACCCGAAAATCTGGCCCGTGGAGTACGTACTAGTTAAATAAAAGGATGTCTGTGCTGCACTTGGGAACACAGATTTCCTATGAGTAAAAATCTTACTGAAATAATATTTCACAATTTTCAGTTTGGAAAAGATTGAAATGCATCACTCTGCTGTGAAAGAATAAGGCATTTTTACTCTGTCGGCCCAAACACTATGGTTTGTCACGTTTAGGCACAAAACTACCTCAAGAGTAAAAATCAGGTTGAATGCTGAATAGAAAATTAGTTACATTCATAGATTCTAACAAATGTGTGCACACTTACAGATATGTTTTGTTGACAGTCCTTAAATATTTAATTCCCTCATTGGACTCAAAATAATTCTGCTCTCTGAAGAACGAGAAAAATCTTAGCTTGCAACTCTTTCAGTCTGAGGAAAAAAAATTGAACTCTCCAACTCGATACTCCCTTACTTTGACCTTTTGTAAATCCACTGAAAATTCCATTTTTCACAGCTGTCATTCAGTGAGTAACATAACAAAATCTCCTCTTTGTTCTGCACTGTGACTTATTACTTGCACACTGCTCATGAAAATGAACATTGATTATTGCTGTGCACTTTGCTTATGAACATGCTTTCACTGCTCAGCTTACTGCACTCATCATCCATGTGTATACTAATTTATAATGTTGCAAATAGATTCAGTGAAGATATGGCTGTAAATGGGTAAATGTGAGTGCTGTTCATACATGGAGATATTCACAAATGAGATGCATGTGCTTGAATCAAACTGTCAATTAAAACATCTTGGATGCTTTTCCCTTGGCAAAGAGCTATACTCAGTAACATGTTTATAAGCAGATTTACATAGTTTTTAATATTTTATTTTTCCCAGATGATGCAGTAAACATTAAAATACATTAGTGATGAGCCATACATATAAACAAAATAAAACTCGCAATTAAAAAAGAAGTAGAAAAACAAACATAATAAAAAAACAATGGAGCGGAAAAAATAAACCATCAGCCATATGCTGACTTAGAATATATCAGATTCATTGGCAGCTTCTGTGACTTTGCACAAGTCCTCTGACCATACCTCAGTGGAGGGGGCATTTAGGCCACCAGCCTGAGCCCTGGCAGATCTGAGACTGCAAGAGCGCAAATATCCCCCAAAGTCCCCTTTCCCACATTTGTTCTCATTTTTGTGTGGAATGCACTTCGCCTGTGCATTCACAACAAGCCCTAAAACAAACCACTGAAAGAGTAGGAAGGTTTTGAGGTTGATTTGAATTTTATTCAACCTAAAATAGGATTTTTATGGGTTTTTTAGACGCTTTTAGCAATTTCTGCATTTCTGAACATTTTTCTTCAGAATTGCCAGTGACCCCAAAATTCCGTTATTGCTAGGTTTAAGTGCATTAGCCATGTAGCCATAATGACGATTGTTACCGTGTTTTTTATATTGTTACATTATGTTATATTAGATTGCTATATTACAGTCCCTTAATGTTTGTTACAGCATTTACAAAACACCACAATGAACTAAGGTTCCTCTTCAACAATAAAAGTACTGAAGGAAGACGCTGTGCATTAATAAGTAGCTGTACCAGAGTGAGACACCACTTACAGACAACACTTTGTGAAAAACGTATAAATCAAAGTGATGGCAAAAATATAGTTAGCCTTTGCAGCAAAGCTGACTGATGCGAGAGGTTTTTCCTTTGTTCTGTTCTGCAGGTGGCATCATGTTATTTGTTAAAATCTAGGGATTGCTATATTCTCATAAGCCCCCACACGGCTCTTTCCATTCTAAGGATGCCAGAGCTCTTTAAGCAGCTTCAAGAAGTGAACAGGCTTGACAGTTTTTGCCTGAGGTTGTTGCTTATCTCTCAAGTCTTTGTCAGTAACAAACACTTCCATTAATTCACCTCTGAAACACTGAATAGATGGGGTAATTGGGCTTTGGGGATTTTGATGGCCTTTTTTTTTTTTTATTGTACTGACCTGTAGAGTATATTCTAGCTACAAGACGAGCACAATATTTTCAAGGAGCAGATGGGTCAAGGCTCGCTTTTATCTCATATAACGACACACCAGGAAAGCACAAAGCTTCTATGTGCTGTTGTATGCAACACAGCTATTTGCAGGTGGAGGAACTTTTTAATGGACGTCTTCTCAAATCAGCTACTGAATATATCTATAACATACATTCAAAGAAAAATACTTATCTTCTCTACAGCGTACTTTTGAAAGTACCCTCCCTGGTTCCTTAAGCCAAAGGAGGACACGAGTCAGTTTGAAATAGCTCTTTTATAAATGTAAACGATGCTTATGTACGACCACCCTTCTCTTTCTGGGAACTAAGGAGTATTTTCCTTTATAAACTGCAACCATATTTGTGTTAAATGTCTCTCTTCTTGGAATGAGCCATAAAACAGAATATTCTCTTTTTGATACTCTGGAGAGTGTGAGATGAAAGTGGAAGAATAAAAACAAACCAAAAAATCCCTCCAAAAGTCTTCTACGAGGAAATCAAAATTTCTCACCTGATATGCTTATAGTCTGATAACTGCTTTCATGTGTGTAAATACTCATACTTTGCATAGCTTTTGAGTTCTGAGGTACTAGCAACCTAAGACATTACGAAAAACAGGGCAGTCAAGGCCTGTGTAATTTGGGACCGGAGCATCTGTCATGCAAGGAGAGTCTGAGAGAGCTGGGGCAGTTCAGCCTGGAGAAGAGAAGGCTCAAGGGGGTCAAAGATGGAGCCAGATTCTTCTCAGAGGTGGCCAGTGACAGGAGAAGAGGTAACGGGCACAAACAGGGAATTCAATTTAAAGATATGAAAGGGGTTGGGGGGGCGTGGATTTTTTTTTTTGTTCCTTGCGAGGGTGGTCAAACCCTGGCACTGCTTGCCCAGAGAGGTTGTGGAGTCTGTCTCTTTGGGGACTCTCAAAACCTGACTGGACACGTCCCTGAGCAATCTGCTTTGATTGACCCTGTTTGAGCAGGGGGGTGGGCTAGATGATCTCCAAGGTCCCTTTGAACCTCAACAATTCTGTGATTCTCCCCTGACTCCCACTGAAGAGCCCTCTCTGTGCCTGTACTTTACATCCTGTAGGTGACCTGTTTCTGTACACTGACACAGGAAGAAATAATGGAAAACATTTCTCAGAAGTCTAGCAAATCTCATCCAGTTGTATTCGAAAGTTGAATATAAACTTGTGCTGATGGAAACCAGAGGACACTCAAAGGCTTTGAATTCACACTTCAGCAACACAATTAATTTTCTTGTCAAAGATAGAAAAAGTGATATCAACCCAGCTGAAAAAAGGTTATAGACAGAGTTGTTGTCTTATGCTCATAATTAAATATTTCATTTACAGTTATTATCAAATGTTAACTAGAATATGTTTCTGTCAGCTTTCTCTAGGATTCCACTTCATATGCAAAACATTTCATCCAAAAAATCTATCGCCATTCTATTGAAGATAATATTTTGCCTCACATATGACTGAAAATAATTCTCCTGGTATTTTTGAACTCTAATGTTTCTGAATTTCTTTTTCCCACACCACATGGATATGCAGAATGAACATACAGCACAAGTAGCCTGATCATTACTTACAGTACGGTTACAATAAGGCATCTTTATACTTCTGTGACAGTACAAAGAGATCTTCATTTGAACTCAGTAACAGTGCACCGAGGGACTTGCACACAACAATCTGTTTTAACTTGTTCTACAAGTTGGGAATATTTTCGATATATTGAAGATCTGTGAATGAACTTTGTCCCCCTCGTTCTTCAGACTACCCAAATATAACAACTGGCTGGAAAAATCAGTCAAGTGTAACTCTTGTCTTAATTACCTTTAACCAGAATTCACTGTTGTTCTAACTACAGGTAGAGGTTTGCACAGAAAAATTTTTAACATGGAAAACTTCAAACCCTCAATGGTTCTTACTGGGATGAATTCCAGAAGGTCCAAGAATGACTACTGTCAGCTGGCTCTTACCTGATTTTATTTACATTGAGAAAACTAAAAGATCAAATATTTCTAGCCAACTAAAGTAAATTATATAGCAATTTGTCATTTTGTGGCTCTATGAATGAGACATGAATTGTAGGTACACCAGGACAGCTGTTTCAATTAATCTAAATCTAACAACAAAAGATACAGGCTTTGTTTTATAATCAGAGATTTTGAGCTGACATTTTGTTGCAGTTGCTTAAGGGTTTTATTTCAATTTAATATATATTGGGGCTTGTATAAAAATTATAAGTAGAAGAGTATTAATTATGCCTAACAAATTACACATCTAATGGGCCAGAAAACTCATTGAAATGATCTGAGCCCAGGTCAATAAAATACTTGGCATTTTTCATTTTACTTCAGTAAAATTTCTGTTATTACTACACATAAAAATCTGCTTGAAATGTAAAGTTTGATGTGAATGAATATCCAACAGGTGTATCTCAGAAAAGCTTTATCTTAGATTTCAAAATCAAAGAGCTATAAGTACAATTCTGTACTGATACAGAGTAACATAAAAAACATACTTCCAAACCGGAACACAGCTGCAGTACCAGAAAAAAATGTATATATATGTGAAATTCATATTCAGTTTTCCTGTAACCAGATGTGTTTAAAGGCCACTGTCAGAATGTCTTGTAAATTTAAATGTCTGTTAATAGCGTGGAGACAGTCAAGGCAACATATGCTTAAAGACTAGCTCAGGTTGTGAATCTCCAGATAATGGAACATTATTTGAATCACACCTGGGCCCATCCAAAAAAATTCTAGTACTGCCTCCATCCTTTGGAGAATGTCCTATGTGGATGAAAATCTACTGACAACAGTGAGGCACTGAGTAGAGACATGGTGTAGGTGTCCCTCAGTGATGGGAAATCCTAAAAGAGAATCTAGACAGTTGTTTTGAGTATGTTGCCCAAAATATCTTAGCACACCTAGCAGATTTCTTCTGAGAAATTATAAATATCCTGTTAAAATTCCTATTAGTTTGTTTTCATGTACTTTTATCACTGCTGCTAGAAAGCAGATAATTTTTAAAAATATAGCAAATGGGAAACCACTTCCAGCCATTTCACCAGTGATACTAATAAACTTCCCAAGTATGAACATATTGTTTGTATTCATTATTCTTTGTGCCAGATGGTAGTTTTCAGGTTATTGCACAACATAATGGTTATAGACTACCAATAGTTAATACATATTTTTACTCTAAAGCTTCTTCTTTCCCCAATATGCAGTCATTTTCTCTACAGGCTTCACAATGTTTCCTTAGATAAGGTACCTAAGTATTCTCCATTCTTTCATTACAGAAGACCTGAGAACTCTCCAGAGGTATTGGGTAGTCAAAGGAAAATGACGACAAGTTTTTACAACTGACCACTCATGCTATGATTAGCTGTTGTGGATTCTGCTCACAGTTTAAAAACTTCCTCTAGAAAATATTCATATTGACAACTATACCTCTGACATAAGTAAAAATCATTCTGTTGACTTAAAAGAAACTATGAAAGCTCAGAAGTTAGTGTAATCTGTGGGGGGTTTTTTTTGTGTTGGTTCCTTTGTTCTGTCCCACTATTCTATATTCAATCTTTACCTACTCCTTAACAATGAAGTACTGATGCACGTGGACCAAAAAAAAAAAAATATCCATGCTATCAATTTACCAGCAGAAAAAATATATTTCTCACAAATGTTCTGTCAGTAGGTGACTATAAGACAACAATGAGGAGATAAAAAAGATCTTTCTTCTGCTAAACTTTTCTTTTGGTAGTGAACTCCATGTCCACTCTAGACTGATGGTGGTGGACACTGAGTTTTTCTAAGTCATCAACAAGCCGGAGAACATGAAAAGGTGGCATCAATCTTCTAATCTTCTAATACCCAGTACGTCATCAGCCTGGACCCGGCAGCCCCAGCGAAGGAGTAATTCACTCCCCAATGCCAAGGTAGTCTTTGCAGTCCCAGAAAGCAGAACAGAAAAGACAATGAGATTTTGCATTGTGCATACTTGACTATTTAAAAATGAGTTGACATTAACAGCTCATTTTAGCCCAACTTGTGAATAGTTACAATTCCTGATAGTTGCCCATTTGGCTTATGTTGAGTTGGGATCCATGAGCTTACGTAATGTGAGGACACGACTGACTTCACTAACCTTACTTCCTCTCAGTAACTAACAATTATAAACATTTATAGACAGTAATGGGCTTAAACTTGAAAACAAGAAGATATGATGAACTAGTGAGAACCTTAATCTTGGTCCTTGACTTTCCCTTTATTTTCTTGATAAAATATATTTCTTTATTTTCTTGATAAAATATGTTTGTTTCTTCAGACAGCTTTGCCTGTTCTATATTGACACCATGCCAGGAATAAGTGAAAGGCTAAATCTCTACTGTTCCTCACCCAGTATCTCCAGCTGTTCACTGGGAGCCCATATGTAGTCTGAAGAGACTGACATACTACGGAGATAGTTCACGGGACAGGTCAGCGGGTCACGGTCAGGGTGGAGGCTGCTAACGGACAGGCTGACTCTACGCTTAATGTTTAAAAGTACCAAGCAGTTGCAGCTCCCGTTCAAGTCAAAAGACAGACATTTTTATTACAAAATTAATGAGGCAAAAGATCAATTATCTCTCTCCTGTTTTCTCAGTGTGTATGTGTCTTAATGATTTAACAGCAGAGACAGCACAGGTGGCCACGGGGCGGGGGGAAAGGGGTGACTTGGCGATTACTCCAGAGAAATCAGAGTTGTGAGAGAAAGAAATGTGTGCTTAGGAAAAAAGAGAGAGAATCTGGAAAGCCAGTGGGGCAAGAGAGATATAAAGCCTCTTTCCAACTGAATTGGCAGAAAGTCAAGGCCTGCCAAAGCAACAACTGCAGTAAAAATGAAATTTAGTTAGTCACTGTGTTCATATGCTAGTGCTACTGGAAGCATTTAAAGGAGGTGCCAACCACTGCTATTTAAAAATACAACCCCTGCTCTACCCACCCCTAGCCCACTCCAACCACAACATGATTTAAAAAAAAAAATCATTCTACTTTATTTGCACTTTTGTTCTGTGGCTTGATGTCAAGCAGGGTTAGGAAGGAGACTGTCAGGTTCTCTTTTGTGAAAGAGATGCAGAACGATGCTCCTCTGGCATGATTAGATGGACATTAGAGACGGGGATACTGAAGAAAAACATTATTTAAAAGCTACACAGGAATATATCCATTATTTTGTAGGTGGATATCTAAAACATTTTTTAGATCGTTCTTATTTTCTAGCCTTTCTGATCCTGTATAATTTATTTCTAAGGTTAGTATTCTTCCTAAACACCCCATGACTTCACTGATGAAGAAAGTTTTGAGATGCCAGCCATGCCTGGAGCTACCACTTATCAAGGATCACATCCTACAACCTCTACTGCAGTGGCAGTACAAAACACGTACTATGTGCCGTCACTGAAATATTTAGCTAGCTAGTAAAGTAGGGATAACGGTACTTTCCTAATAACAAGAGAATATGGCAACTCATTAAAAAAATGTTACGAGAGATACTTGAATACTATAATGATAAACACTTTAGAAGATTATAACTAATACATAGTGCCTTTGATCATACTATTCTTAAAATTATGTATTCTCAAACTCAATACTATGAAAGCATGTAGAATACCTACTCAGCGTGCTGCTCTGCAGATTTCCTCCTTCTCCCAGAAATTTCAAAACATAACAGGAAATCATCAACCACGGAGCCATATTTAGAGGGTACCACAAGAATGTGTCCTCAGCACACAGCTATGTATAACCCTAGCAGTAATTTGGAAAAAAAAATATATGGAACCCTTGCTAAAAAAATTTCATACAATGCAAAATCTGGCAACATGTTGCAGAAAGTTAAGAATAGATCAACTGCACTGCACAGATCACTTGGTAAGTTAGGTTTATAAACCTGCATAGGTTTATAAATACATTTAAATATAATACCTGAAGTTTAGGAACAAAGCATATAGAATATATAATCAAAGGAACAGGATCCCAGAAAACTAATTCTGGAAATGGCTTAGGAAACTGTGGCTAATCAAACAAGATGAACCATGAAGAATACTAATTCAGGTTTTTATGTATAATCAGGTGAATAACAAGTACAAGAAGGGAAATTACAGTATTTGTCACCACATTATGTGGACGAATACTAGTACTGGCTTCCACACATGGAAAAGGCAAAACAAAACAAACAAAAAAAAAGAAGGAGGGAGAGGGAGAAAAGGTTTTTTAAAAATGCAAAAATATCCAGATATGGAAAAAACAGATTTTAAATGAGACACTTAGGACATTTGATTTATTAAACTTCTTTACAGAAATGTTAAGGAATGACTTGATTCCTGTCTTTTATACCCTGTGAAAATACTTCAGATAGTAGCTAGTTCTAAAATCTGGTATGCAAAAAAAATCAAGATCCGAATGGCTCAAGTTAGAAAACCACTCTGAAACAACCTCTCCACCTCTACCCTTTGTAAATAAATCAGAAATGTAACTTTCTCACTTGCACTCCTTTACATTAGGAGTAGGCTTATGAATCAACCAAGGAACTTTTCAGTTAAGTTATGACAAAAATTAAGAGGATATTTCAGGGAATGCCAGAAACACTGATGAATTTAAGTCATCAATTTTTTAATTATGCACTGAGACATGATGGTGCATGAATTATTATGACATACATCTCATTTGGGACTAGCTAGCTACAAATAAAAAAGCATGAGAGAATGTTTTTTAAATGATAAAGTATGGAAGATAAATATTAGCACACGGTTTGCTTACAGGATGATACTTGAAACAGCTGCAAAGAATGAGATGGTCCCTGCTGTCTATCATACAGCAGAGTAAATAAAAAAAAATCTGTGAGGAAAGGTATGAGAGAGGTCACGTAAATGTTTAAAAGTATGGAGGTGAGAGCTCCTTTAAGACGGTAACTTTTCCAAAGAAATGGCTACCAAAGCTGACTGTTCAGCCTGTGTTACTGCCTTCTGGCAAAAAAGTAGGCTCATTCAATCAGTAGGATTTATAATATACTCAAAGGTAAAGCAAAATTTTCAGGAACAGGAGCAATGAAACACTGTACAGGAACTGACTGTTAGTAAGTAGAAAGGACATAGAAAAACAGTCTTTTACAGCTTTTATAGGGATCTGTAAGGAGCTACTTAGGTCTAAGTGGGCAGTCTGCAGGTTTCTGACCCAACCTTTTGGTCTGTGAAGTCAATAAACCATTTGACTGGGTATTTCTTCCCTCCCCAAAACTGACCAGATGTTCTTGTGAGTCAGAGATGCCAGTATCCTTTTCATAGAACCACTTTTCAGAATTCAATGCCATTTGGTATTTTAAGCACTTTAGGCATTTGAGTATGCTTCTTTTCCAAATCACTCCATTTTTACCTCCCACTATGTCTACTTACTTCACTAAGTAAAGCTTAAAGCACAGAATTGTTAAGAACTGATCTGAAATGAATTTAGGCATGTTTGTTAGCAGAGGAAAATAAACTAATACTCTTTAAATAGAAGCAAGTAAACTGGGAGCACCCCACTCCAAACACCATCCTGCAAGACTTGCAGGAAACATAGACATACAGTTTTGGGGGAGCAGGTTAGTGCAGCAATTAAGCCCTTTAACTCCAGTCAGTGGATGGAAATCATCTTCTCTAAGAATTAAGGGGCATAAAACAAAGCTCATGGTGTTCAGGTAAAACTGACAGAACGATGTGATACGACACCTGAAGGACTTTAAAAGTGTGGCTGGTGTCACAGGACGTCACAGGACCTACTAAATCGTTCAAGGGGAGACAGGACAAGGTTATGGAGAAGGAATTAATGGGGGATAACTAATTAATGAGAAACCATACATAGCTTGGGAAGTCATTGAGCTGAAAATACTTGTAGGCTGGGAGAGTATCAGAAGGAGGAATCAGAGCCATGCCCAGTCCTCCTGCGGCACTGGGGGCTATTTGTGACTGTTCCCTGACACACAGGCCAAGCCTATTGCTGGAGAGGGGACAGTGGACCACTGCCACAGGTGGACCTTTGGGCTCACCCACTGTCTTGATGGGCTCTGACCCCACCGGCTGTGGTGCATCACTGTCACCCCTCTCAACATGACTTTTCCACTATTTTGTAACCCAATGAGTCCTCGGGAAGCTGAGATTCCAAGAATGGTCCTTCACCAAGCATTGCTAAACTCAATCTTTTCAGTAGAAATAATATGATGAAACATGCATATTTTGCAAGTAAATAGAGTGGGTTTTTTTTCAGGGGCAGCTTTAGCACACACTTTATGGCACAGGCAATACATGGGCAAACATACGAACACAGAAAGTTCCGAAACACCTTGTGCATCATTGAAATGCCAGCGAACTCTACTCAGTATGTGGAAAGCAAGGCAGAATGCTTTTTAATTAGGTATCTTGCACATAATTCTCCATGCTTCATCCTAAAACTATCTCTTGGAAAGGCTGAGCTAAACTTTTCTTTCACCCAAGGTTTTGCATACACATGAATGAGAGAAGAACTTGTATCATTTTTGGATATAGTTGTATATATGCTCAGTGTCCAACATTTACGCCTGATTCTTACACACATCAGATATTCAGTATTGTTGCAATAAGGCATGTTTTAAAAGAAATATGCATTTTGAATTTAAAAGCAAAGGAATAACTGCAGTTGCTGTTGATGGATGGTGTATCTTATCTAACAGCATCTTTGAAAGTGAAGACCATCCAATTGCTCTGCTCTCTCCCTGCGCAATTTACACTGTACCTTGTCTTCCATGGGTAAAATGCAAAAATTGCCCTCCCCAATAAAATAGATATATTCTCTGAATCCTTTTAAAAGATAATACCTATTTGAAAAAATGATGTAACCAAGAAGAACACAGTGAAATGAAAGCAGCTGGCTGTACTATTTTTTTTCTTGGACAACCGTTAACTAAATTAATTACCTCGCTGCTGAGTTAATTAGGTAATATTAGTACACAAATACCCCAATTAATTATCCTAAGCTAATAAAAAGACAACTGCCATCAAATGTGTTTGACACAACCATATATGCTGAATGTAAATTTACCCATTTGCTTCCCAATCCAATTTTAATTAAAACATTATAAATATAAGTCATTCTCATAAATAAGTTTTATAGCATCACAAGCTAATCACTCCAGAAAAATAAATGAAGAGACAATAATCCCTTGCATAATTATACTGCCAGTTAGAAAGGATGACTTTAATAAATAGCTCATCCATTTCAGAATTTTAAAGTAAAACGTTCACCAACCAAATGAATGTACCTGCAGCCTAACTGCCTGAAAATGAGCCCAAAAAGACATGAAGAAAATAAATTTTTTTCATTGGCCTCATAATTCCCCATTTTGGCAACTTCTTTGCTGTTTTCTGAGGAACAATTTTTATAGCATTAGTTATTAATGAAGACAAATGTTATTAATGAAAACAAACATTATTAATGAAGACAAATCCTGACTGCTGTCATCTCTTTCCGGGCTCCTCAATACTGTCTAGTATTTTGTTTTATTGTTTTAAAAGTGAAGACTCAGTTTTATTAGTATCATTTTTTGTTATTTAATAATAGTGTGATTTATAAGAGGAAAATCAACAGGTTTAGGCCGATACTATTCAGTACTCAGGACTAAATATACCAGCTAAAAGCTTATAAAATGGATAAGAGCTGATAACAAAAGCTTGATAAAAGCTCATGAAGTGGTTTTTAATGCTTTGGCTTTTTCCAATGCATTTGGAAAGAAAAAGAGAGATTTTCTGACAGTCAAGTTCATAGCCAAGGGCATTAAAAACTCTTTTTTCATTTAGGAAAATATTTTGAAAGTTTTCAAAAAGAGCAAGATAATTTTTCTTTTATTAAGATCCCATGTGGACGGGTATACTAATTTCTTCAGCATATCTGTGCATCCACCATTTAAAGAATTACACAAAAGAAAAAAAAAATGGAAGAATTAACAATAAATACTACAAGAACTGGGGAAAACAGGCCTATCAGAAAATACATTCAAAGTAACATTTGGAACTTCCTGTCATTTCTGCTAGCACCAGGAACACATTAATCATGTTCAGCAAACATGTTTTCAAGATTTTAATCAGGAGTTTTCCTTTAATTTCATTATCTAAATGAACAAACTGTTACTTGCATTTTTGTAAATCGAAACAATTAAATTACTTCATTTTAGACTTTTGAAAGAACAAAATATAAACCTTCTTGACCTTGTGTTCCTTACTTCTGCCCTAGTCTCATCAAATATTATTTCTATGATTCAAGAAGCTTGTCCATTTAAAAGGCCAGACACATTCTCTGGTTACCAATGATATTAACAAAAATAGGATTTAATTTTTTTGCCAGTATTGCTGTACTTTTCAACTTGTGACCTAGTCCTGCATTTCTCATACAAATCTTTAGAGAAATAATTCTGGACTATGCAAATCTAAGTCACCAGAACACAAATTCCTAAATTTCAGACTTCTCTTTGGATCTAAGTTTGGCCTGAAAGTTTTATTCAACTTTTAGAGAGTGTGGCCCTGTGAGCAGGTTGCAATACATCTCTTCTTCTCAGATCCCCAATTCTTAGTTTGAAACTTATCACAAGCCCATCTTCATGTGCGTTTTAAGGAAGTATATTATTTGCACATTAAGAATCTGAGGATGGGCAAATACACCTTTATGCCATGCTATCTTCTGTAGCAGGGGGTCAGGCAGACTACTGATGATGGCAATACCTTTAACCAAGACAGCAAGATTTAACTGTAAAACATCACGCTCACATTAGTACACCAAAAACAATAAACAAGGGAGATTACATGTCTCGGAGTCTACTCAGGTTGGCATCACACCTATTTATTGTCCTATGGAGATAAGGAGGTGACCTGCTTACTACTTACGTACTAAACAAAGCAAGTTCTATGTCATCCCTCAATTAAGCCAACAATAAACCAAATTTTGGTTATATGTTGTAAAAAATTATCCATGAAGCTGACATTTGACTCGATTTTATTTGAAAAGTGTGCAAATAATAAATCTTCTCCAGAAGTATGCCTTTTTTTACTACCTTCATTAATTTGTTTGAAGATAACTTCTAAACAAGCAACTTTTTGAAAGTAACTTAAAAGTAACTTCTAAGCAAACACATGACACACAGACCAAAATCAATATGTCCCAGTCTTTGCAGTGACTATCTTGCAAATCCCAAACATATTGTCTGACACGAAGACCTGTGTTCGAGTTTTACAGAGAGATGCCCAGCCAGTGACATGGTAAGATTTTGGAACATGAGTTCTTTTCTTTTTCCAGTTATTAAAGAGCTAAGAACGAAGAATTATCTGCTCCAAACTTTCCTTCCAAACGCTGTTTTATCACCCCAAGTATTTTTAACTCTCTAAAGTGGCTTTTGCTTCTTCTATCTCTTCAAAAGAGGGAAAGAACAGAAGAGAGAAAATGAAGGAATGGAATGAAAGGAGGAAAGAAAAGCTGTTGCTCTTGCAGAAAGAGCGACTCAAAAAGAGATAGGTGTTCTTCATTTCTAGGTCTCCAGAGAAGAGAAAAAAAAAAGATTAAGGTCCAAATGAACACCCATGTTCACATGACTTGGTTAAGGATCATTCTTCCTTGTCGAACAGAAGCAAAGAAAGGAGAATAAAAATCCCAAAGCTTCCTACATAGGCAGAAGGAAAATATCAGCTCCTCCTTTCAAGGATTCAGAGATCCATAACCACATGGCTTGATCTAAATACAGGGCTGCAGGCATGCACGTGTGGCAGGACTTACCTGTCTCCTCTGCTTATCAGACATGTCTCTGAGGACGCTGCTCTAGAGGAGGTCGCCTCTTCAAAATAATGTAACACTGAAGTCATGGGTGGCCTTCATACGGCAGGGGACAAGCACATTACTCCCTATCTGGACTTCACTGCACAGAAGTCAGGCATGACTTTGCTCTAAGTTACATAGATAAACTTGTTCAACAAAGTCAAAATGGTTATGAATCATGTTACATTTTCTATTCTAGTATTTCTTTCTAGTAACAGATTTCTTATTTTCAGGCTTTTTTCCCCATAAGCTTTCTCCTTTGCTGGTTTTCTACATTCACTTTGGTTTATGTAAACCTGTTTAGACTCATGATATATAAAGCTGGACATGTGAGTGCCCTGAATGCTGAACCTCATAGCTGAGGTGGGAAATTAGAGGGAAGAAAAAGTATATGTTTATTTATCAATACTTAAGCACAACCAAACAGACTGTATCACATCATTATTCTGATAAGAGGATTTGCCATGGACCGCTGCCATATTTCTTTATGAAACATGATAGTAACTGAGAAATATAGACTGTTTTCAAACTATTGCAGACAGTGCGCCCCTGATTTTATTCTGAGTTTATAGCATTAAAAAAATGTAGCAGGAGATAAAGATCCCCAGCATGTGGCAGTACCAGACTTAATGGCATGTCACTACGACTCACTTTCACTGTGATTATCTCAAACAGGCAGAGATGGGGAGCCAAACTGGGAATCCGTTTTCACTGAGCAGGTATCGGTACATCTGCCCCATCATGTATTTATGAAAATCTCCCTACTGTCCCAGGAATCACTTGAGCATGAAATAGCTGAGTTTCAATAAGTTAGAATTTCTGGCATAACTGATGCTACAGTAAAACACTTCTGCAGAAACTTGGTAAAGATTATTCTAGTGTAGAGGAAGTGACCCAAATGAGTAGCTTGCTTTTTGTGCTACTCCTAACATATCTTAAATGTGCCCAGCAGTATATCTGAGAAATCTAAAAACTATTTCTTACATGATTTTATACAAGTCCTGTATATATTTTTCTAAAAAACTTGCACTTTCACTTAGGTAATTCGAAGTTTAAATCAAGACTGCTGCCCCTATTTAAACACTGGCAAGAAAGAAAAGCAGTACCTAAAATACTTTTCCTTGCTAGATTGCCTTAAGTTGATACCACTTTGAAACTCAATTCTGATAGTTTATATATCAACCCTATTTACCAGGCTGCAAGAAAGCACTGGGCACTTCTAACTGAAGAGATTTAATTAGTAGGGACTATACTTCTTGTCTCAATGCTTAGTTTTATACAACTAATACAAACTAAAATATTAGTCAGATTTCTATACTACATCTGCTCAGTAGTACCAAGCAGAAAACATTATTTTCTCATTAGCATTCTTCTTTCTAAATACATGAGGTCTACAGGGATTCAAATCAACCTTTTTCTTTGAGAAAGATAACTTCCCACAGAAAACTTATTTATTTATTTTTTGAACTAAAAATCATCTTCTGAACTTCGTAACACTGGATATAATAGTTTGATTGTCCTAATCCTCTAAGAAATTCAGATCAAATACAAGCGTGCTAAGTAGTTTTGACCAGAAGACGCAAAGGAGGAGCAGAGGGTCCCGCTCTCAGCTGTTTCCAGGAGCCAAGTGACCAACACGACCGGCCAGCTGCAGTCCCAGCGACATCCTGGCTCCTCCCTTGGCCCTCCTGGAGCATCACAGGAATGGCTGAGATCCTGCAGCAGCAAAGACCTGCTCTCCCCTCTGGCAGGGTTTTCTGCCAAGCCGTGAACAAGTCGCTACCCTCCAGAAACAGACTCATTCACCTGCATGATGTCAGCCTTGATACCCCTGGCCCCATCAGGACACATTACCTCTTTGACAAGCAACATATTTAAAAAATTGTATCTGAGGAGGAACTGGAAACTCTAAGCCCTTACCACCAACAGAGACAGGATTGGCAGGAGTTTGGGTGCATTTGGGTCTGCGCCAAGAAACAAATCCCACCTTTCTGGCAGAGGTGATTCCTGCCTTTAGGAAAGCACTAGTATGCCTGCTTCCAGGAGATGCCCAAGCACAAAGCCTCTGGAGTCACCCCCAGGCTCTCGCCTGATTCAATGAAAGGAGCAGCACTGCAGCAGGAGACTGATGGAGATCTCCTCCAATACTTTATACATCCTGACAAATGGAACGGTTTCCTCAGAAGTGGATGCGATTGGTTTAACGTTTCTGAATGGCGCAGATAGTGGGTTTGCGGACATACAAAGAAGTCCAAAAATGTTGCTTATCCATTCTGGCAAATAAGGCCCTACGAACATCCAATGTCTGAAAGCTGTCGTGGGAGAAATCCAACTCTGAATTAAGATGCTAATTTCTACCAGGAAGGCTATTAAACACGAGAATTACTTATCTCTTATCTGGCAGTTTTGTTGGGACTTGAAGTATTTAGGGGGTGATTATATATAGTTCAAAAATGTATACTTAAATTGTGGGTTTGGTAAAATTCTATGGGCTGGGCAGAGAGATATCAAACTGGAAAATAGTTTTGCTCCTTTCTAGTCACAGCCTCTGAATGAATATCAAATATTGCATTATTTAGTCAAGTTATTTGACATGGTAGAAACTGTGCCATGAAGGGTTTCCTGGTGAGATAAGAACTAGATGTGGAACTAGAGCCTCCTACTCCATTGGTAGATTATTTCAGCTGTATTTATTCCATGTATTCAGAACTCCCTTGCATCAAACCTTCTGTTGTCATCCATGTGCCAAAAAGCTCTAAGCCTTTCGCTCTACTGAGCTTTTGAAAAAACAGAGGCAGAATTTTGACTCCAGAAACTGTTCACTATACAGATACAACTTACTGACATTTCTAGACCTAAATATAAAACACGTTCAACAGCTATTATATTATATTATATTACATTATATTGTATTGTACTGTATTATATTATATTAGTTTTTTGCATGTGAAAGATGGGGACTTTCCAGTCCTAAAATTTGATTCTCACTGTTCCTCTGCCACTTAATTCATTCTCAGAGGATGGCCAGCTGAGCTGGGGACTTTGTGTTTCTCTTATGCAATCCAGCTTTTCCATGTTAACGTTTAAGTAGCAGGATCACTTTTTACAAAGGAGAGAATAGTGTATGACCAGCATCATTACAAACGTTGGCATCTTCTCTGAGATGCTACTACAGGCATTAGTTGTGAAGTTGAGCAGGTGACTTAGGAATTTGAGAATACAAAACTTGTTTCTCAAATAGCCATCATCTCCCATGTGATGATGCACCGTTTCCCAGCACTGCTGCCTTGGCTGAATTCCAGCTGGAACTATGCCTATCAGTGGTGTTTTTTGGATGATCCCAGTCTCCTGAGATATCCATCACCCTAATAACAGATTTGTCATTTAATTAGAGGTCACACATTGTAGTATTTTGTGTAACTTCTGTACACTTTACACACATTATTTGTATACTCTATATGGAAATAAAATTTTATGGCAAAACAGATCATTATGATAATTTAATACAGACAAATCTAAAAATTTTATAGAAAGTAAATCCCCCTACATGATAGCTTGCAAATATTTGCATTCCTATCTCACCACAAATAGGCAGAAAATACTTGGCATGCAGGCAGCAAATATCTACCTCATTTCCATTTCTATACCTTATTCTGCAATGGCAATGGTGTTTCTCTTCGCAAAAGAACACAAACATGTAGAACATCTGGATGTTTAATGGGATGAAAGTGACAGTGGTTTCAAATTGTTCACTAAGTGAATGTTATGCCGTATGCCAAAAATACTATGACAGGTCCCCCTGAAACATAATTTCAATTATATATGCATCTGCTCTCAAAAACGACACTGTAAGCATTAGACAGCTTCACTCAGTGGGTCTGGTTCCCTGCAGTGCATATAATCCAATTTTCAGATTGAAGAATTAAGAATGCATTTTGCTCATAGTTTCTGTTATTTCAGTTAAAGTGATCTGAGGAGACTTATGTATATCCCTTTATTATTAACAGGAATGTTTACAAATTTCTTGTTAGACACTGAGTGCAGCCAAACCAACAAGGGGTTTAGATCAATGAAATCAGGGCCATAGTTCAGAAAAAATCAGATTGCTCACTGTTAGGGATAGTCTTATTTGTACAGGAGAATATAGGTGTTAAAGACATGTAAGACTGTGTGCAAATTGCAGGTACAGCAAATGGAAAAAAAGGCCTTTTGTTTACAGTTAACACATACTGAAATCACTGAATGAGAATGAGTCCAGAACTCCACAAGCCCATATTTCAGAACATGACTGCATTTTAAAGGAAATTTCTTTTATAAAACCTTGCATAGTGGATGGTGGCAAACTCAAAAGACTGAAAACTATCAATATATCTGTGAAAACTACTATGCTATAGCCTTATATTATGTGAACTATGAAATTCTGATGCTTCTCTATACCTTAACTATCTTTTAAGACAAGTTTCCTTATCTAGATATATTTCCTGTATTTACAGCTCTCATAGAAGCTTTGGTTCCCGAATATGGCATGCTATTTCTAAACTCCCCTTCCTCACGCTTTAGACTGTTTCTGAAGTCCATTGAAATTTTCCACTCAAATCCATCGAAATTTTCTCACAACGTACACTGCAAATGCAGTACATAGGGCTTTACAAAGGCTGCTTTCAGAATACATGCAGAATGAATTAACTACCAAGAGATATGATCAAGATTTACACAAGGAAAACAGAAATCTTCAGCAGTGAACCTCTCTCCAAAGCTTCTTTAAGGAATAGGTTAGCATAAGCACTCTTCAGGTAAGGAACTCCACTGACTAGGTGTAGTGAAAATATTCATTACAGCACAATTGTCTAAAAATGAATATAAATAATACTAGATACAATCCTTCCCTGAGGCAGTTTTGGCTGTGCACGGAAATTGGCTCAGCATTCGGTCATTTATATCACGTAGTTTAGGACCTAAAAATCTGAGGAGGGGGGAGACAAGCCAAGTCAGCAGACATTTCTTCCTAATCAGAAGCTTTTGCTCCTGCCTTCAAGAAGGGGTCACTTGGGTCCTCGTCCACTTACTCAGCAGTGAGGCAGGTTGCTCAGTGGTGCTTGTTACAAAATGCAACTCAATGCTCTACATCGCTGGAATTGGGACCACACTTCCTCTTCAGTCCACCCAGAGCTACATTAAAAATGTATAGTAAGTTTAAGATTGCCATTGTCCCTGCAGTCAAGCACAGGCATCAGTTTGAAAACTATTACTTGAGCTCAGTGGCCCAAACAGGATTGGATGTGTCCTGAGAGGGGGTTCACAGAACTGGCTGAAGAGGCTCGTGCTGTGCTGGTGGCTTTTTGCTCAGCTTGGGGAACAGGGGTGCAAGGGCAGGTCCTGCTGTCGCTGCCCTTGGCTCCTCATGGGCTCGCAGGATCCCTGGGGCTGTGTGCTGCTTTTCCGCACGCCTCCCTCCAGTGTCTGAGCAGAGCTTCTTCAAATGGCTCTCAGCTCTCCTCTGCCTCCTCTCAGCTTATACATGGGGTGAATTAGCTTTAGTTAGGGGGAGAGTTAGTTCCTCTAGATCAGGAGGTCCCTGAGTGCCTGGAGACCTTAGTGTTTCAACCATTTGAACTGGAAGCAAATTAAAGCTCAAAACTAGACTCCAGCTCAGGCTTTATGCATCATATAAACATACCTAATTGTGATGTTACAAGCTTAAAAGAACAACACTTGACATCTTTGCTCAGTTTTCAAATGACTCTTTAGTCCACCAAATCGTCCAGAAGTTTGCTTAATTAGGATAGGATCGGTGAAGGAACAGAGGCAGAAAGAGTCCTAGGTCAATGCCCTTCCTCCTAACTATTTTTCTCACTAGCTTTATTAGAAACATAACTTTCTTGTCTGTAACAGCTATGAAAATTTGGTAACACTTCAGGATGGACAGTTCATGAAATGCCTGGAGACAAAGCTGCTTTTAGATTACACGGCTCTAGCTTATTTTTACATGTAATAGGTGACACAAAAAGCAAAGAGAAAGTGCCTTTTGTATTGGCATCTTCAAGCATCACGTATGCAAAGCTAAAGACCCTCTAGAAATGCCTGCAAATGCCAGTATGGACTACATGCTTATGTGGATCTGATGATGTGACATGTGAGCTGTGATGATATAGACCATCCAAAGAAAAGCTTGTTTACAGAGCCACTGTCTTGAGACCATGCACTCAATTCACAGTGACAGGGAACAGCCCATGTAGCTCTAGTAGTTCTCATACATGGCTGTCAAGAAATAACAAGTCCCAGATTAATAAGTCACAAATATGGTTATGGAAAGCTTTGTCAGGAGGCCCTAATGGAACATTTTCAAATGAACAGTCAATTCTGTGCATTAGTAATGGGACCATAATGCAGTCTTCTGCTCAGGGATGTTATGTTGCGTGATTGGACGGGGTGCTCGTTAATCTCATCCAGGCTCCCTTTCCCATGAAGGGTTGACCAGATGATCTTTCGAGGTTCCTTCCAGCCTGGGCTGTACTGTGATTCTGTTGGTATATGTTTTATCTGGTTACCCATGCATATTTGATCAAGGTGCAAATAGAGGCATTTTTAGCCTACGTACAAAATAGTGCCATGCACTGTAACAGCCTTAAGCACAACAGCATCCTTTTGACACCTATGAATCATTTTTTGGTCCCCTCCCTCCACCGCATACAAGTACTCTACCAGTGTTTCTTGAGTTTCCCTCACCCCTGTTTTACTTCCTTTTGGACCACTCCTTAGCAAAGGCATCTGTTCTGTTGCTACTAAAAACTTGGAGAGGAGAACTGTCAAGGTTTTATTTTTCCTCCTCCTTGGTACTATTTTTACGCTTCCTGTATGTGCAACCTGCTGGAGGGAAGCTGGGCTCTTCCCTCTGATTCTTCTTACTAGCTCCATTACATCCTCCTCTGCCACAAAAGACAACTTACATTTGTTTGTCATCTCTTAAGCTGCCTTACAAAGTAGAAGTGGGAAGCGCCAAGGCTGTACTGCACACATCATGCATTTTTCTGGCAGAGAATGGTCTTCATCCTCCCTCTATCATAGTCTCAAAGTTGAAGTGTTATCTCCTGCCTTCCTTCTCTATAATCAGTGCATTGTTTATGGACAGGTGTAGCCTCTTATAGGAAGTAAAAAAGCTGAAAAAAAAAATCCCAAATTTTTGCACTAGCCATTTTTGAGGGCTGCCTATAATTACACCCACACATATTTTTCCATAGAAACCACACTGTAGCTGCTAAAAGAAGTTACGCAATCATAAATATAGGGGAAATGACACGTGGGCTCAGAGACAAGTGGAAAGGGGTTTATAAACTCAGGCGGAAGGGCAGAGATAAGTCATAAAACAGCTTTTTTGGTGGTCCCCCCCTCCCCTTAAGTTGAGGTCCCTGAAATGGATGAGACTGCTTATGGATTGGCTGCTAATGGATTGCTACAAATCTAGATAAATTAATAAGGAAAATCTTCCCATGTAAAATGAAGAACATACATGTAGACCAACCATTTCGGTAAGTTAATTACCAATGTAATTTTGTTAATTGGTACCAATGTACCAATTCTTTTATAGTACTGCCACAAAAACAAAATGCTATTTTTACATATAGAGAATCTGCCAGCTGTCCTCCTCCTACCTGATGAAAGACTATACATACAGCTTACTGAAAATCACTTGAGGGAATTTAAAAGCAGAATAATAATAAAACTGCTAGAGAGAAGAACAGGAGAAAGTCTGCTGTAAACATGAGAATATAATGGAAAGAGAGCATGAGAAATCATGTATAACTACTTTCACCTGGTTCTTTGAAAATCCGTGCCTAGCATAAAGCTAATAGTGGTAGCAACAGGAAGAAAAAAATGAATCCTTTACAATCTTGCATCAAGACAGAGAAAAAACGTTTGGTTTTCCTGCTATTACAGAAGGCTGATCTATGTGTATGCAAAGCATCATTTCAAATTGCTGTACTTCAACAAGCAACCAAAATCTATTCACAGGGTCAGTTTGTTGCCATTATGTCTTAGCGCTGTAGGAATGCTCTTGGGGTTGTAACTCAGGGGCAAGTAGGTCTGCTTTAAACTCCATCCTGAGTGAAACAAGAAAATTAGATATTTGAGAATCATAAGACCGTTTTTGAGGAATTCATTGGAAATGCCAAGATAAACACTTTGTAATATTCACTAGTTACTGCATACTCGTATTTGGAAATTAAACAACCAGGTTGCTGCGTGCAGTTACTCCACTTCCTAACACAAAAGGTAAATGTCCAGATTCTCCACCCACTTTGCCAGTTTGGCTCTGATGGTCTCCCAGGATCCATTCTCAGGCAAATAACATTTCTAACTCCCATTTTTTTCTTTTTCAAAGACAGGCCTAAAGAGTTAGGACAACTCAGGAGTATCTTCCTTGGAGATGTTGCAGAAAATGGGGAAAAGAGAATGGATAAGTTGCTGAATTGATACTTTCCCTCCTGCACATTTTTGGGTTTGTGGGAAAGAAAGGTTAAAGAATTTTGATGGGGTTGGTTATAGTTCATTCTTTCTGTTGCTGTTGGAAGCAAACTTCACTCTCACTCCTTGTCCCTCTGCCAGAAACAACCTCATACTACCAGGAACACCACGTGAAAACTGTCAGCCAGGTACTTGCTGGGGGCTCAGATGCGGGTATGACTGAGGTGAGGCTCTGGCCGACCGCTGAGAAAGGGCCTGGTTCCCCAGAGCATGTGAAATTATTGGGAACAAACAGCAGAATGGAGCAGATACATTAGGGAGAAGTCAGGGAATCATACTAGACACAGAAGTTAAATATTTCCACAATTTCTGTAACTTGTTTGACTTCCCTACCTAAATTTTATGTAGTAATTTGGCTGCTATCTTTTGTCTAATTAGAACTAAATGTAGACTGTACTTTAACTCTACTAATTCCCTTAATGTCATTATCTCGAGTTTGCAGCGGTATTCAGTAATGTCTACCCTGGTGCCCTTTACATAAGGTTCATTTCTTTTCTAAGCAATAACATAGGCTGGGGATTCAAGGGGTGATTTAGTTAGAGCTAAATAAGAATGTCTTGAATTGAACAAGAGGGAAGAGGCTTCTTAATTTGCACTGTAATTTTTTTCTTCCTTTTGTGTTATCATTGCTTTTCCATCTCTCTTTTAATAAGATGTCTCTCCCTCCTCCCTGGTATCTGTCTACTTGCAAGGACCTTTGCATCTATCTTTTTCTTGTCCTTCTATTTTTAGTGCACATCTGTTCCTGTTTTGACCTCAATTCTCTCTCGTCTGGGGCTTCATTTTTCTATGTCTCCCTACTGTCGGATCTTCTCACAGCTGTCAGATCCCTTCTCTCCAGCAGATCCATAATCTTTCTGTTGGTGGTCAATGCCTGGACTCCCTCCCTTGACATGCTGCCTGCTAGGAGAAGGCAGCTCTCCAGGAAGCTCCTGCTCAGCTGAGCCACCTCCTTCACCCAACTCCTTGCT
Organism: Calonectris borealis; assembly: GCF_964195595.1. Lineage (NCBI taxonomy): Eukaryota > Metazoa > Chordata > Aves > Procellariiformes > Procellariidae > Calonectris > Calonectris borealis. The sequence goes on from NC_134325.1 coordinate 11,771,226, forward strand.
TCCAAACACTGCCAGTGTGGGCGAGTTACAAAGGTTGTAACTTGCTCTCTATTTTCTCTCTGCACTTCTTCTATATTTTTCTAATACCTTAAAATTTTCCCAACAACTGCAAATTAAACTTGTTGGCCTTTACAAGCATGACAATAAATGCCGCTTTTGTTCATTTCAAAGGCTGTATTTCAATTTTCTTTAGATCAGTAATTATGAAATTTGTTTTGTTCCACCTCATTTCTTCCCTTTTGTGTCATGTCTTCATTCGCTGGTACCGTTATTATTTTCATTACTCCATTCTCTCTTTTGCTAGGTTTTCCTTTCCTCCCTTTCAGGTTTCTTTCTCTGTGTGTGTGTGCACAGTTAGCATTTTTGCTATCCCTCAACTTCCTGCCACCATCTTCTTTGGAGACCTCAGTCCGAGAGTCACCACGTCAGATTAAATGGGGAGCATTACACAGCTGCTGCTTACAGGGTGGGCTCTGGATCTGGGAAGCGGCTGGCTGCTCTGGCTGACTGCTTAGCTGGCCTGGAGGCACTGGGGATGGGGATGCTCCAGGCGGTGCCTGGGTCGGACTCCACATCCAAACCCCTCCTGGCAGCAGAGTTAGGAGCATGGACAAGGAGATGGAGGAGGGTCTTTACTGCTTTACTCCCATCTACAGGAACATATTTGTAGAGGAAACTGTTTGTCCTCATCTTCTCAGGTGCATCTACTAACACACCCAGTGCTGCTCTAAACCACAGGAGTGCCAACGTAAGCGTTGGCAGATGCTGACAGGCAATGATGCCTCCTGGCACTTGGCCCTACCAGCACACTCCAGCGACTGTAAGTAAAGCAGACAAAGCCCTTTGCCTCCTCTCCTTGTCATTACTGAGACTGCTAATGCTGTTGCCCCATTTGTAAAAAAAGATTAAAAAAAAAAAAGTGTTGTGGTTGTGCAAACAAGGATCAGCTAACATAAATATTTTCACTGTTTAGCTGATGTGTGCTATACTTTTGTTTCCAGTCAAGTATCTGCAGTTTCGGTGTTATAAAACAGTGTTGTTGTAACAGAATATAGTGACATTTAAATAAGACACTGAGGAAAATATTTTTAGAAATTGAATTTTAAAAAATTACTCTGTACTAGATGCATATTATCCGAAGGCCACACAAACCTTCAGCAAATTCAGATTAGATAGTGAACATGTCAATGCTAGAAATGTCTACTTCTAATTGCATTTAATATTGTAGGAAAGAGATATGTGCACTGCAAACAGTGCTCAACTGAAATGTTAAAAATTATCCCTTCTGCTTTTCCTCCCTCTTAGAGCACAAAGAGCACAGAGAATCTAATTAACATGCTTAGTGTCTCTCCAAAATTCAATTCAAACACAAAGTATGCTATCAAAGGCTTGAACATCAGACAGAAAAGTAATTTGGGATGACTGAACTATCTCTACAAATACATTAAATTAACTCTAATGGGTCCATATGAAAAATGATACCAAATGCAGTGAAAAGGACTCTACCTGCTTTTAAGAGAGAATAATAAAGTTATTAGGAATTTTCTTTAACCTTAAAGCCGTCTTGCAATTGTTGAGTACGATTGTGTAACTTGATAAATGCAGCAAATCACACAGTATCTTGTGAGTAGACTTGTGCGTGACATTTTTCTCTTCAGTGATCTCTTCTCAATGAAGGAAGTTTTCTCTCTGTCTTACAGAGACAGAATCTTTCAGGATCTGCAATTTTTCTGGTTCTCTCATATTTCACACAAGAGTGTCATTTATAGATTTTGCATTCTTTTCTCCTTTTTTTTTTGTTAAGAAATTTCTACACATTAGATTTCAAGCTATCCTGATAGCATTTCCCATCCAAGTCATTTCTTTGCTGCAGTATTCTGCATCTCTATGTTGCAGAGGATAAACCAGGCTTCAGCACTGTTTATCATGTGCCCAGGGCTGGTGTGTCATTTCAGTAAATGCAGAATGGTAATCAGCTAAATCATAAAGAAGAAGAAAAGGAACACAAATAGCTGTTTCTTTCAAAATCCCTTTATGGATTGGAATAAAGCAGACCCTCCCACATTCAGCACAGTAAATGAATAACTCGCTATCACCCATCAACTTTTCTGTTTTTATATCGATGCGCTATTTTGAGCACATTAAAACAATGTTGATAAGAGCAAAATGGTTTATTTTTTTAGTCTAGATTTCAAAGAAATGTTCTTAAGAAGGAAGGTATGTCTAAGGAGCAGTGCCTTATCACAGCACTCTTATTAGCATTTCTTCAAAGATGCCTTATACTTGGTCCCAGCTACAAAGACAAAATCTGCATTTGAATACAGATATTCAAAATGAAGTTGCAAATTGTCAGTCTTATGGAAAAGACGGACATAAGCCAGAAAACTGAATTGTAGCAAAAGGAAAAAAATAGTAAGTGTGCACAGATAAGCAGGTCTTGTGTGTTAGATATGAAATCAGAAAAAGAAAAAACTGCCTACATTTCAGAAGCTTCATGCTGATCATGAAAAAACAAATGCAAATTTCAGTCATTTGACTTGTCACCAATTACCACTAGTGCTAATGCCAAAATGGTCCCTTACTTTATGAAACTATCAAGTCTTTCAGTGTCTCTAAGTAATTACTGCCAAGATCACTGAAATACAGATTCTAACACATCCAGACCTGTGTGCCGAGATCTGTTCCTTCACAAAAATAACAAACCCAGGAAGGATAATTATGCAGTCTCTATGAGACAATTTTTCTTCATAAACCCAGGCAATTAGGGTTCAAATCTCAGTGTCCTTATTTTATTCTATACAGTTTAGGTGTGCCAAATGTGTATATAAAAATAAATATTAATCACAGCTTTTGAAGTAATTGTTTAGAATAGGCCTAAGAAAGGGTCATGAAATTCTACAGCCAAAACTACACTGAATAACCATTATTTCTTATTAATTTTGTATTTTAAGCCTTTTAATTTAATCCATTATTCATATATTTTGAGAAAAAAGTAAGTAGGAACTCTTGAATAACATTTATATACTATTCTTTATTTTATACTCCCCACAGAAAAAACATTTAAGAGCAGTTAAGCCCGAGAGACCCTAACAGTAGCTGAAGGATAAAAAAGGACTATAAGAAACTAATCGCTGCCAAAATAGATTGTAAAAAAAAATCAGGACCTTCAGTGATCAGTGCTACAGTTAAATTTAAAAGAAACTGAAGTTTTGCCAGAGTTCTGGTTTTTCTTTTAGCCACATCAAGGTGTAATATAGTAAGTTGACTGATTTTTTTTTTAGCTTATTCAGATCAAAGCACCAAGATGTTTTACTTGTTGCCTATAGCTTGTACAGAAAGCAAACTCACTCATTCACTCCTGAAAGACTTGTAAAAATTGTACTTTACTGATTTTTCCCCCCCACTATGTCGATGTGTAACTGCCTTAGATATTTTTTGAACAGACACCCAAATTAACAAAGTGAGGTTTTTTTATATGACATTTTGATATTGTAAGTTTTATTATCCACCCTACAAAACAGTAGAATGTATCTTAATATCTGAGCCCTCTCTTTTGACAATCTGTAATTTCATGGAGCTGTATACGAGTCAAATGTTTTCTTATGTATTTCCTATGAATTTGAAGCCATAAAATGTTCGTCAGCAGTTCAAATTTCTTCAGATTTTTATATGGCATGTATCATGAAACTTTGCCTGAAACAGAACACCTCTGACTATGGTCGGTCTGTCTGTATCTCTCATAACGCTGATGCTTCCATGCTGCTTCCATGCTCACCTGAGATGGGTTTTCACTACAAAAATGCACTGTTTGCGTAAGACCCATGACTTACTCTTAACATTACTTGGGATGAGATATTACTCATTAACAGATTAACTAGTCAAATTAACAAAAAAAAGTGTTACATTATGTATAAACATGACCATTTCAGTGTTTATCTTACAGAAAGATAACTCATTTCAATGACAGCTCATACAGTTTTGTTAGCATCCTTGTGACTTCATTTATAACCTTCCTCAGTTATAAATGACTCAACTCAGGTATAATGACTTATTGTAATTTAGACATACCAATTCAGTCTAATCTCTCCAGGACATAATACTTAATATATTAAAGTTTCACTTAAAATACTTGCAAAGAATACATGTCAGATAGCTATCTTCATCTTCCCTGTAGTGAAAACCAGTTAAGAAATTTGGTTCCCTCACTGTTTAGCTGTCTAGTAACATTCAGAGGTTTCTTTTACAGAAACATATATTTATCTTTTTTTTTCAATGTGCTTTACTTGTTTGTAAAATTCCCTTTTTAGTCCCCCTAATTTGTTGCACATTTCATTTGCCTTGGTTAATACTTCCATGGACAGCCATTCTTTTTTCTTTTTCTTTTTTAAAGAATTTGTTGTGATTCACTTAAACTCTTTAAGAACCGCATGTCATTATTTAGCCAAACTTGTCTTCCTGGCCTTTCTCTTCCTTTCTGCCAGGGGTAAACTTAGTTCTTGTTGAAAGAAAACATCAGAGTCCAAACACATGTTTTCAAAATGACTTTGGAAGAAAACTTTTCAGGTAAAGTATGAAAAAATTAGATGCTACAACCAAATTTTCTTAATCTGTTGAAACATTAGCAGGAATTTAGTGGAGAATTCTAAATAGCTTTAAATAAAATCTGCCACTGTAAGTTAAAGTATCATTTATGCCTGATCTTGAAACAATAACTGAGCATGTTCATGACCTATCAGGTCTGGTTTACTCATACTGTCAAGTAGTGCAGTGTACTTTTTAGGTGTAGTTCTTTCAGGAGACTTGGAGAAACCTGCTCACATTTCTAGAAGTCTAACAGTGATTAATCACTAAAGTAACCTACCAAGAAACGCAGCGGGTTCCCCATGCCTTGTCTCCAAGTTAAGCCTGGACTTCGTTCCAGAAGATCAGACTTAGTCAAAGAGAGACTATGCTTTAGTCAAGCAGAAGATACTGATCTCAGTGTAAAAGTGGCTGAATGTAGTGACTTATCCAGTGGAAGGATCTATTGATCCCACAAGGCTCAACTTTACCATGAATCTGTTATGGAACATGGACAGGCATTTTCCCCTTTTTATTGGTCAGTTCTTTATAGGTGGACTCATTCTCATTCTATGTTTATCACTCAAAATTGCGATGTAACTGGAAGTTTGCTTATGTAAGATTTGCATTATATTGTCCTTGTTAGTACACAGCTGCTACAGAAGACGTACATTTCCCGAATCTTCCTATAAATGATCAAATATTTAAAGATACCTCCCTTGGAGTAAGCAAATAAGGAATAAAGCATACCCTACCCTTTTTTTTAAAAAAGTACACACTTATTTAACAGATGCTAGTTGCTCATGACGTAAGTACCTGGTTAGTTTCTAATTACAATGCTGATGGAAGTCTGCTAGATTTAGACTGCAAAATTTAGACTGATGGACTTTTAACTTTTTTAATTTTGAAAGGAGCAACATAAGCCAAGAATAAATTAAAAATATCCCCACTGGAGCAACAGAAAGCAGAACATTTGAACAAATTTACGCATAGCAGGAAGCAAACTCTGTTAAACCTTATTTGGAATCAGGCAGATAAAGCAGGCATTGTTTATATCCTGATTTCCAAACTGTAATGCTTATGCACACATTCACACATCATTACACACCACTTAAAGTAAAAAAAAAAAAGCTCATTATAAAACTCAGCTCAATATCCATATCGAATTCAGGCATTAGACTGCAACAGTTAAATATGAATGGGTCAGGTTTACTTGGAATAGCACAGAATTGCACATCAGTTAAGAAAAAAAGCAAGCCCAAACCAAAAATGATAACTTCATCTCTCTGGAGACTAGAAATTCAATGACTGAGAAATGCTGTGTTATGACTCAGGATCATTTATAAAGATATGTTGTTGTAATAAACATGGCAGGAATCTTTATCATATACCACCAGCTTACACTTTCTTCTTTTAAACAAGTTGGGTTTCTTTGAAGAGATCTTAATTCAAAATATGTAACTCTGACATGCTCAGAAGGTAACAGACTTCATGGCAAATAAAGGAAATGTAGGGAGGTTTTATTAAGGGGGAAGGCATGCAGGGAGTATAATTTTAAAATAGGTCCGGTAAGGGAAGCAGTATCACTAGTAAAGTTCTCAGCCTCTACATAGTGCTGCATGGGCTGAACCATTAGTCTCCTTATTACAAGTCATTAACGTTATCTTAATATTTGTATTATTGCTTTTTATGAGCTGCAGGGACAAATGATAAAACTACTAATATAAAAGATTTCTCACAACAAACTGTAACTATCATCACTTCATCCTTATATGCTGAGAATTACTAACTTCATCAAAACTTCATACAGTATCTACTCTACATGGTTACAGAAAAACAAGAATAAAGAACAGAGGGAAAAGCCACAATTTATCTCATGACTTTTCCTTTTGTGGCTTAATATAATGGTTACCATGCTACCTTGTCAAGCTGGAGATAAATGGAACAGTTGGAACCTAAAGCCTAAAACAGTTTCAAGCCTGGCTGTGCTTATACATTAAGAAACGACTGGAAGCAGCCACAGCTCAAGGAGAACTGAGTGCTTTGAGAAAGGCCATTATTCCAGAAAAACAGTACACTCTCCAGCTATTCTTTCTTTTCTTTTTTTTTCCCTGTTGTTGTTGAAACATTAGCATCAGTTGGCATCCTTCCTGCTCCCCATCTGCCAACGTTTCAGTAAAACATTCACTATTCTGACGAGAAAGGTGAAAAAAACCATCAGGTTCAAACAGAAAGTTGTATGAAAGTTCATGTGTGATTTGGTCTCCTGCAAGGCTTTTTAGTCTATAGCATAAGTCTCTACAGCTAAAATGTAATAGAGAGAAAAATAGTGCAGGAAAATGAGTCCTAACTCTTTAAAGACCACATTTTACCCTTGTTATTCACACAGAGCAGTACCTAACCTGCTGCCTTCAATATGAATAAAACCCAGCTACTTTCAAAATAAGCAACAGGGAAAACTTGAGTACTATATGAATACAAGTATTTTTAAAATGTATGGTACCTGGCAATATTATAACTTCGACGCCAAAGTTTTTAATTTCCAATATGTTACAATTCTAAATGTAGACGATTTGAATATACTTGGGTTTGTAAGAGAATAGCCCTTCGACATTACAGGTGTCACCCAGCTCAACTCTCAAACTTACAATTTTGACTGCAACGCTGTCAGCCCAGCTGATGCGTCAAGCAGACTTCATCTGGGCATTTCTACAGTGGATCAAGGAATCCTTCTCCACCACAGGTCAGGAAAGACCTCTTCAGTTCAATGCAGAAGGGGCTCCGAACTGTAGTACCTTGTCCCAAATCCAAGACCCTAAAAGTCCGAACGGCACAGAGGCTGTATCTGCCCCTCTCTTACTGAGCAGATTGACATAGCCCCACAGGCAGCAATGCTGTTAAAACCCTGAGAGGTGGAAAACAGCTTGTTTCAGGGTGCTGAAGGGCTGAAGAACACTTTGAGGCTATGTTCCTGGTCAGAAACTGTCAGAGGCTCCAATCTAGCAAAAGGATTAGTGCTCCAATTAAATGGAAAATAAAGTTTGCAATCTCAATTCCTCTTTGTATGTAAGCTTAAAACAAAAACCTCGAAACAAAAACCCCAACAAATTTTAAATTGGGGGAAAAAAAAAAAAACAGAATATTTTGGAAACAGGAGGCATCATAAACAGAAATGACAGAAAATTGTCTGATTGCCAGTGACAACGTTGCTGAAATCTTTTCTTTACTCGGCAAGTACTTTGCAGCTCTCCCACTCAACTTCCTATGTCTACAATGCAATATATTTACACATTTTTAATAGTTTTTAATGATTTCCAAAAGAACTGGGGCAGTATGTGTTAACAATGATCCAAAAGTTTGAATCATAAACAGGTGACAGAGGAAAGGAATGAAAAGAACTGATTTTCTTTTGTGTGGAAATTAACAGCTGGTAAGTAACTTGGAGCTGACTAGTAAGATAATTTATTTAAAAAAAATGTTTGCAGAACAGTAGCAGATTCTAGATGGTTCTTTTATTTTCAGGCAATAAAAGCCTTTACTGTGCCATCGTTGGCTATTGGACATTGCAGAATTATTTTAAAACTAAGTAAAAGGTAATTCGTGGGCTTTTTGGTATCTGTACTGTTAAGTAATAAAATTCATTCAAACCGCAGTATTAAATGTTTATATAGGTGTTTGCCTGTGTCTTGGGCAGCTATATACCTATGCTATGCAGAAAAGTAAAAAAAGAACATTAAAAGCTCTAAGAAACAAGTTACAACTTTTTTCTTCTCAGATGACACAAGATAATTTAATACCTGAAGAGCTTTTCTCACAGAAAAGCCATAGCCCTCCATTCTTCATGATCTGTCTTGTACTTTCTTATAAAGAAAGAAAAACATTCTAACTGTAAATTTCCTCAAACTGTCTCCTTTAAAATATTAATTAATCCCGTGGAAATGTCTGTTATCTAATGGTATTGTACAGGGGATCGGAAACGTTTCTCCAAACTTAGGCATCTTAGCGATGTGCTTAAAATTAGGCAGAAAGAATATGGACCCAATTAGGAAAAATTTATCTCTGTTCTTCAGTAATGCAAAAACATTATCTAGCTTTGATTATGTCCTTCAGAAGTCTGAGAGCCTTAAAAAAAAACTCTCTCACCCTTAACATTTACCCTCTACAGTCTGAAGAAATGCATTAAACACAGACGTGATTACAAAGCCAATTTTTTGAGCTGCACTAAGAGCATTTAAAGCTTAGTTTTCAAGTTATGTGAAATGTCTTCCTTCTCGCAGCATCAAGTCTACAATACATTTTCTTCTTCCAAACCACCTATTACATGAATGTTCTTAAAACCAGAGGTTAATGCTAAACTAGCACCCAGGTAGCTCCACACCACTACTGTAGTTGTTTGCAGTATCAGCCCTGAAGAGAGGCTGCCAAGCTGGTCAAAAGGCAGCTGTTTTGAAAACTTCTCAAGGATAAGACCACTCTGGTTTGACCGAGACTTCGGGCTTGTGGCTTTGGAAGGAAAAGTTCAATGAAACACTTCACCGCACAAATAGCTACCACCGCTGGAGCTACTCTTATGTAAAGATACTTGGTTCTCCAGTTTTGACTGTGGTAAAGCAAGCCATATGTCTGCAGAGGACCTTTGGGCCTCTTTTGAACTCCTGTATACTGTCAAAATGTAAGTCAATTAATTAAAACACTTAAAAAAAAAAAATCGCTTAAGTTATTCCCACATAAGCATACTTACATATGTAAGACCTGCTGCTTGCCTGAATGTATACAATTTCAGAAAAAGGGAAGATACACAATGCTACTTGTAGTTGTATGTAAAATAAGAGAAAAACAAAAAGTTAAAATACTATTTTAAAGACTCTATGAATGAGTTTGGTTATGAAGAATTACTTTAAGCTGTCAGTATTTGATCAATAGCTTATCTCCTCAGAACAGCTGCACAGGTTTCTGAGTGAGTATCAAGGGCTGGTGCATTGCCAGAGATGCTCACTCTGCTTTCAGGTGTGTAAACCGACTTCCACTCCAGGTACATGGGAAGAGTACACGCAGTTAGTGTGAAGGCACCTGGGAGAGGAAACTTCCACCCATGCAGGGCTGCTAGACATTAAATTGTGTGGACAAGCTCCTTAGGTCTGCAAAAGAGCGGTTTTGTAGTCCTGCCTCATTAACAGGTACTGCAGGCGCTCACACATTTCATGCAACGCTAATTAAAGGTCTGCTCTCTCTGGTTCGCCTGTATTTTACTTCTGGGCTGCTGAGCATCCCCATGTTGAGACTTTATTTCTCTGACTAATTTTAGGCATGCGGGCAACTTTTCCCATAATTAGGCAAGAGACATATGGCTGTTAGACTGTACCTGTCACAAGTTGCCATGTCGATTTTGAAAAGATATCAGATGAATTCTTCAGAGAGCATTCACTGGATCTCCTGCAGCGCTTGTGCTTATTGTGTGATGGCCCCAGCACTGAGGACATGTGCAGAGCGTGTCAGATCACATTAACAGACTGCTGTCCATCCACTCCCCAGCAGAGCCAGGCCTGACTCCATCTGGTGAGAACCAGCCGCTGCGCACTGCAGCTCTTTGGGAGACGGTGGTCCGCACCCTCCCAGGCCCCGGCAGCTGGCCCTCCAGTGCGGACGGCACAGACGTTATTCCCTGTCTAAACCAAAAGCTGGGCTTAAAACCGGTCATCTCCCGTTTGCGCCAGACCTGGCCCTAGTTTCACCCAGTTTCAGAATAGAGAAGTTGAAACTGGATAGATGCAAGAAGGTCTAAAATGCCCACCCTATTCCCCCACTCCCCTTTTTCTTTTAATTCCTTGGTCCCAAGCCAGAAAGGATGCTAAATTCAAAAAGACGTATCTAGCATGAAAAAATCTAGGGGATAACATTAATATTTCTGTAGATCTCAGATAAATCATAGTCTCTGCTAATTATCCGAGATTTGCTTGATAGATCTAATAAGATGATTTTTACTCTTAATGCGTATCTGTTTCTAGACAAGGAATGTGATTACCCAACGTTGGATTTCCACTGTAAAATTAAGCTTGCTTTCCCATATGGCAGTAATTGCAGTACAGGATCTCAGTAGGCGTATAAAACAGAGAGTACAAGAAAGATATATAGCAGAAGCAAACTATGCCAATTCTGAAAACATTTTTATGCAAATTGAAAGCTAAAACCCGCATTTTTAACTAAACAGCTTAAGTGTATTTTCAGGCTTGGGAATCAAAACAGATTTAGGTACTTAGTTTAGGTCTATAGGTATATAGACCAATTATCTCATTGCTTATTTTAAGAAAATGATGTGTAACACAGATTCAAAATAATGCAAGATTATGAAAATCTGAATAAATGTTAGAGGAAACATCCCTACCTTTGTGAAGATACCGGATATTCCAATAGTTTTTTCTTCATTCCTTAATTTGAATCTTTTTCACTATAACAGTGAGTCAATACGGTAGGGCTCAAAGAATACTGGAAAGATTTAAACAAGCAGGGGGGGAAAAAAAAAAGGATGCAGTTGATTTGCCTCTTTTGAAGCCTTTATGACAAGAAATAGAAAAGTGGCTGAGAGGGTACTTACTGAATCTAGAATGATCAAAAAGTTAAGGTTTTACTAGGAAACACTAAGGGCTACATGAGCCAATACAAATTTTTTAATGTGCAGTTATGATTAGAATTTTTTTATATATCTAAAAGAGGACCACTTTTCATTTGCAGTTCTACTGGGTGTGTTCGGAAAAGCATTTGTGCAATAAACTACTTTTTATTGCTTCTCCTTGTTGTTAATACTGCAAAGCTATTTTAGAAAATGAGAGAGATTTTACTTTATCTCACATATCATCAATACCATTCTTAGTAAAGTCTGCTATTGCTGATTGCACATGATGACACTAAGTGATGATACTAACAGTCTGAATAAGCCTCAATTGATTTTTTGGGCTTGGTTCAAGTTTTCAAAGTTAGAAGTTTAGAAAACTCTGTGTGTGTGTGTATGTGTTCCTAGGCGGGTGTAAATGTATTTGCTAGTAAAAGAAGTGCGCCTGCTATACGACCTACTTAGTTGTTTATCCAGTTTCATTACCAGGTGTTTAATTTTTCAAAGGTAAAGATGAAATTTCAGAATTCTATTTTGATAATATTTTTCCATAGTGTCTCTCGCTATTGTATTCTATAAATCTCTGAAAACTAATTTTGAATCCAAAATGATAGTCATAATCATAAACCATTGGGAAAAAAAACCCACCATACATTTTTTCCTCTAAATCTTGTTGCGTAGGACTTAAAGATTTAGTACTCCTTTAACTCAGTCTCTTGTCTACCAGAGGAAGTTCTTGTTTTATTCCAAAATACTTTCAAAACCTTACTAAATCACTCTTAGTTTCCTCACTAGAGACTGATGTTTCCTCTATCAATTGCAACATGTTGCACTGAAAATGTGAATCAGAAAGTCTGCCAGACACAAGAAATACTGCTCAGAAATGAGATACTGTTTCTTCAATCAGTAAAACTGGTCCACAAGTAGATTCCAACTTTCAATTCGTGAACATAATTTCTTAGTAAATTCTGTATTACTTTTTTTTCCCCTTAAGGATGGTTGGTATAGAGACTTATCCCCTAAATAACATTACTTAAGTTTAAAAAATGCTTTGTTTTTGTAAGATCAGAACCTATTTTCTCTAACCCTAAAAATGTAGCTGTAGGAAAAGCGTAATTTAAAGGAGGATACTTCTGAATTAAAAAGAAATAAAAGATCATTACAATTTTTCTCCTGGTTGTGTAAGTCTTTCCAATATTGGAAAAAATGATCAGTAAAGCACTATGTTTTTAATTCTTTACAGTATAAACTAGTTCAGCTGTTCCATCTAACTTGTTGCTAAGAGCTAGGAGTTCTCCATCCAAACATTATATAAATACAACTTAATGTGCTATGAAGTAAGAAAGTAGTAAATCACAGCGTCTCCACATTTGTAATTAGGAAGCCATAAATTCCAAACAAATGAGAGGTTATTTGCTTCTCATATATGTATGTATATGTGTGTGTTCATATAGACACAGATACGTTTCTACTGCGCTGTAAGAAAATCCTGCAGCACACCGAAATCTGCCTCCATGGGGGAGCTACAATGGTCTGTTTCTTGTAACAGACTTTGTTTATTTAGGGACCACAAAAATTCTTCTCTGGCTCTGACAGTACTGTCTGGTTGCAGTAAGTTGATTTTATATTGGCATTGTTAAATTCATTTATTGAAATAGCTCCAGGCTGTACATGCAGAACGTTCCCCCCGCCCCCCACAAAGATAAAAACAAAAACTAAGTAAGTACAAGTGCACAGCAAGAATGAGATGTACTTGAAAATAATAGCTAGCTAGGCGAGCAGCTATTTAAAATATTAGCAAACCAGCATGTGGCCCTGACAAGGGAAGACATCTAAATTCTCTCCCCTTCCCTTCCTCGTTTTTTATTGTTCTTTCAGAGGAATGAAGCAAAGTGAGTCAATCACAGCATTTGTTTAGTATTAGGAAAGGCCTTAGTTTAACTGAGAGCTTGGGGAAGTCTCAAGCACAGGACAGATCACTCGTGAATTTCGTGGCACATAAGGAAAAACTGTATTTATCAGTCTGGCACCTTCTGGAGAAAACTACTTTTTTTTTTTTTAAAAAAAGAAATTGATGTAAACAACCTTGCAAAGTAAATTCTGAGATCTCAAGGAATCCCATTATGACTTGATACATTCCTATAAAAGATATTGTATGTCCATTTTCCTAGTAAGTTTATGTACAATACTTTAGGCAACGCACACATCATGCATAAATTGTTTACAGTGTTCTGCAAATCATTTAAGGAGTTATATATAGTAAAGGAGCAATATATATCAAATTAGCTTGTAAAAGGCAAAGCATATATAGGATAAATGGAACAGCAGTGAAGAAAAATAAGCCTATTAGTACTGCACTCAGCAGTAATATCCCGTTTAGAAGTACTTTAATTAACGCCAGTCCTTGAATACTTGTGGTAACTGAAACATAGGAACAGATGATTATGAGGTGCCAATGTTTTTCACCCTAAGTAAATCCTCACATGATTATTTATGATGCTTTAATTGTCTGTGAGGAGAAATCACTGCTTTTGATTTTACTACATCCTTAATTTGTTCATGCCTTTCCAAATATTATTTCAACAGCAATGCTAGTAATGGTCCAGCCTTGAGAAAAACATAACTGCTAAGGCTAGCTTACCAGAACTGAGTGCTGTACCAGCCTAAGGAGGTGATGAACGGCAGTCAGATATGAAATAGAGCCAGGTTGCACAAAACATCCTGAGGGCAAAAGATCAGACAGAAAAAATCTCCCTGGCTTCTTCCTTCAAAAATAATGCTTTTATTCTCTGTGCTGAAGTAATTAAGGAACATTTTTTACTAATAGCTTCTTCCATCTCTTTGTAACTGGTACTCTGTGTGGTAAACTCCTAACAACATAAATTCCCTCAAATCTCTCATGGTCCTATTTCCTAAACATGGCTCTACAATCAAGTTAGCAACAAGCTTTCTTCGCACTAAGAAGAAAATCTATTTTGATAAACTGAGTGTTGTGCATCAGTTTAATTTTTACACTACATGAGCAAATAGTAATTTCCAACACATGCCCTGCACGTTACATCATGCTTCCTCCATAGTAAAGTTCACATAGATGTCTACACATTTGCATCTTTCATAAGCCGAGCTCCAGCACGAAGTAGCAATTTAACCAGAAAACGCATAATTCAACAGCTCCCCAAACTTCCTTGTTCACAGCCACGTCACATATGTTTCTGCTTCAATTCAACACCACGAGGAACTTTGATAGACAAGCGTGGTACTCCTGCAAACTTACACATACATGCAGATCTTTTAGACATTTTCAGCACACACTTTTCTTAGGATGTTGGTATTTGTGTGATCTGTTCTTACCACTTGCAGTTCTGAATTCCCAGCTACCCTTACACTGAATCAATATTGAAACAATCTTCACACCAAGCTGGTCTTTCCCTAGTACTAGAAGCTGTGTTATGTGAAAAAAGGATCTGCTTGAACAACTTGATTCTCCTCAAAATGCACGCTCATCTCTATCCCTGGAGGGAAAGCTCAAAATTCAGATTGCCATTACCAATGATGCACCTGGAAGAAATTGGTTAGTGCAGAGAAGCAGTGGAGGAGAGCCAGGCAGCAGAAACAGCAAGCTCCTTTGAGTCCATGGCTGCTGGGACCCATTTTTCCCACTGTGTTCGCCCCCAAATAATGCATGTAGTGGGGGAACAAGAAAGGAAAATACCCCATGACTCCCTCTGAAAGGCGTATCAGTGTCAATTCCAGCTCTCAACATCATCTCTGCTTCTAGTTTCTACACTCCTGGCCTTTTCCCCACTCAGCACCGTGGAGTCTCTCTGTCCCTGTTGCAGCCCCCAGCTCTCCAGAAGCCTGCTCTCCATGGGGCAGGCTGCAAGGCTGCTCCTTTGCCTCTCTGAGAGCTGCCTGGAGAGAGCACTTCTGGGCAGCATCCCAGCATTCGGCGGGCAGCACGTATATTAGACTTTGTCATATTGACTGGAGGTTTTGAGTTGGAGGATGGAGTTAAAGACACAGTGAATAATTCTCTTGAGAAGAGAAAATAGGAAACAAGGGAAACTCTTCTGAGTCTCAGTGAAAACTGGGAGGTGAAGGAAGTTATCTTGATTCTTTCAGATGCCCAGCTCATCAACGTGTCAGAGGTAGTGTGGTAATGAAACTCAAATTCCTGAAACAAGATCCGCAACTGGAATAAACACCGGCTCTAAGAAATGGGACCAATGCTCTGAGGATTTCCTCTATGTTTAACAGAATGGCCACAACTACTCTTCTACATGGGGCATTTCTGCTTATTAAATACCGAGTGGAACAGTATTCAGTACATCCAATTCTGCCAAGCCACCCAGACAAAACTCAGACTATTTCTATGAGATCACAGGTCAAGTCTATAATATTTTTCTTTTATTCGTTTCAGGAGACAGAGATTATATAAAATCCATCTATTCTGTTAGCACTGTCAGACCTCTGCAACACACAGGTGCTTGATGTATGGTATTAGCTTTCCAGACATTTTGATACCATGTCATTCCAATAAGCTATTGAGATTGAAAAGTGAATTGAGAAGAGAGGAGGAAAATGCCTCGACTCCTCTGACAGCCAAGAAGAATTTCACAAATGCCCTACTCCCCCTGAGGTATCACCAGATAAGCACGAGCTCTATTCCCATTCAGCTGGCACTTGCTCTGTAATACTGCTGGCTGTCACAGGAATGAAGATGTGCTACCTTCTTGAGAATGGTGCAAGAAAATGCGACAAATCGTAAAGGATCATCAAGAAAATCTGCATTAACCTCTGTGACTGTAAAA
Source organism: Calonectris borealis (assembly GCF_964195595.1). Taxonomy (NCBI): domain Eukaryota; kingdom Metazoa; phylum Chordata; class Aves; order Procellariiformes; family Procellariidae; genus Calonectris; species Calonectris borealis. The sequence continues at coordinate 11,787,204 of NC_134325.1, forward strand.
CACACTGTAAAACACTCAGCTGCAGGTAAAACCCACAAGGTAGGTTTTAAATCCATAAAAAAATGGATTTAAACAGAACTATAGCAGCATGTAGCACTTTCAAAGAGTTTCAGATCTGGGTATTTGTGCTCAGTGATTATACCTAGTGGACTAGATGTCATTGGGAAACTTTGTTTCATTGTGAAGCTGTGCTGTTTTATTTGAATATTTTGAACTACATGGTTTGCTCATATAAAGTTGTACAGAACTGTTCCACATAGATCGCCCTATTTAAAAAGAATGAGTGAATAGATACTTTCAAAGCTCATTTGAAGATGGAAACATCAATTGGTCATCTCTAACTGCAGCTTCCAAGCAAGAGTTTCGGGTGGGCAGATCCACACACAAAACCACACACAGAGGAAAGCCCAAGAGAAGAGAGCGCTTTGCAGTATGGCTTGCTGAAGTCTCTTCAGTGCCGCCTGCAACCTGGCATACGGTACCTCAAATTAGCCCTGCCTTCAGAAACGAGCAGACCTCAAAGAACCTGTCACACAGAAACATCAGATTTTCTTTCTTTATTGTGATTCCTGGTTAACTTATGCCCTCAAGGTTTGGGCCTGAGCAGAAATTCATCGTGACTGAATAAAATCACAGGATTTTTTCCACCCACAAGGATAGAACATAAGACTTCGCTTTATATGTTTATATTTTTGATGCAAGAGGAGTAGGGGAACACAGGCAGCAATAGGCAATGTTCCCTAGATCCACTCTACACAGGATTTCAAGGTGGCACGTTTTACTGTATATCCACCCATGCTCCTCCACGGTTTTCAACTTCTCTAGGTGCGGATGGAACTCCACCTACTCGCTCATCCACATTCCCCTGCGTTCCTCGTCAGAGCTGCTGCATGCCGCAAGCAGAGCTCTCCTAAAATAAATCACAAGTGTTTTTTTATTTAGGGTAGGGAGAGGGAAATTTGGATGCTCCCTATCAGAGCTGATTTTAGAGACCAACCACCAGGAAAAATTACTTGTGGAGGAAAAGGTGAAGAAGAGCGGACAGTAACTTTAGATTCCATGAAGCTGCAGGGCAGGTCAAACCATGGGTGGGCAGGATGATCCAGCACTCACACCTCTGCTCAGAGTCCTGGTGAATCAACCTTCTTCTTTTGTAAATGGTGAATTAGCTTTTCTATTCAACTCTACTGATTTTCCCCCTGCTCCTGGTAGGTGTAAACTGAGGGCCAAGGGGTTACATCTACTCAAGCAATTGCTATTTTATACCATTTTGGTCCTATTTATCCTCTTTCCTTATGTTCCCTGTAAGGTAATCCTCATAGGCAGTCGTGCCAGATCTGCCTCTCTTCTAACCCTGAGAGGAGCATTAGCCATCTCCTTGCTGAGGTGGTGTGCTCACGAGCAGATAGGAGGATTACCTGGAATGAAAATTAATTGCTAAGATTTTGGGATGCAGAATCGACTGAGATGAAAACAGACTAGGGAAGAGGTATGGTATCTCACAGAATGAGCTATGCCTCAGTCACACTGACTCGAGGCACTGCAGAAGCCTCCAAAATGCCATACAGGGATACCATATTTTCATTATTATGCAGGGTTTAAAATTTCTTTGTTCTGTCAAACTGCATTAGGCACATTTGAGCTGCTCTATGCCACTGCTGCCATTTTTCTTCATGGAAATTCAGAGAAGCTTCCTTGGTGCTAATACACAACAATAGGATACAGTAGAAAAATAACCGTTCAGTTAAGAGACCTCTGAAGGGATAAAGCTCTTCAACTAAGCTTCCTGCACTCAGGCTAAAGAAAAATCTTCTTTACCTCAAGGATTAGAGCTACCATTCACTGAAAGGAAGCTGTTGAAGAATCAGACATTGTTGAACAATTCATAAAACTCTCCCTGTTATGATCTGAAAATGTACTTTTCATCAAGTTATGAACAGACCTATTGGTAATTGGGCTGGTTTTTATTTTTAAAAATAGGAAACTGTACCCTTATTAAAATTCAAAGACTAGTAATTCTTTAAATAAAACAGTAAAATTAAAAGTTTTTGTCCTTCTTATGAGCATCTCTCTTGGATACATTATAGTGTAAATTTGCTTTGATGTGTTTTTAATAATTTAAAAATTGCAATGGCACAGCAAGATGAAATGGACTAGAATGTCAGATCTACCACTGCAAGGTTCTCTCTCTTAATCTCACCAGATTTTCATTTTCCCTTTTCATTAAACTCTTCAGGATGTTTAAAAATATTACATTCAATCTGAAGAATAATGAAAATGTGTTCCTCAGTTATTTTTGCTTCAGCCCTAAAATAATTTGTCACTAATACTAACATAATAAAACACCAACTTTACAACATATTGCACATGCAGAACTAAGCAGCTTTGCTATTAGAAATGCAGTTGCTCATTATATTAGACATAGGGTTTGTCTTATGCTTGTAAAACTTTATCAGGATTTCCTTCTTTGTAATATATAAAGAAGTCAATTTCTAAGTTGCCTAGTATATCCCCTGACAGATGCTATAAAATTTCATTGATTCCATGTTTATTATTTGGCAATAACAGCACAGTTAAGTCACTGCATTGTAAAAATGTAATTAATTCTAGTTAATCCAATGGTTTTAAATTCTTATGACTTACCACACCAAATATTTGACATCTTCAAGTTTTTCCACCTAAATACGTTAATTCTTTTATCAGAAAGGCTGATCTATGAGTAGCATCCAACTATATTATTTTCCTAATATTTGGTTAAGGATATTTTATACACAGTATTTTTTCTGATCAATGGATTCTTCAGCCCGTAGTAAGTATTCCAAAAACAGAATCGTTAGCAGCTTTTTCCTCCCAGCTTATTGCAATTAAAGCTTTATATTTTATTCAGCTGGTGAGTTCTACGGACTGATGTTTTTAGCAATATAATTTCATTAAGCCATTATAGAGTTTTGACTGTTTTCCACAATTATTTAATTGACTAGGTTGATTAATGACAAATGAAGAACATGAGACTACATGCAGCAAGAAACCAGGACAGGAATGACAATTTTTCATGCCACATTTGCAAAAGAAAGAAGAAATCCTATAAGGATTCCTACTATGCCTAATTTGTGACATTGTGACTTCTACACTGGTTTGACCATTTCTTGCTATGAAAATAAGAACCCACATGTCTGCAATAATATCATATACGACTGCATTAAGATCTTCAGTGAATTAATCTGCATTATTTCTATGGTCACCACCTTACAGAAGGGAAACAAAACCAGGGAACTAAATTATTTGGCCACAATATAAAGTAGAGAAAGTAAACTTGGGTTTCTAACTCAGTACTGCTCCCTCATGTATTCTTCCACACCTCCAGTTTGTCAGATTCTCCTTCTTCTACTGAACAGATCTACCGTTTGAAAGAAACTGAGAAAGAAAGGCAGGCTACAAGTATTTATTTCCATAAGTGGTTTCGCAGGAAACCTGAATAAAACCGTGTAGTATGCTCAACATACTGAATATCAGTCTTGCAGTCCACAGCACTCAAGAGAAAGACAAAAAGTTTTTGGCACTCAGGTTAATCCTATTAGGGTTATTCAAATAAAAAAATATTAGACTAGAATACAAAAAGTACTGATACTAAATAAGTGTTTTGAAAAGGTACATATACACATACAAGCTGCAAGGCAAAGAAGCATTTAAAGGTAGTTGATAATCTTATTACATGAAGAATGTGTTCTCTCTTCTAGATAAACATGATAAAAAATACCTTTATTCTGGTAGATAAGACAGCGTGTATTTATAGTCTTAGATAGAATTAAGCATGGTATTATTGTCATATGTATATATATATCATGTGATGTATGCCAAAAGAAGAATCATGAAGAGTACTACACAATAGAACTTTTGCCAATTATTTCACAAAGAATTAAAGATTCAGTGTGATATAGAACAAAATGGAACAATTCATATAAAACACAATAGATAACAACAGGAATAAGATAGTTAATATTCCTATTAATATTGGGGTAGGTGAAAGAATGAAGAAGAAAACAATATTTGTTAAAGGACAGAATGTGAAAATAAATAGGATTGATACAGACCTTATGGATATTAAATGCTGTTCTGAGAAACCTGGTGTTTGGATGTGTCATGGACATGGACTCTCTAGGGCATGACTAGGCTACGAAATGACTATTTTGGAACAAAGTTTTAAAGCCTGTACAAGGTGACGATGCTAGGAAAATAAAATAATTTTATACACATTCTCAAGGAATCCCTGATTCGAATAACGGCAATAAGGATAGCAGGACAAGATTTTTGTCTGTTTGTTTGATCATAAATGAAAAGACATACCAGGAGTGACATAACTTTAGGCACACTTAGCATACAAAATAGAAGACAGTAGTGAACCTGAGGATCTACATTAACTTTAATGACAAAGAAAGGAAAATTAAGAAAGCTGAGAAAATGAGATTATGATACATACAGAAATTAACAGGCCTAATTTTAATTACCATCAACATTTTAAATTTAACCACCGAAGCAAATCCTGGGCTGGTTTAAATCAGCATTACTTCAGTAACTCACTGGAGTTACATTTTTGCACTGACTGAAAATATGACCCTAAACTCAACCATCTAGAGGAAGCACAATAGAACCACTGGAGGAACTTAAATCTTGACAAATAATATCTGAGAATAGTAAGATGACCTGAACATGCTGACTAAAGAAATTGAAAGCTCTTACCTGAAGCACAAGAAACACACTAAAATGCTGAGCTGTGACATTAACATTCAGTGTCCATAATTTTTGCCATTCTGCATTGTTGGAGAGAATTCTTCAGAAGGTGCAAGGAAAACAGAAAAACTTCTGTTGGTGTCCAAAAACTGATGCATGGACAATTAATGAGATCAGAAACTCGCTAATCTGCTTTGTTGGTTTTGAGGCAGTTGAGAAATCCATATGTCAATCTAACAGGCTAGCTGCCATAAACCTGACAGTACTCGTTTATAGTGAGATGGTAATAATCTGAAGCAGGTCTGCCCTTTCACAAATTTTAAGTATTTTCTGTTAAGAGATTCAAGTTTTCTTACCTGGATAAAGTCTGATACCCCTTCAGTTAAGTTGGGAGATGCGTTTATTTTAGCTCAGTCACACTTCGCAAAAACACCATGGGGATTCCATGATGCGGATTCATCCTGAGCTGCCAGACCTCTGACTGCTCTCTCTTGTACCCCACCAAGGACGTGCTGCGAGGGCAGCGTTGCATCTGCTACGCTGGTGGAAGCTACAGTCAGAGACAGTCTCACAGTAAGGTACTCTTAAGCTGCGGTATTCTCACCATGTTCACAGCCCGTGGCAAAGGAAGCTGTGCAGGAAGGACGGCTGGAATGCTCTTTCTATATTTTAGCAAAGATCAAAATGAGATTCTACCTTCATTTGTACAGAAAAGCAAGAGCAGTGAAAGACGCTCACATTGCTCAAGCTCCACTTAGAAATGTGAGGTCAAAAAGCAGAAATCTTTCATGGGCATTTCAGGAAAGTTTTTCGTTGTTCTGATGGCAAATATTAACACAGTAAGTATCTGAACGTGACTACAGCAAGAAGGCAAGTTTGAAGGTTGCTTAGTTGTTCTGCAGAGAGCCTGAAAGGGAGCGCCTGTGTCGTGCCTGCCTGCCCTTCTCTCAGAGGAAGATATTCATCTGCATCTTTCCCCTCTAACCTCCTGACAATTTTTCCTAATTATCTTCTCCTAACACAATGATATTCATTTTCAGTTTCTACCCCTTGTTCAGGTTTGCTCAGTAGTTTTCAGATCTATAGCTGACAGATGAACAGCACAATCACATAAACTTCAGTTTCTTAGGAAACCAACTTAAAAATGAGTATCTATGTTTTTCATATATTTTAACCACAATGTTACAGTTCAAGATCCACATTAAAGAAGCATAAATACATGTGACTAAAAGAAAAGCAAGCATTTAAGTCCTTGAGAAGCTGAGATCTCATTTATGTTCACATGCCCTAGCTTCTATTATTTATATATGCAAAACACAGTAGTATACATGCAGCAGAGAATATAAAATTCGACAAATATAAGGAAGGGGCCACAGTGCACTGAAGATATATATAATATCAGAGCCAGGAGGAGGCAAGCTGCTTTCTAGTCATATTTTACCCTAAAATACTTTTTGATGAACACAGGGATTAGTCTTGGGTTTAACAGGCTGAAAAGGTAGTAGCTGGGATATATCACCACCAAAGACCAGTTTAGAGAGTAAAGAAGGGTATAAAGTATGGACAGATGGAAGGTTATATGCTGTTGAAAATCTTGTAGTTTTATCAAAACTATCACAACATTCAAGGTTTTACTTAAAACCTCAAGATGTCTGGTGACTTTTAAAATTTTCTTTTTTTTAAACAATTCCAGTTCTTGTAGCTGTAGCACAATAGTTGGAAATATAACCATAATGTACTCAAAAATGAGTATATAAACTGCTTACAGAAAGAGGAAGATGCCAATTCTTCTAAATCTCATTTTTCCCAGTTCTTATAAATTGAATTTAAAACCACTTTCATGAAACTGAGTGTTTTAATCATGGTATTTGAACATCTTAGCCTAGTAACACAGAGAAGTAAAATGGTATAAAAAAAAGATCTTGTAATCTTATGTCTACATTATTAAAATTGGAAGGACAACTCTGATCTGAGCAGGGAGCACCCTACAGGAAGACCTCATGGGGAAGCAGCATTCCAGCGGGATGACAGCTGGATTCACAGTGCCTGGCACTGTATGTCATTTGCCTTTCTTTTCTGTTTTATGATGGGACACATGGACTTTCTTAGAGGGAAAGCCATCAAAAGTGCAGGACCAGCTTCATGATCACTCTTTCAGCTCTGTGCCTCTCCAGAGCCCAACAGAAACCCTGCTTTAATGTCCTGGTAATCTCCACTGGGGAGTTCCCAGTCTGAACTGCGGGAGGAGGAAAGGTGATCTAGCTAGCACTGTATCTGATTCCACATCAAGAATTTAACACCACCAATGAGCTGCTGGTATGGTTGTCAGTGTCAGATGCTAATTCAGTACCAAGAGGCAGGATTTTGCAGAAGCAAAAGCTGTCAGTGACTGCAGCATTTCGCTACGTTCAAAGCATAGCAAGGCTCTGTAAATACTCAGTGCCAACAACAATAAATGGCATTTTTCTCACAAAAACACCCTCACCTCATGCTCAGCACCTTCTGTAACATAACACCTGGCCAGTGAAATGTATTTACTAATCATCACAGAAAAGTGAGTCTTAAAATTAAAACATTTAAAGTTTAAAATCTCATGGTTTTTTTTTTCTCCTGGCTAAAAGTATATTACCCTATTAGAACGGTATACTTAAGGGACAATGCTAATTTGTTTTGAAGTATACAAAGCAATGAATAGGTTTGGAGGTTAGTTAAATGATGAAAGCAGGGTTAAGGCATTTGACAACCATAATGAAAAATCTATTTATTCCAAGCACTTATATTCCAAACCATTAACATTATTCCTGTTATATATGATCAGATAAAAATAGATACAAAAACCTACAAAGATTAAAAATAATAATTATAATAAAGGTGTCATATTCCTAAATTGCATGGTGCACTGAAACTCCATGATTGGTGGAAATCGTGTGGAAACTGCCCACTATTTATATACGGACATTAGGTCGCCAACAATTTCCACATGTAACAAAATACATCACCTGTATTCAAACATTTTTGTTTTACATGGAATCTTAAGACTTGCCTGTTAAATATCTGGGCATGAGTTTTACACTCCCATTAGAAAATCAAGTTAGATATAACAAACAGCTGATTATAAACTGTTTGATTGAAACAAACATATTTTTTTTTACATTTACTTTTCATAAATTATTTTACACTTGCCCGTAAAATACACTTGTAAAATAGAAGTGTTTTTTTCTTATGAGATATACTCCAATGTTGAGCACTCATGTTTCACCTCATAGTCAATGTTAACAGCTATGTTGTGATTCCCTCAAATATAGTCAGTAAAAGAAAACCAAAGAATAACATTAATTCTAGCTGTAACAGCAGAAAAAAAAAATAATGTAAAAAACCTGAGAACTACTTCTGAAACACAAGATGTAGCTCTTGAGGAAAATATAAGGCAACAGGCATTTCCCTGAATAGTGCTGATAATACCCCTGTTCAAGCTACAATATGTGAATTTCAAGTAGTATTCAAGCAGTAAATTCATGTCTAAAATATTATTTCCTATAGCTACTTTTTTTTTTTACTACCTTAATGGATTTAAATGGATTTTGATAAATCAGGAAGAACTACTTATAACTGAGAGGTTTATTTTACTGTGCTAGGTTTTTCTTGTAATTGCCACTTTTTTTCACTTTTTCATAAAATTAATAAATATTAAGGTTTACCTAAATGTCATGGTTTAACCCTAGGCAGCAACTCAGCACCACACAGCCACTCACTCACTCCCTCCCCGGTGGAGAAAATTGGAAGAGTAAAAGTGAGAAAACTCATGGGTTAAGATAAGAACAGTTTAATAATTTAAATAACATAAAATAAAATAATAATAATAAATTGTAATGAAAAGGAAAATAGCAAAAAGAGAGAGAAATAAAACCCAAGAAAGACAAGTGATGCAAATGAAAACAATTGCTCACCACCCACTGACTGATGCCCAGCCTGTCCCCAAGCAGCGGCCCCCTGGCCAGCTTTCCCTCTAGTTTATATGCTGAGCATGACGTCATATGGTATGGAATATCCCTTTGGTCAGTTCGGGTCAGATGTCCCGGCTTCTTGTGCACCCCCAGCCTACTCTCTGGTGCGGTGGGGTGAGGAGCAGAAAAGACCTTGACTCTGTGTAAGCCCTGCTCAGCAGTAACTAAAACATCCCTGTGTTACCAACGCTGTTTTCAGCACAAATCCAAAACATAGCCCCATGCTAGTTGCTATGAAGAAAATTGACTCTATCCCAGCCAAAACCAGCACACTAAGACATTATTTCGATCTTGCTACAATTACTATCATCTGTTAATACAGATTATGCTCCACCTAGGGACCTCCATGGGCTGCAGGGGCACAGCCTGCCTCACCATGGTCTTCACCAGGGGCTGCAGGGGAATCTCTGCTCCGGTGGCTGGAGCACCTCCTCCTCCTCCTTCTTCACTGACCTTGGTGTCTGCAGAGTTGTTTCTTTCACATATTCTCATTCCTCTCCCTGGCTGCTGCCGCACAGCAGTCTTTTTTCCCCCTTCTTAACTATGTTATCACAGAGGCGCTACCACCATCGCTGATGGGCTCGGCCTTGGCCAGTGGTGGGGCCGTCTTGGAGCCGGTGGCATTGGATCGGACATGACGGCAGCTTCTAGCAGCTTCTCACAAAAGCCCCCCCACTACCAAAACCTTGCCACGCAAACCCAATACACTATTACACTTCTTATTTAGCTGTTTTAGCCATGGAACAAAAGCTATGCTGGATATTAATAATGTAAAATACTGCATTTCAGCATAAAGAATGTACCTCCGTTGCTGCATCAAGGCACGCTTTACTTCTAGGTAATGTGGGAGTTGACTCAGAAGAAATGGGTGATTAAACTTCAGTCTACTTGATCATTATTTTTACATTCAAAATAATAATTGTTTCAAAAAGAAGGTGGCTAAAGCAAAATCTAAAGAAAAGACTGGAGGTATAAACAATATAAATACCTTAACTTCACAGTTATGGTATTTTTATGGTTCAGACTTTTTATGGTTCAGACTGTTTCCTGGGAAACACATTTGGAAAAATATTCAACAGCAATTAGGTCCACAGATTTATGTATGTTTAGAAATTCCCTGTTAAGGAGGAAGATAAGGTATTTGGACTACAGACAGGTTCTAGCAGCCAGACAGAATGGGGACAGATAAAGGCATGAAAATTTGCTGAAGCCTTTTAAAATTAAGTAATTCCTCACACAGTAGTATTAAAGTCATACTGCTGTTCATCTGCATTGTCAGCAAACACCTTAATGGCTCAGAAGGTTGCAGCCAAGCTACTTTAACTCTAAAGGTGCCATTAAGCCTATTAAATTTATTTCCACTTTATTGGCATAATTTTGCATTTGAAAGCAGGTATCAATGGAACGAAACCACTCAAATGTTATTAACATTTAAACAAAAGTCTCATTTCACAGGAAGCCAAAGGTTCTGAGGCTCAAAATCAGTGCTAGTATGGAGGCGTATATGCACTAATAACTCTTCATGGAAAAATAAAACACTCCTCTGACTGTAACGTGAGATGATACAGGTCTGAAAACAGGCTGACATGTTGTGCTTACAGCTCCATACGCTTAGATCCCTGCAGCGATCAGAGCTGTACATGCTGTGAGGCAGCAGTCAGCCGAGGATATATCTGCATAACTACTATACACATTTTCCTCTGATGCCGAGAAAAGCAGGGCTCAGCACTGGCCTCACCTACTTGGTTGATAATGAGCAGCAAGAGTGGCACAGCTACAAGGTCAACACAAAAGCTAAAAAGCCCAGTGATGGTGGAGAAAACGCATATAGAAAATTTCACTGTGCAACAACTGCAGCTACGCACAGTAACACTCTTTCAACCCAAGAAATAAAAAAAAAAACCAAACCCTATATAAATGTTGGAAGAAATTTTTTTAATTTTATTGGCTCAAAATTGGCAGGGGTCATCAGGGCTGAAACACTCTCAAGGGAGATTCAAACAAAAATCTATTGACATTTTCAAAGATCGTAATCTAAAATTGTGGCTGGCACTGTAGAAGTTGTTTCTTTTGTGAAACAAAAGAAAAGCATTTGACTAACCAAGTTTCATTTGTGTTTATGAGAGTCTCTTCACTCTGTTTTCTCCTGGGTTTCAAACTGTGATTTGGGAACAACTTGTGCATTGGAAAAAGAAGGGAAGAACAGCTTCCAAGGTAAGAGAGAAATGATCTTCTATTAGCTTTGATTTGGGAGCATCAGCACTGTTGGCAGAGGCTGATCATCTGTAAGTCAGGATATTTGCTTGGGGGAATCCTGCCTATCAACCCTCAAAATGAGTTCCCTCTGCAAAGATGGGAAATATGCTGTTTGCCAGTATAATTTTGTTTTTCATTAATGTGACATGATTGTAGTAGTATGCTTCTTCAGCAGAAACAGACTTGTTCTTAATTGTCTTTCCTCATCTGTCAGAGGGAGTTCATCTTTCTCAATAGAGATTCTGTTCTAGTAGCTAAATTGTTTCAGTTCCTTTTCTATCTCATACTAACTGTTTGGATTCCCAATGTTGGTGATATAGGGTGGGCATGACATTTTTATTCATGTTCTTTCTATTGGTCATTTCCATGTAAGAAATAGATTTTCTTGTCCCATCACAATAAAGATGTCAGTTTAGCCAAAAATTTGTTTAAGGAAGAAAATAAGAACCGTTATGAATAATTGACTTTCAAATTTTTAAAATAAAACATTTATGTTCTTAATTTGAAGTGGGGTTTTTTGTTTGTTTGAAATCACTAATTGTATATATTACTTCATCACACAGTAGTAATGCTACATTTTCAGATGCTCCTTTGATAACCAATTAATGTACAATGTAACGATAAAAAACCCCCACAAAAAAAAGCAACCTATTATACCAAAATGAAATCTTCTGAATAACATAGGACAAATTAGTTTAAGAATTTTTCTGCACATAAAATTGCAGAATCTTAAGATTTTGCTCAAATTCATTAAAAACCACAGCTTTTTTTTTTCTTTTAACAAAACTGCTCACTTTGCACTACAAATCTCCACAGAAAGTACTGGACAGAAGTTATTAAACAATATTGGCTTTGTGGATCTGAAGTCAAGAGATGAAAAAACAATACTGCAGGATACACACATTTCTAATTTCTTCAAATTAAATAGCACCATATTCGCATAACTCCAACAGGGCAGGAATAGCTCAATTCAACTATATTCTTTTAAATTTTTTCCTTCTGGAAAGAAGGAAAATTTTTTCTTTCCTTCTAAAAGAAGGAAGGAGAAAAGTGATTGATATGAGTGGAAGGAAGATGGGTAAATAAAAACAAGGAAAAAAAACACAAGTCAAAAAGAAAAAAAACCAAATCAACAAGAGATAAAAAAACAAACCAAGGGAAATTGACTCCTTTGAAGGCATCAAGAAGGAGGAAGGGAAGAGACAAATAAGGCAGAGATGGCGTTACAACTCCACAGGGCAGGAATTGAGGCCTCCACCCAAAGAGCCTGGGCTTTTACTGGCTTTTACTCTGCATGTTCAAATTCTCAGAGGTAGCCTTGGAGCAATGGAGTAATCTTCTGTTCCACCAAAGACCTCCCACACGCCCTTTTGACAAACCACTTTATCTGTGCCCAATTCTTCATATATACACTGGGGATAAGAGCATGTCCTAGCCTTCAAGATGTGCCATAAGATAAAAGAGATTGTGAGCTGGGTCTTCAGATGACAGCAGCAGCAGTGGTCATCAAATAAATCTGCAGGTAATATATGGATATTAAGAAACTAAGCAATTAAGGAGACAGGCTTGAATTCCTCTCTCCTGTGCCCAAGTCCTAAGTAATTACAATGGGAGCAAGAGCAGAACCATATCAGAGAGGTATGGTGTGCTGTGATGCAAATAAAACAATTAGGAATCAAGGAATTAATAAAGGCTTCATTTGTGTCAATCTGAAATATCTAACCAATATAACTGGCTTTAATCTGACATTTCTTTCTAGGGTATATGACAGAAATTTAATTAAATCAATACATTTCTCCTCAATGTTAAATATTCCTTTTTTTTTTTCATGTCTATACTTGCTTCTTGACCATTATTAAACTCTAACTCAAGTCAAGTAAATGTGAAAACTTAAAGGAAATGCCTGTGATAAGTAGCCAATTATGTGCAAGGGATTTTTTTTTCCTTTGTTTAAATAATGTTTTTGTTTTAGAGGAGAAAACCTTAACAGCTCCAACTTCCAGACCTCTTTAAGAAGAAGGATATTAGGGAACAAATAATTATGGAAATAATCTGCAAATGGATGACTAAATCATTGAAAGTTTTCTGAGAAATACTTTGTCTTGTTTGCAAAATTTACAGGTACGATTTGTGAAAATGTCTATAAGAAGACCTGAACTGCTACCAGGTGAATGTTTTGATGGACATATTAGAAACTTTCTCTGAATTTTGGACAAGCAATTATAATCCTACATGACTATGAAAGTGTTTTCTTTATGGGAAAAGTCTCTTAAAAGAGTTATTTTTTGATAACTACACCTGAAGAGAGAAACTTTTTAATTTAGTACTGAGAGGACTAGTGTACTCTTTTTTGGTTTTGTGGACTCAATGAAAGCATACTTATGAGTCAACACCCAAATACCCACATCCACAAAACTCACAGCAATGCACCATGATTCTCATTCTAAGATCTTGCTCTGTATAAACTGAGTCCCCAGAAAAGAGAAAGGAAAGGGAACAACAGCTCCATTCTTTATTTGGAAGAGCATGAAATAAGATGGGCTCCTTCCTGCTATACCAGGAGAAAGTATAAAATCCCCTTGGAAAGAGAAACAAAACCTGGAGTATTAAGCATCCACCCTCACAAGTACAAAACTGAATGTATGGATGTAAAAGCAGGAGTTTCCTTTCTATCAGCAACCAAAACCAAAATAGCTGTAGAAAAATTTATGATCAGTGCTTCGATCAGACTGTTGGATTAAGTTCTTGTAAGACCACTGTGTTCTTGAGTTCGCAGATATTGCCATTTTCTAATCATTTTATCTCCAAATTCATTTTAATTCATCTACAACCAGCTTCTAATAAGAATCTCCCACAGGTGTTAGTCTATGCTTTAATGTGAAAAGGCTCAACCTACTATTCCTTAGCAACTGGTTTATTCTGTGTATGAAGCAGCACTATTTCTAGCATCAAAACTGACTGCAGCGATCTGTGCCATTCCTGATGAGAACTTATGATTTTTTTTGTCATTTGCAAAATAACTTTTTGCCAGCTTTGCATTTCCCAAGTGCAACATAAAGAATGCTTTTTTCTGTATATTTCCACGCAGCCTGATCAGCCTTTTTGCTTAGAGATTTTTTTTTTTGCATTTGCTATTGAATCCTAAATCAAACTAAAACAAATATAAAAGGCATTCTTGAAAAAATAGTCTGCTGCATTCTTCACCATTTAAATAGATCAGTTGAACCAAGCCACCGCAATAAGAACAGAATTAAGAGAATAGCCAGGCTGAATTATGCTTTTAACTTTAAAAGTGATTGTTGTGTTTACCTCCAGAGAGCATTCTGAGATAAATGGCTGCTATTAAAGTGATGATCTCATTCAACACATGGCAGCCTTTCTCTTCTCATACACTGTGAAGAAAACAGAATTATCCCACTGCTTGGAACCCATCTTATTTTCTCATGCTTCACAAACTGAGAGAAATGAAGGCAGTATCATCAAGTCTTAGCTATTGTATAAAGAACAGGTCAAATTCCTTTTATCCACACTCGCAGAAGGGCAAAATTGTTAAAAGGATTTTAATTAATTCCTATAGAATCTCCTATTTCTCCTCAAATGGTGAACAAATGATTTGCCTTTTACTTCAGAAACATTCAAATGATCCAGTCCTTCCTACCTCTTCTTCACTGTCAGCCTCCTCCTGCATGGGGTTGTGGTATTAAGAGTAACTGCACAAACGTTCCCTTTTTTGAAAATCAAAAGCACTTTACAGTATTTTACAAGTGCTTTACAAAGGCACATACAATATTAACTGTCACAACATATATGTTCTGCGTAACATTACAGTCAATTCAAAGACTGTCACAGGTATCAAAAGATAGACTGAAGTGCCCAGTATTGCGGGATGCAATAGCACTACCAGAGCCAAAGAATCCCGACTGCTAGTTTTCTGCTTTAGACAGTCGTCAAGACACTTTTCTGTGACCTAATTAAAAAAAAGGTAACAAAATATATTCTACATTACCCATACTACCTGACTAGTCAATATTCTCACTAACTCTTAAGCATCAAATTCCCGTGCAAATCAAGCTTTGAATATAGCTCTTTCAGCATCACCTCATAATTAAAAGAGTTTAGTTTGAAGCAACCCTGAAAGTCATGTACAGTCAAAATCACTACTCAAAGGCACTAGCCAAAGAAAAGACCTTTGACTTAGCTTTTGTTTTAAACTGGAACACAATCTTCCTCTTTCACAATTCAGTAAAGAGCTAACACACAATGGAGGGACATCAACATAAAAATACTTATTGATGGAGATTATGAAGAATTTCTACATAGCAACCAGGAAAAGCTTTACAAATATATTTGTCCTTAAATTGGTCCAAAAGTTAATTCCCAGTTTAGTCACTGATTTATAACATATGCAAGACACTTAACCACTCTACACTGATAAAAACTCTCTATCCAACTTGTCTGAGTATTAGGAAGTTTCTTTCATGAAATATTTCTAAAGTGCTCTGAAACTGTTAGAAGAACCTTCCGTGAATAGAAAATATTACTGGACATCACTGTGGGAAAACAATTCTTAATGATGACATCGAGGAATTATGTCATCAGTTAAGCAAAATGTATAAAAAAAATCATAAGCCAGTCCCTCCCCCTGCACTTTTATATGCTTCACCAACATGTACTAAATGAATATATTTTAATTTATTCTCCTAACACCATAATAAGAAAAGAGAGTACCAGGATTCAGGGGACATAAGTGACTATTCCAAGAAAAAGCAATGTCAAGCACAGTGGTGACTCAGTCAGGTGCAAGGCTACTGTCTTATCCCAAACTGGCCATCATTCTTTCCCCTTTGTTTTTCTGTATTTTTAGCTCTTTCTTCTAAATCCTTTAAAACAACTTGGGTCTACTAGGTCTAATAGCAAGCTCATCTAAGAGGAAGACAACAGGTAGCAATCAGGCCTACTGTCTAGCTCATTGCAGTGCGTTGATCCTGGCTGGCTGCCAGGTGCCCACCAAGCCGCTCTACCACTCCCCCTCCTCAGCTGGACAGGGGAGAGAAAATATAATGAAAGGCTCATGGGTCAAGATAAGGACAGGGAGATCACTCAGGAATTACCATCACAGGCAATACAGACTTGACTTGGGGAAAAATTAATTTAATTTATTGCCAATCAAATCAGAGTAGGGTAATGAGTAAATAAAAACTAAATCTTAAAACACCTTCCCCCCCACCCCTCCCCTCTTCCCAAGCTCAACTTCACTCCCGATTTCTCTACCTCCTCCCCCCACACAGTGCAGGGCGACAGGGAATGGGGGTTGTGGTCAGTTCATCACACATTGTCTCTGCCGCTCTTTCCTCCTCAGGGGGAGGAGGACTCACACTCTTCCCCTGCTCCAGTGCAGGGTCCCCCCCACAGGAGACAGTCCTCCACAAACTTCTCCAACAGGAGTCCTTCCCATGGGGTGCAGTCCTTCAGGAACAGACTGCTCCAGCGTGGGTCCCCCACGGGGTCACAAGTCCTGCCAGCAAACCTGCTCCAGCCTGGGCTCCTCTCTCCACGGGGCCACAGGTCCTGCCAGGAGCCTGCTCCAGCGCGGGCTTCCCACGGGGTCACAGCCTCCTCCAGGCACCCACTTGCTCCGGCGTGGCGTCCTCCATGGGCTGCAGGTGGATATCTGCTCCACCGTGGACCTCCATGGGCTGCAGGGGGACAGCCTGCCTCACCATGGTCTTCACCAGGGGCTGCAGGGGAATCTCTGCTCTGGCGCCTGGAGCACCTCCTCCCCCTCCTTCTTCACTGACCTTGGTGTTTGCAGAGTTGTTTCTCTCACATATTCTCACTGCTCTCTCCAGCTGCAGTTGCTGTTGCACAGGGTTTTTTTCCCCGTTCTTAACTATGTTATCACAGAGGTGCTACCACCATCGCTGATGGGCTCGGCCTTGGCCAGTGGCGGGTCCATCTTGGAGCCGGTGGCATTGGCTCTATCGGATATAGGGGAAGCTTCTAGCAGCTTCTCACAGAAGCCACCCCTGCAGCTCCCCCCCCGCTACCAAAACCTTGCCACGCAAACTCAATACACTCATATATCCACAAGAATTGACATTACTACATGACAGCAACAGAAGGTTAGGAAAAAAAAAAAAGATCTTTGGCTATAAACATTCAGTTGAGAAGGCTATTGCTCCTCTCAATCATCCTTATTCCAGAGATTTTTCTCTTAGGTTGAAGTCTGACTGTGGGTGTTTCAAGCCCAAAGGCAGCACTGTATTAGGTGGACAAGGCCCAATCTCTTCTGCTACTAAAAAATAAAATTGTACAGGATCACAAAGCTCTAATATTTTCTGTAAAGAGCAAGATATTTTTCCTCCTTTATTAAAGAGATAACAGACCTATGGCATACAGATATGAAAAGCAATTCATTTAACTGTTATTTGTTGGGGTTTTTTGTATGACTATTTTTGTGTCTCTTTAAAGTCACCAGCACATGGGAAAGCTTAGGGGTTTTAGTTAACATCTGGTCAGTCAAAACATATTAGGAGTATATAGGAATTTGTATAATTTACTTGTAAATTTAACAATGCTTCACAGTATTTTTTTTTCAGCATACACTGGCCAAAACAACATTGGAGTTGAAACAAAGCCTGGTCTTCCTGAAACAGATGTTAAAAAGACATGAAGGCAGAAATAAAAACTGACAGGGGACTTACAAGCTAGTTTATTATACCTTCCACAGAAAAAAAAGAGGGTGAAAAATTTTCTCATGTAACATTATGGATGAATAAATGGCCTGCAACTGAATTCCTTCACTTAATTTGAACAGCTATTTAAAGAAAAGAATACATACCCTATAAACTCTGGAAATTAAGTACAGAAGAATTGACCAAATAATGACATACAATCTGGGAGAGGTTGAAACATAGGTGCTCTTTAAGAGAAGCCTGGAAAACAATTTCAGGAAAAGTTGATATACGTTTACTAAAATGCTTTTCAGTGCAATTACAGGAAGATTAGAAGGAAAGATGAGATGAAAAGTAAAGGCAAGACTGAATATATAACGAACTAATTTCTTCTACTTTGCACAACAAATACATAAGAAATGGCACTGCTATTGCGCTGCGTATACGCTGGCAGAAAACATTTACAGATGAGCGTCTAAGGACCAAATTGTCTTGATTATTTATTGTTAATTTAATTGCAGCCCTTGTCTCCAGTGGAGCTCCACTGAGGCGATCAAGGCTACTTACTGCAGCGCTCTCAGAGCCTTTGGTTAGGAGGGGAGGCAGGCCTAGGTCAGCGACAGGCCTAGGCCAGGTAGATGTAATTGCCCAACGCCATAAAAAGAAGAGCCAGTCACAGATAGTGGGACCCACTCAAGGAGTCCATCAGAGAGCGAGAAGGGCTTCCAGGATACTGAAGGTGACACTGGAGGAGCATCTTCTGAGTAAACTGCCCTTTTCTGAACATTGCCGAGAGTGACCATATCCAACCATGCTGCTAAGTGGTGCACAAGTAATCAGCTAATTACCCGCTTTACATAATGAGCGAGGGACGTGTCAGTAAGAATGTTTTCACCCAAGGAAAACCCATAAAAAGAAGAAATAACATTTCCTATAAGCATCACAGGGGCTGTGTTCCCAATGAGATGACAAGGCACACCAAGCTTCAGAGAGATGTGTCAAAACGCCGAGTCAAGCAGGACATAGCACCTTCCTTCCCAGTTGGGGAGAAGGCAGCAGTGTGGAGATCAGGTCAGCACTGACCTGAACCGCTGGCACGGGCACCTGACCCAGCCCTGGGGATCCGGGGGCACTCCGGGAGGTATCTGCAGCTAACAAAACTAAAGCACTACTGACAGAAAGTGGTGGCTTTGATGCCAAAGGATTGTTACCTTAAAGGCTAAGTTTCTGACTTAAAAAAATGAAAGCCTTAATCTAACTTACCAAACACATACTTAGTATTAAAATAAGGTATCTTACAGCATCTGCTGTCTATAATTTCAGTTTATAAAACCGAAACGATCATTTTCTTTAGTCTTTCCATGAACTCTTTACTAAAAACTAGTTATTTTTAAATGGATGAAATATCACATTATTTTGCTAATTCCTGTAAATAAAATAATAGAATCCCATTATAGCACACCAGAGTTCTTGGGAAAAGGGCTTTTCCCTTGGAAGACCTTAAGTGTTACAGAAATTAGCAACATCATTAAAAAACCTAATAAAAGAAACATAAGCTAGAATATCCCAAAGCTTATCATTACAATTCTGAATTATAGCCAAAACTTAAATTATTTCAGTAATATCAGGGCAGTCAGAAAAATGCCCCTGAACTAAGCACTGATGGAGAGATCTCACTGTCAGTAACAATCAAAACTACTGAGTATTGATACTTCTCTGGTTGTCTGTGAACACTCTGACTTTGGAGCCATGACAGCATTAATAATGAACTAATCAATAAAATGTATCTGACTACAATTGCTCCTGATAAAATCAATGAGTCATTAATACCATATTTCTTTTGCAAAGTTTATCTAGTTTGATAGATAGTAAACATGACCATTACTGGCAAGAACACCTTTGCAGTTATGCTGCTGCATACATTTTATGTATTTTATATCTGTTAGTACTCAGTCATAAAATAGAAGTGTCCTTTGTGTTCCCTGATGCCCTTTGAAAATTACTTTCACCATTTGAAACATTTTCTTTTTCTCCCTTAGAAGAAAAGAGCAGTGGAGAAAAGTAATGAGGGACGATAGTGAATAAGGGAAACACACACCATTCTGCAAGCCTAAATTTCTAAGAACAAAATTTTGGTTTTGTTTCATGATTGAACACCTGTTTGCAAATGCAATTTATACTTGCACACCGAAAATTGTATTATTTCATATCTTTACAAACTCATATTATCCACTGTTATTTGAACAAGAAATATATACAGAATATGATCTTTGACATTTTAATTAAAACCTATTAAAAAGTCTATAGCAAGTAATAAAGTACAAATCACCTCCCTAATTTTAACCTGTGTTGCAACTGTGTCATGAATTCAGATAACCATGGATAAAAATCTTTCACAGCTAAGAGCATGAGCTAAGCAAAAAATTCTGGGGCTGACACCTAATTAAGATATACTTCCCCCTGATGAAGAAAGTTCATCTATTACTGTGTGTTACAGTGGTTCAGGGCTATATTTAAAAGGCCATTAAAAATGTACCTGTAGGCAAAGTTAATCTTTATATTTGACAGATAATAGCAGCTTTTTTGCAGTAAGTAGCGAAGTGAATATTTTATTTCTTTATGATCTAATGACCATTCTGTTTAATCTTAATGGAGTAAAGATGAACAAGAAAATACGCTTAGGGGATATACTAATACATCAATTATGGAGAGTGGGAAAGCACTTTACAAAAGTAGCAGTAATCTATCGTAAATGAAGATCTCAATAAGCACTCCTAGCCACAGGGAGAGTTAAAAAAGAGACGCATTAAAAATCTATTCAGATTCTGCTCATTATAGATATGTTCTTCGCAGCTCTTAAGTAATGCAGCAATCACGTAATTAACTTTTGAAAAGGCAAACATTTAAAACAACCATGTACCTATGGAACACAGTGGGCTTTCTCCTTATTTTGTTCAGTGAAAATGAATTTTTCCATCTATTTTCCCTAACATTGTTGCAGAAGTGCTGAGCCTAAGTGGCATTTCTTCTGAAGGTATTGCAAAAATATAAACGCGATTCCACAAACAAAATAGACACTAATTTTTGCTCAAAGGAACAAGATAAGTAAAGAAAGACATATAAAAAAACTCTGCTCCTGCCTAACTACACTATATATCCCATATAAAAGCAGGCACTTGTTTCCCCTGGAATTTCACTCTGAAATGCAGATCTGAATTTTACATAGGAAGGTTTTTTCTTTTTAAATAATTTTTATTTTGATTTAGACCTCTGTCCTGTGAGGTGACATGAGATGACACACCTCAAAAGATCTGTATGCCCCAAACCCACACATTAACTCCACGAAGAAAGTTCACAGAACTTTCCTAGTGAAATCACTGGGTCTACAACCAGCTAAGGACTCCGGCTGTGAGGATGTGAAATCCCATTAAAGTAATGAGGAGCCTTTCAATTGAATCTAATGAGCATTGATACTATATGCAGTGATTTCAAGGAAGGATATCTCTACTCAGTAACTCTCAGGACAGGACTCTCTGGATTCTTATCTTCTCATAGATATGCCCTCGTAACTTTGAATTTGTCTACAAAAGCCTCAATGAGCTACTGTAGAACAGATCACCTACGAGGACTGTTACTCCGCGCTAGGATTCTTTTGTGCAGTTTTCTTCCTTTGTTTAGCTGTCTTTCAGTGTGTTGGAACATTGCTAAGCTAAAATGCAAGAAAGCCACTTCTCCAGAACAGCAGTTTCCACCTGTGGAGTTAATGCAGCATAACTATTGTCTCTTAAACTCAAACCATTCCTTACATCCAAAAGTTGTCCCAGGCAGATGAGTCCCAAGTGTGCAAAGATGCACTAACTTCCACATAGGCAGACTTCTGACTGAATTAAGAAACATGAATATCGTTAATATCATATGAATAATCAAGGAGTAACCTGCCTTTCACGTTCTTAGTATTTCTGAACTGATGTAAAATTCAGAAAAAACTGAGTATATTCGCCCACAGACACTCATGTGCGCAAATACAAAATACAAGCTGTAAAAATGCCCACTTCAAAAGGACACCTACAAAAACTCAGGTCTTGGGTTTTCTGAACTCATTGCATTTCTTGTGTCTATCAAAACCATTCTGAACATCATACACAGCAACACCATTGCTACTGGCAGCAGAAGCGCTGAAGCTTTGTTTGTGACTAAACCAGGTCTCAAACCAGGTGGGAATACAGGGCTGACAATGACAACGGGCTGGCAAATGTGCATTAGATATTGCTGCAGTGAAACAGAGTGTCTTCTACATTGCAAGTTATGTAAATTAAATCGATTAAAGATTCTTAGATAAATACTGTTAGATTATATTCTAGCATTTAACATTTCTGTAGTAAAAGTGATGAAGGTTGTCTGTACTTTCCTGAGTCTCTCTTCCTCCTTCATCTACAAGCATATATGAAAAGGACAGAGCAAAAGAAAGGGATGGAGAAAAAGCACAGAACCGTACACGTGCACTAATTCTACCCAATCTTTTGTGTGGGAAAAAAAAAAAAAAAAGAAAGAAAAACAAACCAGGAAATACCCGAAGTGGCAGTTGACAGAAAATTTATATATTAGGTGTCTTTATATCTTATGGCTTTTATATCTTAGGTGTCTACTGTGGGTATTTCTTTGCCTATATAACTCTAATGAAACATTTTTATTTGACTAATGACATCGCAAATTTTTAAACCTTAATTTTAGGGGGTGATTATTAAAGTGAATTTATATGGGATGTAGAAAAATTGCATTTCCATTTGCAAAATGAAAAGAAAAAGCTTCTGTACTACATTTCTAATAATGTCTGTGTGGGGGATTCAAACTCCTATACTTAAAAAGAAATCATGCATTTTCAATTTGCTATCAACACAAGCTGTTTCATGAGTATTACCGCACATATTCTTGTCATATAGTTTAAATAACCACGAGATTTCATTTATTTGCAGTATTGTAGCTTTTTTAAGCCAAGGAGAAATAAAGACATAGCAACGGACCTTGGTTGCAAATTATTTTTAAGAACTTCTGGATGCCTTTCTTAATCTAAAGACTGGGGGGATGCATGCATCTTGTGTTTTAAGAAAACAGAATATTACTATTCATGGCTGTGTATTAATCAATGAAAACTTAGCCCCTTGATAAAATGGCTCAAGACGAAAAGCTAGTGATGTTCAAGCAGATTTCAGATGGTGGATATATCTTTTGTTACATATGTATGGCTAGCTACAGACGTTTGATGTCGGTTACAGAGGTAAGAAAATTACTATCAACAGTCTTTTCATATGTCTAAACATTAAACTATATATATTATATGGCCATTATTATATTTGAACTGACTGAATTGTTTTGGAAGAACACTAAAAGCAAATGCTGCATTTTGATGTTTTGGAGCACGAATGTAGGTAACAAGAAAAAGCCCGCTGAAAAGAGTCCGTGGATATTAATCAGTATTGTATTAGGTTCATATGTGACTAGATATATTTACAAAATCTTAGCCAGAATGCACATCGCTCATGCTAGTGTCTTCAACCTCCTGCACAGCCCCAAAGCACAGCTTCTTCCTCTTAGCAACTTGAACATAAATAATAAACCATCATTTTGTAGACCCCAACCTCCATGACTACAAAGCCAAATGAAGACTACGTTCACCACAAATAAAAAATGAACAAAGTTATAACTTCTTCCTCTGTGGGCAAAAACACCGACTGTTCATTTCCCCTCTCTTCGTTCCCCTTACCCTCATATCAAGAATCCTCTCTCAAACTGAAAAAAAGTAGGTACAGTTAATAGATTAATAAGCATACTTGAAATGAAAAGTTGCAGTTCTGATTTATATATGCTGAAAATGATAGTCTTCAAGAAATCATCCATCCTCTTCCACTCCACTGTCAACTAACATAGGAATTTATATCCAAATAGGAGCAAAAAATCCCATCTCGTATCATGCAATTTAAGATATCGTAAGGCACAAATGCACTCACGCTTACTTAATCCTTGTTTGGTTTATAGACGCATCTGTCTGTCAGATGTTCAATAACCAATCCCCAAACCTGCAACTAATATCAATAATTTATCTGGTTTGTGTATCAAAATAACTTTATGAACTATGTAGTCCAAGTCCACTGTATTTTCAGTCTATAACAAAAAATGCTTAATAAACTCTCCTTTCTATATTTCAGTGGAATTTAAAAATAGAGGCTATTTTAAAGAGTTTTCTGTGTTAATATTTATTTTTAAATAAGATATTTTTAAAGTATTGAATGTATTAAAAGTATTGAAAGCATTCAAAAAGTCAGTTATAAAAGAAGGGGAGGGCGGCAAAAATCACTGCATCCTCAATGTCTAAATTAGTATTTCCAACTTATAGGGAATATAGCACGGATAATAATTTTAAGATGCATTCCATTTATGTAAATAAAATAATTTATCCAGCCACTTAGCTCCTTTTTTTTTTCCTTTCCCAAGACTGACTAGTATTGTATAAACCAAAATATGATACGAGGAATAAACTGACTTGTCCAAATTAGATTACTTACAATATAGGTAAGGTATACAGTGTTTAAGCACCTCATAGACCACTCCAGGTACAGTGCTGGCCTCTTTTCACTCATAAAGAAGAAAATAAGCATTTGAGGTACTCGGTGTTTATCCTGGCAAAGCATCGACTTACATGTTGTGATACAGGTTACTATCTCACATGAATTTCCAAATTATTATTTGAAAACACATTTTCTATAGAATATTTTTAGTTACCAATACACCTACGTTTGAGCCCCATATTTTATATCATTTGCTGCAATATTGTCATCAAATATTGATGAATGTCAATGCAGGTAACAAATATTCCACTCTACTCTTGATTGTCTCCTTTCCAATGACTTTTGTACAGCTTTTTTCCACATAATGTTCTTCGAACATCCGAATACGGCCCATGATATAAGAAATGGTATTTATGTGAAGATATCACTGATTAAAGCAAGAATATAATGAATAAGTTGAGCTATGTTAAAGGAGAGAGCTGACTGTCAGAGAATCCAATAACATCTTTTTAAAAGGAATCCAGAGAGTTTGTAACCAGCAATTAATGACAGTAACAGGCATTTCCATCTGAGCCCTGTGTTAACTCTTGAATCTGTTTCAGGTGGCAGCATATATTACAGTTCCTAAATTCATTCACATGTTATTTTATGTCAATGTTTGAACTTCAAAGAAACGTACAATCTGCAAGCACATCATTCTTTCCTGAGCTAAAGACTAGTCAACAGCATTAACTTGCCCCCACCTAAAAATAAGTAGTCCTGCTTCTGTTTTTGAGTGAAGTAAACTAGAACACATTAGAGTCCTTTCAGATTCAGACTGGAAAAGCAATCTAAGAAAACAAAGTTAAAAGTTGAAATAAAAACTGATGAATAACCTCCCTATTCAGTGACTTGGCCAGTTGATTCATTACATATTAATACATATGTAACATAATACATGAATATGCCTATTCATTGCACATTAAATGCAATAAATAGATTTTGAAATCAGTATCTGTGATCCAGATATTTAACTGAGAGGAGCTGTCTTAGAAAACGACACAGGCCAAGTAACATTCACATATTTGCACCCATAATTGTTTTTGAAATATGTATGATATTTGTACGTGGTATTTTTCTGAGTGTTCTGCTAGAATTTAGGTGGAAATAAGCATTTGATATAATCACAGTAACAGAGTTCTGAACTGAGGTTCCTAAACAAACAAAAAAACCCTAAAAAGCTAATGCCAGAACGATGAACTTGACATTGTGGGGTTTTTTTCCTTAGTTTTTGTTTAAGTTGAAAATCTATCTGAATAATTAAGCATTTGCAAGTCAAATGAGCTAGTAGGACTCTTCAGCTTCAGCTGTTATATCATGCTGTTCCTTTGAACAATATTTACAATGCAACAACAGAGAAAACAGGGGAAGATCCTGTGGTTCCTGACAAATGCTGCTAATGAGAGTTCAGGCATTTCTTTAGTGTTTGCAGCACCTCCTTGATAGGCAGCTGAATGCCACTGGCTATGCAGCCACTGCATTTTAATCACAGGTTAAGCCACTGCGGATGAAAGTATTCAGAGAGAAGTAAACTCTTCCCTAATTTAATTTTTAGTGGTACTCTGACCCTTAAAAAACAGACTTCGCTAAAGCCAACAGGAGTTTAGGCAATGTCTCCCAGGGGAGGAGGAGCCTAAGCATCTGCTGTACATGCCCGGCAAACAACTTGACATTATTGGTGTTAGCTCTTCTACAGTTTAAGTTACTTAACATTCTGCTCGTCTGTCTGTAAGACGGTTCCTGAGTGTCTTAGGGTCGCTCCTCAAATGCATCTGTTGTGCCTTGTTAGGATTTAGAGCTGCCATTCCAAAACAGAGTAGTTGCAAGTAATAAATCCAGATCAGGCTGATTTCTCTGACCAAAGTCTACTGTTAGGAGTGCTGAACTTCTGCTGTCAGATGGAGTTTGTCTCTCAGTATTAGCAGCACAAGAAGAATCAATGCATCTGAAATGTCCATGTTTTAAAAATACTACAGTGGTAGACTGAAAGAAAATAATTTGAAAGTAATTTCATTGCATCTTTCCACTGGATGAATCTGCTACAGGATAGTAATAATTTTGTGACAGCAGAACAGTACAATAAAATCTAACTGCAGGAAATGAAAAGGCAAGACATTTTAAAAGACTTTAGAATTAGAAAATAATGTCTAGTAATCCAATCATATTGTGTTGAACAGACAACATTTCCTAGTGACTTTTATGTCTGTGTACTGGAGAGCTAAAATCATTGCATACTGTCGAAATGAATGAATCTACCTGAAGCAGAAGCAACTGTTTCCCTCCTCTAGCATTGCTTTACTCCAATCCAGGCAGTTACCAAAGAGGCAGAAAAAATCTTGATAAGCTTTGATGGGCCTCTCAAGTATTATAGACATTAAAAAAGCACAGGAATGTTTGTTGGTCCCATTTCTGCAAGAGTTAGCATCAGAATTCACTGAGGAAAGACTTGTCTTTGAGTTAAACAACCTTTTTTCTTGAAGGGTCTGTCTTCTGCAAAAAGAATTCTACCTTGTTTGAAGTCTTTTTATTCAAAGAGAAGCTGATTATTGGATTTTACTGAAAAGTTGTATTTCTTCCTGTTTTATTATATTAGAAATGGAGGGTCTGTGATAATTGGAAGGAAATAAGCAGCAAGGCAAATTAAGGCAAATGAAAGGGAAACTAACTGTTGAACTAACAGATAAAACCTTAACTCATTGTTTGGTTATGCAAATTGTTTCATATCAATAACTGAGTAATTGATATGGCAAATATCAATTTGATAGTGAGGGCAAAACTTCAAAGACTCCCATACAAGTTAGAGGTGTGAAACCTCTGGAATTCATTAAGCAAGATGAGAGCTCGCAACCTGGAGTTTTAAAAATCAAGCTGCTTTATTTATTACCAAGCAGTAACTGCTGTTAAAAGCACAGAAAATTAAAAAAAAAAAAAAAAAAAGATTTTTTTTTTTCCCCCCACTTATCATCTCTACTTGTCTATTACCAGAACAATCAGCACTCCTCAGCTGACAAGGAATGAGGGAAGACAGGAGATGGTCAGTAACTTCTGAGAAACGGGTTAAGAAAGAAGGCCTTGGCCAACAACCTCCTGCAGCTTCTTCCAGCGGCTGGCGAAGAGAGGCCCGGCTCACCTTGGAACAGCCACTGACTCCTCGGAATGCTGAGAAGGGTTCCAGTGTCCCTGACATTGACCAAATATCACTCCTTAAAGTTATTTGTCTTTTAGAATGGAAATGTTGGACTGGAGGCCACTTTAACTGGGGGGAAATTCCACATTTCTGAGCAGACTGAGGATCGGTTTGTGGACAGAGCACAGGCCGGGTGTTCAACGTAGGGAGGGAGAAGTGCTCTTGGTGCTACATTTGCATGGCATAGCTACATGCAGTGTGTGCAAGTCAACATGAGGTTCTTTTCTATGAAAACAATGTCGTAACAGGAGTCTGTTCAGTGCTGACAATTTCCAAAAGCATTTTCTAATTTTAAGTAGAAGAAGAAATTTTCTGCAATGCATCATACGCCCCAGTATATTGAGACAGAATTTTTGAAACAACAATAGCACACGCCTGTCGTCTTCTCTCTGGCATGACTGCACCAGTCACGTTAAATTGCAAAGGCTGTTTCCTGCAAGGGAAACACCACCCATCACAGAACTAAACTACAGTGGTTTAACAGTTTCTAGATCACGAGTGCAGAAATTCTCTGTCTGATTTTCACAGATCTTTAACAGCAGAGAGGACCTCCATTTCTCTGTGACAATAAGGCACCTGGCCTAGCTCTGCACATAACTAATACAAATGGATTAAGGATGTACCACAAACCCAAAAGAGCAATGGTAACCAGAATGTTTCACTAAGATTTACAACTCTATTGACAGAGTGAGTTTCCAGTAATTTTACAGCATTTTCCTGTTCTTGTTACTAAATCTTGCAAAAAGCAACTTGACAGAATTTGGAAAAGCAGTGTTAACTAAGCCACTATTTTGCTAAAGTTTTGACCCAAGGCTAAATACCATTTCAAAAGGGTATTTTCCCTGGTGTTCTAAACCAGGGAGATTACCACAATCATAAAAAGGACGTTTTGCACAAAATGTGTTCAATATCTGCCAGCTCTCCCAATCCTCCAAACTGAAGAACGACACAGAACCACAGGAGTAACTGTGGCATAAGAACTGTGCTCTAATGATTAAGAGCTTATCCATAGCGCAATGATATTTTCAGAGTACTCAAATAAGCACAAATTTTCCTATTCATGTTTATTGGCTGACTGCATGAACTATTAAAAGTATGTTGAAACTTTCATGTTTTGGCCCATGGAAATAATACACCACTTAATATTTATTCGTCAGAGCTTGATTTTGTAAAAGAGTGATTAACTTAAATGGCTTTTAGACTAACTGAAGGTGCTTTGTACCATGCAGAGTTAGTAAAAATGGTATGTATTTTCCAGTATTTACAGGGACTATTTTCACCAACAAAACAATAGTTTTTCTGACAGAAATGGAAGTGAAGCTTTTACTAAAAAAAAGACATGACTTGTTTTTTTTACCTTCAGAGCTGAATGTTTCTTTTCTTTTTGGTATCGCAAAGTGAACATTCCACATGTTTACTTATTTTTAAAGCCAAAACATGATTGCTTAACAGTTGCACAAGCAATCAAAACTTTTGCAATTTAATTCCAGTTAAGAGACTACAGTAACTATTGAAACCAAATACTACCTTACTGATAGGAACATACAGTGACTATATTGTTTATATAAGCCTACAGAGATAAAACTCAGTGAAGAAATTTAAATTTGGGGGTTCCACATTTTCTTCAGAAGAATAAGATTTGTAGAAACACAATTTATTTACTGTTATGTCAGAAAAAAGTTGATTTTTTCTTAATGCTTTTTCTTTTAAAGTGAAGCGACCTCTAAGTATCTGCCTTATAAGTCACTAGTAAGATATAAAAGAAAATTAAATATTATCTTTAAAGGGTTTTTTTTGTATTTCAAAATTTTTTTGTCAGAAAAAAAAGCACCTTTTAAACATGTATCTTTTAAAAATGAATGCTGTACTTTGACCTACATTAGTATCATGCTCACAGAAATTAATCATATGGCCTAAAGACCAAAATGGCACAGCATTCAACATCAGCTTTACTTCTTATTAGAGAAGCATATCTTTATTATTATCAAGTACTAAAAAAAAAGCAATTGTAATGAACAGTTTTTGTTTGTTTGTTTTTTAAAGAAAGCAACACAAACTGTGAATCATCCTAATTACAGTTTCCAACAGAAGTTTATTAAAAGATGGAAGCCACCCTAGAAGAGGTGTTCTGAACGCTGTTGCATGAGTTATTTACTGGTAGATAAAGCTTTCCTTTATGACATAAATAGACAACAATGTCTTTTTGGCAGAAATTTAGCATAGTAAACAGGCATTTCAAAACTTCTAATTACCAACATGCCAGAGATTTTAAATTATTTTATAAGCTGTATCTTGCAAAAGGAAAGGATGGAAAGTCTACCACTTAACATTTTCTAAAGGCATAAAAAGTACCATAATTCACAATAGAGGTGTATGCACAGAGCAGTAGAGGAGTCTAACTGAGCAAAGAAGCGTCTAGATACAAATCTACAATCAAGGAGCTTGATCTGTCCAGAATTAGATTAAATACAGCATTAAAAACATGCAGTCAGGCTGTAACTAAAGTAGAAAACATGCTGGGACAGTGTTTACTATTTCATTGCTAGACCAACTCCAAAATCTACTGAAAATTTCTGTGGACTTTGCACAGAAACCTAAAGGGCTTTTGGTCTATTTCTAAGAACAGTGACTGTACTTTTCATATTAGACTTTGTATTTCCTAAGTGTTCCTGTCTTTTCAACAGAGAGAGGCTGGTGCCTCTGAAAACTGGATGGGAACTCAAATCCCCTCCCGGGGACTGAGGAGGAAGGGGCCCTGTGGGTATCTTGACACCATTCACTGAAGGTTTGGTTAAGCAAAGGTAGACATCCCAGTTGGCCATTTTCTTCTAGTTTCCATGAGTAACAATAGTAGCAGAAATATCAGTAGTAAGACCTGGCAAAATAATTTAAGATCCTGTATATGTTTTAAGCTCCACCTGCAACGAAGGCCAAGCGTCATGTTCTCGCTAATTTTTTAGCTGCTTTAAACAAGCACAGACTAAACTACTTCTGCAGCAATCAAGTGCAAAGTAGCCTTATTCTCAAACATTGTTAGGGGTGTCATGGTCTCTGAAGCTTAACTGTTCAGGGAGGATTCTCAGCTGTTCTGTCAAGCACAAGTGCAACTCAGCTGAACCTCCGTGGTTGGTTAGCCAATTTTAACTTCTGTAAGTACACAATAACAGATAATTCAAGAAGCAAAATTTTGAGCCTGTTTCAGTAAACATGATAATAATTTGCCTAGCACTATAACAAAAAGTAGTCAATATACTTTGCAGATTCCTCTTCATAATTTGTGATTTACCAGCTTCAGTCAGAAAAATCTAATGACCCCATTTTTCTATGGAAGAACATAGTGTTGTGCTACAAAACAGGTAATGAAATGGTAACTATTCAACGGAAATACTGCAATTACATTTCTCAAGAAAATCAATCAATCAGGATCAATCCAACAATGAAATTACTTTAATTTTGACTCCCTTTTCTTTTTTTTTTTTTTTTATTACATGGATATATTAAAAAAAATCCAAACCAGAACTATTTTGTAAAAATAAATGTTTGGATAGAGTCATAACAATTACGTATTTTATTCTGTAGAAAGTTTCAGGTATTTCAGGTTTCATCTTTGATTAATAAATTGTCTTCACATAAGTTAAATTATCATGTGTCAAAAAATTTACAAGCACCTTACTGGAAAGCAGAACTTGCTCTTCTCAAAGGTCTGGAGGTGTAGTCAGCTCTAATCTGAGGCCACTGAAGACAATGGAAAAAGTCATCCCACTTACTGACATTTCAGAGAGCATTAAACCAAACCTGTAAGAATGTCATCCATGTGTCCATAGGGAATAAGCAGAGAGTACAAACTGCATTTCCTGGAGATAGCAGCAAGGTACAGAATATTACTTATCCTGGATTTAAAAAAATTGGTGGCAAAATGACTTAGTATTTATCTTAAAATAATTAGGCAAAACCAAATGAGTTCTCTTAAGGTGTGAGAGATTTAAATCAAAGAGGAATGACTATGTCTCTATTGTAATCTTGTGTCATCTGCCTAGGATATGACATTCAGCGTTACATGTTACTCTTTTTGATTCATGTGTTAACCATATTGTTTGTTTGCATGCTTGTTTAAACAGAGCAATCACAATATGGATGCAGAATTCCTCTTTCAAATTCTGTATTTTTTTCTGTCCAGGCAGTTTATCAAATAACAGGTTCTGAACAAATCAGACTTTCTGAAAACAAAGTGAAAGAGTGACTATATTTCAGAGACACATGAGGTCAGTGAACATTCTTTTGCTCACATAATTCCTTTTCCATCCTTTGTTCATTTATAACCCCTGAAGTATAACGCATGAATTATCCTATTGTACACATTAACCACTTGACAGATTGTTTTAGTAAAACTCTTATGTGCTGCGGCTTTCCTTCCAGGCTGCCAGGAAAAGTTTAACACAAAGGCCGATTAGTTCCTTTAAGTTCTCCCAGATAAACAAACCACAAAGCAAGTTTACAGTACCCAGGACCATCCATGCAAAAATATCACACAGGCTCTTTACAGTAACAACACAAATCAGAGCATTCGAAGGTGCTCAGTCAAGAAGAAAAGCTGATGATGATTCAGCAGTCTGTCAAATGGAGAGCAGAAATGTTCACGCTTGAGAATCTTTAGTTAATGACACATAACTGTTAGGACACTTCTTAACAAAGCTCTGTTTAAAGGAAGCCTTTTTTTTCTTTGTCTCATACACGGATGGTAAATTTTTAGTAATAATTCATAAAAATCATTAGATAGAAATTTTTTTTCTTAATAAAACCTTAGATAATGTCAATGACACAGATGCCAGTTACATAAATATGTGTCTATGTATTCACCTAAGAAATCGCACACAAAACACAATAGACACACAGCAGATTTCCAAACCCAAGCCTGGCCTTCTAAGAAGCGCGTTGCCCGCTGTGGGCATGCTGCAGGCGAGGGCTACGGCCCCAGCCCTGTGCCGTTGCACAGAGGTCTGGGTCCAGGCACCACAATTAAGCACAAAAATTGCCTTTCTTGTGTTTTCAAAAAACTCAAAAGCAGCTTGGGAGGGTGATTTTAATGAATTGCATCCGCCCACCACCCCACAACAGAAGGTTGGGAGGACGACAGATAGGGGAAATGAAGGTAGAATCAGAAATGGAAAAGGGGGAAATGGATCCTGAGGTAGACTGGGAAGTGTGGGGAGGGAAACAATGCTACCAAATTTCAAGGCAAGCAGGGATATTGAAAGGGAGAAAGTGCAATTAAAAAAAAAAAAAACGCACGCCTGAATGAAATGTCAGCAAATTAGCTCCTGGCATTACTATCTCTGCTGTCTTGGTTGTAGAACTGTACCTCAGTATCTCTCAAAAACATTAGTGCAGCTTAAACACATGATACAAAGAAACAAAAGTCAAATAAACGCAACAAAAATGTTATCACGTTTGTTGATATGCTGCATCGTTCTAGGCAATATCCAGTTATAACACTAGTTTGTTGCTTGGATTAGACTGAACCAGGACAACCAGGGGAATTACTGCAGGTTTGACACAATCAGACAGGCCTGATGTTGAAATGAACTGCGACATTCATTAATTTCATGTGCAATTTCAGCAGCCCCCGAAATTGTAGCCAGTTAGCTATTTTATGTACTCTAAAAGTCACAATCACCTCTGATTCGAATCCAGCGTATAAACACATCTCTTTTTTGCAAATACATGGCACATGATGACAAAGAACCCAGAATTTGGAAAGCAGAGTCAGTCAAGATTTTCATTCTTTCCTATATTCCCTTCAAATTCACTGCCTGTTCCACCAATGCTCGGTATGACCTTTCACAACTTGCACCCCTACTTGCACTTTATCCTATACCCTCCCCATGCCCCTGCTGCTTCTGGACCAGACCTAATCTTTGTGTAGTTACAATTCAGATGCGCCAAACCCTTATTTATAAAGTATTTGTGAAGACTGTGCAAAGAAATTCTCTTTTTTAGTACAAAGATACTAATTAAGCTGATTTTCTTTATTTCGTGTGAACCTACTATGAGAAAATCTTGATTTCCCAAGTAAGCAGCAAAAAATATAAATTACATGTGATATATGGAATACTCTGCTAAAATTTTAATCCATCTGGGTTTATATAGTATTGCTAGGATAAAATCCAGCCACCTCTCAGTAAAGATGCAAAGGCAAGTGATCTAGGATCAAGACCTACTTTCTATTCCCAGGTACACCAAAGATTTATTATAGGATAAAGAGACATCTCCCCCTCATATTCAACGTGTTTCTTCCTTTCATATTCCTTACATATCCCTTTAATATATTAAATTATAAGCTGGTTTTATTTTATTTTTTCTTGGGTTTGGGAGTTTCTTGTCAAACACACCAGCTGTTCTTCTATCATGATTATATACACTTAAGCATCACAAAACAGCAAATGAAATTTAGAACACAAAGCCTTTCGCTATACAAGTTTTCTTGTGGGCAAAACAGTCTTTGAGGTTGTTCTACACTGTCTATATAAATATAATTGAATCTTTTTTTGTATCTCTCTGTATAACACTGTTATACAGGAGGCCTCAAAATACTGTCTCTTGAACACACAGCAGTTACCAAAAGTGAATATTATTAATCAATATTGTCATCTTAAATACTGCTTTTAGTTTTGCTGACTTCATATTCAGAAGTATCAAATATAGGAAAGATCCACACAAATGTAGCAAAAATAATTGTAGGTACAGAGGGTTTCTTACATGTGTTCAAAACTAAGGAAAAAACCAGATAATTCAGGAAAGCATGTTTGTGATACATAAATAATGATTAATAGGGAAAGATGTTTTTGTTCATTACTGAAGTGTAAAGTACTATTTTCCATTCTCACGATATTTATTTTGACTTCATTTGTTAAAATTTCTACCTTATAAAAAGAATGGGCATTGAATGATTGAAACACAAATACTTCTATAAAATTCCAGCTGTTTTGAGATCTTTAATTCTCAGTACATTTGGCAGAAGCAGAAAGTGTCCCAGGAATACAATAAAAATACCGCATAGCAATTAAATATTAAGTCACGCTTCTCACAGCATGCTAAAGGCTGGCATGGCAAAGCAGGCACATGAAATGCCAAAACAAGCCCTTTGGCTCCCATTTTACTGTCCCTTGCAGTGCGTCCCTGCTTTCCCACCTGACTATTCTGCCTCGGACTGGGCCTCCTCCTCGCTTGTATCACTTTATCAGTTTAGGGGGAAAGTCAGGAAAGCACAATCTGACACAGACTCCAGTAAACCAGATCTGACTTTAACTTCTCTGCCTTTAACTTTTCTTACTGAATGCTGTTTCCCTTCTGCTCCTGCCTTGTCTGTACAAGGTGATAAGGTGTTGCGGACAATTTCTGCCTTCTCTCCCATGTGGAACAATCATAACTATATATTATATATGCACTTACCCACACACATACATCTACATAAAATTGTATGTATAGCTCTGTTATATGTAATAATATTTACATTCTTTCTGTCTTATAACTGAGCTCAGTTTCCAGTGAGTCCCTAAATTTTATGGAGGCAGATGTCCTAATAATAATCATTACCATGTCCTGGCATATTTTATTTGGTTGCTTGTTACTTGATGTAACAAAATGAAAATCATCTATGAAGTATTTGAAAGATTGATTTCTGTTCAGCTGAATCAATCCCCTGTAAGATGATACACTGTAAAGGCTCTTTTGCCCTTAAACCATAATCCTGATTCATCGAATTTTATTAGTGCAGTTGTGTAAAGCTTTCCTGCTCAGCAACAAAAATCACCTCACTCTTCTGTAAGAGCATTTCTAACTTGAATGAATCTGCAGAAAATTGCAAATAAGGTGCTTACCAGAAAAAAAAAAAACAACTACAATGTACTATAAATTAAAAATCACCACTTCAAAAAGGATTAAGGCATACTGCTTGCCGTCTTCATGGTATTCCTTTAACAAACTCTAAGTCTCATCATGATTAAGCCCAGAAAGATGAATTTTACTTTTCTACCTCTGATTTATACCTTGCATGACACATAGATTTTCTAAGTTCAGAATACTGCAACTTACTTGTCCTTTCACAGACAAAAACTTTTGCCAGGGTAAGAAAGACAGGCAGATCTCCTAATCTGCTTATCTGAAAATTAGCCAGCAAAATGACATTCACAGACATTGTCAATGACAAATCATTCACAGGCCAAGGTAGGATGCATTTTTTAAAGTATGCACTAAATTACACCTACTTGCTGTCGAATTTCTTCTTCCATCTTTACTGGGGACCCCAACTCTGCCACTTGTTTGACACCTTCGCTAGCATATCCTCCATACTCCCAAAGGATGTAGTTCTTTGAGTGAGAACTACCAATGATCGCAGACCAGTGGTTGGTGCGTCCTTTCGAGGGAGGGGAAAAAAGAAAAAAAAAAATCAACCACCAAGACAGCCTCAAAGCATAATTCCTAATTTTTTATTAAAGTGAAAGGTTTGAAGTGCTCAGTCTTCACCAGCACCAAGCTTTTGCAAATGCTGCACGCTGTCAGTTCTCAC
This sequence comes from Calonectris borealis, assembly GCF_964195595.1. Taxonomy (NCBI): domain Eukaryota; kingdom Metazoa; phylum Chordata; class Aves; order Procellariiformes; family Procellariidae; genus Calonectris; species Calonectris borealis. The sequence continues at coordinate 11,823,221 of NC_134325.1, forward strand.
TATATCAATACACCATATCTTCAGAGTAATAAGAACAAGTCAGTAAACTACAGAAATACAGCATGAAGTGTCAGTAATTATTGGATATAATAACACAGGCAGAAATGGTGAGAAAGATTGTATTCCGGCTAATGGAGCAGCCCCCCCACACAGATAGGCTTAGTATATTTTTTCTTCACCGAAGACTTCACTTCTTCAGGAAGCGAATCTTTTAATTTCAGGTTTCCATGTAAAATATTTTTGAGGATGAAACCTGCAAGGGAAGACTTCAGTGGTCACTCAAAGATTTAACAGCAAGTCATTTCTTTACTGAGAGATACCGGTTTCTAACAGTACACTAGATTTGTGTTTGAGTGGTGACAGCAGATTACCAGCAGAAGGTAGATATAAGCGTAATTACAGTATCATTAAATGTTATAGATTTTCATTTATAGCTTTGTGCCCAAACATTATCAGGCACAGAGCTACAAAGGGCTTACAGCCAGAAACCTCTGCTGAAGCAGAGGTGAAACATTTGCTTTCAATGGACAAATGGAGTCCAGCACTTCTTCCAGGAAACTTCCGAAATACTGGTAAAGAACTGCTCTTATTGGCACTGACACAGCTGGTTTTCTGCTTCTGCATACTTAAATTATACATGTACTGTGTCTCCTTCCCTGAACCTCACCCAAACCGTTAGTAGGGGTTCCCTTTAATCTAGGAAGGGAGCGAAGAAGTGAATTTTGGTGCTTCTATATTCACTGAGTTTGCTTGCTCAAATTTCTCACAGTGTAAGAGTTGTAGAGCTAGGCAAAAGGATTCCTCTTCTTGTTTCATGTCTTGTTGAACAGAGAAAGAAAAAAATTTAAAAGTTTCAAGAGAAAATGTCAGAAGTCTGATGGAATTGAAAAGAGAATCGAGCAGCAATAAGGAGTCACAGAAGTCCCACAGCACTGGAAATAAAAATGAATTCACTTAAGTGTCAAATAACACTCTGCAAAGATATGGGCTTAAAGGAAAACGATGAGAAAATGAACTGCTCACATAAGCAGACAGTCTGGTAACAGTGCAAAGACTGTAGGAGATGAGGGAGACAGAATGATGGAATGAGACAATATTTAACATTTTTCTTTGCAATGCAAAAGGTAGAGAGTAGCAGTAAAACCGCTGAAAACTAGAATAAATGAATGAAAAATGAATAATGAAGTAAACAAAAGGAATGTAAATTTAAGATGTGAAAGGTGCGACAATGAAATTGAAAGAGACAGTGTAGAGAATTGAACAGATAAAGTCAGATACAGGAACCTAATCACAGGAAAATAGAAAATAGATTAGAAATAAAAAATTAACTCCAATGGTAGGGGGAAAAAGCTAGAAAAGCGTAGCAAGCAGAATAGACAGATGAGGGAGATGGCCTAGCAACACAGCAAACAAAGCCTCCATAGTTTCCCTAGTGCTAAACTTGGACCAAAATAGACCTACTGAGCTCTGAATTGTAGTAGGCTTGATGTTTTCAGAGTCCAGTAAAGCTAATCAGTAATTGAGCCCCAAATGGAGAAAAAACAAAACTAGACCTCCCCCCCAACCAGGTAATAGCTGAAGATACTACAGTGTCAGAAGATGGTTTCTTGATCTAAGATCTAGTAATTGTTCCTTAAATATACACTGGCACCTTGTCAAACCACAGAGGGATACTGTCATTCAGCTCCAGTGATGGGGCCACCAGTTTTGCCCATTCTTTCTTCCTAGAACACAGGTCTAACTATCTCACAAGTCATAGACAGCAGCTTTCCCTGAAACACATTAAGTGACACTGAAATTATTGAAAGAGAAGGTTCCACATAGTCCCTACAGAAGAAAAATGTATCACTACAGAGAGGAACCAGAGTGCCTTTAAGTCTTTAGTAAAATGGATAATGAATTGTTCCACATGCTCCAAAGCCTCCCACGCTCCCTATCCTAAGCAGATCAAGAACATCTGATGCCTTTGCAACCAGAGCCCAGCCTCTTCCACTAAACACCTTTCCTTAAAGATATTAGCTCTGTGGAGAAAGCAGCTGGCCCACCTGCTTGCCCAAATGAGCTGTTTAAAGCATACTACATCCACCCTAAACCCTTCACAAAATCTGTACAACGTTTGCAAATGTTTCACTCCTCACCTTGAACCTCCCATTTTTTATGAGAACGAACAGACAACTCAATAAAGTTTCTTAAATCTTTTCCTCTAAACATCAAAGAAACTTCTCTACATGGAATAATCTGAGCAGTACGAGGCCAGAGCTGTTTTGCATCACCAGTCCAATGTCACTATCCAATTCCTAAGACAGCAAACAGAATACTGACAGCTTTCCAATGGTGTTATTTCACTTCCTTTTTGTATTAGTTTCTCAATTTAGACACTTATATGTGTATTTTTGCATAAAGATCAAGGTGTCATCACAACGTGAGAATGTATCCTCTGACATATTTCACAGATGTGCCATATCAAATCATGATGGAGAGCATATATATTTCTGTTATTGTATATGGGTGATACACAGAGAGGATAAATGCTTTTAAGCCACAGGGCACATGTAAATACAAATCTTTCTGACTGGCAAAATGTGATAGGAAATTTAATAGTTCCCCTTGAGCCAGTTTTAATAACAAATGAAATACTCAGCTTCCACTAGTCCTACTATCAGGAGTTGGGTTGACGGTTGGACTCAATGATCTTAGAGGTCTTTTCCAACCTTAATGATTCTATGATTATCAGGAGTTGTGATAACTTGCAAAAATTACCTGAAAAGCATGCTTACTTTTTTTAAGCCTTAGTTTGCAAATCAGTTTGGTTTTCTTTTCAGTCTGAGATCCACGAAAGCAAAATTGTTTTAAGAATTAGTTTTTTAACCCTTTCTACAGCTGTGGTACACCTCTCTCCATTCACTCTATGGTTGGCACACTCAGAACAAGATTGTGTTGCAGTGGTTTCATTCTAAGCAATGCTTTATAGAGTAGGTGCATCTGATAACTCCTAAACAGACAATACAGTTTTAAATTTAATGGAACTGAGGTATTTTAATTGCACCGGTATAGTAAGTGTAGAATTATTTCTAATCCATGGAATCAATGAAAACCTCAAAATAGTTTCCCAGAATTAAAAGTTTTGCACTGTACCTTCCAGAAACATTTTTGTGTGATAGCAAAAGAAAATACTTCATTTGGCAAAAGCAGTTCTTTGGAAAAAAGCTAAGCAACAGAGTACATATTATTTAGGGATTTTTAAAGCAAGTCAGAAGATAAGTTAAAGAAAAGACAAAATATAAGTTTTATGATCCGCTTTCTATTTCAGCCATAGTGATGGTATAAGAATAGAGCAGAATTTTTTATGTGATGGCCTGGCAAATAATTACTGATTTACCACAGTCCATCGTGAATAGCATTTTATTTTAATGTAATTAATGCACAAGTTCAAAATTTTAAAGAATAATGTTGATGACTAGTTTTCATTTTTAACATCACGACATCTGGATGAGATTGTTTCTCAACTTTCAGAAATTTCAGTGTAAAGTCTTATCAGCAGTTACTACTGGGCTTAATCCTGCTAGCATTATATGGTTATTTTTTCACTTTTCCAGTTTTTTAAGTAAAACATCAATGTAATTCACCACTTTGTAAGTGGGGAGAGATAGCAGTCTACAGAGTCCACTATTGCGGCAAACTATTGCAACTTGCTTACTTTCAGTTACGCACCCATACTCTTAATGTGTTCACTGACTTGGATTTAAAAGAAAAGGCCATTTATCCCCCATATTACATCATTAAGTCACACTAATTTCATAGTTTTCAATCATTTTCTCATGCCCTATTTCTAACCACCAGCTGAATCCATACAAATAATGCATATAAAGTGTCACACGCAGCAGATACATAATCGTACAATAGCCTAAAAGAGCATTCCTGCAGTTATTGGTTTTGGCTTGGTTTATATCCCATGTATTATGCTGACAAATCATATTTGAACAATGCTACATTCAACTTAAAATGAATGAGAAACTCAACATAAGCAATATTGCTTAGGTTGTTAAAACTATGAGCTGATTGACACACAAACCATATTTGAGTTATATGATGATATTCTGACACTGTGACAATAATAATAAAAAAAAAAATCGACATATAAAGTCTATATAATAAACATCAGCCACAGACAACATAAAGAAGTTTAAAGACCAGTAAATGTGACTCACGTTCTCAAATACTTTCCTAGCCTCTATTGCCACACACTTTGGAGTCAGTAATGAAAGAACAAATGCGTAATACACACGTTTTTGTAACTTCACCTTTTTACGGTTACTTGGGTTATTGCAACAAGAATACTGATTCTGTAGTTCAGAAACTTTAAAAACCCAGACAGGCAAAGCTCAAAATGTGTATTTTATCTGTCTATTCAACCAACAAAGACAAAGAAGACAGAATATTCTAAGGTTTACATATCTAATTAATGTCCTTGGGCAGCAAGATTCACGGCTCACCAAAACTAAATGGAATCTTTCAAAAGACTTTGAAGGAAATCATACTGCTAGATTGGCATGGTTGTAAAATCAAAATGTTCGTGTGTTGCTCATCTTTTGTGGCCTTTTTCTTACAATCTCATTTCCTAGCTGTACATAAGACTTCAAAAAAAAAAAAAAAAAACACCACTAACCTTTCTCACCACAATGAAAATGTGAAAAATCTTGAAAATGTGATCTCATACACACCTCCGTTCAAATGTCAAGCAAATCAATAGAATTTATTTGTAATGTATAGCATTCACAGAAAGATCCATGGATTTTCAATACTGAACGTTAGCAGTACTCTATATATGTCATAATTTACACTGTTGAGCTGTAAATAAGTAATGTTGTGTCATACAAGAAGCTCCAACCCTCTTCACAATCCCTATAGGGTACAACAATAGTAAAAGAATGATACTCACGTGGAAAATCTTTGGGATGTGTTTTTTCTGACCAGTTTCCATAAAAAGTTAGCCTGTATTTGGCAGTTCCACAGGCACAACAATCTAAAATTGGTTTGTCAGTCACACCTTCTGAGGCTGAGTCTGAAAAAGCAGCAAAGTACCCATTGGAAATGGTTACAACTCAAAATCAACAGATAACAGCAAAGTCACCATAATAAATACTCCAGTAAATAAATCTGAGTTAAACACTTTTTTTTTTTTTTTGATTATTTTTAAGTTGGGCTACACTAGACTAAATTAAAACCCTGAAATACCTGGACCATATTTGTAAGTGGATGTGATGATTTAAATCTACATTTTTAAATAAGAAGGCACTACTATTTCAGTCATCTTCAGATTTAAAATGGATTTGTTTCTGGTTCTTATCCGATATGGATGAAACCTCGGTTGATCTTAAAACACAATAGACTTGAAATTTCTGGACAGCCAAAGCATATAGATTCTCCAGTGGGATGCAATAACCAACTGCAACGCTTAGGTTTAGGAAAGGATGAAATAACCCAGGATTCAATAAACGAAGTGCCCTGAAGACAAACAGGTTTCACATGAAGACCAGGTAAAATGTTGCAAGTATCACATTTAGGGGAAGGCAAGGAAGATTGTATGAGGAACAGTATATGTGATAAGGAAGAACATAATTGAATGGAAGACTCCAAATTTGAACCTGGATGAAACTGTCCAAGGCCTCAAAATTTTAGTTTGATATAATGAGTTAACAGAAATATGTAGAACACGACAAGGATGTCAGAAAGATGCTTTACCTTACCTTGTTCACAAATTTTTTTGGTGAGAGAACCCTCATCTTGAAAATAAATTATGCGCTTCTGCACTATACTGGCTCTATAAAGTAAAAAAAAAAAAAGGTTTTAAAAATATTTATTCCTTAAAGGAAGAAGAAAATGCATGACAAAGTAGCAAAAAGACAGAACTGGACTGCCAAGACCTAGGCATATTTCCCTCTGTATATGACAATACATATACACAATACAGGACTACAAATAGGATATTTTTATTTCAACTTGCATTTCAATTTCATTGTGTTTTACAGGAACTTGGAATGTTATTATCTTTAGAGAAGTGATCATAGTCATATTGTGAGGATCTGTGATCTTGAAATGCATGATGGTCAACTGAATATTCAGTATTTCAATCAAATCTTATATTAAAATACCGAAATCATACTAAATTTCAGAAAAATAGCATGGCTAAAGCAAGCAGCTGTTTGTAGGAAATTACACGGCATTCTGAAAAGGTAAATACTTCTGATATATGAGAGCAATTCAGTGCAAATATCATGTAAAACAGAAGTTAGAAAAAGAGCTACCATAAGCTAAAGTCTTTAAAAGCAACTCAAAGGTTCCAAAAGACAAGTCACTTTAAAATTAATTAAATCTAGAATATTTTATTAAGGCTTATAGTTCAAACAAAATGTAAGTTTATAAGCCTTAGTTTGGGGCAGGGGGGCAGGGATGTTGAATCTGAAAACGATACAGGGAAAACCAGAGTGACTGTGCAATTTTATTTTTCACAGCTGTAATTGTACAGCTGAAATTCAGCTGATTTTTAGCCTCCCATCTGAGAGATCATAAACTGAATTTTGCATCAAAGATCTTTAAGTCAGCAAAGCACCAAGCCCAAGTTCTTCTTGCAGATTGGTATCATAACCACATGGTAAATATCAAAAACAATAATCAATTGGAAAAGATGTTCAAATGGTTCAGGTGACCCCTTCCAGTCCTAAATAAACCTTACTAGCTTTTTTAACCATTTTTTAACTATAAAAATTTAATTCCCATGAGAACTTTATCGTCTTTCTATAAGAAAACAGAATTTGGTTAAATTCAAAGACATTCTTTGGACAGAGAGTTTTCTGAGGAGAACACGCTTTGGGAGCTGGCACTCTTTGTTTACACGTAAGGGAGCACATTCTTCTAGCAACATTTTGTACCATCACTCGTATTGAAAACTGTAAATAGCAAGGGCCAGATTCTGGTCTTACCTCAACTTTACAGTCAAATAATTATCTTCATCTCTCTATAGTTATTCCTCATTCATACCAGTTGAAGTGAGAAGAAAAATGAGACTGTATATGCTTAGAAGACTTGGACTGTACATGTTCATAGAATCACAGAATCATTAAGGTTGGAAAAGACCTCTAAGATCATCGTGTCCAACCGTCAACCCAACACACCATGCCCACTAAACCATCTCCCTAAGTGCCTCATCTACACGTCTTTTAAATACCTCCAGGGATGGTGACTCCACCACTTCCCTGGGCAGCCTATTCCAAGGCCTGACCACTCTTTCAGTAAAGAAATTTCTCCTAATGTCCAATCTAAACCTCCCTTGGCACAACTTGAGGCCATTTCCTCTCGTCCTATCGCTGGTTACTTGGGAGAAGAGACCGACCCCCACCTCGCTACAACCTCCTTTCAGGTAGTTGTAGAGCGCGATGAGGTCTCCCCTCAGCCTCCTCTTCTCCAGACTAAACAACCCCAGTTCCCTCAGCTGCTCCTCATAAGACTTGTGCTCCAGGCCCTTCACCAGCTTCATTGCCCTCCTCTGGACACACTCCAGCACCTCAATGTCCTTCTTGTAGTGAGGGGCCCAAAACTGAACACAGGATTCGAGGTGCGGCCTCACCAGTGCCGAGTACAGGGGCATGATCACCTCCCTATTCCTGCTGGCCACACTATTTCTGATACAGGCCAGGATGCCATTGGCCTTCTTGGCCACCTGGGCACACTGCCGGCTCATGTTCAGCCGGCTGTCGACCAGCACCCCCAGGTCCTTTTCCTCCGGGCAGCTTTCCAGCCACTCTTCCCCAAGCCTGTAGCATTGCCTGGGGTTGTTGTGGCTGAAGTGCAGGACCCGGCACTTGGCCTTGTTGAACCTCATACAGTTGGCCGCAGCCCATCGATCCAGCCTGTCCAGGTCCCTCCACAGAGCCTTCCTACCCTCCAGCAGATCAACACTCCCACCCAACTTGGTGTCGTCTGCAAACTTACTGAGGGAGCACTCGATCCCCTCGTCCAGATCATTGATGAAGATATTGAACAGGACCGGCCCCAGTACTGAGCCCTGGGGGAACACCACTTGTGTCCGGCCGCCAACTGGATTTAACTCCGTTCACCACAACCCTCTGGGCTCGGCCGCCCAGCCATTTTTTTACCCAGCGAAGAGTGTACCTGTCTAAGCCGTGAACCGCCAGCTTCTCTAGGAGAATGTGTGGGAGACAGTGTCAAAGGTCAAAGGCTTTACTGAAGTCCAGGTAGACCACATCCACAGCTTTTCCCTCATCCACTAGGCGCGTCACCTGGTTATAGAAGGAGATCAGGTTGGTCAAGCAGGACCTGCCTTCCATGAACCCGTGCTGGCTGGGCCTGATTCCTTGGTTGTCCCAGACATGGCTCATGAGCGCCCTCAAAACGAACTGCTCCATGATCTTCCCCGGCACCGAGGTCAGGCTGACCGGCCTGTAGTTCCCCAGATCCTCTTTCCGGCCCTTCTTGTAGATGGGCGTCACATTGGCCAGCCTCCAGTCGTCTGGGATCTCCCCAGTTAACCAGGACTGCTGGTAAATGATGGAGAGTGGCTTGGCAAGCTCCTCCGCCAGCTCCCTCAGCACCCTCGGGTGGATCCCATCTGGCCCCATAGACTTGTGAGCGTCCAGGTGGCATAGCAGGTCGTTAACTTCTTCCTCTTGGATTATGGGGGGTTTGTCCTGCTCGCCGTCCCTGTCTTCCAGCTCAGGGGGCTGAGTACCCTGAGGATAACTGCTCTGACTATTAAAGACTGAGGCAAAAAAGGCATTAAGTACCTCAGCCTTATCCTCTTCCTTGGTGGCAACGTTCCCCCCTGCATCCAATAAATGATGGAGTTTCTCCTTGGCTCTCCTTTTGCCATTAATATACTTGTAAAAGCATTTTTTGTTGTCTCTCACGACAGTGGCCAGGTTGAGTTCTAGCTGGGCTTTTGCCTTTCTAATTTCCTCTCTGCACGACCTAACGAGATCCCTGTACTCTTCTTGAGTTGCCTGCCCCTTCTTCCAAAGGTGATAAACTCTCCTTTTTTCCCTGAGTCTCAGCCAGAGCTCCCCATTCAGCCAGGTCGGTTGTCTTCCCCACCCGTTCTTCTTACGGCACATGGGGACAGCCTGCTCCTGCGCCTTTAAGACTTCCTTCTTGAAGAACGTCCAGCCTTCCTGGACCCCTTTGCCCTTCAGGACTGTCTCCCAAGGGACCCTCTCGACCAGTGTCCTGAGCAGGCCAAAGTCCGCCCTCCGGAAGTCCATGGTAGTGGTTTTGCTGGCCCCCCTCCTTACTTCACCAAGTATCAAGAATTCTATCATTTCACGGTCGCTAAGGCCAAGCCGGCCTCTGTCCACTACATCTCCCACCAGTCCTTCTCTGTTTGTGAACAACAGGTCAAGCGAGGCACCTCCCCTAGTAGGCTCGCTTACCAGCTGCGTCAAGAAGTTCTCTTCCACACACTCCAGGAACCTCCTCAACTGTTTCCTCTCTGCCATGTTGTATTGCCAGCAGACGTCCGGAAAGTTGAAGTCCCCCATGAGAACAAGGGCTAGCGACTGTGAGACTTCTGCGAGCCTCTGGTAGAATATTTCGTCTGCCTCCTCATCCTGGTCAGGTGGTCAATAACAGATTCCCAGCAGGATATCTGCCTTGTTGGCCTTCCCCCTCATCCTTACCCAGAAGCACTCAACCTCATCATCGCTATCATTGAGCTCTAGACAGTCAAAGCACTCCCTAACGTACAGAGCTACCCCACCGCCTCTCCTTCCTCGCCTGTCCCTTCTGAAGAGCTTATAGCCACCCATTGCAGCACTCCAATCATGAGACTCATCCCACCATGTTTCCGTGATGGCGACCAACTCATAGCTATCCCGCTGCACAATGGCTTCCAGCTCCTCCTGTTTGCCGCCCATGCTGCATGCATTGGTGTAGATGCATGTGAGTTGGGCTACCGATTTCTCCCCCGACATTGGCGTGCTGCCCCTAGGCTCTTCTCTAGAGAGCCTGGTTTTATCCCCTTCCCCCTTCGAACCTAGTTTAAAGCCCTCTCAATGAGCCCCGCCAACTCATACGCGAGAATCCTTTTCCCTCTGTGAGACAGCTGAACTCCATCCGTCGCCAGCAGGCCCGGTGCCGTGTAAACCTCCCCGTAGTCAAAGCAGCCAAAATTTGGCCGATGGCACCAGCCCGTAAGCCATGTGTTGATCCGATGAGTTTTCCTGTTCCCTTCAGTGTTCCTCCCTGCCACTGAAGGGATCGAGGAAAACACTACCTGTGCTCCCGATCCTTCCACCAGTTGCCCCAGTGCCCTGAAGTCCCTTTTGATCGCTTCGGGACTTCTCTCTGCACCCTCCTCACTGCCAGCCTGTATAACCAGTAGCAGGTAGTAATCGGAGGCCTGTACCAGACCAGGGAGTTTCCTAGTAATGTCCTTAACCCGGGCCCCAGGGAGGCAGCAGACTTCCCTGTGGGATGGGTCTGGCCGGCAAACTGGGCCCTCCGTCCCCCTCAGAGGGAATCACCTGCAACGATTTTTCTTCTTAGCGGAGGCAGTCGTAATGCGTGGGGCTGACTGCCTCGCCTCGGACAACCCCCTGGATGGGCCTTCATCTGCGTCCTCGTTCGTCTGGCCCTTAAGTTCCAAAGCCCCGTATCTGTTCTGCAAGGGCAACTGGGAAGGTTGAGGTGAGGGAGGCCGGGCAGGGATTCGCCTGGTGCCCCGAGCAGCGACCTGTGTCCATTCCCCTCCGTCACCTGGGTCTCCTCCTTCTGCCTGGTGGCAAGAGGGCAGGGGATCCTCCACTTCTTGTGGAGCCTCCATCTGCTCCCCTTGCCTCAGGGACGGTAGGGTGTGGCTCCACCAATCTATCTCCCTCTCACACTCCCTGATACTCCTTAGCCTCTCCACTTCCTCCTTCAGCTCTGCCACCAGGCTGAGCAGATCATCTGCCTGGTCGCAGCGCACACAGGCGTCGTCTCTGCTGCCCTCCGGTACAAGGGACAGGCTCAGGCACTCCCTGCAGCTGGAGACCTGGACAGGTGTATGTTTGCATGGGGGCTCCGTCTGGGTCGCCACATTTCTTCTGGCGATGGCTTTCGGCCGAGTGGAAACCATGGCTAGGTCCTCTTCTGGGAGGGCGATGACCACCAGTTGAGCGAGGGGGGCTGCGCCCTGCCCACCCACCTTCCCCGCACGCCCTGCCGGCGCCAACTGCCGCGCCCTGTTTGCCCGCCCTGTTCGCCGCGCTCCGGGTCGCTCACGCTCCCTGGGGGCTGCTCTTGTGTCTGAGGGGGTTTGGCCGCCGTCCCTCCCGTCCCCGCCCACGCTGAGTCAGAGCTGCCGCTCGTCAGGAGCTTGCTCCTCCGGCTCGGGGGAGGGGGGGGGCTGGGGCATCCTCTCGCTCCCTGCGCTTTTGCCTTCGCGGGTTTTGCCGCTTTAGGAAGGGTCCCCCGGCGCGATCCTCCGCTCCGGAGCCCTTCGCCTCAGTGGCTTCAATGAAATGTAGGATAGGAAGGAATCCTTCGTGTCACATTGTAAAGCACCCAGGAGAACACTGGGTTTGTAAACCTGCTAAAGCTAGATCAAACTGGAAAGGGTACAGAAACTACAGCTTGCTCTCATCCTTCATAGGGCTGGCACCTTCTGAAGGAAGGTGTGGTAAAGGTCGATACAGGCAACCAACCAAGGCTGTGAAAAAACAGAGTGAAACAGAGAAGAGCAAGACTGACTTTTACAAAAAGCAAGGGCACGATCCGCCAGTATTTGGTGAAGGGGAACTCCTAGGCCTCGTCTTTATAAGGGAGTGTTTACCCTAGGGATAAATATGAGCCTGTAGCAAATAATAGAAAGTGAATGAAACCTAGAGTTAGTTAAATCTGTCTTTTATTAATATGAGAACTGTCACGGGACAAGTTAAATGGTGCCAGAAGAGACTGTCCAAGTATGTGAGAAGCAGAGTGAAAGCTTTCTGAGAAATCTTTTTCAGGGTTTCTAACAAGAAACAAGGGGGAAAAATAAAACAAACAAAACCACCAAAACAACTACTAGCAAGAATATGACCCCAATGGCCAGCCTGTGACTGTGGCTACCTTAGTTTTTCCAGCATTCGCATGGAAAACCAAAGACAACTTTAAAGACTTTTTGGATGCTACACTGCAATTGAGAACCAATACTTTCACACAGACTCAATGAAACACATACAATCTTTGATACACCAACAATCATGGTTTTTCAAACACTGTACCATAAAACTGGAAAACAATTATGTAGGATGATTAATAAAATGCAAAGTAACAGGAACCTGAGCTGAAATGTATATGCATCATCACAACTCACATATTGTCAAGATACTTTAATTTCTATGAGCAGCCATCTTCCAGGATGAATACTAGGGTCAATAGCATCTTCACTGATGTCCTGGATGAGGGGGTGGAATGCAACCTCAGCAAGTTTGCAGATACTAAATTGGGGGAGCCGTTGATGTGCTGGAAGGTAAGGCTACTATTTAGGCAGGCACATTCCCAACAGACATGAGAAATGGGTTGGCATGAACCCCGTGAAAAGTCAAAGGCAAAGACTTGCACATAGGATGGAATAATGCAGTTACAACAGTACAGTACAGTATAGGGCACCTGCTAGCCAGAGAGCAGCTTTTCAGAAAAGGCCTTCGGGGTTCCGGTGGACAAGCTGACCATGAGCCAGCAGCATGCCATTGCCACCAAGGCAGCCACCAGCCTCCTGGGTGGTTTCCACAAAAGTGTAGCAACCTGGTCAAGGAACGTGATTTCTTCCCCTCCATTTGGTACTTGTGAGACCACACCTGGAGTATTACAGCCACTTTGGGGCTGCCCAGTTAGAGAAAGACATTGCATTGCTAGAGAAAGTCCAGGGAAGGGCCATCAAGATGATTAGAGGAATGGAGCCCATGATGTCTGAGGAGAGGCTGAGAGAACTGGGTTCACTCAGTCTGAAGAAGAAAATGCAAAGGAAGGATATCTCTGTTTGTTGTCTTCAACTACCTACTGGAAAAATACAGAAGAGGTAGAGCCAGATGCTTCTCAGAAGTGCATGGTGATAGGATGCAAGGCAACAGACAAGTGGGGACAAAAAACCCACCATGCAGATACAAGGAAAATCTTTCTCACCACGAGGATGGTCAAAGTGATCAAACAGTGGAACAGGCTGCCTAGACAGTTTGTGCAATCTCCACCCGCAGAGATATTCAAAACTTGATCAGACCTATGCCTCAGCAACCTACTCAACCTACCTGATGTAACAACACCTACTTCAAGGAGGCAGGTGGACTAAATGACTTCCAGAGGTCCCTTCCAACCTAAACTATTTTATGATCCTGTGCTTTAAGTATCATTTTAAAGAACAGGTTTCCCGAAGCTTACTCAAAAAAAAAAAAAAAACCAAACAAACCCACTTAGAAAATCCAAACAAATAAGAAATCAGCTGCTTGATAAAGGAGCTCCCAAATCTGCAGATAACAAAGATATTACGAGTATTTAATTTGAGAACCAGTTATTTTAGAAATAAAATGTAGAAAGACTGTTTGAAGCCTGAAGTATACTTATATTATTCTTTTTGCTGCAGTTAGCTTGTCATTGTGAAATGTCAAGGGAACAGTTCCTTTTCTAACAACAAAAGCTTCACAGCTTTCTGAGTCATTGTCTCTTCAGCTGTGTTTGAAATTATATATGGAGCCAATAATCTAAATGGGAGTTTTGTTACTGATTCCAAGTGGAACAGCATTGGTATATTAGATGGCTGCATAAATACCAAAAGCAGGCACACAACTTTAAAAATACTCAGACAGAAACAATATTAAATTAATTTTAAAATATTCATTGTTTTAATAATCAGCTTCTAGATTGAAGAAAGACCAAAGCATCTGATCCATGTATTTGCCTAGTTTTTATCACTACCTTTTGTTCCGCCCTTTTTTTTTTTTTTTGGACATAATTTTTATTCCTCTATAAAAGGACTCTTTATTCCTCTATTTGGACTAAAGATTCTTTCCTTTGATTTTGAGGCTTACAAAAACAGCTTAAAAATGGAATGGCTGGTTTTTACAGAGAGGTAAGAAAGCTTTTAAGAATTTACACAAGGTACACATCTGCTTAGTCTGCATAAATCCTTCCACCACTTCCAGCATCCAGTGCCGTCTGAACTTTATGGGAAAGGGAGATGCGATTGCTTTCCCCTACATATTAACGTATTTAAGTGAATCTTTAATTGACTTGTTTCTCTCTTTGACTGTCAGCATACCATGGAATAAAAAAGAAAAAGGAAACAAATATGACTCCAAAAATCAGGTTTTTTCCCATTTTCTTCAAAGCGATGCTTCTGGATTTGTGTTAAAGCTTTTCCCTCACCAAACTAAGGAGCAAAACTGTGTGTTACAGGCATACATACACCTAGCAGCACCTGTTTTAATTAAAAAAAAAAAACTCCTAAAAGTGTTACTTCTTATTTCTGTTCTGTAGTTCTCTCAGCAAAATCAAGGAATATCTAGTAGCTCCTGTAATATTTGTTTTGGCAATACTACTTTGGAATGTTGTAGGTTGGGGACAAGCAGGGCAGTGTCTCTGTCCTGTCTCAGTTAGTCAGACCACATCTGAGCATGAGGGGAGTGAGACCTGCCCTGAAAGACCTCCCTGGAATAAGAAGGTCCCTCTCCAGCACAGTTCCACAATGATTGTACCATCCTGCTGTGAAAAGCTCTACCGAAGTCACATAAATTGCATTTGGGAAAACAGGAAATGTCATAAACCATTGGGAATGCTCCAAGTCATACCAGAAAGAGAGTTGGATTTTTTTTTTTTCTTTTTCCATAGAAACAGCTTTAGATCATCTTCCTTACTCTTTTTGTCAAATCCTAGCATCAACAGAAATACTCTTATTTTAAATTGCCTCTGTGGGTGTAATGATGTGACAAAAGAAGTAAGGAAGAGGATCTATAAGAATTGTTCCTATGACATTTTTTAAGCTTACATCAAAACCATTAAGCACAATATTAGAGTTACATTTTAATAAAACAGATTTTGCCAGAGCTGGTGAGGATACCCTAAATTTCACCTGGATATTGAGAAATAATCATAAACTACTGGATTGCAGATAAGAAACTTTTCTGCTCTGTATTACTTACGAGTTAATGTTGCCTTGCCCTTCCAGCCATCAAAATTATTTTCTTTAATTATTCCATGCCTTACTGATTTAATTACATTATTATAAGCTGTTTCCCACCCCAGAAAGTTACTAAGAACAATTATATTTAACAGGTTGTTAAGTTCCTTTGCTTTTTTGGTTTTGTTGTCTCTTGGAGAAAAAGAATTTCTAAATGTATCATTTACCTTAGCACTAGAAAGTGAGGTGAAAACCACGTATTTACATCTACTGTAATTTTGTTGGTGCTAGTGGATTTCGTAATTCTAATGCATTATTTAGGACGTTATCATTTTATTTCCTTCCTTTATTTCTGTCTTAGAAAAAAACAACGCTGTGTTTCTGTCAAGCACTTACAAGGTTGGGAAATGTGCAAACTCCCAGAAGTTTACGAACTTTCTAATATTTAGGAGACTCATATTAAAAATAAATTACAATTCCTCTGAAAGCACATACAACCTTTTAGCCATTAGATGCCCAGCAATTTTTACACTGGTATGGTATTTAACAACTCCATTCTTCAAAATAATTTTCAACTAGGAAACTGTGCCCAGTCTCGCTGAAGAACAAGCTCCATCTACACCAGAATCTAATTTTGTCATCAGCCGTCATTGACAAGGGTCAGTACTATTAAAAGCTTGCATGAAATGATTTCTTTCTTGATGCCTAACTTAGGAGCTAACCAGATGGTGCATTTTTTGTTGCTGTTTTGTTGGTTTGGTTCGTTTGTTTGTTTTTAAGTATGTTGTTAACAAGGTTTGAGCAAACCAACCAGACTTGATATTTGATGTTGGATAAAACACAGTAATACTAATGTGAAGTTTATCAATATTGCCATAATTGAACATTTACAGCCCTGCACAGGATGAGTGCCTTTTCCCTAATAGATTAGTCAGATGAAAAACAATAAAAGCTTCTCACTTCTAAAAAATTCAGTGCATACATATATGCCAGAATATCCTTCTTCAGTTTTATTTTTCAACATTTCACCCATACTGCCAGAAAATATAATTGAGCAAAACCCCACAGCAAGAGCAAAGTACTCTAAACTTGTCTTACAAATCTGCTCTAGCTTCAAAATCCTTTTGGATGTCCTTCATATCATACTCGGGTCTACCATCACACGCATATACGAGAGCTCACTGACTTCAGGACTGATTTGGCCATCATATATAATACAACAAAAAGCTCTAAGGGAAAACACAATTATATATGCTACTGTCTTGTATTTGTCCTCAGAAAATCTCTCTGTTCTTTGCTTGAATGGTCACAAGACATAAATATTAAATCTAAAATCTTCAGGATAAAAACTCATACTGACAAAATAATTTCTGACATGTACGCTACACCTTGCAAAAACCAAACCAAACCAACCAAACAAAAAAACCCACCAAAGCCAAAAAAGATGAAAGAATGAGTTTGTCTAGGACTTTTGAGAAAATGTCACATTGCTCAAAGCCCACGGCTATTCGTGGGATGTATCTTCACCAGGTATTCTACTAGCCACCATTTTTTGTAGCACGTACCATCGCCTTGAATTTCAAAACTAAGCATTATAAATTATACTGTAAAGTCAGGAAAGATTGGATCGGACTGGATGGTTGGAGGATATATTTATTTTGTTATTCTAAATACTGTTTCTGTATAGTAGATGGAAACAGTCTATCAAAGGTGGGAGTACAGTTTTTATCAAGCTAGTGAACCCAAAGTCATATTACCCGATAGCTGTATTCATTGAGCTAACTTGTGATAAGAACCAATGCAAAGCACTTGTGTATTAACTAACACATCCTAAAATCTAACTGAAAAATGAAGACAAAAAATAAAACTTATCAAGCATTGTTTTATTTCTGCTTAAAAGGTCTATG
Organism: Calonectris borealis; assembly: GCF_964195595.1. NCBI lineage: Eukaryota > Metazoa > Chordata > Aves > Procellariiformes > Procellariidae > Calonectris > Calonectris borealis. The sequence goes on from NC_134325.1 coordinate 11,840,273, forward strand.
CAACCTGTATGTCACTCACCCACTTGCACAGGGAACTCAAAGACTTGATTCCTCTGGGTGTTCAAGAGAAGCAAGAAAAGAAAGAGGCAACCGTGCCCCCATTTTCAGTCTGCAGCCTGCTTTACCTGCTATGCCAGGACGTGGCAGAAAACAAACCGCACAGGCAAAGGTCACATTTCAAACCCTGCCACATGTGCTACTCTTTACCAGTCCTCGAGTTCCCCGCTGTCACTACTTGACCTCTGTTGATGTTGCCACTATTGCACAGCAACTGTGGACAGCCGTGACACATTAAGACACATATTTGCCCTTTTACAGTATTTTTTTTCATCTCTATATCCTACACATATTCCCCTCCCCTATTGAGCCACCTTCCCCTGCTCCAGGTTGGCGGGTTAAAAAAAAACAACATTTTTTTGTATATTGTATTAAAAAAGCAAAATAAGTAAAAGTTAAACATCAGCATGAGTGCCCAGTTAATGAAGCTTGAAAAAATTCCCCAAAACTTCAGAAAAATTGTTCTAAATCTTTAATATTCTTAGGGGATTCAGGAAGGAATTAAGAGAATTTGTAGACAAAACCAAAAATATCAGAGCTGTCATTCTCCAACTATTGTTTTGGAAGAGGTGTCAACTAGCAATATACTGAAGTTATATTTTAATGAGTAAATTATTTGCTTGTACAGACAAAAATTGTATGTCAAGAGCAACATCCTAACCAGGTCCACTCACTTGTCCAATACTGATTACTGGGTATTCAGTAGCAAGGATCCAAATTGGAATAAAGTACTTGATGTTTTCAAATCCAGAAAAATCCTCACCTCATTTCAGTTGACAAGAGCCTGAAGGTTAAAGTGCCACAACAGGTGACAGAACAAATTAACACCCACTGAAACTAAGCTAACTTGATTTGATATTAAAATGCTTAATATTACTTCTTAAAAGAGACCTTAATATTATGAATGTATCTGCCTAGGGAAGTTTAATTTTGATGCAGTACCTTTAGTACTTGAGGTTAAGTCTGACACCATAAATCCACTGAAACTGGATCTGGAACCATCAGAGGAAGAAACTTGCCATTTCCTTAGTGCAGCTGAGACACACATTTCAGCTTTCAAGAATTAATACCTGTAACAACTGGATCTTTTCTACCTGGGCTTTTCTAAGAGCTCTCGATGACAGCTGAGACTGCAGTCTACTGAACGTTCAGACAGTTAATGCCAGGAGATACTGGTTGTTTACGCTGAAAGATATGAGTGCAGTGAAATGAAAGAAAAGACAAGACCAATAAAGATAAAAGGGTTGAGATCTGTAACTTTTCCACTTTCCTCATTCTGAAGGGACAGTATATGGGAAGAAGGCACATTCAAACTGTATTTGAGAAATAGCTGAAAGACCACCCTGCTCATGCAACACATAATTATCAAAGAATGATCAAATTAAATCCATGAAATTATTCTACATCATTAGAGAGGTTTTCACCAAGTTCTTACTCTTTGTTCAACATCTGCTGCAACAAGTTTGTGGCTGAGGACAGTGTTAGGGTAGCGTCTCTAGCTCATACAATTGTTCTGGTTGCAAAAATTAGTTGCAGTAAGGATTTGTAGCAAATATTGTTGCAAAACTTTGGTACATAGGTTTTTGGAGAATGCAATGACAGGGAACCTGTGCAGCAGTGTTTTTGCTCTTCCTGCTTCAGCCCTAAAAATGCCAAATTCAATACAACCTTCTTGTGCCTGATCAGCTGCCACACCAGTAGCACTGGTAGCAGTTTTGCTACAACAGATCAAAAAAAACCAAGCTGGCCCCAGCAAACTATGAATACATAAAAATAGCAATACCAGAGCTGTGCTCTTCAGTCTATGTTTGGGAATGCTTAGCAGCTGCTTGGACAATACAAAAATAAAATATTCACATATACTGCCCCTGTCATGATGCAAATAAGATCTCTCCTTTAAAGTATCCTCTGCCAGGATCATTGACAGGAAGCACAGAGCTTCCAGTACTTCTGTTGCTCTGTGGACATTAATATTAACGAACCACAGATTAGCCTCAGAAACTTTCGGTAACCTGACCTCTTTTATTGTGCCCTAATCAATATGGGAATAGAAGGTCAATGCCCAATCATTTACAAACAACACCTACACATGGGATTACTGAGGAAGATTTTGAAGGATTTCAGTACAAAGTTACAGCACAAATCACCTTTGGTTCACTGGTGGAATTTCAAAGGTGATGGAAATGGTGCCCAGGGCATGCATGCCTTGAACCTGAATGGGACAACATACAAGGAACATACTCTAAGCAGATCAGCCCAGCAAACAGACTACAGTAATCCTCGAAGTTTAAAGACAACAAAAGGCTGTGTTGGTTGTGATTTTACCTGATGTTTGACTAGGTTAGGAGAAGGTAAAGGCCGGGCAACAGAACTATTTTTTAATAAGGATTGGTGCAGAAGAGATTTATAAGTACAGGAATTGCCATGGGGATCAGTTGTGAATTAGGTGTCTAAAGGCTCAAAGGAATAAGAATCAGGAAGCTGAACGGGATGATACGGTAGATTCAGCATCTAAAGCAGCAGACGACCTGGAACATATGAAGTAAACAGTAATGGCTGTTACTAGAGCACAGCAGAAACAAAAGGATCAAGAAAGTAAATGGAGAAAGAATTATTGCTAAACACGCTACATGAAAATCATAAAAATGCTCTTAGGGTTAAGGAAAAAGCAACGTTGAAAGGCACAGAAACAGATGTTAGGAAATGGATCAAAAATTGTCTGAGATACGCATAGGAAGGGCAAGAACAAAGTCTAGTCATATCTTTTTGCTGCAGCAGTGGGTTGTCAGACTGGATGTGATTACATATAGATTATATACATTAGCTCCCCAAAACAGGCTGGGGTAATGAAACTCCTTGGAAGTGACTGATTCCTTCTCAAGGTGGTTTGAAGCCTTTTCTATAAACCAACATATAGCAGCAAGGAGAGGGAAAAAACCCAACAGTATCAGAAAGCCTTTTGCCTCTGTGGGGCTCCCGAAGTCTTGTTGACCCAGATAAAGGTCATCATTTCATGGAGGAAGTGATTACAACTATGCTTAAGGGATCAGGGATTAAGCAAAAGCTACACAGTCTGTATCTCCCCCAATCATCAGGACAAGGAGAGCACATGAATAGAACTGTTAAAGCAGCATTGTGAACAGTAGTAAGTAGTAATGGAAAGGATTAAGATGATAAATTACCCTTCATATTAGCAGCTTTGAGAAGCAGGCATAGACTAGGAACTGGAATCCAGCCCCACCAAGTTTTATTTGGAACGAAAGTGCAGTTAATTAGATTCTTAACTTCATTAGAAACTCTGAGAGGGAGATGTTTTAACATGGACAATTGAGATACACAAAGTGCGATTAGAGATACAGGAGGAAACAGAGCGAGGGATCAGGCATTGTAGAGACAAGCAGGCGTGCTCCTTCAGATATGTGTATGGGAAATAAGTGAATCGATTATGTTTCTGAGATTGACAACCAAGCAGTGCAATTTAAAATTTTCCAATAGTTGGTTTAGATTTCAAAACTGAAGCAACAAGGAGAACAAATCTCCTGGTCTTCAAGACAAAAACGTAAGGTGTACCTATCTTTGTTTTTTATAGCGGGCAGTCATTTGCTCCGACCAAACATTTACACAGAAAAAGAGACAGAAAAAATACATGCTTTGAAACTTAAAAACATAAAATTATCAGATACACTGATGTTGAAGGTGTTTTGAAAACCTAGATGTGCCCTTCAATCTCATGCTGCTGTGGATTACGAGATGATACTTTATTGAGAGCTGACCGACCTTCTACTGAGATCAATTACCAACTTCAGTTTCACTTAATCAGAAGAGAATCACAGCCTGAATTTCTTCTGATGCATGAGTAGCCACTGGAAAACTAGAAAATTATAAGGACAGCACTTAAAACTTCATTCTTGCTGCGCCAAGTTGCTTACCGATAAAGACAATGCAGAAAATACATATCCGAGTATCTGTGAAATTTGCCGCCTCTTCATGAGTTTAGCTTTATTTTATTTACTTGTCTGAACATATTTAGTACTTTGTGAGTAGAACTATGTGTGGCAGAAATACAGACTACTACTATAAAACTTGCAAGAATGAAGAGCTATTTGCGTTTCTTCACTATATTGAAGACAATGCTTTGTCCATGATTTACTCAGAGAAATTAGATAAATGCCTGTTCATTAGTATTTGTTATCTAAAGTAACTCTGATGAACAAGAGAATTTCTTTAATGGTGGTACCTCAATACATGGCATCATCTTTGCAGTGTGGAACATTTTTCTATTTTGTATAGGAGTTCCTTGTCTCATCCATATATTTACTTCAGCAAACAATTGCAAGGCAATTACAGCATGAGGGAGCAGACCTTTTTTTCTATGTACAGAACAAGCATATATTCCATTTTCAGAGAAATCTATGGGAAGAAACATTATGATAGGTAATCTGTAGAACTTAAAGGAGTTGTTGGTATGTATTTAGGGTTTCACCAGGCTACATACACTGTCTGTGCAATGAGTGAGCATCAAGCTCATTATCCTCCTAATGAACAGAGCTGATTCCCTTTCTAGACACAGGCCCCCAGGTCTGCAAGCCTATCCCTTCTGCAGCAAATGAAAACCCAGAAACCATTAAAGACATCAAGTGTGCTTTCTGGTGCATTGCAAGACTTTAAACTACATTCTGCTGAAGCAGTGAACTGACTGAGCAACAAATCCATTTCTTCAGGAAAGCAATGCAAAAGGCATTCAGACTGCTGCTGTTCAGATAGCAAAGATACTTAATGCATATCTAATGAAGCAGAAAAAATAGAAAAAGTGGGTACCTAATTACTGCAAGAAAAAGAAAAGAATGGCCCACCCAATTATTGGTTGAATTTAATATTTCAATCCTTTCACAAATCCCCTCAAAAAATTATCAAACCAGATAAGTGGAAAGACAACAAGAATCAATTCAACAGTCAGTTTACATGAAGAACAATTCCTTTTCTAGGTGTTTTTTTCCTTTCATAATTTCTAAAGAATTGCAATAATACATGTAGCAGCTCCTTTAAGGTTTGATTTTGTGGTGCTTCATATGAAAAAAAGAATCAAGATAAATACCGTGTTCAGGTTCTGAGACCCTTATTTATATAATACATCATTCTTAGAGAGTCTCCAGTTAATATATTTAAATCCGCATGAGAATTTAAATACTATTCAATATAAGTAAGGATGGCAGAATCTGACACTTCGTTAATTCAGCCATTTGCCTTTCACACTGAAATATAGCTGTGCTTGAAATTTAACTGTAAAATGTGCTATGCAGAGCTGTTCTAGATTTTTGCGGGCATGCAGGCAGTTCAGCAAATATTGAACTCAGCATGCTAGAAAAATTTTGCTAACATAGAAAATTTCATACCAAACGGCACACCCAGTATAGCTTCTTAAACTTACCTGCAGGTTTACTTACATACCCTCATAGAAACACATAGTCTTGAAATACTCAAGCAGACTGTATTATGAAGGAGCAAATGACCAGTAAGATGTGCCATCTTTATGACTAATTTAAGTTAGACTTTGTAACATCTAAGAATTGCCAAAGTGTTGTAGGATTGAGACCATACACTGCTAATTTCAACTGTCTTGTCTGGATCTATAGACATTTTGAATAACGGAGGATCTTGCAAAAATATTCTAACAGCATGTTTTATTAAAGCCTCCTAGTCACTGGGCACATACTGGATAAAATCATTGGTTACTAAAATTAAAAATTAACCACATTATGTTACTTAGCTTTTTCATTATCTCATTTCATCATTACTGGACCCAATTCGCTCTTCACTTTTGTTGATGTGAAATGAGAATACTATTATATTACAGTAAACAGCATTATGTTGGTATGACAGTGGGCCCACTGATGCAGTGGTTTTAATATAGAGTCAAAAATCTCTTTATCTGTGAACTGTAGAAATAGTATGACATTTTGATTCATAAATAAAATACATGTTTTAAAAATGTAGCATACTACATTAAAATAATGCCTTCCGTTCCTGACATAAGCCAAATCACTTCCTTAACATGAGTTACCATGCATTGAGAAAGCTTAATTTCAGTTCATGCGGTTATAAAACAACTGATTTAAAACATTCAGTAATAAAAAATGAAAACACTTTTGATGTCATCAATAGTGACTCTGCTTTATGTTTTGAAAGGAAATCAAATTATGACTACCATGATTATTTCTATTCCTTTCCTCTCTTTGTTTCCCCTCAAAAATTGACAATGGCATTGAAGTCAAATTAAACATCTGTTTGTAAAATAAACTGGAGTGCTACCGACAGCTGCTGCCGAATGGCAAATGTTCTACAGCTGTCGGGCTCCTAAATTAACAATGATTTTAATTTACAAACAGCAAACAACAAGAAAATTATGGAGTCTTTTTTTTTTTCATCCCACTACTTGAAATTTATGAAAATACAGACTCTACTAGAGACTTAGCCAGAAAGAAATCAGAGTTTACTGTTTTATTTCCCTACTTACTGAGAGCAACATTCAGACAAAATCAGATTTCAGTGCAAGATACTTCAGAGAACTTCCCTCCTTACATGTCTTAAATCCTTTTGCATTTCCTCTCCAGGATATGTAAATAAGATGTAATAATTCTTTAAGGATTTATCTTTCTCCAACACAAATTTTGTCAATAAAAAATACTATTGATTAAAAACATTTTCTTGATTTTTCATACATCTTTTTAGATTTGTAAATACCCAGATACATCAAACTAGCAGATTTTTTCAAAATTTTATTTAAAATGCTTACCTATTAATTACATCAGAACTAGATGGCAGGATTTTTTAGACAGCAATGTTCGTATGTTTAAAACAAATTAATTTGCTTTTTCATATGTTTAGAACTCAGCTGGAACTCACTGAAGAGTTTCAAGTTCAATGCGGTTATGCATACATCAATATTTTCATTAATAACTTGAATGATGGAATAGCGAACAAGTTACTGACTGCAGACAGTATCAAGCTGCAATTGCTTAAAATGCAAAATAGTTCATAAATCTGAGGAATACTGAAAAATCAGTAATTAAATAATGTTAAACACAAAGTCCTAGTTTTAGATAAGAGTAATTATTTGCACAAAGACAGAAAGGAAAAAGTCGATGAAAGAAGTATTTGATAGCAGGATGAAGGAAGTCTAGTGGACCAGGAGTTGAACACCAGCAAATGTTACTCTTACGAAAAACAGCAAACACTACAGTGGAAGCACCTTCTCTAAGATCATGTGGAGTCATGTAATCTGTAGGATTACATTGCCCAGTTTTGGGGACCACAATTCAAGGATATGGATCATTTGGAGAAAGTTCAGACAAGACTAACAAGAACAATCAGGTATCTAGAAGGGAAAAAAGACTGAAGGAGCTGGGGTTGAGTAGCCTAGAGAAAAGACGACTGAAGGAAGGCATGGGTTGAAAAGAGGGTTACAGCACCTGAGAATAAGGGGCATCAGAGGATTCATTTTAGCAAAACAGTAGCAACAACAGGTAAGTATTGGCACCACTTCCTTATGGGGACTGCCAAGGTTCCACCTTTAAGAAGAACAGAGGTGGACAGGAGCAACTCAATCATAGGTCATCCTATTGTCATACTGTTGTCAGACAGTAAAAGATGGATATTTCACCAAAGTCCCTTCTAACATCATTTGCTATGGCTTCCCTATTTATTTTCAAGTTTTGGATCAGAAAGTAGAATTACTAGAAAGCACTATATCCGACTTGCTACTTCATATGATTTTTCCAAGTGCACAATTTAAACGCACAGTAAGTATTCTTAGAACAGTGTTGAGAATCTAGAAGGACCAAGAAATCCAGCATGTATAATTGTTAAGAAATAAAAATGAAAGTTTTAAATACCCCATATATCTTTGCTGAGTACCAAATAAGAATACAGTTAACTTCTGATCAGTTCTGTGTTTGAGTTTATACCAACCGTTAACCTTAATGATTAATCTTAATTGCAGTATTTCCCCAGAAAGTCTGGAGAAAACACAATGATGATCAAAAAGAGAACTAGTATCAGTGTCTCATCACGAAGTATGTTGTACTTTTCTAATGCCTGCATCCCTATCCCACTGCACATGAAAGGACATAATTTTTAATTTTTTTTCAAAACAGCTTGTTTTATAAAAATACAACTATTTGTGCAAAATAATAACCATATGGACCAATGAGAGTAATTGCACGTTACTTCCATTAGCCACAAAATGTGCCATAACACTGATTTTTTTTTTTAATATGAAATTATCATAGGTATTTTCAAGGTACAGTGTGAAACAGTTAAAAGCATTATCTTTCATAATAAAGCCATAACTATATTCCCCCTACCACTAGAGGAAAGACCATCATCCTCTCCTTATTCTTTTTTTTTCCCCCACATTGTTTTTCTATTGCTTTGTACTCCTCGAGGAATAACCCATCTTTGAGTACCAAAACTATTAAGCTGCTTTGCAACACTACGCCTTTGCAAAAAAAACAGCATATGAATGAATCTAGCTAGCTTTTACAGGATTACTATATTAATTGTGCTGTAAAAAAGATTATTTAGAAGAACATAAAATTACAAGAAAATCCATTTACAACACACTTCAAATTCATGTCCTCCCATTGTGAAGTTAAAGAAATAATATTAAATCTATAAGAATGTGAAACGGATTTTTGTTTTAAATGTAGATGTGTTTAGTCAGTAGATCCAGGGGGCTGCTACTGTATATGCAAATACACATTTTTACAATCTAATATTAGAGCTGCTATAAATATAGAAGCTGAATAGAAATGCAGAAGGTTATTCTTCCTTCCTAATACAAGTAAACTTTCTGTGGGTGTTTAGCCTAAAAAATGAAATATAGGGCTGTAAGTTAGTTACACTGCAAAGTTTAAATTTTTGTCCTATTTGTTTTGTAAAAAAAAAATAAAAAAAATAGCTGGACAAAGAAAACATTTAAATTATTTTTAAGGCATTAGAATAGTGCAATACTAACATATAATCTTTTCTATCTTGCAGTGTTTTATAAAGAGTCCCTGGTCTCTAGTTACTTTTGAGAAAACAGAGGCATTGAAAAATTAGTTGAGCTGTATATGATAACGCAGTGTGAAAGACAGGAATGGACCCAAATCTACTCACTTCCAATCTATGTCCCTAGCCATTTAAAGCTGTGCGCATTTCTGTTACGTCAACTCCTAAAAGTGAAGAATAGGGAAAAATGAAAGCAGGTCAAAAGAATCCCATATGGAAAATCGGTACATTTTCTACATATCAAAGGTTATATTTGTTCTAAGGACTGTTAGGATGTATAGAGATATCTTCAATTGCTATCTTAATTGTGTAGAAATACATAAAGTGTCTACATAAAATATTTTATTTAAGCTATGCACGAAGAAATATTAAGCTATACTGTTATCTCTATCAAAAATGAAGTTCAGAAGCTACTGCAGTTGTCATGTGGTAGTTAACCGGAAGATACAGATTTATATTTTTTTAAACTATTAGTACAGGAATTTTGGTCATTTCTCTGCATGCAGAAGACTCATTAATTCTACCAGGAAAAATCAATATAGCTATTTATAATATAAGAACTGTTATCTTTTATTGTTCCATAAACAGCATATAATTGTTACTGAGAGCTCTTGCTAGGCAAGGAAGGCAGATTGTTCTCTATTTTTCCTTGGCCATTATATTTAGTCATAATGGAAAGCTTTCAGTAAATGCTTTATAACTGTGCTCAATTGCTCCAGTGTTAGTATTCTAATAAACAGTTAGGTAAAATTGTTGACATGTAAGTATCTGGACAATTACACAGGAAGACTGAAAGGATAAATGGAAAAGATTGAATAACAAGCTTAATCTCCAATTCAAACAAGCAGGGTTTTTTTTGTTGTTTGTTTTTACACTTGGAATATTTAGAGGCATAATTTTATAGTGAACTCCTCATAGCTCTTCAGCTATGTACTAGGAGCTCATCTGCTTCAAAATAAACAGTGTGATTTTTCAGTAAGTACAAATCCGCAAATCTCTTTTTCAAGAAATATATCCCACAAGTATTCAGGAATCCTAAAAGAACATGTAAAATCATCATATTTCACATGTTTTGTAACAAATAGGACACATTTAAAGAATACATCCCATGTAAAGTATTTAAAAGAAACACCCAGTTAAGCATATGGAAAAAGATTTGAGCTGTGTATTACTCAGGTAAGTATCCCAACAAATCGAGGAAAACTGCACATACTGGGGTAAGTACAGCCTAGCAAAGAAAAGAAAATGTTTAGTGGTGAGAGCAGCAGAGAGGAGCAAAGAATCTACTTACACTGCTTAATCACCTTAGGCTAGTAACCTGAATAACTTAAAACCTTGCCCCACCTCTCCCTCTGCCACATCCCAGATACTGATGAGGAATTTGGGACAAGCCTGAAAAGTAACACACAAATTTGTCAGCTGTAACTGTACATCATTCTGTTTTCTTTATTGTTTTAAGTTCAACTCTGTGATCATCTATCAGATGTTCCTTTTATATGACTGGCAATAATTTCAGAAGAAGTACTGCAGTACTTCCACCCATTTAAAGGAGTCTAACTGACGCAGACTACTCTGTAGCTCATTGACAACGGGAACTTCTTTCTGATAGGAATAAATTTGAGCAACTTGTTTTTGTGATAGAGAATCATAATATCAACCCTTGAAGTAAGAGAGATTAATTCTGAAATGCATTTCATTCTGACCATTTCAATTTGGCATTTCTGATAAACACTTTTCTTAACGCAGTGTTATTGAGTTGGTCATATACTAATTTACACGCCACAGAGCTGCTCTTGTGTTTTGTGGGTTTTGTTATCCAGATGCCTTGTGCTCTGTTTCTGGCCCAAGGACTCCCTGGTTGGACCTCATCATGAGTTTTGAGTATAGAGAAGAGATTTGGCTGCATATCAAGACAGTTTCAGTGTGTATATGTAGTTATGAACTCATGGGGGTTTGCGACATTTGGTTCCTTTGCATTTGGTTCTTCTTTTAGTCCTTCCAACATCCCATTTCAGTGTCGCGTTTACTCAGAGTGAGGTGCCAAGTGAATGAATATTATGCTTGAAGTTACAAGAAATCAAAAAGTACATGTTCAAAAAGCTCTAGCTGGAGTTCATTCACCCTCAGAGCTTTGAAGGCTCAAGAGCAAGAGGACTGCCAGAATCCATGCAGAGGTTGGAAAGTGAGTATTGTATCCAAGGCATGGACTAGAATTTGTCCTCGTAGGTATAATAGCTTTGCAATAGCACAACTATCTAAAAGATTTTGCCAATACCTACTTGATACATTAAATATATCATAGTTTTTATCTGGAAGACTGCAATTCTTTAAAATTCCTCTACTCTTTTTTTCACTACATACAAACAAAACCCAATGTAATTAAAATAATGAAGATAATTACATATACAGAAAAACAATAAGTTTCACACTTTTCCTCAAAAATTATAAAACATTTCCCTGGAGATGGCTCAGAAAACATTTGCAGAAATAAACAGCAGAGGTATGATGACAAATACAGTGGATTTCTGCAAGTAGTAATGGTAATAAACACTATTTACAGATACCGGATTTTAATTTGTTGGTTGTTTAAGCATCATACGTATAGTAGAAATAAATAACTTGTCAGCAAGAACTTTTGTTACATTTACCACACAAGACACCTCCGTTGCCTGAGAACTCCTTTATTCCATGAGCCAATCAGAGAACTGTGCTTTCTTTTCTAAATGGTAAATTGAATATAACTTATCTGCATGTGGCCATCATTTACTACATTAACAATTAATCTCAGACTCAGTGAAAATCACCAAATGCTAAAGGACGAAAAGATAATTACCATCCAGCAATACTTGAGATTTACACCAGCTGACAGATTTAATCAATTTGGATATTAACAAGATTCTCCTTACCATGAAATTTTAATATGTGACAAGCTAAGACAATTTTCAAAATTTTCTTTACTCTTGTTTCATATCACAGAATTCTAAAAGTACTTGCAGAAAACTATTTTGTTCTCTATTTTCCATCAATTACACAGGTCAGACCTTTACCTGCTTGTTCAGTACCACAGTGAACTGAGACACTTTATCTTAGGAATACAACTAAGCAGTTGAATCTAGAAATCTGGGGCTAAAAATGTCCTAAAAGAGGTGATTCTCCATCACTGCTAAGAAACTTTTAATAAACATTTATTGTCTTTTTTTTTTGTCAATAGTGTAAATCACTTATTGAAATCCATATTTAAGACTTCCCTTGTTAAACTAGATAAATCTCCATTAGCTGTTTTTTTTACAGAATTAAGCAGTCTCTGAATATTAGCTGTCAGATATAAAAATAAAAAAAGGCACGTGTGCTATTCTATTTTTGCTGAAAAATAGAACACACTAAACCAAGCATGACAGTCTACATGCAGAAAAAAATTTTAAAAAAAGTTAAAACCATTTTCAGACTCACTTGTACAAAATATTAAAACAGATTGATTCAAACCCCTGAAAATTTCTCCACTTCCATGTGATGATATAAATACTACCAGGCTCTGCCACTGCTCAATTGTCTACATAATTAGTTTTTATATAAATTGCACATAGCAAAAATAATTATAAATATCTCTCATGAAAGTTTTAACAGTAGGTTTTCAAAGATGCTAGAAAGCAAACACATTCTGAAGACCCCAGAAATCTAGTAAATAAGTTTTAGAACAGAAATTTTTATCAGAAGATGAAGGAAATGACCTGGTCCTCCCATATTGCCACATGGCACCATAGTGTCCGATCAATCACAAGGAACGAGGGAAAGTAAGCAGGGATAGAAAGATTAAATGTTGCATTGTGAACATGAAAACAAGTAGACTGCGCACAGCATGACAGCTCAGAATGGTCCAAACAGATATCTTCAACCATAGAAGCGAGAAAGATACTGTTGTAAGCGCTTTCCTGCTCATGCTGATGTTTGGGTAGCTTCTGAAGCTAGCACAGATGCTAAGGCAGCCAAGTGAATCCTTACTGCTAAGTAAGATCCGAGTGCATTCTGTTGATTTTATAAGAACTTTGTTCCACATAGCAAAACTTCCTATTCAAGTACCTAGTGCTGTGATGAGGCTGACGACACTATCTGGCAGCCGACAATGCATTCCATTTCCATTAGGTCATTCTAAAAATCAAGGTGCTTAAAATAGTCTTGCAGTGTCTGGGGCCACCCCCAAAGTGATATGCTGCTTCTCCATTTCATCCACCTGCAGAAATTATTTTAAGAGCTGCTATGCTGGAGTCCGCGTACCTTGCTATAACTGGATTTAGCTGCACAGTGTCCCTAGCATACATCAGGCAAGCAGAAAGAGGGCTTAAAGCCTGTGGGTCTCCTAAGCAATGTGTAACATCTAAGCAAAGTCATCTGTCTTGTGTCTTCAGTGAGACTCACGCATAGGCTTAAACGCTTGGACGAATAGAGCCTCAGCTATTGTTTGCACCCCGGGAGTACATTCAGTACACTGGCAGTTTCAATAGAGAGTCTGGAAGGATTCGAACCTTTAGGCTATTTCACTGTCATCGCTTAGCGGGAATGAAGAGAATGGATGAATTGTTCTCGACTAAGCAATTACAGTGCAACATCATATGTTAATCCATCTCCCTCTTTTTTTTTTTCCCAATTCTAAGTTTTCACACAGAAAGAATATTTTAGAAAGCAAAGTAGTGATGATAAGTCGAATTCAAATATATGTTAATTCTCCTAAGCTTTATATTTTGCAGTCACCCGGAAAGCTAGCATTACACACATATGTGCTCATGCCAAAAGATTTAGTATCCCTTGCTGAACCCGGGAACTACGGATTACCATTTGTCTGTGTCATGTTATGCTTGTCACAACCAAACTGATCACATGCACTATGCCTAGAAAGCACTGAGAAGACTACTAGCCAAATGTAGGCAATCAGGTGTTTCTATCAAAGGTATCAGATTTCACAAACCATGAAAAAAAAATGTTCCCAAACCTCAGTACTAGTCCAAGGAAAACTTCCTGGAAGACTCTATACTTAATTATACCATTATAAATCTAAAAAACCCCAATATTTGGCACTAAAACCATAATAAGTTTTTATGGATCAGCTATGTTTAAATTGTGACTTCATTTAACTTTTCTACATATTGAAGTCAGTAGACCAGGACATAATGAAAAGGAAGAAGTATGTCCTTATGATTCAGAACAGGCTCCAAAACGCTGCCATTCTGCTTTGGAAATTCTGAAAGAAAATTATCAGATGGCCTCCAGGGACTGAAACAGATATGTATTGATAATAAAAAACTATTTGCACTCCATCACACACAGAAAAAAGAAAAATACAGAGGGCTTTTGTTTCCTCTAAAGTTCAAGGTTTCAGAATTTTTCCATGATGAGTTTGGACTTAACTATTTATTAGACTTTTGTTTTTATTATATCATTAAAGCTCTCACAAATGACAGAATAATTTTGAAAATTGCGTCCAACATTTCTATGCTATTCTATGGGAGCTGACATAAAGAAGGTTTATAAAGAATGCTGACTCTAAACTCTAATTCAGATGTGGTCAAAGCTTTACATACAAAAGAAAAAATGTAAATGTTAATGCCAAAACCACATCAGTAATTGCTATGTATAATGCCATGGAGGACTGCACCGCAGCGCAAACAAATGCCACATTATGATGTTAATTTCTGGCATCAGCAACTCGTAATAATGTTGACTGTTTCATTTTTTTCTTTGAAATGTCCTCAGGAAGGGAGCAGTTAGTTACCCTCTGAGGTTAATAAAGCAACTATTGGGAGCAAGCTTTTATTTTTCACATAATTTTTACTGGAATGTACCTAACAACTTCCTTTCACTTTCACCACCACATACACACCTAAGATACCCACACACACTGTAAATAAGCGGTCATAACATCAAAAATTTTTCCTTTCCCATGAACTTCAATTTCTAAGATGTTCTTTTAGCTGCCCAAACAGATGATGGGAACTGGTGCCAGTCAGCTAATCTAACTCTATATTGGCACTTCATTGTTTTGTTGGCACTACTGATGCACATCCAGCAGTCTGAGAAGGTTGTATGCCACTGATTTAATCTGTACATTCTTTAAGGCAGTGACAATGTCATACTTTTGTGTGTATAACATCAGAACTGCAGTTCTGACTGTTACTTTTTGGATTCTCTTTTAAGTTTTCTCCAATAATGCAAGTACTTCACAGTGTAAAATCAGAGTGTGTTGAACATCTAGCATGACTTGACCAGCAGAGAGGACAGAGAAGAAACGTTTATCAAGGTTCCCGCAGTTGGTGGTACTTTACTACATTCCTTCACTGACAAGACCCAGGCAGGCCCCTGAATCAACTTCAGCCACAGATGTTTAAGTTTCAGTGAGAAAAGTATAGGTCTTGGTTCATTATTTTTGGTAATGGCAATTCTACTTAGGACAGTAATGGAAAAAAAAAAAAAAATCCATCAACTTGTGTTGTTGCATGTCATTATTGGATTAAAGTTTTAATCTTGTCTCTTTAAAAGGATGAATAAAACATCATTACCTTATTATTACACTACTGAAGTGGTAAGTGTCTCAAGCAATATTTGTTAAACAACTAAGAGGGAGGCAGTCCTGAGGGGAAAAGCAAATAGCTTTACTGATAAACAGCTCAGCAACACTGACAGAATCTTCTTGATTGCTTCTTGAAAAATTCCATATATAACTTTAACACACAACCTGTCTGGCCATCCAGCAAGCAGCAGGCTTCATGGTTTTCAGAGAATCACAGAATCATTTAGGTTGGAAAAGACCTCTAAGATCATCGAGTCCAACTGTCAGTTTGCTACAGTCCAATGTACCTTTGTCTGCCCTGAGCTTAAGAAAACACTGTAAGTGTATTCTTGAACTGCTTCAGTGCATATTAAAAGAGATGATCTTAAACAAAATTGTTTTACTGATATTGAGAGGCAGCAGGTAGAAGTGCACTGCCAAAGATTTGAGACTTGCACAGCCAGTGTCAGGGTTGGGGCTAGATCACCCTCACAGATGTGGAAGAAGAAGGTGTTTATCTCCTGTGCCAATCAGCAAAAGGAGAAGGAATTGAAGCACGGGGTGAGAGGAGGGCAGCCGTGGACCAGTTTTGCTGGTAGCAATTTTGCAGCCTGTTCAGAAATCAGTTGCAATTATAACAACACATTTTCCTGAATTGGCCTGAACTATCGTCAGCCCAACCTTTGTGCTAGCATCTCCTTAAAAGCCTAGAGCTGTTCTGTGTCTCTAAAGGCAATCCCCAGTACTGACAAGACTCTGAAATTCTTTGGTTTACTGCAGGGCACATCTTAGCAATTGCAAAGGCTTATCCCAGACATAGATTCAAAGCAAGCAAAGAAATCCCAATTGTCCATGCATATTTGACCAATCTGTCCTATTAAATATGACAAGCAAAAGGAGACAGGACAATGTTTCTCTGGCAGTTTCCTCTGATACTCTTCATAGTAAGAAGTGACTTAAGGTTTCTACAGACAAATGAGCGGCCCTAAAGCAAAGTGCACCTACATAATCTTACCTCTATCTATTGCTTAAAAAGCATGAATACACATGCTTTAGAAATAGACTGTAGGAGTAACTGGAAAACATCAGTAGAAGATCACCAGCTCTAAAATGAAAGCATTCACCTCTAAACAAATAGATCTGGTTTTACTTATAAAGGTCCATTTAGAAAATCCTGACTCTACAGAACGTTCCTATTATTCATCTCAACTAAGATCATGTTTTCTACCCGAATCTCAACCAGACGGATGCAATTTTGATCTTAAAGATTAAGAATTTTTAGATTTTTAGGTGAAATAAATGGCTGAGAGCCTACCAAGTTCAATTAGGGTTACCAATTCAATGATTACTGAAAGCTTGGAGTAACTTTTGAATACTTGGGCTTTAAGTTGCTAACATTTAACTGTGCCAGTAGAACCATCCTTCATCAAGAGTGTCAAAGGAGAAAAAAGCATCCAAGAACTCCAGTAGTTCTTAATCTAATAAATATTAGATTTATTATTAACTGAATTTTACTTTAATAGTTAGTTTAATGTGCTTTAAAAGACTTACTTCAGAATAACACAGCCTGTACCGGTAGGAGGAGCCGTCCAAAACACTTGAATGCGTGTCCTTCTTCTAGGTGTGCTCTCAGTAACAGCAACAGGACAATTACTCATGAACTGTGTTTCTTCTTCATCTATGATCTAAGGAAATACAAAGAGAAGAATGTGAAAAGATAAGGACATACATAGCCAATGTCTCTCGAATATGTTTTGCCAGTTCATGTTTTCCTTCAGTGGGATTATTTATAATACTCTCTGCTTAGCTCAGCACTACTTTGGTAAATTTATTCATAACATGCAGATCACTCACTGAAATGAAAACAAAAAGCCGACAAAATAAAGACAGAAGAATATTTCAGTTCTAGGTGAACAGAAGTTAGTCCTTTCTGACCGTGGGTGCAAATAATCTTTTCTGTAGATCCTGATTACTGGAGCTTCCTGTAAACATTAATGAACTGAAAATAATAAAAGATGTATAATTTCTTTTATTTTTTTTTACACTATGGCAACTGGTTAGGACAGATGGAACATGCTAGAGAAGAGGGTTTTCAGTTTGTTTATTTTTTGTTTGCTTTTTAATCTCACCTTTGTTTAAACAATATTATTCTTCAGGCATCAAAAGAATCTCCAGGTCAAAAGAGGTAATATATGAATCATAATCATCTATAATTCAGAGACCATTATTTAGTCCAATCTGCACACATTTTTGCTTTTCTGTTCGATTGAGATTTAACAGAAAGGTCTAAGTGGTATAAGTCAACACAAAACCAGAGAGGCTGATCTGGAACTGGTGGTGTTCTAAGGATTTTACTCAAAGGTGTCTGTGACAAAACAGCTTTCTCACTGCATGTGTACTTCATGGATTGTACTTGAAGCCTTCTGTTCCTCAGATCTCAAAGAAAATTAATCAGAAGCTGCCAAGTTTTATTTGGAAACAGGCAATGCTGTGACATTGCAAAATTTCTTTTCAAAATTACTGAGTGGTCCACCTTCATTCGATGAAGCCACAATTCACACTACGTTGGGTCAAGATTCAGACAATGAATTACAAACCTTACCATTTTGATAAAGAAGTTGTATTTATCGATTTGTAACAAGACTCAACTCTGAAGGAGCTTTTTCAGAATTCTGGTTCTAATAACACACACACTTTTACCAGATTACAATTAAAAAAAAAATCTTCTGGCAGTAAATGTAACTTTAAACAAGGATTTTGACAAAAAAATACTATTTTACATTCTGAAAAAGGGGCAATATCTATAGTTTGACCAGATTTGCTTTAGTCAGCAGGCATCCATGTTGTCTTACTCAGTGATACCGCGAGCATTCCCAAACATTTTTAGCTGAGCCAACAAACATTTCTGTTTTCCATGGCAGAATGAAGGGGCACTGGCCCAGAGGAGTGCTGAGAAACTCTATTCAGCTGTCAATAGGGTAATGGTTAATGAGTTTTAAATCTAAAGCCATTAATATTCTTCAACTATTTTAACGCTTCGTAGAATCTGTGTAACTAAACACAATGTGTACAGCTACTACTTTGCTAGATTTTAATTAACGGGAAGCATTGGGAAGCATGGGATCTAGTGTAGGCTTAAGCTGGCACTGCACGGTTTATACTTCCACTTGATACAATTTAATGCACTTAACTCGAGTATCAAGAAATCCCTAATCTACAATTCTGTCTTGGCCATCAATTGCATTTATTCTGTCTGTCTTATTCCTGCAACAGTAAAATAATGAAATAAAACTGTTTAATTATCTCTTCAGAAAGGTTGTCTCAATTATTCAGGACCATATCAACTGACCTTTTATCCATATCTCACAGCAATTCATTCTCAATCAAAACCCGATTTTGGTGGAAGCGTTGAGTGAAGAATGGGTGATTTTATACCATCTCATACAAAATAAAATACTATTGTACGTTCTATAAAAGCAGGATAATTCCCATTCAAAGGGCTCTTAGGAGATTATCTGAAAGTTCTTAAAAAGGAACAGAAAAACAGAAATATTGCAAATTACCATACAAGTTACACTAGCTCCATATTCTCTTGTCAGATGCAAACTGCTGCTGTAATATCATAACTCACATCCTTGGATAAAAGCTTTAAAAATATGTTAAATTCAGGTCAAGAAAGATTAAGTAATTACACGTAAGTGTAAATACTTTACAACTAACAGATAAAAGCTATTCAACAGTGATCAATGAACCTTACACATGTTGATTTTTCCAAATCTAGTTTAGCTCATCTGACGCACACTTCATCAATGAACGTTTCTTGAGAAGCCCAACTGAAATGAACCCGTGTTCTCGAAGTACAGAGTTGCTATTTTCAGCTAACAAGAACTCAGCTGCTTTCATATCCCTAAATATCATTCCTCCAACAGTCATCATTGTAGACCCATCTGTGATGCATTTGCATGTTAAGCTAATTCTTGTCTCCAGGTGAGTCAATCCTGCTTTTTCCCCCACCAATGAATGGAATCACAAGGAACACCAAATCCAACAACTAATATTTAAGGAAGGAGCTGTGAGCAACTGTGAGTAGTTATTACAAGTCAAATCTCTGGCTACTGCAAAAACAGAACCTGAAATATTTGTTTGAATTCTAGACAGTCATTAGGTTGGAGCACATCCATGCCCTTTTCCAGTAGCAACAAATGAACACAGAAATGCAGACATATTTTGCACTTCTATAGCCTACCAAATTCCTGCAACCCAGCAAGTTATGAATTTTCTCAAGGAATACAGATGCTTATAATGAAATAATTTAAAAGTTCTGGTTGCATTTTATAACATTGTCCTGGAAGAAGAGGAAGTGGTTGAACCTCAAGGCTACATCACAGTTTCCTGCATCACTAACCATCAAAGCAGGAAGATTTATGAAATAAGCGTCTACTGGGAAAACCTGACCATAAAAGAATAAGGTCCTCCAAAGGGAGTTCCTCTGAAGAAAAATTAGACAGAAGCTTTCTTAATAAAGACTCCTAATGTTGACAGAATACAGAAAAAACCTCCTAAACTAGTTGGAAAAACTCAAATGCCAGTTGATCTGAGAGGATTAAAAAAAAAGTTATTTTAAGATATTTTATGAAACTCAGAAGAATCATCCAGATTCTAGGAGTTCAGATAAATATAAAGCCATCTCAAATATGTTTGTTAAAAAGATGGGGTTTTTTTCATATCCATGGAGGCTTGAGTCTTTATAAAAAGTTCTTAGGGGCAATACAGAAAGGGTTCACTACTTATACAACAGGATTCCAAATGACACAATGTTTTAGGGTGGTGGATGATATTATTGCACTCATACATGACGCAGGAGAAAGCAATAGCATCCTGGCCAACTTTGGGGAGGAAAAAAAAAAAGATATGCAATCTCTGAAAATAATACAATCCTGATTTTTCTTCTGGAATCAAGTCAGACCACATAGGCATGAAGGAAAGAATTGGCAGGAAAAAGGCATGCAGATTAAAATGTAGCATTTGCAAAATTATAGCTTGCTAAACCCCAGGTTATCTGTAATGGGAAGCCTTACATTTTCAGGAGTGGGCCAGCAAATTAAGTACATGTTGGACAAAAATCCTAAAAACTAAAATAAACATTTGGCTGAAGAATCTGAGATCTCAGAGGGGAGATCTCTATGTGACTAATTCTTTTGAATCCACAAACGCAATGAGATTAAGTCTTAATGTTCTATTTAGATTTTGGTGTGGGTTTTTTTATTATTATTATTATGATTGTAGTATTTTTGGACCAATTTATTCCTTCAGGGAAACTAGTGTAAATCCTGAACAAGACTCTTGGAGTTAACCTGGATTTGAATGAGTGTCACAGAAAGTAGAATTTGGCTGAACCTGGGTAAATCTACAAACATGGAAGTAAGGTTATTAAAAGGGAGAATTTACCAGCTCCAGGCTCAGTCTTGCATTCTTTGCATATTCCAAACACTGAACAGGTTGAGGATGAGTTTGGGTGTTCCTGAAAAGCAGGACTGGATAACTGCTTAGTTGTTAAACAGATGAATGAGTGGTTTTCTTTTCTCAGAACTAGAACATTTCATGCTGAGTGATAGAGCTTGCTACCTGTTTCTAATTTCTATAAACTGTTAGTCAAATAAACTAAACCAGGCAGTTATCCTCCCTATTGTTAAATTTATATCAGGATTTTAAAAAAAAAAAAAAAGTCAAAATGCTATACACCACAAAGAAAGGAATTAGTATCAAGTACAAAAGGAGATGAAGTTACATAAATCCTCTACTGGCTTGTGTCCACTTCCTTAGTTTAAACCACTGGCTAGGATCTTCAGCACCATTTCTTGTTCTGTGGACACGTCATCACTTTCCACCCACTGAAACAGCTGCGCTCTACTGGAACAACCGAATTTAAAAAAAACAACAGACAAAGTTCACAAGATAAGCATTTTTGTGGGCAGTTTTCTTCTTTGGAAGAGCTAATATGGAGTCTGGCTTCCAGAATGTTGCAAAACTATCTTCTCCTTGAGGAAACTTTCTCATTATAAAAAGAACATTGGGTCTACAGAAAGGTAATAATATTTGGCCTTTAGGGATTAATCTAGAACAGAGCTTATCATATGGAAGAGAAAACTAATGATGAATAAAGTCAGTTTAAAAAAATCTACCTCAAAGATATGCTTTACATAACCAATTTCTTTGAGTAAAGGACACAGTATTTCCTTCAAAGTCTGTGCTTACAATCAGAAGAATCAGAACTGGAACATTTTATGAAGTGTCAGTAATCAATCTTGATGGCAGACTATTATTGAAAGCACTACCGAGCACTGCTGGGCTCTCAGTAAGATTTGCCATCTTTAGCACTGCACCTGGAGACTGGAGTTGTCTGATAACTAGCCACACCTTGGAGCGCTGGAGAAAAGTATGCAAATCTACTGAAGAAAGGCATTGCTAAAACACATTTGTAGATTATCACTATGTTCTGGTAACTTCTAGCACAGACTTTACATAGATATTACCTGAGCACAGAGTTCATCAAGTAAATATGAAATGCACTAGACGACATGATGGTAAGTTCTGTGAAAGCAGTACCAGCACAAGTTACACGCCTCTCCACCTACCTGCCTCTGTGTGTCCATCTACCTGCTCGTTTTTCATCCCAGACACAAGGTAGTTGGAGAATCATGGGGGGGGAGGGAAGGACCCTTCCAGTTCTACAAACAAGTATGATGCCAGACAGTCAGATCAAGTCTTCAATGTATATTAGCAAAAAGAGAGGAAAAAATAAAGGATTTATAAATCATCTTTCAAGATGGGGGGGGGGGGGGAAATCAAACCCCAAACATCTGTGTGTGAGATGTTCTAAGGAAAAGTATTTGAATTCTGTCCAACTGTCCTTCTCTTCTTTAAAACAAACAATTTGAATAGCGTGTTCATTGCAAAAAAGGCTGTGTTAGATGACCAAAGGGAAAAACAAGCTACTGAGAGAATCTTGTCTGAGAATCTTATGCATTAAAGTGTCCCAAAAATTTTTGCTATCAGGAATCTTACAGTCATACTGTACTGCATGTTGCTCTTTAGTCTAAATAAACCTAAGAGCTATATTACACCTATTGTAGGGCAGGCAGTAGGGTCTGTTCTAAGGTGCAATTCAAACAAAAGGAGGAAGAAAGCACTTCAATGTGACAAGAAGCTGAAGCGCGTTAAAGACAAAGTGTTACACTGCCAGCTTTTACACTAAACAGCCTTTCCTGCCTGAGAGACTGTCTATGGGAAGTTTAACAAAACAGCAATTTCTTCTTTACTTAATTCAATATATATGAAACAAGAAGACATATATTGACAGAGACAGATAACAATAACTAGACACCATTTAGTAAATGTAAAATGTTATATTGTACATTTTTTGAGTTTGAACCCCTCTCAGTTAACTCAGTGTTGTGATATATTGAATTATAAGGCTTATGCTTGTAAATTGAAAATGGCCAATAAAGGAAAAGCTATCCATGAAACTCAAGAGATGAATGAACTTAGATTGTTGTGAAGTGGACTTAAGTGGACTTAAAGTGGACTTAAGGTCCAAAATTTAATCTTTGTTTCCTATGAATTTTTCTCCTTAACTGTAGGAGAAAAGGAATTTTCATTCCTATGAAAACAGTTGGGTAAATTGATTTAAGCTACTTTATCAGACTATATTACTAGTATTTTTGACAGATAATCCAGCTTTTCCCAGATAACATTACTTTTATAATCTCTAACAGAAAAACGGTATTAGGCACAGAAAGCTATAAATAGCTATAGCTTTTTAGCTATAATTCCCATTGGGTCCCATCTATAACTTTCTTTAAAAAGTAGCTATTTTGACTTAAGAAAAATCCTCTCATTTCAGGTTTGAAAGGCTCTTAGTACATACCAAGTTCCAGCAGGGAAAGAGCAAAATCTTTTTAAATAGTGTTGCCTTTCGGAATCCCTTCAAAGATGCTAGTTTCTTAACACAGGCAATACTATCCAACAATCCTCATCAGAAAAGGTAAATTATTTTGAAGACTGAACTTGCTTTTCTCACCTTGGCACGTAAACATTCAAAGTGCACCAGTTGACTCTTGCCCAAGAGAGTGCCCTAGCATAAGCAACAGAGCATACAAATTAGTCGCAGCATTAGGGACAGCAGCACGAGTAAACTGTGTAAAGGAACTTCTCGTGACGTTTTGTACAAAAGCAACGAGTCACTCTGTGCCTTGCATGACAAATGGCTTAACGTTATTCTTCATGCTTCGTGTTCAGTTTACACAGGTCCTTTTATAACATTCGAAACGATGTATTAGGATTCTGGGCAAGATTGAAAATTTTAGTTTCAAAGAAACTGGACTTTTGGCTCACCTTGATGTAGAATTTAATCAAGTTAGACCTAAATCTAGAGTAAATTTACTGAGGTCAGACTCTATGCTGAACAATTCAAACACATTAACTTGTGGGTTGGGTTTTTTTTCATTACATTCAGGCAGTAGCTAAAAGACTGAACTTGTTTTTCAATGAAATCAGTGTTTGTTTATGGTCTAAATACAGTTTACTTTTGGAAGCATGAAACAAGCAGATGAAAAAAGGGTACATTTTATGAACACTCAGTCAAATGAAAATGTAGAAATATTACTTTTTTTTAAAACTCTGTTCCAGGGATTAGGAAGCAGAACTGTCCTGTTGCAGCCCTAAGACAGAACAATAACCAGCGAGGATGATGGAGACACCGTGCAAGGCTATGCTGTGGTGATCCTTTGCTGGCCCCCCGGGAACAGAGTCAGCATTAATCAGAGCAGTCCTCTAGCTGCAGTTCCCTTCACCTGAGCCAAGGCCAACCCAAAATAGCAGCTGTAGAGAATCAAATCCAATATTAAAAAAAAAAAAAAAAAAATGGAGCACAGCCACTTAGGTTTCTCACTGACTCTCATAGATGTCTCCTTTCTCTCCTCCTTATAACTGGAAGATCAGAGTGCAAACCGTTACAAAACTAACATACTCATTTCAGATAACAATAAACTTCAACAAAGATACATGCAGGATTCATTGTGTAATACTTTTGCAGAGGGATTATTTATACTCAATGTTACTGTTGTCAAACTATTTCAGTATGAACATTATTTATTTGGCAAAAAATAACCACTATTTCAATCTGATAAGAAACTTTCACAGGGAAAAAATAACTTTTGATAGGTGGTGTCTCAAGTGCTTTCAGCCTGGGAGAAATGTTGCTTGCTGAAGGGGGTGTTATATAAAAATCAACCTCACAATCAAGGATTTTTAGATAACAATCACTTGAAAGCAGTATAAGCTCAAGGATTTTGTGTATTTCTGGTGCAGTCACTACAGTTAGGGCCTTTCACTTAAGCTTATAATACACACATTTCTTTGGAAAGAGGAAAAACTGTTGCCATCTCTCCTGAATATATATGCTGCCATTTTATCTAGTTACATATAATGCAATTAGCTACTTCATATTTAAGAGCCCATTTTAATCTGATTTTCTAGATGGATAAAAGGCATTGGAAGGTTGTGCAAAGAAAGAAATGTTTTCACAGCCTCATAAAAGAAAGTGATAAAAAATAAGGCAATGTGGGTACAACACTTGACTGGAAGCGAGACGTGACTTGTATTGCTGAGCAACCTTTCTCAAATCACTTTAGTGTAGTCTGTTTCTCAATTGTGAAGTGGGGATATAGACATTGAGCTCCTTTTTCAAAACAATATATTAAACGGTCTACAAAAACATACTTATTATCATCCTTAACAGCTTGTTATACCTCAAATTGGCCTCAGACTTCATAAACAGGAGTTCTTTGGGAGGAGATTAAATATGAGATGCCAGATCTTCAGCCTGCTCTGTGATGTGCCAATAGCTCAAATTAGATGGAAAAGTGGCTTAGAGAATCAACTAGGAATTCAAGTCAGGGAAATCCAGGGAAGCCATAAAGTTGGGGTGGCTCCCTGTGTACCAACCCTCTGTCTCATTTTTGTAAAAAGAGCAGCCAAATTCTGCCAAAGATCTCCCAGCTTTGTGCATTGATGCCCACAGAACCCAGGAAACAGAACAAAAACAAATCTGGCAGAGCTCCAATTTGACAATTGCATCTTTTACAAATGAGAATGCTTTTTCAGCATATCAAGGGATTGTAGTACAATTAATTTAAAATGGAAATTTAAATATTGCTAAAAAATAAGAACCTTGCTTTGCAAAAAATGTTTATATTTTCATTTGGCTGCACACTGGCATTAGAAGACAAACCTTATTTACTTACTTATCTTGCAAAAGCTGAGAGACATTCTAGTAGAGCATGCTCTGGGACCAGCGTTGAAGACACTACTTCTGATATGGAAGATGCAGATTCATATGTCCATTCTGAATCAGGCAGTTCACTGCAAGTGTGAGCTTTTACAAAATGAGTAACCTTCAGCCAGTCTCTTTTCTGATCCGTTCTACCTCACATATATACTCACTGAACCAAGGGGAAAAACTGGCTTGACAGCCAGGTAAATGAAAGCACCGATGTGTCTTCAAATCTCTGCTGTTTATTTTGATGACTTTCCTTCCAAGTCGCAAAGCCAGTCTCTTCCCTGCTGGCCTAGTGAAGTGTTTTACTAGTTTTACAAAGCAAAGGGATCCAAGAGGAAAAGACTGCGAGAAATCAATCCTGAAATACACTGTTGCTGCATGGAGGAGCGCTCGTTAGGGCTGCAAAACTCCCTGGTGCAATCCCTGTTCTAATGACTCAGACACGTGAACATTCTTCTCTCCATCCAGACTGAAAGCCCTTTGGCACTTGTGATGGACCTCTTCTTCTGCCTGGAAATTATGTCTGGATGAAAAGTTTTCCCAACAAAAAAATTGTGAAAACTGATGTATTCCATTAAAAGGCTCAATATACCGGTGTTTCTTTCTGGAGAGACAAGAGACTGAAACATTTCCCCAGAATATTGAGAATCCCTTCTAGCATTGGTTTGATAGTCCAGCACTGAGAACCACGTCAGTTCTAAGAGTGCTAACTTAAAACTTTTTAAAATGTTCAATTAAAAACAAGTAACAAAACTCCTTCTGTATTTATTTCTGACCCTCACAAACAAATGTCCTTGTTTGAAAAGGAACAGACCTCCGAGTTTCCTCCCCAGCCTTGGCCTTTTGTGTCGTCTTGAACTAAGGCTCATCAACAGTCTCTTACAACACATCTCTATGAGGAGTTTATATTTAAACCAGCATGAGCATTTTGGCCACATTACTGCAGCATATATAAAAATATATATATACACACAGACAGTGCTGCATCTGGCAGCACCAAAAGTTCATAAAAAACTTTTAGTGAATAAAAGATTAATCCCTGGTTGACACAGTGGGCCACTCATGCATACAGAGGCACATACACATAAAACAAACTCTAACAATACATTAAAAAATATTTTTTCACCCCCATATTTTCCAAATCCATATGGTAAAGAATTTATTCAGATTCTTCCTGTCTCAGCGCAAAACAAAGATTTATAAATATGCACCTAAAACAACTTCTAAGTCTTATTCTAAGTATGCATTTAAGGTCACTAAAAAGTCAGAGGCAGAGTGCTCAGTACCTTGCAGGACTGAATCCAGGATAAATTATGTTTAGGGACATGCTTGTGGAAAGCTGAAGGACTATCTGATTGCTGTGAACACATTTTTCTGCTATATTTGTAAACTTAGCTAAAAATCAGCATTCACATTTTTGCTATATGCAAATGAAAATCTTGTCAGCACATTGTTAATAATTTGTCAAAACTATATGAAACTTTTCATACCAGTACTAGGATTTTCCCCAATTTCTGCAGCAAGCATCTTCACTGGCCTGAGCTCATGTCTTTGCTTCTGTCAATGCACGTAATTCTTTGCACAAAAATACCGTTTATAAATGCTTGAAAGGATGTGTCTTCACTGCAACTAATAGATATTTCATTAGTAAGAACCTCTAGTCACCATTCAAGTCCAGTCAATAACATATTTTAAATTCAGTGCTCCAGAACTTC
Organism: Calonectris borealis; assembly: GCF_964195595.1. NCBI lineage: Eukaryota > Metazoa > Chordata > Aves > Procellariiformes > Procellariidae > Calonectris > Calonectris borealis. The sequence goes on from NC_134325.1 coordinate 11,867,973, forward strand.
TGTTCACCATAAAAAGAAGCTTTAAGCACTCAAACAAAAGAGAAATGTAAATAACCAAAAAACTGACATTCTCATGTTCATAATGAAACAATACTTGAGAGAGAAAACATGATCTAGTCCTAAATCCACCGTTCTTATCATCAGTTCTAGAAAGCTTAGCTAAGAGCAGTCAAGAAAATCTGACCTTCATGTCAGAACAATCCACATGGACTGGGTGAGAATCGTTACCTCCTAAATTACTGCATTTCAGTAGTTTGGTAAAGTTGGTGTTAAATGATACTGCTAAGGTGAAGCTCTTCCCTTTGAAATTAATTACATAATTGTCTTCTGATAAGAGTATCATTCTTCACATACTGTTGCAATATACAATTGTATATTGCAAATATCTTTAGCACCGTAATGAGCAACGCACAAGTAATGTGAGTGCTAGAGAAATATTTGCTGTGGACTCACACAGAAAACATGGGCCTTATCTTCTGCTCACACAGGCACTTCTCATTTACATTTCTGTGGCAAGGAACTCCAGGTTTGTTGTCAATTCAATTTAAAACTCAGGAACTGCCATTTTTATTCAGGAACAACATCCCAGATAAGAACACAGTTGCAAGACCAGTCGATCAAAGGAAAAGGGAAGTTAAATTTGAGGAGACACATAAAACATCAGATAAGGAAGAAATTTTATAGTGGCTGGTCGAACGACATATATAGCTCTTCTACTGAAGCCACCTTTCCACATCTCAGGTTCTCCCTGCAGAGTGATGATAACAGCCTGCCCTCCCCCTCAACCTTTCTCTCTTGCACTTCTCAGAGCATTAATTGTCAGCCAAAGGAACCTTTTCTAACTACGACTTTGCAGAGTACAAAGTGCAACATGGGCTTAAACATAGATGGGGGTTCCTTACCAATATAATCAATAATAGTATTATTATAGAGGTGACATTTTTCTACAATACAACATTTGATAGTAAAGCACAAAGGAAATGCCTCTTCTGCTATTAGGTACACCAGAATTGATGAAAGTCATTTGAAATACATAGTAATATGTGAGTCTGCACATTTTACTGTATCAGCATTTCTCAGTGACTTAGTTTGTTCAGGCTTTTCATTTATCCTTCATTTTAGAAAATATTACACTACTCAGCATTATGAATACACTGCCAAGAATAGCTACCTCACTTGGAGCTCCTCATTTAAGTTAAGAAGGGATTTAAGGATTACAGAAAATACATATTTTTAATAGCATTATTGTCCTGCTTGGTGTTGGAGCTTTGAAGGATCAGCAGCTCTGGCACATGTGCTATTCACGTTCCTCTTGAATGTCTCAACGCCAAAATATACATCCCAGCCTAGTTCAAGCAGATTCCACACAAATTCCCTTAGCCTTCAGATGACTGCGTACAGAACATAATCTATTTCAGAGAGACTTAATCCATTCCTAAAACCACATTTAGAGCAAAAATACTGGTGATCTGGAACTACAGGCTTTATGCAGATAAATTTAAGAAAACATTTAGCTCCTTAGAAGAGCTCTCCATCTTCTGCTTAACAACTTCCATCAACTGTCGGATCAGGAATACTGTTCATACAGAAGAGCTGCAGAAAGTCAGGAAGGGTTTGTGGCAGCACTGACAGTAGTTGTGAGCAATTACAAAGTCACCATGTTCTTTGTGTGTGTATGTGTGCCTGCACGTTAGGCAGAGTCAAGAGATAATAATCCAGGCTATGGCTCCTTTTACTTTTGATATGCTGACGAACTACTAACGCACAGATTCTCAAATTCTTTCCTTACTTAGAGGGCATCACAGCTTATACAGTCTATTCATGAACAATTCCCCTGCCTGCCTGCGTCCAAGGTTTTCTATAAAGCCTAACTTCACCTTACCTAGAGTACCCTTCTGGTAAATTAAACCTGCTTGCTGAGAGTTTCAAGGAAATCAAAAAAGCTATGCTTTCTCCCTTCCAGTATGAGAGGATTCTGCTTCAGAAAGACACACGGCAGTCAGTCAACAGTGAAGCCATAGTTTGGCAAAAAAGAAAGTCTTGTGGGCAGACTTCAGATTTCGTTTCAAGAGTTTGGTAGGCTCTCTTCAAATGCTGACTGAAGTCCAACTGGGTTAAGTGCTATAACTAAACGAAAACCTCAAAATGCCAAATATTAAAACTGCAACTGTATTAAAACATGGTTTGGACACTTTTTCTGAACACTGCCTTGCACAAAATGTTCATTATGGGAACAAAACAATGACATGAGTATCAGGAAAGAAAAGTAATTTAAAGCTTCAAGGGTTGTATGGGGTTTTTTTTTTCAAAAAAGTTTTATATTCTCTTGAATATAGCAGTATATTTCATCATGGTATAAGATGTCTGCTGGAGAGTTGTACAATGTTCTTAAAGGAAATAAACATGCAGAAAGGGATTCTGAAAAAATATAGTAACAGAATTTTGGTAAAGGCTTATAATAAAATTCTTCATAGCTCTGTAAATTGAAGCACTGTAAAAAATGAGCTGTAAACTGAAATGGAACTGTATCAAATTGTACTTGTACATAGATTAACACTATAAGGACTAACAACCTTTGTCAGGTTTAAAAAAAAAACCAAACCATATATATATAGTGGTATCTTGTTTTCATATTAATTCCAAGCAGAGTACAGTGGTAAAGATGTGGTTTGTTCAGCGCAACTCTCCCTCACTAAACCTGGCATGACAATCAGAAGCATGCCTCGATGAAGAGGCTTCCTCCTATGCAGGAGGCTGAAGAAAGTTTTACACTATTATGATTAGAGGAATAAAGCTAACAAAATAACTGGCGTCTTCTCATGCAGACATCACTGTCTATTCAATTTTAAAAAGCTACAAACCATTTGAAAAAAGTAAAGAGCTCCAACTCCGCTGTTGCATTAGGGCCTAAAATAGTATTCCCCTCTCACATTAGTACAGTAGCTCTTCATAATCCTCAGTGGATACACTGATTCCATTTCACTTCAAGTGATATATTGAATAAAATGTTCACTTAGTTATACTTCTGTATTAACGCACGGACCATTAATTTTGTCAAGTACTTGGCACACAACATTTTTTTAAACCAAATTATTAAAGGCAGTGATTTTGATAAATCTGCTTCTGAAATCATTTGTACATTCTAAGTGCATTTCCAGGAAAAATTGGATAGGGGACAGCAAATTTCTGAAGGACAGAAACACAGTAAGACCGAGGTGACGAGGGCATGCGTGAAACCAGATCCTGCCAAGAGCGTGCCGGACAGGAGCCCAGATACTTGCATACTGTGCCACAGCCACCGCAGCTGCTGCCATTGCCACTTCCCAAGGCTGGCAGCTCTTAACGATGCAGAAGGAGCAATAAGAAGTCTGAGGCAGAAGGTGGGACACGACCTGCCTGTATCTCTTGCCTTGACACTGCCAAGCTGCACGCAAAATAAAAATCTAAAGTTTACTGCACTGTCACAGAAGAGCTAAAGCTGCACGCAGATTTCAGAGCAAGCCTATATATATATGCATTAGACTTAAGTTTTCCTCTCCTGATGGTTTGGCATGTTTTGTTTTGAAATATAAGCTTTCTTTATATGTGTGAAATTTATGGCTGTAAATAGACTTTCCAATTAAAAATTTGTACTCCCATCTTACCATACATGCAGATGACAGCACAATACCTTTAGAAAAAACACAAATTTATCTCAATCTCAAAGGGATTTAATTCCAATAAATATGTATTTCAAGACTATAAAGCTGTTTCATGTGAAATTTCATTAGGGTGAGTAGAAATTCAATATATGCAGTTGTAGACCAAGAGGGAGGTAAGTACATTTTCTTTGGGGGAAAAACCCAGCTTTTTATGATATTCATTAAGAAACTAGAAAAATCATTTCCAAATCAATTTGACACATAAGCAAGGAAAACTTAAAATTGCAGATCTCTAACATCAACAACCTTTTTAGTAATATTCCATCATTGCAAAACACACAAATGTGTATGGAATCAAGAACATGAAGAATGGAATAAATTATAATGTGAATTAAACAAGCAAAACTTGTATTTACACTGGCTCTATTTCCAAGGCTTTCCTTTGTGCTCTCAGCAAATCCACTTCAAATACAATAGATTTAAAAAAAAAAAACAAAAAAAACACCTACCCAGACATTCCATTATTTCAAAGGTGCATTTTAAAATAAACAAAGTTTCTAATTGACTTGGTAGTATTTCTTGCTACACTGAAATTTAGGCTTTGGAACTCCTACCACTACTAACTACAAGTAGTAGGAAAAACATTCTTTTACATGATTTCCAGTTTCAAAACATAATTTTGTCAAAATAGATTTTTCTTCTGGAAATATGTTATTTTAGTGAAATATCATTTTAAAGCATTTGAAAAAATTTAAATGCATTCAAAACAATCCATTCTGAAGTTAAATGTTTTGATTTTTCATCATCTCAAGTACGGTTGCTTCAAAATTTTATTTGTAATATTTATCTATTGTAAATAATGTAGTAAAAAGAATAGTTTTATCTGCATATAAACTGCTGATGACCTTTCTATTGGAAATTTCCAAGTGATTGAATTGTTTAACTAGTCAGCACTGTAGCATATTTTAACAGGGAAAATTTCTCATTTCAACCAGTTTCATTTTTTTACATTGGTCAAAGACCCCTCTTGTGTAGCCCTTTTTACTACTAGCCCTAATTGGGGAAAATAAATAGTCCTTCTGTACTGTTTGGGTGTGCCTTTCATATAGTGGCAACAGAAGAAAACAGTAACATTAATTGCAAAGCAGGCAAAAATTGCCTGTACTTTCTGCTGCTGATCAAAACTGTCTTCAGTACGCTCACAGTACTATTGTTCACGTGCTACTGACAGTCGGATAGTCACAAGATATACACCTTCTATTCATCTGTAGATTGATATTACACGTGATTCTGAGAAATCTTGAAACCTTATTCCTTGCATTCAGCTCCCACCTTATCCTGGTCATTCAAACATGAAGAGACAGGGCAGCTGCAGAGGTGTTATGCACAAAGCATAAAGCATTCACTTTCCTTTCGGCAAACAATCAGTTTTCCATGGAATAAAAGAGATTACGCCCTCCTACTGCACTCTAAAAGCCATCTGAAAAGATTGACAAAACTGAGGTCCCAAGCAGCTAAACTGCACCTATATGTGCTCTCATTGATGCTCTTCCGAGAGGTAAAGATTCAGATACTTCCACGGAAATGGACGCAGAAGAACAGTCACTCTACAGAGAGCATACAGGACGGCAGCATACAGAACTGGCATGGATCGGCACAGACACGAGAACCACAGCGCTTTTGTGCGCATCTTGTGCGCCTCAGCCTGACGTACACTATTTTTGATCATACTGAAGGGCTTAATTCACATGGGCGATTCTAGCCGAAAGTGAAGTTGCAAAGTAGCACGTGGGCTTACAATTGCTGTATTTACAACTCTAGCTATATTTGAATAGATGTCAATGATGAAAGCTTCTAGCAAAGGGAAGGCATCAGGCTCAGGTCCTTCCATGCTTCCCTGGAGACTTTTAACAGGAAAATGAAGACAAGCAATTAAGAGATTGAAAAAACAAACAGAAGCAACTGCTACAGGTTTTTTTTGCATTAAAAGTCCTAAAATTGCAAAGTAACAGTCAAACAAGTTTTGGCTTTTTTTTAACATATATTAACTTTTTCTTAGTGGCACGCAGAATTACACGAGAGTTTCATCATACGGAATATACACAGTGACAAGTATCAATACTGAACCCCATGCTGCTCAATATCTTCATAATTTATCTGGATGATGGGATTGAAAGCACCCTCACCAAGTTTGCTGATGACACTACACTGGGTGGCAAGATGGACATGTCAGGAGGGAGAGCCATCTTAGCAAGAGACCTTGACAGGCTGGAAGAGTGGGCAAAAGAAGCTGGAAGAGTGGGCAAGCAAGAACTGTATGAAGTTTAACAAAGACAAGCGCATCCTGCACCTGGGATGACATAACCAAAGAGGCCAGTAGAGGCTAGGATCTGTGTGGCTGGGGAGCAGGCTTGCTGGAAGGGACCTGGGGTCCCGGTGGAAAACAAGCTGAACGTGAGTCAGCAGCGCACTGCTGCAGCAGCAGAGGCAAAGTGGATCCTGGGCTGCATCCGCAGGGGCATTACTGGCAGAGACAGAGACATGATCATGTCACTCCACTCCATGCTTGTCGGGCCACACCTGGAATAATGTTCTGGTCCCCACGATTCAAGAAAGAAGCAGACAGATGAGACAGGGTCCAAGGGAAGGCCACAAAGATGATCCAAGGGCTGGAGAATCTGCCTTATGAGGAAAGGCTGAAGGAGTTAGGTCTCCTCCCACTTCTCCCCCTGGAGAAGTGAAGGCTTAGGGGGGACCTCGTCACAATACTCCGGTACTTAAAGGGCAGCTACAAATAGGACAGAGGCTCTCTCTTCACAGGAAGCCACATGAAGAAGGCAAGAGGCAATGGGTACAAGGTGCACCAGGAGAGGTTTCATCTTGATATTAGAAAAAAAAATTTTTACAGTGAGAACAATCAATCCCTGGAATAACCTCCCCAGGGGTGTGGTAGAGCCCCCGTCGCTGGAGGTTTTCAAGATGAGGTTGGACAAGGTGCTAGATAATCTCATCCAGGCCCCCTTTCCCACAAAAGGTTGGACCAGATGCCCAGATCTCCCTTCCAACCTAGGCTGTTCTATGATTTTATGAAGTACACAGTCAATGAATTTCTGTTTATGATTTTTTATATGTAATACAAAATGTTTCTTTCCCTTCCTTATGTTTGTTTACTACACTTAATCTGCTACAGGTACTTTTTCCAGCCTTGAACAAAGCTTCTTTCAGTCACATGACTTTATACTTATTTGGGAGGGGGTCCCATAAGAAATAAGTATAGTGAAAAAATTAAGTGCAGCACCAAATAAGTCCAGACAATATCATCTTCTCTTAAACTGATGAAGTGTTGGTATGTAGGAATATAAACAGCTGTCCCTTTCTTCTAGATTCCCATGTGAGAATCTGAAACATGTAACTATGAAAGTTTTTATCTGAGAACAGAATGTACCCAAAATCCTGTAATTTCAATGTAAGTGACACAAATGTCTATGTAACCATTTGCAGAACATGAGCATGGAAGCACTAAAAATAACACAGATTTTCACTGCAGAAACTAAATATGGTCCAGCAGGTCATCTCTAGCTCATGAGAAGTTTCATGCCATCTTTCACTTTTAAAGCTGAATTTTGTTGATATAGGAAATCTACCCTAGTGGTTATGAGTGACCAGTCATACCAGTGTTTATTCAGAGACTTACATTTGTAGTTTCAATGTTATTTTGAATTATTCTCAATAAATTTCAGTTAAAAGCTGTATAAAGCTCAAAGTCAGCACTCTGGATCAGTTATTTTTCTGTGCTTTTACACCTTTTGCAGATTTTGCACAGGTACTTGAGAAAATAATCCTATGAGGTATGCGACTGTAAAACAACTTTAACAAAGAAGTATGAAAAAAAACTGACTCAAAAAAGGGAAAAACAACTTCTGATGGTCAGAAATTCAACCACATATAAAGGAAAAATTAATTTGCTGGAGATACCAACACTTAATAAATGACAGCTTATGTCCAGAATATGAACCATGTAATTAGAGAAGTATCATATTTAATAGATGAGACACTTATTACTTCTGGGATTATTTTAACTTTTTTTTTTTTAAATACACAATACTTCCATACTGTACGGAGCTCAGTGGGCATTATACCATCCAGTTTACTAATGCAAAATACACGTTAAATGCTGCTGTTTCCGATTCTGTGCCAGCAACAGGAACAACTAAAACACAGTATGGATCAAACCCCATTTATTGGTTTAAGTGACTAAGCCTAGAGTGCTAAGTAAGATAGTATTTGAAGGGACTTTGTCATGTTAATCCTTTAGTGGGAAGGACTTGCTTATCTTTCTGATACATACCAGCACAACAGCTACCATTACTGGAATTGTTTTTTGGGACCCCACCATATAGACAGAATTAGACTGTGTTCCCAATATTTTAAAACCCCCGTGTTATATTTTACACTCACGGTTGGAATGTTATACATTTTACAAACATTTGTTATTTTATGCATGGACAGTATCTGTATTAGAAGAAAGATGACTATTTAAACATTCCTGACTTGGGAGGCAAACATTGTATGTGAAGAGCAGAACTCCTGAAGTTTAATCATGGCTAAAGTGTGATACGTGATCTTGAGTAATTTGCTTCAATGTTTACTCTTCTGTAAAGTGGATATGATAAATCCACATTCTACAAAAATGTTTATGGAATTTAATTTATGCAAAAACTTTGAAATCTTCAGCAGAAAGGCAATATAAAAGCACATTTGAAAGCTGTATTATACCCATAAATGAAATGCAAATCTGGTAGCACTGACCATTAGGACAAGATTCAGTAAATTTAATTGGAAAAAAAATTTAGTCATGATCTCTAAATTCATACAAGAGGTATGTATCAAAAGTCACGTATCTTAACAGCAATGAGTTCAGCATTTTATCCTGCCTATATATGTTTACCAGATTTTTAATCTTGCAATGTTCCTTCCCGTATTTATGTCATTCTGGCTTACTTGGCTCAGGTATAAACTAACTTTTTTTTGTACATGATGGATACGGATATAAAAATATGAACAGAAACGGTCATACTCCAAGACCAGCTTTCACATAGGTTGTATCAGGTTTGTTATTCCCGAAAAGAAACGCCGAAACTCTTTCACAGTCAGTAGTAAGAGGCAAATGGGTTTAGAAACCTAAGAACATACTGTTCTTTCTGTGGAAGCTGGCAGTTGCATAACATCTGCAACACATACAAAGCTGGTTGTTTATTATGTGAGTTTAATACATTTTTCAACTAAAGTAATCAGATGAGCTGGTGAGCATCGGATGAAGTAAAAGAAAAAATGAGATTAATATACAGAGAGTTTTGAGCAGGTAGCATACAGGTCTTTTTCATCCTTTATAGAAATCTTACACAACCTCTATGAAAAAGTTCCAAATTATTGTTTGGAACACACTGTATTTGAAGCTAAAGCTATTATATAATCCCACTGTCTAAATATATCATAACCCAATTCTAATTCATATAAGTACTTTGTATAACCTTTATGGATAATAAAACTATGTTACTGAAAGAATCTCAAAGGAAGCCAAGAAACTTTGCATAGCCAAAAAAATACACTGATCCTATGCATGCAGCAAATACAGAAAACATTTATGATTTTCTTAATATTAAAATTTATCACAATGTATGGGCAGATTTTCTTAACTGGTAGGATTAGTGTGGGGGTTAATTTACTAACTGCAGGTTCTTGCTTTATTCCTGTATTTGGGATTCCCCCACTACAGAGAGGCCAGAGCAAAAGGACCACCAATAAGAGGCAAACTGCTGCCTTAGCAACCATTTAAAACACCTCCCTGAAGCTCCCAGAAAGCATTTTTCTATTAATAGTACAAAATAGGTAGCTAATTTTCCTATGAAAGTGACCTATTGCTCTAGAGGGGCTGCAGTATAAAGTATTTCTCCATTTTCAGCATTTGTTTGCTACTACATGTCCCCTCTCTCCCCTCTCTGTTTTCCTCTTCTTTAAAAAGCAGTAGGTTAGCTAAAATAAGTTTGTGACAAACAGGCTAAACCGAGCAACATCAGGTATAATTAAGCCTCCCATACAAGTAGAGAATTGGAATTGGAATTAAATACAATTGGAATTAAAAAATAAAAAAAAGAGATTAAAAGAGTTTCAAGACAAGAAAACCCTGATGTGTGCCTGACTGGTTCCCTAAGGAACCTCTACTACATTACTGACTGTATCTAGATATATAATCATTAAAATTATAGAACAGTAAGTACTAAAACTAATTCTTACAAACACATTCTTTTAAATGTTTCTTTTGAAAAGAAATACAGGTCCAAAAGAGCTATGCCCACCCACAAGGAAAAAAAGAGGCAAGAGCAACAACAGTGCCTCAATTCACATAGATGAGAATAATTGGAGCCCAGTTCAATCTGTGAAGTAAACAGAAGCAGGATGAAGGCTTTTCAATTTACACCTACAGCCTACAAATTAGTAAGCAGTCTGGTAGGATGAGCTTGCCAGAGATTGCATAATAACCCTACCCACAGTGACAATGCAGGGAATGGGGAACAAAATGGTAGCTCTATACCAGCAGGGAATTTCCCTTTCTAATTACTGAGTACTATGAAAAGCATTCTCAAGAGCCAAACATTAGCTTTTGTGCAACTGGATCAGGAATTTCTTTGTTATTCTTGATTTATTTTCATATGAAAATTAATTTTAATACATTGCTGTCTTAAAGTAACTATGCATAAAAAATACAAAATATTGTCCAGCAAATATTGCTTGGGAATTTATTTGGTAAAATAATTTTTTTTTAATAGAAAGTTCAATGGATTACCCGTAATAATGGCTTCTTGAAATGTCTTGCCCTTATAGGTATTTATTACATACTCACTTGCCTATATCAATGGAAACCAAAAGTACCTAAGCCAGAAAATTCTGCTTTCGCAGTATGTTTAGGGTACGTTCATATTCTACCCCTTATACAGCCATGAGAAAAGGAAAGTGGAACACACAATTTTCAGTTTCTCTCACAGCAACTCTAAAGGGAGACAAAACAGAGCAAAAGGGGGGAGGAACGTAATTACTCACAAGAAACTTTTCTGTCCCCTTTCAATGATTGTTGATACGTAGATTTCCACCGTGGATGATTCCCAGCACCTTCCACAAGCACAATTACTTGGAATAGGAGTCAAAAATCATTTCAGAAAACAAAACTGCATAACTATACTGGCAAGTGGTGCATTATTTCTAGATATATCCTTGATTTTGTAGTGCTTGATTAGTAAGTCAAGCTCCTGTAAGTCAGTCCTATAAGTAAGTAGCTGTCCTAATGTTATCTAGATGTAAACATCCCTACCATGGCTTGAGAAATAACTTGACTCAGAAGCGGTCTCAGCGGTGAGACCATATCTGCTTATGCCTGCTCCCTGGTGTCTCCCTGCTAGAGATACCAAAAACTAGAGGGCCTGGTTCAGCCAGTGTAGAAGGCAAGACCTCTTCTTATATTAAGGAAGGTCTCAGAACTAAAGGAACAAGTCAGGGAAGGGGGGGGAAGCAGAGATAACCTATCTCCTGCTTAAAGTAAAAGCCAGATCTCCTGGCTTTGTCTGCTGATTCAGATGACAGATTTGCACAGGTACCAGGGCAATTCTGTCAGGGAACAATTTAGCAGATGAGAAATCATCCATAAAAGCGTGACTCTTACAGCAGTGATGACCACAGTCAGGAAATCCAAGCAGACGGAGATGCAGGGGGCAGGCTGGGATCAGTGCGAGTGGGTAACAGAAAGGTTGCAGGAGAACAGACAGGACTTGAATACAAGTCTCGCTGGTGGCAGTGCTCACTGGGGCAGTGCCTCAGGAGGCCTTTCAAAAATTACAGTTATGTAGCGGGTGAGCGCTGAGAACGTCTCTGGCAGGGCTTTATGTTAATGGAAGGAGATAGCGGTCAGGCGATCATTAAGCAGAGGCTGAGGTAGAGAGCAAGCAATTGGAGAGAATCAGGATGTGGGGTGACAGACCAGGAGAAATTCTGATGACTGAACTTGGTCCATATGTCTGAAGAGATCCTTCTGTATAAGTACTTTCAGTTAGTGATATCCTTATAATCCCAGACTTCACAAACCAGGGATGAACAAGGTCACTTTACATTGAAGTGATCCAGCATCATGCTGGATAAGTTCCTGCAGTTCTACAAGAGTAGGTGTGAGAGGAAAAGCAACGTTTTATGGCTTTTTGGTCTAGGACTCCAAATAGTCTCAACCAGGTCAGGGAAAGACGACTTCTTAAAGCTACATCCTGGCCTTACCATACAGTTTTCAGAGAAAATAAACCAAAGGAAATCAAGCATCCTAATCAGAAACACGTCTGCAAAGTCCCTTGAGTAAAGACTAGCATGGAAGCAAAACATCTGATGTGTTTAGGATGAGAAGGTATATTTTTCAGTTGTATGAGTCCTTGCGTATCATTCTGAGGTCATCATTATGGATTTCCATTCGTGACTGCATGAAGTGAAATGACTAAAAACATCTATGAAGGTATATTAGGATAAAGCACCGAAAGACAAACATGTTGAATGCACCAGAATCAAAAGATATGGTCATTTTCCTGAACAGATCTTGCATCATTCTGATGTAGAGTAAATACACTGTGATCAGATGACTAATGATCCTGGGTTGTTAGGTCATGAGAAAGAGCTATCACAGCAAAGAGAATAATCAATTACCACTGTTCAGGACAGCAATGGAAGTTGAAACAGTATCCCTTTGCAAACACTGTGAGGTCCCTACCGTCATTAGAAAGGGAGCAGTTGTAAAGGAGGAGGACTGTCAGGGTGGACTACATGTAGGTCTGAAAATGCAGCCTAGAATAATGAAAGCTAAATATTGTCACTTTGGTAATGCAAAACTGCCTTCTGAATTCAGAGTAGTTCTCAAGACAACTGGCGTAGCAAGCAATACATTTAGTCTGGTAGCAATTAATTCAGCAATGAGTTGTGATGAGAACTGCCTTGCCTCACTTGACTATGAAGCCTGGAGGAAGGATTCTCCCTACAACAGCCATCCATGAATGAGTCATGTAGGTAAATTCCTGAATTTAAAAGAGCAGTTCCGTTTCTAAGTCACCAGAACCTTTCTGAAGACACTGGAGGGAAAAAAAAAGAATGAAAGACAGAAGACCATTTAAATTTAATTGGGAGACTTCTACTGGCATAAATGTGCCTTCCTCATAAGTCCAGAGGACTGACAGCAGGATTTTCTTAAAGCAGCAGAAACGTCCATATAGCCTGGAGAAACTGTCAAGTTGAGCCTCAGCCTTTACCATTACCTTCACCCACACCTCCCCCCCTCCCCAAATCACTTGAAGGGAAAAGAAAGCATGTTATGAGAAAAGACTTTCAAGTACAGACATAATTCTGTATTTCTATAGTCTAGTCATTGTAGTCTGGTAGCTGGCAGTGCTCATTTGGAGAGAAGTGTCAGAAAAAGCACGTTTCCCCAGAACAACCCTTCTTTTTAAAAGCCCTGTGCCATTATGGGGGTAGCACGGTTGTCCAGATCCATAGCTATCATAGTTAGGATTACAGGCAGTGATAGCTGAAGAAGTCTAGATCAGTAGGGAATACCTGATAAAACCTTTGTAACCTGATGTAAAGTGGAAGAGCAAAGAATAGACACTTGCTCTAAGGTGCTGTTGATAGGAACTGACACTCTGAAGGTTTTCTGATGCTGCAGAATGGCAAATAACTACATCAGAGGTAATTCTTGGAGCATTAGAGAAGGATAATGGGAGCTAATGAGATAAGAGTGCTGATCTTTCTCAATAGAGACACAAAGAATCTACAGTAATTGATAAGTGCCTTAGATAAAGCTGGTAAATAATGAGGAGACCGAAAGGGAAATCTAGGAAGGAAAGCCTGATGGCAACTTTATGAATGCAGAAAGAGATGCTGAATAGACGTTTCAATGAACCCGGAGCCTACATACATCTAAAGTTATAACCCATGACAGTTACCCTATGGTAACGGTAAACCATCTGGCTGTTGCCAGAGGGTTAAATGTCTTTCCTCAAATTTCTGGCCCAGGTGAGCCGCCATCTGAAGAAAGACTATCTAGCACTGGAATAACAATGAGTTAGGTAGATTACCGGGGCTGGAGAAAAGGGGTATTTGAAATACATTCCTTTAGAGTCACTGAGGTGTATATGTCCTCTTAAACACTGCTCAGGGGAAGAACATATAGCTTCTACTGATTGACAAAAGAGAGTTAGTGGGATCTGCATTCCCAGAACTAGACTTTGGCTCTGAATGAAATAATTGCAAATGCAAAACTGGCCTCGAGTCTGGAAGCAAGACCTGAACAGAGAAGCCTTGTGAGGCGCAAAATGTTCCCAAGCCCCAAAAGGCGCAGAAGGGGACTCCCAATGCTGACGTGGCTGAAGAGCAGACTGGAGTCTCCAAGGCAGAAAGGAACAGTGCTTCCAGGGCCATTTCCTCTTCTTACTTCTTCCCACAGAGTGGAGCTGATTAGTTGTCAGTGCCAAATTCTAGGAAACAATTCTCTAATGAGCCTCTTCGGGAGCCTCTTAGAACCAGAAAGTCTTGCAGTTTAGTGCTAATCCAAGGAACAGAATAAACTAGTAGATATTCTTTTTTAACAGATTTAATTAGGCAATTCTGATATCTTACCATGATGTAGTCTGGCACTGCACAGGTAGGCTGCATGTATTGGCAGACTGAGAGGCAGGGCAGAAGTTAGACTTGAGATAACCAGACTTTGATAAGCATTGGATCTGAAAAGGAGTCTGGAGTTGTAGCTAAAAAATCTCAAGAGGCATGCTTCCTGGTTTGGGGGGTTTTTTTTGGTTTGGTGGTTTTTGTTTTGGTTTTTTTTGAAAGCAGAACTTAAAACATCAACAAATAAAATATTTGTTTAGGCATAACTCTTTCCAGAAAACATAAGCTGTTACTATGACACAATCATTATTTGAAGTAATTCTCAAAAAAGAACATTTCCTCAGCAGGAAAAAAAAAAAAAAAAAATTAGATATAAAGAAAAGAGAATGAATAAGATGAGATTAAACAAAAAAAGAGGACTAAAAACTACATGGCCAGAAGCTAGATGATCTTTTCCATAGCCAAGCAGAGACAGGAAAAGGGCGAAGAAATAAAAAAAAATAAGCAGAAGAGAAACTAAAGCCAAATAAATAAAATGAAAAAGAATTTAAAGTTTTAAAAGTGATGGTAGTGACATAGCAAGAAAACCTTTACAAAAGGCATTCCAGCATATTTAAAATTAAGCTGGCCGAGAGGAAGTCAGGGTTACACAATCAATCTCCCACCAGCGTGAGTACGCCCTATCAAAGGGGGGCTGGGAGGAACATTGAGTGCTCAGGGTATGAATATTTAGCACAAAGGTACATATAGGCAAGTTTTTTGACATTAAATCAATGGTTATGAACTTGTTCAGATTGATTCAAATGCCCATGTAAAAGCAAGTTTGTACACGTGTCACACTACAGACTGAGTGTAACTGGACTGGACCATATACATACTAGAGGCTGGGTAATACTGTATGTGTTGGCATCTGCTCATAACGCCAATTATCAAAATACATTACTAGAAATACAAATACTTGTAACCAGCAAGTCTTCCAGACCTCCAGGAGTGGAGACTGCACAGTCTTCTCTGGGCAATCTCTGCCACTGCCTGACTGTCCTCGCAGAGAAAAAGTTCTTCCTTGTATCTGGTCTTACCCTGCCTTGTTTCAGCTTGTACCTGTTGACTTTCATCCTCCCATGGTGGAAGAGTCTGGGCCACATAAACCCCAGAGGGTTTTTACAGAAAGCCTCTTAGCTCTTTCCCTGTTACACGATAAACCAGGAAGCTACATGAAAACTCACAGAGCTGAGATAAACAAGTTGTCAACAGAAGAGCCTAGGCTAAGAAACTGAAACCCATTTTCGTTCAGTAGTGAACTAAGTTACATTGCAAGCAAGTACAATTTACTATTTATTTCCTCTTCGTAAATGTGTGTTAGCTAGTACTTCAAAGATCCACTATAATAAAATACATAACAAAGCAGTATTCAGAAATTTCTTATATTTTCTGATTTTGGCTGTGTGATTTTATGGTTTCAATAATTAATTCTAGAAGAGATGGCAATTATGTATGCAATGAGTTGAGGGAGTTCCCAAGGTATAACAAGCCAACATTTAGTATATGCAAAAAGTGCGAAATGTTACAATATAAAAATTTTTGCCTCCTTCATAACGCAAGCCCAAACCAGAACAAACAAAATAAATGTAAAGGCAGGGTGCAAAAACCCCTACGTGGTCAGAATCTAGTTTGCTTTTTCTACAGCCTCATCAGTAGCAAATAATCACTATCACAGAGCTGTTTCTCTTCTGCAAGTTCCTGGTGCTCATCACTCTTATTTTAAATTATTATCTTCTACTCTCTGAAGCAAGACATAACTATCTGCTCAGACAACTTTTAACCAAAACCTTGCCAATAAGCAGTTCAGGTTAAGGTTTCCCCAGTGTACTGGAGATTTTTGTATTTAATCTCATTCGAAGTGTTCAGGTTTTCCAATCAATGCTAGAACTGGCTGTGGCAAATACCTTTTTTCTTTTTTTTTTTTTATTTTTTAAGCTCATATTTAATCCCTGAATATCGTGATATGGAAGTCAGAGAGTTCTAGAAAAATGTGTGAAAGTTTTCATCAAAGACAATCAATTCCACCCTACGGGAAAGGTGAACTAGAGCTTGTTTTACCATTATAAAATTATTTCTTTTTTCTGTCTAGAATAATATATGCAGTGATTCTTATAGAAAGAAAATTCAGGAATACTCTTGCAAATACAAAAGACCAGGAGACTTAAATTTTACAGACTCGGAATTCATCTCTACTTTCTCAGTCTCCAAATCATATACCTGGCATATTCTGGTTCTTTCATATTTAACATACTCCTCTAATCATAGCTTTGGAACATGAATTTAACGACTGTGTACAGCTATTTCACATTGATTTATCTCCTGTTGATAATAGAAGTGCTGATCAATACTTCGGAAAGAGAATTTTCATTTAGGGGTTTGGATGCAACCGCATTCCCCCCCTTTTGGGGGATACAGCATCTGTCTCTCTTTGAAACCAACGTAGACAGCTTTGTATTCTTTTCTGTTTGATAAATATAAAGTAGGTATATAATGTCATGGCCACATAATTGCTAGGTTTAAAGCCACAAGTAAATAGTTAGGGTCCATTCTTCTGCCCCCCCATCATATGTCACTTGAGGATTATATTTCCTACTTGTAACATCTCAGCCCTCTTTCACGAAAACCTTGAAGAATTTTTAAAATTTGAAATTTTAATTAGGTAGGAACGTTGTAGTAGTTTGAGGAAGCTTTACTAAGAAACCTAAACTATGTGGTTTCATTATGAACTGGAAATTCATCCCCCTGATTTGTAAACCATTGGTGATTGAAT
Organism: Calonectris borealis; assembly: GCF_964195595.1. Taxonomy (NCBI): domain Eukaryota; kingdom Metazoa; phylum Chordata; class Aves; order Procellariiformes; family Procellariidae; genus Calonectris; species Calonectris borealis. The sequence goes on from NC_134325.1 coordinate 11,885,109, forward strand.
ATTTCACATCAAATCAGAGTAAAAATGCATTACTTTCATATGCTTATAAGCAGTTAAAATGATAGACTCAGTTTCAGTGATAAGATGCTGGGAAAGGGAATGTACAGAATGCAAACGTGAGCAAAATACTTGGAAGTTCTGAACACTTGTTAAAGAAGACTAAATAATTTCATACATCTCAGAATAAACCATTTACTAAGTAGGGTGATGTGCTTATATTGGGATACAAGGTTAAAAAAAAAACCATGTAAGTTGAAAGTAACATCAAGATTACATAAGTATAGCTTAATTTTTAATATAAAAAGCTTAATAAATAATTGCAGTCATTATTTTTTTAAAAAATATAAACAGATTTTTCTTATAAATACAAGAACTAATAAATCATGAGACATGGCTAAAAGCCTTTTAAGATTGCTTCTTTCAAAATGCAGTATATCAACTGGTTAAAAAGATGTAAAATTCCTGTAAAATGCTGGAACACAGCAATTGAGGAACTGCTTTTCTAAGAGCTTGTAAAAATACCTTTTAATCTAAAAGCTTTGGTAAGCACACCAGTCAGCTAAACAGTATCAAAATAAATGGTCACCAGTCAGCATGTCTTCGAAAACAAAGGCAATATTTCGGGCTATTGTTTCAGGGTAAACCTAGAGAAAGAGGACTTAGAGTAAAGAATCACTTACCTTACTTATCTCACTACTACTCCAATTTTCCTTAAATGTTTTCTTCATCAGCGCACGTCCCTAGCTTTTTTAAATGCCATACTTTTAATGGAACCTTCACTCTTGCTACTGCCAGGTCTGCTTATGTTCTTACATTAGTTTTGCACTGTTCTTGCATTGGTTTGGTGGGTCACTGAATTCAGTGACCTAAACTAAGAGTTTCCTGATTCACTCCAGAGCAAAGAAAGTCAAAAAGACACCTCCAGGAACACTGCTATGATGAATGCATTTAACACTGAACTATCACAAAAATAGTGGCCATAACATAAGAATGTAACAACTGATTATGCCAAAACAATACAGAGAAGTGTCTAATTTTGAGTCTTTATGACTCAGTTTGTCATTGTACATGATGAAAAATGTACATGAGAAAAGCAGGTCACATTTGTACACAATATTTTATGTTGGCTGTTTAATCGTCAAGTATGTATTTATAAAGTCCACATGGTGGAATGGTGAGCACTTTGAAGGATAGCACTGTAGCTCAGAACTTCCTTGATAAATTGAACAAAGCTCTACACTTAAAAGGAATAAAATGCACAGACAGAAAATGAGGAATCACAATATAGGCAGCAATACATGCAGGAAAGCATTTAGGACTTTATCATGGACCTTCTGTACAATACTGAGATGCTCCTGCAATAAAGGCAAGTTGCATACACTTAGAGGATTCTGCATGAAGACAAGGGAAGCAATTATGATACTCCAAAAGATTATTGCATCTAAATTCTATATGATTTTATGCTGAGGGTCCAGATTGACTATTGTGTACAATTCTGGGGAATATAAATAAGACCGAACTCTCGACTGCAGAAATGGTAAAATTGAAAAAAGATGCCCTACAACAAAAATATGAAAATTTTAATACGAAACAGGTAGAGAGTGTGTGGAATTAGAGAGAGAATAAGGGAAACTTCAGAATAACTGTCTCATAAGATATCAAGAAAATTCTTAATTTAGAAAGATTATCTGATAAGAGAGCAATTTATCCACTGTTAGTGAAGACTCAGTTTAGACATTAGTAAAAGCTCTATAAAGTTTTCTTTAAATTTTCTATAAAATATAATATATTGAAGTGTTTGAACAGGCCACTTGGAGAAAGAAATGTTTTGTTGTTGTTGAACACTTCTTCAGAACAGATTCAGAAAGCATCCACCAAGAATTTTCTTAGAATATTTATTTTTCCTCAGAGAATGAGGAAGATAGATGAGATGAGGTTCAGCACTAAATTTGTATTATTCTACATTATTTACCAGACTAAATCTATTACATTGCATAGTATGTTGATTAAAATGGCCTGTATAAATACTGTTCTATAGTCAGTCAGTGCTTGATTGTTGCCCTCGAGTATTATTTGCCTTCAAACAATTTGCAGACTGTTGCTAAACATTACAAAAGAGCAAGATCAGCAGTCTGCATGACAACAGCTGGGAATGGCTTGTGTAAAGAGGCCAACAGGACATGATATCCAAAGCTTTCAGAGCGCTGCACTGCACCCCCAAGTTGTACAATTACTACTGGCATAAGAAAGAACCATATTATTATATCCCCAAACTTCTATGACTGAATTTGGCATGTCTAGTTCCCCAGCCATATTTAATTTAGCTATTTAACATATGTTTGCCTGTTTGTGGGAGACAATGTGATTTGTTAATTTTAAAGCCAAATTGTGCCCTGGGTGTGCTACAAGGACAAAGAAAAAGAAGTTTGGCTGCATTAAATAAACAAACAACAGTAAAATCAGATTTTAAAGTCTCAATTTTCTCAGAGGAAACCAAATTTAGAATGGTGGAGTCCAAACTACACTTCTCTAAAGGTCTCTACTCCACAGCAAGTATAAAGGTATCCAAAAAAAGTACAGAAAAAAATACCTGTCCGACCAAAAATTTTAACCGCTGTGCTATTTATAGGATCAAGACCCTGCAGCTTAATGATTAATGAAGGTTGACCGTACCTGCTGACTTGCAGAGTCAGACGAGTAAATGAGCCATGAGGAGGTTGTAAAAGGCAGAGCAAAGCCCCTGCAGGGTGAACTCATGGCATCCACTCACTGCACGTTCATCCTTTGCAATGGGCTGCCAGAACTCAACCTGCTGCAGCATGACTGTGATTACCAAAACCAATGTTTTTCCAGCCCGAGTGTACCATGTCCGTATCAGTCACTGAGATGTTAGTCCTTATTTAACACCTTGCTACTCTAGCACATGCCCCTCTGCAGCACCTTGAGGCATTACACCTGTTGATCAGTTTAACACTCAACAGCTGTGCAAAACCGAAGCCACAGCCCCAATGGGATCTTGACCTGAGTACAGACTGTGGATTCAGGTTTTCCCCATGAAAGACATTGCAACCCGTACTTCATGATATGAAAGTGGCACTCACAGCCTTGAAAATAATGGTGTTTTACAGTCTCTGAGGCATGAGGGGAAAACATATGTCTTATTTGGTCAACTTTCATTTCTTTCTATCCTGGTTATACTGCAAAGTCTTGCTAATACGAATGAAGCACTTGCTTCATGCAGTGCATTCATGTGCTTTGTTTTGACTATTATTTGAACAGTAAATATGTCTCCTCATGGAGGCAGAGGCTTCTGCCAGTAGTCCAGAAGTAGCATTTAGTCTCTTGCCACTATTAAGGAATTTTCACTGAGTTCTGTTCTACTGAGTAATTCATTGCACAACATATCTCCATCTGAGCACAGAAAATACGTAACTGCGAGTGGCATGCAAGTTATTGTACACAGTTTTTTCTTACTCTGCACAGCTATTTAGACACATTAGGATCTTCACATTATCATAAAAACACAGTGCAAACCATTGAACTAAACTTCTTTTTTTCTTCTCTAGTTACTAGCACCTGGCCATGATACAAGAGACATCACTGTAAGCATTCATTGGATACTTAAATAAGAATCTTAAATGTGTATCAACACAGGCAGAACTGGCAGGCACTATCTGAATGAACTTCAGTTCATTGTGCTAATGCGGGATGAGCACAATGAGTACTGTTTGTGCCACAGAAATACAAACTTAGTTATGCATAAAATTTGAAACTCTCATCTGCCAATTAAAATACCGATTTTAGATTGCAATCCATACAATAAAGCTAATTAAACAATCTTCTCTCCTCTGAGATCCATTGGGCTTTTTTCTGATCTATATAGAATTTCCATTTGCATCGCACTCTGCTGACTTCAAAATTCCTCTGTACTTCAGCAACGCTTAGTGAGTTTCTCACTACATTACGAGTTAGGCGTAAAGGCAGAACTCAGGCCAAGTCTTTCGCATTAGCCACAGCTATAGAGACATTAACAACTGAAATACAGAAATAAATGGTGACAAGTTTCTTTTAAAATAGATGAAGCACCGCCATTTCTACTCCTTAACATCAGCTGATGCTTTAATGCTAGGTTACTTTTAAAAAAAAAAAAACAAACCACTGTCCATATTAAACAGATTTCTCCCAAATAACATCAGGAAATTGTTAAATTTTAAGGAAGACAGAGTTATTCCAACATCAAATAAGTTCTTCTAGATTTTCTTACAAAACCTGTGAAAGAGGCCTCTAGGCAAATTCAATAGGAAAACAGGGCAAATACGTATTAAGTTTGCACATCATATTTGCTCTATACAAAAAACAGAAGACGCTTCAGGAAGAGATGCTAGGATTAACTTGATTTCTGTCTCCTTGTAGATCACCAAAATTAGAACTTTTGAGTATTTCCCTTGAAAACATAGAAATGCTTCTTTGAAGCAAGTGAAATCTTCTATCTATAAATCATTATTAAAATTAGTATCAATACTATTACCCATACAACCAACATCATTCAACAATATTTCTAAGTTTGGAACGTCAAATAGCAAACAATACCTCATCTGAGAATCAACCAACCTACATAATTTCTACCTACTTTCATAAATATGATATGTATTCTCAATTTCCAGAATTCCTTTCATGCAATGTGATCTTGAAATACCTAGAAATACTATTTTGTGAATCATCGCTCTGGATTCTGATCCTTTTCATAATAATAAACAACATTTCATCCCACTGAATGCATTCGTTAAGTAAAATACTACTGAGCATCAAAAAACAGCGGAATCTAATTTATGACTGATAAAACAGTCATTACAGCTGTGGCAAACACACTTCTCAGAGGCATAATCTACATCTGAATGGACAAAAACATCTAGGCAAAGAAATACAAAAAGCAAAATATGAATAAAACGATTTTCATATTCACTTTGGATAACAAATTCAGGTGTCCTAGGCTCTAGTTCAAATAACTGATGCTCGTGTTTAACTGTAAGAATGTGGGAAGGCGAGCTGAAGTGAAGGTACAAAAGCCTTGACCTCTTGAAGAGGTTGCATGGAATATTAAATATGTTACGTGGTTCTCATGTCAACATCCACAAATATTTATGCTTACTTACGCATAGTCTGCATTCTGCTGTGCAAATAGCATCTCCCTTTGAGCCAAGCATACAGTAAGGAAGACTCCTGGAGGTATAGATCAGGGAAAGTTCTCTCACCTGAAAAGTTCCTGCATGGTCTTCTTCTTTGTCACCTTCTTTTCCTTCCTTGAGAGCAATCAATGTGAATCCTCGAAAGTAAGCAGGAGTGGCAGCAGAAAGTGTCACTGAGATATAATAAACAGAGAAATAATGAAAACATAACATAAATTGTGAAATCAGCCACTTGCATATCATTTCACAGTTCAACTTGAAATGTGCATGTTGTAAGCTGGTATTAACAAAAGCTAGAGCACCAACAACATGGAGCAGAGCCAGCCAGAATACAAGAATGTTCAGTCCAAGTTTCCACATAAACTGAAAAACACTGGCATGATGTGAAATACCTCAGCTATTTTTTTCCACGCATGCACACACCCTTCCCCCCCCCCCCCCCGCCCTCCCCCAAGCAGATTGCTAATCTGCTCAGATCTCAGATTGCTCAAATCTCAGATTGTTGGTGGTGTTGGTTTGGGGGCAGGGACACACGTGTGTGGTTTTTTTTTCTTTGGGTTTTCTTGTGGGTTTTGTTTTTTTTTTAAATGTGAGGAAACGACTCCTGAATATTTGATTTCAGCTTTTGTCCTGCTCTGAGCATAGACAAGGATCTAGGCATTTTAGTACACAGAAAGCGTTTTTTAACTGTAGAGCAAGACGTCCATACTGCCTGCTCCAGCTCAGCTACGCAAAACACAGTACTCCAGCTGATGGAGATGGTCGCTCTAAAACTATCCTTCCTCTCCCTTAACCTCAGGGCAGAACAGGACACGAAGTTAAACTCATGGTTAAAGCTGACCTCTAAAGATTGTGCTGCCAGCTCTGACTGCCAAAGCATCCTACACATCAGCAAAACACCCTTCTTCACACACCAGTCCTGACCAGGAAGGCGCCATTGGATCCACCAGCAGAGAACAAATAGCATATTGCTGACTAATCTGATTTTCCCATGCTCAGCATCAGGATTACATCCCTCATTTTCTGCTAGTGCAAGACGCCTTTTTATGACTTTTTTATTTGCCATCATCAGTGCCTAAGCACCGCCCAGCAACACCTGACTTACATCAGCTGTGGCTCTTTTGAACACTATCAGAAAGATGGAATGAGGCAGAGCTTTGAGGCAGGACTTTTGGGGGGGTTCTAAAATTACTGAATGCTTTTTCAACACCTTATAGGAAACCTCTTCTGAAACAGAGGTAAATTTTAAGGAAAAATTCTTTTTGAATTAAAGGAAAAGAGACAGAAAACTGGATTACTAATACTTTTAAGTAGCTTTTACTTTAAGCATAATGCAGACAGCGTTGCTTGTAGCACACTATTGTCACACTCTCAAACCCTGACTGGCACAATAAAAACTGAAGACCACCCAGAGTTTTCATGAGCGAACTGCAATTACCAGTGCTGTTTCATAGAAGAGTATTCACAAGAGAGTCCCTCTCACACAAATGGGCTGTAAGGGGTTGAAACACATTACTAAAAATGACAGATTGCCCTTAAAAGATATGGATTTCAGAATATGTCCAGAGTTCATTTGGAACATATAGAGAGCTTTTTGATCTAGAAATTCAATAGTGGAAAAATATAAAATAGGGTATTTGAAGATTTCTAGTATTATGCAGCTGTATTCGGGTCTAAAAACTGCAGTGTTTGAACCAATACATAACTTTTCTGACTATATGTGAAAAAGGACAATTGGAGAGATACACAAAAGGTTAAAAATTGAAATGAAAGTGCCATGTTTAGACCCGTACACCTGCAAACACCTGTACAAATCTAGAGTAGTGATGGGCATAATAGCAAGCCCCCCAACTCTCAAGATTCTCAGCACACTTTTCATTCCGTGAAACCTTATTGTGAGGTTAAACCTCAACATTTTTGAGGAGAAAGAAACTTTCTCCTCACACTGGAGGAACTGAGTAGCAGCATAATAGCATTAAAATTTCTGATTACATTTCTAAGTATTGATCCAAGTCATTAATTCATTATCTGCCCAATAATTAGTATTATTAGCCCAATTTTGCAAACTTTTGTAGCTCTATCTAAATGAAAATCCACAGCCCGCCTCTCAGTTGCAGTAGTTGAGAAGAACACACTGCTGAACTCAACGAGGATGAATGCATTACACTTGCTTGAACACTGATTCTTAGAAACTAATTGCAATAAAGGTCTTTTACATGCAATATATTTTTCCGTATATTATATGTAATTCAAAAGTCTGAATCACTATGAGTAAAAGGTTACACCAGAAATACTTAAATACTTATGCAAGCAAGCAGAGAATCCAGCTGTGAATTGACTCAACAGTTATCGTCACTTTCCTCACAAATTTACAGATCAAACCAGTTTTCAAAATTCTAAACAAAACACCTACCTATAAAATACAGGACATCTGAAATGCTACAAAAGCCATCAGAGAAAAAAAAAAAAAACAAAACCAAACAAACGAGGAAGATAATTCTAAAGCCTGACTCATAGTTTTTGAATGCCTGGGGTTAGCAATACTCATGCTGTGGTTGCACAGTCATTTTAACCCAGAATAAATCCATGCTTCCTCCAACGTGAGTGATCCTGCCCTCCCCCACCCCGCACTGCTCCTACAGCAGCCGCATCCACGCAGCTGTGCTGTCAGCGGAACTAGGGAACACATCCAGCTGAAAAGTAAAACAAAAAACCCCAACCAGAGAGTTCAGCTGGGTCCAGTCCCCGAGTGGCTGCACTGCGCAGCCCCAGGAGCACTTCTGGCCATGGTGGGGACACCCAGACACCTGTGAGGCGCCAGGAGGGTGATGATCCGCAGAAGCAGGGCGGACTCATGTGGGATTTAAGTGCCTGTGCAATCTCGGCTTAAGGATCCCAAGATGAATGTGTGCTTTGGTCACCCCTGAGCTAGGCCAGAACAAACGCTAACATCTGAGCTGAAAAGATTCCTGTCAGTTCTCTGAACTGTCCAGTGTGCCAAGATAACATTGCAGTGCAAGGCTTTATTTGAAGCACTCCTAAATACAGAGCCTTGTTATGGTGATGGTTCACTGGCTCTGGACGGATCGTTTCAGCACAGAAGAAGGAGGCTTGCGTTGCACCGGCAGCAGTGGGAAGCTGTCAGACGACATCTGGCTTTCACAAGAGATAGCAGCTCCTCGTTGCATAAGAGTCGAGAGTTCTTGGGCTAAACTCTGCCATTTTAAAGAACAGCTGAGTATTGCTCACACTGTGTTCACATTAATTAACGTTCACTGAACAATATGAACTTCCTGTAAAGATCAGTTAAATCTCAGTGCAAGTCTCAAAGTTAAGGATTTTACTTTAAAAGGAAGATTACATATCAACAGTTACTTTTGTCTGTTTCCATCCCCTCTGGCAAATCTCCGATTCCCTTACAAGTTGCACTTTGGCACACACCTTCAACAACTCCTCTTTCCCCAGTGTCCCCAGCTAAAGGTGGGGTGATCAAAGCAATTGCTCCTTTGGTTTCAGGCAGGAAACCTGACTTTCCACAGCCTACGCTACAGCACAGCCTGTGTTGTACGTTGCACAAGTACCAACAAATACACTTTTAGTATCTACTTCTATCCATAATTTGTGAAACATGAGAATCTCTAAAATATTTACAGAATGAGGGTTTATTGTAAAGTATAGAAAAGAATGTTTGCATGTCGGAGGGAAGAAAGAAATGGAAAGAAAAAGATTCAAATTCCTTAAAAGTCCTCAAACTAATGCAATGGAGTGTGTAACGTTAACTGAGCTTGTCCGTGAAAACTGAGAAGGTGAACAGACCTACAAGTGGAAATTCCGTTAAAAACAGAAACAGCATCTACATAGAAGGTATATCTAAGGACTATACTAGTCAAATCCTCATTTTCTTCATCAAAATAACAATTTCAGAAAATTATGGAGGAAACTATGTACCTTGCATGTTAGCACACGAAATGGACATACTACTGCCTTTTTTTAGAAGCAATTTCAGTTATATTTTTAATAGGATGAAACACCCAATTTTTCATGGAAATCTCATGCAATCATTAATCTAACTCTACAGGTCAATAAAGCTAGGACTGAGTACTTTCAAGGATCATTACCCTGTAACACCATCTAAACTTAAGGCTCATTTGTGCCCTTTGAATGCAATGGGAACTTTGACTTTCAGTGGAAGCAACAGCAGTTACATCAAGGTCTAAGTTAACCAACAGGTAGGAGAGGACCTCAATCCCAGGATGGCGTGCCCACAAACCTGATCCTACGAGAAGACCTCCCCACCACAAGGGGAGAGGCAACAATATCGCAGCCTGAAAGACCAGGCAGATGAAGGCCACGTGCAGGCTACAACATCAGGAGTCCCAAATAAGATGTTAGAAATCAGTCATGTCACCTCCCCTGTGGGACACCACGAAGCCCATAGCCATTGTTGCTTTGTTAGACATTAGGGAGGAAAGGAGGATGGCTCTGGCTCCTCAGCCCTGCTGCTACCTCATTTTTAATTGTCTGAAACAGGAGAAAGTGTCCTTATTTACTGCTGCCAGTGTTTGCAGACCACAGGAGGTGCATATCCATTCAAAGAGGTTATTCAGTGCTCAGAGCCATTTTCCTCTGTCACAGCTCCAGAGAGGTGGAAAACCAAGGCTTCCATACACACAGATACAGCCAGGATTTCCCCTTAGGGCAAATAGATCCTGGTTGATCTAAAAGTGAGTAACTGCAGGAAAACCATAAAAATTTTCCCAAAGACAAATAGCAGCTGTGAATTGTGGTCTTCTGATTCCCACACTGCAAGAGTGCTGCAATATTTCCTTCAGTAATTGCAGCTTGAGGGTCTTATGTGGGTGTCACGTCAACCAATGATAAGAGAATCACGAACGTAAATGGGTGCCTCTACACCATCAATTTGGTGGAGTATGGCATTTGTATGTACAGTTAATTCCTGTGTTATCCACTTTGCAGAAATACTAATTTATTCCAGGAGCCCGCTAGGGAATGTGCCAAGGATCCAGACTGCACTAAATCAAACAGGGGCCATGGAAACAGGCACATTTGGCTCCAACACAACGGAGGTTGTGCAAATCTTCTGCAGTGTTGTACATCTAGTAATTTACAGATAAAAAACCCCCACAGACCTGTCATAATCCCGCATTTTTTTATCATTAGTTGGATTTTCTACCCTTTGTATAAAACAGTAATAAAGTTCCAGTTGTACTGCAGAATTTCCTTTGGAAATGAGCTCTTGAAACTTTCTGTAATGCTGTTAGTTTTAACTATTGCCATAGATAATGTATATGTTATGGTAACATTTACTTATGTTCTTCCAACCATTCAGAAAGTGCCCTTAAAGGACTATCTACATAAGCTTATGTGCCACCTGAATACTTCAATCTTAAATACCAAAAACTTGGGCACATATTTTGGTCTACATTTTAACTTTGTACTATTAGCTGTAATTTTCTCACTTCCAAGAAGCTACGATATACTAATGTGATTTTATTAATTGAGTTCCTAAAGCCAAGACCTAGTATCTCCAGAAAATTAGTTCTGCTAATTCATCTGGGAGTTTCCTTCCCCCTACATTTCCATGCAATAGAAACGTCTTTGGTAGATGACTGAAAATATCCAATAATGCTTTTACAGAAGTAAATTCCAAAACTTTTTAAGAACATTCACATTTGTCACTATCAAAGAACTTGACACTTATCTTTATCCAGCTTAGTAGACATATCAAACTGACGTGCAACATGAAATCTTTCAGACCCAAGGTACTAATCCTGATGTCGGGAATAGTTAACCGATTTGTGGGAAACGTGCATTTCCTCACACCACATTAAAATAAATCAATTCTTGAGAAAAAAAAATTAATCAAAAATCATGCAAAGTTACAGGCTGATGCTCAAAACAGGTTAATCACTGCTGCAGATGTATTTTTCAACCTTTAAGAGAACATGATGATTATGCTCTGTGCACACTTTTTTCTCCCTACCTATACTAAGATTCTCATGTTTGTGCAATGGGAAAACATGGCTCTTGACACTGAATCTAAGGAAGGTCAGGAGAAACACTTAGAAGAAACTCTCAAAATTTGTTTTCCAAAAGTGATGCCTATAAAGTACAGTAGTACCTAAAAACGCCCAAATTCTTTTCAAAGTGCTTTTAAAATACAAAGTTAACAGTGTACTCGAAAGAGGTTTGTTTCCAAAGGCATTATATGGTGAGGCAGGAAAAGTGACCAAAAAATGCTTTTGTCTATTAAATAGAAAAACATGCTGAAATGTGCTTTGGAAGTTAATTTCAAGGATTGTATGTGAAATGCTCAGCGGAGAACGAATGCCTCCATCTCTTATTTACAGTGGTCATTAGCACCATCTCTGCCTCTTTCCTGTTTGAACCATCTGTTCGTTTCCCCAGAAAAAAAAGGGAGGTGGGATAAACATAAGTGGAAAATGTGGGAAGTTGGCAGCGTGCTGCATCACTGTTTGCCCATATGCTAACTCATTATATTAACATTCATATTTCAGGGCAAGAACAATTAGCTCCAAGTTTCCTCTCCTTCCCGCTGAATGTTAAAGCATCTCCTATTCACTGTGTTATATGTAAAGGGATAGAAAGTAGGTAAACGGGGGAAGAGTGTGTGTTTTGTACCACATCAACTTGTGATCTTGTGCTAGTGCTGAGCCAGAAGAGAGGATTCATAGAAGAAAGGAAATTCCTCTTAATACTGAGTTAATGTTTGGGAGTAAAGTGATACTGTGAAATTCAACTCCCGCTCACTTGTCATGAAAGCATCCCCAATAAAGTAATGCGTGGGAGTATATTACCCTGTCTTAACCCACACTGTCACACACACACATGCCAAAAGGGATACAGAGATGACAGGCAGAGACATGTTATAGTTTCAGAGACCCTTGTCCTGACCATTATCGTTAGTATGGGAAGTAGAGGATGGCCAACTTACCCCGGTAACTGTTTCCAGGCTTGTAAAATTCTGGATCGCCCTCCACCCTGAGGCTAAATTCATTATACCCTTCCCTCCGGGTGCCTTGGGCTCGCAGGATCCGACTGCAATATCCCTCGGATTTCGCGGCTTTCTCCAAGGTTTCGTCAGAAAAACCCTTCGCCACCAAGGGGAAAGTCAACGCCAGCAGCCGCAGGGCGAGAGGCTGCAGATGCGCTCCCATCCTCGGCGCTCCGCACAACTTTTTGTCGTCGGGGCGGCGGCGGTGCCTGGGAGCCCGGCGAGGGGCGCCGGGCCGGGGGCGGGCAGGGCAGCGCGGGCAGGGCGGGCAGCGCGGCCGCGGTCAGCCCCAGCCGGCAGCGGCCCCCAGCATGAGGCTGCCGGGTCGGAGGGACCGGCTCAGCGGCTGCCGGGGAGAGGGAGGGGAAAAGCAGGGAGGGGGCAGAGAGGGAGGGGAGGGGAGAGCGGGGGGGAGGGAGGGAAGCCTGATCTTGCCCAGATCCCGAAGTGAAGTGCTGTTTTGTTTCAGAGCCTGTGATTAGCAGCTCGGTCATGTTTATTTAGCCGAGCTGAATTCACAGGGTTCGGTGAAAGAGCGGAGCACGGGGGACGCTGCTGTCTCCTAGACATCCAGCGCAGCGGCTGGGAGAGCTGCTGCCGCTTGGGCTAAGCCCACAGACCTGAAATTAATCACCCGCATTCTTGCCGAAGTCTATAGTTACTGTAAGGATAACAAGGCTCAACGAATTTCCCGACACCCCCTCCTCCCCATCTTTCTCCAAACCAACAGACATGGTAAACATTATCAACTAGATCAGCGCAGTTGGACCAAGACAACCGCTTGCTCTCTGCACAAGCAAGGAGCATCAGCTGCAGCTTCTTGGGCGTAAGCATGTCGAGTACCACAGAGGAGAGAGATGTGGAGAGGTGGATGTGCCAGAAACATGAGATTCATTTCTGCCTCAACCTGCAGCTGTGCATATCAGAGTTGCAGGCGATGTAAGTGTACCTGCACGCACAGCGCGTACACACGACAGCTGTGAACACTGTCCACCTGAGTGAACATGGGAGGTCTGCTCTGACACTTGGAAAAATCCAAGCAGATGAAAACTGGAGAAAGCAAGGAGAGAGCAGGGTCTCATTATTTTGCCTTTATACAAGGCACACTGAGGCACAATGACACTGAATGATTTATCTAAATCCACAAAAGAAGTTTACAGCAGTGGAAAAAAGTGAACCTAGACCCCTGGGGTCCCTAACTCCAGAGTTTTGATCCCCAAATGCTGCTCTTCTCTCTCTCCCTTCACTGCTTTGTAAGTGGACGAGGAAGTCAGAGAGGTATGTCCTCAATCAGGACCTGAATACTTTCAGGATGCTAGATGAACAAGAGGGCGCAAAACCCTTTCTAACCACTTTCTCTAGGACAAGACTGTAGCAGCTCGATGAATACAACTGCATTTAAGGACAACTTCCAAGGAAGTATGGGAAATAGCAAGCAGCTTGAAACCCTCCTGGTACCTACTAAGGCATTTGCTAGTATCAGGTTTGTAAATTTTTAGGTTTCAGACCAACCTTTGGAAGTTGTTTAGCAACAACCTAATGTTGTGTGCCAAATAAAGGTGTTTCCTCATCAAGGTCTCTATGAGGATGCTGCTGAACGTTTTACTTTCTGGAAAGTTACTTGCCAAGAGCTTTGCTACTGTAACCTTGTCAATATTTTAGTCTTTGTGTTATATGTTTATAAAGAATGTAAACCAGCACAGCCTCAAAATATATGTTCAGTAAAGATAGTTAATGTTAACAGTTGGATGAGATTTTAGCTTTTATTGCAAATATGGAGTTATTGACAATGTCCATCCACATGCTTTTGAATAGGTGGCAGTCAAAGCTTTTGTAACTGCGCTGAATGGTAGCATCCAAGTCTTAGGCACACGCCTGCTTAGGCACCTGCAAAAGCGGCCACAGTACCCTCTACATTGCTTCTGCCAGACTACTTGGAGAGCCAGGCTGATTGTAGAGACTTCCATGGCTGAGAGAAGGGTTCGGCTATGAGAGGACAAAAGCACAAGTTGTTTTTTCTGTTCCTCTCATCCTGCTGAATGAGGCAGAAAAAGTAATCCTGACTTTCCAGTGTAATCTGCCAGGTCATTTGCCTCCACTCAATCCTCTCCCTTCACTGTTCCCCTCCCATCCAACCTACCAGTACAAGGGCAACTTGACCCATTGTCTTTAGGGCAACAATATTCAGTCTGCTTTTGCTACTGAAGCTTTGAGTTGGCTTGGTTATGCAGGATATTTAGTTGCATGCTTCCCAAGACCCATGTTCATTTAGGTAATTAAGTGACTACAGTTCAGCGGCGTCATAGACTCTTGGGTATCATTTGACTGCTGTGTTCAGCTCATTCGTTTTATGAGAACAAGGTTCACTTTATCCAGGTTCTTCAGTCAAATGTATCAGTGAAGAAAAGCAAACCAATACGCAACAGGTAACTAATACGCAACAAGACAACTACCAGAAAACCAATATGCAACAAGACAACTATAACCATACTGGTATAAGATGCCTGTGAATTTGCTTCATTCTCCATACATGACTTCTCATTTCTTTTGCTGAGATTGATTGAAAAGCAATTACCTGACTGAAGCATTCACGGCAGGAACTGCACACGCTTCTGCACAATCCGCCTTTGTTCTGAGCCACAGTTCTGGGTTCTAACTCAACACTCCTTCGAGGATTTCATTTCAAGTCCTCTTCACAATTTTTTGCTTTTTATATGGTACCAAACTAACTAAAAGTTAACTAATTCATCAGCACCTATTCACTCTTTAAACTTACAATAGATCCTGTATCTCTTACTTTTTTATCCCTGAATTGGCCTGGCCTGTTACTCCTAGTTTCTTTTTTGTTTAAAAGCTAAAGTGTTGGAAAGTTTCCTAGAAAGGTATATTACAGTGTGTCTTGTTAAAAGTGAATGCTTCAACTTAGCAACTGATACAGATAAATTAACTTGCACTGCCTACAGCCATGAAATGAGTAATTTGTCGTAGAGATGGTTTAGAATATGGGCAATGTCATTAAGCATGGGCATCCTCAGGGTTTTCTATTTGTTCTACTAATTAGTGTGTGTTTGCCTAAAGCATCCAGCATGATGTATCAGTCAAAGACACATGCAAACTGATGAATCCAACCATCCATGGCAAATTTAACAGAGAAAGCTTCGTATCTTAGAGACTGCAGTGCTGCTTTTCTTTGTGTACTTCCTGGGATGAATAAAGTTGCTGTCCATGACTATTAGGCATAACAATCATTACTGGGGTAATATTGCATTTGATGAAGCTGTAATGGTTGGAGGAAACTCTCTACCCCTCCCCCTCGCCCCCGCAAAGTGGGCTTTCCTAACAAAGAAAAACATTTCACAAGATCTGTAAGTCTTTCTTACTTTTTGCTTTTCCAATAAGAAGCTCATTTTTAAATGGCATTTTAGAAGACTGCACTAACTACTGCAGAATATGCCTGTGTTCACTGGAAGGTATCGTAGGTGGCATTTTAAAATTTTCTTTCCTTCTGCTTCTATGATTTCAAATAGCTATTTGAAGTCTTGGGAATTATCTACAAGGCAACATGTGCAATGCAATGCTTGGCTATGCAACACCTGATTTTAAGGCCCCTAGCCCTCAAAGTAAACCAGTGCCTCAGGTAAATGTCTAAACTGATTATAAGATTATTAGACCCCTTAGAAGAGTCAGTTCACAGACCAGAGGCCAACAAAACTAGCCAATAAGAAACATCAAGGTGACAGGTGCCCTAAATCTCATGGCCATCAGGTGCTTGATAACTTTACTGGGCTGTAGGACTCACCTTCCCAAACCCAGGAGCTGGAAGCTTAAGCTCAGCTTTAATATATTATATAAATAAATATAGTAATAATAACAGGGGAATATCTCTCTTTCAAAAGATGACTGACAAGAATGATGTGTACTCTTTTACACAAGAGCTGGTGATTAAAACATTTATTTAGGATGTCAGAGAGACATGGGTTTCAATTCCTTGCTTGGTGTTCAGGTGTTCAAATCCTCACCTCTCACTTCTGAGGAAGCTTCTAACCGTGAAGCTCTAAGTCTTCTGGAAGGACCCTCCGTCCTCATGGAAGTGTTAGACTTCTGAAGTTGAGCTGATGCTCAAATGAATAGCCAGAGAGAAAGGAAAGTGAGGGTGCTTTATCAATTAGGATGCATTTTATGGAGGCTGAGATCTAGGGTGTCTTTTCTTCCTCAGAAGACATTAATTGTATTGGGATCAATAGCTATTCAGTGTTCAGGTGATCACCTAACATTGGAAGTTTGCAGTAAGTGCATTCTGAATACCGCTACCAAATTAAGAGACATAGGTTGAGGAAAGTCCCCAAAAGATCTTTTCCTCATGAGCTAAATGTTTAGTTGTTCATCAGTGCCAAGACAGAGGATACTGCTGTTCGTGCAAAGGAGGAGTGCATCGGATGACTGGCAAATAATACTGCAAAAGAATCTGCTATAAAACCTTTGATGACTAGGAGGGTAAGCAGGGAATTTGAGGATTGCACTTTCAAATATGCCTAACCCATTTTTGACCTTTATGACTTACTATAGATCTACCTATTAGTCTAATTTGCATCTCTACCTCCTTTCCCAGCCCCCCCAGCAGTCACAGTCCGTTTTTCTTAAACAAGATAGAAACTTCTTTTATTGATTTAGGTAGAATAATAATCACATTGCTATTAAAATTTCCCTCTATCTACAGTTAGAACAGGGCTTTTCTAATACCAATTGGTCCATGCTGTCTTTGAAGCCTGTTTAGAAAAAGATCTGGAGATATCTGTTGTCCTATTAGACAAAGGAAAGGGTTTGGGAGACACTTAAGATGATTTCTTTTGGCTCTGTAGCACTGTTCTCAACTTCCTTTCTCTTAGGAATCTAAGAAGTGAAGAGTAATGACAGTAAATGTTTGCAGAGGTCTGTTCACCATTTATACTACTGTCAGTCAATACAATGCACCTCCAATATTAAACTTCCCAGTAGCTCAATTACATTTGCCTGTTTAATCATGCATGTCTTCAGCATATTTTTACACTGACAATACAGAGAGTTTTCATTTCTGATATATTTTATAGAAATGTTTGGTTCCTGACATGATGAGAATAGCATCATACATATTATTAGAGAAACACTGCAATGCTGAGAGAAACAGAGGGAGAGAGAGAAGTTCTGTTAAGGTTCCTGTTGGGCTTAACTGGGGCAAAATCTGAATGAAGCTGGAAAACTGTGGGGCAAGACCTGTTTTTGAAACAGAACAGAGGCTGCAAAAGATCTAGAAAAGTCTTGCCAGCACCCTGAGTAACACAGGCAGAATGGGATTTAAACTAAGGCTGCTCTTGAATGGATCTTTCAAGATCAAATGTTGACAGAAACTCATCTTCCACACTCAAGTCTATTTTGGGGAAGATGTTTGCTAAGGAAAGACCCAGATTTCTTGGAATATTTAAACTCAGGATTCCTTCCAATACCGGAGAGTAAATATGTTCTTAAAAAAATCTCTTCCTTTATCCCACACAACAACTCAAGAGCTATCTTGGGAATCCCTGAAAACTCCCAAGAGAAGATTAAACAGAACCAGTTTCTCGAAGCCCAGCATGAGGCTTCATTTACCCCTAAGGAAACTCATTGTCGCAAACCTGGAGCACCAGCAATTTCTAGGTCACATCTCCTCCACCTGACCGTCTCCCTCACCAGTCCCCACCTTTAGGAACTTCCCAATTTCCATGACAGGAGAGGACGGGACATGTTCCCTGGTGCTCCCCTCTAGTGCTTGTGCCAGCCCCCCCTGCTGCACCCAGGTGCCCACCCCTGCAGCCTTGCCATGGTCCCACCACCATGTCCGTGGTCACCTTGGCCAGGACCTTTTACCACAGATGAAAAGTTCAGTTCTAAAAAAAACCCAACCCCCCCCACAAAAAAACCCCCTAAGTTTTAAACTCATCGACGCTCCTTCCAAACTAAACCACACAATAGTAAGCCTGCAAGGGTTTGTGTTAATTTAAAACCTTAATCCCAACCCAAAATTCAGCACCTGGGTAATTTATTCAATCACCTCTCACTGATTTTACATATTTGCTGGTTGTCTTGTATCAGCCTTGACCTCAGTGCCTCTAACTTGACCGAATCTGGCTAAAATACTAATGAACAATAATCAAACTGAATTCAGCTTTTCAGCATCTTTGCTATTTAGAGTTAGCTATTCAACATTTTCTTATCACCATATCTTAGTTCTTGAATTGCTCAACACCTGTAGATTGGCTATTGCTTTGACTTGCTCACCCTGCATTTTTATTCCTCTAAGACATGTGATACATGGTAACGCTCCTGTTTTTTCAGTAGCTGAACTCTGAAAGTTGTAAGGAGCTTTCAAGAATGGCCAGGATAAAAATTCAGGGCAAACATTAATACAAATTCAATTTTGCGTGCAGAAGAACTCCTATTTTTTTACCGATTCCCAGGCTGGATGTTTTTCCGGGAAGAATATAGAAGACAACCTACGCAGTCAAAGAAAATGATTGGGTTATACCTGGAGAAATAATTTATAAAAACATTCACCAAGCTCTAGATATGCCTAATATTTATTCAATCAATCCATCCTCTTTTTTAAAAAGCATTTTTATAGTGATATAGTAAGTAATTAAAGCTTCAGTCAACTCTGGTAAGAATAGGACTTAATTACATAAATGCTTGCCGAGATTACAGTAGCAATTAAATCTTAAATGTGGAAAGACAATACTCCTTGTGAAGTAACACATCCTAACAATACAAAAGACCCAAACCCAAGAACTATATCGTCTTCAAAGACAAAAAAAAAACCCAAAACCAACAACAAACCCCAACCAGATAGGGGGAGGATGAAAAATTCTTTGGGATTTCTGGCACTGACCATGAAATCAAGACAGAAGAAAACATAAATATAAGGTGATGCCATCAGTGAACTCACATTTGCAAACTGGGACTATAATTCAAGCATGCTGATGTTTGCAAAACAGCACCATCTCCCAAAGCAGGCTTTTTACAACCTCCTGCTACATGTTACGAATTTATTTTGACCATGTTCTACTGTTGAATTCAGCAGCCCTTCTTCCTTTTAAAGAAAATATTTACTGTAACATGTTGGACTGATGCATCTTTTTTTCATATATTGTTAGATGGCAGGTTTATTTGAACCTCAGACTGTCAACTGCAGCACTTCTGTAGTTTACAGACTGCTGACACTTCCATTACAAGACCCATTGTCCCTGGGAATCTAAATCAGCTACTTATACCTTCAACTCAATGCAAATTAAATACTTGGAAGTACAATGAATTTTAAGGGAGGTGGGGGGGTGTGCAGTGGTGTGTGTGTGTGTGTTCATCTGACATCAGCAACATACTTCCGAGGAGAGAGCATGGCCAAGTTGAGAGTGCAGGACTAAGAGACTTGCATTTCAGAATTCATTCTGCCACTGAGCAGCTAGGCTGAATCTGAACTCACCATATCTCCCTGTAGAATCATAGAATCATTAAGGTTGGAAAAGACCTCTAAGATCGAGTCCAACCGTCAACCCAACACCACCATGCCCACTAAACCATCTCCCTAAGTGCCTCATCTACACGTCTTTTAAATACCTCCAGGGATGGTGACTCAACCACTTCCCTGGGCAGCCTGTTCCAAGGCCTGACCACTCTTTCAGTAAAGAAATTTCTCCTAATGTCCAATCTAAACCTCCCTTGGCACAACTTGAGGCCATTTCCTCTCGTCCTATCGCTGGTTACTTGGGAGAAGAGACCGACCCCCACCTCGCTACAACCTCCTTTCAGGTAGTTGTAGAGCGCGATGAGGTCTCCCCTCAGCCTCCTCTTCTCCAGACTAAACAACCCCAGTTCCCTCAGCCGCTCCTCATAAGACTTGTGCTCCAGGCCCTTCACCAGCTTCGCTGCCCTTCTCTGGACACGCTCCAGCACCTCCATGTCCTTCTTGTAGTGAGGGGCCCAAAACTGAACACAGGATTCGAGGTGCGGCCTCACCAGTGCCAAGTACAGGGGCACCATCGCCTCCCTGCTCCTGCTGGCCACACTATTTCTGATACAGGCCAGGATGCCGTTGGCCTTCTTGGCCACCTGGGCACACTGCCGGCTCACGTTCAGCCGGCTGTCGACCAGCACCCCCAGGTTCTTTTCCTCCAGGCAGCTTTCCAGCCACTCTTCCCCAAGCCTGTAGCGTTGCCTGGGGTTGTTGTGGCTGAAGTGCAGGACCCGGCACTTGGCCTTATTGAACCTCATACAGTTGGCCTCGGCCCATCGATCCAGCCTGTCCAGGTCCCTCTGCAGAGCCTTCCTGCCCTCCAGCAGATCAACACTCCCACCCAACTTGGTGTCATCTGCAAACTTACTGAGGGAGCACTCGATCCCCTCATCCAGATCATTGATAAAGATATAGAACAGCACCGGCCCCAAAACTGAGCCCTGGGGAACACCGCTTGTGACCGGCCGCCAACTGGATTTAGCTCCGTTCACCACAACTCTCTGGGCTCGGCTGTCCAGCCAGTTTTTTACCCAGCGAAGAGTGTACCTGTCTAGGCCGTGAGCCGCCAGCTTCTCTAGGAGAATGTTGTGGGAGCTGAGTTCCCTATCAGATAGGATAGCAGAATATCTTTGTAAAGCACCAAGACCTACAGATAAAAAACATAACCTAAGAATAGTTAATACCTATGTATTATTACTGCATGCATATTCTACAAGTATTAGAACATGGTTTCAAAGCAGTTTTTGGGTGTTGAAAGATTTTTAGGAAGTTTTGTTTCAGTGTGTTTGTGCAATTCACAGTTACGTCAAGTATTGCTAGATATTCACGAGCGTCACTAGGAGCGCAGATGAAGAACAGATAGTAACTACCCACAGAGTCTCTGCAGCGAGATTCTGCAGTTTGGGATATCAGAAAAAAGCCCAACCCAACAGTTCTCCAACAAAGTTTCTTAAATCTCAGATTTCCAGTTCAAATATTAAAGGAGCTTTGGGATATCTTTCAAAGATTTACAGACCCATTTCTTTCCCATACCAAAGGAAGTTTTGTGGCTGCAATTTAGAAAGGAATCTAAGCTATCTGACAGCAAACGAATAAAAAAATACATATATATGAAAAACTTTCAAACACCTGGAAAAAAATCAAATTTTAAAAGTTAATATGTCTCGCTTGGTAAACAGATGGAAGATCAACTAGGCAAAGTTACTATGCTAACGATGTACTTCATTGCAAGTTCTGTGGACACGTCATCTTATTTTAATTGTCATCAGCATATGAGGTTAAGCTTGTAATGCAAAACAGGGTTTGTGGGAGGAGGAAATATCTTCTCCCAGACCAGCTGGTATAGCTGAAAAAAAATGGACAAGCTTTCAAACATACCAGCCCTTCTGCAGGTCTGAAAAAGAGCTATTTTACAAAGCTAAATGCATGTTCACAACAATTTCTCAGAGTTTAGTTAGTTACACATTCATTAGACTATCTCTGTGAAGAAAGGTAATTGGTACCTATGAAGTAAAGAGAATGTTAAAGGGAGGGAAGGCGGGAGGTGTCAGAAAGGGAGGAGGAGGGTGATAAGTAGGTGAAAAAGAAAGTTATTTTATAGCCTACAGAATAAACAGAAGTTAGTGTGGGAGAGGAATACCAGAGTGTGCCATAAACCAATGTCTCTACTGAGCTCCTGAGTTTTGGTGTTCCATATTGTGCTGCATTTTGTTTGCAGGCTCAACTTTGGAAAGTATTTTCCAAGTTTACCTTGATGATAAGGATAGAAATACTAGAGACAGAGGGACTGTTTTCTGGGAAGTGTTTGGAAATGGCAGCTGGGTGTCTTGTCCTTTATAGATCTCCCCAAAGAGGCTCACCTGGTGTACTGGAAGAGAATGTCACTTTCTTTGAGACGCAAGGCATTAGTAACTACAAACACAACGATGGCTGGCAATTTGCCAACAAATTAGTATTTTTGTAGTATCAGTTTCACAGGTCACATCAATTCCCTGAGCAGACAATGAAGTCTGACAGCCTCCAGACTTCAGTTGTGTGAACTGACAGAGATTCATTTGGAATATTTCTAGATGAATCAGAATAATTATGAAGAGAAATTCCGGACACTGAAATATGTAACCCCACCCTTGAAAAGCCTAGAAACCAATACATTTATGAAATATATGTCTGTCTCTCTTCTTTTTTTTTTTTTTAAACTTAAATTAAATCACAGGAGCAACAAGGTGGAATGGATTTCTTGAACTACCAAGAGTCCTGCCTTCTCCTGTCCGAAGCAAAATATCATGTAATATCATATTTGATCAATCCCCTTATTGTCATTATATGTCATTATGATTTTTTCATCATTACTTTGCAAACTGCCAAATATGAAAATCAAGTGTAGATCAAAGTGTCCAAAAATACTGATTTTATACCAATACCTTTTTTCTACGTACACAACAAAACGTTTCTACTGTTAGTAAAATATACTTCTTTTTTAAACCTACATTATTCCGTATTGCTAAAAATTACTTGCAATATCGACTGCAAGTTAACAAAGGCCTTTAGGTTATGTGCAGCATTCCCACAGTCATGCAGGCAAAAGCAGCAAAATTCTTGAGACAACTACAACAAAAGGCAGGCAGTACTAGTGTTTTTTAGCTGATTAAATAATCTTTTCTGATATATATCACAGTCCAAGCTGTATCAAGGTACAGAAAAAGTGGAGAAATGAAGTTACTGGAGTTTAGATAATTATGGTAATTGTTTACATCCATTAATTCTGAGACAGCTGATGAAGTACCATATTAGTCACTCTTGTGCTAATACAACAATGTAAAAAAAGAAATTTGATTATATACATAGATACATATATATCAATCATAATACAAAAAAGTGACACTGTAGTTAGCATTCGTGCTTTTAGATTTGTTTCTACGGGGACAAACATTGAGAAATTAATTATTTTTTCAAATTATATTGCCTGTATTCTCGTAACACATAGAGCCAAACTCTTTCACCCTCCTAACATGAATATATTTCTTTCAGTCCAGAATAACTGTATATAATAGTTAGAGCATTTGTAAGAATCCATGGAAGATATGTAGCCCAATATTTTAGTGTGGCAGGAAAACAATACTGTACAGGTTGGGTTTTTGTGTTCGTTTTTTTTTTTAATGGGGCTGTCGTGTAATTCCACCACTATCAGTTAGAGGTACTGCTACTCGGTACATAATAAAAATGCAAATATTAACTTGTCAGTGACATTAAAGCTTCCTCTTTTCCTAAATAAATAAAGAAATAAATATGAATGCACACACACAGAGCTAATTGACCGTGCTATGCTACTTTAGCTACTGTAGGAACTATGTTCAAAACCAGTGTGTTGTTTTTTTTTTTTTTTTTTTTGTTAACGCAATCTTAGGAATAGCTTTTATAGAAATACTATTATGTCACTATAAAATTTAAGCCAAATTATTCTTTTTAATTTTTTTCTTTGATTCCTAAGCAGGACTCTCATAGACTGGGAATTTCTTGTAATCATAATGAAAACAGGCATGTCCATAACAGTCTAGACTCAATGAAAATCTTACTTGTCCAAAATAGAACTTCTGGGAAGCTTAGATTTCCACAGTCACAATTGCCTTCCTAGATACCTTGCTTGGGTGGGCTTTTTAAAGCCTCCTGTGTAGGCATTCTAACTGAGTCCTGTGACAAGCCCAGATATTGCATCACTCTTGTCAAGGCTAAACAGATCCTCACAAAGATCATGGACTCTGCACCTAGACCTGAGCAGAGCTAGATTTGGAAATGAGGTATTTCTTCACCCCAGCTGCCTTTGGGATTTGAGCTAGCAGGAATTCACGCATATTCCCAAATGCAATTGGGATCATTGTTGTCTTTTGAGATAATTTTTAGAGCACTAGAGAAGTTGAAAATTGTATAAATAAAAAACAAAAACATAAGAAAGGAACCAAAAAATGCCTATAATGAAGATGCATGTTATAAAGAATATGAGTACGAGATTAAACAGAGAAAGACATCACACTTAAAGAAAGAACTCCAGAGAGGATAGTTCTAAGTGCTGCAAGAAAGAACGGCAGAATGTGCTATATAGGCCATAGTAATCTCAAAAGACTAATAGTATAGAAAGGAGTTTTGTGATGATTTTCATAAATCCAAAATAGAAAAAGCACGAGACGAAGCCTTGATGACTGCAATGCGTAAGCTGGAAAAAGCACGGGAACACAAAGGTATCTGGAGACAGTAGCATACCCTTGGAAAAGTTCCAGTCCCTACAAGAAAACTCAAAACATGACTGATTAAGCTTTTAAATCGGCTATGCACTCAAGAACTTCAGGAATACTTGAGGAAATCAGTCTTCATTTCTTTGACAAAAAATAATTAATGCCACAGACTGTGAATAATGCAAAGCCATCAACTTGATGAGCTGTGGCGGGAGAAGGACATATAACTAGAGAGAATGACTTGATCATTAAGTTCAGTCCCCTCTAATTTTAGGTAAAAAGGCAATAGATGCTTCAGGGCCCAAACAGCTCAAAAAATTCTCTTACATCACTTAGACAAACATCAGAAGCCAAAAACATTCTCCAATATTTTGAGAGAAACTTTAAAACTAGAGTACCCTGCAGTTCCTGTCAATCTATCCTGAAGCACATTTCTTCCCGACCAAAATTTTTTCATCAATTTAATTCATAACACAGAGACAAACATAATGAATTTGAGAAGCTTTAGTTTAAGATGAACATGCCATTTGAAATCATCGTAGCACAACAGGCAAGGCATATGGGGTAAGAAGGAACAGAAAGTTTCAGTTACTGACCTGTTGCAGTCATGCAACGGGTACTTTATGAAAGTGCATTTGTAGCACAAAGAAAAATTTATATCACTTTGTGATGTTTTTAAAATAAAACATTGAAAAGCATAGAAAACAGGACTGAAAGGGTCTTTGAAATATATCAAAGCAGGATCATCATTTTCAAAACTATTCCTGACCAATTCATATCCTTATATGCAGGAAAGTGTCTGCTGCTTTGAAAATAGTTAAATTTTTGTCTTGTGTTCGTATTTATGTTCATTGTACCCATCTTATCCTCCTTCTACAGTATTGCAGCTTTGCTAGTCATTCCCCATCTTTTACTTGTACAGTTGATTCTTCTCACTGTCGCACGCTCTATTCACCCTTATAAATTTACATTCTACTTACTTCATATCATTTCTCCAGCTTATTTGGATAACATAAATCTATCGATACAAGTTTTACTTTTCACTACTACTGTGCTTTCAAACCCTCCTATGCTTATATCTAAAAAGTGTAAGTTTGTCATTTTAGATGTTAATCTTGTACTGGGAGAGAAAGCAATGGTATATATAAACCACAACACAGTAAAGGACTGTAAAATTGAGAAATGTTTGTGTCAAGGTTATCTTATGTCTCCATAACACAAGAAAAGAAAGCACAGAAGATCATACACAGAATTTGTGAGGTAACAGACTTTACAGTAACATAAAAATAAACATATGACCTCATTGTAATAGCTGCAGCTAGTCACTTAGAACAAGTTCAGTCCCTTCAACAAAGGCTTCAAGAACTGTGGAACTATGATGACCAGAAAGAAAGGAAAAACCCACAGTCAATAAAAATCAAAATTGCCCAGGTCTAAACATCAGTGGCCAAAATTAATAAGTTTGTATTAAAGAGTTTAATATATTCAGCAAGTAGATAAAATACACTAAAAAGAAAGTTCTTACAAAAATTTCGTTTACATCTTCCAAAGACCTTTGAGTCCAAAAAGTTAAATTTACACAGTACTGCATATTATTGTGAAAGCTGGACATGAAAGAAGCACATGGAGATGAATCAGACTGCTTGAACCGCTACAGAAGAGTGTCATAAAATAGCTGAATAACTGCAACAGAATAAACATTGACTGACAGAGAAGGACTTTAGGCCTGAGCAGTGGACCAATTTACACTGGGATGGCTGGCAAGATTACCTTGTACCTAGCCCTCACAGATGGTGACTTCTACACCCTTTCCCTCCCCACCCTGCTTGTTGTCCTATAGTGTAGGAAATAATGTTCAATGAGTGAGAAAGAAAATAACTCTAAATCCTGGGATCAATAAGCCTAGCTGAGAGCAGGGAAGCCTGGGTTCTTTTCTCTACCCCTATGATGATTTTCACATTTTATTAAAGGGTATTTATTTTGCTTCCTGTCATCTTATTTCAAAATTTATTTTGAGGCATTTAACTCTCCTGATACACTATACCAAGCCTCGGAGTTTAACACGAGGCTCTGAGTTTCTACCCTATATTGGCTCTATTGTACATTAACACAGCTTTCCTAAAGAACACTCATAAAACTATGACCAATAAACATTTGTAACTGAATATGCTCAAATGAAGTAATTAAGACTGATACATCAGGAATCACCTTCTCTTTGTCCAAGGGGAATATTCCCGCCCTGAATATAAAGTATTTCAAAATAATGCAGTTCCCTAGGGCTTTTCCTTTTGTTTTTCTGTGGAAAAAATAGGCATATTATGCTGTCAGATAGGCCACTTAGCCAAACTAGTTGAAAACCAGTTTCCATCTTGCAGAAATCTGCTTTATAGTCTAACTACTTGTCCGGGCTAGGATCTAGATTTGGAAGTGGGCAGAGACAAATTCACAGAAAAATTCTAATCTAGGAACAGTCCAATATTTTGCTTCATTTGCTGCTTATTTTTCAAAATATTCTGTTTCAATTTACTTCTAATATCTTTTATATAATGTCAATGGATACACCTCAAAAGCATTGTATTCTCCCTTATGAACAAATGAAAATAACTTTTTTTTTTTTCATTTTTTCTTGTTTTAAGTCAAGGGTTTCTTACAGTAAAACAATTCCAAAAGAAGGTTATGATGAAGGGGTCTATGAGAAATAAGTAGTTCATTACTCTCACGTGTAAGGACATGAGGTAATTAAATTGTGGAACTGAGCTTATCAGAACAAGCTCAGGAGTCCAAAATATTTTTATTTCAGTTGATCCAACGCAGATTTTTAAAGAATGGACAAATATCCAATTCCAGTCATGAAAAACCTGTACTGTATAGAAATTGTATTATGCGTGAAAATAAAAGAATATCCAAACGTTGATCATGTCTTATCATTCTAATGAAGTACATACTATTTACATAAACATGGTCTATTGTAATTGCATTCTATATATTTTATTTATAAATTACAGAAAATAATATGAACATAGGTATGCATATATGCACACAGACATACATACCTCCATATAAATTCGTATCAGACTGGAAAAAACAGTGTTTTCCCGTACATGAGTTTCAGAAATGGTATTCAGTTTTAAATCCAGCCTCACCTAGAACTTATCTTTCATTCAGTATTATCATTTTCACTTTCAAAGCAATTTGAATAGGTCTGAAGCATTTTAATTGAATAAATTATTCTTGGACCACTGTTGATCAAAACAGAACAAAACTATTTCTTGGAAAATTTACTTGGTAATTATGAGGAAAGTGTTCTGTGTAAAAGTACTGTGGAGTAACTTTTTAAAAGCACCGACAGTGGAAAATACTAATTATTAAATTATATTAATATTATATAAATATAATATTAATTTATTCACTTTAATAGAGACATGCAGAACAACAGATCTTTTTTTTTCATTAAAAAATGGTATGACATTATTAGTGCTTTGCAATATTTTTAAAAATTTCAGTATAGAACACTTTCCCCCCACCCCCCGCAAGAAACAGATCCACCTGAATGTTTTCAGCGTGAATGTAGTAAGACTAGAAATAACAGAGGTTCTGATTAATTTGCTCATTTTAGAATTTTAGTCAGAACAAACTTAATGGAAATGGGGCTAAAGCAGTGATTGTAGAGACTGCACTTCAAAGTCTTTATAATTGTTAGGAATCTGATCCAAACTTACAAGTCAAGTAAATTTATACTAAAATAAACTTCATAAAATAACACATGCCCAAATTATTTGAATGAAGGCCTTGAAAATCCTGAACTGACTTTTTTAACTTAAAGGTTCAACAAACTATGATATTATTATAGGGAGTAAGTACATCTACACTTAAATGATTTTATTAGTAAAATGTGTGAAATAAAGTTATTTTCACACTGCAGAGTTTAATTCATTATCTTTTAACAGTACATAGAGGTACATAACCGCACCTCTATTCCTATTTTCATGTCCACTTAAATTTCTTAGATCCATTGTTAAGAACTCATAATTATCCTCTGCCTCTTATGTACACTATTAATGACTTGAGACTTTAATCTAGAAGCTGTAAAGTGAAGTTTTAGTATTTTGTAATAAGGAAGTCTTTATGTTCTTTCACTTAGTTCCACAGTGGACCCCATTTATGAAAAATTAGTCACAATACAACTACTGACAAATGTGCTCTTTATGACTGTGATTTAATAACTGGAACAATGCTATGAAACTTTATAGCAAAGAATGCACTGCACAGGCCATAAAACTTTCAACAGATTTTTTAAAAAGTGTTCAAGTATGTAATGACGTGGACAGAAGTACCTCCGTTGGCTTGTCACTAAATCCCGACCAGCTTAGTGCTGTATTATTGCACTCTACTGTTTGATAAGGAAAAAATACGTAGTCTGGCTTAAGAATATAAGTTCTCAACAGACAGGCAAGAGCTTTTGAAAACTATAGCATTTGGAAAATAACATATTTTTTTTAGCTTGTCCTCAGAAATTATTTGAAATTTGAAACTGTCTAAAAAAATAGCTAGATATTTTTGTAGATGTGTACACAAAGGTAATGGCATCAAATATGATTTAAACTTGCAACTATGGAAACAACATATTCTTTAAAAAGGCCTGATCTCATTGAAATTGAAAGAGAAATAATCCTCTAATGAAACAAGCTATGTTCTTACTTGAAGATTTTTATTTTTTTTTTAGCAGCTGGACATTTCATCAAAGGACAACCTCCACCATATATGGAGTCTATCCATAACCAATTGCCAGTAAAGTACAAAGACCCAGAGTTGGAAAAACCTCTGAAGCAAAAACTAACCTACATCCTGCAAAAGACCTTCCCATGGGAGAACCTTTTGAGAGTCAAAATGCTTTCTGACTTAGCTTTCCAGACACTTAGTTTTACTTTCCTCAAATTTCAGATGAAAGGTCAGATACCTACTGTGCAAATTCAATACCTTCGTTTGAGCTTCTTCATACATACTGGGAAGTGAAAAGATTGATAAAAGGACCCTGTGATTTGTTTGATTGGGTCTGTTCTACCCTAATTGAAAGTGTGACAACACTCCTGCATCTTACGTATTCTTCCACAGTAACAGGAAGTTTAGATTTCTTTAGGTCTTTGCTATTGTCCCTTCCACGAAACACATGTTCTGCCAAATGTAGATGAAGCTTTATTTTAGATTGTAATGATAGGCAAACGCTACATAAATTAGTTCTTAAAACTAATCTTACTGCAAGTTCTTAAAACTAATCTTACTGCAAAGAGAACTTGAAGTGCACACTGAATGTTTAATGTATACCAAATGTGAAAAACAACATTGAATGTTGTAGAAACAGTTAGTCAACAGAATTTTGGAAAGGATGAGACATTTTTGTTCCAAAAGGTATGTGCAAGAGACACTAATAAAACTATTTATACTAAACTATGGACTAAAAGTATTGTACGTAGCTACGCTAAGAAGGGATTTCCTCAGCACTTTAAGTCTCCTTTGTGCCTAGCTGAGCTAATCTGGAAAACTAACACGTGGGCTCAGAGCTGTCCATCGCTTCAGTCAAAGGCTTCTCCTTTCTGGTTTGCAAAAATAATAGGTGTCTTTGCTCGTCTTTGTGACAGACAGAAACACAACTAAATATTCAGATAGACAACCAAAACCAAAACAGCAGTTAACTGTCCCATGCACAGCATTGCACAGTTAGCTGAATGCAGGAGTTTCCAGGTCTGTCATCTAATGAGAGCGCAGTGACTGGTCTGTTCAAGCATAGTTACTCTTGTAAGACATGGTTGAAGAGTACAAAAAGCATTACAAGGCATTAGTCAAAGCTTAGAGAGTTATGATGATCATGGCACCTGGAAGAGAGAGTTACCAAGGCATCAAGGCAGATCCTCTTAAATGGTCTGACAAGTTCTTCAGTAGTAAGCAGTGCCTGACTAACCAGAGAAAGCTGAACTAGGCCCAAACATCTCTAGTCCAAGAGGAAATAATAACTGTCATTAGATTAAGAGGAGTCTTATCTATTAATTCAAAAAAGTCTACCCTCTATCATCAGACTTTAAAAAAAAAAATCTAAATATACCCTTTGGAAGGTGTACATTAGGTGAGAGCTCAGTAGAAATAATGCATATGCATTTGTGAGACAATCTCTAATTTCATGATTGAACATTTTTAGATGGCTCGTTGTTTCATTTGATGAACAGAAGAATGATGCATGCTAACTGGAGGCATAAATTTTTATCCTTCTGTTGTAATGCACAGCTTTGTACATTATTTATGGGCTCTGTCACTTCAGGCTCCTATACAAAACCAGTGCTAAATCCACAAGGTAACTTTGATGCCAAAAATACACAGAATCTTAAAATCCTCAGTCAATGCCACCCACCCATCAGATGCTTAAGTTTCCACTATTAAAGATGTCTAGTTATGAGAGACAACACAGAATAATAAACAACCTTAATATCACAACAGATTCTTAAACCCGTACAATTCCAGAAAGAATTAATGCAAAAAGGCTGGCACATATCTAATCAAAAAGACTGGCACATGTCTCCCTTTCAAGCAACCCGGAATATGTATGTCCCAAGCTTTGCACAATTATTAGATACTAGGAATATCTCAGTTTCATCAAAATATATTTCTTTTTAACGTTGTTAAGTGCATATGGCAACAGCCTCCTAACTGGATGGTGCATATATAGGAACTTACCATAGTTAAAGCAGTCCAGTTTGGGGAGGGGGGATTACAGGCATCATCACTTGACTAATACTAATAATATTTATATGCTCCTATGAATATTTATTACACATCCGTTTTACAAAAGAGCAAGAATGTGGTTAAAAATTGTCTCCACCAAGATGTTTTGCCAATAATATAAATCGTTTTTAAAATGGAAGAAAGTATTCATACGTGTATATTGATTATAAGGATATGCTCCAGGTAAAAACACTTATGCAAAATCTGTGCATTTTGCTTTGTGGTCCTTTCACTTTTTCAGAAATCCTCCTACAACATTGTATTTCCAGGCAAAGTAGGAAGATCCTGAAAGTAACACTGTTCAGAGCAGTAATGAAATCTTGATGCTAACTCCCCTGGCCTTCATTGAGTTTTGGACCCCCAAGTGACTCAGTCAATTAGTCACTTTAGAAGAAGTAACCATCAATTTCATTTCCCACTCACCCCCACCCCCCCAAGAAAAAACAGTTTTCATAAAACATCATTTAGAAATTGTGTTTCAACTCCAAAATTCACCTCATTTCAGAGAGTCTCCTAATAAGATGCAACAGGCTTAAGTCCATGATCTCTTTTTGGGCAGAGAATCAAATTTTAGTTCTGCAACTCAAAGGAGTACTCGGGTAAGTCAGGTTTTTGGCTGTCTTGATGGGATTTTCTCTCACTCTGTTGGAGCTTGTACTTAGTGTGAGAAACAAAAGATTTGTTTGAGGCAGTACTTTAATTTCAAGACACCAGTATTAACTTTTGATCTAACCGTCAATCTGACCAGATGAAGGTGTTCAATATTATGTAAATTATTAATTTTGCCAAGTGACTGCCCATACTGCCTTATATTTACTTAGGCTATATAAAGGCATTTTAAGCCCCTACCCAGAACCCAGTATTAGTCTTTTCCAAGATATCAGTTTAAGCATGGACAAGTCACTTAGACTTCTTTGTGTTTCAGTTCTTTCAACAGTAGGATGACATAACATTAAGTAGCTAGTTTATATACAGTAGTTAGAAATACTTTATGACAACTTTATTATATATTTGTCTCGGAAGAAAGTATTTCCACAACAGATTGTGGGCATAATTTTAAACAAATGAGGTGTTATAATGGTAATAATTCTCTTTTGCGCTTTTATTGTTCCTTTTAATTGCGTTTATTCTCAATGTCAGAATTTTTAGTTTTATGATGTTATGAGAACAACATAATTTATTTTTCCCTGATCACCAAATATACTTTGACAATCATAACCCACTTCAACAACAAGTATTAATTATATGCATGAACATTTAAATCAAAGGCAGAAATACTCAATTGCCAGATTATCACCACAGTATTTTTACTTTGGTCTGATTCTGTTTATCATGAAAGGGAGAACTAGGAATCCCTTTGCATTGATTCATCCAGCACTGAAATATCTTCAATGAAATGGTAGTAGCAGTATGGTGTTTAAGGATATCTGTGCTCAGAGTGAGATGGCGGAGAAAAGCATTACTTGGCTCATTCAGATTGTGAATATAAAACGTATTAAGTAGATAGATAACATTATGGAAGGACGCCAAGAGAGAGAAAGAGAGAGATGCAATAAAGAACACTTCTCTAGCTCATCTGACCCTGCAGTCTGTAAAATTAACTACACCATTTGTGTGAATATGCTTTTAAATAATCCTCATTTTTGTTCACGACCATAATACTTACAAGATTAACTCCTTTCACAGCACATTATTTTAGCATTTGTACTTTCAATCACAGGTAGGCAATGCAGAAATAATCAGGGAAAAAGCAACGGTTATTCAGTTTTCAGAATACAGATCAGTCTTTAAACAAGCTCACTCCAGCTTCAAAGCCCACTCTTACTCCTACTGGAGTCGATGAAAGTTATTCCAGAGACACTAATGAAATTAACATTTTTTTTTTAAACCCTTATCATTGCTTGTTCTCTCTCCACAATCGCCTTAATGCAAGAGAGAGACTCAGTGGCACTCAGAATTGCGCACAGTTCTACAGTGTTCATTCCAAATTTTTGTGTGCTTTGGTTGACAGGGAAAGTCATGGCAATATCTATTCTGTCTCAGTTATTAAAATCTAGTATTTCACAGCAATTTTCAGAAATGAGATTAATGTTTAAAAGAAACTACTCCTGCAAACCAGAGACAGAACATTGTTAAAAACCTGAATAGATAATGGTATAAGCAGCTGGAGAAATGAGATCCTGCACTGCTACTGGGAGAAGACTAAATTCTGGAGGATTTGTTCAGATAAATCTTTTGCCAGACTGAACCATAGAACTTGACCAACTGTCAGGAAAGGAATAAAGGTATAAACATAGTGGGATTTTAAAATTAAAAGATATATTTTCAACAACATGGCACATTTCACTTTAAAATGAGGAACTGTATCTGCTATTGGAAGACTCACCTACCTCTACAAGTTTTTACTCACTGAAATACTGCCATAATATCTAGTAGTAATTAATTTTATTATATGAATAATGTAATTTCTTATAGGTAGTAAATCTTCTACCTGATAATCACTTCCAGTTATTGGGAATATATGTTCTACAGTCTACTAGCTACATCAATCAGAAAATAGCAGAACAAGGGGTTTAGTTCAATCTAAACAGAAGTAGTCAACTCTTCCTAAATCTACAGTGTTTCCCATGCACATTTCCATGAAGTATACAGGTGCCAGGTATTTAAATAAGTTATAATAACTACAGTTCACTAAATCGATTACTTCAATATTATGCCACTTTTTGAGAAAATTCTCAGAGAAAATATTTTTGGAGAGTTGTTACTCAAAGAGTTCAAGATTTCTTTATGTCATCAATCTATTACTTATATTTTGATTGCCAAAGTATATATGAAATAACAAGGGACAAATACTACTTCAATTACATGTACTTCTACCTATTCTTCTTCTGATTAGTGAACAAGGAAAAACCTGCAGTGATTTTAGGATTCAGTGTTTAGCATAAATTGCCTACTGGTTTAGGACATAATTTCTCTGACTTTCCCAATTCCTAGTAAGGGGATTTATTCAGGAGGCGATTAAGTAATTTTTCTTTAATTGTTATATCAAAATAGTAAAACACGAGAACTAAGCAGCAGCTTATTTGCATACTAAAAGCTGGAGGCTGCTCTGTTGAAAAGTTTGTTAAATCTCCCAATGCTTTCAGCAAAGCCTAGGCTGCAGCTTGAGAAACGCCTGAATCTATTTAGCACTTTAAGAGGAAGGCATAAGGAGTAAAGAAACCAAGGAAAATGCTTGGATTCAACTTCCAGTATTTGGAAATTTTGCAAATAACTTATTCTAGAGACAAAGTACAGCTCTAGATCACAAATGTTCCTAAAGTGTTCAAATGCTGGGTTTTGTTTAGACTTCTGAGACTAAAAGCCAAGCTCAAATTTAAACTTGCAAAAAATTGAATACAATCAAAGAATTTCTAAAACTTGGAAATTTAATTCCCTGAGGATTTTACAGCTTTCGAAATTATGCTAATTCTAATTGCATTTAAAAAACAAACAACAACAACAAAAAAACACACACACACACCCCCAAAACAATTTTTAATGAAAAAAATTACTCAGATAGAATGAAAGTTTCAGCAACTAGACCTCAATAAATACAGAGGTCCAATGCAATGTAATCTTAGCTAATAATCTGTGGAGTAGGATGTAGCAGGTACTCTTCATCTGCAAATGTTACAGAAGGTATTTTATGAACAATTAATGCTAGTGCCTGCAGTTTCTAAGAGGTTTAAGAAGCACCAAAACATTTCCTTCCCTGTGCCCCAGGGTCGGGAGATGATCTTCATCATTAAGGTTTCTTCAGGGGTAATTAAAGCTTCTCCAGACAGTACTGAAAATCCATAAATCCTGATTCAGACATTCAGGACAGGAATAAATGTAATACTTCCTTAAGACTGACTTAGAAAAATTGCCATTGTGAATTGAGGAACTGGGATAGAAAAATATTATTGAAGTATGAAAACAACAACATTTAGGCAAGTACCAGCAAGTCATGCACACACACACTTCTGACAGAATATTTGCATATTTCTATTTCAATCACAGCACAAAGATATTTAGGCATATCACAGATATCAACTTGTTACCACTTTTTTCCTCAGCCTCATAGCCATATCTACCATTATTTGACCTGACTTCATTTAATCTGATCTTCATCTGATTTCAGACTTCATTTTTAATATTTTTCTTTTTTCAAATTTAGAATGGGCCAAAAAAAGAGAAATACTACCGCTCTAGAGACTCACCAGGTTGATCAGTTAGGATGTGACAGAATACAAAAAGGATTCCCAAATTTTAAGACGTTAACTATATTGTAAAGTGGGGATACTTCTATCACCCTCAAATCTGTTGAAAGAGATGAAGCCCACTAATGCTACAGCTGGAGGAATTCAATGCTTCCAAAACAAGTGTTTATTTCACGCTAGAGAACTGCGTGCCAGAACCTGACAGTCTCCAGAGGCTCAAACTTTCTGTCTAACAGAGATAAACAGTTATCTATTACACAAAAAGGAAAGGAATCCACTGTACATAAATATATTTTAGTGATGTAACAACCAGAAATCAATTACTTGCACTTGGAATTTTTCCCACTTTGATGTCTTAACAAATCGTACCCATGAAATCAGATAATTAAGTAACTCAATGGGAACCATTTCTACAAACCTGTCCATAAAATATTGAAAGTTGAATTACAATTCAGGTACAGTATTTGGAAATGGAATATTTTAAAAAGTCAATTATACTAACATTCAAGAATAAAACTGATATTCTCATGATTTCAAATTCCCACTTATAACTTATCTTTCTTTCAAATAGTTTGACTACCATTTTCAGCTGTTTTTAAAGTGTCAGTTAATGGCTATGACACATTTCTAAGGAGCAGATAAAAGTCTGGATTAAAAAAAATTCCAGGATGACAGTTTATGACTAAATATAATTCATTTGGGAGATTTATGAAAAATTTCCTGGTCCACATCATCAAATAACAACATAAATAATTCATTCCTTTATCTTTCTAAAGGATATAAAATAAGCATCAAGCAGAAGACAGTGTTTTGTGTCTTCTACACAAGACCTTCAAAAAGAAGGTCAGAAGACCTGTAATAGATGATAAAAGTTCCAAAAAATTTGTAAGCAAGACCTAAAAGTATTTTTGCCAAAATTTTTTTCAGAAACTTCTTGGATTAAAGCATATTATGCCTGTATTCTAGATGAGACGCTTATCAGTCTTACCCTGAAAAATCAATCTTATCCTTATTACCTTCCAGGATCTGGAAATTTTTACCAGTATTTGTGGAAAATTCCAAATTATGATGACAGGACTTTGTCCTGTGGTAAACATCTTGTAGCAATGGGCTATAGAACCAATTTCTACAATTGTAAAATGCTTTAAAGAGAAACATTCTTTAAAAAAATTTCAACAAGAGTCAACTTGTGTTTGTGCACACACAAAAGAATAAAGTTTTCCACAGGAGACAACCTGTTCTCACAGATTACACAATTCAGCTTTATTGACTAATCACGACAGGCTTGTAATGGATAGCACTTAGCCAAATCTGTTCTCCTTATTGCTCTCCATTAAAGCCAAAGAAAACTTCCCCCGTGCAAGGCCAATTCCCCAAAGGTATCTAACTCCTATTTCCAATACATGAATTAGGTGCATAAATACCTTTGAGGATCTGAAACTTCAGGTTTCTACCTGTCACCCCATCTAACACCTTACTTATTTATGGAAAATACTACAGCAGCTTCCTATCCCTAAGCAATGTCACTAACCCAGAAGCTACATATAACGTTAACAAGTAGCTATTTAAAAGTCCTCACCATCAACCGAATTGGCAGGGAGCTGACAAGATCAGCTTTTAAATCTGTATCAAATCAGAAGAGGGTAACTTAAAAAAAAAAAAAAAGAAAAAGGAAGATATATTAAATAATAAGAACCCATAACCAAAGCTATTATTATTGTTATTTAGTTAGCTAATAAACCAGGGAGGTCTGGTAATTACATTCACATGGTTAGAACACACAGATTGCATTGTAATTTCTAGGTCTGATTTGGGTTGGTAATGATGTGTTTTAGTCAGTAGATGGTGCTGCTTCTTTCTAGCCCTCTCCATCAATATAGAAGTACATGATTAGGGACATAGTCTTACATTTTCATACATTTGGGGAAAGACAGTGTCTGTATTACTTGTGTCTTCCTACCTGGCCACATAAGCAACAAAAAGACAAGCTGCCTTTCTATGTCAGCACAGCTAATAGAAACCTGTTTTTAAAGCCTATTTATTAGGGAATAAAAGAGAGAGTGGGAGAGACACACACAGACTCTGATTTTCTGCCTCTGGAAATGTAAGATTTAAATATCTAATGGATGCCATGTTGCTTCCCATCCCCAAGCTGCTTTGCATATAGAAAGAATTCACTAATTGCAAAGACAGAATAGTTACTCCTCCATTTACATGCATGGTCTGCAGCCCTCAAAATCTCCTACCCCTAGTCCTTGGATTTCATCAATTTATCATTCAGGTAGAGATGAACAAGAAAGTGCTGCAGAAAATTACTTTCTCCCTGAACCAAATCAGTATGTCACTGCATCATCAGTGGGTAAGAACATGCTGAAGGTGCTATCTTTTGCATGACTGGTAAAACCAGAGGCCCTAAGCTGCTGCTAACACTGGCCCAATCCAACGCAGGTCAGCAGCTTCCTGCCTACTCCTATTCAACCCCACTTTCAAATTCAGCCTTTCATTTTCTACCCTCAACTCTACTTCTGTTGCTCTATGTTCCTAAGAAATTCCTGATTTTCACCTCAAAAGACACTTAGACTTCAGAGAGAATTTTAGGTAGTGTGAGCAAGATTAACAAAAACATTCACGTATATAAATGTGTATATAAGGATGCACCACAATTAAACCCGTATCAGAATGCAGTAGTAGTCAGTTACTTACTCCATTTATATGATTTTCTGAATTCTAGCAAATCTGAGTATATCCTCATGTACTATCTGTGTCCATGCTACTTGCTTAGCTTCTATTAGAAGCTTCTATTCTAAAGACCTTCTAATTTTCCTAATTTTTTTCTGATTTTCCTGATTTTCAGCCGAACATGACAGGGACTTGGCAAAAGCCTCAAAAGGCTGGGAAATGGTTCAGAAGTTGAATTAGCTAATACAGTTCATAAGATCTGCTGTCATTTGCTTATGACTAATCATAGCCTCCACTCAAGGGAGTCTCATTTACCTTTTGGAGAGGTGGTTGCTAGCGCTAAGTAAGATGATGCAGAAGAACATTACAGAGCAAAAAGAATACAGTTCTTTTCTTTCCTTTTGAATTTTTATCTAGTATCTTCTCAGTGAGACAAAAAAAATTGCAACAGAGAATGAAGCCTGAAATAATTAACAGAACTGAAGGACTTTGAGCAACCTGATCTAGTGAAAGATGTGCCTGCCCACATCAGGAGGGTTGGACTAGATGATCTTTGAAGGTCCCTTCCGAACCAAACCATTCTATGATTTTATGACTGGTATTTGAGAAAGTGACTAAAATGTATATGTATGTGGAGAACAAATCAGTGGGAGCAGCAAGGCAGTGCTGCAGGTCCACCAGTACCTCTCTAGATGCATGGACGTGAAAAGGCTGTAGGATGAATCAATAATATAACAAAGGAAAGCCATACTGGGTGAGGCCAGAGACCCACCTATCCCAGTATTTAACAGTGGGTACCTCAGAAAGAGCAGAACAAGGAGGAACGGGTATATTGCTACTACTCCAGCATTACATTCTCCAAACAACCTCTGGCTCAGATTTTTACTTCAGTTTTTCCTCATATGGATTTCCCAGTCACATCTTGAACTCCTGTAAAATTTAGCAGCCACCAGAGTCCGTAAAACAAACTTCCACAGTTTAACACCGTACAAGGAAGTATGGCAAGATCTATGGAACCAAATTAAGGGGTTTTTTTGGTTTTTTGAATTTTTTTTTAAGTGAAATGGGAAACAATGGCAGCAAATTTTATTAGACTTTTGCTAAAGAATGTTCTGAACATCCTGCAGAGTTTTACACCTTGAATAGAGAAAATAACAGGTAATAATGATGAAATAATGAGTCTTGGAAACAAACTATTTGCAATTGTAGATTTCAGAGGGCTTTACAAAAGTTATGAATGTATGCTGTGTACTATTGCTATAACACTGCAGTAGAAAAAAAATCCACTATTGACAAGAGATGCACATGAAAGTATTTTCCATCTCTTTAAATGATTATTCTGTTACATTTCTAAACAGCTTGGTTTTCTCATTGCCAAAAACTGTCTCCAACTAAGTTAATGATGTCATCATTCTAAATAGGAATAAATACTGCTGACTGTAAAGGAGTTCCTGATGGCACATGAACATTTATAGATCCACCAGCCTTTTCTGTTTCCTTTTGAAATCAATCTCTAGCCTTTTATATTTTCTGGGTACTTGAAGTACACTATGCAAAACGAAAGTGAAAAATGTCAACATTAAAATTTGGATGTGAAAGTCTATAAGTTGCATTAAATTTCCATAAAGCTTAATGAAAAGCAGTGTTCACATACAGAAAATACATTAATGTTCTGATTTTCATTATGTAGTTCAGCAATGCAAATAATTAAGAGTCTGAGGAAAAGAAAACAAAACAATTGCAGTTCATAGAGTCATAGAATGGTTTGGGTTGGAAGGGAAGTTGTAGGAAAGACAAACTATGAAAGAACAATTTGCTGAAATTCATGCATAAAACCTATGGCAGAAAGGAAAATTAGTCCAAACATAAGTACAAAGTTAGTCCCTGAATCATATTTAGAAAATTGAAAATATGCACAAAGGAAGTTGACAATCAGAAAGTTATGGCAGTTAAACAATAAAGCAAAAAAGTCAATAGAAAGTGAGGAACACATAGCCAAATAGAAACATTATTTAATCATATCACAGGAGGGATGCATAGATTAACTAGATGCATTGCTAGGCTGTCCCAGAATGAAAACATAAACCAATATCCACAAAAAAAACCATTCAAAATATAACTTTCATTTTTCTGACATCACAATTACCTTTTACATTAATTTTCTCAAGCATTTGAGCTCAAACAAGCCAGTTATTCAACTATTCATATGAAGCAAAAATTACATTAGTTAGCCAAAATAATTTATTTAATAATTTAAAAAGCCCCACTTTTCTTCCTGTTTTACTCTTTTTACTCATCTAAATAGAAAATGTTTTAAAACTTAACTGACAGTCAACACACTTTTTCAGCCAATACTAGAACCTTCCAGATCTGTTTCTGAATTATTCAACTCACAAGGTCACTGTAACTTTATGTCAAAACCGATCTGTTGACTAGCCTGCCATGAGATTTCAGATAAAGCAGGCATATTTTGCTCATCTCGCCTTAGTTCTCTGGAATCATTTTTATACCCAGTATGCCTATGATGCCCCAAATTCTTGTACTTCTCTTAAATTGGAGTTTCCAATTCAGCTAATCTTTGTACAAAAAGAATAATCAGCAAAGATTAAAAAAAAAAAAAACCACAAGCCAACAACAGAATGATAAAGAAAACACCCCTAAATTCAACCCTACCACAAATAAGACACAAGTAGTCATGTTGGTACTCATTACCATTTTTGAATTTTATGGTAAAACAAAACCACTATATTGTTTAAAAGGGATAAATATCATGTGTTTCCACGTATATGTGGAATAACTGCATACTTGTGCCTGTAAACAAAGCTATGAACAGTTTTCATCCTGCCAATTGCAAAGCTAATTTGATACTAGAAAATAATCTTTACCAAACTTTCTGAAAATCAAATTCTCTATAATCAAGTCATATTTTTACATGAATTCTACAGCAAAATGCCATCTACACATATTTTACAACAAATATACTTTTTACTATGCTGAATTATTCCAAATGAATTAATACAGGCTTCAACATTAATGTTTTTTTCCCTCCCGAACAATTTCATCATTAAGCTCTGTGAACTGCATAAAATAGAATCTCATTCTTTTAATGGGCTGGAATTTACTTTTCATTGAAAGATTCCATCTAGTTTTTACTCCACACAAACCAGTATGTCTGTTCATGAAATCTTCAGTTTTAACAGAGGAAGGCTTTGCAATAATATAGGAACAACAGTCACTATCTTCTTCACCTCACAACACTAGACAAAATATTGTAACTGCAAGTAATGTTTGATAAGCTTGTCAAAATTTAAAAACAAACAAAAAAACAAAAAACCCCCAACAAAACAACAAATCCAAAACTTTTTACAACTGCCTATAATTTAGAGAACACATAACATTACACCAGAGGCACTGTATCCATGCTGCCTGGAAAGTCATCGTTTCTGTTCTCCAGAAGATTAACATTCTGGAGGAAAAAAAAATTATAACAAAGCAGAAAGTTACAGGAAAAAAAAATTTCCAGAAAAAGGAAAGCTTACTTTGAAGTAACCAACCACATTATTTAGAAAAATTCAAAAGACCAAAAAACCTGGAAGCTCAAGTTGAGAAGCTTCCAAGACTTCAATTTCCTAAGAAACTAGAGGAGTCTTAGAAACCTTGGGAACCATAGAGATGTTCAAAAGAGGTCTCCAAACCTAACAGTTGTACAATAGGAAAAACAAAGTTTCTTGAAACATTTTGACTCACATAATATATTTTGTGTTTGGTAAATTCATACCACAGACTTGATGCTGCATCCTGCATATCAATCTTGAATTAGAAGAAGATTTTATAGTCACTATCAGGGCATTTCTACATTAAAAAAACAAAGAACTCCTAAGTTTTTCATCACAGCGAAGAATGAGAACATTCTAGTAACCTTCAAATCTTTCATGGATTTTTTTTCTTTTCTTTCTTACAACCTTTAACATAATTGTTTTTCCAAAGTGTGTAGAGGACACAATCTGATTAATTCAGTGTTTGCTTCTGAAGCTCTTTCAATGGATACCAACCTAACTCTACTTCCAAAGTAGCAGAGCTTGGCTAGATCTACTGCAAATTTGTAAGAGAAAAATAATAACAAAGGCATAAAATCAGAAGGGGAAATGAGATATTAAGTGATTTTTGCAAGAGACATTTGCATTGGGAACAGTAACTCACTACAACATGTATGCAAAAGTGATTGTTACCATAAGGAAGTATGTGGTCTTATTTTTTACCTATGGAACTGCTCATTTGTTTAAATTCATGTTTTTTTAAAGCTCAAGTACTTTTGTTAGGTAGGGTCTTTGATCTTCACCTGTACAGGCCATAGAGAATCTTTAAACCACCTTTTCCTTAAATTAGGAGATGAGTCAGTATTTCACCTATATAAATAAAGACATCTACACCTTGCTTGCAGGATGAGATGGATAGTTTGGTTTTCTACCCAACTTTAATTACAAGATAGTCTTTGAATACCTATATTTTCAGATCTGACTCTGGGTGGTGAAATGATAAATGTTTATATTGTTAAGAAACAGAATGAATATGGGAGGATATTACTGAAGGTTTTTTG
Source organism: Calonectris borealis (assembly GCF_964195595.1). NCBI lineage: Eukaryota > Metazoa > Chordata > Aves > Procellariiformes > Procellariidae > Calonectris > Calonectris borealis. Next base: position 11,927,868 of record NC_134325.1, read on the forward strand.
AGTGATTTTTTTTGTTTGTTTTGGGGTTTTTTTTGTTGGTTTGGTAGGGTGGTTTTTTTTTGGTTAGAGTTTTGGGGGTTTGTTGTTGTTGTTTGTTTGTTTGTTTGTTTTTATTCTGAAAATGATTTTGCTATTGTTCTATAGTTGAATAGTTACCAATGTTCACAATCCAGATCTTGGAAAGAACAAAGTCAATGGCAAAACTCCCAGTGATTTTAATGGGATCAGGATTTGGTGCTTTAAAACAACTGGCCTCTCCGCTCCTCACCCCCATGAGAAATATGTCATTCATTATGTGGCATTAAAACTGTGGGTGGTATAATGCCTGTTCCCTGCATCATTTTACTGCACGTAAACTGTAGCTTAACATCATATTATAACAGAATTCACATATAGTAAATTTTCCTGGTAAGGAGCTGCAATATGAAGGAATTAAAATTTTACACTAATGGTAATTATTTTCGCATGACAACCTACACAATTACAGCAAGATTTGCCTTCTTAACACTGAATAAGCAATTCGAGTACAAAAAGCAACATTGCAACTAGAGGCACAGTCTTTCTGTGTTCAATGTGGAAATATCTTGTAACGCGTTTATGACTACTGCACGTGTCCCATGTTTCTCTCTTTCCTGTAAGGAGGCAAATGCTATTATTCTTAATAGATGGGCAAACAAAGAAACACGAAGCATTTGCATTTCCGTGTGCCACCTGAGGGTGAACAAACTACCAGGACTAAACAGGACAATTCCATGTAATTGAAGTACATTTAGGAGACAGCACTAGACATCCTAGTGACCACGGTTAAAATTTAACAACTCCTACTACTTTCAGAAAAGAACTAATGAATCACGTAAAGAAAACGACTTTTAAGAAGTGTAGGGGAGAGAAGGGGGAGAAATCTGTCTTGCCTGCCTTGTCTCTACAGAAACATGCCTGGAAATAAGCACTCAGAGGAGATTGCCTTGATCGGCAAAAATTTTACCTTTCTGCAATCCAAGTGAAGAATAAATATTGTTGCTTTAGAAAAGCTACACCTTAGCTATAAGTCACAGTTAACTGACTTGAAAAATAATAAAAGTTAGGTCTCTGCTTAGAGCTGATTTAGTTTTAAGAACAAGAGTTAGAGAGAGAAACAGGTTTGCTGCCACTTCCCATTTTCAGAGGAACCTTCACATAAAGGTTACACCAACATTTAGCTAAAAATATTTCTGGAAAACTTTATAAAAGCCAGATGGTCCCTCACATAGGATATATAGTTTAATCTCTGTATTTCAGCAACCTTGACAGTAAATTAGATGTAAAGAATGCCACGAAAGAAAAAAGATAATGAAAATTTTATTACTTTCACATTCTTCAATTATAGGGCAACCTCATTCTTCCAATCTCTTGCTTCTAAATCTGATCCTGTTTAGATTTAAACAAACATACATTCATTTTGGAAAAAAGCCATGTGTCCATGTATCCCTTCAGTCAGAAGTCAAAGAGAAAGCCTTAATGTTTATATGTATTAACTATGAAGGCAAACAGGTTTTCCAGGGGATACTTTAAAATACTCCAAAAAATTCAGAAAGAAAACAGATTGTTTACATACAGCAGATTGAGAAAAGGCTTTGTGTGGATGGACCATCCAAAAGGAATCACAGAATCCAAAATTCAAATGCTTACTATACAAATAGTGATTATTTAACATTTAAGATGCTTGTGTAGAGTCTGCTTTATCAAGGGCTCCATCCAACAAGATATGTATAGCAACAACTATATAGCAACTGGAGAATAGTTTCCTGTAGTCGTATTCATAATCTGTGTGGGAAGCTCAGTTTTAAAGCAAAAATGTCTAAGACTTCCAGGTACTAAATGCAGGGAAAACTTTACTATTGTGGAAAGTCTCCATATACGCCAGAATACTTGAACATTACAGAGTCAAATTCAAACCCAAAATGTAGTCAAAACACTGCAAATAAAGCAGCAGTTAATGATGCGAAAGTGTTAAAAGAATAGATGCTATTCATATAGGATCTTTAAGAAGATTTTTATTCAGAAGAAGTATCAGCTCATATAGGAGAGGAGTCACTTTCCTCTTTTAATGTGAACAACACTGAATCTGAAAGAAAGAACTCCACAGATAAAGGGGGAAAAAACCCAATCACAGTAATCCACAGCTTGCTCTACATTTCTATTTTCACGCCCCTTCTTGCTTTAATTAAGTGCAAAAACATTAATGAAGACTGAGATGCAAAGCTGCAAGATCTCAAAGGCTCAAGATTCTGCAAAAACCTTGACTGGATGCATTGCAGAGCATTTTTTGTATATTTTATTACATGCCTTTAGCAGTATAATCATTCTTAATTCATAACTAACAACAGAAACAAGAACAGAAAAGAGTACCTAGAAAAGTCAAGGCCAGGATCATAAACTATGGGAGATGCTGGCTTTTTAGAACAGATCTCCATGCTGGAAGAGCTCAGCATCTTCATATACGAGATTAGATGTCCAGCATAAATCTTTAGCTGTGAGGATTTTGCTGCGAGGATTTTGCTGCCTCTTTCTGAATGTTTTCAGCAGCAGCATCTTCCTCAGTTCAACTGACAGCAATCAATCAAGACTGAATGGTGGAAAAAAATGGGGTAGCAGTTGTGCTGAAGACAAGTGGTTGAACTCTCACTCTTGAAGTGAATGATCTGTTCTGAAAAGCCCTCTCCCATCTATTCAATGACCTTAGTGATCCCTCCAGTTCTGTGGCAAACAGTATCCATTTCCAACGCAAAAAAAGCTTTATTTTCTGTAACTTGCATAAATCTTATGTATCAATCAAATAATTTCCAAGACAGAAATATTTAGTGTCAGAAGTATGTAGTGTCTTTCTGGCTACCTCTAGGCAATTCCTCCGTCATTGAGCAGCATTTTTCCCCCCCTTCTTCCCTTTGAGGCCCCTATCACTTTCCACATGCTGCACAAAAAAAGCCTGCTGATTTTTGGATTCCTTTCAATGAGCACAGAGCCAGAAATTAGACAACATGCTGCCAAATACTGTAGGTGTCTTCCTTTACAGCATCTAGTGTTACATCACTCTGGATATTCTTAAAGAGGTATACACAGTGATCCAGAACCATTTATATGTGAACTTTTCACTGAGAAGGTAAAATCTACCCAAAGATGATCATATTCAGAGTTGCTGCCCTCTGATAGGCCTAAGTGGTTTTTATCCAATCCTTTTACAGATTGTCTCTAAAAAGGTGAATGAATTTGAAGGAATATTTAGTCTCATAAATCACCAAATGAAGCGTTACAATCTAAAATTAATTTTTTGATGACCTGTTGCTTTTAATTTTATTTGCAATTATGTACTATTCAGAGTGACATTGGCATGGCAGCAGTTGCTGTATATTGACACACACTTTCAAAACACAGGTAGAGAAAAGATCAAGAATGCTTTGATTGCAGATTTTTAAAAAATCAGGCTTTGTTACTGAGATATGAAGTAAAATTTGGGTAACCCTAAACTGTACATCTCACCCGAACAAAACTTACACATGTTAGTAGGAAGTATACTATAAAATCCCAGCGAACATAGCCTTCTAAAAAAACATTCAAGCACAAATAGATGTTGCATGGCTTTGTTTTTCAAACACATTAAAACACAGTATGTTCATTAAAAAACTTCTGTTCTTACTATAACACATTATAACACATTATAACACATTATAACACCTGTTGAGGAAAACATTCTATATATTTTCTAATTATTTCTATTATTATTTCTAATTATTAGCAGATGTAGTATTTGAAATATTTCTTCGAACATATAATTTCTGCAAAGGTGACTAATTAATTATTGTGACTAGTTTCATTCTTTAACCAAGGCAGCACAAACACCAACAGCAGCAAATTTGTGGCCACACAGCTTCTGCATATATTGTACAACCACATGCAAAATTCACAGAATTCAGCCTTAAAAGAAATCTGACCTGCTTTAACTTCCTTTAAAAGCTTCCTTTAAAGTGGACTAAAAATACATCCAAATTTTGCTTTCTGAACATTTGTTTTAATTTTTACTGTCACTTAACTTCTGCCTTTTGATCTCCCTATTAGACTGGGATATTCTGAGCTGATAAAGGAATGGCAATGATCCAGAATCTCTAATCCTAGCAGCCATCTATCCAAATGGAATCACCACAGAGGAAGTGTGTTTGTTTCAGTCCAGGACCATCGGGAACAAATGTTCCCAATTTGGACTGCGGGTTGGCGATACAAGTAGCAAATCATACACAGTGGATCTGAAGCCAAACAAGAAGGCCACCCAACATGTATGGCTAAGCCTTCCCTTTTTTGAGAGGCTGGTGTTTTTAGAAGAGATGAGAGCCTGAAGGCAAGACTGGGGAGGTTAAGAACAAGACAAGGGAATAATCCCACAAATGGAATGGCCAAATCCCAAAGGCTTCTCTGAATGACGTGGATAGTAAAGGGAAGGTTTTGCACGTACGTGTTGATTGTTGTTCACTTTCTTTTATGTGCATCTTTTGTGCTTTGACAACAATTAAAATGTGACTGCTTTATAAAATGTTTTATAAAGTCTGTGTGCCCTGAATTTCAGGGTCCGCAAGATAGTGATCTTCTTTCAGGAAGGAAGACTAGTTAGAAGACATACACCTCAGAACACATAGTTTGAGATATAGTTGATTTCTGTCTACAGCAAATTGGCCTAGTAGTAAGTAACATCCAAAGGCTAGACACAGTTCTGCAGCTGAAGGAATACACATCCACAAGGTGTCTAACACAGACTGTGACAAACTACTGAACAGATTCGATCCTTGTGGACAATCAGCCATACCTCAGCTTAAATGACAAACCCCCATATATAGTTGTCCCAGATAAGGGAAAGAAAATTGATTTATTTTCCTTCTTGGGCATCACCAAAACTGCTGTCCAATGAGTTCTGGTCAGCTATACTTCTGCAAACCCAGCAACATAATTTCTCTTGCAGAACTTTTCCTGCATCAGTGAAAATGGACAAAAAAGAACAAAAAGCATGCAGCTTTTACAATCTAGCCTGAGTTTTCAGATATGGGATTTATCAAGTAACGCTTTCAACAGTAAATATACTTGACGTTTAGTTGCTGAAGTAAAGTAAATATAGGACCCAATAGTGTCATTTTTATGGAGTAGAACTACACTTTAGATTATATGTCAAAAGTGAAATTCATTTAACTAAACAGAAAAGAACCATCTAAAACTGACAAGGTATATGAAAAAAGGTTGATACAAAACATTTCAGATTCCTTTACTAGGTATCCCTGAGGAGGAGAAACTGTTAGACCATCAAAGAGCATTATCATTCTACCTACAGAGACTCTTTGTGTAAGACATTAAATTTATCCTGCAAAGACTTCACTGTCCATTAGAAACATTTTTATATTCTTACGTTGTTTCTCCTATGATATTACACCCTTTGTACTTGCTCATTAAGTCCCAATACTTGCTTATCAAAAACATGTCAAGCCAACGACAAATCTGGAGTTCAAATTTAGACAATGCATATGATCAAGGAAAAAAAACCTCATTGAATTTTCTCTCCTGGTGTGAACTCATTACTGTGTATTTACATAATGTTGTTTTGAAAGCCAGTGAAATGACACTCTGTTATTGAACCTCAATGGTTTTCCTACATAAAATCCAGCAATTATGCTTACCAGGTAAATCAAGTAACCAGTAAGTGAGACAATCCAGCCAAATGAATATGATAACACTTTCAATGTCTTCATAAATGTCTCTGGAGAGTGTCTTCATTTTTTTTTTAATGCTTTTTGTAGAAATTTCTTTTGGTAGCAGAAGTATCTCATTCATATCCAAATAAGTCCATTTTTTTATATGCAAATAAATGTGTTTTCATGCAGTTTCACAGCTGTTAAAATTATTCAGAGCCTCATGTCACAGTTCATCACCCCTGTAGAACCTATGGCATCGCGTGCAGATTTAAAGTTTACTTTTTTTGATGTGAATAATGACTCCCCAGTAAATGAGAAGAATTCATTATGTGGTTTTATTCTACAGAGCAACACCTTCTGAAAGAGAAAATTTCCATTCCAGATATTTGAACACAACTTGCAATCAAGTATGTAGCACTTCACACAAAATACAATGATATCTAAAATCTACTCCAAAAAAATTCCTCATTATGCTTCAGGTAAAGGTGTGGCAGCCATTCATTTTGAATTAATTGTGATTGCAAGTCAAATTCAGTATACGCTTTACACACATAGGCCATATCATGGTCATGGAAATAACAGGACCTAAATCTCTGATGAAATTTCAGAATCAAGGAATCCCGAATACTTCATTCAACACAAGCCACAGAAGAAACAGGAAATATCATATATCTTTGGCAGACAGTGCAACTCAATGCACAAGACACCAAGCTAGCCTCAGCCTCCCTCTGTCCATGCTTTTGCACATTCCTGATCCGGAGCTGCCCCATGGCACACCACTGCTGGTGTAATTCTGAAACTCAGAGAGTGCCACCAGAGTACTCGCCTGTGATGAAGCCAGACCAAAGGGGAGCAAAGATGAAGATTCTGATCTTGTGCCATAAAAAGAACCACCTGTATCTAGATGATTCCTGTAGGAAACATCAGATTAATATTTTCATAAACCAAGTCCGTAGGAAGTCAGAACACAAGCCGAATAAGCCGGTTCATGTTGTTAGGTAGCGGGAAAAGTTTATCCACTTCTTTCAACAGTGGTCTAACAAAAGATGTTGCCTCTGTGCACAAACCTTACCTGATATCTTTAAACCGCTATGGCTACAACATTCTAATACTAAAAAACATATTCAGCAGTAACAAATATCTTTTCAAATCAGTTTGTACTTAAAGTATCTTTCAACAAGTTAAATTAAAAGCAAGTACCGTGATTTAGACATATTCCAAACAATCCTGGCAAACATCTCAAACACCGCCGCCGCCGCCCCCCCCACCACCACCCCCCCCCCCAAAAAAAATATCTAAACTTAGTATTTATTCCAGATCTAGACTGCCAGTCAAAAGAATCCTGTTTAAATACGACAGCTTCTAAGATAATTTTAGAAATTGGTTTAGCCATTACAGTATCGTTATTTGCATCTAATAAGTGCAAGCATAATGAAATTGTCTGGTGATACAACACATATATCTTTATTCCTATTCCCAACTAGAAAATAAAAACAACATTTCAGTAGGAAAAAGAATCTTTTTCTTTGTCCTTTTCATATCTGCATGTATTCTATTAAGACATAAATTTGGAGCTGTCACTAAGCTATTCTTAAACTGAATGAATCTTTCTGGGCTAAATCTACAAAGAAATTGAACTTGAGTTCCCATCTTTTCACTTCTTATGTTCCTTTTTAGATGAGCTTACCAAGTTAAAAATTCTGGGCTAACAACTGTTTTAACTTTTATTTAGAACGGTAAATGAAACCATCTGGGACATTTGGGACTTGAACAACATTTTGTTACAGTTCTGTGGACTACCCCAAGACTCTACACCATTTTATTTATATAAAACTGAAGGAAAAACAAAACACAAAAAAGAGAGAATTTGGTGGTTATTTTCACTGCCATCTTCCTAGAGAGATGCTTTTATCCAGCTTGTGTTCAATTCACACTGCAGTCCATATGCATCCTGTGTTAACGTGGGAAAGTCATTTTATTTCCCTTGCATTCACCTCCTCAACTGAGAAATAGGGATATATTATATATAGTGGAGTCCTAACCTTGGCTGGGGTGATAAGAACCAATTATTAACCCTGTATCAGATTAAAAAAAAAAAAAAAAAGAGAAAAAATAAAAAGAAAGATACAGGGGTAGGTTTTAACATGTACTTACATCCCCAAGTGCCACCTCCTTAAGGACAATATGCATGCCTATGTTAAGCATATGTTTCAGTGATTTACTGATTTATGCACTTGTCTTCTCTTTGAGATTTTTTAATCATTTCAAATTGAAACTAAAATCTCTACTTATACATGTGCATACATTATATAGCCTTAAATGCTTTAGGAGAATGAATTAAAAGCACTTGGATTTGATTTTCTTGTTTGGAATTTGTTTCAACGTTTGGAAGCACTCAGTACTGCTTCCAGAAAATCCTTCTGATGGTAAAAACTATCAGATTTCTCAGACTTTACAAGGGTAGCTTGATTTTCCTACTGAACGGATTACTAACAGCATACTCACGTGATATATAAAAAGAATTAGGAAGTTGGCATATGGCAAGATAGAAGTTAATATTCTTAAAAAATTCTGCTTCATACCCCATGCAATGTGTGCCCTTTTGCCCAACTGAATTCCATCATACAACCACTGAATGTCTTTTCCCAACCATAACTGCTGCTTTTGCTGTTAGGCTGCAAAGCATCTTTGTCCCAATTCCTGCAATCAGGCTGACTTCCACCTTTAGAAACCCAAAGAAATCAGAACTACTTTATTATGTATAAACTTTTAGAAGGAGAAATTTCTTACCTGTAAACATTCACAAGCAAGCCATGCAGTAAGCTACCAGAATTAAATTATATTCCATATAATAACTTACTGCAGGAAAATAATTAATCTTGTATTCAAAATTATTACAGAGAACTTGAAATACTTTGCAAAGGCTTTTGAAAACTTGGCTTCCTCAACAATCAGCTTTGTAACTAAAAAGAAAAAAAAAGAGCTAGAAAAGGAATTCACACCTGTGCTTCCTAGATGATAGCTGTTCAAAATAACTGAATAAACAAAGCCGTACATGTCAGATCAGATCACCTACTTTAAAAACAATTTCTAAAATAAATTCAGCCCCTATTATGAGGTTCATTAATTGATATGCATTATTATCTCATTTAATTCATCATTTATTGTCATTTTCTCTTACTGGATGCCATAAAAATAGTGTCATTTTCTCCATAAAAGCCAGTGTCATTTTCAGTTCTTTCTTCCTCTTCCTTTTCTCCTTTTTATATTTTTTGAAGTTCTGTGGCTCTCATTTTTTCTTCTTCCTGCATATTGCTGTCAACTACTACATACTCAGGTCTCACCATCATCCTTACTCTCTATGGGAGTTTCCATGGGACTGTGGTAGCTCATAACTCATACTTCAAGCTAGCAGGAAGCCAGGAGAGCCTCAACAGAGCAGTCCTGAGCCCAGGTTATCATACCCTGTACTCATCAGGGTTTGGCATCTCCACCTCTGCCAAATGTCAACCATGTGGTCATCCCACCAGAGCATCAGGCTTGCCTTATTCTTACTGTACCATTCCTCAGGATCCCCTTTGAATGACTTGTTTCTACTTTGACCAGCTCCTAAGCTATTTCAGTGTGACGTGCGACCTATTTTCTCCTTCCCTCTCACTGTCACATATCTCAAAGTCACTTTCCATGACTTTTGCTCATCAGAGGTGGTTCACTGTGTCTTTCAGCCACCTGTCGTCTGCTCCACTGCCCTGATGAGTTTATGTGTCATTCCATAGTTCATGTGCTCCTTTTTTTTTTTTACCCTTTTGCCCCCCGTATCTTATCTCACTCAATCTCTCTCCCCCACAATATCTGCTGCTTTTGCTGTTACACTGCAAAGCATCTTTGTCCCAATTCCTGCTGTCTAGCTGGCTTCACCCTTTATACATTTGCTCTCTTCTTTGTTTCTGTTGTATTTCTGGCTGAACAGCTATACTTTTCCCAATTCAAACTGACTCCCACAGCCATAAGCTCTCTTCCAAAACTGCCTCTTCAAATGCACCCTCCACTTCTCACCCTGCAAAGGATTTTGCATGTTTCTTCCAGACATGAATTGATTAAATGTATTGACTGTTTCCTTCACTTCCACTCAGCTCTGTCCCCTTTCTTCTCCCACATTTTTTCTTCTATCATATAACACACAGAAAGATTTCTCATCCGCTCTCCTTCTCTAATTCTTCCACTTGCCCAATGATATTAGTTCTACTTATATGGATTTCTCTTCCACTTGCTCTCAGTTTCTCTGTCTTTAGGAATAAAGACTGTTCTGTCTGTACAGCACATAACACAATGCCTGGCCCATGATTAAATATCATTACAGCTATGAAAATAATATCTCAAAACTATTAGCTTTGTTTAGAAGAGAAACCTTTATTTTCTCTGAAACAGAGAAGAGCTGGATTTGATTACTATCTAAATCTCCTTCAAAAATATTATAGAAAGCCAAGACAAACTAGGACAGTTCATTACATGAATTTCTTGGAAATGTTTAGCATAAGCTTTTGCAATTAGAACTCCCACTGAAAGTTACAAAGAAATAATTAATAATAACCTCTCCTTTTCTTTTAAATGACTACATTAAAAATCACAGAAAGACATTCCTTCATATAAAGACTTTGTTCTTTTTAAAGTCTGTCATGTTTTGTTTAGGCTGAAACCTGATCTATCTTTGTATCAACTTGTGAGTAACACGCCCGGAAAATTACCATGTTAAAAAATGTGCCACCAATAAATACCTTAAAATCTACCTTAAAAACACTTTTTATTTAAAAAAGCAACCAAATGCACCTGACACAAAAACCAGTGGGACTACCAGCTGAGCTCTAATGACCTGGACCATTTAAAGATCATCAATAAGCTCAAGGTTGCTCTAGCAACTCATCTATGACAAGAACAGAGCTATCGCACAGCAAGGCAGCCAAAACTGTTTTGTGTTCCAGACTCACCCTAAGTCACCTCAGGGGTCTGCTCTGTCTTCTCTGGATCTCATTGCTATACAACTAGGAAATTCCAACATACACTATCTCAAATATTCCTCTCATTATTATAAATTTGTTTCAGAAACATCCAAGACACACCAGTGGATCTGCAATAGTTTTGCAACTCATCAATTAAAAAGCTCTTTTTTTTCCATTGAAAATCTTGATTTACAGTATTCCAAAATAGACAAAATAATTATTGCTTCAAAATAACCAGCTATACCTATTTAGAATTCCAGCTACAGTCCAGGAAAAGAGAATTGAATTGATATGTGGCATGAAAATTCACTCTAATTATGTAATGTGGTTCACACAATGACAAATCTAACAACAATTTCAGAGTATTTACACTGCCAAACACTAAGCATTCTCTAATGCTAGTATAATATTTTCTACCCATTAATAATGAGACTTTTTTTTAATTCCTGAAAAAGTAGAAGGCAGTGCACGAGAAGTACTCAAACCAAAAGCTAACATTAGGGAGGGATCATCATATTATACGTGTTCAATTCGTGATTGGCATTGGAAAGTACCTCTGATACAGGTTTGTTTGATAGATGCATACCGTGCTGTTTCCCCCTTTTCTCCAGACTCTTTCGGTCTGTTTAGGCATTAAAATGAGGTCAAGTATGTGTAGAGAGTACCCGGCCCAAGGGGACCACGATTTTATTAGGGGATTGTAGGTCTGTTTTAATATAAGCATCTATTTCCCCCCATTTCCACCCCCTCTCCCAGGGTATAAAAACGGCAGTTTAAAAAACTCACTCCCACAGAACACACTTGCTTTTGGAATACAGAAATTTGCTAAACTACATTATCATTTAATATGCTAAACTTCCTCTCCAACACCTATGTATTAATTCTTTCACCAGTTATTTATATACCTCAAACTAACCCTGGCCCAACACGTAATTAGCATCTCAGAATTGCATACCTCCCTCTTCTTCAGGCGGTGCTTTTACGATGTTCACTGCAGGCTACGGAACTGAAAGAAGCATTTTATTTCTGAGAAGAAAGCCATTCCCAGCACTCTTTCTGAGCACCTGGCATCGTATTAGCCCACCAGAAGTCAACAGCTGGTGGACATGCAGGTGGCTCTTCTTCGCCTCAAGGCAAAGATCACTCACTGTTATTGCTTGCTCTTTGTCATCTGTGTTTGTGTCTCTGCACAATGACAAATAACTATTTGTAAAGCTTTGCCTACCACTGTATCTCAGACACTTAAAATGACTATATGGATGCAATTCATTTTAATGATTGGTTCTGTTCTCTCATACTTGCAACACATTATTCAGTAAATTAACTTTTGCCTCTCTTCCCTTTTAAAAGAATGCCCTGAACAGCCTTTCACAACACAGAATACGTAATTGATTATTTTTCTTTGGCTGCTATATTTCCATGAGGTGCTGTTTTGCTCTTGTGTACAACCTATTAATTACAATATTAACAAATAGTGCCAGGAGTGCAAAATATTCAAATATGTAGAAGAAATAGGGATCTATGTGTCCATAATGAGGTATATGGGTGAGGTTCTGTTTTTAATGCAACGGAGAATCAAAAATGCTATAAGAAATGTGACCTGAAATAAAAAGACACGGAGAATTTAGAGCCAAAGTCTAGCAAAAAAAACCCAGAACGGCACTCATTACACCAACCAGTCCAAGTCAGGACACTGTTCCACATTGAAGAAAGGAATAAGAAACAGAAACACTTTCACAGATTCCAACACTGCTGTAGCTCACGCACTGTAGAAAAAGCTAATACGGGTTTTTCATAAAGGCGATATATAAGTTGCGGCAGAAAGATGAACTGTCATCAAAACAACTATGATAAAGATAAAAGATAAACACTTGCAATTGGAAATGTGTTTCTAGGAACTGTTTATAATCTCCATCACCTAAAATAAAGTCAGTGGAAGGTAAATGACTAAAACAGAGGACTCCTGGGGATGTCTAAGTGGAAAAAAAAAAAAATACAGTTTAGAGTAATAACCAGGGAAGACAAAATACCAACCACAGAGTTTAATCTGTCAGGCCCTTGGTTTCACTGGGAGGATGCATATGCTGAACAGGGAGAGCACAGAGACATTCTCAGACTACAGGGCAGAAATGAAAGTGAGCTGACAAGATGTTTCCGATCAAAACTGAAAGACTGTTGAACAACATCAGGATGAAGGCTTCTCCAATGTTTATAGAAAAGATAGATGTTTGATCTGTAAGCCGCATCGATATTTTTAACAGGAATAGTTAGCAAGTTAGCATCCCACTTAGACGTCTTTCTTCTCTATGGAGATCCACTATGGCTTTCTCCATTGATACAGTCTTGAACCACGCAGCTGTGTAAGCTACAAAATCCATCCAAGGGGAACACTAAGCACAACCTTTTAATTTCTTTGATTGTAATTTGATACTTTAGACACGAACATAACTTCTATCACCCTTTTCTTTCAGTTTCTCTCTCTCAAAAATAATTTAGCACTTTTTTCCCCCACACAGTTTTACATTATTTGAGAAAGAGTATATGTAAATATATGGGAAATGAAAAAAGCAGGCTGATGGGAATAATTTGGTAAAACTGTATATGAATAAAAGATGTGAAAATACAGTGTTATAAATGTCTTGATCCATTAAGTTTTAGTACCAAGTATATTTTCAGCCATACAGGACTGATCTCCACACCTTCCTTTCTCTACAGGAGTCACAGTTCAAATTTGGAACATCATATATGCTTCATAATTGAAAGAAAATACTATCAACTCTCAAAAATTGCCCACAATTTAGTAAGTCAAAAGAATTTAATTCCTCTGGCATCAAAATATGTAGTTCATATATGAGCAATGGAAACTATTAATATGTACATTTCCAGAGTTATTGGAGCCTCTGTACATCATTGAATAAACATGCTATAATTATAAACTTTTCTTTCTTTATCTAGTCATGTAATTACTATTGGCTAGATACACTACATCCATAATTAGGATTATGTGACTTGGTACCTTACAACATACATATAGACATTGTTTCAGAAATAATTTACTGTATAATCATGCAAACAGTGAATTATTTCAATTTAAAACTCATAATTTAAACTCATTGTGGTGTACAATTTAATGACTAGGATAGTCTGAGAGACGAGGAAAATAGAAAATTCAAATGTGGAAAAAAAAATTCAAAGATATTAGTTCATAGATATTCTTCCTGAGGTACTGGATTCAGCCAGAAAAAACAGTAACATTCAACATTTGCCAACCCTGAAGTTAAATTTTATCTGTCACTCAACGATGGGGTTCTATATCTGCTTTCTCTCTCTTTAAAACAGAGTAAATACGCGAACTTTAACTTTTCTGAAAACTACTTGATTCCGTTTGCAAAACTGAACTCAGGAACGGTTCAGATTTTGGCTTCCTTTAATCAGCCATTATTGAACCTTGAAGTAGTTCAGCTTCAAGTTGAGACGCTCTCTCCCTTTGATTCAGGACCTACCATACAACGGAAACCAAATGCCTTTCTTAAGCGATACTCAAAAATACAAAGATAGCTAAGTCTTCACAGCGGGTGACAGCTTTTTGTTCACAGGAATGACATTTTCAAACACTTAAAAAAATAAAAGTATGCATTTATAAAAGATCAGCAAGACTTTAGTAATATAGGTAAATCTACAATCAAATGGACATATCGCCGAAAAGCAGGGCCAAAGATGAACAGTGAAAAGCATTTTATTCACTCTTAGCCATTTTCCAATCTTTTTGGCACACAGCTAGCATGTCCAGCGTTTACTCAGGAGCACTTTACCTTTTGTAACAATGACGATAGCCTGTGAGATGGCTGATGAATGCTTCCAGAATGAGGAAAGAGCATGGCTACATGGTATATAACCATTTCTACATGCACTGGCAAGAGCTATCCTGATTATTAGAGGACAGGTAACAACAGATAAATAGGAGTAAGACATTACATTGGTCTACGTCAGAGAAAAACGTGAGAGTTTAGAGATTGTTCTCAAGTTACATAAGAACAAGAGGTTTCTCCCTACACATTTTACTAACCAGAGAGAAAGTAAGCTGCAACATCGAAAAGTGTGTTTATATCCGTCTGGGGGGCTGGGAGAGGGGAGCTTGTTTTTATTGTAGAGGCAAGAGCATACAAAATTATTGCATTTGCTGCTGCCAAGTTCTACTTTTTTTGTGCTAAAAGCAAGGTCTGTGCATTTATTGTGTTATATGGAATTATCAACCATGTACAAACTCATTTTATAAATTTTAAAACATTAACATCTTCTGAATATCTTTCTTGGACAAAGGGCCCAGGTACAAAGACTGGGTCCTAACTGGAATCCAAATCCAGTTTTACCAATTCAGGTCCTTCTTCACAACAAAGAACCATCACAGCTTATATAAAATTTTCACACAGAACTAGGGATTGGGAAATGCAGAAGGAGGAATTTAGATGACATGGCAATCAAAACATCCAACCTATTCCCCAAAATATCTGCATATCATGCTCCCAAGCCCTGCTACTTTGATTTCAGAAAGCTAAAAAATAATTGCCTACGTGTACTTTTGTGCTCTTTAAAATTACTTGATCTGCTAAGAAAATAAGATACTGCCTGTCTCTACTTGGGAATTTCTCACTAGAGATTGTTGTATTGAATACTTAGAGGATTTTCTAAAAGTTCATCACCAGAGTATTTCTATTAATGATACAGGCAGCAAAAGAAGTCTAGTTTTCTAATCAATTATGTTGTACACTACTGCCTAAGCTAATTATTTTAAAGAGTGCATAGTTATGCTCCAAGCAAGAAACTTCAATGAAATAAAAGTTATAATCAACTGGCAACCACAGCGTTATAAAACATTCCCAACAATAAGGAATATGGACAAAAGGCTCTTTTTTTGTTTTCCAATTTACCGCCTTCAACCTCCATGAAAGACCTACAAGCCTCTCGCTGCCTTTCTAAGATTAATGTTACTTTAGGGAAGATCAATGATTCCTTAGCCACCAGCTAAGGGAAAAAATCTTTCATTTTTATATCCCACTTGCCAGTTTGTCACAGGTAAGAGTGAGTATGCATTTGGGTCTGATAGGCTCATAAATAAAGCAAATAGTGACTAGAGCAATACACTGGGAACTGCTAAAAATGTTTTATTTTTATGCCTGCTTCTTCCCTCATTCCAATCTCCAAAATACCTCCATAGAATCTATAAATTTCAAACAGAAGATGTGCAAGACCTCCTGTAAGATGATCTCTTTCAGTTGTCATCCCTCAACACAGATTAACTTGGTACACAGCTTCCCAAAACTTTTTGGTGGATTTTAGCAGAGCTGGTTATTATTTTCTATCATTTGCCTTTGAAGAGGGTAATACGCTGAGTTTGTCTGGCTGTTCCTCACATAAGGAACAAGCAACTTCTTAATTCATTACAGAGTGGTAATATGGGCAACCTATAGATTTACTTTTAATTAATATTTCACAATAATTACACCAAAAGTGTTTTGTGGTTTTTAAATATTTAAAGTCTGATGTTGTCTGATGACAGACAACAATTTCTAACAGTCACCAAGAAGAAATGTAAAAAAGTCACTTATTCATAAAAGCGATCATCAAGGAAAAGACAAGAAGAAACACACAAGAAAAGAAAGAAAGAGAAATGTTTAAAAAGAAAGATATGTGGATGATGTCTAGTGAGAGAGAGCTCATTGATGACAGTGTTGAACAGGACAGTTTTTCAGTCAACCAAGATGGAGGTTAGGGAGCAGACAGCTATTTGAAGGGAGGGAGTAAGAGAACAAAGGTGAGACAGGTCCTGATACCATTTGTATGGTTAATTTCTCCCTTAAAAATGCACGTGTGCTTTCCACGCTACATTTTAGTATCCAGCAAAAAAAGGCTTTGATGATAAATAACGTTTTCAAATAAATGAAGCTTTTGCAGTAAGACTTTTTCCCCAAAAAGTACAGGAAAAAAGCACAAATTTTCTCTTCCTTTGAAAAAACAAATAAAGCTAGATCTCATTTCCAGAGAAGCTGCTAGAAATATCAATTGCAGGGTTTCCTACATTAGCAAATCTGTATTTTTACATTTCTAAATTTTCTGTATCTACCTTACACAATTGTCATCCTGCAGAACTTTTTGCTAAGATTTGTTTATTTCACAACTTCTATATATCACAGGATATAACTTGCTAAAATGTTGCAGTGCCATGTATCTGTATAGTTTTTATTTCAATTTGAAAAACAAACAAACAAAAAAACCAAACCAAAAAAACAAACATATGAGTTCTTTTAATACAACACAAAGAGCCAATACAGAAGATTCAATTAGATTATTCATAACAGTCAAATATCAAACAGTCAGGAAAATTCATTAGGGCACTGCATTGTTTTTGCACTTTAATTCTGAGTAGTTGATCTCTAAGTTCCTTAAAGAGCGCTGATTAATAAAAGTTCTGACTATGTATTCTTGAAATCTACAGCAATCATTACAAAGACTTGAGAAAAGACTAGAAAATAGAGGCAATTTCCTTCTAGTTGCTATTCTAATTCACTTTCGACTGCATAAAAACATTAGAAAGCCACTAGAAATCAATGTCTAAACCACACACTTCTCAAAAGATTCCACAGTTTGAGCTCAGTCCAAATAAAACATATTAGCCAACAAAAAAAGACTGGAAAAGTATGGATTCTGTTTCCCATGTACCATTGTACAGGCAATGTCTTTACATATGATTTTTATAGTTTCTTTGCTTTGCTTCCACATCTTATTGCAAGTTATCAAATGTGCATTGTTACATACTAGATGAAGAAAGGGGATACTAGATCTTGAGCAAATATAATCCTTCTGAAAAATTATATGTGTTGAAACCAATTAAGTACTGAGTTCAAGGATTTCAAACAATAAAATTACTCTCCTTTCCAAACGCTCATCTCTTACTAGTTTGGTTAGTACTGCCTTAACTGTCAAGCTGCTATACTCCTTCAACTTTTCCTCAAGAGTAGAAGAAAAATGACAGAAGTAAGCTCTAAAACTTTCCAGACACTTCAGGCCTCCTGAATACATTGCATAGTAAGCAAGAAGCTGTTTCTTCTCTTTTAGTACATAATTTCCTATATACTAAAGTGAAAACATGTCACATGAAAATAATGTTTCAGGAAGGAGAATAGAAGGGTTTCGTATTTTCAAAAAAATGCTTCTGAAATCTCATTGAAAAGTCAGCACCTACCCAATGGACAGGGATTTATTCTCCTTGAGCAAGTCCACTTAGCCTTCTAGCCTTTTCAGACATATACAGAGGAAAACATGCCCCACCTCCTTTCCCCTCAAAAAAGTACATTGTAGCATCATTATTTCTTTTGTATCTTATAATAAAATAATTGAGGGGTTTTGATATATGTGTATTTCATATATTCCCCCATATGATTTAATTTTTTTTTTTTCAATTTTTTTTTTTTCCCTTTAAGGAAAGCTTAAGGGAATTAGTTGTAAAATAGACACCTGCAAACACATAAGAAAATATCAAAGGAGACTTCATGAGATCTTGAGAGGAATGCTTATAAAACCAAATGGACACGAAAGAGATCCAGGAAAGAGTCCTCTCAGATGCAGATGAACTATTGATAAAAACAAATATTTGAGAAACAAAGGCATTAGTTTACAAGTGATTCTGAACAAATGCCAATAAATCAATGAGAGTGAAAGCAGACACCAACTTGAATAGGGATTTTCAAATTTGAAAATTGACTACTTAGTTAAAACAACTAGGACAGTATTTTGTGCGTTTAAAGGTCAGTGGTTTTGATATACTAATAAGTAAGCTAACTTCTGTCAGTGTCATCCATGACA
This sequence comes from Calonectris borealis, assembly GCF_964195595.1. Taxonomy (NCBI): domain Eukaryota; kingdom Metazoa; phylum Chordata; class Aves; order Procellariiformes; family Procellariidae; genus Calonectris; species Calonectris borealis. The sequence goes on from NC_134325.1 coordinate 11,946,430, forward strand.
TTTGCATGGCAGTAAGCAAACATCAGATGTTTTCAAATATGTGCATTCAAGTTAGAAGGTGTCCCAGCTAAATCCTAAAGTCTTTCCCAAAAACTAAATCCTAAAAGCCAGAAAAGCTGAGCAGATTCTTATAGACATTCTAGAACCATTTCTGAAAGTAAAATGGCAGAAGGTGGCAGTTATCTGGAATGGCCAAAGAGGAGGATTAGGAATGAATTATGAAGCCTGAAGAGCTAATATGGTCTGAGGTTGTTTCTCATTTCTGTTAATTCCACTGAACTCAAAGACAGAAGGAAACAGTGGTTGACCTGAAAACAAAGGTCACGGTCACTAACACTTTAGTTATATTGGCTTTTTTGCTCACATATTAAACTGTTAATTTTCAAAGATTCAACAGTTTCAGATATAAAATAAAATAGAAACTGAATGGAAACCTAGCTAATTTATTATATATTTTTATAATAGCGTTTAATCTGAAACAGCCATAAATATAACGAAGGCTTAAGAAGCAGTACTGCAAATATCAAAGACTCATTGCCATGTAGCTCATTAACCAGAGAAAACAACATTTGTAAGCATACATGTGGGCAGAACTTCATGACTGACGACATCTGGGATTAGTTGCAACTAGACTGATTCCATTACTTTTGAAATTACTTTGTGCTTTAATGTATTAAGAATTTCCTTTTTTCTATTGATTGTTATAAATACTATGCTTCCATTAATGAAATAAGAAAAACTAAAACAAAGGAATAGACCCATCAGAATTATTTGTTTACCACTGAACTGTTTAATTTTATCTTGTTACTCTTCCATTTTCCTTGCATCATGCATTATTGTTATAGGCTGAACTACAAATACTGTGGAAGTAGAAAACCTGTTTTTAAAACGTTACTATGTATGTGTAATACCTCTTTACTGCAATAAATTTATAGAAACTTATAGGAAGATGGTTTAGAAAGAGGCTATAGACATTTTTACTTGCAAGCAGAGAAATAACAATTTGTTTGTTAATAACAAACAATATGTTTGTTTTAGCAATAAGGAAGGCAGACAGGAGTTGTTTGTTTAGAATGAAGTGTTACACTGTTATTCAATGCTGAGAACCAGGCTTAAATATGTTTAATGCTGATGGCTGGACTTAAATGACTAGGATAAATCATTCCTAAACTGAACATTAAATCTCAAAATCATAGAATTTTGAGAAGGAATTGTAGGAAATACTTTCTTCACTGGTGTCAATAGATTTTCTTACAATTTTCAGGTAAGAAAGAATTTCACGCCTTGAATGTGTTAATGGATAGTTGCACTCATAGTATATGCTTTGAATTATCAGTGTTTGGGTGGTACACTATAGGATGCTAAGGAACACTTCATAGGCATAACATAGGTTGTTTATCTGTTTAAAAAAATACTAACTGGTTATGATTATTTCAAAATTTTACTTCATTCCATAAGCAATACACTTCACAGAATTTATATTTCAAGAACAGAAACAACACATTTGATGGGAAATCTGCGTAAGCAATGAGTACTCTATCAAGACCTCCAGAATTGTGGAATAACCATCACCAAACAGATTTAGGCACCCATGAAAATGTCATCTTTCCATGGGTCTCTACTGAATGCACAGATTCAATAACGTAAAGTACTCTTCCCACGAGGCTTTCTGTATGACTTTTGATTAAGAATGTAAGCTTTGTGCTTTATTTCGTATCAGAAAGAGAGATGTAATATTTTTCTCTCTTTTTGCCAATCTTATCTATGCAGATGTGATGGGAGACCATGTCTCCATATGTGCAGGTATTGAACCTAAGAAAGTGAGTCTGTAATATCAACTGAAGGTTTAAACTCAAACAAACCAAGATAAATAATTATAACCATCAAGAAAGCCCAAATTCACATCATATATATATTTCAAATCACTTTTAAAAACAAAGACTCATGCTACACTATCACTTTTTCCATAAGGCTCTGTTAATGATTACAGTGTAATCATTATTTTTGTAATAAAATGTTTAAGGCAAAATCATTTTCACAAAATAGTCCAGTGTTTTTAAACTGAAAATGGGAATTTGGAGCCACCTCATTGTAAAACATATTTCTATAGAATAACTGCAATGTAATTTGTCATTGGCTGCTCGATGATAAGCATGGATACCTGAGGATTGTAACATAAGCGATAACTGTGAACCATAAATTTAAAATGGGATAAATAAATGCAATATGGTCTAATACTCCTTAAAATTGAAAGTAAATTCCCCCTCTGGCTTCAGTGGGCTTTGGGTAATGCTTGGGTGTGAGGCACTCATTATTCTTTAGAGTATGCTTATAATAAATTTCCCCGAGGGGAAGAATCAGGGATAAAGAATTTTAAGAATTAAATAATATAAACCCACATCAGAATTTAGAAGAAACGAACAATTTACTGAAAGTATCAAGACAATGAAGTGGAGGACATTCTCAGGAACCTGATGTCTCAGCATCATCTCAAAGTGAAAAATCAGTGCTGGAATCTGTGGTTTCCTAGGTTGTTTTATGGAATTTTACATGGTGTTGCCCCTCAAGATTTCTTTTAATCACTCATGTATTTTATACCATGTACAGAAAAATGCATATAAAATCCACTATTATTCTAACCAAGTATTAATCATTGACAGATTGTACTGTACTGTAAATGACCTATTGCCTGCACAGCACAGCTACTGAAAAGGGAAAAAGGTCATTAAAGGACAGATTAGCTTCCAGAAAGTGAGAAAACATAAGAAGATGCAACATACCCAATGCCTGTCTAGAGCTATACCGTAACTGGCAAGTAGTAAAATAAAACTGGAGTGGAACTGTAAAGCAAAATAATTAGTGTTGAAGACCTGATGTCCACTTTATACATGTTTTGAGACTTCTATTTTGGACAAGCTGGGGTCTGGTCCTGGGGGCTGAACATCCCAGGAGTTTTGGGTGTTGGTTTGAGTTTGGTTGGAGTGCATTAGGCTTCTCCTAGAATGTATTTTCCAGTCAATTTCACCCAAAAGTAATCCAGGTCAAGCGCTCTGAGACTGCTTTGTATTGTGAACCAAAGCTCAGTAGAGTGGGGACAACTAGGAAATTCAAAAGCATGCTTCCTGATCAAAAATCAGTACAGGAATAAAACTCAAAGAAAGCAAAAAGAAAAAACAGATCTTTAATCATTGCACCACGAGATTCCAAAAGAAAATATGGAAGTACTAAGTATGACTTAGTACAAAAGAAAATAATTTGTCATTTAGTCAAAGGAATTGATTGACAGAGATAGAAGAGATTAGAACTATAATGACCATATCATTTACTAAGGATCTCATCCAGCCATTATAGCCAACTCCTCCACTCAGGAAGTAAGAATCAGAAAACCTGCACGTGCCGACAGAAGAATTTGCTCTATGCATGTACTGAAGTCCCTCTCTACTGAAATCAGAGGGAAGAAATGGATATGTTAGCTGCCGTGAGACATAATGGATATGCCTTGGGTTAAATATGACCTCACGCATAATGCTGGTCTTGGAAGGTATCAATACACAACCTTGCATACGTAACAAGTTGAAGCTTCAATAAAGAAGCAAAAGAACAGCTCCCTTTGCCATAGCCCATTTTTGTCTCATTTAAGACTTCTCTCCTTTTCACCCCAAGCCAGGGGAAAACTAAGAAACCTAGATAGGCAGGTATATAGAATAGTAATGGGAAATAAAACTAAGAGCCTTGTACTGCCTTTCGACTGCAACAGTGCAGGATGCATATTTGCATGTGCATACATAGGCAAAGGAATAAGCAAACAGATAGCCAAAAATCAAGATAAAATAATCAATCGTGAACAATAAACAGGGAAGCACTATAGTACCAGAACAGGTGGACAGAGAAATTAAGTGTAGTTTATTCTTTGTAATAGACTAGCATTATCTTTGCTAGATTCCATTTTGAACAACGCTTATTAATAATGCATTTAATTTAACAATATCTTTTAGTAAGAAAAGAAAGGTTAAGGATTAACAGATTTAGTGCTCCTAAAATGTGTGTATAAGGAAAATGCTGAAATACTGTGTATAGCAAACTGCTGCAGCTATTAATATAATCTCAGAAGGGTTACAGATTCTGTCTTTTAAGCAAAAATATCAGTGACATTTGGAACTGTTTGTTTAAAACTGCAGACTGACAGAATGGGGACATAAAAACATACGGCTAAAGAGAATAGATGCAATGACGGTATACACATTTACTTGCTATACTGATATTTAAAAATATATCCCTTGACACACATTTTTCTCTATTTTTGCAAACTAGTTTTCTGTAAAGTGCTTGCTGTAATTCAAAAGAATGATAACTGGACTTACTTTTAACATAAAAAATAAACCCTTTAATGTTTCCTCATAGTGTGATGTTTTCTTCTTGTAAATTGTAAAGCTATCTGTCAGTTGTCAAAAGTACTTTAAAATCTTTAAAAATTACAAGTACTTAAGATCATGAACTTAAGGTAGTTTAAGAGACTTTTACATTCCCAAATTTAATCCAGTATGCACAACACTGAGAACATCCTACTAATAAACCAGTAGAAAAAAGATGATCAAAATAAATAATTGTTTGTTATTGTGCAGTGAAATCGCTTAATACCTGCTATTTACTAAGGTTAGCACTGTTCATACTACATAAATAGCTCCTGAAATATGAAGCGTATGGTGCCACAGAGATGGATTGTATCATCACACCATTCCCCTTTCTCCCTAAAACAATGAGTAGCTCAGGGAGATGTGAGGTTGGTGTAACCAGTGAATTAGACCATCTCAAGCTATGGGCATTCACAAAGCAGCAGAAATGGATAAGTTAACTCTCTCATAAATGCAATTATTTGACATTGCTGTGGTTTAACCCAGCAGGCAGCCTAAACATCACACAGCTGTTTGCTCACTCTCCTCAGTGGGATGGGGGAGAAAATTGGAAGAAAGGTAAAACTCATGGGTTGAGATAAAGGCAATTTAATAGGACAGAAAAGGAAGGGAAAATAATAATACTACTAAAAGAATATACAAAACAAGTGATGCACAATGCAATTGCTCACCACCCACTGACCGATGCCCAGCCTATTCGTGAGCAGCGGCTGCGCCCCACCCCGGGCAACTCCCCCCAGTTTTTTTGTTCAGCATGACCGTCATATGGTATGGAATAACCCTTTGGCCAGTTTGGGTCAGCTGTCCTGGCTGTGTGCCCTCCCAGCTTCTTATGCATCTCCAGCCTACTTGCTGGCAGGGCAGTATGAGAAGCTGAAAAGTCCTTGACTTACTGTAAGCGCGGCTCAGCAATAACTAAAACATCAGTGTGTTATCAACACTATTCTCATATTAAATCCAAAACACAGCACTATACCTGCTACTGGGAAGAAGATTAACTCTATCCCAGCTGAAACCATCTCTTATTCTATACCATCTACGTCATGCCCAGGTCCCACACTTTCCAATACATCGCAATTAATCACCACCACCTTTCCTGTCTTGATATATACACACAGATATCATTCCCTTAGTCTATGGGCCATCCCTATAAAATGTCCATTGAGTTCATTTAGTCCATGACTTTGGGCTCCATCTGTCACATAACTCCTTCAGGGCAGAAGAGATGGGGTGTGGTGTATTGATACATGCTGAAGCCAGGCTGGTTCTATCACCCCTGAGTTTGTCTGATTCTATCATTGCTGCACTTTGCTCGGCTTCACCAAAATTCTACATTAATTTGGGTGATTCTTACTGTAACACTATTGATATGGCATACAGCAACTATAGTAGTGATGATATACAGTATTATATAGCAATTAACATCATACAATTCAAATCATTGGCTATTGTCACCCAAAATCAAATCTCCTTGAGGTACACATCGGAATCCCCATCCTTTCACATTAGCCACTAAGTGCACCCAGGTCCTTGAGCAAAAGCAACCCCACGGATGGATTTACCTTTGCCCGAGGCAGGAATAACCCAGGCTGTCTTCCACACATACTTTTTATGTACACTACAGGGACTTTATCCCCTTCTACAGTATGTAAAAGTTTTGTTTGGGCAGGGCCAGCTCGATTGGCAGATCCTCTAGTGTTGACTAACCAGGTAGCTTTTGCTAAATGCATATTCTTGGAGCTATATATGTATGTTTAAATGTCCCAGCATCCATTGCTCTCAGTGTAGTGTTTAACAGTCTGTTGTATCATTCAATTTTCCCAAAGGCTGGTGCATGATAGGGGATGTGATATACCCACTCAATGCCGTGATCTTTGGCCCAGATGTCTATGAGGTTGTTTCAGAAATGAGTCCCATTGTCGGACTCAATTCTTTCTGGGATGCCATGTTGCCATAAGACCTGTTTTCCTGGGCCAGGAATAGTATTTCGGGTGGTGGCATGGGGCACAGGGTATGTTCCAGCCATCTGGTGGTTGCTTCCAACATTGTAAGCACATGGCGCTTGCCTTGGCAGATTTGTGGGAGTGTGATATAATGTCTGCCAGGCCTCCCCATATTTATATTTCAGCCAGTGTCCTCCATACCAGGGAGGTTTTAATTGCTTGGCTTGCTTGACCGCAGCACATGCTTCACATTCATGGATAACCTGTGCTTGCCTCTGCTGAAACAAAGATAATCCTTCCACTCAGGAACAATAAACATTAGCATGTTGTAATTTCTATTTAACCACTAGGAAGAAAAACTTATGAAACTTTTAAGTCTTAAAAACAAGATTGAACAAAGGGCCTTCTTACTGTCACTTAATCAAACATAAACCTGCAGCTTGAAGCCATCTTTTCTCCTGATGATCTTCTGCCTTACGATTGCAGTGGATGGTCACATACTGCACTCTCCCTTCACAGTACTGCATTGTTTCATGGCATCACCACTACAACAGATAGGCCCTTTAACCATTTAGGAAAAGTTTAAGACTTATTTTGCATTCACTTTTAGCATTCTTATTTTCTCTTTTGGGAGAGTTTGCTTTTTTCCTCTAAGAGTAATACCTCATAGCTAAGCTCAGAAAACCCTTTACCACAGGCTATTTCTCTAAAAGTTATCAGGGAAACTGGAAGAATGAGAGGAGTTTGAGGTAAAGAGAATGCAGCTAAGTACTATCACGCCATCTTACTCAAAGTAAACACAAGTAAAAGCAGAAAAGGAGAAGGAGAAAATGCCAGTTGCAATTGTGTTAAAGACCTAAGGAAGAAGGGAGTTACAAGAAAGTGGTATAGAACTAGTTAAAATAAATTCAAAAACTCTTGATTAAAAAATTGAAGGGACAAGCACAGACTCCAAGCCATAAGACCAGTAAAAAGAGTCAAAGAATCATCACTATTTCTTTCCTTTGGAGACTTCCATCATGGTTTCAAGACATCCGTATTCATAACAAAAATATAAGAACAGTTCCAGCTGTCAGGTACCCTCTTTAATAAAGAGCCTAGATTAAGGGGAAACTGGAATGTAACAGAAATACACTTCAAAAAGCAATTGATATCACCTAGGCATATCTCACTCCATTTTTTGGCTGCTGCAGATACCTGACAGTAAATGCATCTTGATCCCTGCTATTCAGTGTGTTGTACAAAGTAAAATCTCCCAGATTAATTGGCTTAAATTACTTGTTTACTGAAATCTGCGTCTGTAAAATGGGATATCTGGATGAAATGTAATGGACTGTAATATGTAAAAAGTCACATTGGATAAACCTAATGGTTCTTTCTGCTTTTGAACTATAAAAAGAGGAATAGTCCAATCATCACTGTTTAGAGGGCTTATTTCACAATCCTTTGGCAGCACAGACATATTTCAGGCTACTAGCAAAGTGTATACCTGTATAACTATAGGTATTAAAGGTTAAACATAAGCTAACAATAAACTACAAGTTTAGAACTACAAATGAATCCTATACCCTTTCATACAGGCAGCATAAATACTAGCGGCACTGTCACAATCTGAAACTAGGAAAACTTGTGTTTTGCTCATCGACCACTCTCTCTTCTTTTCCCTTTCTCACAGTCTAATCAGCACTTACATAAAACCTCTCCTTGGCGCCTTTTTTTGTTTTAGTATTCTCATCAATTTTCTTTCAGATTTCTTTTGACTATCTGTCCTTAGCAGCCACTGGGGTATACATCGAACAGAATGTCATTTTTACCTTCCTCCTTACATCATCCCACCTGAAGAATTTGTCTCAGACACAGAATTTGTTTCTGCACATTCATAAAAGTGAGACAGATATGGTAAGGATCTGCAATGATGTAAATAAGGTGTTCAGCCTATGCCTCAATAATTTATTTAAAACAACAGCAAAATTAATTTTATCTCAGTGACTTTGAAATCAAAGCATTTAACTGGATATATACATATGCTATGAATATACATATTCTTTAAACATCTACTTTAGTTTTCTTATATTCAGTCATCATGTCTGAAACAAGGAAGTATGTAATTATGAAAAGTTAGCATTTGGATTTACAGTACAACCAGTGAGGACAATTAATTGAAAGAAAAGTACCAGGCACTAATTAAGAACTACTTTTTTGAAGTGACTGACAGTACAAATTTCCTGAATTTCTGTGAGACTGTTCAAAAATTCATCAAAGCACTTCCACATAAAGTCGGGCTTCGAAATATATAATCAAACTCAGCATTAGTATAAATCTCCCTGCCCATTTTCAGCCTGATTGCCTAAGGAAGCAAAGATAATGTAACCACCCCATATGCCAGCCTCCCTCTTCCAGCCCCTACACTTTCAAAGCTGTTGACCAATTTCCTTCAAAAACAGAAAAGCGTTAATAAAAAAATAACAGTCTTTCCTGTTTTCCAAGTAGAGAAAAGAGATAAATTAGTGGCTCTTCTGAGAGAAACCTGGACTTTGTCTCCCCAGCTACTGATTAAACAGAGTATATAATCAGCTTCCACAAAGCTGCAGCACACACTGCCACGTGTGTGCATTTCTTAGAAGGATCAGAGGTATCCAGTTCTCTAGTTTAGAAAGACACGCTTATTAGATCAGCATCACTTAGCTCAACAGCTCAGGCAAAATCTTGTCTACTTATAAACACTACAGAGACCACTTTCAGTAAAACGCCCAGAACATCTTAGAGCTTCAGCAGTTGTTGAGAAACCCCGTCTTGAGTCAGGGTTTGAACTTTATAAAAGCTGTAGACTAAATTACATCCTGAAATGCAAGTATTTTTTATCTCTAGTTGTCTGTACCTGAAGTTTGTGGAGTGAGTTCCTCTTTGGCTCTGCTATCTTCATAGTTGCTTTGTTAGATATTTAAGTGAAACCATAAATATGCACAGAAAAAAGAAGTAACTCACTTTATGCATGACACTTCGGCAAAGATGGCCAACAAAACAAATTTTAGAACGGTCTCTTCTCTACATAGCCCTACGTGAAAAAAGTACTGAAAAGAAAAAAAAAAACTAAATGCTGCAGGACAAAAAAAAACAACCCTGTTTCCACATGTCAGTATAGTATAAAAAAATCTTCATCTTTTAGATGAAACTCCTGCAATCCATGCAATTCAGATACCACACATTAGATTTTCAGTGCATGAGTACCTTGAAGGCAAGTGCAGCTGCCTTAGATGTTTGATAAATAAGTTATTTTAGCAGGACAGGGGGAAAGGTATATTTTAAAATGTAAGTGACAATTGTTTTACTCTAGAGGGGTTCTCAAGATTTGGGCATCATCTTTCTAATTTTTGCAGAGAAGAAAGAGGACCAAATAATCTTTCAAAACCCTTTCTCTATTCCACTCTTCCCATAAGTCTACTGAAAACTCAACAACAGTAATAACCTGTGGCTCAAACTGAAAACCACCACAAAGAGGACTCTCCACTGTAACGGAGTGGAAGAACTGAAGATACTCTTACATTGTCCAACATTTAACACAGTTGTAATACTTAATAAAACATTAATAGCTTGATGCAGTTAATTACATCCATATTTTCAGAATTAAATTCTTGACTGAGTTCAGAGGCACTTGGGTTCCACCTTAAATATTCACTCACTGTTACTTTAAAAAACAATTACCTAACCTGTAAAAACTTACAAATTAGCTTTTGGTAGAAAATTGCATTAGTTGGATTTTTATAATATTCCTGTGCCATAGAAGTTGGAGTTCCACAGAAGCCGCCTGAAACTATTTGCAAGGTGACTCATGTATCTGGTTTGCATTAGAATTGGTATGTATCAGCTGCCTTAGCTGGTACACAGCTGAAGCAATGAAGAAAAAAGGTAAATGAAAGAAAGGTACAGAGGAACTCCTTTGGCTCTGACATTCTTCCTTGAATTCCATGCATTAACGGACCGAATCTTATGAAACAAAAAACACTGGGTTCATAAATCTGTCCACATGTAGCTTCAACTTACTACACAGCTGCGTCCACTAACATTCGATAGACTACAGAGTCTGGGACTTGTGGTCAGAGTGACAATGCTACACGACAAAGCTTTTTTATCCAAACAAACAGAGATTTCCTCAGCACAATGGTAGGCATTGCCAATCAGTTCAGAAAAGTTTCTCCAGACATAGCACTACTGACAAGAACACGGGGAAATTTTTCACTCTCAGGAACTTGCCTGTGACTGGCAGCTGATGAAAGACTTTGTGAGAATTACTGAAGCAACATGCACTGCATGTGGCAATCTGGCCCCTTCATGTTGTACTGAAATAAAACAGGCACTCAGTAGGTATTCACAGAAATTATTGTACTTTTCTTTTTTTTTAAGCTTAGATTCTTTAGCTACAGGATTATGCAACTTCCCTGTCAACAATCTTTGTAAAGTTAAAGAGTAATATACTTCCATGTCCAAGGTCTTGAAGTGACAGTAAAATGATGTACTACTTTTTGTCACCTCCTCCTGAAAAGTATATGCTTTGACTTGGTAGAACAGCTGTAGCAAACTGCCGATTGCTGATGTACAAAATGAGAGCATTTGTTGCATGAACAAAAGGGAAAACAGAGCGCCCTGCAAGTTCACTGCTCTGCTGAGCTATTCACTGGGTACAACACAGAAAAAGTAACATGACTCTTCAGCGGCACTTTAAATTAATAGTTTTCATTTTAAATAATGTCATCTATTTCTGTCAGAGTTAGTCATTTACTGTTTTCACAGCCAGCCTCAGGGTAGCTCCAGTTCTGAAGACCCAGGCAAAACAGGATTCCGTTTCAGTAAGGACTTTATCTTCCACCCTGAAACGGTCCTGCCGCTACAGCCACTGTATATCGTTACTACATGAAACATACATTCTACAGTACTAGATCTTGAATAGAACTTGAATATTGCCTTCTGATACGAACATGGAAAAATGCCTAAAGCTATCTGAATTAAATTTGGCACAAAACATTGCTCTGAAAGTATTATTTAACTAGTTTTAGCCTACAGCAAGGTTTTACAGCCAAGCTATAAACTCCCTAATAATAAGATGCCTAATAAAAGTGCTGACAGACCATTCACAGCTTCAGCAGCGCGCATTAAAATGCACGAGAAAAGAACATCTTCACGATGACGGATTCTCAGTGCCGAGGAACACCTGACATCTTGATAAACATGCACATTTATCGGCATGTGCACTACATACTCCCTTTTCCTCTCTGGACAGCATGTAATTACATTACTTTATGCAAAAATAATGACTTTGGCACTAAATAGTAATGACCTGTTTAGTAACTAACATAAAATCATATCCTACCTCTACAGAAGAACATGCAACTTTAACCAACATTTCCATAAAAATTAACTTCAAAGGAATACTTTTACTGAAGGATTTCATAATGGATTACTTGCCTCAGGGCTTTTTCTTTTCCTGGGTGTCCTAACTCTTCTTTTTTTCATAAGTCTGCATAATTTTGAAAATAGGCCCATGTGCTACAGGATTTCCTTTTAATCATACAGGCCATTCCCCTGAAATAGTGGGAAAGTACATAAGTATTGTTTTCTTGTCTAAAAGTCCTATGTTCAAGCATTTGGGATACACAAAAGAACTTTGGTACTTGGTCCCAGGAATAGCAGAATAGCATCCAAACTTGGATTAGTAGTCTGCAAACACGAAGGCTGGGAGGATTTTAGTTCCTGTGGAGGGGATTCCCAAAAAGCAGCAAACAGAAACCTCATAAGTGTTTATGAGATTTATGAAATTAATATATGAAATTATAAAATCATAGCATAATTTATACGTTTGCTTAACCCAACCTCCTCCTCAGAGCAGGGTTAACTTCAAGGATAAGTCAGCTTGCTTAGGGCCTTGTCCCATTAAATTTTGAGTGTCTCAAGGAAGGAGGCCCTACACCTCCTTTGGACAACTCTGTGGGAGATCCAGACCCACATTTTCCCCCTCAAACCACAGAGGTGCTCCGAATCCTGTTGAAAATAGCTCTGACATACATGTAATCACTAAACATTTACTGGGCTCTAGTGTAGGGGCTAAACAGGACTAAGCAAACCACTCACATGAGAGAGCACAGGCCCAGCTACCCTCCTTCTTCCAGTGCCTGTGAGCAGCTTGTATTACACCACAATTTAATAAAATACAAAAGAGACACTGGAGCAAGAACTGGAATCCCAGCCTAACTCCTGGAATCAATGGCCGAAACACCACCCTCTGGAACCATACCTAATCCCTTCATACTGGTAAGTGTTATTTTATTCAGAGCAGAACATAACACAAAGGAAGTCCACTGACTCCTGAAATTCACTTCCTTCAGTCACAAATCCCTCCCACATAATGATTACCTTAATACAGAAATGGAAGTTTGATACAAAGCCTTGCTGGCAGGACACTGTTCAGAAAAGTTCTTCAATCCAATAACATGAAAGGGAGAAAGAACAAAACAAGAATATTGACTAAAGAGCACAGATAAGAGTTTATAACTCAGGCCTTAACAGACTTAAACAAATTATTTCATTAAAATGTAAAAAAAATTGTTTTTGTTATAAATCTTTCCCAATTTCTAAAAAGCTTTTTTATTTTTTAATTGCCTACGAAGCATCTGTTTTCCAGCATGAAAACCTAATTTGTCATACCAATTATTGATCTCTACAGAGCCTCTAATAGGACTGGCAGCCACAGAACCACACAATTTTCAACATCCATAATGCAGCTGCAGGAAATAATTCTGCTTTTACAAGGCACTCTAGCCTGAAGTAGCAGGTTACTTGAAACATCATTTCTTAATGGAAAATAGGTGTAACATATAAGGATCTACAGTTGTCAACCACTTGCTTTTTTTTTTCTTCCCCTTGAAGAACGAAGTGACATGTACAACAAGTTTTTTTTAACCAAAAAAGTCGTCTTTGCTGCTCAGGGATACCTTCTAGACCCCTGAATCCACTACTGTCCAGTGCCCATGCTACCACCTTTCTGTAGATCAGCAAGCTCTACATATGTTAACTACTCCTCCGTGATAGTGATCCATCTTTTCATAGCCCTCTATTCAGTTAGACCATGTATCAGGTGAGAAAAATTACAGAATAATTACAGAAAATTACAAAATGCTATAAACACATATGTTACAGAAGAGTCAGAGAAATTACACCCCCATACCATGTCACAAAAGAGAGTCCAAGAATGCCAGTGGTCTCAAAACAGATCTTCAGCCACTATTTTGGGTTTGCTTGCCTTACACATTTCTTCTCACAGTCTTATGTTCTTGGATGTTTCTAAGAAGACCTATAGATGTCTTATGTAGCCTTTGCCAGGAAAGTATTTTATGCCCTTTCTCTGCTCTGTGATACAGTTCATGAATTCTCTCACATTTCTGACCATTTCTACAATTCTTCTTTAGAAACCAGAACAATTTTTCCCTATAGAGCACCAGGCACCCCGAGGATTTAGCCCCTTATTACCTTATTAATTACCCTATTACAGGATTCAGTTCCTGTTAGCATATTTTCTGAAAACCTTCCCACTATTTTCTCAGAGCTCCTTTGCCAGGAAAAAAATACAAGACTTCTGCTGGACTGTCTGCTTTTTGCAGCCTGAGGTCTTAACCATAAGAGATTGAACGTTCATCGGACTCAGCTGTGTGCTATCAGGTGTCACTTGTTCGCTGGTCCTAGCAATTCTTTCAGGTTTTACCCTGAACCAGAATCACCGATTCAAAATCAGAAATCTTTCTATCATAGCTTTGAAACACAGCTGAAAAATATTCTGGGCGCACTTGAACACCGCTATATAAATAGGAGTCTTAACGCCCTTTCGGAAAATGGTGGATAAAGGAAAAAAACTCAGGCTGCTTATTTATTCCATAAATAAAATTCATATGGGAGTCTTAAACTCCCACCACACAGGATCATCTCTGTAACTCACATTAATCGAAGTCTAACAATCTACTTATTTAAATATATTCGCAACTGTAGTTCAACCAGCTTTTCTTTCATTATGACTTTTTGAACTTAACACACTTTTTAATGACAGAGATCTACTTCTTTTGTTAAAAAATGAAAACAGTAAGAAAACCAAAACCTGTGGCATACAGTGAACCACAGGAAGCTGGAATTTCCCCCGCTATTTGCAACAGACACACTTTACCATGTGGCACGTTCACAAAGAACGACTGCTCAATTTATCAGACAAATCTCAAATCAGAAAAAAAAAAAAAAAAAAAAAAAACAAAAAAACGCTGCTGCAGTTCGATTTCCAGTTGATGCAGCACTGTTCTATCTGACCCAGTGTTTCAGAGCATCACATAATAAACTAAAGCCATAGCACAAAATCTCTTTATTGGTCTAGTAAAAAGGAGTTGTAAATTAGTATGCCTTAGGGACACATAAAACTATAGCACAGCAAATAAAAGCAGCAAAGAAAGGCAGACGGGTATGACGAGCTGAACAGGTTGGCTTACAATTTTCCAAGACTGGACAGGCCCCCACTTTTACAGAACTTAGGTTAAGGTTAGAGAAGAAAAGACTATAGAAACTTGGAGACACCATGTCAAACTATAAGGATGCATTGTTTAGAATATTAAAAATATTCTGAATATTAAAAATATTTCTGATATTAAAATCAGAAATTACCTATTAGTATTGAAACATATGGGACTTTTGAAAATCTAATTTTTGATAGCTTGAGAACTCCCTCCAGAACACTTGTTTCAGAGGTATCACCATTTGGATTCAGAGCACAGAATACTTTATATTGTGTGGTACTTGTCATATAAGATTACCAAAATTCACCAGTTACCAATTACACAAGAGCATATGGTCCCTAAGAGGTAGGCATTTGTTATAAACTCACTTTGAGACCGAGATGCTTCCTCCACTATTGTTCTGCTGCATGCCAAATATACACTGGCTATTGTTTGATTGCTAGAAAAGGTCTTTTCCACAATAATACTTCGTATTACCAGCTACCATTTAGCTTAACTGTAATGTACCTTGTATCTCTAGTGTCCTGTTTTGGGCTACTGTGGACAGTAAGAGTAAAGCAGCAAGCCTGTGGGTAGGATTACTGTGCCTGTGAGAATGGAATATCAGTTGATTTGCCAACACGCTGTCACATTTAGATTCACACAATTTACCTAAGAATTTCTTATCATTCCTTCCTTGATCGACATCTAATCTCCTGAAGAATCATTGAATAGTAGATTTCTGCTGCACATGCCAGGTTGAAACCACCCCTCTTGAAAGACTATCCTATTATTTTATTTATCAAAAGACAAAACATTAATCCAGTTGAAATAAAAATCTCCTTCCAAATCCTGGGGTTCATATATTGGTACGCAATTTTTAAGATACTGAAGCTTAAAAATACAGGAACATAAGGATATCCCTGTTGGGTCAGAGCAGTGTCCCACCTTGACCAGTATCCTGTCTCCATCAGTGGCACAAGCAGATCCTACCTGGGAGAAATCACACAAGCCCAGTCTTTGTATTCTGCTTAGAATCACTGAATCATTAAGGTTGGAAGAGACCTCTAAGATCATCAAATCCAACCGTCAACCCAACACCACCATGTCCACTAAACCATGTCTCTAAGCACCACATCTATACGTCTTTTAAATACTTCCAGGGATGGCGACTCAACCACTTCCCTGGGCAGCCTGTTCCAAGGTCTGATCACTCTTTCAGTAACGAAATTTCTCCTAATGTCCAATCTAAACCTCCCCTGGCGCAACTTGAGGCCATTTCCTCTCGTCCTATCGCTGGTTACTTGGGAGAAGAGACCAACACCTGCGTTGTCGGAAGCCTATGCCCACCTTTTTACCTTGCTGATCCTCACCTTGCCTGACCTCTCAGCTCGACCTCGGACACTGCAGACCTAGCAGCCCCGTCCTGCTGCCCACTGGCAAAACGTAGCAGAGAGGGCTGGGGCTGTACTGAATTAGCATCTTTGAGTCTCAGGGCAACAGGTAGCACTTTCTAGAGTGCTTTCAGAGAAAAGATATGAGACATTTTTCCATTTTCCCAGTTCTATTAATTTAATTTTTGAATATTTAATTTGCTTTCGTCTTTATAACACATTACTTCAACTTAAAGTTCACTTTAAGTGCCTAAAACCAAATCTGGTGTTTCTGTCAATGGCCCCCAATAAGGCCTCTGTTCCATATAATCTGCAGAAAACATTCTCATCATACACTATAATTTGTGTGTATGAGGAACTTTTATACAAATAGAAGATCTACTGGTGTTACGAAGAAGAGTTTTGTAAGGAGGTTACACAAGCACAGACTTCATTGTTTAATCAGGTGCTTCCTGCTCTCCTTTTTTTTTTTCTTCTTCTATGAAATTTACTTCATTCAATGTCCTAAAGGAATCCAAAAGGGCAGTGGACACTTCTCAGAACTACCTTTAACTGAGAATCATTTCTAAACAAAAGTGAGGTTAACAATAGTTCAAAGCATTTACAAAAATAAAGCCCGACCCCAGAAATGTCAATGCAAGAAAATTGGTGCACAGGAGCTGTAAGGAAATCAGTGCACCTCTAGAATTTGTAGTGTTGGAATTTACAGGATTGCAACTTGCCCGTGTTTTAAATGACAGAACTTTTAGACCTGTTTTAAGTATAGCACTATATTATGCAAAACAGCGTCCCTATACACTTTCTCCATATTTCAAAAGAGCGGTTTTGCCCTTTATTGTCACTACTTCTTTGAAAAAATGAATAAACTTGGAAATTCTTTTCTTGCAGAATTTGAATCTCAGCAGACTATTTTGCTTTTTTTTTTTTTAAATATATAATTTGCTCACTGCTTTAAAGAACAAAAATCGGGATACTAGCTATGCCTCACTTCAAAACAAATAAGTGATCATTTGAACTGTCGAAAAGAAAATGCCAAAATGTTATTTGCTTTCAAGCCTGTAAACTGGATTTTCTTAATAGTACAATTGCATTTTAGTCTAAGTCACAAATTTCTCTGCAGAAAAAAAAAATGTATATAAAAAAGAAATATATCTACAGTTCTGGAGTTTAGATTCTGATGAATACACCATAAGTGATGGTGCTTAGACAGCAGATCAGGGCATCCATCTCTCTGAGAATGTCTCTTCAGACCTCAGAAGCAGTACTAGTGATGTTGTTCACCCTGTAAGCAATGTCTCTATTCTATAAGCAGCAGTCACTGAAAATTAAAGTAAAACTATAATGACATGTGTGAGAAAGTTTTTTGTGATACAAAAAAGTCAACTAGAAATGTGTGGAAGCATGATGTCAGCTGAAGCAACTATTTCCATTTTATTTGCATTTCAGATTATCTGTTAGTATATTCTTGCTCACCAGAAACCCATCACCAATAAAAAGTATTTAGCTATTTATGATTGGAAGGAGATGTTGGAAGGCAAGAACCTTTCTTGCATAAATTTTCTTCTGCTTGCAGAAGCCAGTTTCCTGTAAAACCTTCTTGCCAAAAGATTAAATTGTGTAGTTCTTATTCAAGCAAAAGTCCCAGTGAGAATTCTACTTGATTAAGGACTGATTACAGACTGCAAGTTAACACCCAAAGGCTGAAATTTTCAAAACATGCAGAGAATTTAGCTACTCTTTTTCCATCAATTTTAATCAATGAACTGCTTTGAAAGCCTCAGTCCAATTGTATATTAGATTAAAACAGAAAACTCGGCTACTGAGGCAGTTCATAACTGCACCTACAGATTTAAACAATACCAAATAGATAAGGAACTGGCCTAAAGGGACAGGGTTTTCAGGAGTGTTTACCCATGTTCCTCATTGAATTTCATCACAGAATTTCCATTAATTTTAATGGAGCAGAGTTCAGACAACATTTACTATGCTTTTACAATATTAGCTGATTTATAATGGCTATCCCTTGCATGATACATCTTCTAACTTGTCATTTCAATCTACTCCTTTCCTTGGTTTACAGCATTTTATAGGTTCATAGAGCAATATATATTACACTTTAAAATTACTAATAACAGAGCAGTATGCATCCCTATTCGATTATTGCCTTGATCAGAGCTGGTTTTGGTGCAAAGCCATTGATTGCATACCTATACACAGCCACTACGAGCTGAACTACACTGATAATGTGTAACAATTTGAACACAGTTAAGTTTGGCAAGAGTTTTTTACGCTGCTCTCTACAGTCACCTAGACCTCTGCTGCCCTAGAAGCAGCACAGTACTCCAATTCCTGATTTGAATCTATCTTAATGGATTCTTTCAACCAACTGTGAAATAACACAAGTTAAACCAAGATTTTAATTCCAAGTGTTACCCTGGTAAACAAACAGCACTTTATCGTTTCATTTGGTACCCTAGAGGCAAAATCTCTTCAACCAAATAGCTTTAAAGAAATGTTACTTCCTGGCATTCTAGGTTCACATAGGTTAAATAAAAGCAAATTCTCAGTCAGGGCTATCAATAGCTGAAGAAAACTCCTTAGTAAAATTTGCTCTTCCAGAAAATATTATCATACTTTCCTTCTACAGGAATCTTCTTATTCTAAGATGGGTCAGTAACAGCTTACATGCAAATTTTTAACACTTATGTGGTAAGCAGCAGCAGCAAAGCATATACTCCCACTCAGCGGTTTATGAAAGACAAAGCACTCTTCAACCATCCAAATGTGGAGAACTGCAACTGGCATTACTTACTGCCATCCCAAATGCATATGTATTACTCATCTGGTGTACTTGGGCCTCCTGTGTTGTGTATCATTTGTAGCTAATTTACACACACATATACATACACATCTGGGTCCTGGAGCCAGAGGTGTCGCAGGTATTACTGATAGGCACACATTTGTAAAGCTGTGGGAGGAACACACGTGTTAGTTCCTTCCCGAGTTGTTCTCAGAACAATGGAACTGAGTTATAAAAAGTTGAGAGGTTGTACACAATGCTCTACTAAAAGTAACACACAGGCAAACCTAAAGACTAGATAAATATTTCCTCATTTTCTACTAAGCATAAGCAGTTCTTGGGACAATCATTTTCCCCCCTTAAAATCTTTCCAAATTCTGGATGAATGTGATTAGATATTTTTGCTTTTGGGAGTTTGATTACAACTGTTTTGGTTTTTTTTTTTTTTTTTTTGGTAATCATCACCTTGCAGAAAGACAATGCATTGGTTCTCTCACCTGAACATATTAAAATCAGTCTCTGGAACACATTTCTGAACCAAGAGCCCTTGGGGGTGGAGGGGGGAGGCAGGGGGGAAGGAAAAAAAAAAAAAGGAAAGAAAAAAGGGCTTAGTGGCTAGATTACAATTCTAAAAGTCAAGCAAATCTGAAAAGCTTTCTGTAAACTATTTCATATTTCAAAGCTCTGAGACATCAGCTTCAACTCAAGATTACAAGTCCTGGCTCACTTGAGTGCAATTATAAACAAGAGTCTTTTCAGTGACTTTCAGCAGTTTTTGGTCATTTCATAGCTACTTGAGAAGCTAAACCCTAAATAGTGGCTAAAAGTCTCTGAATATAGCCTGGGATACAGGCACAGAGGCAGAAAAGTCATTTCACCAGTGTACATACTAACATACAGGTTCATATATCCTCACAGATAGCTTTCAGAGTGGTATAGAGCTTTACATCATTTAAAGATATCCCTGCCTTCCGGGAATATTCCTTTACATAGCTGAAGTGGCCTGAGTTAGCATTCATTCACACACAGTTGTGCCAACAATCCAGGAAGCATGAAAAACGTGAGGAATATTTTCATACAATCTTCTTTTATAAATATTTGAAAAATCAAGCTCGGCTACTAAAATTATGCATTTTTCAATGAAGAGTGCTTTTTGAATCGTTATCAGTGGTTTTGATTTCTTTCAGAAGCACATCTATTTCAGTGCTTTTTATATCAGCAATTTAGTTTCAATATAAATTTCTTTCAACCTTGATGATGATAATTTGAAATATTTCCACATTTCATCCAACTCCAGTCAGTAACAAAATAACAGTTTTCTTTTTGTCTGCTCTACCCTATTTATTAAGGAGTTTTTATTAACAGCTGCTTCACCGTATTTATATATTAAGAATTATCTACTCCATCATCCTTTTTTCCTCTCTTGCAATTGTACCACCACTTGTACTACTATTAAAGAGGAAAGACTGTGGCTTCTCTTCCACACAGTTTATACAGATATTCAGTCAAGAAACTTGCATATCACATAAGGCTTAACATAAGCCTAGAAAGCAAGACCTTTTGTGTTTAAGAAAAGCAATTCAACAAAGGAGACTAACTGTGCCCTACACTTCTCTGATCCCATATAGACCCTTCACTCTCTGAAGTCCTTAGCAAGTTCACTCCTATTGCAGTCAGTGGAGTCAGTCTAAAATATTGAGCAGCTCATAAGACTGGAAGAAAAGCCTCTTACTGACGTAAAAACAGGCTTTTATAAGTAATCCCCCAATATCTTACCTATGAAATAGCTTTACTGTATGAAACACATTAAATCAATGACTTGGATGGACTTTCTATTTGATTATATGCAGAATCTAAAATCTTGACTCCAATCCATTTCTGGCTGCCTGGAAACCACCTTTCTTCTACTCCCCATGAAATGCTATTGCAGATGAGGTCAAAATTCTGCTAAAGCTGTACTGTTCAAGTTTTTAGTGTTTCTTTTTGCAATGCATGTATTCTAATGCACATATTCCCTTTGTGTTTTTAGTTGAAAAGACAACATATTAAATCAAATTCCCAACTTTGGAACTCGATGTCTCCGATTTATTATTTGTCTTGAACTGCTCCCTCCAAGCAAAACAAACCTCACCTGAATAATTTTTCTAGTCTTGCCTGACACAACAGCATCCATTATTCTGTACAATGCTACCCAGACAGGCTTGCAAGAGTATTTGTGTGACAACTTCTAAAGCACTTACAAAGTGATACTTTTCAAGAGGATATTTCAGCAGTACTTGTGCTTGTGATTCTGACATTCCTGTTAACACCTAAGGGTTCCTGGAAATGTTTTAAATATTTAATAGCAGAAAAGTTCATTTGGTCCTGGGGATTTTAGAAATTCTATATGTGAAAGGGAAGCACAAGAGCAGATTTTCTATGAGCACCTGGCAAATGGGAGACTCAAGTCTTTTTACCTATCTGGTATTTTTCCTATTTGGGCTCAAGGATACAAGACACTGGATACTTTTGTAATATTGTATTTACGAAGACAAGAGAGGATCTATATATATGATGGACTTGCTAAAAACCAACAACACAAACACCCATTGACAGTGACTTTTTAACCAAAACCAGGACACATTAACAATCATCACAGCTGATACAAAACCATAAAAGTTCAATCTTGTAAGTTCAAAGTAGGTAAGAACTCTTGCCTTGCCTTAAACGTTTCTCAAACTCTCTTTTAGCAATATCTCTAAAGAAGGTGCTCTTCATGTTACAGATACAAATGCATCAAAGAAAAAAAAAAAGTTAAGAATAGGTAGTTTTCAAACACAGGGAAAACACATTCAAATTAAGTTGTGAACACTTCAGTTCAAGCACACTAGGAAAGCACTCAGAGAGATAGAAAACCAGCACACAGATTTTCTTTCACATTTGAAGCTGATCAAAGCTAACTGTACAAAGCTATATGTAAGCTAAGTGGCAAAGATTAAATAACGTCCGGAACAAAAGGAAACATCATTTTCCTGAACTGCTTTATCTGACCAGAACATTATTTCATTAAGCCTTTTTCCATCTTCTAGTTCAATCACATCATTGCCAGAGTCACTAACTGAAGCTGTGCCTTCAGAGCCCTCTGAAGAGACTGATGCCCTTGTTACAGCTCAGCTGCAAATCATGCATCTAAGACAGCCTTATGATTAGGTATAACAGAACGATGAGGAAAGACAGCTAATATATCCGTACTTTAATATGTATCTGTGGTATCTAATGATAACAACATGTTGATTTGAACAACTGCTCACTTCAATCTTCTAATTTACTGACTGATGGAAGGACTAATTTATTTTATGTAAAATTCAAAGGAAAGTTCAAGAAGACATCCTGAGAAGTACTCTATAAAAAGATACCTACTTTCAAATGATTGACACTGCTGCAGCTATCTGCAAGGCATTTTGAACAAGTGCTGATTTTGTTGATATAAATGCAATTCATGGATAAATGCTGCTCCACAGAACACCCTGTTTACAGAATTTTCTATGAGACTAAGAAGAAAAAACTTTTTGATAAAGTAAATGACTTAGTAACAAATGTTGCTTTGGAAAAACAGACAGAATGTTTTTCCTACGATTGCCTGTTTAATTGAAACATGGAACTGATAAATTCAAAATGAATAAAGTACATGCATTTTCATAGAAAGTCGACAGTGAATTTTTTTGCCATAGAATATGAAAGCTAAGACTTCCCAAAATTTGTATAGGGAAAAAACATACAGATTTAAATAGGGGTTTTGTTTCTGGGATTTGTTTGTTTGTTTGTTTTTAAGATGAAAGAAGAGTCACTGCCTCCCCCCCAACAAGGCTGTAGGCCCTGATGGTTCAAGGCTTATGCAGATCTCCCCAGGTAGTTTCTGTCAGAGGGAGGGAGCGGTGAAGCACACTGAGGCACCATCGGTTCAATCCACAACTGCTTATTTCAAGCAGCACAACTGCAGACAGAAAACTGAGAGTACGAGTGATTGCTCTGTTTCATAGAAAAAGAAGAAATAAATTTTAGCAGTTTTAGGACAAGGCCTAAAAAATGAAATTCCAGAAATTTATAGAAATATGTGGAACAAAAACAATATTTTCTTTTTTTTTTTTTTGAACCTCGAGAGTGGAACTCAAATAATGGTTTCAATTTCATGCAAGGCTTTTTAGCACATACCTCTAAACATGGGAGAGCACCAGGAATGCGAGGTGTACCCTCCTGCAAGATACCACACATCTCTGAAAACTTATCAGTAGTTAGATGAGTTTGCCGCCATGTTTTTCAATCAGTCCGTGCAATACAGCAGTGCACCGGGCACAGGTGCAGGGCGGCCGCTGTGAGGGGAGGCGGGAGCTGCCTCGGCCGCTGTGAGGGGCGGCGGGAGCTGCCTCGGCCGCTGTGAGGGGCGGCGGGAGCTGCCTCGTGCCGGCCGTCTGGGGGGGGCGCAGCCCGGCCCCTCAGCCACGATGGTGGTGGCGCCTCAGGGAGGACATATTTAAGAAAGGGCACTGAGGGGTGAGGGAAAAAGCGCGAGAAACAGCCCTGCGACACCGCGGTCGGAGGAGACGGAGGGGAGGAGGTGCTCCAGGCGCCCGAGCAGGGATTCCCCGACGCCCAGGGAGGAGCCCGCGCTGCAGCAGAAGTGTGAAGAGGAAGGAGTAGCAGAGACGAACCATCATGGACTGACCCCATTCCTCACCCCCCCTGCGCTGCTCAGGGGGAAGTTGTTGGTTTAATCTGTCTTTGTTTTTCACCATACTAATCTATTTTAATTGGAGATAATTTAATCTTCCCAAGTCGAGTCTGTTTTGCCCATGACAGCAATTGGTAAATTATCTCCCTGTCCTTATTTTGACCCACAAGCTTTTTCATTGTATTTTCTTCCGCTGTTCTGTTCAGGAGGAGGGTGAGAGAGCAGCTGGGTGGGCACCTGCCTAGCCACCACAGACAGATTGCTCTTGTTGATTCAGATGAAAAATAACCTTAGATCCACAGAAAGCAAAAAGGTAGCAGAAAAGAGCTTAAATGCTAACAACAGCAGTAGGAGAGCTTTCTACCTGCACAGATGTGTGACCAAAAATAACCTTATCAGTCCACTACTCTGAGGTATGGCTAATTTAGATGTTCATCTCGTGTATTGCTTGAAAATGTTGCTGCTGTTCCAGCAGCAGTACTTCAAAAAAGCCTTGCTTATTTTACAAAAGAGTATGTTCAGATTTGACAGGAAGGCTATTAAATCACATCGTCTAGGAATCAAGAAAGTATGAAATCTTCCTCATGAACAAACTCCATTTTAACATGTGTACTATGTCTTTTAAAAATGGAAATTTAATCAACACTCAGAATAACATGCTGTGCATCTGCGGGAGCTCTAGTTAAAAGCAGTGTTTTACATTTTATTTATTCTGGTTTTTTTTTTTTTTTTTTTTTTTTTTTTTTTTTTAACTTGGTAACCTTTTTATGTAACAGCTAAATGGAGCCATGTTAATGGTACAGTCCCAGTATCTCCTTTTGGTCAATTTGCTTCCCTAAGGCTGTTTAAGCAATATTTTGTATAAGATTATAGTTGTCCTGTACATAACTACTCTTTAATTTGCATTTCAATGCACGTAACATTTGTCTTGCTTCAGAATTCAATAATAAAACTCCCACTGATATCAATAGCAACAGGACAGTGCTAGCTGAGGTTTAACATGTCTCTTCTTACTTATCCAAAAGTGATTTTCTATCACACTGTACAGCAATTAAAATTGACAAAAGAAATATCTGTTCTAAAGGATAAATGGATAACTCTATTAGCCCTGATTTACTTCCAGTGAGAATGACCACTATCTCTCACCTTTGAAATGCAACGACAAGTTGGCACAGAAGGGTAGGAATGCCTCACCCAGCTGTGTTAACTCCAAACACACAGAGAGGGGGGCAATCTCCAGAGCTGCCGGTTTGGGGACAATTTTAACACACACCAAAACCCATTAAGAACAATTTGAAGCAAAAGTCACTGATCCTGAAAGTTAAGCCTATTATTAATTTTATTGTCAGTAACTGCATTTTAAAGTAATGTTATTAACATGAAATTGCTAGGCACATATACAAGTTATTGAAAACCTGGATGCTCCCCAGAAGAGACAAGTATTTTCCCTTTGTTCCTCACTATATATAATTCAGATAAAAAGCCAACTGTTCTGAGAAAAACAAAACAAAACAAAACCCACAGCAGCCTTTATAAGCACAGTCCTTTATTAAAAATGTAAATTGGAATTCAACTGCCCATGTAACCTTTACCTCTCACGACTAAAGTATCTGTTAAGCTACTGTCTGATGGAATAACCAAAAGGCTTGCCTCTCATTTACTGGGTGACTGACTAGCAGTATGTACATTTTCATTCATTATAATTGCAGCGTTGGGTTTTTTTGGTTGGGTTTTGGTTTTTTTAAACAATGCAGAATGATAGATATGTCAGCCACATTAGAAAGCAAACTCCCTTAAAGGAATGCCTGCATGACTGTACCAAACTTAATTTTAATTAATTAATTGACTGCATTATAGTTCCATAGGATGACAGTATGCATAAAATACAAAGTAGTATTCTCATGCAGTTCTTGATCAGGAAAGTATCACACAGTAATGGAAATTTCAAGCTTCAGAGTCATGCTTGAAACATTTCTCTTAGAAGTAACATGGTCCTCAGGAGTTTATTCCCTAGCTATAAAATGCAAACTCAAGAAATAAAGCATATGGTCAGTTCTTTGCCTTACATATTTCAGCTTGAGGTTATGCTGTTCCTGGGCAAAAATCATCTTACATTCTTCACAGACTCTGGCAAAATAACAGGAGCTTTTGTATTTGATTTGGTGTTTTAATGGATAATTAATCTAGATCAGATGTTTTAAAGCAAGGAACGCTTATTTCAGCTGTGTACTTGATCTGTTGACAAGTCACTATTCTAACTGGGCTTGCTTGGAAAAAAATCAGCCTGCTGTGCTGACATGTACAAAAATCCAAACTTTCTGCCTACAAAGTTGCATTTTAGCTTTCAATTTTTAAATGTTAGCTCTAAAGTGTTGTTGCAGAGGTCAATATAACAGCTAAATTTGTCACGAAGCAAACTTTACAAATGCTAAAAAACTTGAAACATACTGTTAGTATGAAGATGCCAGGAAAATGACATTGCACTTTTGAAAGGAAAATGTCTCATCTTATATTTTTCTAACTTGCAAAAGAATACAGCTGTATAGAGTGGGCTGGGGCTGAAAAGCTGTGAAGCAGAGACCGTTTTTTATTTAATCAATAACTCATATAAATTGATGCTAGAAATGTAATTTTTAAAGGGTGATCATAATGGCAGTGAAGATGTTTTGATTAAAGGGCTTGGGATCTATTCCACTGGAGATATGCAAAACTAACACAAGCTGTATAGGCCACTTTATGTGACAAGTTATTAGGAGGAGGTAAAACAGTGAGAAAAGGCAAAGCAATTAATTTGCAGTCGTCTACTTCTCTTTGCTAATATGCATCTGTGAAAGGAAAGAACACAAAGGAGGAGGATAGACATTCAGAGACAGATACTGCATGTGAAAGTGTCCCAGGAAACAGATTCTCCTCATTTTAAGTAGAGTTCCTACTACAAGAGGACTTCCCTCCTTGGCTGGGATCCCCTAGATGAAAATGTGACAAGGAGTAGATAAATATATACAAATGCTGTTTGAGATCATTGAATTGCAAGTCATTCTCTGTAGGATATCAAGGAGGGGAAAAAAAACCCACAGTTTTTATCCGTTTTAGAAATAGAACATTGTGACCTATTCAAACAATAAAACAAGAGCAGAGATGGTAAATTGCCTACTTTGTCTATATAAAATAAATGTCAACTTAAATTCAGAATCACTAATAGCTAATGCTGTAAGGGTGTTTCTTGAAATAAGTAAAAGTTGCAAAATCATGTAATAGCACTTTGAACTAAAAGTTTTTGAGATGCTAATGTCACTGTTATTCCCTTATGCATTTAGCAGTTTTTAATTTAGTTATCAAACTGTCTTAGTATTGTCAAAGTGATTAGAACATGACCACTACTTAAAGTTCAAAAGCAGCAGGATGCTTTCTGAGAAGTTTTGACTTTTTTGTTCTGCATTTGGAAGTCTGTGTCTTAAAAGAGTTCACTTGCCTCTAATATCTTCTAAAACCATGAAGTTTTTCACAGCCTAGAAGGACTTCTGAACATAAACTGGTATTCAGAAAATAGTGAAATTGAAACAAATTGCTTGAAACGACAAAACAAAAACAACCCCTCCAAGAAGTCATGAAAGCACTTTTTTTCTTGTTAACCACCTGCAAGAGCTGAAGAATTCAGTATTTACAACTACAGATGCTTATTTAAACAGACAAAGTAGTAATTTTTCTCGTACATAAGTGTTTTGAAAATTCCACTTTCAAGTGGTAAAAAAACACCCCAAAAAAACCCAAGGATTTGGTAAATACTGATTTTAGCTCCTCAAACATTCCTGTAACATCGATTTCAGACATTTTTCCCACATAGGGTTTTTCAGAGATGGCAAGTATCATGATCACAGAGTTTGTTTTACTTATTCAGATGTATTCGTTCTACATTTAACAACTAATATTTCAAAACATTTATTCCAGGATTACTGTAGAAGACAGATCATTCTGGTTTCTCCTCTTTTCAGTCAGTAATATTTTGTTGAAATAGATCTCTGCAAAAAACAGTGCAAGAATGATGAGATTTTGGGTTAGCTGGTTCTGCCAGCAAGAAAACACATTGTATTAGAAAACATATTAACCATCAGTTAATGTTCTTGTGTTGAGGAAAGTCAATTGTGATACTGAAGTAGCATTTGCAGTGTGTTACACTAAAACACACAAAACTATCTCAAAGGCTTTTAAACCTGACTTGTTTCCCTTTGACAATAGATGCGAATTCACATTTAGCAACTTATTCGTTAGCATGCTGTCTGATGGAATACTTTTTCCCTGCAGAAACATGCTAATGGACGTTCCTTAAATATATGCCCTACACAAAGAATACCCTTATGGAGAAAGGTGCAATCTAAAAGTCATCCCCCGCTGCCTCTTAGGAAAGTTTTGTAGAGCCATCCTGTCTTTTATGCCTATACAACATATTTGCTATTTTTTACCCCGCTTTGTAATATATGTCAGAATGAATACACAGAAATAATGTCATGGGGTTTTCAATGCGTATTAGGAATAAGAGGGCTAAGTCTTCGTAGGTAATAAAGCAACCAGCTGCAGGCATGTAAACTAGCTCTTTTCATCTATGCAAATATGCTCAGCTATTGTTTCTAAACTCTCGTAAGAGTTTCCACAAATATATTGAACTGCAAGTCTAAATCTCAGTTCACTGTCAGTAATTCTCACAACTTCATTGCCAATGTTGTCTTAATGCCAGTACAGAAATTAAGAGAGAAAATTACAGTGAAGGCTGGGGCAGTCCTGGTTACGAGCTCCTCCACAAATGCCTGGTAACAGAGACAGAAGTAGTCACATTTTTGCAGAGGAACAGAAGGAAGAAGGTAGCCAGGAACTGTGAAAAAGAAAGGAAAAGGAACTCAGTCATGGCAGCTGTGAGGACTGCAGTACTGTCGATATTTAGTCTCTAAGGTGGAAGTCTGAATCCTAGCCCTCCCATCACAGAACAGCTGAACAGCTATTTTGGAGACAGCCCTAGCAAATTGAGATGTTAAACCCCACCAACCTCCCAGCAGTTAAACTACCACAAGAGATTACATTGAAGACAGCCAGGTTTTAAATTGCCACTTAAGGTATTTCATGCTCATCTGTTTTGGTTTTGACTCAAAACTGATTAGAAACATTCAAACAATCCGTTAACAGTAATTTGGCTGCTCAGAGAGCAGCATCCAGTTCAGCAGCAGAACTGAAAAATTGTTCCAACTATATTCCAAAAAAATTTCTGTAAACCTTCAGAAATGGATCCACAAAAACTAAGATGCTGAGTGGAAATTTTCCTAACATCAGTACACCAAGCAAGGAGGCGTGTAGTCTTACCAAGAAAGAAAATACACAGGAAAAGAGTATTTCTGAAATCCCGACTCTTCAGACACTTTACTTAGTGATGGTAGAGGCCTCTCTGTCACTCTGGGATTGCATCCTGGAAATCCTCCTAAATCTGGTCACCTTAGACCTTCTTTTCATTAAGTGAGAACAGGGTCAGTCTTTTACTAAAAACATTGCCAGAGAAAAAAAATGTTGACTCTCTGTTTTAAATGTAGTAGCTCAAAGAGTAGAGAGCTATTCAAGATGTGAAAGATATGCATCCAGTTGTCTCTATTGTCCAAGCGCAACAGGATCGTAGGATAAATTAGGTTGGAAAGGACATCAGGACGTCTCACAAAACAAGCTCAGCTAGGAGATCAGATCAGGCTGCTCAGGACTTTATTCACTTGGATCTTGAAAAGCTCCAGTGATGGAGACCACACAACCTCCCCGCACAACCCATTTCACTGCTTTACTATTCTCACTGTGAAAAAGTGATATCCTTATATCCAATGCCTGTACTCAAAGAGAAGGGAGGGACAACAGAAAGCATACATTGTCACCATTGCGGTGAGTACTTTTAAGAATAGCTACCACTGTATGCTGTATAAATACTAATTTAAAAACTCATGATAAGACTAATAAATAAAGTTATTCAGGATAGATAAACAAAAAAATGCTGGGTTTTCAGAGCCTGAACAAGGGAGAACCATGAATTAAGAACAAGGCTGTTCAGTCCCATTAGTTTAAGAGACCACTTACAGATACAGCTCTTCACATGCCAAAGAAGGCGTATGTAAAAAGTCCTTTTGCCTTTAGATAGTTGCCTTTGGATCATGCTGAGCAGTATTTTAAATATCTACCTCTTGTGCCTGCCTTCTGTGTCAGTCACTGTGGGCTGTATTCTGACTACTTATATGCCTCACTTAATAGCCATGATTGCTATAGAGTTTTGCAGAGTAGGCACTCTATAGTATAGGGCTAATTTCAGCCTTTCTCAAAAGGCTTCCGGGTTTTTTGCATTATTCTATGAAATATTGTCATTAGCATAAAACAGCCTTTAAATATCTTTTGTTCATAGCTCAAAATCTATGCTCCAAGATGGAGCAAATTTTCCAGACTTAGTGTGAAGAATCAGTTTCACAAATGTATAGATTCTTTATGACAAGGGTACGAAAAATAATAATTTTGCCTTATGCTACACCTGATGTAAATATGTGGGTAGAAACATTACTTAGGTACTTAAAATATGGAGTTCAAGAGAAAGCATACCATATCACAAGGGACTTTCTTGTATCAAGTTTCTCAGCAATTTGTCTAAATGGAACAGATTTTCTCCTTTTATGATTATGCTTCTTTCACAGAGCTTCTTTGATATAAGACGACACTGAGGATGGTAAATTTTATTCGCTCATGCTACAGAGTGAGAAAAAGCTTTCAAGATTTGTAAGTACTATTCACATTTTACAAGTAAGATTTTTAAATCTTTAGAGAGATTACATGATTTCCCAAAGTCTCATAGTGAGATAATCGTTGAAACAAGAACCGAACTGCATTACTTCATCCAGTATCCCCAGTTCTAACCTCTACTCTGATTTAACTCTTAGTCATCTAATATTAGATATTAAAAGTTAACAGGCTCAGAGAGTAATGACCAGGTTCCTAGAACAGAATCCAATGAAGATGACTTAATACACAGAAACCATTTCTGGATGAGGAAGGCTCTCAGACACAAGTGGTTGGGAAACAAGGAGAGGACTTAGGCGAAGTATCACCAATATTTACATACTTCCCTAGCCTCCCCCTTTTGGATGTCGCTGGATAAAAGACACTGGGCAAGATGGATCTTTGGCCCGACCAGTACAGCCATTTAAAATTTACATTCAGTATGTATGCATAAGTAGTACAGAGAATTTGCTAACAGAGATCGCTAAATCACTAACAAAGGAAATAGTGGTGTAGAAATAACACAGTGGGAACATTTGGCTATTGGGATATTGCAAGAGGCCGACTGTTTGAAGTGTTTTGCCTCAGATTCCTAGACTTTTGAAGTTACTATAACAACACACCAGCACACCTAAAAATGTTTTCTCTCCTTTCTTTCTTATATATGCACAAGACTAAAGTGTTTTAGAAAATCTGATCTAATTGCAGAACCTCTGAGCAAAGAATAGTGTTGACCAAAGCTGGCACAAGTTGGCAACCTCATAGAGACGGGGCTGTATTGCACTGCTTGGTCACTTAATTTTCATTAAAAGGTTTTAGCCTTGCCTTCTATTTCCCAGGATCCTCAACAGCAGTGGAGATTTCTACCTAGACACAGATGAATTCACTGATAGACAGGCTTTGGACAGTATATAGAAATAGTATCTTCTCTCAGTAGCACAGGGAAAGCTTGGAGCTAAGAATGGACCAGAATAACAACTCCATATGGACAGGATTTGCATAATAACGAGAGCGTAAGTGGTTGCAGCCGTCTTGCCTTCAGAGCAGCCAGTTTTGGCCTCAGAGGAATAGGATGTTTCTCTACAAATCTGATTACATGTGGGTTGTATCAATATGCCATACATGGCAATGTTTTGCTGTCTAGGGAAATCAAGATGCTATTGAATATTTAATCTGATTACTTTATGGTGTTTTAAATAGAACTTCACTCTTCCACTATTCCAATAAATAGCCTGGCTGATCTACTGGAAATGGGAGAAGGAAAGACATGACAGGCTACTGACATTAATAAACTCTTCATGGGAGCTGCAATGAATTGCCAAAATACAAATAGTATTTTCCTTCTTCCTAGCCCTTTTCTAATATCCAGTCTCAGCTATACATTTGTTTAAGATCTGTGGCTTGACTATAATGACAAGTATATAACTCAAAGATGGAAGAGTAGCAAAAATACTAGACACAATGCTGACCTTTTCATATGATAGTTAATTCTTATACCTGTGACAGTCTTACTTTTTATCATGTAATATCTTAACCCATTGACCATAAAGAACGTCACATAGTGTATATGGATAAATCAACTGATGCTTTAAAGAGGGTTTTGCTACAATATTTTTTATAACAAAAACCTCTAACTGCACGTAGTACAGTTTAGCACTGAAGCTAATCTGTTAAAAAACAGAGAAAGGAAGGAATAGGCTATAAAACAGGATACAGTACTAACACTCATTGTAAAGTTCTTGTGTTTGTTTAAAGAAAAACATACTGCACTTGTCTCCTGCTCAGATACTGATCTACCCTCAGAATTGAAAAATACATTTTTGAGACATCTTATTTGATGTCTTACTGGTTGCGTTATATATTCAGAGCAGGTAGTCTAAAGCAAAGAACAAAGGCTGCATAATTTGAACTCTAACTCATACTTCACAGGTCGATGCCTCACTCAGCCTGCAAGAAAATGCAATTATTGCACTTGAGCTAACACCAGGAACAATATTATAAAAGGGGGTCAGTGACACACCATTTCATTGGAGAAAAGATGTGCAGTAAAAAATAGACTGAAAATAATTAATTTTCTTAAAAGCACTAAAATTTGACCTCTCTGACTGAAGAACGGTTCAAAAGCAAAAAGGAACACACTGACATAACATTAGCTGCTTGAAATCTTACTCTGAACTAATTCTGGAATACATTTATAACAAATGATTAAGCATCTTTTGTTTTGTTTTGTTTTTACTTAAATACCTCATTTTCCCCCTATGCGTTGTTAATTAAATGCTTTCTTAACTTTAAACAGACTTTAAAGTTTAAAAGACTTTAAACAATGCTAGCTTCAAAACAAATAGTAAGAGTGATCTGTTCCTAAGCAATGTTAATTTAAAGTAATCCTATACAGTTTTGGTAGCTTCTGTTTTTAACAGTGGCTGCTTTCATTCTTTGAAACAATTGCTGTTCCTTTTGGAACAGGTAAATTGCCTCAGTGAGTGACAAGTTAGTCCTCTTGCTGTGAGCCTGGAAGCTGTTCCTTCAATCAAAAGTAAGCTGGTTGGAAATAACTGATTTTATGCCTCACCGAGTTTGGTCTTGCCTGAATACAAGAGGACATTATCTTACTGCCTGCCACAGCTAAGGGAAAAGGCCCTATGTGACTGACGTACAAAGTGCTTAGACAGAACCAGTGCCTGCTGCTTAATGAGGGGAACAGGGAAAGGGACAGAAATCTGCTTTCAACAACCCATGCATGCTGTGGAGGCAATGACTCCACAAGACAGCTCAAAGTTTGGTTCTTGGTATAAGTAAGCATCCCCCAGCCGCTCCCATGTGACAGTCTTTTCTTCAAAGTTCTTGAATTGAAGCATGCACTGGAAATATTTATGAATTGTGGAAATACTTAACATAATGTAAGATGGAAATAAAACCCCGACAACACATTCTTACTCACAACTCCCCAGCTTGCTCTTATTTTGCATTTTCACCTGTTAATCAAAGTGAGGATCAAAACAATCAAGTGAGCCCTTTGAAAAATCAACTTGTAACCCGAGGCATTTGCTTATGCTTACTCAGGCCTGCCCCACTGTCCCATAAAGCACTGCTTTATTTATCAGGACAGGCTAATTAGCTTCCAACTTGTGCTGTGTTCAGCTTTGAGTGAAGCAAAGAAGCTGGAGAACTGCTAGAGACACATTCCAGCTAATGGAAAAGCAGCTGGGGCAGTTCTCATACAAATTCATCCACTGTGGGAAAAGAAAAGTTTAAGCCAGTAAATGCAGCATCAGACAGTGTTTGACCTTTGAAACTGTGTGTCAGCCTTGGTGGGAAAATAAATATACCACTTGTCATTAATGGGCATCTCTTCTACATGAGAACAACAGGCTATTGTATTACAGAAAAAAAGCAATGTCCTCAACATCTTACACTAATCCTCCTTGGGGGAGTGGGGGGAGAACAGAAAAAAAAAAAAGTCCCCCCAAAAAAATCAATGCTGTAATTGTTTTATTTAAAAAAAAAAAAATTTCACTGTAACAACTTAAGTTTTAGCTTCTAGATTCCAGGAGACTCTAAAAGCATGTGCCCTTGCAATATACAAACTTACTAATATATGCATATAATCATCTAAAAATTGTGAGGGTGAAACAAAAATAGCTAGGAACAGAGTGATGCAATGGAACAGCCTGTGCAAGAATAACATAAAAAACCATCTAAAACCCAATATTGTCCTCCAATTTCTTCCCTCCCACATTTTAAATCTAATAATTTGTAGCTAACGATCAACATCACAGATGATAATTTGATTTGCAATATTGGTTTGGAAACTCAAAGACTGCACACGAATAGCTTAAGACAAAATAGCGTAAGAATGAGAATGTTATTCCAACTGTAATACATCCGCTGAAGTGTGTTTAGACACTAAATTGACTCTTCTCTTTTTAGAGGACACCTAATGCTATGCTAATGTCAGGATAACTAATCATGTTGTATTATTAAGCTAGCATTTTAAATATTTTTTTTTTACCTGCATCTTTACCTGCATTTAAAATCCTATTTAAAAATCATATTAACCAATATGTCCCAGTTGTCTTATCATAGGAAATAAAGCAGTTTACGTCTGAAATTAAACATAAAATGTAAGCATCTCAAATGATTAGTTACCTGTATATATAATGGAATACATGTCTATTTAGATTACCTGATAGGTTATATGTATGCACTGGAGTAACCAGAAGAAAAAAAATAAAATCAGAAAGTGACAGCTCTGCAACTGATCTTATCTTGCGCTTCCTAACTGCAGACAGGCCAATCTGCTTAATCTAGAACAATCCAAAGTGACAGTCTTTCTGAGATCCCTCTAAGTTAGGTAAACTAATGATGATACCCTTGCAGAAACACTTTTTCTGCAATAAAACACATGGGAAAAATGAACCTTATGTCCAGTTTTTGCAGCAGTTGGAAAGAGAGTAACGGAGATAAAAGTCTGCCTCACTATACAGATGTGATCCACTTAATGTTCTGCTTTGTGTAACTACAGTATCCGCAACATTTTGTGTCAGGGGGTTCTTTGCTTGGCAATGTTCATAAAGAGACTTTATATCAAGGCACTGATGTACTCCATCTGTTTTGAGCATATTGCCAGTGTAAATCAGCTTAAAGCAAGTTTGTACACCCCTCACAAAATTAGAAGAATTCTAATGTGGCATAAAAACATCAATTCTCATATGGTCCATTTTGCAAAGCAACTTAGAAAAAAGGCAAACAGATGACTCCAGAGTGCCCATGAGTTGCCTTCTGTACTCAATTCGCTAGTAGCTGGTAGGTCACTGGATCTACACATCTGATCTGCTAGCGAAGATGATGTTAAGGGAGTTTTATTCTTTGTCCCCAGAGATCTGTGATATCTGAACTACTGCCCTCTGTGAAGCTGAATTATATAAGCCACCTATAAGAGAGGTTACTTGCCGAGTTTTCATATCTATAATGTCTAATTTTTGTCCATTTACAAATCTAGTTAAATCACACTACGCCACCATACAAATAAAAACCTAGCATAGAAATATATCAACAAGCAAAAACTCTACTTTGAATTAAATAAAGTACCAGAATTAATCTTCTACCTTTCAACTGATAAAGTATAAAAGGTAATTTAAACTGAGACTTAAAGCAAAACATGCAGAAAGAAAATCCACATGAAATTGTATGCTTTCATTCATATTTACGAAAGAAACCACACAGCAGTCTAAGGAGTGCTCAGACTCTACAAAGGACACAGACTACACCTTCAACAGGTAAGGTAAAGGATTAATGTCCACTTTTAATAAAGGCTTGTTTTTAAGGTCTGTTTTTAAGAATTTATTTTTATTTTTATTTTTTAAAGAATGAGGAATTATTAAAAACTAGCTAAATTACTATTGGAGTTTTGGGAACTGAAAAATGTGAACACTTTTTCTCGTATCATAACATTTAAGGCCAATCAAAATGTATGTTTGTTCATCAATTCAGAAAAATGTTCACTGTGGCTTCAGAAAAATATATTGAAATAAAATATTCCTAATACAAATTTCTCTATTGGATTGGTGGATTGGGCATCTGTGGCAGAAAATAGCCCAAATCCTTCTTTCCAGATGCCTGCATGTAAACACAGGGTTTATTTTCTAAGTTAAAGGATTTTTAAGGAGGAAGGTGTCCTGTCCGCCTCCAATATCTCTGGTTTATATCAGATTTACTCCAAATCCCTTTGATATATATAAAAGTAAACTGGAAAGATGTATTATTTTATTCAAGCTGAAAATAACAAGTCGTTTAAATGGAAAGAAAAAGTCGTTTAAAGCATCTGCTTTGCACAGTCAAACAGAGCAGTGGTGTATATCCTATCTTCTCCCACCCGCTGCAGAGATAGAAGGCAAACATTCATTTCTCAAATCACCAGTCCACGTGGATACAAAGGGCAATACTGTAGCCTGCACTTCTATAGCATGACCGTGCCCTGTTTTACAAATAAGCAACTTACCTCATTTCAAGCATCTACTAATTAAAATCTCCAATATAGATTTTCCTTCAAGAAAAAACCTTCATACACCTACTACGCTGCTGCTAACAGAATTCCAATTTATACTTCAAGACCAGACCGCAAAGCATAATAATCTATTTTCTTAAAAAATCCAGTTCTCTTCTCAGTCATCCTCCTTTTATAGAAGAGGTTTTATTAGATTTTTTTAAACCAATTTTGAATTGTTCCTTTTTAAATTGTCCAGGTTTGTATATTTATTAATACGATTAATGTGATTAAGATTACTAATAACCTACAACACTTCTCATCTCTGATGGAAGGAATTAATAGCAAGGCAGAGATTCAGCAAGAGACATTTTTAGTTTCCTTGTGAGACCTCAAATTGGAGTTTAAATACTACTTGAGCATTGAGCTATATGCTCCTACAAATTCCGTTGTAGGCAACAGACTTCATTCCTGCAGTATTTTTTTTTTTCTCATATTTCTAGATTTACTTCCCCCCTCCCTTCTCATACACCGTTTTCTGTAGAACATCTTGCAAAAGACCTCAGTGGAGAGCCGCTGTTTATACCCACGTCTAAACTAAACTCTAATATTCTAATAGCTTGAACTGTTTTCATAAAGTGTTTGATGTCCACTGATACCTCATAAACAACACTAGGTCCTGTTATTAAGTTAGAATAAATCAGTATAAGCTTCTTGTCTACAGAACTATACTGACTTGCATTCGCTGTAAGTTTGGCCAATCCTTTCTTTGATGATATACAAAACTGAATCCAACTGCTGAAATCTGGAGCTGCATAAAATGCAGTGACCGTGCAGAGATTCAATGCTTCTTAAACTTATGATTGCTGTAGTTTAAACCTCTGAGTCTCAGGTCTGAAGGGTTCCCAAAGAATTCGGTGAAAACTTGGCTAAAAAACTGTCAAGCTCCACATGACTTTCTGCCAAAACTACACAGAACTTTGAGTTTAATACAAGGTCAACATAAAAATGTGATTCAGTGAATTTTTACCAACCTATTTATACTCTATCCCAGTTAAAAGAGAGAGGAAGGGAAACCAAGGACACAGAAAGCATTCATGGTAACCCCACACAGCAGGGGACTGCCTGGGGTACGGAGCCCTTGGCATCAGACAAGCATGATCCGCTACGCCTGGAAATCTGAAGAAGAAAAAGGGATGGTGGTGGCTCTTCCCTGGGGCCGATACCCGAGAGGAGTAACAGGGCAGGGTAGGCTGTGCTGCACCCACAGCAAAGGACTTGCATCAGAAAGAGCCATCCAATGCATAGGAGATGTTCATTTTTTCCTAAAATCTGTCTATCCACTTTGTTATCTACTCGTTATTCCCTTGCTTTTTATGCTCAGTTTGAAAATTTTGTCCTACTCAAAGGAAGAAACCATTTCTGGCAACAACTTGTCTTCTTACAACTCTGCAGAGACCTAAACCCCTCCTGTCTTGTCATAGGAATGACAAAGCGTAACAGTTTGATGCTGGTGGGAAGGGACAAATTCTGTCTGCAGAAATATAACTAACTGCACTATTTTCAAAGAAACTTGGTGCATTGGGTTTATGTGGCAAGGCTTTGGTAGTGGGGGCTGCAGGGGTGGCTTCTGTGAGGAGACATGGGGAGCTGCCCCCATGTTGGACAGAGCCAGTTCCAGCTGTCTCCAAAATGGACAGCTGGCTGAAGCTGAGCCCATCAGCAACACTGGTAGCACCTCTGAGATAACATATTTAAGAAAGGGTAAAAACTGCTGCACAGGAGTTGTAAGAGAGAGAAACGTGGAAAGTGAGAGAAACAGGCCTGCAGACACCAAGGTTGGTGAAGAAAGAGTGGGAAGCAGTGCTCCAGGCGCCAGAGCAGCATTTCCCTTGCAGCCCATGGAGAACACCATGGTGAAGGAGGTTGCCCCCTTGCAGGCCATGGAGGACCACAGTGGAGCAGATATCCACCCTGCAGCCCATGAACAATCCCATGCTGGAGCAGGTGGATATGCCCCCAAGGAAGTTGCAGCCCGTGGAGAGCCCACACAGCAGCAGCCTCTTGGCAGGAACTGCAGCTGGTGGAGAGGAGCCCATGCAGGAGCAGGCTTTCTGGCAGGAACTGCAGCCTGTGGGGGACCCATGCCGGAGCAGTTTGTTCCTGAAGGACTGTACCCAGTGAAAAAGGACCCATGCTGGAACAGTTTTGAAGAACTGCAGCCCGTGGGAAGGATCCACATTCAAGAAGGAGAAAAGTGTGAGAAAGGAGAAGCAGAGACAAGGTGTTATGAATGGACCGCAACCCCCATTCCCCATCCCACGTGCACTGCTTGGGGTTGGGGAAGGAGGAGTCAGAAGAGTCAGGAACAAAAGGAGTGAAGTTGAGCCTGGGAAGAAGAGGGGCGGGTAGGAGGTGGTTTTAGTTTTGTTTCTCACTATCCTACTGTATTTTTAATTAGTAATAAATTAAATTAATCTTCCCAAGTTGAGTCTGTTTTGCCCGTGACGGTAATTGGCGAGCGATCTCCCTGTCCTTATCTCAGCACAGAATCTTTTTAATATTATTTTCTCCTCCTGCCTTCTGAGGATGAAGAGTGAGAGAGCAGCTTGGTAGGCACCTGGCAGGCAGCCAGCCAAGGTCAACCCACCACACTTAGACATGTATCTCAGCAAAAGCAAGACCTAGAAACACAGAGTACTAACTTGAGAAGCTGGACTTCAAGCATCTTCTTTAGATTCATAGGAGAAACATAAAATGTGCAAACCCCTCCACTCAGAGGTGTTCTGGCACCTATAGCACAGATACAGCATGGAGTCTACAATATTCACCCTGGATTAGCAAGATAGCTACACTGTGACTGTACTTAAAATACAGACACACTGTGCATTTTAATTGCAAAGAGCTGAATAGACATAAATTGAGCCCTATTTCCTAAGGGAAAAAAGTTCTGACTACTCAAGAAGATGGGCATATGACTAAATACACTTATTTGTTTCTACTAAACAGTTAACTGCATTTTCTGTGAAAGAAAATGTGAATAAAACAATGACTTTTTTAAAGTGATTGAA
Organism: Calonectris borealis; assembly: GCF_964195595.1. NCBI lineage: Eukaryota > Metazoa > Chordata > Aves > Procellariiformes > Procellariidae > Calonectris > Calonectris borealis. The sequence goes on from NC_134325.1 coordinate 11,986,046, forward strand.
GCTGTCCTCTTCTTTTGCAAACTTAAAGCATGAGAGGAAGTTGCGGCATTTGCACTTTTCCTTCACTGGCATAGCCAGAAGTCCTGTAATAGCCTGTCTTGCAGGAGGAGACTACAAAAAGTATGTTTATTTTTATCAACAGGAAGATTAATACACAGTTTGATGGTTACAAGCAGATATATAGCCAGACAAAAGATTTCTGACATTTTCGGCTTTCTAATGACAGGAAAAAAAAACCTACAGCATATCTTGAATGCAGCTGAGATGCCCACATTTTAATTCCTGCAGTCTTCTTTCTTTAAATGATACCCTGTAAAATTTATTTGCTGAATAGCAGCTAAAACTGTCTATGTCCCTGGTTTTCATCAGCATAACAAAGTCTTTGGACTTCAAGCTCTTCAGGGAGAAAACACATCTCTATGTGGTCTGTATACCTTGACATATACTACATAAATGAATAATAAATCTTCTGCATTTCGTAAGAGGTAGTAGCAGATTAAAATCCCTACATTTCAGAAAAGCTCTTTTCCTGAAGAAATTCCTGTCAACAGTCAGTATGGTACTAAGTGAAAAACAAGCCTTTGGAGGTTAAAATTGTTATCTCAGGAAAACTGTAGAAAGAAGAGTGACATCAGTGAAAGTAGTGCAGATTTTCAAAGGAGAAAAAAGAGCAGAACCTAGCACAGTTTTATAAAAATATACACACACACACATAGTTTCTACCCCCTCATAAAATGGCATAATTTCATTCTATTCAGCAACAACGATCACAAACCTTAGCATCCTTCCTACCACATTAGTAGTAGGAAAGCAGCTCTGAGGAGGTAGTGACAGATGCGTCATTAAAAATGTGAACTTGAGTGCTGGCCCCAAGCTGTCGCTGGGTTGTGGCACTGAGGTCTGCTCTAATTGGTTATGCAGCTGCATCCAGATCACTGGGAATGCACCTGCAGCAAAGCAGGTGGGGAAATCAGTCCCATCATTCCGATCAGCAGTTGTTCCAGGTTGCATATTTACAGCAAAACTCTCCCTCTGCACTGACAAAACAAACCAAAAAAACCCACAAAACCAATACTCACACACAGCACCACCAAGAAATCTAAAGCACTGAATCCAGTTTGGAACCTTAGTTGTATAAGTCTCTAAGAGATCATTCATGCCATGATCCTACTGCATGGAGATCAGAGTTGGGGCCCCAGGTTTCCTAATTCTTCCAAGTATTGTGCGTTAACATCCTTTTCACAAACAGAAACATTAAAAAAAAAAAATTGAACAACAATTGGCAACAATTACAAAAGAATCAGAAAAAGTCCTGTGAATGCATTATCTGATGAATTTCCAAATCAAAGCGATGGTACCAAATGAAACAAAAATAAAACCATGATTTCAGAAATCTCACAGGATTTTTTTTTTTTGGGGGGGGGGGGGGGGGAGTGTGTTTGGTTTTGGTAAGTCTTTATTCCTTAGGAACTTAAGCTTGCAGTCTGCTGAAACTGTTACATGGATTACAGTTACTCTAACCACAGTTACTGACCTAGGAAATGACTGAAGAAATTGTATCATATATTAAGGTGCAAATTTTAGTGAAACCTTACCGCACCTCATCATCTTAATGACAGGCTATACAATTCTACATCAAGCCCCTCAAAATTTTGCTTGATACTAAACATATGCCTTAGCCATCACTACCTCCAGAACTTCAGGTAGTGATTTTTATTCTTATACTCTTTGATTAGTAAAGGCTCAGGCATATCTGATTTCCTTTATATAAAAACCACAAGACCTTCTACCACCAATAGATGGTTCCCTGGGCACATGGCCTGCAATCAAACATTTGTTTGATTGTTTTGATTTATTTACTCTTGCCTCAGTTAGGTTTCAAGAATTGAGCTGCTTGTACTTCTACCGTGGGGAGATTACCATAATGACTCACTTTGTTCAATCTCTTAAGTGCATCCAAAAGTCAATGCTATGCAGTTACGGCGGGGGGGGGGGGGGGGGGGAGAGTCAACCATTGTACCAATAGCACACAACTAAAGACTGTACATAAACCTGCTGAACTGCCTGAAAGCTATTTTGTACTTGTTCAGCCAGGCCCAGTCTCCTGACAACAATACCATAGTTCCAGTCTTGCTGTTCTCTCTTTGCACACACTCCTACTGAAATACAAGTAAGAAAAACGTACATCACTAACCATTTTCACTGTATATCCATATTTTTCCAGAAAATACATGCATATATCTGAAATTAATTCTTCTCTCCCTCCCCCCCAACACTTAAATTCTTCAGATGATGATTTACTTGATTACAGATTGGAGTTTGGATATGGGTTCAAGTACTTCACAGCTATTACCAAATTTACAAAACATGACTAGATGCTGCAAGAAATAGGCTTCCCTGAATTTCCCCGTCTCTATTGTTTTTACTCGAAGTATGTGTAAAAGTACTATGAGAACTGCATCTCTTGTTTGTGTCAGTATGAACCTGGGCCGGGGGGAAGAGTAGTGTGGAAAGCAAGGAGGAATGGAGAAAAGAATGAGCCAAAACTTCTAATAGTAAGCACCTCCATGCAGCTGGATGTATCCAGAATCCATATCCAGAGCTGTAACTGTTCTTACTGTATTTTCTGAGCCTTTGAAAGTAGGAGCAAAATCTCAGGTCTTAAGCCATTCTTAAGCATTAAGAATGCTTTATTTCAGCTTTGTGCCAGAAGCTAGTTAAAATTAATAGCACTTTTTGCTCATGGCAAATTTTTTTTATTTATTTTATTACTTTATGAGTAAATTTGTTCTTAATAATTTTCTCTGTGGGGGACAGGAAGACATTTGTTTCCACAAGAGCATTTTTCTCTCCTGGGGGTCCCAACAGCTAAATAAATAATAATAAAAAAAAAGTTTTAAAAGAAGGATATATACATTTCTGTCACTGTGAAATACTATCTTTTTTTCCAAGTACTGACAGCCAATCAGTTCTTTCAATTCCCTAGCACTTCAAGAACAGCATGAGATTTGCAAAGGCAAGAGAAAACAATACAGAGTGAAAAGTACTGATTAACTTGTGGTGGCTCATTGAGTCAGAATACAGTTCCCTACTGCGCTGTCTCTAAAAATCTTAATCTTCTTTCCCTCCCAGAAGCACCTAGAATAATTTGATCTCTCAAGGTAAGAAAGTTAATTCCTTTAATACAAAGTAAAAAAGCTTAAAAAGTTTCTTATGGGTGGAGGATCTTGATACATTGCATTTTTAATTGTAAAATCTAATTAAGGAGTCCACCTACACATCACTAAACAGTTAATTTTTTTCCTTTTTAAGACAATCAGACACAGCTATTTCTTACAAAATAGCCCCACAGGTTTATTCTAAGAAAACATTTTCTACTCCTGCTTTACTGCTGTTTTCTTTATTACTGGTTCCAGTTTTAATTGCTAAATGGTATCAAATCATGGTGGTCTGATCACTCTACTCCCCCTGCCCCCATTTTTTTTTTTTTCAGTACCGATCTAATTAATCCTAATTCACTAAATGAGTAGGTATGGTATATATACACCACACATACATATACTAGAAGAGGTATATTCACCAGAAAGGGGACAATGAAGAAACATTTGCAACACACCAGTGGATTTCAGGAGACGAGTACCATGTAATCTTGGTATGTTTACGCAGTTTAAGGCACAGAGATGTAAATATCTAAATTGCTCACCAGGGCCATTAATTCACTCACTTCACAGAAGTCTCTAATATCAGAAGACTCCAGGTCCAACAACTACTCTAGGTATAGAATGGGGAACTGGGCACACTATTAAGTTATTCTAAGGCTTAGCTGTATCAGGAGAGAGAAACAACTAACTGTTGTCTTGGGAACGTGACATTGGAGCACGTTTCTATCCTGCTTACATTAGAAGTTGTTACAATCAGGATCCTTGAAGCATCACCACAAAGAAACAACATTCCCTACCAAGTGGGAGCTCTTTTAGGATTTTCAGCATTTATTACTCTCTCTCAGTAGAAGTTGTTTAAATTTCCACCAGGTTCTTGAGATCTTTATTACTTTCAAAAAGTAAGGTACTACTACTTTAATTACTTTATTACTAGTATCATAGTAAGGGGGGGAGGGGGAGCGAAACAAAACACTTGGAGACAGTTCCATTACATTTTTCATGCATACTACCGTGCTTGGTTTTTCCTTTCTTTTTCTTTGTTTCTTGTTAACATGTTATGTATTCCTGTTTTGAAACTACCATCATAGTGACCGTGTCTCCAAATCATCCGTATTCACTAGTTTTTCTTCCATAACTGTCCCTCCCTTCTCCCCACTTTTAGTCTTTCCTTCCTACAAAGTTTCTTCTCTTCATTCACTGTGGTTGTCCTCACTCTCTTTTCCAGGTTTTGAGGAGCTTAATGCCAGCTCCCTCCTTGTTTCATCTAGTAGATGCACGTGATCTGTTACTTTTAAACTTACGCTTTTGTCAGTACATCTCTCTGCATTTCTGCTAGTTCTTCAAATCCTGTCTTTTTGCTACCAGCTGATTCTAAATTATTCAGCTGTTCTATAAATTCATTCCTATGGTTTTCTTTACTTTCCCTACAGGATGAACAAAGGAGGATGAAAGCTAGAAAGAAGTAATAAAAGTCTCTCTGGGTGTCTCCATCTACTTTCCTGCAAGTTAGAGAGGACCTTTAAAAGATTTGTCCATGTTTCATTCTTCCCCCACCTAGCCTCCATTCCCTTTCCATTTGAAGTTTGCAAGCACTTTGCAATCCACCCTGAACTAAATTCCCTGCTCAAGAACATCCTTCTCCACTTCCAAACTCCACCATTCCAGCGATGGGTTCATCCACAGCAAGGGCTGAAAGTTAGGTATAATCCCTATCCCCTTGCAGTAGAGGAGAGTTACAGACTTCGATAACCAAATCCTGCCATTTCCGCGTCTGCCCCTCATTATCCTCATTCTCCAACACTGGTCAAACCTTGTCCCACACCCAGTTTTTTCAGAGAAGAACAGCTACTCACTTTTCTGCAGGGTTGTAACAAACACAGGATGGCACTTACCAAAAATGTGGCTGACCAAACGGATGCTGTAACACAGACCAACCTTGTTTTGAAATGTCTTCCCATAAGAACACTGCAAGGCCATGTATCTTGTGTCCTTCCTTTCTCAGGGGGAGACTGCTGCACAGCTACAGCTCTTAGAAGCTCGGCCTCTCAGTTCAATCAACTTCTCATTAAAGATAAGTTCGAGATGGGGGAAACCTTACAAAATTATTTCATTTATTGAGGCTTGTGATACCTTATTTTTCCCAACTTCTGGAGCTAAAACTAAAAAAGCAAGCACACAAACTTGCTTTAAGTCTCAAAATGTGTGTTTGCATACACACACATACATGTACAAACATATATAAACATACCTATATACAAGCATATGTATGTGCGTGTGTACACATATACATAGACATGCTTGCTATCATAGCACTAATAAATACACAGTGATCTGTCTTATTATTCTTGTAACCTAAATGCCCAGCTCTCCCTCATATGTCGGGCATCATCTCTTGTGGTGTACCTAGTCTTACTAATTTCAACAGGTGTGCTCACAGTATAATACTTCACAAATAAAGGTCTAGAAGTCAGGCACTAAAATAACATAACACTAATTAAGACCAAATGCTAAAGAATGAAAGGAGTTTCTGAAGTTAGCTCTCATTAGCTATATCAGGAGAGAGAAAGGACAAACCTTTGTCTTGGGAATATGACATTAAAGCACAAAAATATTAAATTAAACATTGTTGTGCTTTGGTAAATGTCAACAACTACCTCCGTGGGAGAGTGACAGGCCTCTGGCAGAGGAATTCAGTATGGAAGAACAGATTTCAAAAAGAATCTGTTTTATTCTTTAAAAGGAACTGTCAACATAAGTCACAAAGAATGACATACAGAAATGTGATTAGGAACAGCCTTTTAAAAAACCTGTCATCCTAGGAAATCAATAGGAAATCATTAACTAATAAATGATAGCAGATGCTATCATGGGATTTAGTGTTATACAACCTTCTTTCCTGATTTCATTGAAAACAATAAAGATATTTAGCACTTGGGGAACACATGGAAGCAATGTTACTGGTCTGTGCTTCACCCTCCATAAATAAAAAAATGACTTCCTATACAAACATATCTCAAAACTAAGGATCATCTCAAAGAAAAAGACAGTAATAAAACAGTAGGCTTTATGATTACTGTTATCACGGCAGTCAGTTTGGTCCTGTTCTGTGTCAGATTCTGTACAAATACTATATAGTAAAAAAAATAAAATAATTTAAAAAAAAAAAGTCAACACTGGATACATGAAGTGTGCAATGCACTTTATCCAGTTCAGGTATCTTCTGTACAAGTAGCACTTCACTTCATAAAATAACCCAGAATGATAAGCAGAAATTCTGTATCTAACTTATTCCATTAGTTCAAATCAGAACTCACAGCTAATCCCTTTACGATATTGAAGCCTCAACAGTACATCAGATTTCTGGACCTTGTTATCATCTTTTCCAGGCTGTAAACCTGCAGTGACATCCATAAATCTATAGAAGCTACTGAGCTTGAATCTAATAACCCAAAACTACAGAATGAATTTCTAGCTTGTCATTTTACTCTGCATTACTCAAAGTCTGCCTACGCCTAACTTTCTACTCTAATTAGTTAAACTGACTTGTATAAACTTATTATTGGGGGTGGGGAAACAAAGACTGCTTAGCCAAAAATAAATTCTTAAGATATATATCTTAATAGTGCCTATAGTTAGCCCCTATTTAGCAGGCCCACCTTTTGTGTTATACATTTTTATAAGACAGTACTGTCTGATCACATGCAGACCAGAAACCAGCACAATAAAAAGGCAAAGAGAGAAAATGAATAAGTTTAAGTGCCTGTAAACAGAAATACCTTCTCTTCTTCACTACAATTGTCAGTATTTTCGTACACATACATACCCACCAAAACACAGTAATACCAGCCAGAAAAATAAACTTGGGGAAAAAAAAAAAGATTTGAAGTGTGGATGCATCTAAAAGTTGTTGCAATTTACAAAAAGCATTTACCACTTACATAGTATCTTGAATAGTGACTTTTTTCAACTTATACTTGAGATACCAAATAACGTCCTATTAAAATACATAGTAATTTATTATTTTCATACCACTGAACCAAGACTATTCTTGCAGTGATACTAAATTAGGTGTTCATTTTTCAGATTAGCTAGCAGATCTTTCAAACATGTAAGCTGAGGATGAAATGAAGAATGTTTGGGATAACATATCCAAATGTTAGCTTTCACCCATCAGGTAATAGTTACCAGGTAGAAAGTTCTGCCAATGCAAGGCATTTTGTGAGCACTAACTATCCACTTCATTTAGAATGATCTGATTGTTGTGCTTTCATTAACAGCATAGATTTATTGAGGGATTTTTCCTTTCATTGTATTAGGAAGAAGTTCCATGATCATTTCCAGTGTGGGATCTGTAGGGAGAGTGTCAAAGAGGTGACAGAGAGCAGTAAGTGCAGTACCATCAATATTATCAACCTACGCAGCTGTTTCTACATGCCGCCTCACATAAGAGCAAATGCCTTTTTTATTCAGCTTAGAGTTAACCTAGGCTATATATGTAAATATATTCTGCTTTTATTTCCTCAGGCTATCTACTTTAGTGGCAAGTACAAAGGATGAACTGAGGCAGATGAAAAGGGCCAATCACTAGTGGTAGCCTGTTATATTACAAAATACATATCTCATGCACAAGACCTCGTAAAAGTAATGTCACTCTAAATGCAAGATATCGTCAGCGGAATAGCATTGTAATTGCTAATTTGGCAGACATATGGTTTTAATGAAGCTGGAAGAAAAATCCTTATCTACTGATGTAGTTGAAAACTATGAGCTGAGAAACAATTACTTAATCTGAAATGAGATTTGTTACATAAACCCATACAAAGCAATTGCTAAAGGGTTTCTACTTCTTTACCCTCTATTAGTTCTCTTACATCAGCCTTCTTAGTGACCCCTTATAATGGAAAAATCATAACGTCAGTGTAATTATCAAATGTTAAGGCCTTGGAAAACATCCTGCTTCCTAAGATACCACTGATTTCAGTTTTAATTCTCTGTTTTGTTTCCTTTTCTCACGAACAATAATCAGTTTGCTGAATGAGACCTTTTCTTGCCTTTTCAAGATCCAGAGACTTTTTGCTAATTACAGCATTTACCATGATGAGAAATGAATTTGCACTCTCCAGACCATTGTTGTGTGTTCTGAGAGGGAAGGATCAAAAGTTAGTTCCGGCTCATTACCTAACTACAAGTTCAACCTAGAATAAGAGGAAACGGGAAGAGAAAAGGGGAAGGAAAAAAAAAGAAAAAAGAAAAAAGAGGAAAAAATCCCCACATTGCTAGCTCACAGTGTTGAGCCAAGCCAGAATACTCTAGCAGAAGGCTCTGTGAGAAATACTTCCCCCGAGTGTGCATGCTGAGTGAAATCCTGATTATAATAAAGCTCTCAGATCCCACATATTCAAAAAGCTTATGCTTTTTGCCTCTCTTTGATCCGCACATCCGACAAAATCAGCAGCATATCTCTTAAGTGAAAGTAAAATTTTTGCAAATAATGGAACATTTCTGCTTCTACAGTTTATCTACTCTGGGAAATGCAACCTGAACAGTTCCTTGTTGTCCTTGAATACTACGGTCAAAGAACCGTTATCCCTTTTTATAGTATATCGGATCATAAGATTAAAAAAATGAAATGTTCTTGTGGATAAAAATAATATCTTAAAAGGCTGCTGTCAATAAGCATTAGACTGTCTCCCGATTTTTTAATAAATCCTATGAGAAGATGGGAAAATTATTTAAAGATTCAGTGGCAATGTTTCAATGATGTTCAGATACAGATCTGAAAGTCAGTTAAATTATCTCAGATGATCGTTTTCATTATAGGTTATGAAGAGGCTTTTTTCATTGATATGCCTAACCCACATACATACATTCATAGAAAGATAAAGTGACAGGGCAAAAGTTCCTTCTACCTGCTTTGACAGAGGACTAGCATGCCAGGGCAATTTAAAAAAATGCAAAGACGGTAGAAGAGGATGTGTACAATCATCTTCCCTGATAGACTACTACCAGATAGAAAAGATCTGGGTGTAGCAACAAGGCTTTGCACTTTGATGAAGCTCAGACAGGAGAAGACAATTCAGTTTCTATATATTGCTGTGTGTGCACTAAGAAGGAGGCACCAGAAGTTGGTTCCAGGCAATACCCAATTAGAAATTCAACCTAAAGAGAGTAAAAAAGGAACAGTTATACAGCCCATCTCCTGCTATCACCGCACACATGCAAACATACCTAGCATAATCATAGAATCATACAGGTTGGAAAAGACCTCTAAGATCATCGAGTCCAACCGTCAACCCAACACACCATGTCCACTAAACCATGTCCCTAAGCGCCTCATCTACATGTCTTTTAAATACTTCCAGGGATGGTGACTCAACCACTTCCCTGGGCAGCCTGTTCCAAGGCCTGACCACTCTTTCAGTAAAGAAATTTTTCCTAATGTCCAATGTAAACCTCCCTTGGCGCAACTTGAGGCCATTTCCTCTCGTCCTATCGCTGGTTACTTGGCAGAAAAGACCAACACCCACCTCGAATAGTTCAATAGTTAGAAGAATAATTCAATAGTAAGAATAAATAGTTCAATAGTTAGAAGAATAATTCAATAGTAAGAATAAATAGTTCAATAGTTAGAAGAATAATTCAATAGTAAGAATAAGTAGAAAATTAGAGTAACTTTTATTTTCAGTACCTGCAGCTGTGCATGGTCATGCCTAGCAATGCCCATTATTTGAAGCTCTTAATGTGACTCAGCTAAATAAGAGCTCCAAACAGGCAAACCAGCTGATTCCTGAATGATACATAATTTGAGGGACCTCTTACAGACACGTTGAGGCAAAACAGGATGCCGCTAAAGTCAGGGGGTGTTCTGACACAGGAGCATCACAGTTTAGCCCTCTGGATTCCACAAAACAAATTATATAACCCAGTGAGACAAATGCCATCCAACATTTTCACTGATGACAGATTAGAGAAGATTCTACACATTTGTCCAAACTGTCTCTCTCTTGCCTGTGCTGTTTAGAACAAGTGAGACAAATCAGAAATAGGACAGCAAAAGGACAGAGGAAGAAAGTAAAAATAAAACTTTATTTTACCTGTAAAGTACTTGAGACTATTTTTATTTTTCTGTGTTAAACCTAATCGCTGCATGGGCTCTTCTGGTTATTTCTGTGTTAAATATGATAGTTTGGTACAGCAATGATTGATAAGTGCTGTCTATATTCTCCTTGTGTACCCCCTACACAGAGGATGAGGAATCATACCTTTTTTTTCTACATTTCTACATAAACTCAAAGCATAAAAGTAGCTTTACCTTGGAAAATAGTAAATTAAAGACTCAATTTTATTTCAGACATAGACCCCAAAATTTGGCTTATTAACAAGAGTTTACCTTTCCTAGCAGAGTCCTTTTAAGCCTTTAAAGCTGGACTAAAAGTTCTGGTTGTGTTCCAAGTTACAGAGAAAAAAAATCTGTTGATATCAGTGTGATTTCACTGAAGTCCCCCTGCATGCAACTCACTGTCATTCCTTCCAGTAAGACCAGGAATCATTCAGCAATATGTAGAGCATTTGACATCTGTTATAACTATGTAAGAGCACAGACTCTTTCAATATTTTGAACTGGTTAATAATTTAGCATACTTCACATATTGTACATTAACTCCTTGCCACAGTTTGGGCACCTATGAAAATAGTACAAAGATTCCAAAACAGCTGATTTTTGGATTATCAACATTTGTAATGTTGATACAAATTTACATATTTGTAATCCTATCATTCACTCATTACTTTGCAGCTTTTCAGAGAGCACTGTCTTCTGGGCACAAAAAGAAGAAGAAAAAAACCTGCTCAAGCAATTGGTGTCTGGGCTCCAGTCTGCAAATCTCAAATGAAGACTTTTCTCATAAAACAGGTATCTATCAGCATAGGGACTATGCTACAACGCAGCTTTGCCATGCGCTTTTCCACCTCAGCAATTTCAAGTCAGCTGTTGGTTCCACTTCGCCCTTTGAAACACACACAGCCACGCTCAGCTGAGCGGGCTTGGCACAGGGACGGAACAGGTTGGGACACAAGCGGCGGCTCAAACTGTCTGCTTAAGAGACTGCCTTCAGGATTTAAGAGAACCTGCATACACTGCTTATTAGGAGCCCCCCTAAGTCCAGAAAGATAAATACCACTTGCAGAGGGCATCCCAGCATCACAAACGGAGGGAGTGCATCATTCAAGCACGCGCGGCTGAACCACATGGCAACAGCGCAGTGGATCCTCTGAACAAATACCATTTCTCTGTGTGTGTTTTAGCAGCAGTTTTCCAGCAACCTGAGTTGGGAGAGGAGGCTAGTTACAAAAAGAAACAGGAAAAAAATCACATTCTGTTTGCTTTTCATGTGGGGCCTTGGACTGTGATTTTACCACATGTGGCAGATTCTCACTGCAAAGAACTATTTTGGAGAGGAAAAAAAAATGGAACAGCAATAACAACAAAACAGAAAGGTACAGAAAGAAAAGTAAAAGTACCCTTTTAAGACATATTTAAAAATGGATACTTCTAGCCATATTTACAAAAAAATACACAGAATGGCAGTAAGTCTGGGGAAAAGAATAATTTCGTATGTTAAAAAGTAAATTCATGATGCTACACCACCACAGGTGTTGCAGCAGCTGTATCATATCTCTTTTGTAAGACTTTAAAGGCCCTGTGTATTTCTGCTGTTACAAATGCATGTTATTTATAACATTTCTATGGATTTTATTTGCATAGCTCTAGCTCAGTGCTCTTCTTGGACTTAAATATTGTAAGTTTCTGGTATCTTTTCTTAAGTGTAACACAAAGCTAGAGGAAATGAAGAACTGTTCCTATGGGTTCCTTTACGATGTGCAGGCATAACCCAGTAACTACAGCATAACTACATCATCATCATCATCTTTGGAAAATGTTTTTATATTCCTCCTAACCTTTATATAGCAGCGATCTTGTCCAAAAATGGATACTCATGCTGAGGGAAATCATAGGATAACTCATCTTCCAGACTGAATGAGACAATCCCAGGGCCTACATGTGTTTTGGCCTCAAAATATTATATATTTTTCTCCCTTGCCAGAAAGCTGTCCTAAAGATAAGCGTTTAGGGACATAAGCTGGAGAGGGGTGTCAACTGTAATGACACACGTGAGTTCATAGGCTGTAGGAAAGATCTACTCAATTTTTGGCAAGGTCCAGTGGGTGACTTTACCACGGTCTCCTTAGGCACGATCTGAAGGAAGCAGTGTGCCCGCTCCACAAAGTTGAGTCTGCCATTTCACTATCTTTGCCCAAAAGTAATTTCCTGCTTTGTTTTATTCAGGTGGCCTTTTTGAGGGGAAATTTTTCCCCTTTCAATGTGGCTCTTCAAAAGAATAAATATGATCTCATACACATATATCTGTTCTTTCTTTTTCTACATTGTTTTTCTCTACTGTGATAAGAAAACTAATTAAAATAGCTGATTTCTTTAAAAGGAAGAACTGGGAAGTTCTAAATACACTGAACTCCACTGATTGCAAGCCTTGATGTCAAAAAACATTTTTCAAATGTATTAAAGGAGCACGACGGTTGATTTTAGTTCTTGACCCAATATAAAGCAGCCATAGATGCAGGATGGAAAATGCTGAATAGAACATCTAGCGTGGCCCTGAGCCGACACAATATTGTCCATTGGGTTACATAAAAACATGACTTGAGTGAGAAGGCAAAGTTTTCTGTGGTTCCAAAAACTTAACATAATGAAAGAGCTATGTGCCAAGCAAACTTAAAGATGGAATAATACACAGTTTTTAGAACATAAAAACCCAACAAAAAAGTTTACACGTATAATTCAATTCTCTTTCTGATATGTTTCATTTCTTTGTCACTTTCTTTTTTTAGTCTTTATATGTAGAAACATGCAATTATTTTCTCAGCATATTTTAATCACAGACAATAGCATGGAGCCTTTACAATTCCCTTCATAGCATTCAGCCTATGGAATAGGGAATCAGGTATCACTTAAGACCACAGTAGGGCCCAGTTCTGCTGTCCTTATACACACAAACTCTAAGGGAAGTCAGAGAAGAAATCTTTTGTATATTAGCACGAGGTATCGGAGCAGTAAACTGATTATAATAGCTGGGAAAAAGCTTAAAGTTATCCTTGAAGCAGGTTTATTTGGAAGAATGGAAAATTAGAGTCAGACATTGTATGCAATAAATATTAAAATGCTGCTTAAAAAAATTTTGAAAGGAAGACTTTCTTCCCACTCACCAAAAAGTCAGACATAGACCACAATGTTGTGGTCTATGCACAGTCTGTAACATACACAATCGCTAATGACTGGTGAGCAGTTCCATATTCTCACTAATTTTTTGCTAGTATCAAAGAAATTACTGAACTGAAAAGAAAGAGATTAAGCTAAAAATTAAGTTCATCCATCACTCTTTATGAGCCATGAAAAAGTCTTCAGAGGGAATAAATCTTTGTGTGAGAGACTACTGCTGTTGAAAACTCTTCATGCTTGAAATGCATGAATACCTTAAAGCTTGTAAGCTCTTCTGTTGACATTTTGCTGTTTTGATTAAATTTCCTATGCTGCTGCATATAATGTGAAATGGTAGTATGTTGCTGTTATATTTCAAAAGTACCTTTGCTGTATGTGTAAACACATAAGTAGTCTACTTAAATTCCTAAATATGTCATTACTGGCCTGGAGCTCTTCTGAGTAGCAGCTTCTTAAGAAGCATGTTCATTAGCACTACTAACATACAACAGTAATTAGCAATTAGAGCACTCTCTTCAGGTTCAAAATGTTCTAGGAGTTTCAAGGAATATTTTTTTTCAAAACAGAAAGAGGAGTTTAATCTTTTTCTAATTTGAAAAAAACATGCCACACAATATTACTGTAAGTTAGGTAAACAGAGGTATTTTACAAACACAAGTTGAAGTGACTTGCCACAGCTGGAATCCCCGTAAGAATGGGATCTGAATTCAAGCTTCCTAGTTTTCAGTTCCTGTGTCAAGGCAGCAGGCAGGCTATACCTGCATATTGGTCTTAAAAAAAAAAAAAGAAAAAGCAGCATTCTTTTTCCTAACAACTTGATCAGAAATCTGCATGCAGTTAAACATTCTTCTCAGTTTAGACAATCTGTAAAGCTGCCATGGCTGACAATCATAGGGTATATTATGAATCTTCACCTGCATATAGAAGCTTTATTCTCAGTTAGAAGCCGCATATTTTTAAACATCAGTGATTCTTGATAGAAAAGGCGTCGGAAAGATTTTTTTTCCGTAATAGCAATAATTGTCAAAGCAGACAGACCAGTTACCTAAGAAAAACACAGCTAACATGCCTTTTAGAAGAGCAGTCCACACCCCCCTTTTGTTGACTCTTCATCGGTATGCATTTTAGTACAGCAACATGGGCTGAATTCACAACTTCAGTGACTGCGGATCCTGCCCTGTAACATACTGTGCATCTCCAACTCTGACTAAGGTCAGCAGCAGTCCAGATTCTCTTACGTGTTGCTGAGCATCTGGCAGGGTTGTGCCCAGTGAGAGGAAGAGTTTCAGAGAGTATCACCACCTACAGTTTCAGTAAGGCTGATATTGTTTGTGTGAAAGTCTTAGATGAATACTATCACTTCCATGGAAACACTGAAGTAAACTTCTCTGAACTGAAACACCAGAGTTAGTGGGTTTTGGTCGCTTTCCAAACAAGAGCTCCGCTCTTTGTACACACCATTAGTGTTTTTTTTTTTGCCTTCGAACACAAAGGAAAACAGTTTCCTAAAAAGACAAATATTTGTTTATCAAGACTGCAAGATAAAACTTACGGATTTTCCTGAAAACAGGTGTGGGCTTTGGCCACTTACTATCAAAAAAGAAGTGGGGAAATGTTCTTCCTCAATAGGGTTGTTTTGCACAAAGGTGTAAAAGTTAACTTTAGCCAAAGCAATTTACCTTTCCAATAGCATTTGGCTCCGACAAATGCCTCATATACAAAAACAGATGAAGAACCATTACAGTACTGCTCCTGGCTTGTCTGGAATGAATAAAGAAAGAGGTGCCCTCATGTTTCACTGGCCTCTGCTCAGGATTTCCCAAGCTAACATATCCTAGCACCAGCTATAGGATAAGAGTCCTTCAGGTGCTTCATGTTGTAAGGTTCTCAAGACTGTAGTGACACAACATAAATGCCTGATAAAGCCAGTGTCAGATTATGTATAAAACTCAAGGAAACCATTACTTTACTATGATAATCCATACTTTGTCCGTGCTCAAAAGAAGCCAAGCACTCTGCTTCTGAAGTACATCTCCTAGAAGAAAAATGCACCAAAACAAAACTACTCCTCCCTTCACATCCTTATGGAAGAAATGTACGTGTGGACTAAGGTATGGCCATTGTAGACTAATGTTTAAGAAAAGTATACTTCAAGCAGAAGCATCTGAATAAAGTTATTTTATTCAACATTTTGAACCCACATCCTAGAACAAAGAATCCCACTTGGCATTGGGGGTTGCAGATGGGGGAAGTACTCTGCTAAAAAAATTATAAAATAAATACATTTTTTAAAAAATCCTATTTCCACAAACTACAGTAGTAAATTACAGATATTTACCACAATTTATCCCCCCACCTTCTTTCAACAATTAAGTTTGAACGGGTGTCACAAACATACCTTAAGAAAAGCTATAGAACTCCAGAATCAGCACTTAGTCACACTGTTTGCAACTGTCCCTCCCTTAATATACTAGGTGGCTTTGTGGTGATCCATTTCAGACATTTTCAGCTATCAAGAAGAAAGGAAAAGATGCTGCCAGCATCTCTTTGTGAGTTTTCAATGGATGACTTAGAATGATAAGAGGTGACTTCTAACTCGTGCTGTCTGACATAGCAACTCTCCAGTTAGGTGGTATGAGACTCACTCCTGTCAAACACAGAGGAGGAAGAATTGGAAAGAGACAGGCTTTTATCAGCTTTAGAGTCCTTTCTGCCTTTAAATGGCTGCTAAAGAGCTCGTAGGTATGTTTGCCAGCAGCTCCAGTCAAGAAGGATTCTTTGAAGGGAACACTAAAATCTGAGCCTGCACATACATAACATAACTCTACTGCACAAAGAGAGCAGAGGGTCATCTTCAGTTTAAGAGACTGAATATAGTCTACTGGAGTGAGCCAGGTCCATCCAGGAGTTCACCTTCTTTCTCCCAAAATATAACATAGCACCAGTCTCACAGATGTTACGGGAAAGGGCAACTGCACATTCATCAAAATATTGGGAGTTAATGATTTTGCTATATTTGAATTCAGTAATTTCTGCCACAAGCTGCAGTGCAATAAAAGAACCAGATGGACAGAGTTAATTATGGAAGAACTTCACAAAAATAGTGAAATGAGACATGTTAGGTGCAATTTTTCCACAAGACACTGACAAATCTTCCAATTCCAGCATCCTATTCCCTTGTCACCTTCTCAAAGATGCTTCTAGTTTCACAGGAATAGATGATACATTTTCCTAGTATTTTAATTAAAAGTAAGTTGTCATGAAAAAAATTTATGCAAACACTGTGTTTAAATCTTTTTAAGTGTGTCCTAGTATAGATGTCAATGACAATTGTTCTTAAGTCAATAATTTTGGTTTTACGCAACATTCAACAAGACTCTTCTCTTCTTAGCAAAGACAAAGAGAGAAGGGGTGGAGAATACTGACAAAGAGGTCACAGAAAGAAATAGAAGACAGAAAAGAAAAAAAAAAAACCCACACACCACCAAACCAAAAATCTAAGCGATAACTTGGAGCCACCAATTATTACATCTATATAATGCAGAATGCTCATGGTTTGCTTTCCAGAATAAATTTGTACTTTACTTTCTGTGTCACACTATTTAGCTCACTGCAAGCCATATAAGAAACAAATTTTATCTTGTTCTTCATCAATAAACAGCAGAGAGAAGGGAAAAGCTTCTTAGCATTGGTTCAGTCATACCAGAAAAAAGTAAAAACAGTGACCATGCTCTACGCAGGTGTTTTTTGTTTCACAATGGTAAAAATTACACACATGAGTGTGCAGAGTTTGTGCCTAGTTCCAATAATGCATCTACTATATAAACTTGGCTTCAGTTGTACTAGAATAAATTAAAGAACAGAATGCCTGGAAAGCATATTCTCAGAAAAAATCTGATCATAATAGAGTATTAGAGCTTTCTGCAGGAAAATAAAAATTATTTATCTGAATAGCTAATATTTTGGCAATAAAACACAAGGTTCAAAATTTGCCTGTCTCAAAATTATATGCTGCCTAGTTGATTTGTGATTTTTATAACGATTTTCTGAAAATTATCCTTGTGCAACAAATTTTTATCAATCCAGTTTTTAGATATTTGATCTTATATAGCATATGAAAAATGTATTTTGCTGGAATTACACTAATAGGTGGCAATTGTGCAACATGCTTGACGCTTTAAGGAAATTTATGCAGAGAACATTCCTGGCCAAATATGGAGTCATACTTCAGCTTGTAGACAATGTTGTACTTCTGAACCTAACCTAAAGTTAACAGGAGTAGTCTTGGAAACGTTTCTAATTCCTGTGAAAAATTATTTTTAAAAAAGTTTCCATTTCCTCTCAATATCTCCATGCACGGCTCTATACAAAAGCACCTCAAAGCAGTAACCTATCTGGTTTGACTGTCCATATGAAAGAATATCTTCAAACTTCAACACTTGCATGG
Organism: Calonectris borealis; assembly: GCF_964195595.1. Classification (NCBI taxonomy): domain Eukaryota; kingdom Metazoa; phylum Chordata; class Aves; order Procellariiformes; family Procellariidae; genus Calonectris; species Calonectris borealis. Next base: position 12,003,948 of record NC_134325.1, read on the forward strand.
TAGATGAGACCGTTCTCTTACAACCTCTACCCCCTACCTCAAAATGAGCACAAAGCAGTCATGCTTCTATTATGTGGTATCATAAAAATATTTGCCTACTTTTCATGTCATATAATTTTAGACTGAATATAATATTGCTATTCAGAACACTACGAGCCAAAAGTGTTTGAGTATAGATATGGGAAATTGCCTACAAGTATAAACTTATTAAGAAAGTAATTGTCCCCTCTTTTTTGTGACTGATCCATCACATTAAAGCAAAACAATATAGAAATACCTGACAAACCTTCTTACGGAATTGTGAACCAATGCTTTTCTTCCAACTGTATGAGACATCTACCTCCTCCCAAAAGAGAAAAGGTGGGGGGAAGCATCAGCAGCAGCATTAGCCATCAAATATCTTTGGTTTCAAAAGAAGGTTGGCATAGACAAATTTAAGTGAATCACTAACCGAAAATTATGATCTTCACTTTCTGATTTCTAACTGCATTATTAGATTGTCCAGCTGTGAGATCCATGACTAAATCTTTTCAGGAAGCTCCTTCTGAGACTGCGCTGCAAGAATTGAAATCCCAGGTACAGCTGACCAAGCTATAGGACTCACAGCTCCAGCTGGACAGTTCCTGGTCTCAAGCCTCAGATAGTTTTTAGAAATGTTTTTTAGTTCTTTATAAAAACTCCATTCAGCATGGCATGGATGTAAGAAAAAGGACAATATATACCATTATCTGAATGCTTTAATTTCTTACAGTATTTGCATGGAACACAGGAATGACATTAGCATTGAGGAGTGGCTGGAAACAGAAATGCAACCGTGAAAATGTTTCCAGTTTAAAATTTCTCTGGAATAAAAGAGAGACCTGTGGAAATATTTTCCTTAAAAAAAAAAAGTAAAAAAAAAAAATTGAGCCAAATAACCCAATGCTTTTTTCACAGATGAGGATTATCATGAGACTGGTTGACTTTTTGAGTTCCAATAAAATCAACACTTACAGTTTTGGAATCTTATTGATATCTTCAGATTAAAAACAAACAAAAAAAAACAAAACAAAACAAAAAAACCCAGAAAAATCCACTAGTGTTGACACTTTTTACTCATCAGCAAAAATACATAAAAATTTTCAGAATAAGTGGGAATGAAATCTTTAAAAAATGTTTTCTCAAATGCTGCACAAGGAACCTGAACAAATACCATTTCTGTGGTACCATCATGTGTTTTAGCAGCAGTTTTCCAGCAACCTGAGTTGGGAGAGGAGCTAGTTACAATAAGATATAGGAAAAGTCACATTTAATTTCCTTTTCATGTAGGGCCTTGGGTTTGACTGCATATTATAGGAATTTTGTAATATAGAACATCTGATAATCTTAGCACTGGTTAACAATTTTAAGAAAGCCTAAATTGGGGACTAGAGCATGAGTCCATACCCTTAAAATAGTGCTAAAGGACTAAATGAATCCATCAAAAGTTACTGTAAACATTGTGACTTCCACTCCTTTGACATTATTACATCAAGGAACTTCAGGGATAGGCATGAGAACTATCACTTCAGGCATCTAGTATCTTCACATTACCCAAATCAAGGGAATCTCCAGGTCTTCTGCAATCATTTTATAATGATCTCCGAGGGCAATCTACTTTCAGAACCAAAAGTCCATGCTACCTCCTTCAGAATGCAAAAGGCTATTTACAGACAGAGTTATGCTCTGAAAAACACAGCTTTGCACATGAACTATGTGCATCCTGTACATATTTACTACACAGCTAGTTTATTCTCGGTGTGGAGCCAACAAAGCTGAGGAAAAACAAGCTAGTTTTCCTATTCCATTTCTTACACCAACACATGTTCCATTCAGGTCTAATTCCTGTCCCCTAAAGAAAATTCCTCCCTATTTATTATTATACTAACTTTTTAAGTATTTGTGTTTTAATATGGCCCCTTATTATTTTCAGTATCGACACAGTCTACCAGTTTAAAGATGGAAAAAGCCAATCCTGTATGCTTCTGTTCCTTTAGTACCAGCTCACTTGGTTCCACATCATTTTTTGTTTTTAAATAGACATCTATACAGAAAGTCCAAGCAGCAATAAATTATTTGTTCCACCAGAGAGTTTTATCAGACAAGCTTTTCCAACCCATTGTATTAACACATATTCTGAGCTGAAGCTCAGTTTTTAAGATATGTGACAAGACGAGAGAATAAAAACACATGAAACATCATATCACTTACTTGGAAAGCAGTTCAAATTTTGAAAACAAAGAAAAAGAAATTTCTTCCAGAACAGGCCTTTGTGGGTTGTTCATGTTTGTGAGAATCAAGCTTAGCGCTACATTATTATTTGTGTCCAAATTCTGGTTAGAGACAGCAGAAATAAAATTCTGGCCACTTGATCCTCTACTGCTCCATTCCAGCACTAATTAGAAGTCATAGAGAAACTTCTAATTTATTCCACTTCCATAAAATCCTTCATCTACTTTTTGCCAGAAAACAGTTAAGTATAGTGAGCTTCCTTTCCCATACCATCACCTACTATGCCTCTTCCTGTGTTTAGAGCTGAGCAGAAGCTTGAGCGAAGAGATCATTTCTACTTCTTCAGTCAGGTTTTGGGTGGTTATTAGAGCAAAGTTAAAAATGCAAAGGAAATTTCAACCATTCCAACTGCAGCAGTCTAAAATTTTAGGGGGAAATGGAGTAAAGTCACCAAACAGAAAACAAATACCTTAATTTGTTCTCTGATAAAGTTCAGGATACAACTGAGTATTGATCTTTTGAACACTGAGTTTTCCTGTTCATCTTTTGTCTTTGTTTGAAGAGCATCCTAAGAATTATTTTGCATTATTTGCTTAATATGGTAGTCTTATATCAGAAGACCTATGTTTCACACAGAAGACTTAAATGATCTTAATGTAAGACCTGGGAGAGAGCTTCTCAGAGACGTGAAGTAACCAAAGACAACTAGAGGCTACTATGCGATGCAGACTCAAGCACGACTCCATTTTTCTGCTTCAGCAGGTATATGTAATAATTTGTAAGACTAGCCTGGAAAGGCAAACCTGAAGCAAAAGACCAACAACCTGTTCCCAACAGCTATGTCCATATTAAGATTAGGTTAATCCTGGGTTTGTGTCCAAGTCCACTTCTGCAGTTTATACATCAGTGCACACCAAGATGATTATCTACGTGGACAATACAGGACAGAATAAAAGGAAGAAAAGCCAGGTGGCAGTCCAGTACCCTAGAGATGCTAAGGAGACAATGAAGAAGAAAGAAAGAAAAAAAATCAACACAGATGCAGAAAAAGCTAGAACTTCCTTATGTACCTGACCCTGACTTGGCAAGCTACACTGGCAAGCACACACGCACCGAGTGCAAGGTGGACATTGGCGTGGTCAGAGAGGTGGATTCCCTGGGTGCACAAGACTATGCTGTGACATTGTGCAGCTGAGTGCAGGGGGAAGGGGTGCCATAAATGGTATATGAACCACCCGTCAAGGGTATAGGACATATAAACCCAGCTTTGGCCCTGCTGAAGTAACACACAGATGCTGCTCATGTGAGTGAGAGACAATGTAAGACCAACATGGAAACAACATGGCTTATGACACCTGGATAGGCAAATTTAAGCCCGAATTCAGCCAAAGCTACCAAAACTAGGCTGGATATAGTTTATTTTATTTTAAAGAGGTTACTTTTCTCCAAGGCCTCAATCTACAAATTATAGACAGTATAATACTTTCTTCCCCTTTCTTTTTTGTTGGCAATTTGTGTTATAAAGTCTTCAAGCCAGTAACTGACTCTTAATGTTCCGAATTTTTTTTTGTTTCTTACATGTCAATTTAAAGTAAGATTTTGGGGCCAGATGCAATACATCTTCAAGGGAAAGGCCTCTTTTCCTGACCTCAGAGGACTCTAAATGAGATCCTCTGTCCTCAGAAAACTTCAAGCAACTGCAGGAAACAGTAGGGAAACAAAGCAAGCAGAAGAACAAAAGGGGAAAAAAGTCTCATTCCTCCCAGATATAAAAAAAAAAAAACAACAACAACCAACCAAACAAAAAAACCCCACACACATCATGCAAGACACAATGAGAAAAATCTCTGCAGACAACCCTACTTCTGCAAAAGCACTTCTGAATTATTGAAAATCTATGTTGTAACAAATTGATCTGACTGAAAAGGTAAAATTCTAGGCTGAGGCAAGAGGGGCAAGTCCCCCCCCCTCCTCAAATGAGGAAATGACTTTATTGTTTTTACTAAAAATGACTTCTCATTACAAACGCTTACAGCGTAAGATTTTAAAGCTATTGAATCTATACAATGATCAGACATCCCCATTAACTTTTCTCAAGAGAAACAGCTCTTACTCTTTACTGTTTCATGCAGCATTCCAACAATTGCTGTAGTTCATCAACTTTGGCTATTTCAGAAATTTAGTCAATAACATTCTGGGCAAAAAAGACCTTAGCAGAAAATATTTTTCAACAAAAAAAATATCAGGCTGTTCAAGCTCTTATGATCATTCACCTGCAAATAGAAAAACCGCTTTGTTCTTCTGCATAATGCAGCTGGGCAAGCTACCGTCTAAGCACTAAAATTAACAATACAAGAACTAGGGCAGCATGCATGGGAATGCATGGGGAGGCAGGTCACAAGATCATGAGAAAAGAACATATGTTGCTCTTATTTAAGATTTAGGATTCACACCTGCCCCTCTACTCAAGAGCTAGGATTCTTTTTTCCCTTTAGAATACAGTAATGTAAAATCAGTTATTCCTCTTTGCACAAAATAAGTAATTGAGACTACTATGAGTACATTTAAAGAGATTGCAAGATTCTGCTCCAGGTTCCACCCATGCCTCTTAGTGTCAAAGCCCTGACAAAATTTGATTTACATAGTTCTGTGCCTAGAAATTGGGTCTACTCTTCTAAATGAAGCTCCGTAGACAATAACAGAAAATCAACAACGAAGCATTAGCCCAGCCTCGTCACAGCAGTACATCGTGGGATGACAACAAATAGGCACAAGCTGAAACAAAAGACATTCAGACGGGCTTATAAGGAAACGCTTCAGCATTTTACCAGTAAAGCAGTGGACTCTTCCAACCTGAATTATCCTATGACCCTATGAAATAACTCATGATTCTGGGTTTGGTATTTTTTGGTTTTAGCCTCATTTGTGACCTCACACATTTTTGACCTTACAGCATACAAACATGGCACTGAAGAAAGAATATTTGATTTCCTTAAGAGTTTTTAACTGATATCCTTGCTTCAGCATTAGTGTTATGCATTTTAATTTATTTTTATTTTCCTACATTTGACAGATGGATGCACAGAAAGATTAAAATAAAAACTATCAATAATTTGAAATATCTAATCACATTACAATAAGACCTAATTTTATTAAGACAGAACTCTCTGCTTGAAGTACATCTATTCCTTTATTGCAACTACAGCTGTGAGTCCAGAACAGATATGGAGGGTCACAAAGTAAGTATGCAGAAAAGGAAGACCAACAATTAGTGGTTAACTGTGAAAACTGTGGGTTTGGTACTGCATAGTGATAAAGGCGATAAAGAAGAAATTTGAAGTTTAGAATTTTCGCTTGAAACCAAGTTGTTGTGCAGCCTGTCTTTGAAAGTCTCAGTATCTATGTTTAACACAAAAGGCTAAGCTTGGCATCCTGTCATAAGCTAGCCTTAGCAATCACTGGGCAAAATCCAACTCACGACATTTTACCACAAGGCCACATTTAATCTTGCAAATCCTTGCTTCATTTACTATACTTCCAACTTCTTCATTAACTTTATTGTCCCACAGATGACAGTTTTCTTCACCATTCTTGATTTAAATCCAAGGCATGTTCCCAGCCCTAATTTATCTGGAAAGTGTCACAGTAGACAGCAATTCGGTAGAAACCACAGTACATGCTTATTTAATTAGACAGTATCATAATGCATATGTATATGGACAAGGGAGCTAATTTGACATTGAACAAACAACAGGGAAGGAGAAGCCTGTGCATAATTTTCCGTGTTTTAAAGACTATGAATAACAGGAGTTTAATTATATCATGTCATATCTATATGCACGTAGATCATCAACAAGGCTGCTGCAGACAGCACTCTGCTAGTTACATTAAAGATGTACTTTTATCTCATGCAATAAAAGCAGTAGGTTGTCATCTTTCTCATGGAATAACCCTGCCAAGAATGGCGTATTCTAGCTGGAGAGTGTCACAGGTATTTCCTGACAAGAGTGGGAAGGAGAGATACAGGAATCTTAGGTTCATTCCATCTCTCAAATTTTCTTTAATATGTATAGTTTTTCACACCAGCACAACAATTTCTCTGTATTCACAGCCAACATGCCTTAATACACTTCTACTTCTCTCTCTTCTTTGATTCTTTTTCCTAATCTCGTTTTCTTAGTCTCCAGTTCTCATTCTTTTCATTCCAGTTCCACTCTCCTTATCCAAGCACTACTAATCTGATCTCTCTGGGACATTCAGTACCTTAGAGTTACCTGCTCACTACCAGTCCCATTCTTTAGTACCCTCCTACTCAAATCAGCCAGCATATATATGTCCCTTATTTATTTCAGTTTCATGTTTCCTATTCCCTGTGCTTCTTCCAGTCAAAATTTTTAGAATTCCCAACAATGATAAGAATTTTGCATCTATAAAGCACAAAATTACCTCTAATGTGGAAATGAGACAGCAACAGCATGGAAGCATACAAGGGATCAGCATTCTGAAATATTTTCTCTCTCATGTATATTTTGGTTTTGTTGCCTATTTGCCATAAAGTTGTTTTTTTTAAAAAAAACATTTACCTATGAAATTAACTGTATTATCTGTGGTTGCTGTAAAGCATGATTTAAGGAAAAGCAAGAAACATTATGTACCCAACAAAGCAGAACTTTTTCTTTAATTAATTCATGCTTACAAATTTAAGAGTTCTGTTACATATCTACAATCCAGATGGTCCTGTAAATAAGTAAGAGCTTTGGATGCCGTTTTTAGAAACAAGTTGTATGAAAGATGCAAAGTAGAAAGTGTACTGAGATGATGAGATAATTTATTGTCAATGCTGTAGAGCAGATCTTTTGTGATGCTAGTCACAAGCTAACCTAATTATTTCCAACACAGTTACTCTGTAATATTGCGGTATTTGATGGGAAGCCAGAGAAAGATACTGTTAAAACTATTAAATACATAAGGAATATTAAGCATGAATGTATTTGCCCTAATTAAAATAAAACATTATTAATATGATATAGCTTTTTAATAAGGGAAAATTAATTTCTTTCTTTTTTCACACAGGCCCTGCTTAGGCCTGATCAATTCAGATGTGTTTCTCTTCCTGGGAGAACTATTAGAAGAAAAGATTTCTATTGTTTCTTACATAGCAAAGAAGGATTTATTACATGATGAAATATTATGCAAACAAGAACCAGCAAAGCAAAGTTATTACAGAGCATCCTACATGGGGCAAAAAAAAGGAAAAGTGTACAAAATTTTGAAAAAGGCAATTTGTTTGAAAATCCCCCAACTTACTCATGCTGTACCTCACAAATCAAATAGAAGTTAGAAAATTTTGGATGCTGATTCCACAGCAAGGGTAGAATTTTTCTTATCTTGTTAAAGAAAGAGATCTTTTCACTCAGTAAATAACCTCTGCTTACCTACATCAGAGAGATTTTTTCAGACTGAGCTTGCTAAATCACAAACTGTGAGGTTCAAAATAGCTGCAAAGTAATTAATTTACTTTAACAATATACAGAACATCTTATTTTGGACAAGGCTGTCATGAAACATATGGGAACCTGTATTTCAAATCCTTGAATGGCTCTGCTTCCAGATTTCCTGTTTCTGGTGGAGCTTAACTTTTGGTTAACTTGAAAAGGCATTTGTTATTTAAAGGGGGAGATATAATCTGTTGTGAAAATGGTTGTTATGCTCTCTTCCTCATGGCAGTACACCTGACCATGCACTAGGAACACAATAATGAGGTGATGAACATTAATCACGCATCAGTTTTTACTTATCCTCCCTAGAAGGGACTGATATTAAACACACATCAATCTCACAAAGGGGATACAGTATATGAGAAGAAAAACATGAGAGAAATCATCCATTTCCTACATTTGTGCAATAGCAAGGAAGCTCTTAGACAGGAATGCTCAGGTATCTTTGGGAAACAGGTACAGGAAATACATTAAATATTTTTCCTGTCCCATATACATACTTCCTTGGGTGCAACTGGGTACTGAAGTCACCGGGTCTTTGGAAAAGGGATTATCACCTTAGCATGCATTTCTACAGAGACTGACACAAGTGGATCAGATTCACTACTTGGCTATATACTTGTTACTAAAAGATACTAGACTGATCAAATGTGAATGTTACTGTGAATATCTGAAATTATCACTTGATGTCCTGCATCTAAAATGGTGCCTTGTAAATGGATAGGAGTAGTTTTTTCAGTAGTAGAAACAGAATAGTAAAGTTAGCTACAACAGAACATGTGGATCAGAAGTATATTCTTCAGCTTATTCCCTTTCTCTCTCCGTTTTTTTAATATACACACAGTTACTCTGTGGAGGGAGAAGGAAATGGAGAGATATACAGTCACTAAATAAAAGCATGAACTTTTCCAGCAACTATTTATTAAAAGGTATGAAGAATTTAGTTCTGTTACAGTATAATCAGCTATTTTTCTTGTTTGTTTTATAGTTTTAAAAACTCCCACACTCAAAGGCTGCGGCAACCAATATGATCATAATTTAGGAAGCAGTATGCAAGATTTTGCTTGTCCAGAAAAAATCTGTCAAGTTACTTCTTAAGACAATGAACATTCTTACTAGTTTTTTTCTGCTGCAGTTTAAGAATCGCTTAGTTCATATAATCATGCTTGTAAATATATGCAATGGATAAATTAATTAATTTGGGCTCTTTAAGTTATGAATATAAGTAAATGTCTATGAAATAATTAATTTTTCCTCATTTTCTTTTTCCAGTATTTTGCTCTTCTGCAAGTATTAATAAATTCACCTCTTTCAGGAAAGCACATTACCTCAGTATGCTTCAGCAATGCTGATGTCCTAATGCAAATCAAACAACTATGTATTTAAATGTTTTCTTCAACAAGGATGTTGTGTTATTTTGGAGTCCTTTGTCAAATCAAAATCTCATTGATAATCTCATTGACCCCGTTCAAGGTAATGAAAACATTCCGTTCATGACTTGTTACCAACACGTCTATTTAATTTTTATCCAACAGAAGACTGACTGAACTTTGCAACCATCTAGCATCAGTGAAAAGCAAAATTGTGGCATTTCTGTTGCTGAAACAGTGGAAAGATGTATTGGCAATTACAGCTTTTAGGGCCTTGAACAAGATACTACTTGAAGCACTGCTGTTGTTTCATATGGATTTTCACAGAGAAAAAGAACTGGGACTTCTTTGGCTTGAAACCAAGAGATGAATCTTAAGTATACACAGTGGTATTAGGAATTACATACAAATCCAGACATCACCATTAACACTCACGCTGAGGAAAAGCAGTCAGACAAAATGGGAAAAAATAATCAAGATGTCTATTTATTCAGGTGCAAGATCTATACATCCATAGGAAAATCTGAAGATTATATTGCTAGGAAAAGGCTATAATAGATTTATTACATACAACTGTGTGTGATATGTGGCAAAAATATTTGAGATAGATAGGGCCTGTGGTTAAAATGTGAGTTAAATGCTATTATTAATCCTATGGTCAAAACATTTATTAAATACATTGAGCCCACTACAATTCAGAAGTCATTTATGCAGGAAAATTATTGTGTAATGAGGTAGGATATTAATATACAGAACACTGACTTCCTCACATTAACCTCTTCGTATACCCTCACAGAGTACACTAAATTAAAAGCAATGTAACCCATTTGCTAAATGGCACACAGTGCAACATCCACACTGCCAAAGACTTGGGCACCAATGCATGATGTATAGCGCTTAGGTCAAAAAATGCAAAATTGTCCAAATTTCTGCTGCTTGGGACTGACCCCTGGCATCATAGTGCATAGAGCTTGGCCCAAAATTTCCTCTGACCTTCCCACACAGGTCCTTATGGCACTGCAACCTTAGTAGGAATAGTAAGGTATTTTTTCAAGTTCAGAGCAATGAAATAGTGTCAGGGCTGCATTCGTGCAAATGCAGAGCAGTTAGATTGATAAAAATTTACACTCCAGCTTCCTGATTTTCAAGTTCACGATGCAGACCTATTTTCAACCTTTTTTTAAACTAAGCCTGACATTTATAGAATATATAAATAAAAATAAATCAAGACTGCCTTGGATGAATATCCCTTGCACTATTTCAGTACTCTTCTTTCTATCATTCATTTAATCTATCATACTATGAATGTCTTCAGAACAAAACATCGATGTTATTTACTTTGTCTTCCAAGGAGGTATTAACTTAATTTCAGAATATTAACTTTCTAATAATTACAAAAAACTTAGCAGCCATTTTGGTAATAGCTTATGAACATTCTAATTAAGCATTTATTATGGTTAGCATTACAGGTCCCTTGAAATTTGTTTCTCTTTCAATTCTTCAGGCAATTCTTTAGCTGCAAGTCTACCTGAAGGCATGCTTTTTTCAAGACTGCATTGGCCCTTACTTCTCTTTACTTTTTCCCCTAAAAGAGGATTAAAGCAGGCCATCAGCCTTTAGCATACTTTTTAAGTGTGAAGAGAATGTTATTTCACACCAATTTACTCACCTTTTCATACAGTGTCTGGTCATATAGGAAAACGTAAGATGCACCCTTCTGTATTAAAAACAAAGCAGGAGTTCTTCCTCAAAAATAAAGAGAACGGTGTTCAAGATGCCAGGAGGAAGATCCAAGCTTTCTAAACAGCTTTATTTATTTATTTTAATTAATTATAATGAAGTTAGCTTTTTCAAAGAAACACCTTTGTTACCAGAAAAGACTCTACAAGAAGCAGATTCAATGTATATTGACAGCTACTCTTCTAAATAAAATAATTCTTTTCACGGGCCATAAAGCTCTTGTGAATACATTGCTTAATAGCCAAATATTTAGGACTATCAGGGTAAGCATCACTTACCCATTCTTGATGCACATTTGGAATGTGCCACTGCTTAAATTACCTTAAAATTTCTATCATCTATGGTGATTGGTAGAGTTACAATACCAACAGGGTATTGTACTGTACTACTATAATCATCCGTCTATCAGTAATGCCAGAGCCATGTATCCATTGTGCTTATACTTACCAGGTTATCAAAACCAAACAATTAACTTAAAAACTACTTTCAAATCTATCTTCAATGACTGAATTACTCTGCTGCAAGATTTGAGATTACTTGAACTGTAAACCTGATTCTCTTTGATGTATTTGTGATATTCGCCCTGTACATGCAGATTTACCTGATGCCTACATGCCTAACTTTCACAGAATATTTGAAGTACAAACAGTAATTCAAAGAACATACGCTACACAGTTATAATGTGGCATCATTATAGTATAATTTGTGTGGCTATAAAAAGATGGGGTGTGTGCCCCATTGAAGGTATGATAACAGTTTCAGGATAGTAATATATGCGCAGCTAGTTAGGGATTTATTTCCATCTTTCCATGTCCCAAATTAGACTAGCCATTTAATTTTTTTTTTTTTTTTTTTTAAACTCAAAGTTGCTGGGCAAATGAAAATGACCTGGCACAGAAGCACAGAAACTGATCTAACCCTGTCTGTGCTTGACATAATGCTTTCAAAATACAGCTTTTCTTATTTCAGACTGACCTCCAGCTACACTTTCCACACTGTTCATGTTATTTCTATTCTGTAAAACTCAAATGCAAAAAAAAAAAAAAAAAAAAAAGGATATGAAACTAGTTCTGAAATAATTTTAAAACAAAGAAAGAAACCTCTAATACATTTATACATTTTTATATCTGTCAAGCAAACCCAATTAAAATATCCCTTTGGTGAACATAGCTTTAAAGTCTATGAGTTTTCTCCGGTTCACACAGTGAGCTCACCTTCTCCGACTGATTCATCATAATCCTCATTATTTCCATCTTCCAATTTCCTTGTGTTCTCCCAGCAAATGACCACTCATTTGCAAATAATGCAAGTTATACATTGCCATAAACAGACCATGTGTGGGTTTCCCAAACTCTAACAGGTCTCCCAAACGGAAGGATGTTTTCTAAAGCAGTAAAAATCTATTTTTAGCTCTATTTTGGCTCTTATAAAATCAGCTAGTTTTTCTTTTAGTTTTACTAGAGCTAGTACTTTACACTTTTGATTCCACAGTATTCTTCAATATAAAATAAAATAAATGCATTGTGATTGGAATGGATGGTTGAATTACTACAAAGCACTGTCCATCAGCTTTAAAATAGGAACAGATTTTCAGAACTTGATGCCTCCTGAGCATGCCAGCAAAGATTTATGCTTTTGGTAAAGTTAATAAATTGCTATTGCAACTGAACAAATACGCAATTATTTTATCTTCTTCCCCTCAACTTCAATACTTTGTCCTTTCTATAGTTGGGAGAGTTTACAGAGATCTTTATACTGCTTGATAATTAGACCATCACATATATCCCAAGAAACAGCAGTTCCACTGGGTCTCAAGAGAAGGTTTCAGGAAATTGGGAATAACAGAGATTAAAAACATAATTGTAACACATACAATTCTCCTTTACTATATTTTAAGGAACGTTTCTTAAGAAAAATCGTAATTTCCATAAACATTTTAACCATCTTAGGGAATTCAACTTATCGTATGTCTGCTGCAAAGTTCTCCAAAATAGTGAAACACATAATCTCTTACTAGATCTTATTAACCTTAAAGATAATTTAATCAGAATTCCTTGGTTTCAGATCTCAAAAAACTAAAACTGCTGAACACATTTCCCCCCGAGCTTCTTCCTCCCACCCCCACTCCAGTTCATACCTGCCTAACACAACTTATTGAATATCCAACTAATATACACACACACACAAATATATATATAAAAAATGAAATTTCTCCCACATCGAGATTGGTGATTATATTTTATGAAGTACTAGGATATGCTGATTACCTTATGAGAGTGTTATACGAGTCAGAATAGAATAATTTTATAGCTTGGTTTTGAATTTCTTAACACACCTCTGGTTTTGAACAAGGTGGCATTTAATAACATTCCGTGGAAAGTGACACTAACAAATATTAATGCCTCATTCCAATCACAATGCCTGTTCACTTGGATGTAATAGCAAGTATTTTTTTCAGCACGCTAACTGTGCATATAACTTTGGCATTGATGAATTCATGGTGTTCTCAACCATTATAAACGTTTCCTTTTTGAATAAAAGTCCCCTTTTTCTGAAGATAAAATTAGTTTATAATTTACAATGTTTGGTCAGCACAGCACATGCAATTTCAGGCACTGGTAAAACTGTTAGTTTCTTTGCTTGTATATTTTCTTTGTGGAAGTGCCTCAACATAACTGATATCAGTGGAGAAAGCGACCCTGCTGCCTTGCAGTGCCAGTAAGCATATCGGCATGCCAACCGACAGAAAATATTATTTGCAAACATTTGAATATAAATAGCATTAACAAGACTCTTACGTATTATAATTCAGATCAGCAATGGGTTTCATGCTATATGTTTAATAAAATTTGTTTTAAATAAGACTTTGGGATAACTGTCTCATGAATTCCCTTTATCACCTAGTCTACACAGGTCAGGTTAGATTTGGTTTCGTCTGTCTGATAGAACCGTGGAAACAGTTCTCTGGTTCTTAGTCTTAGAATTTTTTGAGGGTTTCCATGCATTCACATGTCTGTAGTCTAAATACTCTCATACACTAAGCACACAGACAGATGACAGAACTAGTACCTCAACATTTCTAGTGTCTTCTAGGTACTTCTTCATTAAGTGCCAGTACTCGCCTCTCAACATACTTTCCCCTTCCTACCCCATACTGAATTTTCATAGTGGTCAAAAGGAAAATTTCCTCTTTAATTGAAAAACATCTGAAAATTAATGTAATCTTATTACCACATCACCAAATGGAAACCAGAATTATAGGAATGAACAGAAACATGGCTACTGTAGTCCTAGTTTTTGAAGCTGGGAAGGTGAATTGTGAATATATAGTCTGACCCCTTACATAACATAGATACTAATCAATTTGATTAAGAAAATAAATTCTCATTAAGAGTAGGCTGGAAAGGTCTCCATGTTTAAAGAAAGATTTCCTCCCTTTATTTTTTGTCATCTCAACTTTTTTATTTCAAAGGACATTCTTTTAAGTTATTTCACATAACATAATTAAAGTACATCACAAGCTACAAAAAAAAAACACCTAAAAAAACCTACCAAAGGTATAAGGAAATCTACTTTATATTCTGTCGTAAATTCCTGGGCAACTATCACACGACATTTCACGTCTCTGCAGCCTATTCATTCATTGAGGATATAGCCAGTATTTTCTATTGCCACAATTGCACTGTTCATCCAAAAGAAAAGCACAGCAACCAGCAACTACTGATTACTCAATTAATTTAGTGTTAACTTCAGGAAATGAAATGTTGAGCATGTGGAGATATTAAAATAAATATGTATTTTAAAATATCTGACATAAGCTGGGGTAAAAAAAAAATCTCTGGCATGTGTCTAACAATGAGTAACACGAGGCAATACTATATGTTCTAGCAAGCATATGTTATCTGATGATGAAATAATTATGTTCATGTCTACACAACACATGCCTGAATATCCTTTAACTGAAAAAGCAACACTTTAGAAACAAGGAGATGTAACAGATGACAATCATATGTTCTCAGACTGATGTTATTCCATCTCTTTGAAAGAGTGATATGTTGTAAACAGAGTCACCACAACATATTAGCTTACAAAATGATACAATAAGCAGAGCCATAATTGGTGTGAAATCAAAAAACTGTGCATATTTTCAAACGGTGCATTCTGAAGCTCATACGGGCGCACTGTACTAACCACAACATATCTGGAGGCAATGCCAAAACCAGTGGAGTTCAGAGAAAAGTCAGAAACTCAGATGTCAAACTAAATTCAACTCGTCTTCAAGACTGTAGACTCTTAGTGACAGACTTTTATTTTACAGACTTTTATTTTACAAAGTCATTACTCCACTGGCTTAAAAAAACCAAGCAGAACAATGCACTTAACATGGAATTAAACTATAGCAACACCTAGACACCTCAACTACTACCAAATGTAACAGAGTGCTGTATAGCAACTATGCAATATCTGATCACAAAGACAGTTCATCAGTGCCCTTGAAACAAGGGCCCAGTTCAATAAAATATTAATTGTGTTGACTGCTCATGTACCTAAAGCAAGTGCTCACATGTTTGGGGGATTTTTTTCCTCTTCTTCCTTTGCTTTTTTTTTCCTTCTGGAGTCAAGAACTAACTGCCTAATAACACTTCAGGTCAGCAATAGACTGGTTTTAATTAGTTTTGGTTTAAGTAACTTTGGCTTGGATGAGGCAGTTTCAAGGACTTAATGTATTCTGTATCACACTATTAACACTGAGTACAACACAAGTTCTTGAACAACTTTTTACAAAAAACTAAGAAAGTATTGACTACTTGTTCTGTAGAAAAAACTCTTCAACTTTAAAGTTCATCCTACACCTTTGACACAGATAGGTGGTATCTGCAAAGGCCAAGATGACAACCTTGTTTTGACAATAAGATGCTAGATGAAATTAAAAGTAAAAGCCTTCATTAGACAAGGCAAGTACAAACAGCTGGCAAGAGCACCTCAGCTTTTCCATTTTGAATGAGTTAGGTACTGCATAATACGATACAATAAAGTATTCTAGCCATTTCTGCCATCCTATACTGGACAAATAATCTTTTGGCAGAAGGAGATATATAAAACCCATAACAATTGTTATTGTGTATGGATTCTGTCTGGAAATCGTTTCTGATAAATTTCCTAACTTGCGAAAATTGGAAATTCCCATAAATAAACGATCAATTTAATACTCCTTTGGCTTCTTGCTGGCAAAAAGCCAGTCCCTCTGCGTGAATTTTTTGGTAATGATTGAAAATATATCTCCATTAATTTCTCAGTGCCGATACCTTTCTCTGTTATTTCTCTCTATTGCAGAGCAGTGAAGACATGCTAACTAACATGCATTCCTTGGGCAACAGGAGTTTTCATTTCATTTTATAAGACTATGCAGATTCAAGCGATACAAAATCCACTTGAAAGTAACTTTGAGAGGGGCATCGAGCAAGTAATGAAAAAGCCAAAGCCTCACATAAGATGGCAACTTTCCCTGCTGCAATTGGACTGCAACTTTCTGAACACTGCATAGTAATTTTTTAATATCTGCATATAATGCTATACTGCGTGCACTACAAGAATCACTAGGACAAAGTTAAAAGCTTATTATTTGAGATACTAGAAATTATTTGAACACTTAATTTTTTTGTTGTTGTTGTTCTTTTGGTTTAGTGATCTTGAAAAATATCTTCTAGGAAATAAAAGCTAATGACAAAATCCAACAAGTCCTCTTTATTATCCTATAAACATGAGTAACTTGGGTTTCACATATTTCTCTTTTAAAATAGATGCATTTCATATACCTTGCATATTTTGTATCCTTTGTTCTATCCTTTGATTCCGTTTATTTGTTCTTGTACTTTAAGCCCTTAGGACATACCATCTTCCCTGGTTAGGAAATATGTCAGAACAATGTAGGAATTCATAAATTTCTTTTCTGCCTCCCAGAGAGACCTAAGTGGTCAGACAAATAAAACACTCTTCCTCTGGTTTCACTTTCTTATTTAGCTCATCCGAAATAGGGAGAACCTGCTTTGTCTCTGTTTTCTGCAGGGTTTTGGAAGAACAGGGGGAAGATTTAAGTTCATTTGGAGGGGAGGGGAAGGAATCAACATATCCTCACAAAAGAAATTATATTTTAACCCTGGCAATTAACTACCAGAAGCACTTAATATTTCAGAATTACTTAAGCCATTGTAATTCTTCTTCATGGGCTCAGGGCTCATCAATAAGTCAAGGATCAAGTGTGGTTTTTACGCATTTTTATTTCTAGAGCATGCATATATTTTAAACAATATATTTATAATAATGCATCATTTCTGCTCTGATAATACAAAATATTTTCATAAATGAAGAAATACCTTCCTAAATAATTTGCGAAAAATAATTGTTCATTATATGCTGCCATTTCACAATGGCACAACTTTTTTGAGCACTTTTTTAGCAGTACAGATTTTTTACTATGAGGGTGGTAAGACACTGCAACAGGCTGCCCAGAGAAGTTGTGAATGCCCCATCACTGGAAGTGTTGAAAGTCAGGTTGGACTGGGCTTTGAGCAACCTGACCTAGTGAAAGAGGGAGGTTGGACTAGATGATCTTTGAAGGTCCATTCCAACCCAAACCATTACATGATTCTATGAACGTCTTCACTAGTCTTAGAAACAAATAAATCAGCTTTGGAGCAGTACTTCAGCTATATTTGTGGCTTATTTATTTTAACTGATCTGCCTTCAAATATCAATTTATTCCTTCTTCTCTGGGTTCACCATATTGAGGAAAAAAGGCAAATCATGAATGAGGATGGTGAGGCACTGGAACAGAGAAGTTATGGATGTCTCATCCCTGGAAGTGTTCAAGGCCAGGTTGGATGGGGCTTTGAGCAACCTGGTTTAGTGGAAAGTGTCCCTGCCCATGGCAGAGGGGTTGGAACTAGATAATCTTTAAGGTCCCTTCCAACCCAAACCATTCTATGATTCTATGAATTTTTCCTAAAAGATGATGCAGTATGAACTCTTGTGCACTTCACTGCTGAACTTACTAGGAAGTGAATATGACCTATAAGATATACTACTTGAATAAGTAATAACAAAGATCAAAAACACTTTTTACAGTTATTTTCCCACAGATTTCTGCCTTGGATTTTTCTTGCTCAAGTTTTCTGTGGGTTTCCAGTAAAAATATATATTTATGTATGGACATACATTTCTGTTGGACATATAAACAGGTAAGAAATACGTTATGAAGAAACTACACTTAATATAAATGTTCTTCAATATACTGCCATAAGGCAAATAAAGGGTCACAGTACTTAAAAAGGAACCTCTTACAGAGAGTTAAGAAACAAGCTTATTGATTGATTAGGCTTGAAACATTCTCTAAAGCCTGTCATCTTCCTTTCTGAGGCTGCTCAACATACAGAAATCTCAAAATCAAATTAAAACAAACACAGACACAAATTTCCTATTACTTAGCAACACTTCTTCCCTGAAAGGAAAGCCTCATACATACAAAACAGTCTTCAAAAATTTAACGAAGTGTAAGTCACTATTGAGGAGTTAACCATGTGTGTATGTACATGTAATTTCACACATTTTCTATACATTTTGAAAACACTTGCAGAATCTATAGTGTTTACTATAAATGTGTGCTACTTTAAGTAGTAAGAGCCAGAAATTGATGTCTTTGCCTTTTTTTTGTTTGTTGTTTTACAAAAACAAACAAAAAGTATCAATGACGTACTTTGGCACAAATCATCAGTAAAATATTTCCCCCTGGAGGATAACATTATTCTAATACAAATAATGAGTCAATGAGCATACAGAATGGTGGCTGAAATAAATACACTGTACACAAATCTAAGTGCATTACAGAGCATCAGCTATAGACAAAATCTGACATGTAGCTTAGGAAACATAATGAAACAAAATATAAAGTTTGAGGGTTTGTTTTTTTTTTTTAGAAGTAATGAAAAAAAAAATTTAAATAGTTACTGCTTTATTTTCAAGTGTAATTAAAGTAGAGAGTTTAAAAGTCATGGCTGAGTAACCCTCATCTACACAAGTCAGTGCGATTCACACTTTCAACTTTCAGTTGTGGTTACACAGTCTACATAAGTCTTTACATTGATGCCATTCAAAAGTGTTTGCCTAATCACTAAGGTAAGTTTCATTTAGGCAATACAGGACAGCAGCACTTTAAGAGCTGAGCTGCCTGGAGAAGACGGAGGGAATGTTTTCTCCCTAGCATAGGATCAGACTGATCTTTGCTCTTTCCAAAACATACTACTGAATTAGATGAGTGGAAACATCTGAACTGGAAACTCTCCAGTACAAGAGATAGCTGTCAGCATTGCATTCACACATGCTCCAATGAAATCCAGATTTTTTCCAGTCTCCTTTATACACCCAAAATAAGTCTGTTTTCTCAGACTTTTGAGGAATGGATGCCCTGAGATTTTTGTTGTCTTTTTTATCATTATCAATGTTATGTTTTATGGCAAACACTACTTCTAGGCCTCAAGGGAAAATAAGCTGTCTCTTCCAATACAGCTGGATTGTTTCACTATATATTTTACTGTTCTACAACAGCCACACAAGATTCGTACATACAGGTTTCCACACCAAAATAAAAATTAACGGAGTACCTTATTTCTCCCTCCTCTTGCATCTCCCTCTATCATCATTGCACACAACACGTTCTGTTACTGGCTAATTGCCACTAGTAGTAATCCCCACATGAATCCCTCAATGGGCATGCATGGCTTTTTTCTCCAGTCTTCACTTAAGATTGAAATAAAGATTCAGCGTAACACATCCAACACAGTCCATTAAGCATTATTTCTATAAGAACCAGTGTAAACCATCTTCTACCCTTTCAACTAAAAATGTTACTTTAACAGTCATATAGGCTTTACTCATGCTAATGAATTAGACAAATCAGTCTAAATTGTTTGTAAATTATTTACAGTTTCAACTGCCTGACTTATCAGAGAGGAATGGAACACTTTAATCAAAAATGGGTATCAAATTATAAATTAATAATAAACAGGGGATAACCCAAATCTCCCCCAACACCTTTGTTTCCATGAGTTGCAGGAAAGCAAAGACATCCTTGTCATGAAAGATAGAATATATGAAAATATTTAGTAAGGTATACAAAGATAGCTGTGCCCAAATCTGTAAGTTTGTGGACACAAGCAGAGTTTTTATTTCATAATATTTGCTAAATGTAAGAGTGAAAAAAAGTCATCCTGTTGAGGCTTTTACAAAGATTATTTCTCAGCATTACCTACGTTACATATTCTGGTTTAAAACCTTCCATTGTAGAGATAAATGAGGAGAATCTGAAGGACCCTGTCCATATCCCTTTAAGTTCAGTGGAAAGATTGCTGGAACTGTCAGGGGCGGAAAGGACAAAATCATCTGATTTTACAGCGATGGGTAGTTATCTTTTCTTCATGGATACATCTATAGCCATCACTGCCATCCAGGGCCTGATTGCCTTTTCGGTTTTCTCTTACTGAATTTCATGACCCATTTATATTATACGAAGATTACAAAAACAGTGTATAGCAATTTTAGAAGCAATAATGCAGCCTTTCAAACATTGGCATGAGAAATCAAGAGATTGTAATAAACACAGTTTAACTCCAAGAGAAAATGACAAGTTTT
This sequence comes from Calonectris borealis, assembly GCF_964195595.1. Classification (NCBI taxonomy): domain Eukaryota; kingdom Metazoa; phylum Chordata; class Aves; order Procellariiformes; family Procellariidae; genus Calonectris; species Calonectris borealis. The sequence goes on from NC_134325.1 coordinate 12,024,490, forward strand.
AAGATACCATGTTTCACTTGTGATTTTATGCATTAGTTTGATTTGAACGTATTCAGCATTCATTTCTATGCCTCATTTATTCAGCTGTTGATAATATACAGATTCAGCTTGCTAATGCAGCAAAAACAACCTTATCCACAGAGGACATCAGCATGAGAATTAACCTTGAGTGACAGAAGCTGATCTGTACTTAGTAACTACTAAATAGCTTGATTTTCTCAGGAAATGCAACTGGAATACTTATTCTTCTTTAAGGAAAAAAAAAAAAAAAACCAAAACCAAACCGAGAAGGTCACCTGCATGAAAGGAATAGCAGGTAGTTTGTGGTAGTGGTTTTCATTTAACACACAACGGCAGGAACTCAGTGTTCACAAAGCAGATCAGAACAGGAATCATTTGATTCAGACTACTCATTTAGTAGTCCACAACATGAATAATGGTTGAGCAGCTGGCACTTTCCTGGATGCTCTCCTAAACCATTCATTGTATTTCATTTGAGAGTTCAGTTACACAGGGAGTTTAAGTCATTTTTGGGTGTGAATGAAGTGAAAAAAACTACTATTCTTCTTTAGCACTCTTCCAGAATGTAAGTATTTCTACAGAAAAGTAATAAGGTTTAACTGTTCCACAATACCCACTTAGCATCAGGCCCCACAACATCTGGTTTAATGTCAAAATATAGCAGAGCATAATATAGCTATTTGTTTAGAAACAGATAAAGTTACTGGGTACACAAAAATTCAGCTATAAAATTGATAATTTGTGGTGCTTAGTTCAAGGACCTAGCCATTAAACACCACTGTTTATCCGCTCACGGCTCTCACAGAGCAGAGCTGGATACAAGCTTTGGCACAACATCATTGTCTGACTCCTATTTTCTCCATGGAATAACTCAGCACGTCTTTTCAAAGTGTCATATATCTGTCAATTCACAGTGTCCATTTATTTCAAGTTCATACTTTCAACAACGTGACAACAACCAACTTCTGTAGTAACAATCCTGTGGCCCCATGTCCATTGCTAATGCCTCTCCCATTAGAGGGTGATAAGCTCCTAAGCCCCCCACGAGGAAACTGTAAGAATTTAAAGTCTTCTATTCTTTTTTCGTGCCAGTTCAGGTTTTGGTGTGGAGCAAGGCAGCTGCACATAAGACAAGCTGATGATCTCATTCTCATTGTAGTAATGTTGCCCTAGAAGACCTCCTACATATTGTATTGTCATATGCATGAACTATACTCTTTTAGAAGTGCTGTTCCTCAGACAGACAGCAGAAAATCAAGGGCAGGTGGGCTATTCAGTGAACAAAGAGGTCTAGGCTAAATTGCCTCAACATCATATCTGAATACACGGTCTGAATAGCAGAGTTACTGTTTGTCTATTTTAACTGATAACCTGAGAGTTATTACTGTAGTTCTATCTATAATAAGAAAATATTTTTAGCTTAAAATTGAAAAATTTAAACTGGTGCAATCTCTTCACATGAGAGAGAGAGAATGATATAAATACACTAAATCACAATACTTCATATATAGAGATAGATAGATAGATAGGTCCTCACACAGAAATTTCATAATGCAGTCTATATTTACACAAAAACTCTGAAGAGGTAGGAAAAGGGTCTAAGAAGCTAATCCTTTGGATACCCTGCTTACTACAATAAAACAAAAAACAAAATAAAACAACAACAAAAAAAAAATCCCACCACTTCCAGCAGGTAGCTCAAAGGTAACTTAGTGAAATTCAGTAGGAGCATAAAGTAGAAAGCCAGAATATACCTTGCTATACATTTCAGCTGCAAGAGATTCAGTGGAAACCTCTTAAAAGGCCTAGAACTAGAAAAATGTAGACAGGGAGAAATAAACCAGCACCAAGCAACTTCAGTTTCCTGACCAAGAAAAAACAACCCCAAATCAACCAACCAACAACAAAATCCACCACGCCTCTCTCCACACAACCATGGGTTGCTTTTGACACATCTTTTATTTTACTGCACAACATAAGCTTGTGTGTCTCAGCTCTTTCTTCTAAGAAAGCAGCAACAAAGCAACTGTGATTCCACATTTTCAATTGCATTTCTGCATGTTAGAGCAATGTAAACCTGCTCTACTTAACAGTATCAATGAGAGTACCTGCCACCCACCCACATGATATGAACGGCGTAAAATAAATCCTCCACTCCGCTTTCCCAATATGTACAGTGCTTCCCTTCCTGATATTGAAAATACAGATATTAAATGCACAGAACACCTGCAAGTGACAGAGAAGTGTCCTTATTTTACAATACACTAGGTCCACAATTTAAAGCAAGGCACAATACCCAAATATTGCCTATATTGAATTCAAGAAAAACATAGTCCACCTGTTCTTTGCCCATTTCCAAAATGAAGTCCAGGTGCCCTGTTACTTCCCAGCACTGACCTGTCTCATTGTAAGAACTTTATCAGGAATAAGCTATACCACCTGTACTGCCAAAATACTGTGTCAGTGCTAGGATTCTACCAGTTCAAAGTATTTTATCAGCCTACGTGAAGTAATACTGTTCATGACCACCAAATTAAGAAACAAGGCATTGATCAGCTGCAAGAAAGCAGGCGTGATACTGGATAAGAAGCAAGCACTCCCCCACCTCCAAGTCAGAAAAGCTTATGAAATCATGTTTTCTCAATGTGCCTTCTAACCTACTTTTGTTCACGAAAAACTTGCAAATACAAAGGAAGAAGCCAATTTTCTTTTTTAAATATGTCTTCTAATATATCATCAACTTCCTAACTAAAAAGCAGCCGTCTTCCAAAAAGTAAACATTATCTCCAAATTTAGATAGGAGAATTTCTAAAGCTACTGTTAAAAAAATAAATTATTCCGAGAAGGAGAGCAAGCTAGTGACACAAACCAAGATGTGAAAAGCAGAACACGCAAAACCACAAGAACAGATATAATGTGTGTTTTAAAAGAAAAATACAAAAGCCTGACCTTCCATTAAATAAAACTTGCAAAAGAGAAGGAAAGAATAATGAACTCTAAAGAACTCAAGATTTTTCTTGATTCCATGTAAATAGTGAGGATTCATTTTAAACAAAAAGACATAACATTTCTCATCCAGTTCTAGAATATCATACTTAAAACAATCAAGGTAAATCACACCATGTGAGTTCACAGCTGTACTCTTCAATTTGCAACAAATATCTCAAAAATATCCTCAGAATATATAATCTCTAAAGAAATAAATCAAATATGCAACATTTGTATGGAAGAGTCATCCTGTTTAGTTAGAGGAACTCAAGTTTAGAGAGACTAGAAAATTATTCTGTCTACCTGAACGTAAAACTCCTATAACAAAGAACAAATTCTCTTCGTACTTCGCTGTTATTTGCCTCCAATTTAGAGCTTAAATAGTAATAAGGAATGCAGGATAAATACTTTTAAACATTGACAATAAAAAAAATACAAATAGGAAGTATATGATGAACAGTAAAAGGAAATGAAAAAAGCTCCAGACGCATACCCAGACAAATACTTAGGTATTTAGCACATACACTCCAGATAAAAATCTATGACAACACTAGTGCACACAGTTTTAGCCAAACTTTTAAAACACAGCTTTAGGACTGACCTTTATGTTTAACTTCCTTCAATACACCCCTGTTTCTTTGAATTTGTAGTGAAGGTACATCCACAGTCAAAAAGAAAGAAGCTGCTTTGCCTTCAGCCCAGGGTAGTTGAATGCTTGCCACACTGGGTGAGCCCATGACCCGCCCAGCCCACCTGAAGCTCATTAAACTATTCTGGCACTTGCTACAAAGCAAATAAAGCCCAGGCAGAGCATTCAGGGAGGCTTTCCCAAAAGGGTTAATGGTACAAAGGAAAAGCTGCAATTTGATGCCCTGCAATACATGGAGGGCAGGAGTTTGGGAGCGAGCCCGACAGCAGCCCCAATTGGTTAGAGAAGTGCCCCCACCTCATTCCACCCCACAAGGTATCTCCATGCACCAGGCACACGGGCCCTGAAGCAGGGCCCTCAGAACCAAAGTGGCTGCTCCCCTACCCCACCAACTAAACCCCACCTAAAATTTCTGTTCTGGATCAGTGCACTTCTGCTCTTGCTGCTGCCTTACCCTGAAACATTTGTTTCTTGGAGTCTCTAATTCTGCATCTTATTTTATGCTGTGGCACCTGCAAAATGGGGAGATGACATAGGAAGTGCTCAGCTGGCAGAAGAAAATTCTTAATATTCTCTTCTTTACCCTAACTAATTGATATTGACACTGGGATTTTTTTGCAGCCATGCTGTTTCTAAACTTTGGAAATACCAAGAAAATTAAAAATTAAGTTAATTACTCAAAATATAGTCAAAACAGTTGTCCAGACCTTATGAGAAGAATAAACATACACTACTGTATCAGTGAATTATGAAGCAAAAAAGAAAGTCTGTTTATATAACCAACACAAGGCATCTCAGCTCATTTTGAATTATGCTGTTAAAAGTTCAAGGATTGGAAATACATCTGTCAATTAATTAGAATAATTTGTTAGTTAACAATAGCAAGTTAGTAATATTAATTCGGAGCCAGTTAGTAGTAGTTAGTTACAAATTTGTAAACTAGAAGCTCATCTACAACAGGTTCTCTTTGACTAAAAGGGCTTTTATTTCCCAGAAAATATTGTTTCTCTTACATTAAAATAGGAAGAGGAAAACCTACAACTAATATAGTTAAGAGAAAACAATGATTCATTTTGTCTCTTGAATGACAATAAGAGATTACCACTTCATAAACTGAAACCTACCTTCACTTTCAGCCTATTGATAAGAGACTGTGCTAAACTTTTATGTAAGTATTTACTAGAAAAATGCCAGGCAAAGGCTATTTATTTGAGGAAACAAACAAAAAGCATCTGAGCTACTTCAACAAGCTGTGGAAGAGACACAAGAATATTTTTAAAAGTATGGAACAATAAAATAATGAAAATTTGTTAAAAGGGAAGCAAATACTAAAGCTTTACCAGAAAACAACTTATTAAAATGAATTAATGATCAGCTGAAATGACAAATAAAAAGCTCTTCTAAGCTTTTACCTTACATACAAAACAGACAGGAAAAGTGCTCAAACACAGTGCTACAAAAATTGAGGAATATACATGAAAGATTGCTGGCTGTTATAAAACTGTATTATTATGCTGGAAAACAGCAGTCAAGCATGGGAAAATTCACTTCATATGTGAATTATAGCAGGGAAGACACCTCTGAAATTCTTCATATATATCACCAGTACCAACAGAACAGACAAGACAGAATGGCACGACAAGCTACACCATGCTGCGCCATCACTAAGGTGTGCTTCAGGCACCTATGCAAGAGTATATTTTGAGATCTAAAAATTAATTCAGTCAATAACTCTTTGGCTAACGAACTTGCCCATTAGCACCATTTTTTAAAAATATATACTTCATAAAGCTCTGTCATGGAACAAAAACGAAATAAACTTCTTTCACATAAAAATAATTTCTCTTTGTTATGAGACATCAGAGAACAGTTAATGTTTTGCTTTCAACTAGTGATTGAAGGAGTATAATTTTTAATTAAATAATATCTAACTCATAAAAAATATTTTCTAATTCATTTTTCATTCATTTTTTGAAATTTGGTATTTCAGGGAACTTTAGTTTTGTTCAACATATTTAGTAGATAAAACCTCTCATGTGACAATAACTTTTCTTCTATCCATCTAATTTCTATTGTTTGAAATGTTAAGGAGCCTGGAATACGCAAAACATAAAAACCAAACCCCACTAAATGCTACATAAGGTGACAGCAAAAAAGGATCACACAAAATTGTTACTACTTGAAATAACCTCTACTAATGACCGCTTCATTTATCTAGATTCATAGAATCATTTAGGCTGGAAAAGACCTTTAAGATCATCGAGTCCAACTGTTAACCTGACCCTGCCAAGTCCACCACTAAACCATGTCCCTAAGCACCACATCTACACATCTTTCAAATACCTCCAGGGACGGTGACTCAACCACTGCCCTGGGCAGCCTGTTCCAATGCTTGACAACCCTTCCAGTGAACAAATTTTTCCTAATGTCCAATCTAAACCTCCCTTGGCGCAACTTGAGGCCATTTCCTCTCGTCCTATCGCTGGTTACTTGGCAGAAGAGACCAACACCCACCTCGCTACAACCTCCTTTCAGGTAGTTGTAGAGCGCGATGAGGTCTCCCCTCAGCCTCCTCTTCTCCAGACTAAACAACCACAGTTCCCTCAGCCGCTCCTCATCAGACTTGTGCTCCAGGCCCTTCACCAGCTTCGCTGCCCTTCTCTGGACACACTCCAGCACCTCAATGTCCTTCTTGCAGTGAGGGGCCCTGGTTTCCCTGTTGATTCAGAGTTTTGAGATTCTGCTAATGGGAATTTTATCAGATTAAGCATTTAATTGATTTTTACCTTCAGTATCGTGTAGCACAGTCTCCACATAAGGGGAATTAACAACTGACAATTCCATGTGCTGTTCTACTTATCTATTATATTCTTTGCTCTTCTGCTTCATTCTTTTCACAGAATGTATTTATCACTCTGCTCAACACACGAAGACTTTTCCCAGCTACATCAGAGAAAGCTAACAGAACAAATACTGTTTAAGCCCCCAAAAGTCTGGTAAAACTGTAGGAATAATGGCGAGTCTCATTACATGAAGATGAAAGAAGGAAGATCTAAGGACTTGAACGATCAGTATCTTGAGCCCAAGCTATTCTGCTAAGACCTTGCAAGAGCCTTAGCTCCTTAAAGGATATGAAGAAATAAATTCATTCTGATACTAACACTCACAATTCTGTATGAGAATTTAAACCATTTTAGAATAAAAGCACGATCTCAATGCATGACTGTGACAGGTTTCTGTCCTCTCTTACAGGCCAGAATGTCACAGTTAATTGCTACTTATAAAAAGTGTACAATCTTAATGTTTTCATGAAAAAGAAGGTCTTGGAAATTAAAATTCAAAATAATTTTATATACACCAAAGACATCTTTGTTTATGGAATGCCTTAACAAAAATCCAGTGTATGCACAGGTTTATCGTACAGTTCATAAAGAGGACACACCTGATTCTCTAACAAAGCCTTAAATCTTGTTTCCATTGATGTGTTGCTATCAGATTAAAACCTGTGAAGTACAAAGCAAAAAATATTAATATTAAAGCTTCTCCAGTACTCAGGAATATTTTGCATAAGAAATTAACCATACTAATTACAAACACTTTTCATTTGAATTGAGTGCACTGCAGCATGCTATCAAGCAGAGAGCTTGAAGATATTTGAAGTACTGTCCAGGAAAAATGAAAAGTCCAGTTAGTTGATATACTTTAACTGTAACCTAAATTTTCCTCTCAGTGAAAACTTTTGAACAACTCAATTTAATTTATACTCATTTGACAGTCTGAACTGTGTGTTGATTCATTTTCAAACCATAGAAACTAGGACAGAACTTACTGTACAGTGGACACGTACATTCTTTTTTAGAATACTGGAAAGACCACTTGAAAATAAGATCAGGCTGTATAGATCAGGCTGTATAGGCTGTATATTGAGATCTTTGGAGCTTTTAAGGAATTTAATTTTATGGTAGAGATGTGGCAAATAAAACATTGCTGATTTAATTAATGCCATAAATAAGCTTTGCAAAGCTGAACATTGAGGGAAAAGAAGTGGCATTAATCACCTATCTTTGTTTAAATAACTCCAAAGTTTTTTGATCCAGATTTTTTGTTTTGAACTTAATATGTAACTGATCCTAACAAGAATTTCTAGATATACATGTTAATCAGATTATTACCTATATTGACTTACATAACACAGAGAGAATAGAGGCTTAACACAGTTTAACCTAACGTATTAAAATGTGAAATTCAGAATAAAAACCAGAACAGTATCTTAATTTTTGGTGCATACAGATATGTCATGACATTGTTTAAATAGCCTGAAAAAGAAGAAAAAATACATTCAAATAAGCATTAAGTCTCAAATTAATAGCAATAATATTCTTAAAATCAATATACATAAATATATAACAGAAAAATATTATAATGTTTTTACCCCAACTGAGAAATAGCTTTACAGGAATCAAGTAATGTTATTTTCAGAGCCAGCTCAAGGGTTCTCAATAATGTAAGCAAAATTGAATTTTGCCAGCTCAAAAATAAGAACCAGTGAGAAAACAAGCTATAATCACACTGTGCCTATACAGAAAAGACAAAAAGCAGAGCCAGATGGAGTGCCTTGGTCAATAAGAGAGGGGGCAAAGTGGCGATTTTTGATTATGAGAGAATTTCCTCCCTGTCCTTCTCTTCATAGAAAGGTGAAGTGGATATCCAGGCCACAGTCATTTTGCTTCCCTACTTTGTTGTCTAGAAAAGTCTCTATTTACTCCTATAATTTGCAAGCCTAATATTCATTGTGCTGTATGATTCAGAGCCTGCTACAACTGATCAAGAATCATAGCATCCTTCTGTCAACAGACATACACACAGAAAGATACAATACGCTTAACAGGCCCAATACAATTAACAGGCCCAATGTGACTGTTCTTTACATTTCTTGCATTTAAAGCAAAAGAAAAGGAATTATTTCATTTCACATCTTAATGTACAGTACTTATATTTTTAATTCATCCCCTCATTTTTCTTTTGCACACACAGTATTTTTCTATTTTAAGACTGGTTTTGAATGTTGAACTCTTGGTAATGAATCTAGTTAAAATTTACATGGTTTGACATAGTATAAAAATACAGCAGGGAAAAAAAAGTTGAGGGTCTATCCAAACTTGACTGTCCTCTTCAGAGTACACACGGCATGGATGCAATGTGGGCATTTCATCATTTTAGTAAGTGCTAAGTAGATGGACATCTACTTCAGTGTGTATCCGCCTTAAGAGGTCAATGTTGTCATAAACCCATACAATGTGTACTATGAAAAGTGATGGGCTTGCTGTAGATATGGTTAAATCCAGGAATGTTCCTTACCTGTAGACTGTTTATTTTACACACAGGCCTTTCCAAGATCCTGTAGCATTCAACCGTTCAAATGCTGACATTTACCACAGTAAACTATTAGATTGATCGATTATTAAAAAATACCTAATAAAGTATAGTAAACATAATTAGTATAATAAAAGTAGAGTAAACCTAGGCCTTTGACACCGTTTCCCACAGTATTCTCCTGGAGAAACTGGCTGCTCATGGCTTGGACAGGTACACTCTTCGCTGGGTAAAAAAATGGCTGGACGGCCGAGCCCAAAGTGTGGTGGTGAACGGAGTTAAATCCAGTTGGTGGCCGGTCACAAGCGGTGTTCCCCAGGGCTCAGTTTTGGGGCCAGTCCTGTTCAATATCTTTATCAATGATCTGGATGAGGGGATCGAGTGCTCCCTCAGTAAGTTTGCAGACGACACCAAGTTGGGTGGGAGTGTTGATCTGCTGGAGGGTAGGAAGGCTCTGCAGAGGGACGTGGACAGGCTGGATTGATGGGCCGAGGCCAACTGTATGAGGTTCAACAAGGCCAAGTGCTGGGTCCTGCACTTCGGCCACAACAACCCCAGGCAACGCTACAGGCTTGGGGAAGAGTGGCTGGAAAGCTGCCCAGAGGAAAAGACCTGGGGGTGCTGGTTGACAGCCGGCTGAACATGAGCCGGCAGTGTGCTCAGGTGGCCAAGAAGGCCAATGTCACCCTGGCTTGTAGCAGTAATAGTGTGGCCAGCAGGACTAGGGAAGGGATCATGCCCCTGTACTGGGCACTGGTGAGGCCGCACCTCGAATCCTGTGTTCAGTTCTGGGTCCCTCACTACAAGAAGGACATGGAGGTGCTGGAGCATGTCCAGAGAAGGGCAACGGAGCTGGTGAAGGGTCTGGAGCACAAGTCTTATGAGGAGCGGCTGAGGGAACTGTGGTTGTTTCGTCTGGAGAAGAGGAGGCTGAGGGGAGACCTTATTGCTCTCTACAACTACCTGAAAGGAGGTTGTAGTGAGGTGGGTGTTGGTCTCTTCTCCCAAGTAACCAGTGATAGGACGAGAGGAAACGGCCTCAAGTTGCACCAGGGGAGGTTTAGATTGGACATTAGGAAAAATTTGTTCACTGAAAGGGTTGTCAAGCATTGGAACAGGCTGCCCAGGGCAGTGGTTGAGTCACCGTCCCTGGAGGTATTTAAAAGATGTGTAGATGTGGTGCTTAGGGACATAGTTTAGTGGTGGACTTGGCAGGGTCATCAGTTGGACTCGATGATCTTAAAGGTCTTTTCCAACCTAAATGATTCTATGATTTTGAAATAGCAGACATTTATTCTGTAGGTGTCACCACTGCATATATCCCATCTGATAACAGACAGAAGGGCCAAATTCTACTTGCAATTACTTGAGAAGGAGATGAACAGGAACTTGCACCAGTGAAACAGAGCTGAATTCAGGCAGGTTTCTAAGGGATATAAAATAGTAATTCTAGTTGATCTAGGTGTAGTTTCATATTTAAAAAGAAAACATCTAAGACTGCATTGAGGGAAAGCTGTGCTCACTTAGTTCCAAACATAAGCCCATGGGAGAAACATTCACAGGAGATGAAAACAGACTTTAAAAGAAGAGTTTCTTTCTGTTCCCTGAAACACATATGCTGTCTGTTTCTGGTAGCTACCACTTCCAGTAGCACACAGTAGATTCAAATAAATTGGCTGTTAATGGGCAGAAAAGTCTGTTGAACAGAAAACATATTGCCTCATGGTTTTCTAGACTTTGAAGTAGGAACTGCTGAAGCCAGCTATGCTGAACAGGGTTCCCATGCCTCACTCTTCCTCTGCAACTGTTTTTCCAACAGATCAAAGCACTTCCAGCTTAAAGAGTTAAGTTGCCTACAGTTTGTAAATGCAAATAGACAAGTCCTTGCATAACTAATATACCTAAATACAGATGATTGGATAGTGCTAAACAGACACCAACACTAAGAAACAACATTCCAGTATCATACAGAGTAAAAAGAAAATTTTGTTCCCTTAATGTTCACAAACATTATACTTTTAAAAAAAGCAAACATACTTTTCAGTACTCCCATTACCCCTCCTCACTGTTTAGTATGCTTAGACACTACTTTTTTCAGTAAAAATTTTTAAAAGACAAGGCAAATGTTTGCTATATGGGAGGTAAAGAAGTCTGGAGTTTGCTCTCCTATGACTATGTTCAATTGAAGAACACAGCCACAAAACACAAAAATACCCCAAGGAAATTAGTCTGATTGGCTTAGATCTGAATTATTTATGACTATTGCTAAATTGGAATCTTTTGAAGAATACTTTTCCTTGATTAGTGAAAAGATAATTACCCAGCACATTTATGGACCTTAAGCTTGCATATGGAGGTCAGTGCACTATTTAAAGAAAACTGTGGCCTAATTGCTTTTAAGAAGTCATCATCAGGCAATTAACTAAATCTTACTGATATGCATCTTAGAAATTTGTCATTGTGCCTCTGCACTTTATTACATTCAAGAGACAAAATTATACCAGGCTTAGTTTTAAGCAAGAGCTTTAAAAAGTGTTCTCTATCCCATGCACAGTGTGTAAAATTAGATCATTATATACCCATTTGCCCAGGTGGAAAGGACTACAAGGAGTCCAAAGGAATGGAAAAAAAATCCTTCTTTGAGTTTTGTGTGCAGATACTTGTGAACATAAAGAGCTGAGAAGTCCATTTTAAACACAGTATATCTCAGTAAAAGTAAAATGCTGTATGGTAGCTTCACCAGGCTCAACACTTCAGATGTTCAGATTTTCTCACCTCCAGTTAACCAGGGTTGGTAGGAGCATTTCAGAGAAAGAATACCCTTTTCTTCCTCAGATTTCTCCAGAGAAGGTAGGAAAATAGTGAGGTAAATTTAGCTGGACAGAAGTGCGAAAGACAAGCATTAATTAATTCACTACAGAAAAAAACAGGGAGGTTTCACTTACCTGCAGGACACAGTCAGCAAGCTTTCATACTGAACTGCAGATAGGATCTAGAGACACTGATGCATGCTAATTACTTTTAAATCAAGATAATTCTACCATACAGCACTCTAATATACATCTTTGCCTCCACTAACTTCAAAATGTTGAGGTTAAGCTTCATCAAATCTTTTACAGTATTATAAGTATAAACTATTAGTAAATATGTAAACTGAAGCCCACCAAGGACAGATGGCAAAATATAGAGCAGATCCCAGAAACCGTGGTTGCCGATGTTTTACTTTAAGGGAAAAAATACTACAATGTTTGGGTATTACATATTACAATATATTACAATTACATTTCGTCAAAGTTAAGCATCTAATAGATTTTATGCCCTCAGCTAAAAATGCCTAAGAAAAGGCAAACAAGTGCAGATGTAAATAGTTTCAAATATTAGGTCTGATTTTCCATTACCTTACATCTTTTATCATTTACATCTTTGCAAAATGGTATCAGATCAAAACAGATCTTTGGAAGTAGTCATGCTCTTTTAGTCACACTTTGGAAGGTTCTAAGGTACCAGAGACTGTGTCACTGACCTCAGAAGTGAGACATAAAAGAGGCATCAGGAGACAATTTAAACTAAAAAAAACAGAGTACTTATCTTCTGACATTTCTTCTTTAAGAAATTGTTCACAAGGAGAAAAAAAGAAGTGTCAGTGTACTCCAGTAGAGGGAACATACACTTATGAAGCAAATGACCTTGTTGAAATTAAGACCCCATCCAAAATACACCTTCAACTATAATCTTGGTATTCTTGGTTCTTATGAATAGGATTTTTTTTTAATTTGCCTTTATTCTTAGAAGAATGCACGTAACTAACTTGAAAGTAAAAATAGATAAAAAGCTTAGAAAAATTAAAAAGTACTGATTTTCCAAAATGCTTGACAGTAACAGGAAGAAATACCCAGAGTTGTTTATATCTGTATACATATCTGTCTGTATATAGGCATACACACACAAATAGCTAATGTTAAACTAGAGATGACATAATTATTTGATTAGGTTTTTAAATTCAAAATTTGAATAACACCTCACACGCAATTTTCCCAAATGTTATTTTTTGATACTCAGCTAATGTGATTTATTTTTTCAACCGTTACCCCTCTTGCCTCTATTTTTCTATTGTACCACAGGACAGGAACAAAATGCTATGGACAGCTTTAACAGAACACTAGTAATGGGGAAATAAAAAGTTACTGAAAAACACGTGAATGTTTTATTCTATGTTTTTGTGATTAGATTTGGAACTTTCAACAGTATTTTCTTGTACTTAATTTTCCTTTTTAATTTCACACATGGAAGATATTATTTGGCACCTGAATAGCCCCCCTGTAGTTTTGAATTCATACACTGGAGAGATGAACGGATAAACTCCCATCTCTCCTGCTCTTGATGCTTGGCTGGGGACAGTTTTCAATAGCAGGTTAGAAAGCACAGCACATCAATCCATAATGTAAGACTTATAGTCTCCGAAAAAAACAAGAAATCTTCCTTTTTCCACAAGCACTAAAATGTTTTCAAGTTTTCAACAAATCAATAAGTATTTCATTTTGCTATTTTTGAAAAAAGTAATCACAAGGGGCCTTTGACAAAAAAAACAGTAAAGAGCAGCATGAAACCCATGGTCCTTTCCTTATACCTGAGTTTACAGCAATTATGACTCTTATATGGGATGTGAGATCACGCTTGTTCAAATACACCTCATATCTAATGTCTCCATGCTATACTTCATTCTGCCTCTTTTACATGACAGGAAGAATGTTTTTACCATGCTGCAACAAATCTCTCAAAGTCAGTCCTCTTCAAGCTCTTCAATTTTACATGAAACACTGAAATATTCATTGGAACAAATAGAAAGCATGAAAAAGAGTCTATAGTTTTGGGGTTAGGGCACTCAGCTGGCAGGGGCAACCCCTGAGTGCCAATACCTTTTCAAATGAATATTTAATTATTTATACAAAATTGAACAGCTGCAATAAGAGAGGGACAGATCTCCTGCCAAACGGGTTAGAGCACTTTCCAAAGACAATTTGAGGTAAATGATTCTAGAAAAAGCACTAGACCTATTCAGCCAAATCCAGCAGCTGAAGGAATTTTCTTCAGTGAGGAAGCATGGTAAACCTAACCCTGAAATGGGGTTAGGTTATAAAATAGTATTATAATAACAATAACAATTATAATGCTGATTAAAGATTTTGGTTTAAATGCCAATTATATTCTATTACTTCTCTCTTATACAAACTGTGATAAGCCTTTTTTTACCATAAATCTGAATTTCTACATGTAAGCTGTTTGAAGTTATGAAAAACCTAAAAAAAAATTACTGAAGTTTTCATTTTACCTATTTGTCTACTCTTTCCTTTTACTATTACAGTAATCCATAATACTTTAAAATAGATGGCTTAGCTTTTCCTCATTTTAATTATTGTTTATTTAATTACCTTTCTAATTAAAATCGTAAGTCTTTTTTGCCAAAATAATGTTGTTTTTTCTTCAAAACCCATGATGGTGTAAATTAGTCAAGGTAAGGTACTGTGTTTTTCTAAAATCAAATCAAATCACGTTGAACTTTTGACCAGAGCTTGAAAAACTTTTGTACCCAAGTCAATATTTTGACAAATAAAGTTCAGGTGTGTCAGACACAAAACCATTTCAGTAAAATGAGTCTGCAATTGCTGACAGCTTCAGTTATCTACATTTTTGCAGGTCCAAACCAATTTTACCACATTTTTAGTAATGTCCAAGAGGTTGTGTGTAGTTTCTCTGGCTGCAGAACCGAACCATTCACAGACAGAAATGGAAGCAAAATCTATTTCCCAGAGCTCAGAACACAGTTTAGGAATCCCATCCCTAATTAATTTACTTAATCCCTTCTTGAACCCATTGATACTTTTGATCTCTACAGTGTCATGTTGCAAAGACAACAATCGCAACGCAATTGAATTCACTGCCTGGGATTTTGCTGGCATCTTTTTGTTTCATTGACCATGCTCTCTCGACACAAACTCTGTATGTAAGATAAATTGCTTTGAAAGTGTATCTTTGTATAGTATTTCTTCAGCAATTTTGGTTCTGTTTTTTAATACTAAAATCAATATTTAACCTATTCACAAAAATAAAAATAATGAATACTTTTAAAAGTCTCTCAACTGCCACAAACATCTAAGAGAAGTAATTGAAAAACTAAAACTAGCTGAAACAAGCTTGGGAAAATGAAATACAAGTGAGTGTACCACAGCTTTAAACTAATTAAGGTAACGCATGAATTTATAGCATATATAATGGATGGCAGCATATACTTTACAGTTTACTGAGCCCTATCGATAAAACCATCAACATTTTTCATCCAGACAAGGTTTCATGTTCCTGTTAAACAGCGAGCTAAACACACTCCATCTTCCACTCTAGGACACAATCATAGCCATCAGTACAATTCTAAAGCTACATTCTTCCCTAAATGCCAACCATGTACAATGGAGAACCTGTCCACTTGTTTGTTTTTCCATTTATAGCAAGCAGCAAAAGTCTTGTGTCTTCACAGCAAACACACTAGAAAAAAATTTGTCAGCTTTTGCAGTTAAACACACACTATGGACCCTTTACTGTGCACTTTGTGAAACAGTACATTCTGATCAATCCATCAACATCCAGGACGTTTCAATATTATGAAAAGCTATTTAGGAAACCTAGATCACATGAAGCTTTGTTCTGCCTACTTATCTAAAATGAGCATACAAATTACAAACATCTTTTTCCTCCCCACCCTCCACCACAAACTTACATTCACACAGACACACTTACACCCCTTTTTACCCCTTTTGTCTTTAACTGAGTTTCATGCAGAAGGAATAAAGCTGTGAAACTTTCTGTTATTAACAGCCCAATGGAACCAGAGACAGAACAAAGTCAAATTTGTGTAAGCACTTTGCCACGTCTGGTTTTTTACAAAAAAAAAGTAAGAAAATTCTGAGGTGAAAATTCTTTGTCACAAGACAAAGGTGCCAGCAGAGATAAAACTTAGCAGGTATATGGAAAACAACTGCAGGAGATTTCAGTATGGCTACTCTGTATAGCTGCAGACAGAGGTTACTTTTTTGTTGGTACTCAGTGTCTGACAACAGCTGATTCAGAAGCAGCTGTTATGTTGAAGGGTATTCGTAGCTATTTTCCACTGCCTGAATTAACTGAAGACTGCACTGAAGAAATCTGAGGACTACCAGCCTTGACAAAAACATGAGACATGAGAAAGTTTTCCAATAAAACATAAAGCAAAGTCGAAATTCAAGAGAATTTTGTGACTAATCTCAGATTAAACAGTCAGTCAGTCTTACAGTCTTCGTGCAAGTGACTTCTCTACCAAAGAGCAAAAGAAAAGATATTTTAGGTTAGCTTTTTTGGGTACTCTATTAAGTATGATGAAAAGGTAATGAGTAAAAGTAATGATATTACACTTCTTTAAAAGGATCCTTAGACACTGGAAGACAGGATCTAAAATGCCTCAGAAAAAAACCCAAACATCTGAGACAGAATAGCCCATATAGTTCCAAGGCAGAGCCAAACAAAAGCAGCATATGGAGCAACCATTACAGACAAGACAACCAGCGTTATCCACCAAAAGGTTCGAGAAATGCAATTGATTTCCAATCGTTTGCAAGTACAAACAAAAGAGAAATTGGCACCACCTGCTCAGATAAATCACTGACTGCAGCAACTGGATGCAGCTGCAGCTTTAACAGTGGTATAAAAGTCTACACATTATCAAACCTGTGTTAACTCTGATTAGTGATTAGAAAGGTCACAGATTGCAGATGATAAATCAGAATGAGAAAGGACGTGCAGAGGAAAATTATCCTTACTAGAGAATATGCAAATACTATGAGATGAACTTACTGGAGCTAGTACAACTTAACAATATGGTGGAAAAGGCCACTTGTTATTGAGTTAAAAATGTGACAAACCCCCAAGTTCATCATGAGGTTTCACTCAGGGCAGAGAACTGAAAAAATTAAGAAAGAATTTGAGAGTGCATTCCAAAGAACAGCCAAGTACGAAAAGAATGAAGCTAACACAAAACCTGTGACCTGTTAGAAATTTTTTATTTCTCTTGTAGCAAAGACTGAAAGCTTTTTGAGCAAGAGCTCCTAAAAGTTGGGAATTCTGTTCTGGAAATCACAAAATAAAGAGATGGAATAATAACTAGCATTAGCCATTAAAAAAGACAAACATTTACTTATGCTTGAACCCTCCCAAAATAAGATGGCTAAGAGAAACATTGCAGTCCCTTAAAGGAGAAAAGGGTTTATTATACTAAAGTGTTTTAAGCTGCTGAGACTACTACTGTGCAAATATCAGGAGTTAATGTAAGAAAGCACAAACCACAGATAATCCCCAAGAAAAGGACTAGCACAGTTTTACTTTCAAATAAAAATACCAGTACATTTGTATCAGTGGCTGATGCACCGCTATTTCCTTAAATGCATAGTCAGCTTTGGCTTTAGAGTGCGGTTTTGGAGTTTTGTTCTTTAATATTCTTCAAGTATTCATTCTTTAATTACACCGAGGAGAGCTTAGCTATTGGAAAGGTTTTGTCCCTTAGATACATGAAATATGATAAATCAAAATGTACTGGTCCTCAGTCCAGAGATCTTCTGAACATATAGCGAACAATTTAAAACACATTATATGCCTCCAGTGTTTCTTTAAAGCAAAAACACCTTACAATGAAGGCTTTTCTAAAACTGAACCTTTGTATATATGATGACTAATACTGAGCCACAAAATTCAAGTTTCAAAAACAACTGCCAAGATTATTTAGCCATCTTTCATAGAACTCACACAGTGAAAGAGGAAAAAAGAATTTTATGCATGCAATTTTACATGTTTCTTTTAAATTATTATCTTTAGGAAATTTGGGTTCCAGGAGGAAAATCTATGAAATACTTGGGTGTTTTTTTTGGATGGAAATATAGAAAGAACTGTTGTTTAGTGTTATTAAGCTCTACTAATGCTTTCATTATAATTGTAAAAAGTCAAACATATGTAATTTGTCAAATATTGAGAGAACTGTCATTACGCTGATGCTCTTCATTTGCATTGTTAAAAAGCAATTGTTGTTTCTTTAGTAAGAATAGGAAAATTGTATCTGGCAAAACATTTCCACCCCCGCAACAGAGCAATGGATCATTTCCACCAATGTAAAACAAAGTTAGATATTCCATTAACACGGGCAAAGCAGCTACGCATCATCACTTTGAGTTCATGGTCAAAAGGAAACCTGTATTGTATGCAATTTAATGAGTAACATAATCTAATGCGTGACTTTATCAATTGCCTAATTTAGTTTTGTGAAGGACTTCCTGGTAGCTTGAACAAGGACAGAAAAGGGAAGTGATTCAAATGCTGAATTGCAAAGAGATAATAAGAAAAAAAAATGCAGTAATTTCATGGAGAACAGATATTATCACCACAAAATTAGTAAAACTGAGACATAGCACCACCAAGCTACACCAAGTTAAACCAAAATTGTGAAAGCTGGAAATTGTGTTCAATGGAATGTTGGTGGCTTTTCTTAAGCTATCTTCATTTATTCATTTTCCCCAGTAGCTAACTCATTCTCATGGTGTGAAAATTTCTTAACAGTCAAGATTTTTAAAACTTTAGGTTTGAAAGCAAAATCCGTAATTACTAAACAGAGAGAGAAAAACAATCAATAGAGAGACTTCATATTTTGCATCTGTTCTGATTGAGTGATTCCCCTCACTGACTGCATTGTCAGATGTAATATTTTACCCGGAAAACAAAAGCCGAATAAGCAATATTTTTTCCTCAATAAGTGCTTCTGGTGGCATCTCCAGTTTAACCATCAGAGACTAGAACAGTAAGACTCGTGTTCAGTATTAATCAATGTTTTGTTTGCAAAGTTTCCTTTTTTCCCCCTAATTCCAACGATGTGACAAGAGCTGTATCGTGCATTACCCACAGTGTCTCAAAATTTACCTTATGAAGCCCAAGTAGCAAATACTACACTGTTCCACCTAAACAAAAGTCCAGTATCACAAAACCAGCAATAACGTAATTCACAGATACTACAAACCTAGCAGTGAAATTTTGTAATGATGTTAAATTGCTTTTCTGTCATAGAGATATGGAACACTGATTTTTTCCCTTGATCCCAAGGAAATGAGGATTATAACTCCATGCTGTTTATCTCCTCCAATAGCTTTGGAACACATTCCTCAATTTTAACAAAATTTGACAGCGGGATATGGCCTCAGAGATATTATGTTCCCACAAGTTTTGTGACACTAAACAGATGGGAAGAGGAGAGAGATCTTTATATAATCATGTTATACACCCCACTGAGAGAAAGGCTTCGGAGTATACATATACTTTCTTAAAATAAAGAGTATTTCCAGGAAAGAGAAATTATGCCCCAACCAGAGGAAAAACTTGAGACAAAGCATGTAAGCAGACATAAAACAAACATACACAGGCAAACAGCTTCCTAGTTCTGGTTCTTATGAAGTTAACTTGTTATGAAGGAGAGGCAGCAGTGGAGACATCATATTTATTTGTTATCTCCTAGCTGGCTTTGGAGATTTCCAGTTCTTAGCAAGTCTCATGACTTCAGTGGTAGCGATAACACTGGCAGGTTACAATTCATGATTCATTGGTGCTGTTCTGCAATATCACTGTGGTAAACAGAGATCAGAACAGGATTCTTTTTCATTTCAGATTAGATTTTTTTACAACTCCTAACTGTATTCTGATATCTTTTAAATTGTTTTTCTCTAATACTGTAGGACTTTAGCAGCAGATGACTATTTCCAATGTTTACAGTACACTGTAAGAAAGTGTCAACTTTGCATACTTTTACCCTCCTTTTTCTGAGGTTACCGACTAATAGTGCTAGTCACAATTTCTGTGAAGCTATTCTAATATATGCTATTTTTAAACAAACATGTAGGAGTCAATACGCCAATGGAAAGCATGAGGAGCAATGTATTTCAGATATACGCTGTTCCACCATGGAGAACTATCTCGTGACTATGTGGGGAGTTCATAGCCGCCTACTGCAATTTATTTAAAAAAAAAAATCATAAAACATTTCACTTCTTAATCAACATTAGACTACAGAAGGTTGGATGATGTGTATGCCAAGGCCAGCATACAGCTGTATCTCCTCAGGATTACACAATCAGAGTTGGAGGGAACAAACTTTCCTAATAAACTTATTTTTTTCGCTTCCAAGTAAGCTGCATCTCTCCACTTCCTTTGACTTGCCCCAACTAACTGTACAAAGACACAAAGTCTCCTTCTCCTCCTTAGTTGAGCTTTGCTCCATCTTTCTTGTCAACTGTAATTTCAAAGCAGACTAACTGAAAATAACCAAAAACTTTTTAAAAGTACAAAAGCAGAACTGAAAACTGCACTTACAATAAGTACTAATATTCTCAAATTCAAACATATTTAAATTATAGGAGATAGCTTTCATGCATAGCCAGATAGTATTAAGATAAGTTACTATGTGGATTTTTCTGTAACTACTCCAGTGAAATTTGAAGCTGCCACAACAGTTTTAAAGGGAACGTCTCTCAGTTTTGCACATAAAGTGCAGAATGTTAATAATTTGTTGATTATTAGTAGTTTATATGCTTTGCAAACTTCATCAAACCATCAAGCCTTTTCTATACGAGCTTCTATGGGAAGCTTTATCATTTACACCTGTATAACTTCCTGCAATAAAAGTAGTTTTCTCCAGTTTAGCTAAGATTTTTCATATGCTAGAGAACCAAAGCTAAACCATAACTGGCATTCTTAACAGTGTCTGCATGAAGAATAACAGTACACAGTTGTAGGACTCCAAATTCATACCATAGCTGATAGATGTGTAATTTTCTTTGTAGGCAAGATTAGAAGGGAGCATTACCTAGGATGATAGGTGAATTTGTCTAAACAGACAAATGTGTATTTGTCTAAATAGACAAATAATATAAAATGTTTTGGGGAAAATCAGGCAAAGAAGTCTGTGTAAAATTTGATTTTACTAAGTTAGACTAAGAAATTTCAATATTGCTAATGACTTTCATATTGTATACAGGGAAGTTATTCTCATAACCTTCTGAGCATCTCCCTGATTCTGAATATTAGGCCTCTCTTCAAATTTCAATTGTATCCTGTACCCCAAAACTTTTGGAAAAAAGTGCCAATGTTCTTCAAATCCAATTTCATTTTCTCTTAGATGTTGTGTTCAAGGGTGTTTCATCCTTGAATCACCTGTTAAGGAAAGCTTAAATTGTGTTTTCATTCTTGTTTCTTGTCTTTCCAGTCAAACAATAATTTTAAATGGCTGATTCTGGAATCAGGATGATGAAAAAATGTCTCACGGCTTAAAGGTATAAAGCTAACTTTGAGAGTTGTAAATACAAGAGCTGGAAAACTGTAAACAAAAAGAATACTGTGAATACTGAAAAAAATCTGCATTCATATTAATGAATGCCCTCAGACAGCTACTACGAATATGTCTATACTGCATATAAGATCAGTTACAAAAATATAATGAGATGTGCAAGCTAATTTTAAGCTGCTTAATCTGGATGTCATTTATAAATTCATTATATAGCTCAGAGCTCAAGTTAAGTTTTCCCTCCCAAAAGCACCTCATTTGGCCTTTGGTGAGGATCCCACTTGCAATACTGAGTACAAGGTATGTCTTATACCCTCTCAGACTGAGCACCTCCTGTCCCTGCTGTTTACTGTGTATAACATCTACGGTGTTTAGAAAAGCTGTAGGACAGTAGTTCAACACAACTCGTATACTAGCTTTGAAATGCAGAATTCTGAGTGCTTCATATGTGGAAAGCCTACACAGTGAATGAAACAACCAGACTTACTTCATTTTCAGTTTGACAGCTAATCTTCTTTCAATTCTGTCTAGATATCTTGACTCTATCAAGGTTTACGTCTTTCTTTTTTAACATTCAAACTCTTGCATGTCATCCCACCTGCCTCATCTCAAGGTTTTGCATACCAAAGATTCAGTAGGTCTCAGTCTACAACCTCTCTAATAACTAAAGGCATGTCTTTGAAAGATAGTTTCATAAATGTTCTCAGTTGGGTAGTCTCTGCTCAGGATTAATGTTGTTTCAAAAGCAAGTGCAGGACTTCTGCCAGCAGAAGACAAATTTGCTCTCTATTTTGAGCTTCAGATAAATCTTAAACACAGCTGAAGGCATTCAAGTCATCAAATGAGAGCACATACAGCCCTTGCATAATATCTATCAGCATATGGCTAGCAGAGCCTGCTTAGGTCACAAGGGTGGATCTTCACAAAGTGAATGAGCACAGTTTGTTCAGATTTTTAGGCCTGTTTAAAAAAAGATCTGTTTCAATTCCAGGACTAGTTATTTTCCTGTGTGAAGTCCTGGCAGCATACCATTTTCTTAGAAGCTGTAATTTGGAACAGTGGCTTTTTTCCACTAATGGGAAAATCTCAAAGGCTTTGGGAGTTTAGTGAAGATTATATATACACTTAAAAATTCAGAGTATTGTTCCAACTGCCTGAGCTACCTTAGTTTGAACAACTTGTTCTTAGCTTTCACAAAACCAACTGGTAGGCATGGTTGTAGATTGTTTTTGAAATCAGGTATCTCTTACTGCTGGCTACATTTTTATGAGCCTTTTTCAAGTTCTGTCACAGGAAACAAATTTGTAATTCATTTCTCTATAACCATATCCTTTCCTGAAACAGTAAGTGTGAAAAACACGCATGTTTGCTTTGATAGACAATGTGTTTATTCCTAGGTATTTCAAAAACATACATTTGCACAATTTTGTGTCCTCTCTTATAATGTGAATTCAGCCCACAGCTGTCTAAACAAAACAACCCGTAAAAGAATCACTGGACCAGAGAGATCTTGAAGCCTGTACAGAAACACATTAAGAAACAGGCCACAATATGGATAATCTATGTGTAGGCAAGCCAGACAAGTGATTATGGCAAATCTGGCCTTTGAAAGTATGCCAACCATCCAATTCAAAAATTGAGAGAATAGGACTATTATAATATATAGCATGTTATTTTGGTCGTCTGTGAAAAAATGTCAATTCTTACTCAGTAAATCTCGTTTTGCATGGATTTGGAATAACATTTTTTATTTTGCCTAATTGATTGTAACTATGTGACTGCAGAAAGTACTGTCCTCAAAAACATATCCTCAAAATTACAGTTATGAGTAAGTCCCATGCAAATGAATTATGCTCCTAAATCCTTCCAGCAGCTTTCAAACTCTCTCTCAAAATATTTTGCTAACTATTGATTTCCTAACTTTCCTAGTTGCCTCGGAGAACAGCATACATTTTTGAGGAAGAACATGGTCTACCCAGCTGTAAATAAAAGAAATGAGCATTTGAGGAAACATGGAGGAGGGGAAGACAACAGGCAAGACCTTAAGTATTTTCTAATGAAAGTTTGTGGCTCTTTCATAAAGCTTAAGACCTGCTGCCTGGGTTGCTGTCGTAACCTAAGACATCTCAAATTAGTGGAGACATTTCTGACAATACATATCGATTTTTGTAATATAAATCTTTATATTTAAATCACTGTCCTGGTTATGAAGCACACTGCAAGTTAAAACCTCGTACTGTTTCTGTGGGACACCTCTCAGGTGATAGGGATAGTTCCCACACCACATCCTAGATGGACACAGAGTGTTCCCACAGGTCTGACTGCATCTGTAATTTGCATCTGATTTTTCCTGACCACATCAATTCTGTACACCCAACTGTTTTTAGCAAAAAAGATGGGTTTGCTTCCTGGAAAAGCAGCATTTCTTAGAGGATTGAAGACACCTGTTTAGGATAATGGACTAAATAAAAAAAATTCTATGTGCCTCTTTCTTATTTAAAGCAGACATCCTCCCATAAATGCTTCAAATAGCTCCAGCTTACTGCAGAAACTTCCCTTCTTACAGGTATGGATACTCCCTCCAAAAATCCTCTTTTTATACATCTGTTCTACAAGGTAATGCCCTACGGAGATTTTCAAACTAGCTGAAATTATAGAGAAGAACTGCAAAAAAACCCACTGGCATACCAAGCTCAGCAGACCTACAAGCTTATAACTAAACTGCTCTCAGTACTTGAGCTGATCCATTTGTAAGGTAAGGGTACATAGGCTAGCTGATATACCCTCTGCTACATGTGGAATTAAACGCATTCCTGTTGTTTAATTTTAAAGCATCAAATTAAAGCTTAATAAACCTCTAATTATGTAGCTTTATCATAAATTATTTAAAAGACATTTCACATATTCCACAGTAAACTGAAATCCTTCAGTTCTTTGGCACACAAATAGCTCATTTCAAATATTTACAGAGGAACATGCCAGAAACCTACTTCAAAGGAATTTTGACAAATCAGAAAAGTTTTCCTAAAATATAATCTCAAACATATGGTTCCTTTAGCTCATGCATTTTCTGAGCCCAGACTGAAATTGATAGCTAATGAAGAGTGAACAGAAAAAGCTACAAATTTAATGTGAAAATGAAATACTCTATGAAAAGATCAAGTTTCATTTCCATTAAGGAAGAAATTTGTCTTTAGCCCCAGTGGAAGCAGGATTGGCTTCCAAATGGTGCCAGATTTCACTGATGCAGAGCTTGATATTAGAGATACAGGGAGGAAGATACAGTTCGCCACAGAATATAAGATTTAAAATGTGCTTTCTATTTGCTATTTATTTTTAACAGTCACCTTGGATCCAAACCTAAGTAAGATCCCTTAAAACTTGAGAGCTAAAAGAAACAAACAAAGCAATCTGTGGTTTTAGAAGAAAGTTTGATAATATTTAAACTTATGCTTAGTCTTTTCATTAATTTTTTTTTTCGGTCAGAAAAGTCAGGCCTCCTTAGTTTTAGCTGTTACAGTACTACATTATTCAAATGCAAAGTTTTCCTCTTTACTCTGCCTTGTTTCTTTATGCCCAACAGTGCTTTCAACTCATCACTCAGTGTCAGAACACATACCAACATGAGTAACAACACATCTTCTCGAAAGAAAGTCCTCATATTTTCTTGCAACGTCAATAATTTTATACTTCTTATAGTCAGACCTGAAGTTGATAACTGCACTGGATTAAAAATGTGTTCTGAATACATGTTCAAAATGATGGCTCCCTATAAGCTTTACAGCCTATTATGAAGTAGAACCTTCCTTCTCGTCCAAATTCAGAGAAGATCCAAACCTACACTAAAGAATCTTCCCCAACTTGCAGTGTTTCACTTCATTCTACCAAAGCAAGGAACCTGATGGTGTTACAGCAGCACAACAGCTACTTTATAATGGCTAATCATAAATAGCACCTTTTTCCCTCATCCCATCACCAGATGCGCTCAGCGAAGTCTCCTTCTGGAGAAGCTTGTTATTTTCACATTATTTATTTCATAATAGTCCTGTTTGATAATTTCTGTAAAGACTGAAGGAAATGTATGCCTAGCAATTGATATTTGCTGCTCCCAAAAGCCAGCACGATAATGCAGCTGCATTTGTGAACTGCTTGAGAGTCACATGGATCCCTTCCCCTTAATCCTGAAGCTGGACTAAAGATGATGTAGGTGCTTGGTAAAAAGAAATTAAAAAGACTACATACACAATGTATATTAAGAGGCCCAAACCAGTTGTCTGTTGCAAATAGCAACACTGGCAGCCATGTGCAGGTGAAAATGTGTTAGTAAAGGGTAAGTGGGTTTCTGAGCATATAATATTCATGCCAAGTTCCTGCTATGCGTATTATATACAGAAAATTGCTATATTTAGATCATCTTTATTTTAGCATACCTTTAGTTTTAAAACATGTCTTGACTATTAAAATTTGTAGCTAGTTTTATAACTATAAAATTTGTAAAAAGTGTCTGACCTTTCTCAATGGCACTACAAACTTGTAAGCTCTGCTAAATATAGCAGTGAGCAGTTCAAATTGTCAGCCTAAATTCCATTTGTTCAATTTGTTATGTCAGCTCACAGGTATTTTTATGAAATTCAGGGATTCAAAGACTCACATCAGAAAATACCATTCAACTAACTCAGCTTCAGTAAAAGAATACCATCTTTGGCTTTCAGGATGCTCTTTTATAAGATCTATTTTCAAGAAAGCAGTTAGATTAAATCAGGTTCTAGAGAAGTAAATTATGAAATCATTTATTAACTCTAAACATACTTGGTCCAGATGCAGAAAAGATGTTTAAAAATGTTGGTAAACAAGTTATACTCTCAGTAAGAAAACTTGGTTAACAATCTCATAGTTTTTGGTGAAGATGTAAAATACCTTAGAGATGAAAACCAGATGTTACTGAAGTTGCCCGAGCTGTCAGAGAAACACCAATAATACAAGTTAGAGAATCCACTTAACATCCACTGCAGATCTGACACAGTACACTGTTTAATTAGTCAGTCTGATGGGATGAGAAGAAACACTATTAGCTCTGACAGATTGCTTCCCATTTTACCACGGAGGGGTAGGCATACCCTATTCCCAAAGAGAGTGCAGCATCCAGACGAAGAGATTTTGGCAGATGCCTGCCGAAGCAGAGAGGGTACAAGAGGTAACTTCTAGGCAGCGGCAGTAGTAGCCAAGGGGGCTCTTGAACCAGAACTGCTGGGGACAGAATAGGGCAGTCAAAATTATATTGGCTTTATCCTGCCTTCTCTCTCAAACAACTTCAGAGGAACTTGAGTCAGACAAAAGAAGTCACACACCAGGGCCCTGAACCAAAAAATCAAGGGAACTGTTCCTAAAGGATTACACTCCAGCTCAGCTACGCAGATGAGAAATTAAGAGTGGTGTTCACACAGGACTGGAGATCAGGGTCTCTGATAAACATAGTGCTAAGATTAAAAAGTATTCCAGATGTAAATGGTTCTGCGGTCTCTGTTAACAAGCAATTTAAATATATAGCATATATTTCAAATATATGATACAGTCATCATTCTTTACATAGTTATCCTTTTCCAGAGGTTTGGGGAGGTTTCAGAAGAGGAAATGAGCACAAATCCACTATTTGGCTGGATGCTTAAAACACATATTCTGCATCTTGTTTGTAGTCCCTATGAAATCAGACATACAACTGGAAAACTCTCCAGTTTCTCTACAGCTCAGAAGCCTCTTCCTCCCTGAACACAAGATGGCTTTTCTTTCATAAAGCTTACGGCCAGAAAACAAAATTCTTGGACTGTGCCTACTTACAGAACATTTATACTTTCACAAGTCCCGTATTCACAACACATTTCTGTCTGAAAGACAGTAAAAGTCAGATATAGGAGAAATAACTCAGATTTTCAACAGATTTATGTACTTAATAATCTGAGCGTAAGTTGTTACAATATTGATATACAATATCAATACAAATCTCAAAATAAAATACAAATTATAAACTAACAGTAATAGATGAAGGCACAAGTTTAAACACTCAAAAGTCAAGACGCTTCTAAAATATAAAACAGGCAGTTAGTGGTAACTTCTCAGTTATTACACAGTGTTATGTAGCCAAAAAAAAGCCTTAAAAAGGCAGCTTTTATGATTGTTATGTGAACTCTGGCTAGACGTTGCCTTCGGTACCCTCTCCTCCCCATTGGTTTTTCAGGTGTATCAGGAGATCAGAGCACTTTAACCAGAGTAACTTGCAACTGGCATTAAAGAATTCTCCAAAGGGATATATTGAAAATATAATCCCAGGAGGACAGAGAGGAAAAGTGATCAGAGGTTCATACTGGTTAAGTATTTGGCCTAGATTTGTCCAATAGTATTTCTTTGCCTGTCCTGCTTGTTTTAACACACTTAGAAAAGTTCAGATAAGGAATATTTTGAAATGGCTACTATTTTTCTACAGCTTTTATTCTACACATTCAAGATGTTTATGGGAATCTTAATATGGAATATCTTGACTTTAATAGCGTCTTGGCTTGATATTTCCCATTAGACTGATTATTCTGAGAAAAAGTACGTTTGTCTTCCTGATGTTCCTTGCATTATCTGTAAAGCTGAAGCTATGTGGAAAAGAGTCTGTAAGAACAAAGCATCTATTAAATTGCAGAACTTCTCTGTAGGGGCCAGAGAAAACTACCCTTTTTATAGACATTTGCTATTGATAAATTTTCTTTCTTTTTTTTTTTTTTAAACCTGTCTCTTACTGTCTTTGTATCTTTTCCTCTTCTTCTTCCCCCCTCCCTTGATTGACAGGACTGCACTACAAACTCTGCACTACTCAACTCATTGCTTCCTTCAACTCCTCATTCTCAGGTTGAATCCCTGAATCCCTGACCTTACTACCACCACCGTCCACCCCCCAATGCTATTACTTATCTCCAGTGGTCTCCTTACAGGCCACTGATACCTCCACCTCCCAGCTGAGACCCGGCAACGCCAGAGAACTCAAGATAATATACCCATGATGTAGTTTTGTCGATCCCAAATGAGTCCTGCTCAGAATACCACGACTCACGCCATCTGTGGGTATGATTTACCAATTGAAAACCAGTGAAATACACATTCACAATGAAGTTAACTTATTTCTGTTTACATGGTCACATAAATCCCCTAGTTAGCAGGAAAAACAAGATTGCACTATGTGTGGAAAGGAAGGGGGTGCTAGTCTTCCATAGTAGGGCATAACAGGAAAAATTCCTGCATACAGGCAAGATGCCTCTGAAAATTACAGCTATTGGTAGGGCTACCAGTTTCTTCTTTTTCAGCCTCCTGGCAGACAGATAATTTTTGCCTTAGATTACATGTGTCATTGAACTGTGCTTTCTCCTTCCTGAAATATAACATCAAGCTCTCCCTATTTACAATAAGCATAGAGATCATACCTACAAAAAAGGTAAAACTAGATACTGAAACTTAATAAGGCACAATTTGGCAGAAATAATCTATTTTTCAGTCATCTGCATAAATAAAATACAGCAACTACTTAAATTTAGCTTTAGTTTCAGATGAATTACACCAATACTAAATTTAATCATATTCATTGCCTCTGTATTACTTTACCATGCCAGTGGTAGAAACTGCAGTATATGTTAGAGCATACCTCATTAAAAAAAAGTAGCTTCCAGCTACTGAAACTTACATTTGCATTATTCCCAAAATTGCATTCCATCATAATGACATTTGAAGTGAATTCAGAAAGAATTGCTATTGTTTGAATGAATTACCTCCTCTTATAAAGAAAAGATTGCCACAAGCATAATTAATCTGAAAGTACATCAGACAATATTTCTAGTACTTACTGGTAGTATTAATGAGATTTACTGTAGATTAAATTGGTAAAATTGGGAATAGCAGGTTCACAAAGCATTGTATTCATGTGTTCCAGGAGATTTCAACAGACTGAACAACAACAATCTCCAGAATACCATTATGCAAATACTTCATTATTTTCAATTAGTTTAAGTTAACTCTATATTAAGCATACTCCCAAGAGCAAGAAGGTGGATGTGAAATGTAATTTTTGTTTTGATATCAGTATTGCTATCTTTGAATCTTTTTTTAACGATAAGAGACAGAATTATTTGACACTTGTTTGCCATCTTTTAAATCCGTTTGCTTTTGTTTGAGAAAAAAAGCAAGC
This sequence comes from Calonectris borealis, assembly GCF_964195595.1. Classification (NCBI taxonomy): domain Eukaryota; kingdom Metazoa; phylum Chordata; class Aves; order Procellariiformes; family Procellariidae; genus Calonectris; species Calonectris borealis. Next base: position 12,054,130 of record NC_134325.1, read on the forward strand.
TGTCTAGTAATTTTAGCAATAGAAGACACAATATCATTGCAGTTTCATGTCACTGTGAAGTAGTATTGGCTATGAAGGTTAACTATTTCTCTGTCATCCAGTAAACTGCAAGTAAAGAAATGATGACTGGGGAGTTTCATATGTATGGTGACAAAGGTAGTGAAAATAACAGAATATGGTGGATCTTTTTCTGTTCAAGGGTTACTGACTTAGCTGCTAAATTTCAGTGGAGCTCCCACTGAATTCTACAGTCATAGAAAATACGTCTGAAACAGGTCTTGAGAAGTCATTTATGACTTCAGTCCCATTTCAAGGCAAATATGGGTCATATCCAAGTCCTTCCTAACTGGTATTTATCTACCCTGACTTTAAAACCTCTGAGAATTAAGATTTAAAAATCTATTTTACTGTCTTACGATTAAAAAGTTGTTAATATTTACCTGCATCTATCTTGCTGCAATTTAAGCTTAATAATTCTTGTTCTGTCAATTATATACATGGAGAACAAATTATGTCCCTCTGCTAAATAATCCCAAGTCATTAAGCTCTAAGATGTCGTCTGGATTTCTAACCTTTTGTTGCTTGCTATTTAACTCTATTCAGATTGTTCATATTTTGCTTCAGATACACTAAGCTAGACATAACTTTGGCCTTTTTAATGCTGTGCAAAGCAGAGACATTATTTTACGCATCATCTAAGGTATAGTCATTTTCAAATACAATCCAGCATGGCTCCTGTCCTTCTTGCAATAATTTAAAACTGTAGAGTCACATTCAATTTACAAACCACTGTGACACCAAAATCCTTTCCTGAAGAACTGTTACTAATCAATTTATTTTTCCATCTTTGTGCTGTAGTACTCCCTTTCACAGCGTCTTGCACATGCTATTATCAAAATTAATACTAATTTTAAAATTACTACTCAAATTTGCAAAAATTATTTTTATATTCAAATACTATTCTCCTGCACATCTGTACACCCTCTCAACATCCATAATGAGAAATTATTTTAAACAAGAATTCCACTCTGCTGCAAGCAAAATAAACCATATGAAATAGAGCAGATTTGGACTTACAGATGAACAGGTCTAGGAACAGGTCTAGGGTTAGGAATCGTATCTCAGTTCTTCCTTCCTCCAGCTCTGTCACACACTTAGCAAGCAATGATGAGCAATATTCATTCTATAAATGCTTAATGCCATCTGTAAAAATAGGGATAAACAATTCATGTTTATTTTTAGATACCTTTCTGATATAGATGCAAAACTATACCTATAAGACAATATTTATAAATGATATGCCATGCAATTATTATGTTTATATAATAAAGCACAAAATTATTTTAATACCACCTGGATTGAGCAGGGGGGAGAAAAATTAAAGTTATGATGGAAATAGACTAAGATTTTAAAATAACTCCAGAAAATTCAGGTTATAGACTCTGATCCAGGGTTTGGATCAGAAAACCACATTGCTGCCATTCCTCACTCCACATTTTGAGAGTGGTTTGAGACAGTGTTTTGAGTTCAGGAAAACACTGCATTAGAGGTTTAAATCCACCTTTGTATAGCTGAGTATACAGTATCAGTGTGACGACTGGACTTAAGTGTTTCCTGAATGAGTATGATTTAAAGGGGTTTACTTAGCAGAGATCCATACAAATAAAAGGGAAAAGGAATCAAGATACAATGACTTTCCTGCTGTCTTAAGAACCAGATTATCTGCCAAATCCTGAACATATGAAGACAACTCAGTTGCTAGTTTTCCTTCACAGTATGACATGACCTAATGATCCTTCAGTGCTTTTTCTTCATACTGTTATTTTTCCAATAAATAGCATGAACTTGGTTCTTCTCACCCCCTAAGTAACCATTTATGACAATTCAGTCGGAATGATGTGTTGGTGTTATTTCTCTAGTTCCTCTACAGGAGAAGTGCTGGAACATCTTTATCTCACTGACTCATATGGATATGGTCTGTCACGTCCAAAAAAGTACAAAATTGAAGAACCAGGGCATAAGCACTTCCCAATTGTCTGCAGCATTTATTCTGTCACTGAAGTTCTGGAAACTCACACATCAAGTATGACAGCAATGGCAAGATTCAGGGACATTTGGGAACTTTTCACATTGGCTCCTCATAGTTTAAGTTTCTCACTTTCCAACCATATGTTTGTTTCTTGATTCTTATCCATTATTTCCTCTCTCTGCTGTGTAATTTTTAAACTCTTCTTAACTAACTAGTGCTATGGTTATACTTGCTTGTGTTTTATTCCCTGAAAATGTCTGTCTGTAACTCTAAAACCCCTAGACCGTCCTTCCTCATGCACCGCTCAGCCAGATTTTGTGGATATCAGTTAACTTCCGGCACCTAGCACCCAGGATTGAGTACAATTAACAAGTAAATTTTTAAAGTTTAGGCATTTGCAGTGAGGTGGCTTTAACTGAAGTATTGTTAAATATTAAAAAGGTCAAAAAAAACTAAAACAATCTCAGGTTAAAGCAAAGGATGACTAGTCTTACATAGAACAATTTTCAACCCGCACATCTCTGGTGGGTTGGCATTGGCCAGCTGCCAGACGCCCACCCAGCCACTCCCTCACTCTCCCTCCTCAACTGGACAGGGAGAGAAAATGAGAAAGTTCATGGGTCCAGACAAGGGCAGGGAGATCACTTAACAATTACTGTCACAGGCAAAACAGACTTGACTTGGGGGAAATGCAATGTATTGCCAATTAAAATAGAGTTGGACAGTGAGAAACAAAGACAAAACACAGAACCCCTCCCCGCTGCCTCCCCATTTTCCCAGGCTAAGCTTCACTCCCTCGTTCCCAACTCTACCTCCATCCCCCGAGCGGCGCAGAGGGATGGGGAATGGGGGGTTGCAGTCAGTCCAAAACAGTCCCCTGCTCCAGAGTGGGCCCTCTCCCAGGCTGCGGTCCTTCAGCATAGACCTGCTCCAGCGCAGCTCCTGCACAGGCCACAGCTCCTGCCAGCAGAACCTGCAGCAGCGTGGGCTCCCCACGGGCCACTGTTTTCTTCAGGAAATGCCTGCTGCAGCGCGGGCTCCTCCCGGGCGCCGGGGAATCCCTGCTCGGGCGCCTGGAGCACCTCCTCCCCTCCGTCTCCTCCGACCGCGGTGTTGCAGGGCTGTTTCCCACACTTTTTCCCTCACCCCTCAGTGCCACGCGGTGTTTTGCCCTTTCCTTGTTTTCCCTGAGGTGCCACCACCCGTGGCCGAGGGGCCGGGCTGTGCCCTGCGGCGGGGCCGCTGGAGGCGGCTGGAACCGGCCGTGCCCGGCATGGGGCAGCCCTGTCCTCCCCTCAGCAGCCGCCCCGCAGCCCTCGCTGCCAGGGCCCCATGTGACGTTACGTGCTGTAACTTCCACATTAAATACTGGAACTAGGTCCTCAAGCTCCTGATTTAGAAATTGTTGATAGTATAGTCAGCTGTACCTCATAACAAATATCCTCCTGAAAGGCAGGAGTTCGCCATTTTGAACGCGCAAGTCACCTGCAACAGGGAATTGACTGGGCCCCATGGCGCTGCCCTGGAGAAGCCTCAAGACAGAGCACTAATATTACCTGTCAGAGGAGGTAATGCTGTAGAGCTAGAAATGGAGATCTGGGCTAAAAGAAGATATTAAACTGTTAGCTACCACTAAAAGCATGAACAGTTTTGTTTCTTTCACCTCTTTCAAAATATTTTAGATGCTTGAAATACGTTGCTAAAAATAAAAGGTTAGAGCAAACCATTAGTGTTCAGGACACAACAACTGGCACAAAGGGCTACATGGTGGAGATTACAGTCCACACATCCTCCTGCTGCCTGCTATAAATTTAATGAAAAAACCATGTTTTTTTCTCATCAGTGGAGAAATAAATAGGAATCACTTCAGCTGAAGAATACTTAAATCAGGAAAAAAATTACCTCTGTAACTACACTGTTAAAAACACTTCTAGTCTTCAGATGGCATTCATTGCTACTGCAACCTTTTAATAACAACTTGGGAGACCAGACATAAATAATTATTGCCGGTGTTCAGAACAAGTCATACAAGATCCATTATTTAATTATCTACAGATGAGGACATCACTAACAACAGTGTTTCAGAGACAACTCATTGCCTTCTATCTGTTGTGTTTAATTTTTAATTGTGAAACCACATATGGCAATGAGTTAATCTTAAAATAGACAATGACCATTGTGATAAACTGTTCTGTAAACATAGCTTGCTAAAATAATACATAATGAGCTTTTCTTGTTTTGTGCAGGGTTGGATAATTGTGAACACTCACAAAAAGAAGCTTTATGAACATTTCTGTCTGTTGAATATTTTTAGATCATTAATGTTATTTGCTTTGAAACCACTTCTGTCTTCTTATGCACTGAATAAGAAGGTTACTTCATTTCTCTGGCTTCTTGCATAGGTAAATTTAGCAGGATAGTTACGCATAAAAAGGTTTACCTGTCTTACTCCGATTTTCTGCAGGTTACTACTTCTGTAACTGCTATGCACAGCTGAATTTGCCATGACATTCAGTATGAGATGTTCTGGCCAGTTAAATATGCTCCTCATTCTGCCACACAAGAGAACGGAAAGAACAATCTCTCCTCCTGGTCTTACAGATCAGCCATTGTCTAAATGCTGTTATGTTCAGTAGGCACAGCTCTAATTTTAAAGTTGCTTGGCTGTGCTTACATACAGTGCACTCATTTCTGTCCTTATTCTACACAAAGACTCACCCCCTAAAGTCACTGCTACATAATAAAAATGTCTACATACAAATCAACCACGGAGTAATATGAAAATCACTTCTAGTGGCTGTAAGTCTAGCAGCAAAAAGCGCACCTCAGACCACTTGTGCTCATTTCCCACAAGTGAAAGGGAAGATTGAAGGCGTTACAATCTGTATTAAAGACACTGCAAGACTTCCATATATTCGTGCTCTTCAGAGAATACGTCCCAAAAAAATACAACAGACATATCCCTTTCTTGTAAAAGTCATGTTGCTACAGAGGGCAGCCCATTTCATCCTGGACAGAACAAGGGATGTGTGTTAGGTGCAGCAACCTTGTGTGTTAGGTGCACAACCGCAGCGCAGAGATAGGAAGTAGGCCTCTGAGATATATGACATCTTCTGTTTATACATCACTTGTTTTCCATAAACTATGAAAATGCGGGACAGAACTAAGAAAGCTAAAGGAACTGTGAATAACTACAGAAGTCACTGCACTTGCCAAGTTAAATCTGTCAATGATCAGTGGCTGGCCCAACGTTACTTGGATTGAATCATCAGTTCAGATACATTTGAGAAGCTACATTTCAGACAGCAGTGTTCCTTTTCTGGAATACTGAACTATAAAACAAACTTTATTGAAATGGAACATAGCACATAATGAAAAGAAAAATGAATTTTTACAGTAACTAACTAGGAAGCGTTCTTCACAGAGACAGGGTTGAAAAAGACAATTGTATTTAAGAATTTGGGTTAAACAGAAATCTTCTTTCCCACAAAATTCTCCATTAATTTCTTTACTTCATCTACAATTAAAGTACTGTGCTTAGATAAAGCAAACCAAATCCTGAGCATATCTAAACAGAGAAAGCTGCCAGCAGCTACAAGAATTCTGGCTTACTAGGTTTTCTCTTGCACAGTGCACGCAAGGTATTACACTAGTAACAGGCTGCAGCAAAGAATAAAAATTTAGAAAGCTGGGATTAGCAAAACACTGATATCTTCAGTCTTCTGTAGTATCAACTAGGAGAAGACCAAAGTTATTTTTATTCTTAAAAGTTAAAACTTTGAGATTCTAATAGGTATTTAGAAATTGGTCTACCAAGAACAAGAAAACATGTAGAAATCTTTTAAAATTAACATCTAGAGGAACAATCCTGTATTTTTTATGGAAAAAGAAATGTAGGCAAGTATATCCTGTAACTGTTTTTGCTCGCCTTTTTCCAACTAGACAAAATGACTTAATCTTTGGATAAGCCTATATATAGTGGGGGAGGAACAATATTTGCTTTCTGTTTCCTTCCCCTTTCCCCCATAAAAAAGGACAAGCAAACAAAAATGATAATATTGTTTTGGCAGGAAATCCTGCTATCTTTTCATTTTTGGATCTGTTTCTAACACAAATTATTTTATCTTATCTAGTATTACATATTCTGTGAAAAAGTAGAACAATTTCATATTCAACATTCAAATCTTTAACTGAATATAATCCAGTAACAGATAATTTTGTGTTGATGTCAGTCCACTGAGACTAGAAAAATTTAATTTAGCATACTGCAGGAAAGCAATATTTTCTTTCTTAAGGTCACATCATGCCCACAAGATATATGCTTACACTGAGACAATGCAAAGTTCTTCTAAGTAGCGCTATAGAGCTAAGCTTCTCCCTAGGTGTATTTCAGACGGATTTTGGCTTAGGGGGAGGGGTAAGTAGTCAATAAATAATACTCAGAAAACGCAGAAGAAATTGTATCGAGTTTTTGTAGCAATAGAAACACAAAGGTGAGAAAGTTGGCTACTCAGGTGAGGAATTGATAACATACTGATAATATAAATTTTTAACAATTACACATCCAGTAAAATATAAAAGGTGAGCTGTATTCAAAAAGGCTCTCTTTAATGCGTGGCTACTAGCCCTAGGCCTGTGTTTTAGTCAAAGGGGAGAGAGACACTCCGGAGATGAACTCCCCGTGTCAGTTGGCCTCTGGAGAAACCCTGCCTCATTGACGGGAGTAACCACGCACCCGAGCACCTCTACACTGCTCATGCGCACCCCAAATAAGACAACAACTTGCTATGTCTCAGAGTTACCATTCTTGAAAAAAAATCCCAATTCAGCAGTTTGTCTATCCATATGTCGTGGTTTAACCCCAGCCAGCAAGTAAACAGCTGCTCGCTCACCCCCCCTCCGGTGGGATGGGGGAGAGAATCGGGAGGGCACAAGTAGGAAAACTCCCGAGTTGAGATAAAAACAGTTTAATAATTGAAATAAAACGAAGTAAACAGTAATAATAACAATGAGAACAACAACAACAGCAGAACATACAAAGCAGGCGATGCACAATGCAACTCCTCACCGACCGCGAGTCACGAACGGGGGGCGAGACGCCCCCCCGCCCCGCTTTTTATCCTGAGCATGACGTCACATGGTATAGAATCCGCCATTGGCCAGCTGGGTCCACCACCCCGGCTGCGCTCCCCCCTGCACGTGGCAGGGCATGGCAGGCCGAAAAGAGAAACCAAGGCTCCCCGGTGCAAGCCCCACCCAGCAACAGCCAAAGCATCAATGGGCCATCAACGCTCCTCTGGCACCAAACCGAAACACAGCACGCCCCCCAGCCACAGGGAAGAAAGTTAACTCTGTCCCAGCCGGAACCAGGACACCATAGTAGGAACTGTATATAAGAAGTATGTAGTAAGCTATTCCTAATGTAAAGAAGAAGAAATGCTATTCCAGTTATGCCAGACTTCTAGATGTGAAAACCTCTGAAGGCCTGGACTAGCAAAAAAATGGTATTTGTAGGAAAACAGAGGAGATATTTGCTAGAAATAAACAGCATATTGAGGTTGATAGGGCGGACTGGATAAACCCAATAGGGAGAGGAAGGCAGAGAAGGCAGGAGACAAAGCACCTGGCTTGAATGACATCCAGACAGTCCCATCTGTCCCTCATCTGCCTACACACACACTCTGCTTCTTATTCCTGCTTCAGAAGTTTGAGCCTGAAAAGAGAAACCTCATGTCTTTAAGCCACCTCGTAGCTATCTGATCTAGGTCCGCCCTACTTTTATTAGTGGATTATTCCTGTTAATCAACTGACTTTGTTCCATCTTGGGAGACATAGGTTCAGAGAAGTTTCTCTCCTTGGAGGCTAAGCTGGAAAATCAATTTCCCTGTGTTCTAAGTAGGACAGTAGGAGCAGGAAGAGAAACGGGATTCAGGATAATCTTTCCATCCTGCAGTGACTGCTGCAGCCTGGCTTTTGCACGATTTGTGGCACAGAGCCTGACCAACAGGGATTTTATTCAATTCAAGGTTGCTGAGTGCTGAAGCTGAGATCCACTACAAGAATCTAAAACTCTACAGGGCTTGCTCTCCACTCCTCATGATCCACATTGTTCCTACCAAGGTCTCTAGACATTACTCTAAGCCTTTAAGAAGGGAGGAAAAGGTGAGAATCGGATCCCCTAGTCACAGCAGATTCAGCTTTCTCTGCAGTCTGTTCCAAGGGAAACAATCAGCAAAACCCACATTCTGACTATTGAGAGGTACTTTCAAAAAAATCAGTCCACAAATCAGAAAGAGGAAAGTTTAGCAAGAGGCTATGAGATAGGAAATAAGGCCTGAGAAGAATAATGAAGCCAAACAAACACACAGAATGAGGAGCATTGAAAAGCAGCACAGTGACAGAGCAAGGATTTACGGATTCACGTTCTCCATCAACCTCACTGATCTTTTACCTGAAAGTAGTCACTGGTTTCATGGGCAACAGTTAACAGGCAACTCTAAAGTATGAGCGTACATCAGAAAAGTGAGACCTTACTTTGAAACAAGCAGGAACTCATGACTGAAATAAGTAAATTTATCTCAGTATTATTCCCCCTGGGTAACTCAATTTTTCTTTCTTTCCAACAGTAGCAGCTTTTAATAAACAGGGAGTGCTCACATGCACATACATACAAATGGAGGCAGGCAGCTTTATTTGGAGCCTTTTCAGACCAGTTTGTACGCGTTCTGCCTATTAACTTTGGCTATTCTGATTTTACTCACACAGCAGGGATGTGGTCATTAATATTAACAACAGCATGGGGCAAGCTGGGCTTCAAGTCCTATTCAGAAGGGAGTGACAAAGGGACACCATCAGTCACACACAAGTAGCACTAAATCTAAATATGTAATGAAAAATATTATGTAAGTAAAAACCACAGCACAGAATCCAGACTATACAACAAAATACACTAAAAAAATCCACACTGTATTCTTTCTCTTACCTCCATCCCCCCTCCAAAAAACCAGCAGTTTTCTTGTGCCATAACACAGTATCATTTCTACTGCTGTCCTTAAAACTACTTTACTGTCAACTACATATATGCCATTTTCATTGAGCCAAAATCCTGAATAACTGGTTTCACTGTGCCTGTGAAGGGGGGGAAGAAAATCCATTTCTTGCAGTTGTACACAACTAAACTTCAAAACGCCTTCTCACAACGCTGCCACTACAGCACCACCTTACATTGATTTCTGTTTGAGTGGGCTTACCATTGCATTCTGGAAAGTGCTATATGTAATTAATTTGATTTACTTTGCACAGACCACTTTTGAGCACTAGAACGGTGGAAAGTGTTTAAGTAACTGACCAGGCACTTTGTCTGCGCTTGGTGAAAGAGAAAAGCAGAGATTCCTTCCCACCATCAATTTTCCTGACAGCCCATCTTCTTTCTGTGTTATCTCTTTCAGCCTTTTACGAGGAAGGCTTCAGTAAAAGATGTGTTTCAGTTAAAGGTTTGCTGTCACTGCAAGACTATCTAAAAGAAAAGCATCACCTGGGACCCATATAGAATCTAGAAATATTACTGGAGGCTTTGGGGTTTTTTTTGTGGGGGGAAAATGCATATGTCCAGACCTTTTTTTCCCCTTTCATAATTCAGTCTAGTCTAATAAATATATTTTCATCCTGTATTGATCAATTATATCAAATGAACATACTTCTATGACTGCAGCAATGAGGATGGCTTTAATAGACTGATAGAGTTGCTATTCGTTTCTTGCTCTCTTATTTCTGATAAAACATTTAGCCCTCAGTCTCCGTTAGTCTGAAATTTGGTGTTATGTACATGAGCCAGCTTATATAGCATGCTCACATTTCTAATTTTACAAAACAGTGTGTGTAATCCAGCACAACAGAGAATTTGGGCCTCTACCTCTAAAGATAAAGGTATCACCTGAAGTTAAGTTGACATTTTGGCACAAAATAGATTATACTAGTATTATCAAGAACAGCAATTTGACCCAAAAATTCCTTTCTACATGATCAGAATTTGTGATGAATGGCAAGACTTGGGGGATATTGTTTTCATACTTGCTAGTAGCAAAATGGAAGAAACACATTTTTTCTGTCTTGTTTATTCTGATACATATGGAAGGCAACAGTGTGGGAAATTATTTAAATTTGTTTAATAGGGTACTTTTAAAAAATGTTGGTATTTCTGAAGATGGTCATTTGTTCACTTCTTCTTCCACAATACAAGTTACTGAAGTATTCAGATTTGTGCCCCAAGTCATTTGTGGCAGAGTAGAGATCTGGAACCTTTGACAAAGGCTTTTGCTTCTCGTTTGAGTAAATTACCAACCAAAACCAAACAATAATTATTTGAAATCATGACTAAAAATCTTCTTGACTCAGTTGGATTTCAGTGACAAGGTTTCACTGATAATTTCATCACATTATTTCTTTTGACACCAAGGCTTCCAAAAAAGGCTGAGTAGGCAGCACTTGTATTGCTAACATTAAGCACCTTATAGTCTAGATAGTAAAACCTTCAGTTTTTCAGCCCTTTTGTATACCAGGAAGGAACAAAAAGTACAACTCAAAATTAATAAATCAAAAAGAAACAAAAAGAAAAAAAGACATTTCTTCTTCCCTTTGTGGATCACTTTTTTAAGAGAGTATATTTAAGATCACAGTGAATTGCACACAGAGGTTCCCCTATATTCGAAAGGGATACAGTGGAAATTAAAAAGACCACAGAACTTCTCAGTATACCCTTAGTCCTTTAAGATATGTTCCAAGATTCTCCATCTAAAACAACGTTCTGCAATCTCCCTCTCCTTCACTCCCAACAGAGAGCTTCAATTATAAAACCTGCTGAGATAAGGTCTCTGCTTCATGAGACTAATGAACATTTGAAATTATGTACTGAACTAATGGATATTGAACACAGAATAGCTATTTGTTAGGTGATTTCATCACCTCTTACTCCTTGGAAGTTGTTGTCAAAATGCAGTAGTTTGTAATGGAAACATATTGGTATGATAAAATTTTAGCTCTCTAAAAACCAACCTGAAGTATTCACTTAAATGGAGGCTTTGTTTGCACTGGTTTAATGAAAAAGGAATATTTCCATAACACAAAGACATAGGAGTGGTTTTTGTTGCGTTTTTTTTTTTTATAGGATATAAGACCTGCCACTATATTTTGCTGATTTGCTGTGTTATTTTGATGATGTCTTGGTCATGTAATTGTAGCCTCTCTTTTTCCCAACTATAACTCAAAACAAAAAATTGAACAGCATCTGAGGATCAATTGGGGATCAATGTGATTCCCAGTCAGCCATTGTTTCCCTAATATATTATCTCAAGAGCAGTTTTACACAGTTTTAACATAAACTAAGTAAAATAACCTCAGTGTCAGTTTTAGTATAGAATATTGCAGGATATTAAACTATGAGGGCAGCTGCAAGTTAATTGACACGTTGCTAGGAAAGTATTATATTTGAAGAAATTACTTTGAAATGTGGATTTGAGATTCAGATTGCATTTATACAAAAATGTTTTGGAATAAAATACAAGGGTTTTTTTAGTAATTTATTGCCAAATTAAAACTCTGCCGTAGGAGGACAGTACCTCAAAATAAAATGGGTATAAATAACATTGATGGGAAATGCCCTGTTCAATGTTCTAATGGCAAAACTAGCAAACTGTCATTAAGCATAAAGATATTGCAAGAGGAAGTACTGGACATATAAGCCTACATGGACTGCAAGAATCATTTTAAGTAGTAATTTTGGAATTACATTTTAAAACTGCAATTTCTAATTTCCCTTAAGTCTTCTTGAACAATAAATACTGTCTTATCCGCGATAACTGCTAGATGACAGTAAAGAAGATTCAAATTCAACAGTTGAACTTCCGCTGTCACCTTAGGTCAAACCACTTGATCTCCCTGGCTAAGAACTTCAAAAGACACTAATAGAATTTGCTAATGAATTATTTTTGCTAATGTAACTGTGTGAACTGAGTACTAACTCCCATAAACAGCTTTTAAAACCTCTGGCCCCAAGTCTTTATCTCCTGTCATTTTCTTTCTCTGACCACTTTATGTCAATGCTCCTGGAAATAAAAGGAGGAACTGGGTACATGCAAGTCTTCTGCTGATGGAATTGTAAGAATACTGCACAGGAGGAAGGTATAATTGGTCAGTCAGAAATCTGCTAAGCCATGGATGCCAACTAACACACCATTGAGAACTGACAATTTTGTACTAATATCTTTGATTTCAAGTTTTGCCACCTCCAGCAATTATCAATCACAGAATACAAAAAGAAAAACCTCTGAAACTTTTAAAAAGATTTCACATTTTTTTTTACAGTCCTAATTCCCAAGCTATTTTCTGCAGTGGCAAAGTTAGAAATTTTTCTTTAAAAAAATTCAGATGAAAGTTCAGTTCAATTCAAGAGCTGATTTTTGTTTTCCAAGAAAATTATAATTGGCAACACTATCCACTTAATGAAAATATCAAGACCAAACAGACTTTGTGAGAACAAAGTCATTCTAGCCTGATAACATCTTTTATACATCCAGATCTCACAGAATCATAGAATAGTTTGGGTTGGAAGGGACCTTTAAAGGTCATGTAGTCCAACCCCTCTGCCACAGGCAGGACATCTTCAACTAGATCAGGTTGCTCAGAGCCCCGTCCAACCTGACCTTGAATGTTTCCAGGGATGGGACATCTACCACCTCTCTGGGCAACCTGTGCCAGTGTTTCACCACCCTCATTGTGAAAAATTTCTTCCTTATATCTAGTCTAAATCTACCCTTTTTCAGTTTAAAACCATTCCCCCTTTTCTTATCGCAACAGGCCCTGCTAAAAAGTCTGTCCCATCTTTCTTATAAGCCCCCCTTAAGTACTGAAAGGCTGCAACAAGGTCTCCCTGAAGCCTTCTCTTCTCCAGGCTGAACAACCCCAACTCTCTCTTCATAGGAGAGCTGTTCCATCCCCCTAATCATTTTTGTGGCCCTCCTCTGGACCTGCTCCAACCGGTCCATGTCTGTCTTGTGCTGAGGGCTCCAGAGCTGGATGCAGTACTGCAGGTGGGGTCTCACCAGAGCAGAGCAGAGGGGCAGAATCACCTCCCTCGACCTGCTGGCCACGCTTCTTTTGATGCAGCCCAGGATATGATTGGTCTTCTGGGCTGCGAGCGCACATTGTCAGCTCATGTCCAGCTTTTCATCCACCAGTACCCCCAAGTCCTTCTCGGCAGGGCTGCTCTCAATCCCTTCACCCCCCAGCCTGTATTGATACTGGGGGTTGCCCCGACCCAGGTGCAGGACCTTGCACTTGGCCTTGTTGAACCTCATGAGGTTCACACGGGCCCACTTCTCGAGCTTGTCTGGATCGCATCCCGTCCCTCAGGCATGTTAACCACGCCACTCAGCTTGGTGTCATCTGCAAACTTGCTGAGGGTGCACCAATCCCACTGTCATCTTACGTTCCTTTAGTGAGCATTAACCAGTAAATAAGCAGTTAGGAGAAAGCAGTGACCATTTAAAAATACCAAAATCCTCCCATTTTGATCTAAAAGGGGCCTTGCAAGCCATTACGTGATGGTGTGTACTGTTTCAGCATGCAAGCTCCCTTATAGCTGGCCAACAACCTCAGCACCTGACGTTGCCTCTACTGCTTCTATAAATGACAGCAAGAGGTCTGGTGGACTTAAATTGCAACTGAAATGAATTTCTAAATTTTAAATTTCAGCTTTTGATAACTCCCTAAAAAGTATCCAAATGTCCTGAGTAATTCTCTCTGAAATAGGAAGAAAAACTTTTTTTTTTCCCAAAGATATCTTGGGAACTAGCAGAACTCTCAAATCACCTGTGAGGAACTCTAATTTTGATGTTTGTTTTCAGTGATTTTTTTTTCCTTTTTAGACTTGTAATAACCAACTGTTGCCAAAGCACAAACTCTTGGTACAGGGTGTGCAAAATTGCTTTCCATTTACAGAACTCTGCTACAGCAAAGTCCTTGGCAAGTGCAAAAACAGAACCTGGCATAGCTGCCTGGCAAGTCTTTGCATAGAAATGGTCCTCAAAAATGCTCCACAGGAAACACCTGAGCTTTCTGCATCCTTCTGCCCCCAGCTAAACATCTTTGTACGCAGAGGTATGGTGTGCTTCCCCGCTGACCAAGTACAAGGGTACTCTGACATTATTGCATTATACAGTCGTGCAGAATTTCCCCCAAACACTTCTTCCTGTGACAATAAAAACACAAGTGGATTTCAAATGGGAAAATCCTGTTTAAATAAAACACGAGAGCCTTTAGCACTGCCTCTGCTGGGAGCTGGAATGGTTAGGGGAAGCAGGCTGGGAGCTATAGTTTCAGACAAATGAAAAGTAAACTGGGTAGAGGACGTGTCTAAAGTAGAGGGGTGGAACAAGCAGGAAAGATTGAAGTCCCCAAAACCATTCTTTACGGAAGGACAAGACAATACTAAAACATATTCTACAGGTGGAAGACAAATACTGCTAGGGGTGCAAATGGCACCTGCATTCCTCAAATTTAAGAGAGATTTTTAAATGGATCTGTCCATGAATGAAGAAAAAATCCAAATTACTTCATCATATGCCGTTTTGGGTATTCTTTTTCCATGCATAGACACAAATTCTTTGAAGCAATAGGTACGACGACAACATATGATGTAAGAAATCAAAGAAATTGGGTGGGGGGAGGCTACCAAAATCTCAAGAGGAACAGGAGACTGGGTGTCCTGATAAAGAGCTAACAGTGGTGATTAATGGAGTTAGAACTATTTTACTCATGCCCGGGCAAATAAAATTAATCTGGATGCTTCCTTTGTACCTTCTATAGCCCCCAGTGAGATTATGAGAAAATGCATGGAATCAGGAACACACCTGAAAGAGGTCCCAGAAACAGACTGGCTCTGGAGCAAAAGATCCTAGTTTTCTCAAGCACAGAGAAAATGTTCTTGAGTCATCTCCAAACATAACTGGTGGTGATCTGATTTTCCATTAGTATCTCCACTATAAGGAAGGAACTTCCCATGCAGGTAAACCACCCTCATATTGACCTACTTGCACAGCAGATGAGGTGCAGACTGGCTAAAATCTGTTTATGTGGAACAGTGGATATGATTCCTTCCGGTTAAGAGGGGATCTCCCATAGGCTTTATTGGCTGCTTATGCACTTAAAATAGTGGTATGGGAGAAAAAATGGAGGCTGACTAAATACTTTGGGCGATGAAATCACTGAAACAAACCTCTTTTTGAGGTATTTGTCATTGTAGTTCTGACAGGCTTGTATGACTAAAAAAAGGGTTGCTCACACATGCCCATCAAGCCAATTTATTACTACAGTGAATCTCAGATTGTGTCTGGAAGAGACACAGAACATATCTGTTTAGTATAAGAACATGTTTGTATATAAATTTAATCTGGCATGAGTGCAAAACCTGGAGAAACTTGAATGAATACAGGTAATGCCTTAGAACTGCTATGCAATTCTTTATTGATGTTATAGGGCAGAAAAGGAGATTTATATATCTATATCATGAGTGGGCATATCCCCAAGCACTAAGTCAGAGCCTTTGAATGCACATTTATTTCAATATTTTCTGAAGTCTCTTTTTAAGAGTTAGTATTTCTCAGTAGCTATTCTTCCTGGCTATTTCAAATTTAAGTAAATCTAACAAGCTGAGCAAATATCTGAGGTACTGACTGCCCTTTCTCTGGAAAAAGGATTTTTCATTTTGTATATCATTCACAAATCACTGCAGAGCTCACACAAAGTCAAAATATAGGCTTATCACAGTGAAGGCGAAGCAGATTTGGTTTTGATTACAAGTTAGATATGAACACCACCTTCAGTGCACCGGGTTAATAACAACAAAGTCACACATTCAAAAGTTAGGAGATTATTGAGCACCTTCAACTTCTATTTGGATCCAAAGTAATTTAAAGGTATAAAGCACATTGCTGTATTGGATGACACACGAATAAACAGTGCAGTAAAGAACAGTAAAGAACTGCATAATATCAGGAGACATTCCTTGATTTACCTGATTAATTTCTGTACAAGATGCTACATGCTCAGAAACCTTAATCCCTTGGCTATCAAACACAAGTAGGAAAAAAAGGTAAAACATTTCAAAGTAGTCATCGCTATTAATGTATTCAGCTGCTATCAGTGGAAGTCTCTTCACTGTGTACACCCATATAAGTAGTCTTGGTTTGGGTCATCATTACAGGTCGCAGCTTTACCGGTACATGCTCTCCAAGATTATTACTACATGAGAGGAGAAAGTAATTTTTAAAAATAGTTTTATTAGATTTAAAGGGATCTTCATGATGATTCAGATGCATCTATAAAACTATTTTGTATTTTCCAAAATATTAGAAATCATTTTCATATACGTGTAAGTTTTAACTTTTGTTCTTTTAATAACACAGACAGATCTAAAACTCTAGTTACTCTGTTTATACAACTTTGTATGATTCCACTGTGAAATAGCTTAGAACGACCTGAAATATTTTTCTTAAAAAAGAAATTATTTAATTGCAAGACACCCTAACTTATAAGCTAAGGAAAAACAGAAGTGGCACAAGCTGAGAAAATGTAAGATAATAGTAAAAAACCCAAAGCAAAACACCACAATTATTTGGGAAGTATGTCCATTCATTCTGAAATCAGCACTTCAGTTCTACTATATTGAACAAATGTGTGTTACGGTCTGTGGCAAAGAGCCAGAAAATTATGGTCATATGGTTGATTTTGAAGAAACTGTTGTACCCTCACAGTAATAAAGCCATTTTTATTATGAATACATTATTCATAATAAATCATAGGGTTATGACAAGTAAGTGGCATTACAAACAAAACAAAGGCAACTGTTTCAATTTGTTTATAATCATATGTTATTATGCAGAAATCACTGAAATTAGGAAGGAGATAGCTGTATGAAAATATAAATGAGCAACTTGGAAGTAGTTATTGACCTGCAAGAAAAGGTTTTCTTAAAATAGTTAAACAAAAGCCGTATCACTTTAAATAAACAGCTCCCTAGAGTTGAACCATTAACAAATTGTCCTCTTTTCAGAATTCTACATGGATAGCATTCTTACTCTTAAAAAACAAACAAACAAACATAAACAAACAAAACCTACAGGAAAGATGGAAAAGGTTCCTACAGGAAAGATGGAAACTGAGGACAAAACTTAATTCATTGTGTTCCCAGAATTGTATCTCTATGATCAAGACTACACAATACAAAGATAATAGCAAGAACCACTGTCGTCATTTTTCAACCTAATTTACACTCCACATTTAGATCTTTTCCCATTCATCCCTACTTCTGTCACATTAAACATTTAGGTTGCAATTATGAGAAACTGTTCCACGTGACAGAGATGGTAAGAAATAATATATTGTAGCTTGAAGGGACTGATATAACTGTGATGATAGTGGGCATTCCCTCACAACTACAATATAAAACTTTCATACGAAAGGATATAACAGTACAAAGACCTAGATGTAGATAAATATTAGAAAGAATACATTTCAGCTGAATGTGTTTATAGCTATATTGGGGCATTTAAAGCCATCATATATATTTAATGGGTAGTGAACAGGAGTCACAGAGTGTAGAGTCCTTAAAGGCAGGCAGTTTGACTAGGGTATTAATTTATCATGGGAACTTTGCCATCCTTTGAAATGGTTCAGTATGCTCTCCCATCTATTTTATGGACAGGTTTTAATTCTAGCAGCATAAGAAGGAAGAATGTAGTCATGATCATGCTTCCCTTGAAATACGCTTGCAAAAGAAAAATTAGTAGATTGTAAGTACACTGGCCAAACCATTTTTATTTGCATCACTTAGCACCTACACAAAAATATTTGGGTTTACAGAAATTTTAATAGATCTATACTAATGCAGAGGTTGTACTTTTTGGTTCTAGAAATGCTGAAAAGAATGCACAATTTTTATCCTGTATGATTTAATATATTTTTACTCCTTCAAAAAACCTCAACTGGATCTCATTAAAAATACAGAGAAAAAAGTTTTCAAGTACATCTCATTATTTTTTATTCTTTGTTTACTATTTACTTTATTTCAGTGTAAATATTTCCATTTGTTCAAGGTCTAGAAATATTCTTTAAAAGGAGCATTTAAAACTATTTGGCCCTGCTTTCTTATTCTTTAGCCGCCAAATGCGATATCTGCTTGAGATCATTCACTGTTTTTCACCTTAATTAATTTCCTTTTTCATTTTTCACTCTTATTTTTCTAAACCTTCTAAATCAAAGAAAAGTGGAGTCTAAAAGCATCAATCTTTCACATTTAATCAGTAACATTTCTGAACCACTGATATTCAGAAAAGTTAAAATGGAAAAGAAGAAAAAAAGGGAAACTCCCCTAGATACTCAGTTTATTGTCTTCCTAAGAAAACAAAGTACAGAAGAAAAAAGGAGAAAATTAAAACTCTGAGTTCCTCTGAGGGAAGAAATCAAAACTTTTGGAAAATAACATTTCTGTTTCATTAATGATTCTAATCTAAAATTTATCTCAAAATTGCTTTTCCATTTATGACTTTTCCTATTATCTTTCCTATTGTGATTTTTCTACTAGGAGCAAAAGAAATTTCCAAGATTCTCATAAGGTAATAAACACACAGAGGTGCCTGAATTGAACAGCAGTGATATTTTTATGGAGGGGAGATCAGGGGCATTCTAGCAGATGAGGGTCCCAAGAGTGCTGCAATAATTTTGCCACATCCCCTTTTCTGAAAATAGTACACATGTATGGCCTCCATAAAAGTGGCTAGGAGGATAATAAGAAGCTGCTTAAATTAATTCTTTCCCAATAGAGGAATCAGTATGCAGAGGACATTGTCAGCAGGACTGATCAGCAGATCTGGGCCACCAAGAGAGCTCGAAACATATTTGCAGGGTGTCATCATCTGTCCATTATGTTCGCTAAGGCAGAAATTAAGAAGGCTTCCAAAAAACATTTTCATTCTTTGGAACATGTTTAAGGCTCTGGTGACAGTAAGATCAAGACCTGAAGTCAGGAATCATTAGCATTGCCTTAAAAAATCTGAGTGAAAACACAAGTTCAGAATGTTAAGAAGCTTAATCATTAATTTCTTGAACTACAAATAATATTTGTCCCTAAAAATATTCCTTGCAGAGCTCCTAAGAGATTAAATTAGAGTAGATTACTTCTTAACAAATTGCTAGTGGACAATGCCTTTCAAATGGTTTATATACATAAGTCTCCTCAAGTGAATAATCACATTTACAAATATGCAAGCATATCTCCATAAATATGCAAGAACAAGCCCTTGTACAAAACCAAAGTCCTGCTTTGATAGTTATTAAATCATCACCCAAAAACAATGCTAGAATAATACTGAAGTGGCAAACGTCAATCACGTAAAAGCTAGCAAGACCCAACTAAAACCTGTTTGTGTTTATGTACTGTAATATTGTTATGATCACATTTTCCCACTGAATCACTGGCTAATTCCATTTACAGATGGATTGTTCTCATTAAGCAAGAAGCCATTAAGTATTTTCAGTATTTTTTTTACTACTAAGCAGCTCCATAATCTACTTACTAAACACTATTCAAACTTCGATCATAAAATTATTCATTTCCTCACGGGATTTTATAAGATGGTTTTCACAAACACTAATGTAGTTTCACAGCTACTAGGAGATAAGGGGATAGTAGAGCCATTCTGCAAATGGGGAGCTGACACCTGCAGAAGTTATGATCAAAAGTGCCTTTTAATTTGTGGATCCAATTTAAATGCCTCCCATCGGATTTTTCAGAGTAATTCTCATTATATAAAACACTATATTGAACGTTCAACACACAGTTTCCATTGCTTCTGTTGCTACTAGGAATGCTTAACACTTTGCAAGTCAGCTCTCTAAACCTCAAACACAATTAGGAAGTTCTAATAACACAAAGTTGTAATTTCTTTGTTAATAGCATTTTGTGAGCTATCAAGAACATATTATAGCATGGGTTTTCAATTTTTTTTAGTTAGCTTAATTTTGTAAGCTTTGACAGGCATCTACTTCAAGCTAGAAATTGCCAAATTCGATGTTCCTGAGTCATCTGCTTCAAGTTAGGCAGCCTCATGGCACCCCTGCAATGCTAAGGCAGCGGTAGCAGGAATGTGGACAGCAGACATCTCCTCGTCCTCAGTTCCCACCATCTGGGACTGATTGAGGGAAACTCCTGCTCAGGTTCAGGTTCTGCAACTTCGGCCTCGAACACGCCCAGTACTGATGAAAAGATTTACAAGACTTAAGCTGCCAAACTAACACACCTTTACTGCACATGTGCAAACTGCAATTTTGTGAAGCCTTTTAAGTCGGTTAAATTCGGGTTATTTTCAGCAAATGTCACATTCCTGATTCCCTGCCAAATTTCAATCCCTGCTCCAAATTATGAACGTACCAAATTTCTCCACAACTTGTTATAAATGATTTTTAAAAGTATGTATAAAAGAGTGGTTTTGCCCAGGCTTATTCTCAAAAATATTTGAGTCATTTTACCTAGAAATTTCTATGTTATCCCTAAGAAAACATCTTGGGAAAGGGGAAAAAAATACCTGCCCAAACTGTCACAGTCTGACAAGGGTATGAGCATAACGCTGTCTTGACCATAAGCATCACCAGCAAGTTCCATCTATAATATATAAATGAACAATGTGGGGAAAGACTTAAACAGGGTCTTCAATAAGCAATCCAAATGAACCAAGACATAGTGTTGTAAGGATTGCAGCATTGTTATTTTAGAGTTACTATGGGTTGCTCATCTGTTTCCAATTTGTTTTGATGAAGCTAATTTTATAGTTTTTTGGTCCAATTTCCTCTTTTTCAGGCCATCTAATTAAGTACAAAAGAATTCCAGTTTTATGACATGGCTTAAAGTGGTTCATTAGTTTTTATACATTGATAGTAAATCTGCTAACACATCACGATTCTGAAGGTGATCAGAAACACTGAGGCTGGTTCCAGATTCACTCCCCTTTACATCAGGGGAAGCTTCAAAGAATCTTAACCACCAAATACAACAGTAGATATGCATTGCAACCAAATATTAGTTGATCTGCAACTACCAATATTAAATACTTTATTATTGAAATTACAGCTACATGCTATAGTCTAATGGGGTGCAAAGGTACTTAAATTACTCATTATAATTGCTAATTTTAATGGGAACAGTAATAAGAACCATCTTGAGCCAGCCACAGCCCAGTGATGCTCAGGTCAGCAGTCCTTATATGGCTTAAGTAAACGAACTCCAGGACACTGCTAAATGACCTCAACTTCATTTCTCTCCTGTTACTAAATATGCATTTGGAACTGCACATGTAGAGACTTAAGAAAATGGATTTTTTTGCCCTTTTCCTTAAATTACAAAGATCAGCGTGTGAAAAATACTTTTAAATTGTTGCTTCTTGAAAGCCAACAAGATGTTCAGCTCTGCAGTGATAAAGCATATGCCATCCCTGCCCCTAGAGGTCCCAATTCAAATTAACAAGAGTAGTATAATGCAAGACAATATGCACACTTTGGTGGTGTATTATGGACTGCACTACACACCCAGCACTTGTTATTGTTTGATCAAGATATTCTTCTACACACACTACCCAGACATGGTTTCTATGGAGAATAAAAGCCACAGTTTGTATACATGTAATAATATTAAAGGAAATACGCTAATGGATCTTTATGAGAAACGAATGTCCTAAAATGACTCGAACCATAGAGCACATTTTTTCATTAAGAAATGCTTAAAAAAAAAGGTATTTGAGTAGTACTGCCTTTCTGCCATACCAGCATACAACTGCCTTTATAACTGGAGTGGAGAGGGGCTCATGCATTGCCTAAGCAAGTTAAAGATTAGAATTAAGCCAAAGGCAAAGAAATACATGAAATGTGGTTATAACACATACAAGCATTGCTAGGCACAGCTGTAAATAGAAGAAAATTATTATACTGTGATGGCAAAACACACACCTACAGATTTGGACAAGATTGCAAGAGATTTTCAAAAGGAAAATGAGAGATATTTTCTTTTCTAGGGAGGTTAATGGAGCTACTGCAGTAGGTGCGCCCTAGCAGGTGGAGGTGGAAGTTGTGGAGCATGCACACACTTGCGCGCTCAGCCACGTAAACGTCACATTAATAGCTCCCTGCATGTGTTAGTGGCCCAACAAAACCACCACTCGTTGCAAGTAATAGGACAATCATGAAGTGGAATACATCTTCTTGAAGTGATCAAGAAACTGTTTTTGCTTGCTGACACTGCCAGAATTACACGGTACAAGCAGAAGTGTTCCCGTTCTAACAAATATTGTCATGCATAGAACAAGTAAACAATACTCCTGTCTGACCTCAAAACTAATGACAATACTATCCTCACAAGCTTTGTTCTCCTAAAAACAGATCTCTCATTCTATGCTTAGTGCTTTTTCTATAAAGCTTTTACTTCAGAACCTATGACTTGTTTGTGCATCAGACAAGGACATTTTTAAAGAGTTAATTTATGACTGGCTTGAACAGAATGAAAGTTTGCTTACCTAGCGTCAGCAGCATTATCAGACTACACAGTCATCGATGAGACAAAGTGAACAAAGTTCATGTGCTACAATAAAATTCTAGATTGAGGATAGACTCGTCCACCTTCGTTGAGATACGTTTTAAGACCAAATCAGACTGGTTGTCATAATCTACTTTTCTCAACAGCATCAGTGAATGGAAGGTGTTACTAGAGTTAAAAATCCTTAAAAGCCAGCCAGAAAATCACCTCTAAAGATAATGATGAAAATAAAGATGTATGCTTAAGGATAGATACAGTAAGAATTCAAAACAGGGAAAAAAAAGGCATAAGAAGAAAAAAATCTGATGTCCCTCAAGTTGGTTCAGAGTAGCAAACACTTAAAATATCTGCTTTAAGGACTCTAAGAACTAAATGTTTACAACTTTACATCCTCTAAGTAACACTTGCACTGAGAATGCTTTTAAACAGTAGAGTTACTCTTAGAATGATGTCCAGAATTTGTCCAGAAGTTTCAAAAAACTATATGGCAAACTCAGTTCAGGGTATTCAGATATGACATGGCTGATCAACCCTTTTTAATGAAAAAGAGAACTCATTATAATAATATCCAACTTTTTTGTATTTCAGTCTAATCTTCCTACAAAAGACTTATACAGGATAAATACACACATACAGTGCACCTCAGTCTGCATTACCTTTATTCTTTCATTTCAATTATGCATTAATTTACATAACATTAATTCACAACAGGCAAGTTGTATTTATAAACCAAGGAGAGTATATATTTGCTACTCATTTAAAAAAAAAAAAAACATTATGGATATAAATTATATCCAACACATTGAACAGTTTCTTATGGTATAATGCTATTGCATGTAAAAAAAAAAAAAAAAAGACAAGCACAAATAAATTAGTCTGTTTACAGTATTCAAGCATTCACCAAGCCTAAAATTTCAGCACATTTCAGCTTATAGGGTTTCATGAATCATTCATGAATGAACACCACAAGCTGCAGAAATATTTCACATCTGTAAGTATTCGCCAACTAAAAAGGACAATTAGTTCTCAGACATTGTTTTGTTTTCAGGTAGCTCTCTGTGATATGTGATTGCTTACACAGATATATTGTGATCCCTGAATTTCTAAAATATAACTTCTTATAAGATCATCAATTTCCAGGATATGCCAGTATCTTCATGAGTAATCAAGAGCTATCCAGTTATTCACAATCACAAATTGTGTGACCTTTACATAGCATTTCAAGCTCTATTTTTTTCAGTTCAGGATTTTATGCAACCTCTAGCTAAGCGACGGAGCTGAGCACTAAATGTCACAGAAGGGTACACCACAATGACCGAAACAGATGTGGGGGTGGCACAGCACCTTCTGTTCTCGCTTCTTCTTTTCCCAACATATTCACACCCACCACTGGTGGATAAAAGCATTGCCTTAATCCTATCTCTATTTTATGTTCTTTAGTTTAAAGTACCTCTAGCATATCTCAAATTAAAAAAAAAAAAAAAAAAAAGAAGTATGAAGAGAAGTGGGCACAATTTGATATTAACTATCTTTCCATTTGAGACATCCCAGAAAGAAAAGCATATTCCTAATACAAAATGACTGACATACAAATCTAGAACTCTTTCCTTCTTAGTAGTTCATAACTGGCAAGTTCTAACTGCTCATTTTGTATATGCGTGATACACAGGAGTTTAAAATTTTTCTTTGTGTTTATTATCACCACGTTCACAACATACTATATTTTAAAAGTAAACAATATGAATGCATATTTTCATAGATCAAAAAATAAAGTCAATAGGCATTTTTATATTGAAAATGAAATTAATTAAAATAGCTAAATACAGCTCAACAAAATAGTAAAATTAGTTGGAAATTCTGCCACAGAATTCCATTTAAAACATAATTTTACATTTTTCTAATAGAGACCATCTTATATAAAATTCTTCCCTTCCATCTCTTGACAAATCAGGACACAGGGTTATTTTAGGAAACTCTAGAACACAGGACTGCTAGGTCTGCTTGCAGCACCAGTGCTCTTGCAAATAATATAAATACAGGATGCAACATCCTACATAGCCAATAAACCAAAAAGCATGTTTTCAGACACCATAAATTTTAACTTTGAAATTTATCTTACAGTTATCTAACAATAACAGGTCTGAATGGTTTATACTGCTATAAAATTGCACTTTTTGAAGCCTTTCATTTCCCCACATTGCTTCTGATGACTGTAATGGCATTTGTGGATCCCCACCTATCACTGTCATATGGTGATAAACATTATGCCTTCCATACTGTTTGTTGAACTTGGTTATGTTATATGACTTCCTGTTCTGGAACATTAAATGTAGCATTTTAAAAAAAGTTATTAATGTTTCAGTTGGAAGAATGCTATTATTTTAATTGCAATCTGATGTTCCTTCTCCTCAGCAGAGATGTTTAATTCCACGCAGGAGAAATGTAGACTCTTCACAAAAGAAAAAGGGCATGCAACAATGGTGAAGAATCACTTTCTTCTAGTAAGTGAGGATAGAAGTAGAAGAAATACAAAATTCTGTTTGCTCTTGCACGCTCTTCGACTCTAGTTCAAAGTTCCCAAGTAGAAATGTCTCTGCTTTCTACTAAGTAGCTTCATAAAATAGATTTAAGCACAAAACCATAAGTAAATCAGAAAGCAAAGGTATCCAGTTGGTTCATAGCTGATAATTTACAATGGATACCACCAGCATTGTCCCTGTCAAAGTCATAGATATGGAATTCTGCTATACTAGTAAATATAACTGATAGATATTATTGCTTCAGGAATGGATATACAGTCTTTTAAAACCAGTATATGCTGATATGCTGATCTTTCACAATATTATTACCACATGTGCAATTTATATATGAAACATAGCTATTCATGGATAAGAGACAAGGAGTGGCAATTCATCACTTTCCCGATCCACACAGACCTGTAAAAGACAATCTCCTTGGGGAAACCGAATTATCGAGGATAGTTGAGACTTAAAGAAATACAAAATTTATCACAAATAGTGTAAACATAATAATCCAGTATGTTTAAGAATCTATCCTTATCTTTGAAAAACAAAGTTTGGTATGTAACTAATTCAAAATAAACAGACATATAAGTTTAACAGAGATATCCAAAAGGTGAAATAGCATAAAACGCCAACACTTTTCTGTTGTCAATTGACAAACAGATAAAAGTAAAACTCTGCTTTTGAAATTGTGGAAATATTCTAAATCACATTTCAGGGGATATTGCATACTTGCAACAGTTTCCAGTTCTTTTTTTATTAATAAGCCAATTTAAAAAATAAATGTAGACATTAAACTGTTGCACTTAAGGGGAGTTAGACTTCTAAATTTTCAAAATTGCTTTCGTAACAGTTTAAAGATCATTGTTTCTTTTCTTGTCATTATGATTGTGATAAGAAATATTCACTTTTTCTTTTGCAGATGCCTTTCATTCATTTAAAACTTAACTGAAGTCTCCTCTGAGTCTTCTCTATCAGTTCCCACCCTTAATATGGTGTTAAAAGCATCCAGAAGCTCCACTGGCTTAGGTCTGCTTGAAGTTCTCAGTGTCTCAGTTTACACTGTGATCACTTTAGGAAGAAGAGACCCAACTTCACTATAGCTCAGAGCTATGAATCTAAAAATCAACAGTTAGCTTTAAAATATGTTCTTACAGGACCCCAATTCATCCAGCTTTGCAGGGATCTACCTAGAGCTTTTCCACATAGCAAGACACCCAACAAAGACTCAAATGCAGAAGAGCCAAGTTTGGTTAGAATAAAAACCTAGAGAAATAATTTGAAACAGAGAAAGCTCAGAGAAGTTGAGGAATACAGAGCAGAAGTGAGGAGGGTTTATTCATAACTGTCACCTGCCCACTGTATGCCCATTACTGGGTCCTTGCATCCAGCCAGCACAAGCACTGCCTGAGTAACAACACGCTCCGCTCAGTGCCCTCCATTTCCCAGGACTTTGTTTCCTCCGAGAGATGCCCAGGCAGACACAATTTCCCTCTCCCTCCAGAGGGACCTGCCTTAGCCAGGAACACAGATGTTTTGCAGAATATTTTGCTCTATGGACTACAGTTCCTGTGGAAAGCAATCAGCATATGAATTCCCAACTGGAACTCTCCCTGAACTTGCTAAAACCATTAGCACTCAGATTTTTTCAGAGGCAGGTATTGCTTCCTACATATTTACATATGTTTGCTGCGATACTAATTCCGTATACACAGGCCAGAACAAAAAGAGTTGAGAAAAATCTCTTCTTCTGGCAGCTCTGGCAATCTTGTAACCCAAATTTCAAATTTATACCTTTGGCATGTAAAAATTTCACTGAAATAGGGAAGACTTCAAAGGGTGCGTAGATGTTCAGAGCTAAACTACAGGGAGACAGAAGCAGCAGGGACTAATTCAGTTGTGACAATTTTTAAGAAAAGGTAACACCGTAATTCTACGTCTGGCTAACTCAATGAGTCAAGCAATAACAGTATCACACAGTAATTTGTGTAGTGAAGGAATTTTCTACCTTACATCAGTGAGCACTGCCACACCCAATCAGCTGTGCTGAACTACGTCTCTTTTAGAAAGCTCTTTTTGAAAACTTATAAATAATAGTAATAAATTTATTACTTCCTTTATTTTGTGGAACATTATCATCATGTTATACCCTCCAAGAAGTCTTTGTTTCACTTTTGACCCAGTCTAAGAAACCCTTTTTCAATCCAATTTATAGCTCTGCAATTTTGATGGCGATGTACAATGAACAAATGGATTAAATAATGCTAAAGAGAACTGGCCTAGCTATGGCAGTCCCAAACACAAAATAACTTATAGGCATATGATACGGGAATAAATCGTTAGCACAATGGAAAACAATGGCTGGGAAATCTTGTTTGTAGAATCAATGACAAAGAAGTAGCTGTTCAAGGTAACTGATCCATGATTCAACCATGATTGCATCTAAGAGCTAAAAGAAAATGCTTAACCTGTTGCTACAGAAGTTGTGAGAAGTCCTGCCAGCCTTGACTTACCAGAATAAGGAACACAGGACAAAACTTGGGAAGAAGAATGGTCCTAAATGGGTCCCTCTCTTATCCTGAATTTTTCATGCATAGTGATATATAGAGGCAAGCATATGAAGGTCTCCATAAGAGAGATTCCTACAGTCAAAAAAGGCAAAAGTCTGGAACCATTAAATTACAGCTCAAGATCCTTTGGGAAATGCAAAGCATCACTAGAACTACAAACACTTTATTTTCAAAGAATATTCTACATTCTGTATTTACACAGGTATTTCTATATCCATAGGACTCTTCAGAAAACTTTATATAGAAATCAAATTTTCATTCACATGTGTAATTAAGAATTAGTAGACCTAAGTCCTAATGATATATGTCATCCTGAGAAAATGCTTTGAAAACTTCAAATGACAGGCATGATAAATTATAACTATGGGAAGTTATAAAATTCCAAATTTTCTATAAAAGAGCCTGAAAAGGAAAAAAAAAAAAAGAACACTCTTTTCATGTATTTGCTTAGAAGAAAAGTCTGGCATCTTTAACACACATTGCTCGTGAAACCCTCTGCATTCAGAAACACTCTCTACATCTGCATTCCACGGTCATCCTTTGTGCTCCAGCATTTTTACAAATTGCATCTGTAGCTCACCGCACATGTCATGGAAAGTTCCTGCAGCTACATTTTCTTACTTCTATTGTTGAAGGTTATTGTTGAGCTGTTCAAGGCCTCTGCTCTGAGTGACTTTCTCCTTAGAAAGGAATATAATTAATCACATTCTCCAATTGTCATTAAATTGTCTTTCAATTCATGTTTCTATTTTAAAAACGTAAATTGCAATCCATATAAACAAGATAGCCCTACTACACTACTAGCACTTCGACACACACTAACAAGAAGCTGTGTTCCACATTCATTTTTGAAAAGCAGATGTTGGCTCAGCAGAAGTCCTTTCTAAGCTGCCTTCAGTATATACCCCTTTTTATCATAAATGATTACCAAACTACATGGCTCAGAGTTGTGCATTGCGCATATTAGATGAGAGCTACATATCAACCAGTTTGCTTTCTCTCTGTGGCAGGAGAAGAACCTGCTTTATGTCACTTGGCGTGTTATTGAGCATAGATCTTCATGGACCAATGTTTAAGTTTCATAAATGGAGGGATATTGTGGATAAGGACCTATTAAATTAGAGTGCTTCATATTTTTTGTTTGGTTGGTTGTTTAACAGTCCAATTACAAAATACAAGGCATTTCTAGTGCCTAAGTTAGTGTATCAGTTACATCAAGATATTAACAAAAATATTATCAGCACTGACTGGTCTATTGTTTCGACTAATTTGTGCAAAAGTGTGGGTATGAAATACCATCAGGAAATACTCAAATACCTTATTCAGTGGTGGTAGAATTCTCTGAAAGAAGTTATCCGCTGAATGAATAATTCATCAGATATGAAAAGTATCAAACAGTTGAATTAATATGTGTTAACATTACCAAAGGTTAAAATTTCCTCTCCAAAATGTTTAAAAAAAAAAGTGCCTTGCACTTTGAGATTCATCTGGCCAACTGTGGACATCTACAGTACAAAAACCCCTCTACATTTAAAAAAAACTAGCCTGCATCAGCTAGTCATCTTAAGTTCCATTTATAGGCAGCAGAAAGAAATGAGCACTTAAATTAACCATACACTAAGAATGTTTTTCCTTTTCCTTATCTTCAAAGGGAGCTCGAGGCGAGTAGCTCAGACAGATATCAGACAAAGATATTGCACAGTAGACATTAAAAGTGAGGTGAGTCAGAGTTCCTGTTCCAGAATTTGTCTCGGCAAGGTGGACAGGATTTTCACATTATCCAAGTCTTTAAAAAGAACAGTTATGTTCCTACATTATGTTACAGAACTGAAATATTGTGTGGACTATTGTATATATTGTAAGTCTGGCAACAGATACCTGGCCACAAGCTCCCATCACTGTGACGTAAGTGGACCTCCAAAGTGGGCAAAGCAGACAAGGTGTGAACCTGAACTTCACGCGTTTTTCCCTTTAAAATAAAAAACCATCCTGAAAAAATCGATGTCATCTTCTAAGTCTGAAATGCTCGTGCTGTGAGCAATACAACTGAATAACGTCCAACTACAGAACAACAGTTCTTCAGCACTCCCGCACTTGATATGCTTCAGGGCTTCTGCAAATCAAGCTCCTCATCATGGCATAGCCATGCTGTGTCCCAGTAAAGTTCTTGTGCTATTTATAACTAAGACATTGTCCTGGTTTCTAGCTGGGATAGAGTTAATTTTCTTCCTAGTAGCTGGTATAGTGCTGTGTTTTGGATTTAGTGCGAGAATAATGTTGATAACACACTGATGTTTTAGTTGTTGCTAAGTAGTGCTTACACTGGTCAAGGACTTGTCAGCTTCTCATGCCCTGCCAGCGAGAAGCTGGGAGGGGGCACAGCCAGGACAGCTGACCCAAACTGGCCAAAGGGATATTCCATACCATATGATGTCATGCTCAGTATATAACACGGGGGGACTTGGCCAGGGGGCAGCGACTGCTGCTCGGGAACTGGCTGGGCATCGGTCGGCAGGTGGTGAGCAACTGCATTGTGCATCACTTTTTTTGTATATTCTTCTATCATCATTATTATTATTATTATTATTTTCTTCACTCCCTTTTCTGTCCTACTCAACTGTCTTTATCTCAACCCATGAATTTTATTTTTTTGTTTTCCTGATTCTCTCCTCCATTCCACCAGAGGGGGGGAGGAGTGAGCAAATAGCTGTGTGGTGTTTAGCTGCCTGCCGGGTTAAACCACAACAGACATACATAAAAGATACACCCAGGAGTTATCTGAACTGTCAGACAGAACAGCAGTCTAGCTCCTGCTGCTAAAGCTCTTTGTCCCATCCCTTTCACAGTCTCTCTCATTTCCTCACATTAGCAGTTTTAGCTATTTAGTGCCGCAGCCTACACAGCGTCCACAGCGGTACCTGAGAAAATGTCTCTGTTCTTCGCACACAGAAGTAGAGCACTATCAGCCATTTCTTCCTACTCCAAGGCTCAATTTGAGCTGCACTCTTTCTTTGTATTTTTAACTGATGTTGTCCAACAGAATATCACACAGTGCTATTTGTATAAAGGAAAGAATTACGGTTTGTTCTTGTTTTCGTTTGTTCTATGTACTTACTTCAATGCTTGTAAGTGGCACAAAAGAGCCAGCTGAGAAAAGCATAGCAATACTTTATGTATTTTCTTGAATGGGCATGATAAACAATATCACTCCTGCCTATTTCTAGACATCCTGAAATTCCTCTGGAAAATAACGACACACATTATTTTTCACGTCTGCTTTTTTCACTTTCACTCTGTCAATTAATTTCCATCCCATTTTAACTAATAATTTAACAGTGCTTTAGCTGTGCTTATCACAAACCTGAGTTAAACATGTTCTTGGCATTGCAGTGAAAAGGGGCAGTGTCCTATCCATGAATGTATGCCTATCTGAACATCTTATTTCACATTTATATTCTTCTTGAAAGTTGTCAGATATATTATGTTGTGTCCAATAAGTACTTTATAAAATATAATCATCTTATTTTAATAAAAGCAATCTTTTCCTGTGTGTATGCATAAGGTGATGCATCTCAGCAAATAAAATTTCTGATTGAAAGATTATTTCCACATCTGCTTTGTTTTCCTTATGATATTAGTTCTTGAACTATTGAATTTCTTACCTCACGTCTCTACAGTACTTCAACCCTACTGACAGAACAGAGCAAATTCGACTCAAACATTTTACTCGTATCTTGAAATTAACTTTCTCGAGGCAATTTCATTCTTTTTCATTTAAATACATCTAGGCAATTTTGCCCTTCATCTGGATGAGATGATTTTTGTATCATTGCTGAATTGAAGCCTATAACACGAGTTGTCATAAATTCATGTCATAAAGACAGTATAAGTGTGACTTCCGCTTCAAGATGTCAGTCAAAACATTTCCCCCCAAATTTGATTTATACGGGTAGCATTAAAACACAGCATGGTGTCTCCAAATTGAGATTTAAAGCACATAATTTCCACTAGGATAGCTCCATACCCATTACCTGGTATAAATTCACTTTAATGTTGAACCATATTTGTGACATGTCTTGCAATTTTTTAGGAATTTTTTTAAGGACTTGGATTAAGCTCTGGGCTAACAGAAGGATTTAAAAAAATTGTCACTTTTACAATTTAAATAAATAATTTTTTACTGCTATTCCAAAACTTTTCAGCTTTTTATTTTTTTACATGAAAATGACTGAATAGTGCTTGCTATTTTAATTCATTTGAATCAAGGACAATCAATTAAATTTAATACAAACCACTACTGCAGGAGCAGTTATGTTAACAATACCTAGAAATAAAGTTGGCAAATATACTGTTCCTTGAGGTTCAATTCCTTTATGTGGCTTTGCAAGTAAGACTTGAGGCTTACTTTGAATCCTCCTTCAGTCAGAGGACTTCTTTAAAGTATTTCCAAAGTGCCCAACTTTCTGCATAGACCGGAAAATGAAATCACAAATTTTATTCAGTATCTGCAGAGAATGAATATTGCATTTAACTTAACTATAGTGCAATGAATCAATTTAACTTTTAAAGAAAAATCTGGGTTTGGATATCCTTTTTTCTCAACCTTTAAATTTAAGAAAAACACAATAATAAATTTGTCAAACACGTCTGAAATCTTAATTTCTGATTTTAAAAAGGATATTGCTGTAAGCACGCCATCTGTAGTACCCAGCTAATTAGGGCCTTGCATTCCAATTAATCAGGAACCACCTGAAATAGGGACAGGTTTTGACTGAACATGAAAATTTCTAGCTATTTTGGCATATGTGTTTAAAATGTTCACTGGCTTTTTATTTCTCTAAAATTCATCAGTGAAGACAAGATAATTTGAAATCAGTTGTCAAAAATTCTTTCATCCAGGAAGTAGTATGACTATTAATGGACCAAACTAAAATAACACATAATGTGCACGTTTTATGCTGATTTAATGCCAGTAGATATAGTTAATATTGATTCATAGTCTGACAACAGTTCCAAAAATCACAGCTCAAACTGGGAGGATAAATGCTACTCTGAGTCCCTAATTGTGTGGATAGCAGGTACAAAACTGGCTCTCTTATATCAGGCAACTTTCCTGATGTTGGGTATGATGATATTATATCTTCGTTCTCCATTTTGCAAATGATACCTAAAGTACCTAGTGATACATTCTGAAAATGTAAAAAAAAGTAAAAAATTTACTCAGAACTGTTTCAATTTTATCTTTCCCCCCTTTTTTTTGGCAATATATTATTGCAAAACTTAGCCAGTTTCAAAGTGATAGGTTTCAGTTGCCTCAAAACTTCATTTCTCATAGATAAATAATTTCTCAGAATGTTTATATTTTACTATCAAACTTTATTATTATGCTGATTCCATACTGCTAAAAAATAGTAGTCTGCAGTACGTCATAAAATGTGTATTGAACCACCAGTTTAACCATTAACAGATAATTAGACTAAATTCACAGGGGCGAGAGAAATGCCTTAAAGGCATTCTGGGGGAAAAAATGAAGGGAAGATGATAGAATTAATATCTGTTTGCATAGGTGTTTCTCTAAATACAATATGTTTTTTTCTTTCCTTGTGGCACACCTACACCGTAGAGAATCGCTAAAATACCACGAATATACTGATTCCTCAGTATTTTAAGGCCGTCAACTGGTTTGACTCATTTATGCACAAAAAATGCCAGTGGAAAACAAAGGAAACAAATAAACCCAAACACATTCCAATACTTGAAATACCAGTACCAGACACTGCTGGGCATACTGTATTGCTAACAGACTGTATGCATATGGACATCAGTGGGAGACACCATCTTACTACAGCGATATTATTGAAGGGGGCTCAAAAAGGGATTAGATAAATCTACGGAAAAGAGATCTCATCCCTCAGTGGCTATTAAGCATGATGATTCAGATGAGCCCATTAAACTGATAATCAGATGGTAATTATTCAAAACAAAACAAAACACAACACAGCACTTTACACTTGCTGTCTGTCTTACACTCTTTTCTTTATCTCCCTCTTTTGCCAACGGTTTGACACAGGACACCAAGAGTCCTTTGGGCTCGATCTTATCGTCTTCAGATTTACTCTTGCTCCAAAGGCCTGTCAGCTTAAAAGCGTATCTTTAATGTAATACATTACATTGTGGTTTACCTTAATTTTCCATATCAGCTCCATAAGTAAACAATAGTCACTGTCATGAGTATGACTTCTTAAAAGTATTTAGGGGCATATCTGGATAGATAGTAAGTGTTTTAAAAGTGAATTCATCAAAATCTGGAATATCTATTAAATTTTAGTTGAAGTCAGGCACATAATTTTTACTTAAATCCCTGTATAGGATGATATTAAATGCAATTCAACTGTTAACATGTCTATGTAGCTCTGTATATCTGCTCCACATCCCCAGCCAGTACAAACCGATAGACAGTAGCCATACGTGCATAGTCTCTGCATTCTTATGTTAAAGAAAGCCATAAATTATTTAATTCAAAATACTTCGGGCATGCATCACAGAAACAATGCTTTCAAATCTCAATACACAAAGCAATACAACACATCACATGCACTAGTTGTTAAACTCTCCTTGTTTCAAAACGTATTCGGCCTTCAATGGCAACACCACAAACTCTGCACTATACATCAATAATTGTAATTTATACACCAGAATTAGTACAAAAATACCATATTTGTCATTCCCAAACACTTCTACAGAAAGAAAGAAAGAAAACTGAATTTCCCTTTCTATATGCTGCTTCCATTACAGCTGAAGTCAGTGCATGAGTTGAATCCTGCAGCAGTGTGTTCCTACTGCTGATTCCTGTATAGATAATATTTAGGACGACTGTTCATCTTTGCACTCAAATGACTGGGCCTCTGCAACCTGTTTAGAAATTGTGATGTGATTCAGATCTTTTCTTTATTTTGCAATCTGATTTACAGTGCAGAATTTTTCTCCAGATTAAGAAAGCCTTTGCTTATCCAGCAGATTTCTTAACTCCTGATACTATGAGCAAATTGACAGCCATTTTACAACCTCGCTGCTAATTGTTATTTGCAAAAGGATTAGCGCTCTATGCCAGCAGTTGCTTTAGTTACTATATGAATATTCATTAGGATTTCATACATAGCACCCTCAGTACTTACAGCTTAATTTCTTTATTTTGTGGCTTTGTTTTCCTGCTTTACCCATCTGTACAAGAAACTGCCATTATCACAATCATGTACTATCTATGTTTTAATCAGAAGATCTGTTTTGTCGCTACTCCTACACAACCTTCTGCAGGTGCCAATACAAATTACAGTCTTCACAGCGCCTCATGGATTTTATCCAAAGACACAAAAGTACTTCTGGTGATCATGATAATGCATGAATAACTTTACAACAATGGAAAAAAAAAGTGTTTACATGTAGTTTTGATGTGACTATCAGCAGTATTCCCAACACTAAAACAGATTGGCCTGTTTAAGACACAAGTATCAAAAATGGCAATGCCAGGATGCACGGGGCAGGCAGTCATACTGGATGTGAACAGCCCCTTTCCCAGGAGTGATCAGATTCTCAAATCCTATGGTGATGTTATAAAACACAAAAGTAAGTATAAGGTCAGAGTATTTCCAACCTTGTTTTATAACAGGAGAAGTATATTTGCTTACATGTATGTTTTGCTGTCACCAGCTATACCTTGAGAGCAACAGAAATCTGAATCTAGATTACTTCATGATATTGTGATCCTTGATTTGGCACATGTATTATTAATAGACTCCTCAAATAATAGTCATTTCAAATTTGATCTCAATGCACTCTTTATTTTCAACTATTGTTTCATGGAACTATTCATCTTTTATAAAGTGTTTCTTTTCTAAGATTTAGATTTATGCTTTTGTGTGTTTTCTTTAGCCATTCCATGTTTTTTTTTTTCCCTATTAATAAACTTTGCTATCCACAATGGCTTTTCTTCTGGTAGCTTTATGAGTTTACTGTTTCTTAGTCATCTGGTTTTTTCCACTAGATATTCTTATAATTTTTGTTATTGCTTTGTCCTCCTATCTCTGTTTCAAAAACCTCCCCGAAAGCCTGATTTATTGATACGAATATTAATGGTAACTATTTCATACTGTTTTCCTTCTTACCGTGAATAAACAACAAAATGCAATTGGGGAAAGCTGAGCACACCTGATAACACCATGAGATAGAAGAAATGTTACCTATAGAAATGGACAGATTTGTAGCATATCCTACTATACATAGATGGAGAAGTCAACTATTCAAGAATAAACCTCCCCAAACCTGTCTAGGTTGAAACAAACAAAGTATTTGACCACTGCAATTCATGGCTGCACAGTACATTAATTCTACTCAATCACCAAATATTACCAAAGGCACCTTATAGCCATATCTTTACAGCAAACAGCTATGTTTTTTTCATAATAAAATCCTGCAATACCATTTCTGTATGATTTTAACTAGTAAAAAGAAATCCTCGCTGATGGGGTACACAGCTGATTTTGACAGGCTACCATGAATAAAAGCCATCTCTATCTTGGTGCATACAGAATTTTACATCATGATAACTAATCCAAGACAATGAAGTACCATAAAGAGGTTTTGATGTCAAAATCTCCCAGTAGTTTTCACTTCTATCCAGTCAGTAACCAGTAATGTCTGTGTTCAGAGTTCAGGTACCTGCTCTCTGCCTGTGCAACATCATGAGCTCATGTTCTTTTCATCTTGAAGCTGCAGCTGTTGGAGGTTTTGAGCAGCTATGATCAAATGTAAGGTGAATAAAACTAATTTCTATGGTCCCTGCTACAGCTTACAGATAATATAATGAATCTTCTCAAAACTTCTGAAGTTACTTTCAAAGCTATATAAGCAACATTGCTGACATCTCAATTCATATGCCACCCCTGAAAACCGTTTTTGATGTGTGGTTTCCTGTGTCTTTTGAAATGGATCATGACTATAACAACTTGCCTTTTTTCCTGTCTCTAGTTGACAGCCCCGTAGCTTCAGGAGTGGAAGCTGACAGCCCTAAGAATAGTTTATGGTTCTTTAGTGATTTGGTCTTTAGTGATCTGGTAATCGCAGCCTTAGAGAATTACCTCTACCATGCCATATTGTCCTTTAAAAACTGAAGCTGCAGAAAATGCATGCAGTAACAGAGAAAATTGCAATATGTAACACAATCTGCTTTAGAAGTTCATGAGAACTTTTCTCTAGAAATACAACACAGGTTTTTCCTTACACAACAAATGTCATCTAGTTAGCACTGCACACAAATACAAGTTACAGTTTGTGTGCAAAATACAAAAAAATACACAAAAGTATGTATAGGAACATTATATGCTATAAACCTAGCACTTCATTTTATAACAGATGCAAGACATTTTATTTCAGTTCACCACTTAGGATAAAACATCTTGTAGAAAGAGAGTATATATTCAAATGTGCTATATAAGGATGAAAAGACATACTCTTCCAGCCTACCAAATTATTTTGCTATTCACCTAATCTCAATGCCAGAGAAAATTGTCATGGCAAGAGAGGATTCATCCCAGAGGTAAAGTAGAGGAAGGGAACTGAGTTAACAAATGAAACTATGTGAGACCCTTTCATGGGACAGGGTGGATGGAGTGGATCAGCTATAGGATACACTCAGACACAAACCTTCCTAAAGTATTGCCATCATCCCATTGTGGTGACTGTTTTAGATGCTTCCTATCTCTATCTGACTTAAGAAGAGGCATGTTGTTGAGAATTAACATTACAGAAAGATACAATGAAGGAGCCTGAGGAGTATGAGTGAGGACCGGGAATGAATCCTGGCAAGTAAGTCTTCGGGATTGAGAAACCCAGGTGACTGGAAGCTGTGCTGGGGACAGAACAGTGTCTCCTGTTTGATTACTTTCCCTTCCAGTGTAAGAATTTGGTCATTTTTTGTGAATAAAGAGGATCACACCATAAAAGCTCTGGAGCCAACTACTTATTTCTAAGCCAAGCTAGAAGAGGACCACAAACACGCAGGTAATTGTGAAGTCAGGTGGAAGAAATTAAAAATTATAGGTCAATCTAAATAATTTGGAAACTTGCTTAAATATCAATAAATTAAGAGGGGAGAAAAGGCTTCAGTTCTTATCTGTATTTTTTTTTCTGCTTTTGGAAACTCCTGAGTCATATTTTCAACATTTCTCTGCAGTCAATTAAGCCTGAAAGGGCAATTCTTTTAAAAATGAAAGCTGAGAGTCTTACACCGTCGAGTGCCTCCAGCAAGCGGAGAAATATTGCAAGACTCACAAAAAAATCCTAAAGAGTAATTTTATATGAAAACAGAAGGGATGTGAGACTTCTATAAATTCCATTCACAGACTCAATTGTATTCCTATTCTTCCAAAAGTCACAATTTTCTAGAGGGCAATTATTTGGAAAGATAAAAAAATAGCAGCCTCACTGATATTTTCAAGACAGTTTTCATTACCATATAGTACTCTTTTTATGTATCTAGTGACACATCACAATAAGAAGACTGTTTTATTTACTATCTCAACCAATATGAGACTCCTAAACAATATTTTAGCAGTACCGAAGAACAAAGTAAAGGGACAGATGTTAATTTATGCATCCATGTTACAGCAAGACATCAGAAAAATTGAAAAGGACAAAATTCAACAAACACTTGTTCATTTAATTGTGTGTATTTCCTGAATTTCCTAATAAGAAAAAAAATCCAGAACTGCAATAGGAAAGAAAGATTTGGAAAGCAGGAAGTCTGAGAAAAAGAAAAGTGTATATGCAGTTCAACTTAAATGGCAATGTGGCAGGACAGAAAAAATAAAGCTGGTGCACCTATGGACAGCTCAACGAGTGGTGTGAGAGCACCAATCTGTAAGGTTCTGTAACGCACTCCAGATGATGCTATTGCTCAATAGCTGTCAAAAATGTGCTATCCACAAATGGGGGGGGGGAGAAAGAAAAAAAAAAAATGTGAAAAAAGATCAACCACAGAAAGCTTAAGGGGACTGAGCATAAATCTATGCAGAAATGTTAAGATTAGATACCAAGCAAGCAACAACTGAACTAAGTGTGAATGTAGATGTCCAGAAATATTTGACAAGCTCACCACTTAGGAGGTGGAATTGTTTAGTGTGATACCTAGGGCTATAACAGCAAACAATGGGATGAAATTAGGAGGAAAGATTTAGGCCAGATATCAGCAAAACATCTCAGCAGAGTTATTGTACTGTGAAATAATCTCCCAAGGGATGTAGCTGAAACCCCATTGTATGGGAAATTGAAAACTAGCTCCAATTAAAGCTAAAAACTTCAATGCAGCAAACAATACTGCCTCCGTGGAATGATGGCCTGGATTGACTTAATAGCTTTTTTTCCAATTTCTATTATACGCCATTGTGGAATGCACAATGCAAGACAGTTTTAGAGGAAGAATGTTTTTCTCAACAAAATATATTGTTTTAGCTAAGTATGCTTCACAGTTTAAACATCTATCACTCCACCAGTCATTACTATAGTATCTGAATATGCCATATGGACAAGGATATTTTTTAAAAAAAGTGATCCTGGCCTTCAAAATTCTGTTTGATCTCCCATTTTAATAGCTGAAGCAGATCAAGTTTAAACTCCATCTGAAGAGATGATTAGGAGCATTCATGATATATAGCAGCATATCAAACACAGAACAATATTACTGCCAGTTTAAAAAATGGCAGCAATGTTTATCACACAAAGCTAAAAAGCCTCTAGAAAGATGGTAAGCTAATTGTAGCAGTCCTACAGAGAATACACATTTCAAACCTACATGTGCACAAATAGTTTGCACAAAACAGCTTGTATTTTGCTTGTATTTTCTTTCCAATCGTGTGCTTACGTTTTCTGCAATGCCTTGCTTTGTATCTGTGCAGAGCTCCTTGGGTGTCCCTACGAGCGATAAAGCCGTGTAGAAAACACTCCAAGGGGCATGATCCCTCCGCACAACATGCACAAGTCACTGGTATGACTGTTGGATGTAGTTTTTCCTCAACAAGCTAGAACATTTCACTAAGCATGAAATGAGAAGCAGCAATAAGACTTGGTACATATAGGATTTTTCCTACATATATATGTCTCTGATAATATAATTTTCTACTGCTGTTTACATTTACCTTTTCCTCATTCGATATTTTCTGCAGCACTACCTCTGGTCAAACTCTGATGTGACTGCAACACGATGAGATACAGGCAAACTTCAGAAATGACTAATTATTTTACACTATGCATGAGCAACTGAAAAAATAAGAAAACACAGCAATTTCATCAAAATTATATGAACTACTTCACTTCCTTTTCCTTATGGATAAAAGGACTTTTTGTTTGATCTACTGACTGAGTCCTGATAATAGCTGCAATACTAAAGGACCTAAACTAAATCTCCCTGAGAACAGAAAACAGTCTCGTATCTTGACAGCTGGCCATATTCAATAACTGGTATGGTTATAAGCAGTATCACAGAAAAGCTGAGGTGGATTAAAAATTTTTTTAATAGGCACTTGAATTAATCTACAGAAACATCCTCTCTTTTGACAGTACGTAAGGCAGTACATAAGTACATCATGTGCATATTTCAAATTAAAATTTAGTGTAAAAAAAAAACCCTATAATATTTTCCTTTAATTTTAATTGATTTTCACTTGCTTATACCACATATATGCTATGTTACAAACAACACTAAATGATAACCAAAAAGCAATCCACCTGATATTCTGAATATATTTTACTCCTATTCTAGCAACAGCTGCAGCAGGCTGTTCTTTGTGCACAAGAATAAATTGGTCTACTAAAGCAACACAGTATTTTCCTGTTTCTGAATGGATTCAGAAGGCTCCAGGCTGAATTAACAGCTGGCCACACCTTGTCCAGATTTCAAAATCTTTCAAGAGATACACCAAGTTGCAAATTTTACACTTAAGGTATGATTTAATAGCACCCTTATGACCTACAGGGTGTAATATAAGCAGGAGCTGTTACAGTGCCAGGGATGAAACTCTAAGCACATTTTCCATGTGTGGCAGCCATTCAGCCTGGAACAGCATTAAAAGCCACAGAATATTATAACAATATCAAGACCTCAGCTCCCTTTAGCTACTTGTTGAAAAGCCACAAAAGCTGTGTGGACTTGCATCCCTGGTTTCCTAGGAAACTTTTCTCTGTCACCCTGGCTGTTCCAAGGTGTCTTGGAAGTATGCAGCTGCAGAAAGCGTTTTTGAGCTGACGAGCTGTGACCGGTGCTGTCAATCTCCCCAGAATCCTCCCCATGTCTGGAAACATTAGTGATTTCACAGGGCATGTTCATGACGTTCATTCCAAGTAGTTACTGCAGTCTACCAAACGCATTTAAATTATCTATAGCAAATACGTGGCATAAGGGCTGGTACAAGGCTAATATCCATTTCTTGAAATAAAACATTTGGGAAAATCTTGCAGCTCTCTTGGGCTAAAGGTGAGTTTTCACCATCTCCAGTAGCTATAGTTTGAGGATCCAGAGAGACCTGGCAGCAGCCTTGTAATATAGGAAGACAATTACATTCTCTTTGGCTTCTAGAAAGTGTATCCCATCATCTTCCCAGGAACAGAGAAAAGTTAAATCCATGGAAACTGCTGACACTTGCAAGAATTTGCAGAAGAGGTTTTTTCTGTTTTAAATAGGAAAACACACGGGAAGTCTGAATCCAGCAGGTAAACAACCAGTTTCCAGAGCAATGATGCTTTTGCATATACGTAGCACCTTTCACCCAAACTGAGCCCAAATTAAAATGTGGTTGCATAGATTTAACAAAGCTACAGTTTGAGGTGTTATTAACCAGAAATCTAGCAGTAGATTTCTAGTTGTATGAGAAAATTGCCAAGAAATTTTTGATGGACACAAGCAGGAAGAATTTTGGTTTCATGGAACATCCAAAATGCAGGAATTGCCACAGCAGAGTACTTACCACCACGTTCAGAAGAGAGAGTCCCCCTCGCAGATCAAGGCTTCTTGTAGTGGATAGTTCTCAAGATTGCTTTCAGCCAACTATTATTCTATCCTATCCCTCCTTAATAGGATTTGTGAAGAAAAATAGGACTATTTATTTTAATTAAAAATTATTTAATTTAGTAGGATTTGAGGTAGTAGTAATGCAGACCAGTTTTGATATCCATACATATATAAAAATGTGCAGCTTTATGTTGCTAAGATTGTATATTTATCACATTTATTCCCAGTAAAACCTTTGCGTTCCTATAGTAACAACTGGTTACTACCTTAGCACTCCTGAAGTTAATGAGCAAACCTCGCACCACTTTTTCTGTCATTAAAGTGTGTGGCACCGTCAGCACAGGGTCTTCATGCCTTTATTCACAGAATCACAGGATGCCGAGGTTGGAAGGGACCCCTGGAGGTCACCGGGACCAACCCCCCCTGCTCAGGCAGTACTACCTAGAGCCAGTTGCCGAGGACCATGTCCAGATGGCTTTTGAACGTCTTCAAGAAGGAAGACTCCACATCCTCTCTGGGCAACCTGTGCCAGTGTCTGACCACCCTCACAGGAAAAAAAGGGGGGGTTCTTATGTTTAAATGGAACTCCCTGCATTTCAGTTTGTGCCCATTGGCACAAATTTGGCTTTTTTTGGCAAATTAATCACTAAGCTCTACTAAGGCACTTGTGAATAAGAAACTGTGTCCCTTTTTAAAAAAAATAATCCTTAAACCTTTTATTCCTTGGTTGTTCTCTTTAAAATGGAGACAACACAACTTGCCTTACCTGAAAAGTGTGTTATGAAAAAGAATGATATGCTCAAAACCTAATATGATAAAGACCAGATAAGCACCTTAGAAAGACAATATGGTTTTAACTAATTTATCCAAACTAAACATTGCTTTCACTGCTTCCATAGGAGCACTTCTCAAAATATAGCAGAAGTAATAACAGACTGCAATTCTTTAAATACACCTCCATACACAGGAATCTGCATTCTAATCCACGAGACTGCTAACTATGCCAGCATACCTGCTCTTAGCATTGAGGCACTTACTAATGGCCTTTGATATATCTGGTATCAGAGATATTTGATATCAGAAAAAAGAAGGAAGCTTGTCACACAATAGTGTCACAAAGTGACTGAGGGAAAGCGTTATCCCAATGTTTGCCGTAACTATATTGCCATCCCAATTAAACTTCCCTGAATACGCAAGGGAATTTCAAAGCAGTTTGCAGTGATTTAACTGTGC
Organism: Calonectris borealis; assembly: GCF_964195595.1. Lineage (NCBI taxonomy): Eukaryota > Metazoa > Chordata > Aves > Procellariiformes > Procellariidae > Calonectris > Calonectris borealis. Next base: position 12,097,172 of record NC_134325.1, read on the forward strand.
AGCTTGCACTGACATTTCTGGAAGTCAGGATGATAAATCCTTTCACATTGCTCTGAAAGTTCCTCAGCACGTTGGAGGCATGCGTCAAAGTCAGGAGAGTTCTCCTAATGAGCCCTGCTCCCTTTGATGTTTCCACTGGATAGCATTTCTGGCACCGAATGAATATTTTAGATGTCTTATGCAAAAAAAGTCAAACAGTTTTCACCTGATAACCATACATCTTACTTTAAAGGCCTTAACTTCTAAATACTGGGGATGAAAGGTAATTCTTTTATGTCCTTTTTGCCATTGAGAAGTAATGCTTTTGTTATTAAAAATGAATAATGTTTCACATTTTGTAACCTTAGTACACATTAGTCAACCAATGGCATTGAGGTTAGAAATCAATATATAAAGTTAAGCTGTGTTAATGTAGTGGATAGCTCATTTCTCAGTTAAAAGTGTTTTAAAACTGAGCACATTCATTTTCATGTAGTCATTGAAAAAGCCTATGGAGAAAATATCTGGAATTTCAAGCAGATTCACCCAAGATTTTGCTGAGCCAAACTTCTGAATGCAAAGTTCAATTGACATGTCTGATTTTAGTATCCTTAAGTACAGTGTTTGCAGTTCACAGCAAACAGTAAAATTTTAAGAGAGAGAGGACTTCACCATTATTGAAAATCAGTGCCTAATCGACTGCATTAGGATGCACTTGCAAAGATTAGAGCAGAAAATATTCTGCCTCTTTCATGCAATTAGAGAGACATCAGAAATGCATAGCAAAGGAAAAAGGTTGCATAGACATAAATTTAAAAGCCCTAAAGAGCAGGAAAATTATTTCTCCTACTGCAGTTTTTTTCCCCATATTTGCAAACCTTCCCTTAGTTTTAGGGGAATGAATGACAGAAAACCTTCCCTTAGTTTTAGGAAAGAATGACAGCCCCTGAGGTTTTGAGATGGTCATTTAAAATCTCTTTGCTGGTCTAAAAGGGTCTGTGCCTTTGCTCATTCAAGAAGGTTCAGAACTTGAAGAACTCATCAGATCAGCACCAGCTTCAGAAAAATCCTCAGTAGGTTATGGGTATGTTACAATGGGAAAGCAAAATCTAAGAAATCAGAAAGCACACGATAAAGCACATCTGGGAAAGATTTTCAGATAGGTTTTTAAAGTACAAAAAGCCGATTTAGCACACTCATCCTCTAGCTCTAAAGGCAAGTCTCCTTGCCTGGCTACAGCACCAGAGCCTCTGGAGAGGCAGCCGTGCCAACACCGAGTGGCACACAGTGTAACAGCATTGGTAGCTTCTGACTTCTGCCCAGGTATCTACGGCAGTAAATCACATCCTAATTCTGAGTCCTATTCAAGAAACACAACCACCAATCTAAGGAAGATTTGATCAAACAGCACATGCAGAATCTGACCTGGTGCTTTGTAGTGACATCTCCTGGAGACTACACCAAAATCCCTGTACTATGACAGAGGCTGCCTAAGGAAATGGAAACCTTTTATTATGATTTCTTTGCGCTTTTTGTTCTGCTCCTGTGTAGGACAGAGGTCTCAAAGAAGGTGTAAGGGCAGGTGTAAGGACCACCTCACATACATGAGAGTTTTTTCCAGTCTCATAGATACCTCCCATGAGAAGGCTTCCACTGCTACAGCTGAACACAAGAAAAGCCAGAAATAAGAGCTGTCCAGGTGGTTTCTCACTCTCAGCCCTGCTCTGAGCATTATCAGTCTCATCCCACCAGCTCACTGGCATAGGCTAACCTTCCCAAAAGCACAGTCAATGACATGACTCGGCCACTCTGCCCAGTCACACGGCTCGTTAAAAGCTACCGAGGCTCCTTCATTCCTGCTGACTTTATGTCAGAGGTTACATTCTTAGAGATACACCAAACAGAGGAGCTCACGGAGACTCTCCATCAAGTTTGGAAAGTACAGTAAAATGTTAGAAGATGATGATCACCTCAATTACGAGGTGAATTTTTAAATGTCAAACTCTCCAGCATTGATGAGATATTATGAAAGCTAGATTTTAATGTGTGGTGTATTCTCTGAGTATTTTTGGGTCATATGTGACAGATAGGTAGAGGGGAAAATTGTTATTCTTCATCACTCTGACAGATATTGCTAGATATACCTTTCAACATTTTAGGTATCGTCTGAACTAAGTGTCATTACCTATATAAGCAACCTTCTACTTTCCATTTTACATCCCTAAGCTCATGTTTCAAAGTGTCCCACTGCATCTGCCTAGCTAACAAGGAGGAGCAAATGATCCAGAACACATTTAATGTCTTCCCCTCACGCAGAACCAAGCCTGCTTACAAACACCAGCTATAAACTGCATTTACATTTGGCAGGTTTCCAGCAATACACAGCACCGCCAACAAACAACAAGAAAAAAAATGCTGTACTCAGCAGAAACTATAGGGAAAGTTAATGTAAAAAGCAGCTTAATACTATTATCCAAGCTAGAGTTTGGATGATTTCCAAAAAATTCTGTATCATCTGACATCTGAAACAAGAAGCTTAAGCACTGCAGCACCAGTGCAGCACAATCACAAGACTAATGCACTGAGTAATAATGAATTTTAGTATTTCTGCAGTAACAAACACTTGAACAGCAGTAAATAAACGTAAGAGAGAAAGACATTCCCTGCAAGGTATCACAACTATTGCCTTGGATTCTAACACATTTCAAGACATTAGAAATTGAAATGAAGTTTAAATAACAATCTTTCACAGGGCCCCATGTAGAGCCAAATGTACACATTTGAGCATAATTCCTTGATGACACATTTAGAAGAAATTAGCTTTGAATGAGAGTAGTTGGGAATTCTTTGCATCACAATATCTATAGTGGGAAAGTCCCCTTATCCTGGATGACCTTCCAGTACGGTATCAAAAGCCCAGGCCTTCCTCAGTATGCTTTATGCATAGTACACACAAAAACTGTAAGAACGTAAAGCTGGCACAGCTAAACTCAAGAGCTACAAAATGAAAACACTATGATTTTCAGCATACATGAAATGAAAAAACTGATTGTTAGCATACATTTTATTTGCCACTCATTCCCTCCTTTCAGCCATCCATTCTGATGCAGTCTATAAATACATGATCCGCTATTTCTCCCCACAAGATTTTGATTCATTCAATACACAAACACCTGCTGAAGAAAAATTCAGCCTTAGCAGTTAACATTTGGCAACATTTTACACAACTGACAACAGGGTTAAGCTCAAAATAGAGCAGCAGTTCAACCTGAAATCCATTAAAATTATTGCATTGTAATTAGCATCAAGAAGACAGTAAGCTTTTAAAAATAGTCTGAGACAAAGCTGCATATGCAACAGATAATCTACATGAACTCGTGCCGCTTATCACAATGAAGATTTTTTCTACTAAAACCAAGAACATTCATTAAGGTGGCGATTATCATGGCAAAAATAGTGCAAGATTAGAAACAATCTGAGAAACTACAGTAAATGAAAGTTAAATTGTTCTTATCTGCCACGTCTAACCATGTCAGCCTATGAGCACACAACCGAGAGGACTGAAAAAAAACAAGTCCACGTAGGTTGTGTGAGCGTGACTTTGCTCTTATTTCTACAGCAAAGGGTTTAGCTCGGTGGGCAAGAGGAGAGCAGTGGATGTTGCTGGCCAGTGGATCTTCATTGACAAACTGATGATGTACCAAATAAATGGACATTGAGCTGGACTGGTAACTGGCCAGACCACGGCTTCAAAGGGTTGTGACCAGGGGCACAAAGTCCAGCTGGAGACCAGTCACTAGTGGGGTTCTCCACGGGATCAATTCTGGGGCTGGTGCTGTTTTAACATCTTCATTAACAACCCAGTCAGTACATTTTGGAAAGTACTTTGCCCAGGGACAAAGTGGTTTTCTGCCATTCTTTTTTTATATATATGTTTAAAAAAAAAAAAAGAACACGACTGAATGGGCAACAAGACTTTTGGAAGAAGGAAGCTCTGAGCTGAGAAAAGCTCTAGTTATTCAAGTTATTCAAGCATTTTCATCATTATTGTTTTTAGCAAAGAGTTTAAAACATCAAACATAAATTTAAAGTTCTAGTTTACAGTCACATTTTACTTTAAATCAGCTTCTGAAACACCAATTTCAGTTTTGCTTAAAAAGGTATAGATAGATTTAAATTCTTAGGGAATGCACTTAACTCAGGATAAATCACATTTTTCCACTGGTTTAACTAAACTAATTTAAAATTGTACTATTCGTGAAACTGGAACAATTCTGAATGTCTGTGACATAATCTGGGTGCCTAAAACTCATTGAAATCTAAGGGAAGGCAACCTCTAAGTGACTTTTGCACAATTTTATCTCAGACCTCAGGTACACTTCCAATACGTGCTCTCTGGATCAAGACTGATCAAATGGACAAGATACTACTTGCAGGTGCACATCTTTGTAGCCTGTTAAAAACTGTTACGCCTCCTAAACACAGGATTTAATCAGAGTTGCCTCTTTGCCTCTAGGTAAGAACAGCTTTTAGAAAATTGCCAAAACAGTATTTACTAAATCCCTTGCTAAAAGCACCTCTTCTTATAGTTTACCTTGCTACAGATAAGGACAAGGTCACATGCTTTAGTCCTCAAATGTTTTTTTCAGTCTGTTTATTTTGACACAGCAGTTGTCAGGTTGGGTTTGGATTACAGCCTAGTGAATCTCTGCTGCACTAAAGCAGGGGTTCTTCCTCCTTCTCAATCCATCCTCCCAAATCCTTACAGCAAAACCTTACCCCAGCAGACAGCTAAGTGCCTGCCATCGTGCATAGTGTAGGTCAGCTTCAGCAAACAAAGTAAGCCCTTTGACAACCCAAATGAAAGAATTTCATCTTTATATCATGTTTCTCTAACACAGCCTGTTCTTGGTGTTTTCACGAAAGGCCACCTATGCCACTTTACATAGAGAATATATTTTGGTGTATGATTAAGCGTGATTTACCTGAAGGGGAGATTTGAGTACAAGGCACAAATATGCAAGGCATCACTCAGTTATCTCTCATTAGCAGTTGCTCTCTCTTCTCAGTTTCTGACAGTCAGTTTAGTTATGGTTAACGCTCCTTAGAAAGTTATCAAGGTCATGTAATTATCTACTTTTACTGGGTCCCATGTCTTCAGCGTCTTCCAAACTAGCATTGCCGTATTTGGGGATAATACACACCAAGAGAAGGACGACTGAAGTCACGTTCCAAGGAGAACTCGCTAGTGCTATGGACTGCATGCCAAAGATATTAGCCTAATATTCCGCTCTGGTATTGCAGCTGATTATCACCTGCACCTATTTTAATCAAATGCAAAGATCTTTACAGCACCCATTAGAACTAATGATGTAGGATAAATATGAAAGAGCATAGTCTCACTGCTACTAAGACAGATGTCAGACACATGTTACAAGTACCTCAAGGTAATACAAAAGTGGCTATTAGTTGTTATTTCAATAGCAAGACTGCTTTCTTGGCTGTGAAAAGCATGAGTTGCACAGAATGCAACAATTTTCTATTCTAAATCTAATTTTTAAAAGTACTTTACAACTCCTGCAGAGATAGATCATTAAGCTACAATGCCTTTAACAGATTGTGTAATGATTAAAGCTTTAAAAAAACTGCTTTGCCATTTCAAGAATCTCCTTGAAAATTCAGAAACTTTTCTATCACTACCCAGACGAAACAGAGACCTCCTAAAATTTTCATGCACCAAAAACCCAAAAGAAACAAAACTAAACCCCAAACAGGAAAAGATATATTATTCCTTTACAAGCAAAAGGATATTTGCGTGGACTCTGAGTGACCTGGTTCATGTCCTTACTGTGCCGTTTGCTTACATCACAAGTAAAATGCCTTAGGTGTCAGACTGCATGTTACTTTAGGGAGGGTCTTTTTCTTTTCTTCTGCCTGTTTTCTTTTTGACAGCAAAATCTGTCCAGAGATATCTTTTTGATGGTTTTTTTTTTCCCCCCATAACTGGAACATTCCCAAGAAAAGTTCTGATTTCAATAATTCAAACATTTCTGACAAAATAAGTTTCATAGAAAATAATAATTCCTGAGCAGTTCTAGTAATGTGTGATATAAAAAGAAAGACAAACAGACTGAAAACCTAATTACAGAATCTCTCAGGGAAAACTGGTTTCCTTCTTACAATGGGCAGAGGCCACCACTGTAAAACACAGGGGATTGCAGAGAGAACTTCTGCCATAATGAATGGGGCTTTACAGGCACACAGAATAGCTACAAATATATTTTAAAATATATTTAAACAAAATATGCAAATAAAAACATATTCAAAATGAAGAAAAAAAATCAAACCGATGCCTTAAAAAGGTTCTATTTGAAGTTGTTTCTAAAAATGGACAAAACCATGCAAAACCATAAGTTTTTCTTAGATCACTATATAGGTAAAGAACTTGATTCAGATTAGCCTGTGGTATAAAGAGTGCGCTAACCTCTTTGAACTGATTTGAACATCAGTTAAAGTAATTACTAAAGTATGTATACCACATCTTTCATCAAATCATTTTTTAATGCTCCCTCGGGACCTTTTTGGACTCTGGCATTTTCTCCAGGACCTCGTTATGTGAGAGAGAGTTACCTGACTAGCACTGGTCACAGGAAGATGCTTCTTCCAGAAAAACACCTGGCAATGTAAGGTCCCTACAACGGCCCCAGTTGCTCTATGGCTACATCTGTACCAATAAATTAAAAATACTCTGAGCTGTTCTCTAGCACTGGGGCCAAATCCTCTGGAATGGTCCATACAGAAATTAGTAAACCTCCAGCACTGAGCTGGCTGCGTTTAATATGCCTATTGGGAATGCTCACATTAACTCTCAAAATACGCTCAGGAATTGTCTGGCAGGGTGAAGCCAAAGCTGTGTCAGGGACCAAGAGAACTATTTAACAGCACCTTTAACAACTACGTTCCTGTACATGTGCCTGCAGCCTGCCACTGTTTAATTTAAGAAATTATATGCTATAGAGGTGGCTTTTGCATATTCTTGAATTATTTGAAGTGCCACATGAATGATTCAGTGCCACAGTTTAATGGGTCACACACATATAGGAATGGAGCGTTTTGCAATTTGACAGATTTCTATGGTTCAGACTTATCACTAGATAAAATTTAAATTAATGCATTTTTTCAAAAACGCAGATTTACAAAAATAGGACAAAGTTGCAATAGAACCAACATGGTATTAAAATTACGTTTTACATCACAGATTGACTCAGCTTCTCAAAGGGCCCCTAAGGTAGGACAAATGTCTTCTACAACATACCCCTGAGTATTCTGGGAGTTAAATACTGCTTGATTCTGTTGTCAAAGACCCCAAGGACATTCAACATCCTTATGCAATGATATATAGCAATAAGTCTATAGTTCCTAAGCATTCTCCAAATTCCCCCCAAAAAGCATTTCCTTTCCCATAAAGAAGACACAAACAAGAGAGATAACGGGTAGAAACTGCGCGCTTTCTTTTACATCCAATAGACTTAACCATGCTAGCAATGCAGAATTAGGAAACTTCCAGCTTCTGCTGTTGCTGATATACCAGTTACATTAGGGAGACTGGAGTTGCTCTGATATAACTTGTCTCGAAACTTCTGCCCATACTTTTCCATTCCTTGACTTAAATTATTTTTATACGTGCTCTGAGCTATGGGAAACCTAAATTCCTTTTCCCAGGAGCACCATGAGAGCTTGCAGAGCTATCACTTATTTCACAGAATTTGTTAATTGTTTGTTTGGTCTAGGGGGAAGAAGATTTTTATAACACTTTGGTTTAAAGAAGTGTTTCAGGAGCACGATTCCTTATTATGATAGTGGCTATATCACAGCTTATTGTATTTCTTATCACCTCCTTTGGTAAAAGAAAATAGCTTATTTTAGAATAAACTTTCTGTGGCATTGAATAGAATGCATAATCCCTGCTTCAGGGTTTTCAGAGACTCTAGAGATCAGCACGAATATTATTCATTGTCACAAACTGATATTAATGAAGCATTTTATTTGAGAATTTCAATGCCCAAAAGACAAAAGACATTCTTCAGTTCCCTGGGGAGGGGAAGGTTATATACTGGTGTCTGTTCTACATTTAGCACTTCACAGTTAACATGGTTCTGTCAGGCTTGTTCAGAATAGGAGCAATCAAAATGAGTACATCAAACCTATGCTTGAAGTTGTACTTTGCAGTGTGAGAGGAAGAAACTTTGCTGCAATATTAGATTCGTACCACTAAAATATTAGTTCAGATTTTGCCCTGCCTTCACTTACAAATCCTTCCTAAACGATGGAAGAGCCTAACTGCTGTCTTCCAGTTAATGGAGATTTGTTCTTAGAGGAAGGTTTACTGAGCCCATGTACAAAACCAAACCCCAGTGGCAGGACAAAATGAAGAAAAAGTTCTCTGCAGGGGAGAAGTTCAACATCTGTGAGGACTGCTGCGCTCCTGCTGCTTTAATAACTGCCAGAGCTGACTTCACTACTCTGCCCAGCCTATAAAAGGAAAATCCTCATTACCTGTTAGAGTCATTCTCTTATATAAACAGATTACTCAGGATGTCTTTTGGTAGTTGTATTTGTCCCTAATGGAGAAGACAGTATGTTTAAATGTCCAGAGAATATGTTCTACCCACCTGCCTTCTTGCAATGGTTAACAAAATAGAAATGAGAATAATTACCAGTGCAAGCATCTCCGATGTTACTTACTAACAGGCTTTTCAGACCTGGGGAAAAGTTTCATAACCTGTAAGGCAGGAGATGGCTGAATTCCACCAGTGGCTGAATTTGAAAAGATAATCACTTGCAAAATCCTCACAGTCAAAAAATTCATTCTTATGTTCTTTCAATAAATTTGTAACACATGTATTTATTTACTTAATGCATCAGAAACACGCTGCTTCTTGCCCAAACACTATAATGCACAGGAAGCAGCAGTGCTTCATAACCACTGCAAACAAAAGCCAATGCTATTCTGAAAAAAACATAGGCTTTGACTTTTATTGAATTCTAAAATCACTTTTATTCATTTTTATTTTGAATTTATACCAGAAACACATTAATCTAACTTTGGAAGCCAGTAGACTTTGCTTGCATGAGGGAAAAATCTGTTTAAGAGTTGTTATTTTTCCTCAGAAGAAAATGGAAACAAATAATATTGTTTCGGACCAATTTAGGGTTGATGGGAATATTGGAATTCCTTGTATCCCCTCCTGTGAGTTACATGGACTTCAGTAAATTACATCGTGTTCAGCACAGCCTCAGATTGGGAATTACAAACAATACACCAAAAGCCTCCAGCTATCAGGCTTATAATAGTAAATATAATCCGCAGTAGGTTACAACTTTCTAAAGTTGTATTATTTTTAGCTAAAGAATGATGTGTGCAAAGTCTTTTTCAGTTTTCTTATTTTATGTAGTATGAAAAAAGTAAAATAAATGCTTCACTGAGCAAATGAAGTATATATAAAATGGCGACAAGTAATTATCTGCAACACTGTCTTAGAGAAATAACACATTCGCTATTTTTGGCATTTCCTGCTGCATAGAAAATGTCTTAATATTTAACTGTGATATGTCAGCCACATTCACTGACCAGCTATTTTCTAGACAGCTCCCTGAAAGGATAATTGTTCTTTTTCTTTTCTACGGACTGCCAGACTGGAATAATGTTTACAGGTTTTGACAGACACCTTACAAAATAAAATTAATGTTTGCAGGAAGTAGATAGAGCACAACTTGCAAGTGACTGAGAAGTCTTGTTCTATATCTAATCTTCAAATTAGGGCCCAGACACCTAAGGAAAGTAACTGTTTTTACACGACAGTTTAAGGACTAAAGGTTGAAAACTGATGAACATATTTACTGCCGTGATTAGGAATAAATTTAAAAAAAAAAAAAAAAAAGGACATTTTTGCCAGTAAAGAGCGTAAGAGTGATAGCGTTTTTAATATCCAGAGGAAGTTACTATTTTCAGCCACCAAGTATTTCCCACCAGGTTCAGTGCATCTGTTATAAGTAACGAGGACCAAGAAAATAAGGCAGGGATTGCAGTCCAGAACTGGGCTGTCTGCTGTGGTATTGGCAACGGACGTAAAACATCTTCAATATCTTTTTTTAGAGGTGATTGACATGTTTAATTTATTTGATGTACTTCTTAGTTATAGGAATAGCAATAATGCAGTGGAAGGATGCTGCACGGCAGAGTTGCCGTGGCAACAAAGCAGTCAAAGTTAAGGCATGAAACATGAAGGGACTGGATACAGAGAGCAAATTCTCTCTTGGCGTAGGAGAATGAGAAGTTTTACAACAAAAGGCAAATTGTAGCAATATAACACGACACTTGCCTGCGACACTGGTAATATCTAGAATTTAGGCTTTAAACATCCAACATTACAATTCCGAATTCGTCAACACTGATAGGCAGTCTGCAAACCATGGCATTCACTTAAGAAAACATGGAAGTTAACAGCCTAAATTAATGGGATAAACCAGGACATCAGCACCACTCTTGTGTCTTACGGCTGCAAAAATGAAACCTAGAGGAAAAGAGATTTCACTTTTTTCCTGTTACACCTCTTGCCCCACACTACGAGCTCTGACACAGGTGAAGTTATCAAACCGCCCGCTGGCTGCCAAGCTGCTGTATATTCCTCCTAAGGTTATGACAGACAAACACCATTCTCGCTGCTCTCTTTCCAAAGCAAGTAATATTTTTGACAGATGGATATAACAGCTTCCATTTTCATTAGCTTCATAATCACTGGAAAGTGCCAGAAAAACACACTGTATTTGAGCCAGTAAATTTTCATGGCAATATTTTTAGGCCCCACTGAAAGTATTTCCTTGTTGCAGGCGCTTCCTTTGCTTCCTTCGCTGGAAATCAAATGTTAACCAGAAATGCTAAGCTTTGCATACTAATGACTGAGAAATAATTGAAATACAGTACAGTTACAACAGTGTAAACTCTAAAGGACTCAAACAGCCTTCTGGAAATACTGAAATCCCCCATGTTTCATTAGTTTGACCATTTCTGTGATGTTGCGCAGTGCACAGCAGGGAGTCAAACCTCCCAGGAGTGCGCATCCCAGCCGGGCTTCCCGAGGCACGGCGTCAGCCCAGACACAGTGATGCTGCGCAGGGGAAAAAATTACACCCTCTCAGGGAAAGAAAATGACTGACCTTTTCTAGTCACCAGAGCTGCTCCGCAGGGAGGCCAGACGTCGGCAGAGGATGAGCAGAAACGTCATGTCAGGTGGCGGCCAGCTGATGTGGACCTTTGTAGGCCAGATGCAAAGGAAAGGAAAAAGGTTTTTATTCAATACTTCTTTTTGAGGTTCATTATTTCTCATTGCACCTGCAATTTGCAACAGAACAAGAGTTTGGTTTTACTGTTTATGTCGTCTTTGGAAGTTTGGAATCACTTACATCCAGTATAAAGGAAACAATCACAACTGTGACTTACAATGTAAATATTTGTGCTGTAGAATTTGTTTTCATTATAAAACATCTGCCCTGCTATTAAGCATAAATGTACCTTTGTTTTTGGACCACTTCATATAGTTTATGTAATACTAAAGCTTAAGAAATCTTCTGTTCACTTTGCACATGGCTTTACGATGAGCAATAATATCACAATTAATATTTCATCTATATATCTTTTACCTGGACTGAAACTGGATCAATACTGTAAACTTCAGCCTGCTGCATCTCTCAATTTAATGAGTACAACAAGCTGCATTAATCACTGCACGGTCAAATTGATAGCACCAGGCATTCTTGAAATGTCTCTTGATATTTAGCTACTACCATTTTGGAGGGCTGTGGAGTTCATTCTATAGCAACCATGACAAAAGTGTCTCTGCCAGGACTCCCCAAGTACAACTCACTAAAATCCTTATACTCGCTTCCCATTCAAGAGCTCTGTAGCAGCTTGACACCGTTAAGCTGAACAGCAATTATTTAACATGACCACCGTATCCTTTTCTACACGTGAGAAGCTTGGGTACAGCATGCTGAAATGTCTTCATCCACTTAAAACTAAAAGTTTTACATATGTAAAATGATAAGTGGACTACATGTTCCTTTGCACCGGCAGAATCAAGCAGAGAAACTCAGTACCAAGACCCCAAACGCCCTACCTCAAAGACTGAGCTACTTCATCCAGTATGTACTTAAGCACAACAGAGTGCCAAATGCCGAAAAACTAATGTTCTGGAAACCAAACCCATTCTTGGCCATGACTGGCACACGCAAGAGTGAAATAATACAGTTTCAGTTTGCAAGAATGATTTTCTACCTACATTTCATATTAGTATGGTGAATAAAAGTGTGGTAATAATTTGGAGGAAATTGTAGTTACCATGGGATCATCAAAATACATTTTATGTGCTTTAAAATTAGTTTTCTTCATTAGCATTATAAATCTATAATTTTAAAAAATGTATCACTTATGTAAACAAATATCTTAAATAAACTTAAAAGTTAAAGTATGTGCTCTTAACTCTACTAATCACTGAGGAAATCTGCTTCTTAGTGACTTCAAACAGGGAAACCATACTGCACTATACGTGCTCAGCCAGTGGCTTGGTAAAACGACTTTACAAAACGTAAGTAGCACAAATCTGCAGCTGAAGAAATTTCTGCTTATTGTACCTTATAATTTCCAATCTCAATCAAGTCGTAATGCTCTACATTTCAATATCCATTTTGTTATCTGTTCCAATAGAATTTCTTAATAAAGTTCACTGGAAATTCAACTTTATTCTTTTGGTGATCACCAGTCAAACTACTTTAAAGAAACTAAAAAGTAACCTAGTCTTGAAATTAGTTGTGTGCCATCCAATGGCTCTATTTCTTTTTCTGTCTTTCTGTTTTCATTAAAAGCATGAAAAAATACCAAAAGCATAAACATTTGCAGTAAAAGTTTTAAAAAAAGAAAACCTGCTAAAAATTAAACTTGACATTATGGCGATGTAAAGGCCTAAATGTATTAAATTATGCTAAAATACTTATTAACAAAGCAATTTATAAAGAATTAAAGGTGTTGCTTTCTAATTACAAGTAAAACTACAAGGCAAATATCTGTTCTCATGTCAACACAACCATTACACCCTTTTCAATGTTCCATGCTATATTAATATCCATACAATATAACAACGAAACTAATGTTAAGATACCTCTTTTTTTCAACTGGTGGTAACTAGTTTCTGTTGTTTAGAAGAGTTTTCCTCGATTACGTTTGCTTTCAATTTAGACAGCAGGTGCTAATATTCATTAAAATTTAGAAATTCAATGGGAATGTAAAAAGCAGATATTTTTAAATTATTATTTTCCCTTTCCAATCTATGAATACAAACCAGGACATATACTTTTTTTTTAAACTTTGGGGTTTGGGTCATATTTTAAGATAATTACATACCTAAAATTAAAATTCCCTGTCAAAGCACCTGCTTCTTGCTTTTCAAAATTTGAGTGGGAACTTACCTGAAAAAGTAGCTTTAAATATTGGGGACACAGTCACCAGAAACATTTCATTCACCTGTTTTGGTGAATTTCCTTTGTTCACTAAGTTTAAGTGAAAAATAAGTGTCAATTTTTTTTTTTAAACTATTTCTATTTAAGTAATGTTGAATGTCCATTTGCAAGCATACAGGTGGACGAATTCCAAGTAAATAAAATTAAGAAAAAAAAAGTTAACCACGTAGTGAAAATATAAAAATGAAGGCTCTGGATAAATGCATCTAAAGCTACGTAACTCAGCACTCTCCTGAAAAGAAGCATAACTTTGAGTGCTTGGTTGCAAATAAACTTTTAAAAAATTATATGCAGTGAGAAATAACCTTTACTTGGGGGGGGGGGGGGGGGGAAGTGTAAAGCATATAGTTTTAACTAAGTTTTCCAACAAACCTTTCAGGGGAGAAATACCTATGTCCTGTGTTCGTGTCCAGCAGAGCAGAGCTGTGAAGCCACTGGCCTCGTCTGCCATGCAGCTATGCAAATACAGTGCAGAAAGTGTCTTTTTTTATTGCAATGTAGCAAACGTGGGAGGGTAATATTTTCTTCCCTTTCATTTGGTTTTGACTGAAATGTTTTTAGGAGCCCATGATACTCCTGGCTTGGCTACATTTTCTCATTATTACAACACTGCAGACACACAGGCAGAAGGTTATTCCTTTGAAAATATATGGTATTTTCCTGAAAATAAAAAATAAAGGGGATGCAGAGGGGAGACACATCATGTGAGGCCTCGGAAAAGCTTGCTTTATAGAAAGCTTAAATTACAGCCAAACTGGGACTGAAAACATCACTTTACCATTCCCACTCTTGGGAAAGTACGCCAGCTCCCAGAAACGCGAGCTGAAGCGTAAAGATAAATGAACTCCATCCTGCCAAGAGAAACCTGCAGCATTGTGTCCCTGCCTGCTGGGGCCAGCCCTGCCATTGCAGCTCCTCCAGCGGCCAAAACAGGCGACGAGCACACGAGTCTAGCTGCTGGGTAACGGAGGGTCACGATTCCCCCACCTCTGCTCCACGCTGCCCGGGAGGGGCGTAATTGGCACTTGAGTTGAAGCATACGCAAGGTCCTTTTGGATCCGCTGCTTGCTTAGCTTGAAAATTAAAAGAAGCTATTGATAGCAATTTATATGCACCAGGATGGCTGCGAGGGGAACTTGAGCATGCCAGATTGCAAGTAGTAATTCACCATTCTGTGACAGCTGAGCAGAACGTAATCACAAAATTTAAAAAGTAAGATTGGGAAGGAGGATGAGAGGACATCAAGTCCTTCTCTCTGCTCTTCTCACAGGGTTTCTATTTATAAGCTTTCCAATAAAATCTCTGTTTGGGGATGGGAATTTAAAAGTGCCTAAGTCACTACAGTTACCTGCAATTTCTGCGTGCAGACAGGTACATTAGAAACAAGTCTCTCTGCTTGTGACAGTTTAATCCAAAATCTGTACATAAACCTAACGTCCTTCTCATTTCCATACTAGAGAGAATGCCACTTTGATAGAAATTACATGCACTCAGATGGATGAAAGACTAAATTTTGTAGACTGGATTTCACTTTTCTTATCTTTATGTTAAAAGACTTCTTTGTGCCTGTAAAAAAAACCCCACTTTTCACACATGTCCTTTCTGCAGAATGTCCATATCAACAGCTAAATACATATTTCCAGTTGCCAGCGCTCCAAAACCCCCATTATCTTAGGAAGAGGGTTTTTCTTCTTATCTTCAATTGTGATTTGAAAATATTTGTTGTCCATTTCTCTTATCTTTTCAGCTTTAAATCAATTTCAGCAGCTTAAGAGAAATGTGGATACTTGGTGCAAAGATGAAGGCATTGGCAAAAGGCTGAAAAATCATACTGGAGAGAGCCAAATCCCCTTTTCAGGAGTAATGCTAATCCCTAAAACCTCAGACATCTGAGAGACTCCACACATCCCTGTTAAGTTACAACAGCAGAACAAACCAAATCTTTTTAATTTTCTATGTCTCACCCTGTGTGAATAAACTCATTTAAATTGCTGATTCTCTCCCTCACCAACGCACATTCACACACATTATTTATTGTGCTTAAATCATACCATTCTCAGATGGCAAATTAAGGTTGAAAAGACTTCTCACGTTTGACTTCAATTCATCTCACTTTCCTGCTCATTTCATAAAAGCGAGAGGGAAAAAGACATTTCACCTACCACCTCTTGCTTATTCCTTTTAAAATGAAAAATGAAACAGACTTAAATACATTCCGGATTACTGCACAGAAGAGAATGCTTTTACCACCAGCGCCTGAATGAGACAGAAAGTATCAACAGCAAATATATTCTTATATGAGTTTTGGTATTACCCAGATGGTACCACTAGTCAGTAATTAATTCGAGTAAAATAAACCGTATTTTTCCACAATCTTGAGATGGAAGAAATATCAGAGGGTAAAAATCTTATCTATGGGGATTCTTTATACTCTTACAGTGAGCAGTCACTATGTATTTTACTTCATATAGAAGAGATTTTACCCGCCTGCTCTTCTCTGCCTTTATTTCCAACTTTCCTCACGTAGCTGCTCCGTGATTGCAATTGGTGCCATAAAACAGTATACCGAACAACTAATACAGGGAAATTTATTGCCAAGGGCAACAACAACAGATACTTACCAATACTACAAGTGAAACTAATCACATTAACCCTTATAATTACTACTGACACTGAGTACAGCTGTGAGCCAAATTGATCACACAGGGGTGCCCGCAATGGCATTGTCACAGCTGGCGCCTTGCAGAGCTCGGGAGGCGGGGGGGGCGAGTGGGAAGTCACTTTGCATCCAAGTTAGCATGAGGAGGATAAAATACTGTCTCCTGAGTGATGTTTGTATAAATTGAAGGAAAAGCAAATCCTCAGCAAAAACCCTGAGACCTCCAGATCCAGTCAGTAAAGGAAGAGCCTGCCTAGCCTGGCTGCATAGGGTCAATAACCAGCGCTAAGCTCTTTTTCCATATCACTCGTAAGCATCTTGTCCAAAAATGTTCTGTCTGACGCAGAAGCCTACATTTCATCACTTTCAACAGACGTTGAAAGATACCGTATCTAGAAATGCCCTATCTTCAGCCTAGACACAACTGAATAAAACACATTTCCGCAGCAGTTATTCTTTTTTGCAATCGAGATATTGATTTGTAAAATATCTTCATGTCTTGCAGAACTGATTTTCCACGGGCTAAAGATTCTCAGAAAGATTAGCACAGCACAAAGTGGAATTAGAGGGTGGATCTGCTTTAGCATTTAATTTGGATGAGGAGTAGACCAGTAGACCCTTAAAACAAACCTCCTGATGGCCTCCACTCACAGTGCTCTGGCTTACTTTGGCAAGCCGCTCCAGAGCAGAAGATCTGAACTCCTGCCGATGAAACTAAATTGGGAAGCGCACCCCAGCCACGAATCGGCGCTCAGACCAGAGCCAGCCTGAAGTAAAATCACCAAAAAAGTGTACAGTGCGGATGCTGAATCCTTAGTAGAATTTTACTCTACATCTGGGTCCACAAGAGTATTCACACACCTAACTACCTTTAATTTAGTACGGTACCAGGCTCAGGTGGGGAGTTCAGGCTCAGTAACTAAGCATCCACAGGATGTTCGCAAGTTAACAGTCTTCATTAGGCATAGCCAGCAACAATTAACCCCTTAACTACAAAGATGACCCCTGAAGGTCAAAGAGCCCTTTGCTAAGTAGTATGAAAAGGAATGCTGTACTGTCGTCTACATTATATTTACTCTGAGACCAAAGGAAGATTTTCACCATCACAAATCTCAGCATGGCAATTTTCACAAGAACAACTCTCACAAGATATACAGAAATACAGAATCAGAGTAAGAACATGTGTTTCAAGCCTTCTATACTAAGGGTTGTGGTATATGCTTGTTGCTATTGCCTTTTGCAGGTTTTCATTTAAGTAAACTCAGAAATACTAAAAATTACCTGTGAAGAAAGCACGTAATATATTCACTTGAACAAAAGGTCCTCTTCAGGTCAGTATTCCAATGAATTTTATGTTATTTCATTTTAGAAATTCCTTACAACGGCACCTAAAGTGCACCAGTGGGTAGAAGAACGAACAACGAAGGAGCACATTCTGCAGAATTAATCCTTTTATAATCTTAAAACAGCAGGTCATAATAATATCTTAAGCACATTATAATGTATATTACCTTGTTATACATTTGAAGTGCTCATTTATGGAGGCAAACAGCTACTTCAGCTGAAATTTTGTAGAAATCTTAATTTTATCAATAAATTGGAATAAAGAGTTTCTACAAACGACCATTCCAGGGATAATCATGTTCAGCATTCACATCATCCCTGGAGATGGCTGGGACTGGAGGACACAGACTTTTTGTCTTTTGGAAGAGGAGGAGGGTGGTAAGAAGAGAGACCCAAAAATGCAGTTGGGACAGAGGCGGATTATCAGTAGCAAGATATAGAGGCAGAGGGGACAACTCAGGAACTGACAGAAAGATGAGATAAAGCACTAGATGTTTTGAACAAGGACAGAAGAATGCGAACATACTTTTACAGGGCAGAAAGAGTCTATTTTCAGCCTGCTTTTGCCATGCTGGAACTTTCCATGATGGAGAAGAAAATAGCACTGTAGCAGAAAATGATTGTGACCTCCTCAACGAACCTGACCTCTGCTAGAGAATGTGCCAGTGTGATGAGGGAAATGAAGAATCTTAATGAGGTAAGAGGAAAGCCGGTCATCCTAATGCAGTGGGCTCCTCCCAAGACATCAGCTAGAAAGCAGCATTCACTGTATTTTGCAATTTTATTTGTATTCATCCTGATTCATCTTTTTTAAAAAAAAGCAAGAATATTCAGGTAGTGACATAATCTATTCGTAAACTTCTTTTTTCCCCTCACATTTTTCCTCTGAAGAATTAAAACGTACACGCAAATCCTGGCAGCTGTAGTACAATCCTGGGGCAGAGGGGTCTGAGGAGTCTGTGCAAAAGGCTGGGGACAGGGAGGTGGCCACCGGTTCTGCCTTGCAGGAGGAAGACAGGTTAACAGATGGCTCAGGAAGGCACTTCAGCAGTCCGAGACACAATCATGTCCCTCAGATCCATTTCTGTGCTACAGGCAACTGGCAATCTCGCGACTCCATTTCCTAATAACCTGGAGAATTAGGTTAGACTGTGCTATAACAGGATCTTTATCACCTTTCTCACTTGTCTCACACCACGCAGACCCAAATGTAAAGGTTATGTATATAGTACTAAATTAAACAGGCTTGTTATCTGCCCCTGAGGGCATATAGCTCAGCATAGTTTGCATTCATGCATCTATGTTGGTTTTATCCCCAAAACAGGTCTCATCCATCCTGCTATGGGGAGCTGTCCATCAGAATTCACACAATTCCCCAAATCATCCATTTACATTTTCAAGGAGTTGCAAGGGTCCCAACCCTGCCAAAAAGCATACAAGCATTTAAATACTATAGCTGACCATGTGCCAATTCTCAAATCTGTTCTCTAGCCCTGTTTAATTTATTGGTATAGACATGGAGATGGAAACCACACAGCATGGACATAAGTCCTTTCTCAGAAAAATAACCAAAAAATTCCCACATGGACAGATTATGCCACATGGCTTGAGGACGAATACAGACAGACATTATTGTCAACATTACCATCCATTTCTCTTTTGTCTATTGTTTCCTTTCTCTATGTCTCTTTCACAGGCAAGGAAGCAAATCTAAAAATAAAGCCCTTTTTTCCTTGAAAAAAGTTACTTGCTGGTAGCCCTTTTTAATCTTCTTCCTTTGTTCCCAGTCAGCTGCTCTTCTAACACAACCTGAATTTGATAAAAGAAAGCTAAAGATGGAGGAGAAAACTTTTTTTGAGAAAGCATCTTCCACAGGAAAGCTACAAGAATGATGTTTTCTTATCTAGACAGTAATGTTTAAATCACATTTTCAGTGCTAGGAAAAAAACATTGATTATTCTTCTCAGAACTAGCAATTTAGCAATCTAGCATTTTAGAAATGTTACTCTATCACACAATGTATATGCCTCTCAAATCATCTGTTTTGCTCAACACTTGTGAAACAATTTCTGATAAAGAGTCAACAAGGACCCCGGGGCATGCCTGCTCTGACTGTTCCTCGCTGCGCCGGGACAATGTGCGTGTGCTGCCAAGCGAGCACAGTAGGACTGGAACCTCCGTGAGACAGAGCTATCTCACACTTCATTTTTTCCCACTCAAGAGACAAAACGTGCACAGTTCCTATTTACAGGAAAGACAAGTCATGCGTTTCCAACTCTCTCTACACAGCAAAAGCCAAAATACATTCCTATTGCTGAAAAATGGAATATCTTTTGCCCCCATCTGCACTGCCACCTCATCTGGAGCTTGCCAGGTAGAGCTCCTACGCAGCCCTGCGGCACGTAACCTAGAACACAACATAGTTCTCAACAAGGAAACACAAAATCAAGAATAACCCTACCAAGCCTTTCCTGCAGTCTGTAAGCCCATTTCTGCTTTCCACCATTTCTTTGCCTTCTTGAGCTCCTGAATATCAGGAGATCAGGTGTACCAAACAACTCAGTTTAGAAATGGCAATGTCACCCCCAGACTCTTTGAATGCAACTAATCCCAAACCAGAGAGATTTGCCTCCAAACTTTTCAGAGGGCCACGGCCATCCCTGCCTGAACCCAGCAGTCTCTTGTGAAACATTTCTTTCTCTCATTGTTAGTCCCCTTTTCTCCAGTCATCACATACACATCTCAGTGTGTTATTGCCAAGGAGCTGGCACCCCATGTGAACACAGTATCTCCCCAAGGTGACCCGCTACAACCAACTCCAGCTCCTGCAGAGCCAACGGCAGTGGCTGGTGATGCTACTGCCCATCAGCTGTGGCTAGCAGCCAGCCAGAACTGGCTCAGGTTGGCACGAGAGTTGTTTGGTGGAGAGGAAAGGAAGGTTTGCTGGAGTAACCAGAACTCGCAGGTGTGTGCAGTAGTTGCCAGGGGCCAGGTCTAGCACCCTGGCATTTGCTTGTGGCGCCTGATTTCTGACAGATTTAGTCCATGTGGCTCCAGGTCTACACAATACCTGCTAAGCCAGGGATGCCTTGAGATGCCTCCGATGCATCGCCCTCCCGGCAGGCATCCTGCTGCTGCTGAGTGCGTAACCAGCTCAGCTACGGCCAGGGCTGAGCAGCTTCCCTCTATGTTTTTGAAGGAGGATGCTACGCACAGGGCACCAGAGACCTGAAGGAGAGGAGATGGTGCAGGCCATGCTGCGTGACTGTGCACCATACAGTCACCTCGAGTGGCCACAGGCAGAAACAAATTAGGTACCCATGCAACCCAAAAACCTAAAGAGCAGCAACAGAATGAGTCCAAAGAATCTTTCTTCGACGTGCCAGTGGGGTGTTCTCAGTATCTCCCACCCATTACACCTTCCTAGCTGTGCTCCAAAGCCAACACAGCGCGGACAGTTAGTAAATCCCATCACTCAGGTATCACTTAGAGCGCTTCAACAGGATAGAATAAATCCAACCAACCTACATCAGTCTCATGCAATTGCCGTTAACATCAATCACAGCTACATCAGTTATTTGCGTAACTGAAACTACACCAGGGACTGAAATCCCAAAGGAGACATGATCTGTGTCTCCCATCTATATACTGAAAATTACACCATTCTATTTTAATTCCATGTATCAAATTCTCACATGGGATCTAGAGCACACAATTTAAAGACCAAGAAAGTGGTTGGTGAATAACTGCAGACTACAAGATTCAAAGAAAATCTGTGCAAAGAAAATTTGCAAATATTAAATCCATCTCAGTTGTTGAGATTCCCCAAGTTCATTTTTTTTTGACAATGGACAGACAGGAAAATCAAAACCATTAACCATAGAAAATAGGTCTTCAGTACAGAAGTCTTTAATCTGGTTGAATGACTGAATTTTGTCTGAAAAGCTCTTACATAAAATATTTCTCTATGATTAGTAAGTAATTACCATGCATTGTTATCAATCTAGAATGTCTTATGATGCAGGGCATAGATCTATTAAGCTCACAGATAATGGACTGAATCATGAAGTCCTTCTTAACACTTTTACATGAATTATTGTTCCAGGTTCCTTTCAATGAAATTGGTCATTTCTAGCATTGTGTTTCTTTTTCTTCCTTTAAATGTCTTAATTGGAGAAAATAAGCAGAAAAGAAACCATCTTAAAGACTAAAAATCAAATTCAGATTAATTCATCCATTTGTTGTTTTGTTCTAACAAATTAGTCACAGTGGAACTACAGTGTCAGAGACATCCGAGTTGGAAAAGAGCTACTAAATTATCTACTATGCCCTCCAATTCCTTAATTGTCAAGAAACATTTAGTTGTATTAAAATATACTACCCTTAACCTATTGTTTTATTTTTCTCAATAATGCTTCTTCTCATACTGCGTATTTCATGAAATACCCATCTCCTTGCAGTCCTTCAAATGTGGGTTTTTTTAGTGCTGAAGAGGAACACCAAGAGCTGTGGTCTACATTTCACCTCCTGCAGTCTAAAACTGCATTCTGCTGGCAGAGTGCTTACTTCTATTTTTTCACTTTTAAGCAACAACTATTTAAATTATTAATGGTATTTTTCTCTGCTGCTTAAATTTATCTATTTTATTCTCTGGTGCTTAAAGAGAATAGTGGAATTAGAAATGGGTAGATACACTTAGTGAAAATCTTGCCTTTTAGTTCCCCATAGCTAAATTACAAATCATCATTTTAATAGACGTCCTCAGTAGTTCATCTTAGACTTAGTGATTACTGCAGCCAAAGTGACTAGGTAAGACCAGAAAATCAGTTCTTCAGTCATCTGTAAGGGAATTAAAAATGTTTTACTTGAGCTGTGATATTCATTAATTTGCTTACCTTTCTGAATTTGACTGGCTAGCATTTCCTTACATTTTGTTTTCTTTCAATAATTTATGTATTCCTGAGAACACCGAAAATATCACGGCCTGTGATCAAGTCAAATCATGTCACGCTCAATAAATTATGATTCAGAATGCTTGCCAATTCCTGAAATATCTTTAATCTTTAATTTGCAATTTAAGGTTAACATCCAAAGAGAAACTATTGAAAAGGAGTGCTACTAAGAAAAGCATCAACCCCCCGAAGACAGAGATTTATCAATGTCACATAACTATTTTAAAAGAAAGCTTCAAAGTTAGATATGTAAGCAATATACAGAAATGTAGGTTTCTGAAAAAGGAGAAAAATAACTTTCAAAGAAAAGCAGAGATAAAGAGGTATTGATGTAGTGCAGACAGCTGCAACAGCAGTATATACTGCAACAGCAGTATATTACCTTTAAATAATATATAGAAACTGTGTAAATGCACTTTAATTATTAGCATTTTAGAGGAGACTTTTTTCCTGTGGTTGAAATCAGTGGTCATTATGTGTTAGCATAATATTTTACAGAATTTTTTTAATAGATGTTTAAATGTAGACATACAATGGTTTTTGTCATACACAAATACATAAAATAAACAACAGAAAAATACAATAATTTTTATGATGTTCTAAGTAATAAATGTAAAGCAAGTAAAGCAGCATGTTCTTTCTTGACTTCCTCCAAAACCTGCTGAGACCATCTCCACCTCAATTATATAAATACAATTACCTTCTCTTTGAAGGGACATATATGAAAAAATCTAGGAACAAATCATACCACACTTACTCACACAGTATGGTAGTTTACTGCTTTGTTTCTTTCCCTGGAAGAAATTAATCACCTGGCATCAGATAGCAGAGTTAGGCCCTTTATTTATTTTGAGAACACTCCCAAAATGTCAAAGTCCCAGTTCACTTTAGGTAGTGCCCTGTTGAGTTAGTGCTCCATTGTTAATTAGAAACGCTTCTAGTTAAAACAATGCAATTAGAGAGGCATAAGGATGGACTAAGTGAAATCAGATGGAGCCATCCTCTCCAAACCCCTCCATCCTGTTAAACGGGGATAGAAATCATACCGAAAATAGATTCTTTCATGAGAAATATGCTCTTCTGCTTGTCAGAAGCAATGCTTTTAGGAAACCTTTTTTCCGTTATTTCAATAGTTCTTTAAAACATGAATGTAAATGTTGAGCTGAGAGAGTTAAACAAGCAATTCAGATCATAAAAAAAGCATCAATCTGTTTTACTCCAGATCATATAAACTGGACCGTGTTACTTCCACGTTAGCATAGATACACTTCTGTATGTTTTGCCCAAGGCTGGATAAACAGGCGTATCACGCACTCTTCTTAGGAGGCATTAGCTGGTGTCGCCAGCGTAGGGAAAGAATGAAAGTTTTGCACACAGCAAATAGTTGCCATGTTATTCCACGTACAGCTATCAAGAAATTCCAGCAGCCCTTATCTCACACATGTATTAGCTTAATGCCGTCCCCTTTAGCACTCTCGAGGCCCCAAGCAGAAAAGGACCCCAGCACATCCCACCTCACAGGATACAGCTCCGGAGGAAGATTCCCACGACTAACCTCTTCCCTGGCTAAAATTACACATTTGAATGAGAGCTCCTTTAATCAGTCCTCAAATTAGAATATTTTTCCTTAACAGTAGCATGGAGAAAACTTCGTGCTGACTCCCCCCGCCCCAGCATGAATCAACTCAAACACACAGCGTACCCGTAGCACAACTGACACCTAGTGCAAACCATCAACCCAGCGCTATAGTCACTGCCAAAAAGACAAGTAGCTGGAAAAATAATTCCTTGGCCAGAAGAAGTAGGAATGTTTCCGGTCTTTGACAAGGTGGGAGAGTAGTGCTGATCAACTTGCTGGCAGGCAGTATGTATACAGTGTAGATGGTTCAAAAAGGAAGCGGGGCGGGGGGGAAGTCATGTGTAAACAATTAATGCGTCTGTGGCAAAGTCTCAACTAAATGGGTTGGTGTGCCTTCTGGTACTTAATTAGTACGCTCTGTTCAGTACATACTGTGTCCCCAGTAAGCAATGCCTCCAAAGCAAATTAAAAGCAGCATAATAAATCTTGCTTTCTCTCCAGACATACAAATCTCTTACTACACATATGTACACAAATACATGTATATGTAGGGACAGAGAGAAGATAAAAAAATAAAGTTGCAGGAGGAAACCAGAGCAACAGCCATCATGTTAATTTCTTATCTTTCGGAGAAATTAGCTTTGCAGGGCTGTGGACCTGATGACAGCCTGCACAAGGACAGAGCTTGGTGAATAATTCAGACCCAGTAATTTTTAGATATATCTCACAACTTCATCATTTTGCAGATCAGTTAAATGTACTTGTATGTCTAAGAAAAAAGCAGCAAAATGTAAACCAATTCATGTAAAAGTTTGAATGCACATCCATGAAAAAAAGTATGTAGCAATATATCTATTTTCTCATGTCAATAATTTTATAACAGTTATAATGCATTTCACCACTAAAGATAAACCTGCTACCTACCAGTGTCTTGGGTTTTTTTTCTGCATTTGACTCTAGTGGGAGTAGGCTGTAACACCTGAGTGTTTTCTCACAAGTCATCAATGCAATAACGAGAGGTTTGGGCTTCTCAGCATTACTATCCGTGTGCTTTTCAAAATGGCCACACTGTAAAAAATGGTTCTCACCCAGCAAGGGAGAAAAAATGATGCTGTATTAAGGCAGAATAGTTTACAAAAGCAACGAGAGACTTAAAGTTATACACAGATTGTGTTTATAAAAATTCATAAGCATTTCAAGTGCACTCCTAAAGGAATCATGTAGATGCTGCAACAAATTATTATATAATATAATTAAACACAAAAATCTGCAACAGTAAAATAGCATTAAGGGACAGATTTGCATTACTGTAGCAGTGGCAGATTGCAAGCAAAGATCCCATTAGAGGTAATGGGAGCTGAAGTTATGATCCACTGTGCACAGTGTCAAAAATAATATCCCTGTGGCTTTGGCTTAAACTGGCAGAGTTAAGGCAGCAACCTGATTTCTAATTCTCCCCATTGTGTGCAGACAGCAACCCTCACAACACCCCTATTCCCCTCCTCCCTCCCAAACACTTTTTCAAGAAATGCACATTTGAGCACAAGGGAGGGAGGGAGGATCAGGCATGCTGTATATAAGTGTGCATTTCCTTTGCTTTTGTTGGTTTAAATCAAGCTTTTACTTTATTTTAGCATGGTTAACGGTTAGAGCAAAGGGCTACCACTGAGAGCTCTGATGTTTTTCACTTTGTAACCATGGGTAAATGACCTTTGGACTGCTGTAGCTAGGCTGTTAGCCAGTAGAAGTAAGCTGCTCTCCCTCTCTAAAATCACCCTTCACTCTTACAGGAACAAATTGCACCAGCCTGTGGCCAATGCATATCATTGGGGACTCCACAGTCCTACGGCTGGTAGCAGTATTTCTGAAATGAAATACTCCCTGTGGGGTCATTTCATACCCCCCAAGCTCTTGTTACCTGCTGTAACAGGTTGTACTTTGTCACTTAAGCTCTTTCAGAGGATGGTCGGCTTTAAACAGACTAGATGCCCACACGCAAATGCTGCAGCCCAGATCCAGTCCAAACCTGTGGGCTGGGACTGTCTCCCATCCTTAAATTAGACCTGCCGACTCCAAAGTGCTGGAATAAAAAGAATGCACATATAGAATCTGTACAAATGCGCATAGGGTTTTTAATAATTTTCATAACTTCTAAGTGTTTGGGGTAACAAGTTTACATTACTGCCGGAAAAGAGCCTTACCCATGGTGAGAGAGGAGATGGGCTTTCACACCTACATGTGGTTGATGGGATGGACTGTACTCTCGACAAGCTTGCAAATGACACCAAGTGGGGGAGTTGGAGGGCAGGGCTACCATTCACAGGGAACTCAACAAGCTGGAGGTAAGACCATCAAAAACTTCATGAAGTCCGAAAAAGGCAGATGCAAAGCCCTGAATGTGGGATGGACCAACCCTGTGAATCCCTACGCTGAGGGGACTGACTAGCTGGGCAGCAGCTCTGCAGAAAATAACCGCGGGGTCCTGACGGATGAGTTGATGACCTCTCACTTGAACCCCCCAGCCTAAATTTCTGTATCGTTCTGCCTTCTAACAAGCTCGCGGCAAAGCCGTCTTATACATATAACGCGTTATTTGCCCTTCTTCTCCATCCAAACATGGCAGGGAATTAATCCCATATTATGTCAAGGAAAACAGACACATACAGACATCTGCAAACTTGTGTCTGGCTCAGCAGTAGCTCTGCTGGCACCAATCATCCAGTGAATCAGTGGTAGAAGCAGAATTAGAAAACAAGAATTACTGGCTCCCAGTTCTACCCGTTATCTGTTCAACCATAATGATTTTACATGAAAACCTTGTCTTGCCTGGGACTGCTTTTGTGATGTGTTTTAACAGCACTGAGCACAACAGCTTTCTGGCCTACAACTGATAATTCTTGGCATTACTGTAATGCAGATTATGATAATTATTAATAATGTGCTGGTGTATGAATAAAGTATGTGGAATATACAAAATTATTCTGGTGCAGAGCAGTGAGCTCTAACACAACAGAAAAAAATAACTCATGGCAGAGGACGTGTGATAAAGTAATAATTGTCACACAAGTGATAACCACTAGGACAAAGGTTTTTTGGGAAAGAACTGGCTTTTTCATGTATGTTTCTACAGTACTTAGCACTATCTATAGCCCATACTATTATGGTCCAAGTAAATTAAAAAAAAAAAAAAAAGATGACAGTAATACAAAATTTGTCTCCAATACGGAGAGAGAGAAAAGGTGAGGAGAATTCATACAGAAGGGGAAAAGGTTTGCTACACCTACACCTCTTCCTCCTTTTTGACCATCTTGACTGAAAAATTTAATAACTGAGTAATCAGAATGACAATTTCTGAATCAATATTCAATAAAACTAATGAACTCTGTTTTCAATGCAAGGCATTTTTGGATTTGGCACACTGTTCAAGCCACTTTTATACTCCCCCTATCACAAACTAATTACAAACATCAATGTGAACGTGACAAGGACAATAAAAGGTTTTGAAGGTATTGTCCTGGCCTCAGCCATTCTGTCATTTCTAAAATTTCATAGACCGACATTCTTGTCCAGCAGATTCAAAAGCTCACTCAAAAACCAGATATATGTGACCTAGGCTCATTTCCCAGGGAGAATACTATGATACTGTTAATCCCCTATAGTGAAAGGGTCAAGTACAAAGTCATGTTTTACTTGAAGTTTGTTCCTTCCTGGAAAAAGAGGTTTTCAGATGAACAGAAAAAAGAAAGAAAAAAACCCACAGTATCATGTGTACTAAGTCAGAGGCAAAGTCTATAAATATCACCCTGAAAGGATGAGAGAATTCTTTGATCTTTTCCAAGATACCTTGGATGATTACTCCACTTTCTGCATTGCTTCTGCCACTAACTGTCTGTTAACTGTTTGATTGTTCTCTGCTGTTGCCTTTTGGAATATCTCTTACTACATTCTATGCTTATTGTTATAACACACAAATATGAATTACAAATGAAGCAGTAGAAAGAAGAGTTGATGGCACAGGCTGAACAAAAATAATGTTTTGATAAATAATATTTAATACCTTTCTCAAAATCCAATGTTCGAATCCTGCCTCCAGTAAAGTAAATGGCAGAACAAGGCATTTCATCCCACTTTTTGGTACAGCTCCATGAGTGTGCTTCAGAGATGAGTGAGAAATCTAGGTAATAAAACAGTATAAATCCTATCATCCTTTGGTTTTCTAGATGGCACCTGCTTGAACAGGTGCAATAATTACTGATTACTGGGCCCTAAATGTCTCTGATCGCAAGCCAGCAAGGATGACTCACAATTTATTTCATATATAGACAACTGGAAAGAAAATAATTTTCAGCTCTTGATTCTATTTTAAGCATTTCTAAAGCATTATTCACCATAGTATCAGTGAAGAGGCTAGATTCTAAAATTGAAAGTCTTCATAGACAACCATTAATCCCCGGGTCATTTATACACAGGGCAACACTAATCATATATCCTTTAGGGTATGCAAACAATATGGGCTCCAATCTCCATATTCAAATGTAGCTCTTACTACATATGAGTGCAGTACATGCCCAGAAAGACCATTAATCTCTTGGGTCTTTAAAATGAAGGGCACTTTTCTAGCAATGACTTCGAACAGCTTAAGTCATGGAAACATATTTATAATTGGTTTAAGTAACTAATTTTGGCACCAAATAAAATTGTTGTTTCATCTTTTAATGCAGCGGAGACCTGCTTCAAAATTAATAATTTAATATCTCTATTAAACAGAAGGAACCCATATAAATTGTACATTTTTATAAAGCTCTAACAATTGTACAACTAGAGCTACATCATCGGTATTGCAACAATCCACCTCTTTATTAAATTTATGTTTCAACAAATATTCATTTCACTTTTTTTTAAGAATTCATTTCTTTTTAGATAAATCTAGAGTCATTAAGTGGATGATGGTAATTCCGTGCCCTGGAATTTTTAATAACACATAATATTAAATGCCTTGAAATGTTTGCATATCTGAGAGGAAATAAAACAGGATCTTTAAATAGAAGTTAAAAATTTATTTGATTCTTAAACATGATATTCTTGAACATGGTATTATAGTTAGCAATAATAAATACTATGGTACTACTCTGATATCAAAGTCAAGTTGTGCTAGACACTGCACAAACACACTAACTACAAGAATTGCCAATGTGAACAGACAAATTAGCAAATGGAGAGGGAACTGCGTAAAGCAATTTGACTCCTGTATCATTAGCCAAACCTGAAGCGGACTTGATCCGCAGACTCCATTCAGTGGACTACATTGCCTCTTAAAGAAGACTGGGCACAATTACATGTTGGACTTTTACCACCACAATGTAATTAAACTGTGACATTGGCACTAGTCCATAAGGCAAATACAGAGTACACTAGTAGTTCTATGCCCTGAAACGGCAAGTACTTCCATGCAATAAATATCTATGTTATAGCAGCTACTGTGAACCCTGTAAGAAAAAATGCCCATTTGGTAAACCTCCACAAAGAAAGGCTCACACTTACAATTTATTAGCATTTCCACTAGAACAAAAAAATTCTGAGGGTATGCATCTTTAACACAGCCCAGTACCCACCTTCCATATTTTATTACTTTAAAAGGCTCAAGAAACAGAGGAAAAGACAAGAATATCAGTAAACCTCATTGTTCTTAGCATCACCAAAGCAAAGGGAGACAGGCAGTTAGATAATAAACATGAAATTAAACAGCAGAGATTCATTCTCTACGCTCAGAAGAGTTCCTTCTAAAAATGAAACTGTCAGCATTGACTATAAATGTTTGTTTATTATTGATCTTTTGGGACCTGCAGTTGTTATGAAGTACTAACATTGCAAACTCTGTATTTTGGAAATCAGGCACTGAGCATTTTGATAGCAGAAGACAGGGGAAATAATTCATCTCTTTAAAAAAAAATTATTATTTTCTAGCTCTCCTTTCATCAGAGCTTCATTTGAAGTTTTTAGTCTCTCTTGTATTAAAAAAGAGTTCTGATTCTGCAGGAAACACTCTCAGTGGGAGGTATCTTCTAAATTAACACACAAAATTGAGGACACCTCTTACAGTGCAAGAGTATAATCTAGAAATAATTTATGGAAACCCAGATTAAAGAAGACCAGGGAAAAAACATAGAAAGTTCTCAAAAGTGGACAATAAGTTAAACATTAGAACAAGAAATGCTGGTTAAAAAGACTGTAATCATGCAAAACCCTGATTACAGTCTCAAGCCTAGACAAAGGATATCCAAGTTGGCTTGCAAACCTTTCACTGAAGAAAATATCTTCTTCAGTGTTTACAGAATTAGATCTTCCAAATTTTTTTTCAAGCTTTTGTTCTAAAATTTCATCCAATTGCATTAAATAAATCATAGGATTAAGTCTTCTGGCTATGTCTCGTCAGCCAGGAAGAGAGGCAATTCCACCACACTGCAAATTGGGCCATCACAGGGGTACTGGACCTCCCAGTTGGGAGCCAGTTTGTCTACTGGGCTGTGCAAAGTTACTTGTTCCAAAACACATGCAGGACTTCTAAAAGCTAGTGACGCACTATTCTGACATTACTATCGTACATCATACATGGAAAGTTGGAACGGAAAATTAGGTAGGTGCGTAACTTCAGGCGTTCCAGCACAGCTCATAAACCTTACTGTGCTGAGCCGGAGTCAGCTTTTTAGGAGCTTCCTTGGCACCCGAAAGCTCTCCAGGGAAAGATAAACTTTGGCAAGGAGAGACCAGGATAGCACTGCTGGACGGAAACAAAAACTGCAGGGAGATGAGATGGGGTTACTCTCCATGCTTACCAGAATCTTCCACCATGAATCAGAGACACTCCCTGTGCAAAGGGTGAATCATACTGCAAAGCAAGCTGAAAATGGAAAACTGGTGTGCCATCACAACGACAGACTAGCAGCCCCCTCCTGAAAATGAGCTGGTAAATAAAGGCATGCATCCTCCTTAAATCCAAGGTGATCCTCACAAAATGCAAATGGAGTGGCCTTGGATCCCAATGAGTCTGTGGAAATGCTGTTTGGGAAGGAAGTCAGACCAAGAAGGGTTGCAGATCATTCCAAACACTTGGACAGCGTTTCAGCCCCCAGTGCTACAGATGGACCCACTACCAGACGTGCAAGGACTCCGTGACCCTGGAGGTCATGGCCTAGGAAAGCGCACAAAAGGCATCTGTGGTCCACAGCACAGTGGATATAATACTCCTCAGGATGTCAATTGGAGCTCAGTTTTCTGCAGGAAGAAATGAGCCATGCTTGAAGGAAAGGAGGATCTTCAATGACAATGGCTGTATTCTGTATTTTGACGTACATTATTTCCATTCAGCTGAAACAGCATGTGCAAAGGCTGCAGTAGAGTGAAAGGGAGAATATGTAGCACAGGGCAGGAATTTAGTCTCTTTCAGATTTTTTCGTCTTTTTCTGCAGATTTACACGCAGTGTTTTTCAGACGGGAAGCGGTAGCTGATGCCATCCCATCCTTTGCTTTTGATTCTTCTAAATTGCTATTAGGTTAAATTCTGATTTAGTAGCTTGACGTACTGTGAAATGACTATAGATTCCAGCTCTAGCCAGGCAAGAAGCCAAGGTAACTGCATTGTGAGAGGGATGGGCCTTGGCTCTGCTCTTGAAAATTTAACACATTTTAACAATTGATTTTCAAATGAAATACGCTTATGTCACATCAAAACAGTATTAGGTTTCCTCCATACTTTGTGCTGCTGAATTCAATTGCCTCATTTGATCCTAATTGCAGTAAAAAAAGACAAATGGCTCCTCACATTAATAATACTCAAAAAAAGGTAACTGCTTAAATTGCATCTAGCAACAACCTGGGATTCAGCACAACCACTACAAACTAACTGCAACGTATATGAAGCAACAGAGACACAAACTTGTATTGGTTATAACCAAAGATTCAAAGTCATCTCTAAGCGTAGTATTCCCAAGCACAACAGAAGTAAAATTTTGCTGTGACAAAGCGTAATTGCAGCAAAACTGGTCCAAGAAGCCTAAAACAGCCCAACACTGGCGTATGAGAAAACAGAGCCCCTGCTCATCTCTAGATGTTCAGGAGCATCTTACAATAAAGCAGAACAATAAACTCCAAATCTCAAGATTCAGATTGCAAGGCTATTCCTATCATGTCTTACTGCTGTTTTGAAAAAGCAATATTACTACTTTCTTATCCTGGGCAGCTCTTTCTCATCCAGCCTCTGCCTGAAGGAACAGGTCAAGCAGACAGGGCCGTCTCCCATCCACATACCTTCAAAACACATAGCTCCCACTGCTTCTTCAGCTTTCCTTTAACGTTTTAAAATATGTACGTGACTTTTGCTGTGGACTGGGTATTTCCAGAAATGAAAACACAACATTAACTACATGGATTTCTTTTTTCCTGAAAAGACTTCATTACGACTGCTATGTTCTCTCATATGAGAAGCAACAAGCTTAAAATATGTTTCCCTGTAGAATATCTAATTATAACTACAAAAATAACCGGGCTGTCTGCTTTGATCTTCATAATTGCTGTAAATTCTAAGTATTGCATTAATTGTATATTCAAGCACCATGAGCAATTGTGTTTATTTCAAACATTTTTCAATTACCAAATCAATTTTCATAGTCACCTTAAAAAAATGTTTCTAACAAGGAGCTTTGGGTATTTTAGCCTAAAATGACAAAGAAAGTTCAGATGCATAATTACGAACCAGGATAAATTGTGACTGCAGTATATATTTACTAAATTTTGCAGAAGTATTAAGGCAACAGTTACTGGAATACAGTATCACATGAAGTTCATATATACTGACAAAAATCATATTAAAATAATATATTAGCAATAGAACACAGAATGATGAAGGTCAAAGAAGTAATGTTCACTTTGATTCATCTTAATGTGAATGAAACCTTGAATAACGGCATCCTTAGTTTGGAATTTCTTGGCTCTTGTTGTTTTGTATCAGATTATCAAATAATTCAAAGGCAAATTTCAGATACTACATAATAGATTTGACAAAACATTACAAAAATTATTTCTATCTTTCTAATGACACCATTTATATAAATAATACTACAAGGCTTTTTAAATGAGGCTTATTTTAACTTGATATTTTTCTGCAATGCTGAAACCAAAAAATATATTGTGGTCTTAAAAGTAATAAAAATGAAACTGTCTATACCCAGATGTGTATCTACTTGAACTTCATAAATGAAACACGAAAGGAAAACAAAATCTCATATGGTGAAAAACATACTGATTTCTAATATCAATCAGTATTAATAACTTAAACTGTCTTAAGTAGCTTTTAAAACTCATTTTATTAGACATTATATGCAGTTTTTATACTATTTTCCAGCAGGTTTTATTTCCCCTAGAAAAAGGTAATTCTAGAAAAGGATTTATTTTTGAAGAGTGCAATTACATAAAAATTAAGAAAATTTTACGTTTTTTACAGTAAATGAAAATTTATGTGTAAAAAGTCTGACCTAACCCTTATTGCCACCAATAAAAATATTCTCATTCACTTCAAGAGGTCCATGTAATAGAATATTTGGACTGATTATCTAAGTTGTTTTTCCATTTTAATTTTTATTTGTTAACAAATGAAGTAGTAAAGGACCACCAATGTTGCATGACTTGTTTGCATAGTTGTCATCTCTAGAAACGGTACAGAAAGTTGTTTCTTATCATAGAATATACTCACAGAACAATTTAGGTGGGAAGAGACCACCAGAGGCCACCTAGTCCAACTGCCTGCTCAGAGCAGGGTACACAGAGTAAAAAGGTGCGTGAATCAGCGCAAACCTTTCCTCCACCCAATACTGAATGCAGAAGATGAAACAAAATATTTATGTGCGGTACCTGTTGCGCAGCACTATATAAAAACAAAAAAATTCCTTTTGCAATCAGGTACAACCAGCAGAGATTCTGGGCGTTATTTGATTAACATTTTCTCCATCTTTGCAAACTGCAGTGCTGTTAACAGTCATAAACTAATTGACCATCCATCTTTTAAAGCCCAGACATCACTTCCCACATCTTAATATCCATGGCAGTAATGAACATGTGTTGATCTATATTACTTCTATTCAGAGAGGGAAAAATGATATGAGATTGGGGCAAGGCTGACGCAACAGGGATGTTATGACTGAAGTGTCCTTATTCTCTTGCCCTAATTCCAGAGTCAGATTACTACTTAAAGTCAAACGACTTGGATTTCCACAGTACATGGTGAAAGCAAGGAGAAGTTTCTCCCTGCAGCACTTTCCGATCCCTTCTGAGTAAAGCACGGTAATTCAGTAAATCATTGTTGATGTTATGATCAGCAATTTAACCAAATTCCTTATCAGCAATTACTTATCCTTTCCTACCAGTAAAATCCACAGTCAGTATTCTGTGTAATATTCACTATATATATACACACACAAGTGGAGTAAGGTCTGACCAGCTGTGCAGAAATACAGCTTCCAACAAATTAATTTGTGTTAATCTAGAGAGAGATGTTCCTGGATTATGCAGAGCAGCAGGATGCAGCAGGACAGCAGCCCTAAGCAGCCCTAAGCAGCCTCTCTTAAAGGTTAGAGTTGTAAGGAAAACTCCATGGCTGACATTTGCAAAGCCAGCTAGGAAAATGGACACCCATTTTGCATTCATTTTAAAGGTAATTTGCCACCTAGGTATTTTTCTCCCTTCCGCATACCTAGAATTCTACACTCATAAAATTGCTGCTTACAGGCTTGGAAATAAGAATCTCTTCCCTTTTCTTTGTTGCAAAGTTATCAAGGGCCTCTTTGTTCTTATATTGTGTGGTTCATTAAAAAAGGAGAACTTTCATTTTCCTTATAATGGAAGTTGCGCCCTCAGAAACTACACATATCCCTGAAACAACCCTATGTGGAATCTGTTGATATCAGATACGTATTTCCCACAGAAACACTCTCACAGTGAAAGAGAAATAGCTTTTCATAAAAGAAACTAAAAGAACTTGAAAAGTAATACAAAACACAATAAAGGAATTTATTTCTAGCAGTGCATTTCTGAGGTAACTATCCTTTTGGAGATGTGTCACAGTTTCCTAAAAGGTTTGTATTAAAAAACACTTTTAAAATACACAGCAGGTTTCTTTAGGGATTCTATCAGACTTCATTTCTAACTGATTTTCCAGAAGTGTATATTTTAATAGAAAAAAATCCTGCTACACTAAACACTAATGTCAGGTAGCAGACGAGCTCCTCCGCTCTAGCCTTCCGCTCATGCTGCACCTGAAGAGTAGTCAGTGGGGAAAATTACTTGGCTCGACTGTTAGACAAATTAATCTCTGCCCTCACAGCCCCCCCAACTTGACCATTATTGAGTGAGCTGTGTGTAAAATGTATCTGCATTTCAGTGACATGTATTTTTAAGCACGTGCTAATGCTGCACACGCTTGCTTGGACACACCACCTCCATTTGTATTCGGCATGTTAAAATTGGAACCTTTCCATTATCCCATTTTCACGACTCAATAACCTCTTCCATTTCTGAAGTTTCTTATCCTTCTTGTGAACCTTTATCTAAGAAGCAGACAGAAGCACCAGGCTGTGCTAGTAAGGAGAAAGTCCCTAGTGAATCCATGTCTATTTTAATCCTTATTTTCAAACCACTTCTTCTGCAACATACACTAATTAATTAATTTCCACATTTACTTGCCAAACTGTATTCCATAAGGAGTGAACCTCCACTGTGACTTCTCTCTCTTTCTCTGTGGACTTCTAT
The DNA here is from genome assembly GCF_964195595.1 of Calonectris borealis. Lineage (NCBI taxonomy): Eukaryota > Metazoa > Chordata > Aves > Procellariiformes > Procellariidae > Calonectris > Calonectris borealis. The sequence continues at coordinate 12,133,053 of NC_134325.1, forward strand.
AGTATGTACCCGCTCCTTTTCAGCATGTCAAGATTTCTGCCACCCAACACAGCCGCTGGTATTTCAACCACATTACATTTTGATCTGTCCTTCTACTGATAACAAGACAACTTAAGCCTTGCCTTCATCTTTCCAACATCTCATCAACATTTAGTTTCCTGCCCCAAAAATTCCACCAGTTTCTTCCTTACAGCAGCAGCTGCCCCCTGTAAGGCTTTTCCATTACTGTACACGGGACTTACTCAAATTCCACCCTGCTCAAACGTCTCCTCAAATTCCACCTTCTCATTCAAAATCTTACTTCAGTATTAGTAAGGGTAAAATATAAAAGGTTGTACTATCTATTTGCCACCTCTGCTTAGACTACTTTCTTATTTCAGCTCAGAATATGAATCAGGGAATAGGATGTAAAATGGCACGTGAGTAATTTCATGATTATACCAAAGACGTTTTCTCTAAGCTTTAGGTAAGAGATTTTTTTTCTGCTAGATTATTCAAGCCTTGTCTGAGCCCTCACTTTTTTGTAATATTCTTCACCAGCAAAATCAAACGAGGTATTTTTCAAATTGTCTTTCCTGCAATGCATCATTCCATTATTATTTTTTATGGAACTGAAGCACATTTGGATTACATTTGTGCATATTCATTCTTGGATACCATTAACTCAGTATATTTCTAGATGTCTGTGTGCAAAGCCACATTGCTGCACAGAGCAGCAGAAGAGAATTTCAGTTAATTCAGTTCAGCTAGAATGAGGTACTTAACAGCTGTACAACCTATGGACGGACCTTAAATCAGAGTTAAGGTTATCAATCGTCATGCTATGCAATATTCAAGAGAGACATCTGCTGGCAATAAAAGGAAAGAGCACCGATCATGAACTATCATGAAAACGCTACACATTTAATTATGCAGATATATACTTATCCATGAAAATGAACTATTCAGGGCTAAGTAGAAATACCCAATCTGCTGAAATCATACATTTACTTTCATTACACCATTTTCCAGATGCATCCTGTTTCATTTATGATGCATTTCATCTGTTTATGTTGGATATGATTTGCTACATTACACTGCTTCACAAATCTTGTCGTGGGATGGATGCAGCTTAATACAAGAGGCATTTATTTACTAAAAGGATCATACATCTGGTTTAAAGTTTGAATACATGCTCTGAGTGCAAGGTATTTGTAGATGAGAGTCCTGTAATTTTAACAGATCAATGACAGGATGCCATCCAATAACTAATTAATATGTATCAATTAATAGTAAACAATCAAGCTTTAATGCTACCTTAACCAATGTCATCCACAGCAATGGCACTGAAGCCAGAGCAAGTTCGATCATTAGCACAGCACCAGTGAGACGAGATTCCAGCCAGCCTTCCAGTGCTGAAGCTATTTCCCTATAATCGGGCCAAAGATTATTTTTAGACAACTTTCATGTGGGCTAAAGGAACAAACCTCCTTAGCCAATGTCTTAAAATGACACTTAGCCACAGCCTTGCTGGCTTGGTTTGTTTTAGCTTGTGTTTTAGTATTCGTATTTTGAACTTTGTGAAGAGCCAAGGAGGAAAACGTGCCACAGGTGTCAAAACATTTCTGACTGTCCAGCAGAGAATATTTCAAAGAAACAGCGAGGCACAGAATTAGCCATTGCTAGTGCAATATTGCTGATGCAGCTGCCTCGTATTTTATTCCACCTACTTTTTAAATTTTCCAGCATTCTCTTCCCAGCTCTGAAGCAATTTCTTTCAGCCCTGCTCAGGAAGGAGCCCATTGTTCCACCACCCCGCTGCAAGATGGGAGAAGGTATCCGTAAGCAACAGCCATGCTGTTCCCTCTCCAGGATTTATCCTTGGGTCTTAGGAAAACATTTGTGACCAGACTTTCCATTTTCTTTTGGAACACAGATTGCACATAATACCTTATTTTTAAAAAACAACACTCTGGCGGGGTATCTTATGTTCCTAACAGTACCCCTGTTCACATGGTTCTCCTCCTTTCCCCTCTTACTTCTTCATCCCGGTCATTTTCACAGACAATTGATATTTTTGTGACCGTGTGACAAGTCAGCAAATCTTCACTGTATTTGCCCTCCCTCTACCCCCAAACATGTCCTTAAATTAGATGCCCTTTTCGCATTCTTGCTAGAATTTAGTCCTTAAAGGAAGAAAACAGCAGAGGTGCCCCAGAATTAATTGAAAGCTCGTCTTTCATTGCATTAAGGCATTGAACTATTGTTCAAATGAGTCAATTGAAGAGATGGGAAAACAATTTTCCAAGAGGCAGCGGAAAATGGACAGTAACAGACCTGCCTAAACAGTAAGAAGCCCTAGAAAGAATGCTAAAGCTTCAGGGAAAATATATTTTAACCAAAGTTAAAGTTAAAGCAAGGGGGAAAAAAATCCCCAATTATTTCCCTTTAGGAGCTTTAAACTGTTTTCAAATTGTTTTCATAATTTCAGCTACATAATAAAAAAATCATTTCTATGTATACTACTGCAAGATTCCTGCTAGGCTTCCTTTCTAATTCAGTCTTCTTATCCTAAAAAGCCCAGTCCTACTTCTCGTCATCTCTCTCCCAGATTAGAAAATGCTTTAACTCTTAATTGGCTCCACTGAATTGATTTCCATGGCTTTACTCCAGTTCTTGCCATCCACTGTCATCCACATCATCATCATTACTACAGGAACCAGGCTTATCTAAAAGTTCTTTGTCGGAAGTGACCATTTTACCTGACAACAGGCAATCCACCAGAATTAGTATTTCTGAGAGGAATACTCATTGCTTTACATAATCTGTGTTTTTGAATGTGTCAATGGCTCGAGGCACAGGTATTGTCTGAAACGCACTAACTTTAAATGCACGGATTACAATCTGCCCGGTACTGAGAGACTGAAGCTTCAATCAAGCGTGTAGGTCGTTCTCAGGCAGCTAATGATTAAGGTCATCTTACATCTGCTTTTACAGACAGTGGTACTTGGTGATCTTTTCAAACTCTTATGCTTATTAATCAGAATTGGCTTGACATGATGATGGATGGGCACTCCTTTTAAAAGAAAAAGTTATTTATTTTGTTAATGATTTAGTTTATTCTGTTTTCTCCTCCAGATTCTTCGTACATAGGGTTAACCTCTCTGCTGGATCATCTGGTTTTTCATGATTACAGAAAGAAATATACAGAAAGAACTGCCAAAAGCACTGCTGCGGCAACCAGACGTAAAGTTATCTTCCAGTAGAGGGAATAAGGTCACAGCAGCTGAAGATGGAACTGCACAGAATCCATTTAAACCATGATATAGTATTGATATAGTCCATAAGTCTTCCAAATACTTAAACTGATGGATCTTGCAAAGACAAAAAGAAAGAAATTCAACGACAGACCATGATCATCTCAAAAGCCTAAGACATGGCTAAAACATAAGGTCATGATTTTTCCCGAGAAAAATAATGGCCTAACTCTTTCAGATTCATCTAAGCTGTTTAAAATAAAAGAGGAAGGTTAAATAATCAGTCAACATACGCCAGTTGTTATTCCTGTTTATGAAATATATATCTTGTTTGTACACTTTAAAAAATCAGCCTTAAGTAGCTTCAAAGAAAATGCTACCTTTATCATAATTTCTGTTCATCAATGCATGGCAGTAGTAACGGTGAGCAAAGGCATATTGGACTGAAACACTTGAATGACATTTTTGCTCTGAATCAGGTACGCTGTATGATGAAAATGCCTCTTAATGAAACTCAATGTACCATTATAATACAGTTTCACTGCAATCATTGTACTTTTATATTTGGCATGAGCCAGTCTCCATTATTCTAAGTAGTTTATGTAAGTAGCGCAAATTGTACTCGCTGATATGATTTCACATTCCTTGATAGGATGGGCTGCAGCTCTGAAGAGAATTATTACTGAGTCAGAGACCACTCACATTCCAATGCTGCTATAATTAGAAACCATCTACATCTCCAAACTGTGGCAATTCTAATTCTGAGGATAACTGGAACCTATCTTTTACAGTAACTATTGGCAAGTATGAATAAAAACTCACTTTATACACCAATAATATTTACACAGTTCTGAAAATATAATCTTGCACAATGCTAACCCTTAAAGACGTAACAGGTTTTTAGCACAGTGCTTAGCCCCTAAGTATAGTGTAAACTAATAAAGAACAAATCTTACAGATCCATACAAAGGCTTTTTCTGTTAATGCCTATTTGAATTAAGTTATGAGCATATGCATATTCACAGTAAAATCCATCTGAATTTTAGAGGCTTTGCATAAAATCTCCCAAATAAATTTTGACATCTATAGAGTACATCATCATCTGAAAATGCATGGAGCGTCAATTCCCAATACACAAAGAAAAATATTTGAGTGACATGTAGATTCTCTTCCAAGCTCTTTCCCTTCACAACAGGAAAAAAACAAAATATGCAAGCCATTTCAGTACTATTAAATAAACTTTATTATTTTCAAACCTATTAGTATTTATTGTGCCAAGATGAAATGGCTCTGCAATAGGAATTTTAAAAGGTGTTTGGAGTATAGCATATGAACAGCCAGGAGCAAGGTGCAAGACTGCCTTCAGGATTATTCATGAGTTCTATTATTTCAAAGCAGACATGGATTGAGCTCTCTTTAATTTTTTATGTGGTGAACTGTGCCTTTTTTGTGCAACCTTATCTGCTGTGATGACTCATTTCACGTATGTGTGAGGTAGCACCGAACCCAGATCTCTAGTTTAATGCTCAGTGGAATTCAGCTTTCCCACTCCACAGGAGGTCTCATTACTTTCCTTAGATTGCCAAGTATACTCCTAAACCAATATGATTTCCAGAAAAGAGACAGACTATCAAAAATAACATTTCAGAAATGAGGTCATCCTAGATATATTTGGTGGCAAGAAGCAGGGTTTGACAAAGATTCACGTTTAAAGAAAAAGCACCTAACCCACATGCAAACACAGCTAACCAAAGTACCTATCTGCTGAATTAACATGCAGACATTGCTCTATCAAAATAATCTCATTCCTTCTCCATCACCCTACACATACTCATACACAGATACAATGCATAAAAACAGGCAACTTCAAAAGATCTTTTCAGAGAGTCTGCAGGGAGATTGTTTTTTAATGCTACTTTTATTCCATTTATGCACCCTTCACCACTTTGTCTTGCAAAATGCAGCATCTAAACCACTTCTGAAGCCACTGGATTCCCATTCCTGACATTCCATAGAAGAACAGGACATAATGGCAAAGAGAAAAACCTCAAAACATACAAAGATCCCCCAGTTACCAGACTTGAATGCCTTTAAACAAGCAAGTCTAAGTCTTCCAGAGAACTGCTATCTTGTTGTTTCTTACCTCATTTTGTGTTCTTGGAATAAGGTAGGTGTTCTGAACTCAGTAGCACAGAAATCATCAGAGAGATGCAGAGAGTCAAGGTCTCTCTGTGAAAATCTCCAACTTCTGTGATTGAACACACCGTAAACATGTATAAGACTGAAACACCAACACTGAAAAATAGTTTGATTTATACTTTCTATCCAAAATGGTGTATCTTCTTCTGATCCTAAAGATTGGCAGAGACCTACCAGAAGAGAAAATTAAAAATGTATTTCTTACACAGCTAGTGCTTTTTGCATTTCTGCTAATCAGTCCAAATTTCTATTTCAGGCACTAAGTCTCTGGCTAATTTTGTATTTAAATTGAAAACTCATCTCTTAAGAACTTTTTAATTAGCACTTCTTTCAAGTTGTATAATTGTTAATTAGTTGCTCACTGTTAATTTTAAGTTTGCTGGCATAGTGCTTTGAGACTTTATAAATAGCCCTCTGCATATTGGTTTGTATTGTTGTAATGTGACAAATATAGCAGACCAGACACACACATCAGGGAAGGGAGTGGCATACTTCTGAAATGAATTTCACTAATAAATCCTACAGATTATAAACTGAAACCAGTATGAACTCAGTAAAAATGATTCTATTTTATTAATAGCAAATAATATAGATTAATTTATTGTGGTGGGTTGACCTTGGCTGGCTGCCAGGTGCCTACCAAGCCGCTCTATCACTCCTCCTCCCCAGCTGGATAGGGGAGAGAAAATATGACCAAGGGCTCGTGGGTCGAGATAAGGACAGGGAGCGATCACTCAGCAATTACTGTCACAGGTAAAACGGACTTGACTTGGGGAAAATAATTTAATTTATTGCCAATCTAAATCAGAATAGGATCATGAGAAATAAAACCAAATCTTAAAACACCTCCCCCCCTACCCCTCCCTTGTTCCTGGGCTCAACTTCACTCCCGATTTCTCTACCTCTTCCTCCCCGAGCGGCACAGGGGGATGGGGAATGCGGCTTGCGGTCAGTTCATTACGCGTTGTCTCTGCCGCTCCTTCCTCCTCATGCCTTCCTCTGCTGCAGCGTGGGGTGCCACCCCCAGGAGACAGTCCTTCACGAACTTCTCCAATGTGGGTCCTTCCCACGGGCTGCAGTTATTCACGAACTGCTCCAGCATAAGTCTTTTCCATGGGGTGCAGTCCTTCAGGAACCGACTGCTCCAGTGTGGGTCCCCCACGGGGTCACAAGTCCTGCCAGCAAACCTGCTCCAGGCTGGGCTCCTCTCTCCACGGGGCCACAAGTCCTGCCAGGAGCCTGCTCCAGCATGTGCTTCCCACAGGGTCACAGACCTCCTTCGGGCACATCCACCTGCTCCAGCGTGGGGTCCTCCACGGGCTGCAGGTGGGTATCTGCTCCACCATTAACCTCCATGGGCTGCAGGGGGACAGCCTGCCTCACCGCGGTCTTCACTACAGGCTGCAGGGGAATCTCTGCTCTGGCGCCTGAAGCACCGCCTCCTCCTCCTTCTTCACTGACCTTGGTGTCTGCAGAGTTGTTTCTCTCACGTATTCTCACTCCTCTTTCCCAGCTGCTGTTGTGCAGCAGTTTCTCCCCCTTCTTAAATATGCTATGATGGAGGCGCTACCAATGCCACTGTTTGGCTCAGCCTCGGCTAGCGGCGGGTCCGTCTTGGAGCTGTCTGGAACTTGCTCTGTAGGACATGGGGGAAGCTTCTGGCATCTTCTCACAGAAGCCACCCCTGTAGCCCCCCCCCCGGCTACCAAAACGTTGCCACATAAATCCAATACATTTATTCAAATTATTACAATTTGTATTAATATACTGTGGTAGTAGTCACATGTCTAAATCAGGACTGGGTTAAACAGCACCAGTATCTTTTCTAATACAGAGAAGAGAGGCCTTCTGGAAGGGACTCCAAACATAAAGAAACAGAAACAAGTGACAACTTAGATGCAGTACAATAGTTCAGAAACATAGTGGGACTCTTCTACTTATCATTAAGAGACAGCACGACAAATGGCACAAGTGTGAGAGACAACATGCATGAGGAGCAGAAACAAACAAGGAGAGCAGAAGTGTTACAGCTCACTGCCTGCAAACCTATGCATCTGAAGTACAGCACGGCAGTTCCTGTAAAGATTTTTAGAAGCTTTTCCCCTAGAAAGGAGAAAATCTAGTCATTTTTGCTGGAGAATCTGAATGACAGGCAATAAAGGCTGGGGATTTGGGTGCTGACAGTGGGAAGTTGATATAAAATACATTCTTGGAACACCAACATAATGAAATAAACTAAAAAGGGCAGGAAAAAAGACAACTAAACTAAAAATCTAAACTAAAAAGAAGAGATGGCAGAATATTCATACTGGAAGGCCAACACAACTCTCAACTGAGTGCAAAAAATGTCATTTATTAGTATATATTTTAAATAACACATTAGATGTTAAATCCAACTTTTTGACACAACTTTTCAGGGTATCTCAGTGATAAAATCTGCTTTTTTTTTTTTAAAAAGCCATACAAAATTCATGTAAAAGTGGAAGAGCTGTAGCTTTTGTGGCTTTTACAGATTTTTAGAGCAATCTGTGTGAAAACATGAATTCACACACATGCACACTCAACAATTCTGAGTATCAGTATTTAAACTGCATATGTTACCAGCAGCTGTAACTTTTCAAACTGTAAGTATCAAACCAATGGAAGACACTATCCTAGGTATCACTGAACGTAAGTACAAATTAATGTGCATATAAAATGCAAAATAAAAAGTCTATATAGCTTAGATGGTGACACAAGCAGTTAACAGCATAGTTTACCATTCCTGATATTTTAAATGTTGATATTGTCACTGACGCTGCAGACTGCATTGCCTGCTGCCGCTAACATAAGAATATTTTAGTTGCCCTGAGACTTCATAACTTTAATAGACTACCCTCAACTTCTCTCAACAGAAAAGTCTTTCAAAAAGTTTTTAAGCACTGTAGAGGAGTGGTGATTGGGATACTGTCACTACTGTCTTTGTTGGCTAGATAAGTAAAAATTTGCTTCTCCAAAATTAACATTTTCATAAGCACTTCAAATACCAACACTTAAATACACAGAGATGAATGTGCTAAATTTATCAAATTATAACACACTACCAAGTGTATGTATATTACTCCCTCTATGGGATCAAATCTGTATAGTTATTACCCATACTGCAATTGCTGGCCTACAAAGCACATATATACATTTTTTGTCTCAAAACTCTGATCTTTGTATCATTTATGGTCAGTTTAGCTACACAGAATTTCTGTCCACATGATGTATTCATTTGCATAACCCAGGACTTTGGAAACAAATTTTGAATGCCAAAGAAGGCGGCACATGTCTGACCGGTGTGTAACACTACATAAATAGGGCAAATGAACATATCTTTCTTAAAAGCAGAGTTTTTCTCACATCTCACAGCATGACATCCTTTCTCCACCTTGCACAACTAGCCTTCCTGGCAGGTAGACAGAAGTATTTCCTCTCCCTTCCCTGCCTCTTCCCCGATGTCTCACCTGTTCGCAGGAGGCAGCATCCAAAATGCAATCCTGCTTTACCACTAGCTCATGCTTTAAGTAGGACCTTGCATGGACATGTGAAAAGGACCTTATTCCTGAGGCCTAAGTAGAAAATAATATGCTTCTAAACGACAGTATTTTCTCCCATGGGAGAAGTCCTACTGTAACTCATATAATTGACTCTTAAGTCCTGAAGACGTCTAACAACAATGTACATAAGATTATTCTACTATAAAATTTACATAAACCCCTTTGCTATTTAATACAATCTTTGGGGTTATATTAATAGCAATGCATCACCTAAGATGCCTGTACAATTACAAAAATAAACCCTAAAATATCTTGACAGCATTCCCCTCAAAAAAGGTTAGACTGTAACTCTGGAATGTCATCATCTTTATTTCAAAATATCATTACCAAGAACATTATTTGCTTTACAGTAAAGAGGCTATCACTAATTATACATTAAATGAAGGAGAAAAATTTAAGAGTTATGAGAACTGGAAATCTCTAAAACCCATACTATAAAGAGATGCATTATAATCTGACTAATTCTCCCTGCTGCAGCCTTTGCTCTCCCGGTCATCATCTTTATCTAATCTCTGCATCTCTAACTTCTGATTCTTGCAAGCAACCTTTTCTGTGCTCAGCACATACTTATCTGCATGACTAATGCAATCAGAAAGAAAAAGCAGCACTTCTAACATGCTGTAAAACTCCACCAGATGGCACCTAAAGACAACATGACCCACTACTTCAGCATTAGTATCGCACACTTTTTTTGCTGTAAGGATTAAAAAAGGAACCTTTAGGTTCATGATTTTAGCATCCAGCATATAAAACCACAAGTTTTAGGAAAATATAAATGTTTATACATTTTACTTTGACTGATACCAAATGATGAAAGAAAAATGCTAGAAAAAGTGTGAAATTACAACACTTGTATTATGCGCTCTCCTCCAAAAATTTCCTTTTCAGTGAATGCAGGTATCTTCCTCTCATTTTTCAGCACATTTTTTCCCATTTTGTCCCTTTCAGCAAAGGGGCCTTTCTCTTTTCACTAAGATCGATCTTCAGAAACTTAGAATTGCAATGTATCAGGGCCAAAATTGACCTTGACATCTCTTAGCATCCTATCACTGCTAGTTGTAATAAATGACTAAAACTTCACAATATACACATCTGTGTTAATGAATATCCACATTTCACGCCACTTCACTAAAATACAAATGTCAGTCATAAGAGCTATTTCATAAAATAAACACTTTTACTAAATACCTAATCTTTTTCTATTTCTCACTTCTTTTGAAAGAACTCTCTTTAATTCTTTTTTCTCAATTCTTTTGAAAGCAGATGCTTTTCCTTATCACCCCCTATATAAGGAATACACTATACAAATTTAAGATTGGGCTTTAAAGTCATGAGAACCTTACTGGTTTTCTAGAACTCCTTCTTTTCCACCTACATATATACTGACACACAACTTGATATACTTACATTTTGGTTTTCCCTACTGAATATTAAATAATAATATTTTACCTAATCTTTAATAGTTAAGAGGTGGGGAATCAAGGGTGTGCTAGACAGTGCAACAGCAAGACAGTAGTTACTCTACTGTGGTGATAGAAAAGGCTCAGAGAAAAAAAGTCCAAATCCAGTTATTCAAAGTATTACTAATTAAAAAGCATGCCAATATTACCCCAATGACAAAGTTAATTGTATCAATGAAAAGGAAGCTAAAATAGAGCATAAACAAACACAGATATTGAATCAAATTCAAATAAAATAGCAATGTATCTGTTCATTTTGCATGTTCACAGATAAACAGAAACTTATTTTAGGAAAGGTAAATGGAAGCACTGGGCCTCCTGCTGGTTTCAAAAGTAGAGCTCCCTGCAAGGTCTGCATCAGCGCTGTTTTGCTTTCAAAAGCGACCCACAAAGACCTAGGTGAGGAAGGGTTATTGACTTTTACTATACATTCCCCAATTATCGGGCGGCGGGGGAAGAAGAGACACTTACAGGTGCTGTGCCCACCTAATGCTTAGGCTCATTCCTCACATTGTCATACAGAATCAGCTATACTGGTGGTTCTTGTCTAATTCACTAAGAACGGGGGGGGGGGGGGGGGGGGTAGAGATCTTATTATCAGACTTCTCATCTGATCAGTGCCCATTTCAAATATGTGTGTTCCACTCAGAAAATATGTAACCTGTACTGGTATTATGCTGGTACTGGTATTATAAAGCACACTCATATACTGCTATTGCTTCTGACTCCAAGTCAGAGCACATTTCCTAAACAGTGCACATGAAAATAAAATACTGAACGACTCCTGCCACTATCTCTCTCTCCTACCACTTTTCAGAGCACTGACTGTCGCTCTTGTGACAGCTAATGTCTGTAGATCTGCTGAATTTCAAAAAAACATTCACATCAGTATTAGCTCCCACCACAGAGCACTACACCTAAGTACACAGAAGTCCACTTCTAGGAATAGGTAATACCAAACTTCTCATTTTATTCAAAGGAAAGCTTTAAAAATGGAATTTACTCCAGAGCACACAGCAGTCCCTTAGGGGCTGTGTATTGTTGAAGTCTGCTCAAGCCTGCATTAGCACTGCAGTAGACTTTTCACCTCATTTTAAGTGAATTTACTGATCGTAACTAACCTCCACAGGCCCTGCAGTCATCAATCCTCTACCAACAGCACTGGTTCGGCACCTCTCTTACTAAGATTGTCCAGAACACCTCAAATCACCTCAAATCCATCCCAGAAGTCTTCCTGCTGGAAGCCCGAGAGGGTCGTTTTGGCCTGTTTTGACCTCCGCAGAAGTAATCAGCAATGCCCCCAATAGCTGCCGAGGGCTGCAGGGGGGTTGTCATGTTTAATGGAAACATAGCTAAGGCTAACAGAATGCTTTCCCATGAAATAGCAATGAGCCAGCAATGTCACCCCCAAATCCAAATAAAGGATGGAAGGTTTTCATGGGGGAAAACAACCAAATAAACCCCCCAAAAACCCACCCTATAATCCTGAACATCAGATAATGCTGAGCAGTAGCTATCCGTGAGCAAGCACCTTGAAGATGAAATTTTCCCTCACCAATATCCTTCCATCCTCAATATCTGGTTCCCTTATTTCACATGTAGCCTGGGGACAAACTGCTAAGAGACAACTTTTGGACAACACCTTTGTCACTTCTCTTGACAAATGCTACTTCCAGAGCCTAAGGCACCCCTGAAGTATCACGTCCCCGGCCCAGAAAAAAAACTGCTGGGTGAAACACCTGCCCTCTCACAGGAGAACAGCTACGTTCGAAACGTCACCCATGCTTTGGCTCTACACGCGTCACCCGTCGTGTCAGACGTTGGGAGATTCAAAATTTACCCGCCGTCCCCGTGCCCGACCCCCGGCCCGTGCCCGCCCCGGGGAGGCGGCTGCCCGGCTGCAGCCCCGGGGCGAGGCCCGGGCGCCGCGGGAGAAGGGGAGGAAGGAAACGGGCCAGGGCCGGCCCGGGCTCTCCCGGTGCTTGCCGCCGGCGCTGGGAGCGGGCCCGCGACGCCCGGCATGGAGGGGCCCGAGCCCGGGCCAGCCGACTCGAGGCCGGCCCGTCTCCAGGACAACCGCCGTTGGCGGCCGGGGGCTGGCGGGCGGCGCCATGACCGAGCAGCGCCCGCCGCGGCTCCTCTACTTCCCCCACTTCCACGACCGCGCCGAGCCCGCCCCACCCCTGGCCGACGGCGGCGGCCTGCGGACGCCCTTCGCAGCCGTGTGCGGGCCGCGGCAGCCCCCGCCGGCTGCCGCCGCGGCGCCCCACTGGGCCGCGGGGCTGGCGCCCATCGCCTACGAGCCGCTGCGCTTCTTCTGCCCGGCGGCGGCTGCGGAGGAGGGCGGGGGCGCGGCGCGGAGGCCCGGGGAGCAGCCGCAGCTGGAGAGCGAGATCTGCGAGCTGGGCATCCGCCTCAAGGAGCTGGAGCTGCTGGCGCTGGTCGGCGACGGCTTCGACGCGCAGCAGTGTGCGTCCCCCCCGGGGCCGGGGGGCGGGCGCGGGCCCGAGGCCAGGCGCGGCTCCCCTCGGTCCGGGGCCGTCCCACGGGGCCCGGCGACGGGCCGCCGCTGCCTGCCCCGGCCTGTGGAGCGGGGCCCCCCTGCCGCCTCCGAGCACACCTCGGCCTCAAAGGCAGCAGTTGCTCCCTCAGTAACCCCGAAACCTGGTGTGAACAGGCAGCCTGGGGTACCGCCGCACCCGCGGCGCCGTAAGCCCGCAGCAGTGCCCCTGCGGCGTTGGGCGTGAGGCGCCCCAGGTTTGGGGCGCAGCACCCAGCTGTTCCCCGCAGCCGGTGGTGGGGGAGCACATGGGGCGCAGGGAACAAAGCCCTTGTCCGGTGTCATCTACCGCGGTCACTGGTCGCGGGCAGGTGGCTGGGGGCATAAATTAAAGGAGGCACAAGAATTACGGATATGGTTACTTCAGCGCAACGGAACAAAACCCCCGAAGTCATAAAACCCCCGAAGTCATTTAAGTGTTAGCAAAAACCAATTCAGGCGCCATGCAAATCAGGGAGTTTGTACATGCAAAATGTATCCACTACTAATGAGATCCTGCAGTTGTAAATTGGCATTGATGTAAAATAAAGGCCACTGATGACCGCAGATAGCTGGAGACGTAGGGGAAAAAAAAAGTTAAATTAGTTTGTCATTTTAATTTTAAAACCTACTGGCCTTGAAGGAAATACAGGAAATAAAATAGTTCAGCAGATAGTGATTACTGAGGGTTCCAGTAGGGAGGCCAACAACTGTAAGGATGTGATGCTCGTCATTTCCTTCAAGGCCACAGGCTGCCAGTCAGGAAACTTTCAGGAGCGCAAAGGTTACAGGAACACAGAAAAAATGTCCATCAGATACACACATTGAACGGAAGATCTCAAAGAAATTGTGATACATAGTTTGCATACATTTACTTTTCAGAACAGGAGATTAATAATTTGTCATAATTAATCCTTTGTCATAGCAATACATACCTTGTTCCATTTTAATACCTATTATTTAGATTACATGTGAGAAAGTAGTTTTCAGATATTTGCTAGACAAAAAATTGTAAGGAATATTACTGGTTTGCTTAACACATTATTTGATTTTCTTAAAAGTACTGTTATGTATTAATGACAAAATTAATGACAAATTATGTTTCGTTCCTGTTTAGATAAACTTCTGAAGGCACTGAAAGAAGAAAAGGTACAAGGCATGAAAGCAAGGCAGAAGCTGAAGAAATAGCCACCAAGATGATGAGGATTATTTCAGCTGGATATTCTGTCACTATATCACTATAGAGTATTTTAATGGATCTTCGATACTATTTTTCTACTTATTATATGCTATTCTTCTACCAAATTAAAACATACAGTATATTTTCTTGTTGACTTTTTTTGTGTATTATTTATCTGGTACTAGTGACTGATAACCCTACTATGTATTTTAACATTTTCTCTCCAATTACTATAGGAAAACAGGATGGATAATATTTTCTTCAAAAACACTAAGAAATCAACACTGCTGATGTCAGGATTCGTAGCAGTCCATTGATGATGTTCAAGACACACGTAGTAGGGAAACACAGTAATTCCAATACAAAATACAGGGTTTTTTTTTGTTTTAATTCTAAGTACATTAACTAAGTGCAACTGAGAGTGAATAGGCATGGTCAAAAGTCCTATGCCTCTAAGCAAGCTTTAGAAAACTACTTTCATGTTAGCATAAAAATCTTTGTTACAATCACAGTGTATTCTTTTTTTGTCTTTAGTGTACCACAAAATTACAGAAGTTATGCCTTGAGTTAGTTTTTAACAGAATAGTTGTAGAACATTAACTTTCAACTAACATTTTACTATTATTTTAGGACTAATAGTGCTTAGGCTAAAGCCTGTGGCAGTTTTTGGAGTGACAACATCCTTATGTTTGGAAGGCATGTCCTTTCATGAGAAAAAAAAAAGGACAGAGGCAGCGATGATAGATTGAAGATCTGGAGACGATCTGCCATTAAAAAAGTAATGCCATACAGGGCATCGAGAATAACCTAACAAAGTAGTAAATAGGCTCATCAGACTGATAAAAAGATACCAATTACTTTTTGCTGTTCTAATTCAAGAGCGCTAGGTGGCAGCATGAAATAATAAAGTTACCAACCCTGAGGCTAGCATATTTTGGCAAGCAGCTTTTTTTTAAATATTTTAATCTGTTTTTTAAAAACTGCATTCAAGTTGCTCAACTGTGTAGCATTTTAACACAATACGATACCAAAATTTTATTTCCTGTTACTGCTTATTGCAGCATTCCCTCTTTTACTATCTTAATCTTTCTAGCCAGATTTTGATCTGCCCCACACAGCGTTTATATTAAAAAAAAAATCTAGTTTATAACTCCCATTTGTCAATCAGCAAACTACAATAATCACATTTTATCAGAGCAGCTAGGAGATCTTAAACAGGATCTTACCGTCTGCAACTTCCGTTGTCAGCCGGGTGTCTCCGGCAATGTGGCAATTCACGGTTTCATCTGCTAATAAATATGTTTTTTAACGAAACAAGGCCTGAGCAGGGCCGGGGGGAGCGTGGCGAGGCCAGGCTTTGTGCAGTGCTGCGGTGCGCCTCGGGCAGGGCGAGGTGAGGGACCAGGCCCCGGGCCCGCGCAGGAAGCCCAGGGGCAGGGCTGGAGGCAAGTCTGTAACACAGCCCCATGGAGGGTCTCGCCAAGGCAGCCCTAAAACCTCGAAGCCCACTCACAGCCACGCCCGCAACACAGCCCAGGCCAGGGTGGGAGCCGGGGCCAGAGCTTAAATGGGGCTCCTGGGCCCATGGGGCAGAGAGGAGGTGGTGGAGGGCCCGGAGGAGGCCGGTCAGGCACCTGCGGCCTCCTGGTGGGCCCCAGGCCTGGCAGCCGCCCGCACACTGGGTCAAGTGTTCACAGATCGATAGCAGCGACCGCGAGCTTCCTCCTTCACACTACAAATGCATTATGCACTCCCATATAAACATCCTTCTCTTCAGCTTTCTTTAATCCCCTCTTCAGGCCCACCTTGGCACCATTTAATTGCTGCTTAGCTCTTTAGAGCCTAATTAATGACATTGTGCTGCTGGCTAAACAGTTCTGTTTTCACTAGTTGGCATCTTTTAAGCTATTTTACTCCAGACAGCACACCACAAGTAACTTCCAACGTGGGCTTCTTAAACGAGGTGTTTTTACACCTGGCTGGGAAATGCTCACATAACCACCGATGATTTATCTCTCCTTCCAACCACGTCTTGGAGGCTGAGGCAGTAAATATACAAAAGGTAGGTCTAGGTGCCTAAAGAACCAAATTATTACTGAAATACCTTGGAAATCTGGGCTTCGGTGTCTTACAGCTCCCTCTGCAGAATGAGGATAAGAGGTGTCTCAAAGAGTTTTGAGGCTAAACCTATGAACAGATACTGCAATGGTTAATTACTATGAAAATGGGAATCGTATTAGTGCTTAACGAAATGCCACAAGACAAACTTGGACAAGACAAAAAGGGCCAATACACAGAGGCCTTCGAAGGCTTCGCGCAGAAGTAAATTAAGTTAGGTAGCAGAGGAACTATCTTCATTTTCCCAAATCTCCAGAATAATTTCACTCCTAAACCACTCTTAACTTTCCCATGGTTATTGCAAGGCCTACAACGATTTCCATTACATACCATCACTGCTCCGTCACGATTACTTCCCCTCACCTTTTAGGAACTCTTTCACTTTGCATCCAGCTTTCATCAGCCATTACTCACTCAGGTTTTCTTGGCTTGAACAAAGCTACTTTTCCCAGCACACAGTTTAAATCTTTTTCCATCTGTTGTTCAGTTTGTCATATAGCCTTTATGCTAAAACAACACTTCATGTTTAATTACCAGGTGATAAGGCAAAGAATAACATCAGTTAATATGTAATCTCAATTAAAGTTGCCTGGGGACACACATCTACTGAAAAAAATCATTTGGTTCACGTGCCAAGACAAGGCAGAATGGTTTCCCTTGGCCAGCATCAGCCACGGCACTGTGCTATCAGGATGCTTTGGTCAAAGTCCTTTCACCGAGGCATCACAGCGTTCCAAGATCATTAAAGGATCTTCACTGGAAAGCCAATTTGTCCTTCTCCATGTGAAGTAGCACCTACAAAAGTAACTTAGAGACTGTAGGGAAACGTGGGACATACGATGTAATATTTCTGCCTGAAAGAATCCCTGTTTGTACTTTCGGTTGGAAATACTAACACATGCCTGTGCATAAATTTGGCAAGAGAGTAATAAGCTTGTATTAATAGCCTGGACAAACAACCAGTTAAACATAATGGTGCATATGTGTTGATTCTCATTTGACCATGAACATTTCATTTACCTCTATTTTTCTCTGTTTCCACCTGATCTTGTTACATCCAGTAATTTGCTCTCATCTTTGCAGGCTTATGGGTTCATCTCAAAACTGATCTATTTATTGTTTCTTTTGTAAAAATTAAACATATATTAAACAAAATAGAATGAGCATTCTTTCTGCAGTTTTTTTTAATTCACGAAGTATATGTCATTCTTTTTTTTAATTGTTTCTGTTCTCTTAGGCTGCTTAAGGAAGGCTAAACCTTTAGATGCTGGCACAGCTCAGATCTCTTTCATGTAGCTGCCTTGTGACTTGACAAATCTCTCTCTATTGCATTCAAGAAAGAAACATTAGGCTATGATTTTGATTCATGGGCAGAGATCTCAAAACATCAGTAGGCTGCTCCCATTTCCAATTCTTACAAAGGCGGCTTCTCAAAAAGCAGAGTGTCACGTCTTCTCAGCCAGCGTGAGGGCTGAGCAATGACAGCTGTCTGGCTGAGAGAGCCGTCTCCACACCTACAGTGATACTCGCGTGCTCCCCAAGAAGTGCCCTCAGGTCTTTCACTTCTGAAACCTGAAGCAGCCTTGGCTGCTTTATGATAGGAAAAATTAGTTACAAAGCCATTTGAAAACAAGAATGCATTTAAGCTTTAAAGAATTTTATACCAAACAGTTAGGTCCATCAAATTTCAGACTGCTTTATTTTAGAGTTTGCTATGTTAAAATTCTCCAAATAGATACTCAGCCTTATTAAAATGGATCAGTAGAATGTAAATTAATCTTCAAGTAAAGCTGCCTTAATTAGCTCAGGAACAGATTACAGAGGAAATCCAAAAGTACTAAGGTATCATAAAATGATTTTTCTGTTTTCAGCAGAGAATGCTGCATGATAGATTCACCTGTCCTGAAAATTCAGAGCTAATATCTCAACAGAAAGTCGGGAAATCAAGAGCAGCACTTTATGAAACTTGTCTTCTTTTGTTTGTTTGGGAGGTAGAGTTTCTTAAGATCACTGACATCTAGATACTGAATCCAAGAGGTGCCATAAAAGGTGCTAATCAGGAAGCAGTCGATAAGTGGTGCATTTGGCCTTTCTAAGGAAATACATAATTATTAATAACATTAGTCAGTTGTTTAATGTTACACACTAAAACATACATTTGCGAAATAGGCTGAGATTTTGGTATATCTTAAGAAAAGCTAGAACAACCCTTTGAGACAAGTTAAGCACTCACATCACAACTTGTATATATATAACTGTATCTCCAGTATACCATCTGTCCAGAATCTTAGTAGTGATATGCACACTGGAAACTTCATTTATTCTCTATTTTGGGAAGATCCTTTCCTGCCTCTTTTTTTCTTGAAACCACAAAAAGAGGGAGGAAGGATTAGATGTGTTTCCTTGTAGTAAAATGAACTTTTTATTCCAAATTTCTTGCACCACAAATTACACAAAAGCAGTACTGTCAAAAGCATGTACCTGCATTTTCCTTTTTCTTTTCATTTCTCTTTAGACTGACAGCAGGAAACTTAGGCCTGAGTAAATACCGATAAAACCCACAATAACTGACTGAGTAATAGGGGAAGGCATAGAGGACGTTAAGTTGAGAACAAAAATTCATAAAGGAAACACAGGATCACGAGATGATCAAAACCCATGTGCTTGCTGGTGACTTTCCTGCTCACCTCTAGGGTAACAAATGCCTTTCTTCAGAGAGAATGCCACTGCTGAAATGCATGGTTTTAACTTGTGGAGTTCTTAAAACTCCTTTCCTATTCTTTGCCAGGTTCTGCCTCGAGAACATGAGCAGTGGGACCCCTGTGTAGCCCAGAAGGCTAGCAGCTCCAAGGGAAAGGCATACTCGTGCTTTAAAGCAGCTGATCTACATAAAAGGACACGGCAGGAACAACCAATAGGTAGCAACATAGATTATAAGACATATTTTATTTAATGTGCAAATTTGCCAAGAAAAAACATGTACAACTTCAACTAAGCTACAACCACTAACATGAAAGAAACTATTCTATGTACTTGTAAGCTTCATTTGTAGAATCACCCTGTGATTCAGAGTAAAAACAAGCCATTTGGTAATGACCCAGAACATTTTAAATGCCCCCTTTTCAGTGATATGTAAAATTCTACCATTGGTATGGTTTTACATCTGTAATTGCAAAAGGAACCAGTTCTTGGAGATTTCCCTTCTCATGGCATAGTATAAAATTTTAATTAACTATTTCCTTCCTCTTTCAGTTTAATCCCTACACTTGACTTTACAAATCACTCTCAATTTTGCAGCTCTAACTGGCTTCAGAAAACTAATTTTCCCATTTAGACCTGAAACACTTACAAATTTTGAGCGATTTTTACAGACACAGCCATTACACAGTTTAGTTGAATCAAGCTGTGAACAACAAAGATAACCTGGATATTTGTAATCATGCAGAGCTAGACCTTCCCATAATTCAAAGAAGTAAGAAAAGTTCATTTCATCAGAAAGTGAGATCTGTTGCATGGCAAGTGAGACAATTTATTGATATAACATCTCCATAAAAAAAGTGTAGAAGCTGTTATTGGAAAGGCTTCCTAGAACATACTGAAATAGTATCAGGAAGTGGTTTTTTTTTTTCCTTGTAAATTCACATATATTTTAATGCTACCAGAGGAACAGGTAATTTAGAGTCTTGAATGATTACCAAGCTCCATGAAATAATAAATAGTGCTTTGTACTAAAATATCCACTTCCACTCCAGGGTTTCAGTTCCTCTAACATTATCAGTTAGTTCAACCTCTCACCAGGGCTGTGAGAAGACACAGTCCCTTCACCCTGCTTTACAGATGGGGACACTGAGGCATAGTCAGATTAAGCACCTTGCCCAGGACCAATCCAAAATTATGAAGAAGGGACCTCTTATCTCCTAATTTCCAGCTACCCATAACTAGATAGCATCCTTCCTATCTTGGCACAATTTAAAGATACTTGTGATAGTTAATTCACTGAGAGAATACTGGATCAGTCCTGCTCTCCTTGAAACGAGCAGGTGTTTTGCCAAGACTTCAATGGAAGACGTTATCTATATTCATGTCACCTTAATACTAATATGACATCTGTAAGTATCACAAAGCAGAACATGGGCCAAAGCCACACAGTGTCATAGCTAATTAAAAATTATATCACGTATGTTGGTTACTACTTCTATCACACCAGCAGTATATCAGCGAGCTAAAGAGCATACCTGCTTGTGTACACCAATGTAAAAGTCAAATTCAAAATGGACAGCTACAGCAAGACAGACATTAAATGAAAATAAAAAGTCAAAGAACATAGGAATATCTGCGCTGTACATGTGTCCTTTCTAACGAGACCCAAAAAACTGCCAGAACAGACCCTTGGTTGGGTCTGAGCTGTTTCTGCTGGGTTGCTAAGTCCTAAACCAAAATTGAAGCCTCAGTAAGATGGGTTCTATCTTATTATTAAAAAAATTTTTGGCTTCATTGTCTTTTTTTTTTTCTATCAAATATGACCTTGAATACAGTTGGAAGAACCCAACACCAACATGAAGTGAAAAAAGCCTTCCCAGTCTCTCTGTCATAAAAAGAAATACTAAAATTAATTTGGTGGAGGGTAAAGTGGTTTTTTCTCCTACTTGCAGTGTTGAAAGTAGTAGATGAAGGCAAGGACAAAGAATAAACCTCAAGTTTACTTACATTCAGATCTTCCCTGTTTATAACTCTGAAATAGAATATGCTGTTAATATTGCTATTTTTGCACTGTTTAAACAAATGAAGAAATCAAAAGCTAACCAAATTTGATTCCAAGCAGTTAACTTCAAGACTCTTTGACCTGCCATAGTAATAAATTCATAATTACTTAGCGTCCATCCACTGCTGAAATAAAAGATGAACCACATATTCTTCTACTATAGTCACTTGCTTTTTAGATCCTGGTGAATCCCTGGCATAGGCTGCTGTATTCTGCTGCATCACATCTCAAGGTGTCTGTTGGTTAAGTTTGCTGGTGATGCAGGACCTAAAAGCCATTGATTTCTTACAAAAAGCCAGAGTTAAGGACCCACAAATTTCTGTTTTGATAGTTTAAAAAAAATAATCCTATACACAGGCATTCTTTACAAGGTCCCACTGGAGGCTGCAAAAGTCAGTGCTGCTTGCCAGATACACGAGTTTTTAACTGATGCCAATGTGTGTTATGGTGTTTAGACACTGGTTTACAAAGCATAGAAATGCATTGAGCTGCAGTGAAGAGGGACATACTTTGGAAGAAAAAAAATCACCTCCTCTCTAAATATTGTACTCAGTGGAATCGATTTTCTATATAATTTACAATCCTTTGGACCCATTATTGCCTAGTATGTAAATGCGTATTTATAAAGTTAGAAAATTATTTACAGAATGTAATATAGTTTCAAGCTACTCCTTGGGAATGAATCGAGCATGGAAATTCAGAAAAGTCAGGCACTTCTTAAAACAAGAATTATTTTTAACAAATGCAAAAAAATCAAATTCCAGAAACATCTGTTCATGGTATTTGTAATTATTTTCGAGACGTCTGCTATACATTTGACCACCTAACTATTTAAAACCCATTTCTCATCTTTCATGAGCTTCATAACAGAAAAACTGGGAACTAACTCTTCATTACTGCCTCTGTACACCTTAAGGAACCTGAAATATATGGGGCCAAATAGATGGATCAAAGAACTAGTTTCAAAAAATATTTTTGGACATATATATACATATATGCGTATGATACCATATTCCTATTGAAAATCCTTGAGGATTTTCACCTAAAATTTTCACACCTAAAATCAAGGTGATTTTAAAAATATGAAATATTTTACGATTTTGAGGCATCTCAAGAGTTCTAAAAATTGGGACCTAAACCACCTTTCTGCCATACCAGTTTGGTGGCTGTAGTTTTTACATCTGTTGGTATTAAGGGCCACTCAAAGGGCAAATAAGGGTTACATAGGGTAGCCTACCCACCTCAGGGCCCCATTGAAATCCCTGTCCCATCTCCCATGTCTTGTATACAGCCCAAGCAAAAATTTTCCCGGATAACAGGAATTTCCAGATGCACAGTTTTCCAATTGCTTTTCACTCATTGGGCATGGCAAAACATTTTTGATCCAGGATGCGCAATGCAGTTACTCTCAATAGAGATTCTGCAGTATTAACCAGGTATGCCTTCATCACTTGACCATCTCGAAACTTTCTTTTAAAGAGCTAGTCAGTCCCCGATTCATTTACTGACCTATATAAATCTCATTTCCACAAGTCAAGTTTTGCATTATTTATCTGTAAAAGGCAAGAGTTCAAAAAAAAAGCATTCTAAATGAGTACTCTTATCCTCATTTTACATGCCTACACTTTAAAATGGAAAAACATAACTTTGAAATATTTTGATAAGCAAAAAAACCAATCGTACTCAGTCCTGGAGTTATGGCCAAAAAATTAACCCATGAAAAGAAAGTCTAGTACAGAAAGTGTAAGTTACCATTTGACATACTGATTCCATACAGCACTGTTACAAAGTCTACAGTGCTATGTCTAAATAACATTGTAGTAAACAAGCTTGAGCTAATTCATTTCTCTTTGAACACACACTGCTTTGTAAAATTTGCTTAGCAGACCAGTAATGCATCTAGAGTGGTCACAGTGAACTAGGTAGATGTTATCTACCCCATCTACTTATTTTGAAAATGATGTCTGTCTTTCTTACTCAAAAAAGCTGTGTGCTTGTACCCTTCTATGGAGGGGCGGTGAGTGGCGAGAGGAGAGATCTGCTGCATCAGCCCAAGAGCACGCTGAGCAGGAGGGGCTGTTGCCCCGCACGCACCCTGACGAGTGAGCAGTCCTGATCTTAGCAGACCAAACTTTGCCTTTTTCACAAAGCCTTTAAAAAAAAGGCTAATGGTATTAATATACTAACATACTGTATGATCGTCTTTTTTTCCTCCTAATAATAATGCAGTAGAATATATATAAGATGCCATACTACTTGGTGTTGTATTACAAGAGATTACTCTGAGTAACTGGAAACCACTCGTGTTAATTATGCCACTCTCTCATGTGGAACTACACAGAGAATGCACATGGCTTACACGAAGGAGTGGAAGCATTGATTGATACTCTCTCTTGTGGTAGGACTGAGTCTTAATTTATACATATCGGTCATCGACAATGAAAGGAATGCACCTTGCTGAGGACAGCTGCCAAACACAACCATTTGCTAGTAGTTAGCATGCAACAGAAGATCCATGGCTTCCAGATCATTAAGGTACTCCTGACTTATTAACATCCTTCATATTATCTCACACTTGTTCTCTTCCTATCCCATTTCATGTCAGTGAGGTATGGGAAGCCACTGAGATTTGTTTATGTACAAGAAATGCAAGGTCAGGACCGTACCTGATTTACAGCATCCTTGGGTACACTACTCAGAGCTGCTCAGACGTGTACAGGATGCACAAGGTCAGCAAAATGAAGTGACTTCTCCTGCTAGCTCAGAAAACTTGCTGCTTTCAAGCTCCCTCAGACTTTTACTAGAGCTAACTGCCAGCTTCTATTTGCGATGCAGGACTAAAAATGTGCATTAAAATGTAACTAATTCTTTACAGTCAGACATCTTGAAATATAACAAAAACTATAGCTAGTTTATATGTGTCATCCCTTAAGACAGAGGCCTCACTTCAGTTCTGCCACTCAATCCAATGCTGCTTTTTCTACCTGCTTCACATTTTTATCTTACATTTTCTTTCCTCCATGTCTCATCTTTTCAAAGTTAGTCTGAGAAGGAAGTGATCATTGCTTATGATAATTTCCCCATTTCTATATAGAGGATTTACATGCACTTCTGTCAAGTTCTATCCATGATATTATTAGATACAAATATTACTCATATTTCTACACTGAGTCCTAGAGCTTCTCTCAAATCCAGATAATGTTTTTCTCAAAAAATGACTGTCAAAGAGTACCATCTTATCCTCTTACTGTTCTACTGATGTTAATAAATGTCACACATAGTATACTTACTGAGAGCGGTCATTACAGACATACCGAGCAGTAATTTTACGTGCATTTCATTTGCAGATGTTTCTACTGATGATTTACAAGTTTGAAGACAAATAGTGGTGAGAACATCAACATTTTTGTACACAGAAAACGGTATTTTCACCTAAACATTTAACATAATTTTAAAGAAAGTTGGGACATATAATAGAAAAACCTTAATGACTAAATTTTTATCGGTAAAAATGGCATGAATATATTTTGATGAGGTTATAACTTTAAACAGGTATACTTTCTTCTTTGAAATCAATATTGAAAAATTATATTGTAATTGTAGCCATACAAAATGTTTATTATATTACAAATTATTTGTACACTATATTTTCACTTTATCATTGCTTTGTGCTCAGACAGTATAAATATTACAGCATGATTTTGCTTTCCCAGGAATGTCCTTACTGTCTTGATATAATCTTACTTTGTACTTAAAAAAAAAATACAGAAACATATTACAAACAAGATAAAAAGCCATTATGAATGGAGAAGGTAAAATGTCTTTGTGAATAAAGTGCACCACAATGGTTTTAGAGCGATGGTTGAAGGAATATTAAATAGACTGCACATCATCGATACAATAACAAACAAAATTAATTTTGAAAGTCTAACAGGTCTTCCTCAGTAGTATGAAGAGTACTTTGTTTAACTTTACTGAAATGGTTTGTCTTTCTAGAAGGCTATTTAAACATTTTTGTTTGGGGTTTTTCTGTTTGTTCATTTTGTTTGCATGTAGGCATTCAAACCCTGTACATCTACGTAATTTCCAAACTTTTTAATTACCAGTATGGCAAGATATATGCTTGGCTTTATCCTCTATTTTTTGTTAGAACTACTAAATCGCTTAAATTTAAGAATTGATACAGATTTACAAGCAGAACTAAGTGTCCCAAAGATGCTGTTTAAACCTGGTACGTCCTACCTCCTGTGACTCTCTTGGGAATTCATCATAACATTACCCTTCCCAGCTTTATTGCTTCAGCACTCCCATCCATGTGATCGCTGCTGCTTCCATACTTGCAGTTTTAGGATAACTCTGCAAAACTGCAGTCTAAGAGAAATTTATTTCACAGCACGTTTCACTCCTATTGCATAGAAGGGCCTATCTACTTGCAAAATTTCACTGGGCTGAATAGACGAATCATTCAAAAACTGAGGTAATAAAGCTGATGCAAAATGTGGCTGGCACAATTTAGTGTAGATTTCACTTACCAAGTTAGCCTAAGCCAGTTATGAACGAGCTTAGGCTAAATAAAAGTAAGCCGCTCTTCAACTATGTCTGCACTTATGTTACAGCGATTTAAATGACTGAAAAATAAGCAGAATATTGTTCAAGGGATTCTAGTGAAACTTGCACGTATAGACCAATCCTAATAGAGAAATTCAGCCTTGCTCTCAGTGAGTGAAGTTCCCAGAACTAGTCTTTTTATGGCACATTGAGTTTGGCGCAGTATTTTTAAGTTGTTATTTTAAAGTGTGATACTCTTAGGCAGCTATTAATTCAACACAAAACCACATTTGGATGTATTGTATTACACTGATAAGATCAGTATCAGTTAGCTGACAGGTAACTGAGACAGCAGTCTGTCTTTACTAGACTTATATTTATATGAAAGATTGAGTTTCTTTGGTTGTTTAGTATCCAAGTCACCCAAATGTATATTTGTGTACTCCAGACATAGCATGTTTATATTGATCATTAAAATTACTAGGTTTTTTTTTCTTTTTTTTTGCACTTGGTTTATGGAAATTTTCTGACTATAGCAGACTAGTCACATATAAATATACAGCACATATATACATAGAAATTACAAAAATACATTTTATTTATATCTGATTTTTAAATAATAAAAATGAAATTTCACATTTGTTGAAAGATTAGCTATCATTCCAAAAGCTTCTGCAATATTTAAGGTATTGGAGCAGAAGATATCTGTATATTCTAGGATAACTATGTATCACAAGCTCAGTCAGGGTTTATAATATAATTATTTGGGGAAAAAATAGCTCTGCTTTAAAAGTTTGTGCTTCATCAATTTCTTCTTCTATCCCCTATTCTAGTCTCCTGTCTCCTCCTCCTCTCATTTTACTGATGGCCAAAAAGCTAAACGAAGTTCCCTTTCTCACCCCAGTAAAGACCAAAGAAACTCAGGGAAATGAAATGATCAGACAAAATAGCATAAGCAGCTGAAGATAACTAAAAAACTTACTGAAATGAAGGACATTACCTTTAACTCCAGTTGACATCAAACATGCCCAACACAACATATTTTGCAACAACTTCAGTTCCCAAAGCTAATTGCTGAAGGAACTGAAAATAATTGTTCATGATCTCCAACTGTTTTGTACAACTGCAAAAGATGAACTATTGTCCCATTCAACTGGTTTGATTTCTTTTGGGATTGGATTCATACACCAATGCAGTTTAACAATTAGTGACCTTTATCTTGCACAATATAAAGTCAGCATAATTTCTGGAAATGCTCTCTTTTTCACAGAACATTAGTATTTTTGTTAATCCATGTAACCATTTACTTATTTACATGTTAATATAATAATCAGGTCCTCTACATTCAGAACTTCCTAGGTGTGCATTCACTATTCCAGCGTAATCAAAATCAACTGCAGCTTCAGGTAGCACTTTCTGGTGTCACTTTAGTAGATACCATTATTTAAGAAAGAGAAAAAAGCACTGTGTTAAACAGAGGTTTTCTTGTCCAAGCAGGTGTATTCATTATTCCAGGTTGGAAAGACTTGCTCAAAGGTCTCAGGCTTACCAGCTTCACATGCATTCAGAGTGAAAAGCCTGAACATACAGCAAATGCGAATAGCCTTTTCGCATTTCTCCTGGAAGCTTCTAGCACCAATATCCTTTGTTGGCTCTTCACACCGTATTCTCTCACACTGAAAGAAATCTCCTCCATAACTCGTCAGTGGCATTCAGGGACAAGGTAGCCACCGGTTATCAAAATATCATTAACCTTCTTCACAGTCTTCTCTTCTTTCACTTCTTTGTACTGTTAATAGGATGAGGAGAATTGGGGCTATTTACAGGACATTTATTTGTATTACATACTCATCTCAAATTCTTTTGGTTTGAATACGGTCTTTAGAATGAAAAGGCTGAATGACTCTGCTTTGTGAAATCAGCATCCCTTATACAACATCCTGGAGCAAACAATTAACATGGCCACCGCCACACCTACCGTGGCCTTTAGCTAACCGTTTTCTACCGTATTTTCTTCTTTAATCAAAGTTTTCACATGCAGAAGTTATTTTCAACAGCTGTACCTTTGGGTCTGCAAATGAAACATCGTGTGGTGCAGACATGTTCAGCAGCATCTCTAGTGATGATGGGTCATAATACGAGAGCTAAGTGACAAACAATTGCATATGATCAATCTTATCCTTATTAATCAGTTACCTGGCAGCATTTCCTTAGCTGGCAAGCAGAATTATGTATCTTCAGAGCCCTGTTGCTCTACTTTAAGTCATTTCATAGTGTTGACTTTTCAGACAGAGAAAAATGCCATCACTTTGGCACAATTCACAGCAAGTTTGTAACTGAACATTAAAGGAGTCGCTTTCTTGGCTACCCCAGGTTGCATGATATAAGTGCTGTGCACAAAAGACGTTAGACCTGGAACTCAAACATATCTGTTTGCTTCTTGGCCAGTTTAGCAACTTCTTCTCTTATTGCCTTTACAAGGGCAGCTGTAGAAATGTTGGTGAGAGGAGCATCAGACGGGTCATTTTCTGTCAGGCTCTGCTGAGAAGCTGCGGTGGATGGCAAAGGAGCTTGTTCCAGGCTGGGATGCATTGCTTGCTGGCTGTATTGGCGAGGAAGTCGCGAAGGAGAGTTATGTTGGTATCGGGGCCTCGGGTAAGCCTCGATGTATCCAGGTAGTGGAACCTGTAGAGCATTGTAATTACACAAAATTATACAGAACAGTTGACCCATAGTGCCACCTGCCAGGTAATACAAACCTCCCCGGGGCAGAATAAGGTGCAACAGGTAGGACCATATAAGGGGAATGTAAACCTTATACTCCTAAGCGTCCGTTTACAAATGTCTATCTTGGCATGTGCCATTTATGCACATATGTCAATGTACCGCATACTCAACTCCCCAGACTGTGGCAACAAAAACACCTAGCAGGGGAACCATTGCATGTCCTAATTTATCACTACAAAAAGTCAAAGGGAGAAGGCTTTTCTGAAAGTAAAGTTCTCTGCCTACTATTCCTGCTAAACATTTCAGTTTTAAACAGACAGCACTGCTACATTTCAGGACACCGAAAAGCCTAGAACAGAAAAGTAGAGTTTGCTGATTTGCAGCCACTGTCAAATCCAAGTCAACCAAGTCTCTGGACTTACTGTTCCTAACAAAAACTCACTAGATCCAGACAACAGGGATAAGCTCAGGTAATGCCAACCTGGAAACTCAACACTGAAAAATAGGTTTGACTTCTCAGAAGTATCAAGATTTCTGGCCACATTTAACAGAATTACATGGGGGATTCACAATTTTACTCTGTTGTAACTTCACTGATTTCAGCCCCACGCTACACTGGCTAAAACTAAAATAATAACATAGGCCCTTTAGTCACTGTGAGATATTAAATTTCCTTCACAAATCCACGAACGATGATACCAGTCTTCATAGTCCTCAGAAGTTTTTAATGCATCAAATAAAAATAGTATTTATTTATGTTTTGCAAAAGTCTATAAAACGGGAATCTACAGCCCTTGTTTTAAAGAAGCTTTATGTTGTTACAGAAGGCATAACTTATTACTAGGACAAGACAATTTCTCCTTGAGAAAAAGCTTACCAGCTGATCATTCTAGTCCATGCCAATGCGAAGTAAGTAAGGAAAGTTCAGTGATGCTTTTTTATGAACTGAGTGACTCAGAAAACTACACTTATCTACACTATGCTCAGAATACTACACTTACAAGTTAACTGATAAGTTTTCACAATGTTTAATCACTAAAAAGTTAACTTTGTAATTCTTTTTGCTTTAAATGGGAAAAACACATGGTTTTGACTTTCCAAATACATTAAGGTCTTATGTAAGCATACAATACAGGCGGCCAGGCCGATGTCTCAGCTAATTTTTGGATTTCAGTTAGGCTGAGGTGTAAGGTGCTTCACCTACCTAAGGGTGGGTGGCTAAGGCTTTGGTGTGTATGCCAAAACAGAATTGCAGAATTGTAGGTGTCTGCAAGCAGACTGAAATGTCAAGATGTGAAACATCTGCCAATTTTATACACCTTCTGGGGAACATGGGACCTCAGCATGGACTTCAGAATGGCAGCTTTGGACTTTTGCTTAAATCCCATTTTGGGTCTCGCCCTGTGAGAGTTTAACAACACCATGGGTGCTTTTGAAAATCTTGCCACTTCAGGCATCTAAGAACCTATGGAAACCTGGCCAGTAGGATTTATACATGCTCTATATAATCTTGGATATCCATCAAGCGATGAAGAGAATGTCAAACATGTTCAGTAGGGTGTGAAGAGACAAACATAGGAAGCAGGCATGATATGAAAGTGATCATTAAATGCAGTTGCCTCTGTTTAGTTTACAACAGATTAGTCAAAAGACAAACATTTTAGTAGTACAACATGCGAACATGCCACTAGAGGCCACCAGGTTACTACTTTCACTAAGCAGCATGTAGCAATTTGGAAAATAAGTGCTTTGTCGGATACAGTTCCCTTCTCCCACAAAACTTAGTGCTTCAACACTTACCTTTTACCTGAGAAAATAGTACATTACAGTAAATTGAGCTTATAAGATAATTTGTTGTTGTCAAATCTCCTATTTCCTATGTCCTCTTGTTTACAGTCCAGCTAGTGGAAATGCATGAAAAGTAAAGAATTTCAATTTTCACCTTATAGATATTAAGCCTCTGTTCTTACTAATTGTCAAGAAAGCCTTGGAAGCATGATCGAGCTGTAATCTAGAGGCTCAGAAACCAGAAAGCATCCAGAAACTCAAACTCTGCGTATTACTTTAGATTTTTATTTTTTGCAGTTTTATTCAGGCTTTCTGACCATATTACGTAGCTAACACTATTACTAGTTCCTCTAGTAATGATTTTCAAATAAAGACAATTTCTTGACAGATTTGCAGTCATTGGGAGGTGCAAATTCATTGTAGAATCTGAAGTTTTGGTTTCACATTTTTTCCTCTTCTCCTGCAAAGTCACAGGAGGGCTGAAAGTCTGAGTAAAAGGAAGTTACTAAAGCTCTGTAATCAGTAAGTGAAGTTAAAAGGAATATTTGTTTCCTTTGAATTCTGTATTGCCACAGTTATTCTTCAGACAGCTTCTCGCATCCCGCTCCATTCCTCTGCGTACAGTCCACCGGCACTAACTGCTCTTCCCACCTCTTTCCCTGAAGACAGGGAAACCCACAACAGGGTTACGCTCTTCTCCTACACTCTTCTCCTTCCAGAGGAAGGAACTGGGGGCTGGAGACTTGCATTCCAAATTTGTCCTGTTTGTTTTCAGTCTCCCCTTTTGACAAGTGATATCTGACTCTTTTTTCATGGGACTGCAGCCAAGGAGTAGGGATACAAAAGGGAAAAAGAATGGAAAACAAGAAAAATACTTTTCCTGTTTTGTTTTGGATTTGTTTTCCTTCTTCTTAAAGAAATAGTTGAAAATGATTGCTCAGACACAACAGGCCTCCTGGATTTAAAATGTCAGTAGGGTTTAAAACAACCCCCCCAAAAAAAAACCCCAACAAATAAATAAAACAATGAAAAGAAAAAGGGTTTCCATGCTGTAAAGGGCAGCTCTGGGAAGGGAATCTGTACAACGGCATCAAAAGCCTCCAGATGTCAGGGGCACATCAGCAGGTGTGCTCAGCTTACAGATGAACATACTTCTTTTTTCTTGACAGTTCAGCCTACAAATTCAGACTTGCATCTGACAGTCAAACTGAATTCTTGTCCTCGCAGGCATCAGGAGCAGCAGTAAAGATCTGGCAACAAATAGCCGCCCCCAGGAACATTTATATGACCGTGTTGTCTCTTGCTTAGCTGCTCAAAGCCAACTATTAGACTCCAACTGCAATTCACTAAAATATTCTGTTGATGATATGCACAAGGAAATAGAATCCATCTCCCAGTTTGTTCAGCTGAATTGGTTCTGCATAAATACCAGATGTGAGCTTAAGCAGCAGAACTGATCTTTTTTTTCCTAGTGGAAAAAAGCCCTGAATTCTAGAAATTGTTTCAAACATGATAAACTACCGCAATTCATTTTAGGATGTCTCAACTTTATTTCTTTGAAATGTAGGTATACTTTGGGCTAAAAATTACATCTGTCCCTGACTAGGATTGTGCAATTAATTATTTAATTTATGATCTGTCACTGCAGCCTGCAGGAGGACTTGAAACACTGCACAGCAGCGCTGCGGCAGAGTCGGGAGTAGGATTCGGGAGCCAGGCTGTCTTGAGAGAAACGTCCAGGAGGGAAAGATGCTCCCCAGCTTCCAAACAGCACAAGGCCACCTTGAGAGGCAGCATCACCTACTCCTGCCACGTGCCTATCCAAATATTTAACCTCTGTCTTGGGAAAGTAAAATGGTACCTAACCCACCAACTTTGAATGGGTGCCAGCCCCTAAACTAGTGAATGATTTAACTCTCTAAAAAACCTTCCTTACAGTTCGTGGGATGGACAGCTAAAGTATCTATGCCCCCTCTCATAACTTTTCAGTACTACAGATTATTACCATCAGGGAAGAATTATCTTGCTCAGATTCTTTGCTGATCACTTAGCATTGCTTAAAACCCTGCCTCTGCAAATCACAGAAAATACATGAGCTGGAAAAGCGAGGATGCTTACTGAGTCTGCCCACTGCCCTGGTAATTCATTCTCTCCAGCATAGGGCATCCAGGCTTGGTTCCTGTATGCGGTGGGTGGTGTTGGGATAAAATAGCCTGTGAAGCCAGGTCGGTTTGCTGCTGGTATGGCAAACACTGCTGGTACGGTATTTCCTGTTAAGAAAGAGAATAGATATAATTAATAGCTGACGTTTTCAGTTATATATAATGCTTATGAAGTAATAGGCCTCAGTCATTTTTTTTTTTTTTATTGGTGAGAATGTGATCACCATCGGTTGGATGTAAGGCTCCCACTGTCTGACTAGAACATCTCTATAATGCTGGGAAATACTGTAGAAGGCAAGATTTGCAGTTGTCTATATAATCATGCACAGCCTTCAGATAAGGATATGAGGACTTAGTCCTTAGCACTTGATCCTTTAACAACTGATCTTCATCAAAACTTTGAATCATTAGAAAAAAAAAGGCTTTTTTTCCTCTTACATTTGCTTCCTTGTATTCAACTTTTAGCTGTTGTCACCATGGGTTTCAGAGTAGTGCACCTTTCTTTTCAGCAGCAGGTTATAGAGCATTCAGTTTACACAGTAAAACTGTCTTAATATCTCTAGGCACAAAACCTACAAAAATGAGTGAGCGATACATTTAAAAGGCTGTAATCTCAACAACCCCATCATAAAACTTCAATGCTTCCATAAAAAATACCAAGGCTCTACCTGCTCAATTCCTTTTCCAGGAACAGTCTATGACTGCAATAAATTATGCACCTACGACTTAAATATTTCCAGGGAAACCTGTTGACACCAAATCTGTTTTATCATGTCTTGATCAAGATGTATGCATAGGGATGTCCAGGAAGCCTTCCTACTAAAATTCCACTATCATACTCCAAGTTGGGTGGGAGAAACCAGCCTTCCTAGTATGAGGTTTAGCCAAATCTCTGGATATGATTACAGCTGCTCTTTCAGGTAGGGTTTATTTCTGGGGCTCACAGAGATGCATGAAACAATGTGGTTCTTGCTGCAATTACTCAAATTATCCACAGGATACAACTAGGCTGTCTGGAGGACCAGCATCTTATCGCATGCTCCCACTATTTCGCTTGAGGGAAGCCATCATAACTCCATGTATTTGCCAAGTTTAGAATAAAATACAAACAACTTGCTTGTCCAGTAGACTTCTTTCCCCTAGTGCCTATTTACATTTGAAGACAGACACCAGCAGTGTACCACTGCTACACTACGGTCATAAAATCCTCATTCCTAAATCCTGGGTGGGAAAGCTCTGTATCATCTTTATCAGGTAGTAAATAAAGCATGTGGACAGTGTGCTTTGAGTACTCAGTTATAATACATGGACATGTATTTTACTTTTCAGATTCACAGAATATAGCAAAAAAATATCATTTATGTGAAAGCAGAAGAGCCAGTAAACCCACTAAGAACACAATAAAGTACAACTCCTTATCACTGAGAAATGGAAGTACAGTAACGTTGCGTAGATGGGCACTGGCTCTGTACTAGAGTCAATGCAGAGAAAATACAATTCCTGTCCCCCTCCAACTGCACGTCACTTGAATACTGCCACTAATTGCCCTCAGTAGATACAATACCACTAAGGTGGTGGTAAGAGGTGCCGACAAAATGGCAAGACATGGGCATTCCCCCGAATTTCAAACAGAGAATAATTGATAGAAATTAGCATCACTTACTGGCTGCTTCAAATATCTGCCCCCCCACCCCTGCCCCCCCAATGTAATTTACAGTGTGTTTGCTACTCTTAGGGACTAAGTCCTAGCTTTCACTCTGACATCGGGTTGTAGGTGAAAAGGCCCTATGTCAGGGAGGATGCTGGAGTCACCCAGCCCTCGGAGAAGCAGTCACTGGAATTGCTATGGACCAGTGGGATCTATGATGTGTGTCTGCAGGTAGCCACAGGGTATCTCACAGTTCCTCCAGCCCCTTGGTTTGCAAGGAGGTGGGCTAAGAGAAGAGTGTGGGCAATCTTTGTTCTTCCCAGGTCACAAACAGCGCAAGGGTTGCTATTTTAAACGAGTTAGCAAGGCTGGCAATAAGTATTCTTCGGCCATGTACAGAGAAGAAAGTGCTGCTCCTGTAGATGACACGTGGCTTCTACACCAAAATGCTCTTTTAATTTAACCACAGCAAAATGAGCTACTATTCAAGATGAACACTCAATTAGCTGATGCAATACCTTATCCCAATTCTTACTGCAACATCATTATCTTAAACGTGATGTTGATGGGCTGCATGAGCCAACATTAGACTGTTTCATGCCAAATCAGCACCTGCAGCAATGTTTCTTCATCTATTGAGGCAATAAAAAATTATTTTCCTATCAGAACTTTAGAAATCCTTGTTTATTACAGCTGCAGGTTTCTCACAACTCTCTTTGTCTTTCCCTGTATTATAGCGATTTGTAGCACCTATCATATACGAAAGTTTCCTCCAGCTACCCCGAGAATAATTCTAGCAAGCTCCACAATGTACACAGAGGTCACTTTGTCTCTTCTGAAATGCAGTCACTCTTCAGTGGTAACACAACGTACCTGTTTTTAACACACAGCAATAAAGTCTCCACATCACTGGAAATTATAAAAAAAGTATATCACACAGAACACATTACTGCAGACGTGAAGAAAGAGCTCTTGGTAGCGTGGCATATTTTATAGCTTGAAATGCTTTAAAATGAAAGGGTGAGCATCTGCTCTTTTCAGATTCACATGCACCATTTCCAGAAGGTATGACAAGAAGTGAGAGTAAAATGGATCTTTCAAACCTACTATATTTAATTAATTGACAACAGATTTGCATATCCACATTATTATTCTCAGCAGAAGATGTTGAATACAATGCAGATAACTATCACTTCTGAGGAAGCTAAGAAAGAAATTTTTGTGGCAGATTAAGAGAGCAATGTCTAATAAACCTACTAATTTCAAAACTTTGAACTGACAACGTAAAATTTTTTTAATCTTGTAAGCTCTTTTCTATAGCTCTTCAAGAAAACATATTTTGCCAATGAGAAGTTATTTCAAATATTTTCCCAGCTGAATGTTATCCAGATACCATCAAAACAGCGTATCAGCTTAATCTCATGATTAAATCAATTAATTCATAAGCAAAATTCATTTCAAAAGGACCAGGAACTCACTAAGCCTTTAAAACTGGGACATTTAGACCCAAAACAAATTCTGCACTTGAGCAGGAACTACCTTCTCCACAACAGGAGCGGAGGCGAGCTAGCGGCTTACATTTGACTATGCAACAGCACTGCTGCCTTGTTTTGAAGGGAAGGGAGCACAGATCTTCTACTTACCCCCCTCAGCAGCCCACTGCTGTGACAAGACGAGGGGTTAAGTTTCTCAAGAGGAAATAGGGAGTCATAAAACTCATCCCACAGTCAGGTTGGAAAACCTGAGTCTCGCACACGCTATTCTTCATGTCCACATTGTACTCCTCCCTTTCCTTACAAACCAAGCAGAGCTGAATGCCATTAAGCCTCCTTCTGCAGTACTACTTACAGCTCCATTGTACCTACTCTGCTTTCAAGCACTTGGCCTGATATTCTTGACTGATAAAATTAGGGAAGGATCCACCTCACTTCTCCATGCCCCTCACAACCCCGTTACCCGTCTCTCCTGCTTTGGTTGTTTCTGTACATGGCGCAACACAACAGGCGAGTCACCCCGCAGTCCCAATACTGCAACTTCTGCTTTTGCCAGCCAAAACCCTCTGTACGAGCCCTAAAAATTCCACTGGATTTTGTGGTACAGATGAACTGTTTTACTGGGCTTTAATAATTCAGAGTCCTTATCAGTGAGCCAGCAGAATGCCATACTTGAACAAAGACCATCTGGTACATCACTGCTGGATCTTACCTTCAGAAATGACCATTTCCTGGTGCTTCTGCAGGTTGAACAGTA
Organism: Calonectris borealis; assembly: GCF_964195595.1. NCBI lineage: Eukaryota > Metazoa > Chordata > Aves > Procellariiformes > Procellariidae > Calonectris > Calonectris borealis. The sequence goes on from NC_134325.1 coordinate 12,169,251, forward strand.
TTTTACAATGCAGCTGATGCTGCATTTACAAAGGAGCAATCCTTTGTAGGTCTCCTTCAGTTGCACCAGAAAAAAACACCTAATACAGTCTTTTGCCAAATAATCATCTGTATTTGCTATATCCCATACATTCATTTATATGCAAAATAAATTGTGAGGCTCTCAAAGCTGCAAGTTGGGTCTGCACTACTTTTTCACCTGAGTGAAAAGCTGATTGATCAAGTGGACCAACAGACATCGGAGCTCTTGAACCAGGTGCAAAAGATGCCTGATCATGATGCTGGGCCTGATCTGCCCCACCGGACTCGGGTATTCTCACTTTGCTGCCAATATCTGATGTAGACCTGTGCATTAAGAAAGAAAAAAATAGAAACTTTTGTCATTGTGACTGACAAATGAGATTCACAGCCACATACACGCCTATCAGCTACAGTATGACAAGCCAGCTAGGAACGAGCTATCCCCTTCAGGGTTTGCCCCAGTTCTTATTACAACAGTGGTTTTCAGAGATGATACCTAAAATTAAACAACAGATAAATACCTCCTGAGAGAGGCAACAGCCACAGGACCTGTTCTGGGAGGGACAGGAGGAGGAGGAGAACCCATTACCATCTCAGGAAGCTGAGAAAATCTGTAAGCCTGTAAAGGAGAAAAATAAATATTTTCTGAAACACCAATAGATCTCAGTCAAATTAAAAACCAAAAGAAAGTCAGAAATTAAATACCTGCTTCGTGTGCCGGCCAACAGGAAGTTAACTTTTTGTGGCATCAATAGTAATTGCCTTTTATTTGAGAGTTTACAGTGCTTGGGTGATTTTAGGATGTGGAAGAAAACATGAACAAATGAGTTCAGAGCCAAGATGAAGTCTAATTAAAACAAAACATATTAAACACTCTCTCTGTGACAATTGTAACCTTGCAGGCAAAGCAGATCTGTTACGACTATGTGAGACTCAATAGCTGCTTTGGACCTATAGGAAAAAGATCTCAGTATTTTCACTTCCTCCAGAAACAAAGTATTTTAAAGATTCAGAAAGCATCCTCAGAGCAGCATCCAGTGAAGTGAAGCTGCCTGTGAGCAATGCGTATTTCAAGCTCTTCCTTTCAGCCTTGAAGAGATGAAAAGAAAATTCTTCACAAAAAACCCAAGCTCTGTAACTTTCTAAAGCAATAACAAAGGTCTCAAACAGTTCTAAAAAGCAGAGTAATTCAGAGGAACACAGGACCAACTCACTAAGTCACAAAATTAAGCCCATAGTAATTCTGGATTTCATCACTAATACATGTGAAGGACAAAGAATCGTGTACATGAAACCCATGGCACCCAAGGAATGACAAGTAGGACAAAATTTCTCTTCTAAATTTTTTGTACTGGTCATAATTTTGCTAAATATACTTAAAGATGGGGGGATGATATCTCTCTAGCACTTCATTGACACTTTTCTTCAACACGTTGTGGTTTTGTTTGTTTGTTTTTTTTTAATTATGCTTTTATTGGCAATGCTTCAGAGCAGTGCACAGGATTAGAGATAAGATCAGAGCAATAACAAACAATAAATTACGGGGAGGCTGTCCAGTATCAAGACATAGGCATTTTGACAAAAACAAGTCCAAAGTCCAATGGTGGGACTTTGGCCCTCTGAACAAGAGGTATCTGGTTTAGCCAGAGAAGCTCCCTCCACGAACAGCAGAGAAGGCTAAAAACACGTTACCATGGGTGAGTCACTATCTCCTGCCTGTAGAAAGAGCCTACGGGATTTACATGATTAGCTCAGACTTAACACCTACATTTAGGTTTGAATTTGGCAATATAAATCCCACACTAAATATCAATACCTTTCAGTAATCATCTTTAAAAATTACACAGTTAGACAGTGTTCCAATACCTTCTTTCTCAAATAGCTGCAAAACTGGGTTAACACAGAGGAAAGGTAACTTATCAAATACGGACTTTTGATGTCAGTATCTCTAAGTGAAAAGCAATACAGACCAAGCATCTTTCTCCCACTTCTCGCTGCCACCCCTTTTAAAGCAGGGTAGAGTCCCTCAAAGGCATATCTATGAAAATCATTTTTCCTTTCATGCCACCTACAAAGTCTCCTAATATTTACTTTCACCATGCTACAATGGTATTTAAAGTATTTCTATATTTAGATGGGGAAAAAAAAAAATCTAACAGGCAATGGTACCTTTCCTAGCCAGGGGTTGGAAATACTGATTTTTAATGAAAGAACTGTATAGAAAAAACAAATGCTCTTTGCATCAAAGAAAACATCAATTAGATTTCTCCTAATAGCACTGGACTTGAAATGGTCCGCAATGCCTCTTCTGCATCTGAAAAGCTGGCAGTGCTCTCACAGGCGGAACCGAACTCTTCCTTCTGGCTCCACAAGCCTTTCATCCCACATCTTGCTCTCAGCATGCATTTGTACCAAGTATGAAATTCTCTTTCCCCCCACTATTTTAAAGGAACAGCACATGAGCTAATGTTTCAGATCGGTCGGTGACTCCAGATACTGTTTGAGTATAACAGGGTAGACAGAGACACAGAGGTAGATTTGGGTTTTTCTCTCCTACATCAAAGGAGGCATCTTAAGGGATCACAAAGAACAGTTCACAAACGTGCTGTGGCTTGCACTGAAAATTTTGGGGAAAAAGGTGAAATAGAAAATTGAAGCACTTATTTTGCTGTTCATCTCATAGGAGATGAACTATTTTGAGTGAGTGGCAATATTTTGCTAATGGCTGGCCAGAGGAAATCCTATTAAAGTGAAAAATCCTGTTACGAGATCTGCTACACCACGCTGAGGAACAGCCCGTCCTGGGGACAGCAGTCAGTCCTCTTTGTGCTGAGTTTCCACAGACACCAAAAGCGTTACAAGAGGGAACTCCAATAAAATTTCTAGAATTTCTCCAATGGGTCGGGGCATTAGTGTTTTCCTACATGCAACACATAAATGGAAAAAAACCATTCAGAGGCTAAAATAAACCAAAGTTTTACTGAAGAGGCCTGTCTGTTATAGATTTAGATGAGCCCTTAGGTTCTAGGCTAACTGGCATGATTGTGGAAATAAAGTCACTTCACCAAAATCCAATCAGGAAAAAAAAAATCAGCTGATTTCACAGAAAGTTTGCCTAATTTTATTCTTCAAAATGCGTTTATCCTTTTAAAAAAAAAAGTTGCAATACTTTTGTTGTTCACCAAAAAACAAAACAACTTAAAAAGAGAAACATTCTGCATGGATTCCAAACACTATTTCATTGAAAAATGAGGACTTGTATAATACAAAGGCTAACATTCACTGGCAGAAGTAATCAAATGTGAGATTCCGGACAGACTGCACAGGTACCAGACTGCAGACCACACGTCACCCTTTCAGGAAGGAGTCTGTTGTGGCTAAAACACTGACAATTTAAAAAGCAAACCAGTGAAGAATTTTTAAAAGTAGTAAGTGCGGTTTAGCAGAGAAACTTCAGCCTTTGGGCCCAGGAGACATAGAACCCAACCCTCTGGAACATAAAGTCCAGCCACCAGCAGACACCTGCACCAGTGTCTTCTACAACCCCCAAAAGTCTAAGGTACCGCCTGCCAGGATGCAGGAAAGAAAAGTTAAATCAGCACACAATAACTAAAGTCTAAAGGAGAAACTTTGCAGTTAGCTTTAAGGCTACATTTCCCTGGTTGCAGTATTAAAATATTCTTACCACCTCCAATTACAGATGTATTTGTCTTGGGTGAAATTATTCAGTCTTGCCTTCTAATTACAGAAATATCCATCTCCTTACAGCTCACCATAGGAACTAAAAGGGCAGTGTCTTTGTTTACCCATTGAATGATTTAACTGATTTGATTATTAAATCGCAATCCAGGAATAATGCGCACTTACTGATTTCAGCTGGATTTGGTTTTGCTTTGCTAGCTGTCCTGTTTTATACTTAGCTTAGTAACTGTTATTGAAAGTAGCTGAACTTTGGTAAAATACTCTCACTTCACCTCTGTTAAATGAAGAGAAGCTCTGAGGACTTGGATACGTTACCAGTCACTCAGCCTGCCATCAGTGCCTGTGGTACGGTGCTAGGTCTCACCTTGGGACCCAGAGCTCTGTAACTCTCACTCCTCTTTCCAGAGCACTAAAGAGGAGAGATGGGAGCTGGTCCAGCCTTGTATAAAGAGGGTTTTTTTCCCTGGCCATAGCTCTCTGCTCGACTCAGCTGCACAAATTTCCAAAGCAGTAACGTGATCTGCTGAGGTATAACGCTGGCGGTCGGGCTGTAACTCCATCCTCCAGTCATAGTGCACCAGCTGGATGACAAGGACCCAGCCCAGTGTTGCTCATCCCGTTTTTGGAGGCTCCAGAACAACAGTAAGAGTTTGCATTTTACTAGCTTTTCTCTGCCAGGAGATGGCATGAGCCCCAGATGAAGGAATCCTGTTATCACAGGTCACCCATGAATAAGAGCTACAGGGAATCTAAGTATTAATGCTGGCATATAAAAAAAAAAACCAACACAGAAGGAAAAAAAGAAAAAAAAAGATGCACGCATGCTATGGAGAGATACACAACTGTTTGATGGTGGGACTAGCCAAGAAGTTGACTGCAAAAAAATCAAAGATCCATGACTTGGAGGAGACCTGAAGAAACATAGACCTGAAAAGTGGTTCTGGTTCCCTGAAAGCATATGGCACGGAGGGAAACACTGAGATGGAGATTTGCACGCAGATTTTTGCTGTTTTGCCTCAAACTGTTTACTATTTGTGCTTTATAAAGGTAGAGAACGTCTGTGCTAGAAATCTTACACTTGTATCACCTCTGAAATGCCTTGGCAATAAGAAAACCTAAAGTTGCACTGAAGTTACTGGAAAGTTTGTGGGATCTTGTAAAAAGGTGAGAGTCTAATGTAACTGGACTGTGAAGAGCCAGATCTCAGAAGAGAGTGATGGGCTAAAGATCTTTACACTTGCGTTGTACAGAGACCCAACGGTAAAGGCAACATCTGCATTTGTTCCATCTAAGCAGGCAAAACACTTTTGAATCCAGATTTTGATTTATAAATTATTGTTAACATTGACTTTTAATTGCCACTAAGAACTGAATTTTAAGAAAAGGCAAAAATAAATAATTGTTGGTTTGCATCCTCCTCCGTATAACAAACATCCCAGTGCTCAGGTACCTCTCATCCTCAAAGCTGCCGGAGGCTGCTCGCTCATCCTGCGGCTCCCTCACCCCGGACACCGCCTCTGCCCGTCAGCCGAGCGCTCCCCTTTCCAGCACCTCCCCGGAGCTGCTGAGCGGAGGTGTCCTGGGCAGGCACACAGCTGCTAAGGTGCTGAGGGCAGTAAGTCTTCCATGTTTTTCCTACCCACAGGTCACTTCCCACACATGTCTCAGCTGGATATTTTCAATTCCAATCCTCCATCCCCATTTGAGAACAAACCAGTAAATGGCTTAGTTAAAGTACAGCTCATATTCGTGAAACTAGTGCACAGAAAACTATGAATTAACAGCCCTTATCCAAAGTCCAGCAGCCCGTGCCTACCCTAATCTGTGGTGATCAATTATCTTCAGGAAACTTTTTAACACTGTATTCAAAACACCAGAAAGATAAGCAAATGCTTAGAGGTCCTAAACATGCAGATGATTTAGAAGAGTAATGAGTCTTAGAAAGAAAATAGTGAAGCATTCACCAAAAAAGTATGGCTATTACATTTTTTTTAAAAATCTGTTGCCGTATAATATTTTTAATTTCATTTTAGAAAGAGTCTCTGAAGTGTCAAAGTAATTTAAGTACCCATTAGCTGTCTCTTAAGCTTGTAATCGAATTCTAACCATAAAATATGATTATATGCTGTATGAAGTTCATCGGACCAATTTCAAGGTGCCAGAAATAACCTTTAGCATGATTAAATAGCACCAGTGTGAACCTTTGCAGGCAGTGCCATTGGCTTTCAAATATGTTCAGAATAGTTGAGAAGCAGCATCCCTTAATGTATTGTTTTTATTGTCATGGAAGGAAGTCATAGTAATAGTTATTTTGAACTAAGGACATTTTTCTGCATTATTCTTTTAGTAAGGGACTCCATTTGAAATGCATTCTTTCAAAAAATACTAATTTCTGACCAAAAAAGCCTTAAAATGAACAACTTTTCACACTCATATTGATAGATGGGCTATTTCTCATCTGAAAGCAATCATCTCTTGTTTAGATTTGTACCTGATATGAGAAGGAAAATATTTTGTTGAGGTTCACAATACCATGTGTGGGAATTCAGGGGTGGTTTAACATGCCGATGGTGTGCACAGTGCTACTGTGACTGCTGTCTAGATACCTACAAAATTCCATTAACAACTTCCATCCATGGATTGCAGTTCTTCATTTATTTATTACTTTTATGAGGTAAGGACATTAGCCGCGATTTGAGGCTAGAAAACGAGGGATAAAGAGCGACTTACATAAAGTCAACTAAGAAACCTGTAGAATTAAACCATTGCTAGAGTCCCAAGTCAACAGCTATAACTGCAGGATTGTCCACAACAGCCCACATTTCAGGTCACTCTGATTATTACACTTGGTTCCCGCTCTTGTGATGATGCTCTTCAGTGATGGACCTCATGCATGTTTCATACCCAGCTGCCTACATGCTGTTCTACAAAACCAGATTGCTTCCTAATGTGCATTCAGTGAATAGGAGGAGACATGCAAACAAGTTCTTGACCTGTTGAACAGCCTGGAGCTTAGTGCAGCCCATTCTTTCAAGCACAATTTAGACAAGACAACCTGGCTGCTAAAATAGATACTAAGAGTCTTCATGCAAGAGATGGGTATGGGTAAGCATACATACATAGAACCCACCAGCCGTACTTATTTACTGTAAGCATGGCTTTACCTCTGGTGTTAAGCATGTAAATGGGGCTCCGTCTTTAAAAAATGTGTCTCAGAGTAGAAATATCTTTATGATATTACTAAAGAGAAGTTTCACTTACTGGTCTTGGTAAACTGTACTGATACATTTCTGGTCTGTATGTGGGTACCCACTGTACCCCCCCTCTAGGTCGGGTCATGGTACCAGGAGCACTGGTCACAACCTCCGAGTAGGGCAAGTGCGGTGCTGAGCTGTACGCCTCCTGCCTGCTCTGTCCTCCGTGGCCCGCAGAGGCCAGGCTGAAAGCCTCTTCCAAGAGCATATGCATCTGCTGTCGAACCTCATCAATGGAGGGCTGAGAACTTAAAGTTGAGGTCTCCGAGTGGCCTTTGGCCTGACGGGACCTGGTGTAACTCCGAGGCTCGTTGACACGGTCAACATTTGTTTCTTCTATAATTTCAGGCTCAGTCTGTTGGATGGAATAAAAGCATGTATACGTAAAAAGCTTTACAAGACAGTATTCGTGCTGCTTCACACAAAACATTCTCAAACACAGATGTGACATATACAAAGTCAGGAATTGTGACAATATAGACACATGACAAATATTGGAAAGGAGTGATATGATGCAGGGACTATAATAGCCAGGGACTCAAAGACCCGTTTATGTCCTCCATTTTTTTTCTGCAAAAACTCTGTAGCAGATTAAATTGTCAATGATTCACTTAAAACCAGTTAGAATTAATGTTTAAATTCTTTTCTTAGTTGTTAGTATGAATGGGAGTACAACTGTGCCAGGAGGAGTATGGCTCCCTAAATAGCACCATCACTAGGAAGGACTCCTTACAAGGGACGGCTTGTTACAGCTACAGGGACTGAAATTCTTTTGTGCATTCTCACACATTAAGATTTCAGAAGAATTAAAGTTTAGGAGTTTTCCTGAACTTTCTAACCCAGTGAGGACAACTAACAATGACGCCACAAACTAGGTCCTGTACCTTGCAGAAAATATCCTGACCCAGCTCGGTCATCTTACCTAGCCACCGAACAGTACTTACACAGAAATTTATCCAAAACTAATGTGGGAACAGTGAATGAAGCATGTCCTAACAAGCAGATAGTACTCGTGCAGCTTAACTTTAAGGTTTACTCCTAGAGTAATTCCTTCTGTACAGATAAGTACAAACAGAAATCACCCCCCTGATTTTTTTGCCTGTAACTCCAAGACAGAAAAAACCATCATATCATATTATAAGAACTTGACAGCGAAATACCTAACTTCATCTGTCTTCTGTAAGATTAGTTTTACAGACTATAGTTTTAAAAAATACATGTTAAACGGGCAATCTGAAAAAGCAACCAATTTCTGATTCTTTAAATATCGGTAAAATAAATTCAAGATGCTAGGATAACTGGAATGAAGAATAGGATATGTACCTCCTCCTATATCTAGCATGTGGTTAGAATTGTGTTAGTATTTAAAATAGCCACAAATAAAAGAAGACAACAGGATGTTCTTATTAAAAATTCCAGCACTGCCCTGATAATTTACTTGAGTGCTCTGTAGCTCCTGCTGTGGCATACTTTTTTTTCCAACAGCTTTCTATATACCTGACTAGATAAGCAACAGTGCCCCCAACCTTTTGCAAGCTACGTATGGTCATATATATTATAGGACAGTCATAGTACATATTCCTTATTTGCAGAGTCAAATATCAAACTGACTTTCTTCTTCTAATATCAGCCATTCAGAGAAGAGTTACATGGTTAGCCTAAAAACTGACAATAAATTTAAAAGATCTTAATTTGTTTTCTTTCTTAGCTGTTATAAATAAAGCTTTATTTTGTATTTAATGACAATACAGCAATAGAAAAGGAAAATGAAGGCAATAATTAATCATTTGAATATTAGAATTTAACCATAATTTATACATTTATATTTATACGGTATATTATCCAAATTCAAACCCACAACTTTAGGCTTCCTAAGTGGTACACACATCAGATTGGAGGAGGAACAATGTAATGGCACAAAGTTATCTTAAATTGAAAAACTTTGTAGGAAATCTTCAACTAAATAGTTTCCCTTCGTTTTCTTCCTGCATTTTGATTCCACTGTTATCTGTGTTGTTACAGGGTAGGGTAAATAAAAATCAGCTAAATTTTAGAAGCTTGACTATAAAATGCAATGGTAGTTTGTATGTGTAAGTGCAACCAAAGAGCCTCTGAAATCATACTGTCCCAACTGGATGATAACCATGGCTCTACTATTTCCTCCTGACTGTAAAAATGTCAGTGACTGGAATCCCACAAGAGACTTATTAGTACCCAATGCTGAAATAAATCAGGTTCTCTACTACAACCCCCTTGGTGAAGCCATTAGACCTCTACAGAATGTCTATAATATATCATATGAATAAAGGATGCATATTAGCAGTCAGCATTAAGTCAGCTTTGATTTACCAATATAAAAGTTGGCGTGAAGATTTTGGAGGAAATTGGTGACCATTATTTTTCCTCAAGTTTTAAAATGTATTTCAATTCATCCTATCACTTTCTGATCATTTGCTTTCCTATCAATTGAAACACGTATCATAAATAGATGCCATTATACATTACCATTATAAATGGTTAACATTACCATTATAAAAATCCGGATATTGTTCATACACCATTACTGTATAATACACGGAACTGGAATTACATGAAGAAGGAAAAGAAAGTCCTGTACTGAGAGACAGACTTTATACACTTCTGGCATAACTCTGCTGCTGCAACTATAACAGTAAAATTCTTCATGTGAACATTAATCCGTAAGCTTTTTGAGGAGTTGCATTAATTTAACTATATCAATAAAATTATACCAGTAAATTATTTTGTATATTGATCTCTTAGATATGTATAATAAGGTCATTTTCTTCCCTTTACACCAAAACCAGCCTAAATATTTTCTGCCCTAGTATAAAGCTCGTTAGCAGTCTAGAGGTTCTAGACTCTTTCATTATAGCATTTGCTGTACCCACCATTGTCTGTGAACGTGTTGGAAATAATAAACACGTTAATAAAGTCTCCTTAGTCTACTTGCTAGGTGACGATACTGAACCCTGTTGGGATTATTTAAAATTAAAAGATAGGTACTGTTCAATAATAATCCATTTATAAAAAGATGCTATAAAGGCAAATAATATACTCAGAACGTCAAACAGTAGAACATACGCTCCAAAACAATACAAAAAGCTACGTATTCTATACGGACAGGTATGTAACTATTGACCTCATATCCTGACCAGTTTTTAGCTCTGAGAAACAGAACCATGATTCAGAGAAATATCACAAAAAATATCATTATAGGGAATGACATATTTTTAGAAAACCAAAATTGAAATATTAGAAAGGGGAACCATATTAAAAAAAACCTAATAGTATGGAATGGCAGATTTCTGAGCTCTTACTTCCCTTGTCTTATTTAAAGGATCTGCAAAATCAGGCAGATCATAAACTCTCAGGATTTGGTTGTGCATATCAGTCTAGCAGTTCTTTAGGAGTTTTCTTCAAGAATCTGGGGAATCTTAGTCTCTTTCCTTAAAAACAAACAAACAAAAAAACCCCAACAAAACAAACAAACCACACACACCCCCCAAAAAACCCAACCCCAAACAAAAAACCCAAAGCATTTATCATGGTTGGGAAGATAAACCTCAACAAATAACCTGGGCATACTGGTAACAGCTCAAAAAAAAATATAGAAAGCAACTTGTTAATCTGTAGAAGAAATCTCATGACTTGAAGATAATATGGCCTATTCGCTTCATTAATTTGATTATTTGGAACTGCTTATGAAAGACAAATTTCACCATTCATCGGTGGGACTTGTGGCTAAATAATCTGGGAGGAAGAGGTTAGCAGGAGTCCGAGAAAGCTGGAACCTTTGGAACAACAAAGCGGATGTCAAAAAATGATACAAGATGTTATAGATAAAAAAGAAAGGACACAAGATTCAGCATACAAACCAGCCCTTTTTCGGAGCCCTTTTTCACCCATTTTCAGAGGTCAGATTTACAGAGGTGTTTACTTGCACCTCTGGTGAGATCCATACGAATTCCATGCATAAATATGGACATAAGTGCACACCCCTGGGTATCCTGGGAGACCAAGCCTGCCAGATGCTGGGCACAGCTCCGAGGAACCCCAAACCGGAGTAAGGGAAACCAGCCCACGCTGCAAGCCGAGGTTTGGGAACTAAATTTCAATATCCTGTCCCATTTTCCCCTGGCATTTTCTGCTTTCAGATGGGAAATATATTCAGAGTTAGAAGAGGTGCACTGCAGCGAATCTGCAGCACATCGGGCAAAAGGAATTTTACGTAACTTAACAGTAAAAAAAGTGTGTGCCACGGACACTCGCCCAACCGCAACCTTAAAAGAAAGGCGAAAGGCAAACTTGTGTGTGATGCGCACAGATCTCAGTTTATCATTACTTTTAAGACATTTCAGAATCTGCATAAGGTCATTAATCTACTTCCAAGGTTTTTAACAAATTTTCTTTAAAATATATTTTATATATAGTATACACAATATCTTAAAATATATTTTAAAAGTCTTCTGCTAACTACTTAGGGCATATTAATTTTGAACTAATAGCAGGAGGCCATGCCTGCTCTCAGAATGTTTTCAACATTCATTTCAGGAAGATATCACCTATGAAGAACTACCTTTTATTAGCATATTAAAAAAATCTCTTCCTTTCTTGAAACATATATTTTTCAGGATACTGAGGGAAGGCTGGCTTAACAATGTTTTTATTATCTAAGAACGCTTCAATAATAAAGGAAACATTTAAGTGGGGTAAAAAAAAAAAAAATCTCTTTTTGCAAAATGTAAAACCTATTTTAACAGGTTATACTGTTCTTTTTCCAGGCTACAGCGATGTATCCTAATGCCTCAGAAAGCAGTGAACCAGTCATCCCACTTACATGGCACAGCATGACTCACACAATCTGATGGGAAGTCTCCAAACGCAGGAAATCATTTAAGAAATCTGACACCTACAACATGCCCCGAAGAATTCTGAAAGAGATTTAGACTTCGCTGAACACATCCCCTGACTTTGGTACACTCCTTCACTTTGCTAAAAACGCGTCCCTGGCAGCTGAGAGAGTTGACAATTAAGCCCCACACAAAATGCTTGAACCTACAGGGTTTAGAGCATGAGCAACCACCAGATGAACGTCCTTATTCTCCAGAACGGTTTAGACCTTTTCCAGGGATTGATCTTCAGGGATGGCTGAGCTACAGCATTTTGTACATGTGGCAAAGGATTGAAAAATTCTACACTACCCCAGTGTGGGGACTATTTTTATCCTCATTCTGGGTGCACGCAGTGTCAATTTGCGCCCAGCGTATGTTCAGACTGCACAAGAAAACTAATCTAGCCTTGCGTTGGCCGCGTGAGTTCCTTGGACCATAAATCAGCATCTCCTCTGGCTAGTTTTGACATTTACCTATTCAAAACTCTCCCAGTTCTAATATAGTAAGAGGACAATATCTGCTCTTAGGGGATTTCCACAAAACACTGACACTTGGACTTAAGTGAAATTCCCAGAAGCTGGTTGTCCATTCTTCTGAATCAAGAGAGCAGCAGCAGGGGTACAGAACAGAGGATTTTAATCGCAATGAAAATAAGCTCAGTATCATTGAAGTGGCTGCATGCTTAGAAGAAGTATCTAAATTCAAAATTTAATACTTTGGCAAATAATGAGTTTCAGGGCAAAAGTTTTGTTTGCATTTCAGACTGTAAAATGATGTACAGCTATAAAGTACGTGAAAGAGTCTGTGCTCTGAGTATCCTGAGCCTTCTTCAGGATGCTGAGTGCACGTAACATACTGTAACATTAAATACCCAATGGCACTCTGGCTTCTAGCTTATCAATAGTTTCCTTGTTTTAGGAGTAAGTTAAGACTTTGCTGAGCAAATTTCACTGCATGTATCTGATAAACTTACGTCATATCCACTGTTACGGATTCCACGTCTAGGTCTTTCTCGAGTCACAAGAAGATCCATCTCAGTTTCTCCTGGGCTAGGACTGTTCAAAGACTGCCTGCTTCTGTATACTGAGTTCTTCATCGGTTGCCTAGAAAACATAAAACAAGAAAACAGTAAACAAAAAGAAAACAAAAAAATGACAGGCAGCAGTTTTCCATACTTACCTTTAGTCTAAAATGATGAGGTTCATAAAAATGCCACTTTATTATAGGACATGCTTTCTATGTATATGGAAGTGCTAGAAATAAGTAACGTTATTAAGAGATCATTAATTTTGTTTACTGTTAAAGAAAATAAAGCTACGTAAAAGACACGGACATCATATGTGGGAGCTCATCAGATGAAGTATGTCCCAAGAAGATATCAGAACCCTTTTAACCTCAGGTGATATAATTCAAATTCATAAAAAATAAATAGGTGCTGTTACCAAAAAATAATAGGACCTCCCACACACTCAGATAGGGAGCAGAGATTTTGGTTGCTGATCCTGAGCAACGAGAGAGAAGCGGAATAACGCTCCGCTGAAACAAAACCCAGCAAAGTGAAGTGGAAGAGAGACAGGAGGGGGAGGGAACCGCTTGCAAGATGCTGTTTTTAAACAGCCGGTTTGGTAACTGGCCACAACTTTGTCAGAGGGCTGTACTCCCTGGGATTAAACGGCTTCCAGCATAGCTCTGAGCAGCACTGGGGAAAGGCATCCCTAGGCATCGAGCTTCCACCTCCGTGTGCTCAGAAGCAAGGGGAAGCAAAGGTACTAGAAAGACAGCATATAACTCAATACCCAAAATGTGCTGTTATCTTTCCAACGCAACCATTTCTTTCCTTGTTATTGGTTATACAAACCCAAATATAGCTTTCTCTGTAAGATACAGGACATATCTGTACATAAACTCTTCAGGAGTGGTTGCCAAATCGTGATGCAGGAACTTTGTGCTTCATCAAGCTGTGTCGTTTAAGAAGGCTACATCTAAACCAAAAAAGTTTAGGAGGTGCTGTTCTCATAGTGTATCTGGCCGTTAGGCATTTTCTTGAAGAGCTGAAAGCAGAAGTTTGAAAGGGGGCTATTGAAGGGAGAAGGCTTCGGTGACTTTTCCGTCATTCTCCTGTGCTTGCCAGGTAACGTGAGAGAAAATGCCATCCTGTGCTGGGATTTGATTGAAGGGCAAAAAATGCTTGTGTTAAAGTGAGCCTGTGGCTGAGAGCTCTATTTGAGTTAATAAGGGGGGTAAAAATAAGGTCTCCAGAGTTGTAAATGTTTGGGACTGCCTGAACTGATTACAAAGAGATCTACTACAGTATTTGAGATACTGAAGGGCCTAGGACCATTCCTGTGAGTGACATAAGAGGAAACCACGTTCAGTAGCCTCTGCTCCGTTCAGCAATTACAAAGACTTCATGGTTTAACCTCTCAAGAACCATCAATGAAATGAAAAGACAACACAGTCCAAATGAACTCGCTGATAAGAAGAAATAGTTCTTCAGCTGTTACAGTTTTGGTTAACAGAACTTTTTGCCTTGACAGATTAGAGTAGCAGAAACTGGTTTGCAGAAATCCAGACAGACAGACATTTACATGATCAGATAGGATAAAAGGCAGGACAAAAATTATCAATTTCACACTGCTGATTAAACGAAGTACTCAAGCACGTACTTAATTTTAAGGCAACTTTCAAAAACTTTTGTGTGACTTTTAATCACAAATCTCCACGTGCGCGTTTGAAAGTCCCAAATGCACTGCCAAAGCAGAAGACAAGCAGAGGTTTTGGAATAAATTTCCCCTATAAATATAATATTGAATAAATTAAAGTGCCTTATTTTGCTTCTTCTGAGACTATACTGTCGGTATTACCAGAAAACAGGGGGAACTAGGTTATGCTATAAGGCTAATCAGATCTGACAATCTTTATGTTCCTACATTAAAGGTCTAAAATTTCATACACATTTTACCAGAGGTCCATAAATACTTAGCTATGCAGTTGTGACATTATTTTCTAAGGGATTCAAATATACAGCTCTCTGATACATGCAGGTTCTTGACCTGATTACAAACTATTAAAGAAAAACCCAGAATAGTGCATATCATCAGTAGGCTCTTAAAAATTGCCTTGAGATTGCCAATTAGCTCATTTAAGAAAGTTTTACTAATGAGAAAGGAGGTATGAACGCTAACAACTGGCATTCAAATGGGTTAGCAAGTGCCTCTGGGAACACAACTGGAACATTTTAAAACTTGGATTTTATGGTACGGAAGACTCAAAGGTACTAAGAGCACAAAGCTGTTTGTTCTTGAACAAATCAAATTATTTAGTGGTGATGTTTTGTAAATCACTTTTAAATGCAATTTAAAACGAAACCAAAGTGTAAAAGTGATCTTGAGTAATGTAATCAACCGCATCTTTAATTTCTGATATATTTTGCAAATGTTGTAATAACATGATTTAAGTTAGTGGAATGTACACAAAACAGAAAAGAGTGGAATAGACCTTTTCCCTAGAAACTTTGAAATCTTTGACTTAGTCCTAAGTGATAATATTTAAAAAAAAAGAAATTGAATTTTTCAGTTTTTAATTGCTGTAAATATAATGATACAAACAATGATACAAAGCAGAAAAAGTTAGAAATCAAATCTTTTCAATTTTATGCTAACCTAGATTGCTTTAAAAGCAGTTTTATTTCATTATGGAAATACAATTGTATTGATTCATTTATCAATAACCAAAATGCACATTACCTTGCAGTATTATTCAAGGTTTTCCTCCAGCAGTATGCCATTTTAGCCATCTTATTTTTAGTTAGAAAAATGAAGACAATAATGCTGTCATTTGGAAATTTTAGCATAGACTTTGGAATTGGTTTGTTTGCAAACATCTGCAACATCTGTGAAGTTCTCTAAATGCTTTGTGTCTTTACAGAAAGTGCCTCAGAAATGGTTCTTCTCTCTTCCTATGTAGGGATATAGGCTATATATTTAACAAGTAAATCCAGCAGTCAGCCTTTTATGGTTCAGCTACACAATGAAATCATTCCTCTACAGCAGTATACCTGCCTTCAAGCCGTTTATATCATGCCAGTGATCACTATCTCAAATAGACTATGACAGGTTTACACAAGGCATTAAAAAGCACGCAGAAAAAATGTATTCCGGGACCTTTCAGCACATTGGCACGTGAACAAACAAACATCAGTATATTTAACAAAAAGCAGATGGTTAGCGTTAAAGCTTCATGTGTAATGTTGTAAACATTTCCTACATGGCATGTGACACATAATAAATATCCAAAGTAATGCCTCGGTCCTTCACTATCTGTACAGCGCACAGTCATACTGACATTTCTACTATTTCATTTATGTCTTCTGGACAGACTGCGCAGGCAGACCAGGACTCCTGTGTACTGAGGGTTCAGTATCTTACCTTTTCAGTGCATTTGGAGCAATTTATTCCTCCTTCACTGGAAAACTGCACAAGGAAATGATGCCCCAGACCCTCCAGCAAGGACATAACATACAGTTAAGTCAGCATCTTTTTTTCTTCATTGACCAGTGCAACCCTGGGAAATGGCCCATCAAGGGCAGTATCCCTCAGTCATTTAATTCTAGACCTATAGAAAATCTGATCGCAGTTTTTGCCCAGGTTCTGAGCCATTTATAATTCCCATTACAGTTGTTTTTCATCTCTGTGCCCCAAGGGTGATTGCTGAAGTTGCACTGTGTGCAAAGACTGTGTCACCACCGATGCTTTGATTGCAGTCATGATTTATGCTCATAGCAGAACTTTGGTCTGAGCTTTCCAGGAGATGGGATGCAACATTGGACCTCCAGGCACGAGACCATTTCCAGAGGAACTATACTTCAGCATCCCTTTTTCTCTCATGGATCAACTACTGCTGGTCCCTGATGACAGTAAGAACCAGAGCCCTCGTGGTACAAGGTGCAATGGCAAACACACTCTTATAACCCTTCACACCTCCACCACCCCTAAGGAAGAGGAATCTGCTACTGTGCCATTCCTGGGGTAGGACTGGTGCGATCTCCTCTTTTCAATGTGTCAGCTTGTGCTTCCGAGAGCACCAGCAACGGAGCAGGTCCATCCACCCACCCACCCACCGTAGGCTCAGGCAGAATCAGCATGTACACTCCCCCCTTGTTTCTAAAACGGGGAGATGAATATCACTGGTGTGCCATCTTCAAGAGACAGTGAAGTGTTAATCAAACATTAGTACTGGTATACAGTATGCCAGCTTCACCTCACGGATGAGCAAATTGTGACTTTCTCTGTTAAAGGCACAGGAAGATCACCAATACCAGGTCCACACACATCCTTACAGATACCATCCCTGCAGGACTTACTGAAATACATGGACAACGTACTGGTGGTGTCATCTTATGCCTACTGCAATAGTTATATTCAGATAAAAATAATGACAAAATAATAACACCACTGAACTTTGGAAAACAATGAATTCAGATGCTAACTTCTTGGCTTAAGTCCACTCTCAGTATTACCAAAAAAATTACTACCACTTTTTCTGTTTACCTTACTTGGAAAATGACTCACAAGAACTTGCAACAGTCCCTTCCCTTATTTTTTTGTCTTTCCATTTCTTTCTTTTTAACCACATTGCAGCTGTACCAGATAACATATTTTCATAAAGAATCATGGGTTATATGAATTTTTTTCATAAAGTAGGAGGGACGAGCTGACCATACAGCAAACAGTTGGCTCATTAAGAACGGCCCCTTTGATTCCCTACAACCTCTGGACATCAACTTTCCTCTCAGATGAAGAACTGCATATAAAAAGTCTCACCTGTTCTTAGGCTCAGCAAACGGAGACGAGACATCTGCATCTGGATCCAAAATGTGGTCAAGTTCTTTCTGGTTTTTTTCATACATCCTTTTTCTCTCTGTCAGCCCCTTGTTGTTATCAACCGGTGGGAAATCATAGTACCCCTTCCTCTTGGCTTTCAAGCGCAGCTTGTTGCGGTAATGTTCTATGTCAGACTTCTGCTTCAAAGCCTTGTTCACCTAAAAGGCAAAAAGACGTTTAAAGGATGGTGCTGGGCTGGCTACTTCCAAACAGTATTGTTGGAGTGTGCTTGATGCGCTGCATGTGTCATTTTGCAGAGCGCATTTTGTACCACACCGTGCCATCTGTAAGCGGCGAGGAACTGCAAGTGAACAGAGTCGCTGCATTTTTATGGCAGATGGTTAAATAATTTTAGCCTAAAACCTATGTACCATCACAACAGTGACTCAGACACACCCACTGAAGAAAAACACCGATAATGTTAGCCAATTGTCGTGACCCAACGGCCACGCTTGCTTTTGGGCACCACGGGGAGAGCTCACCGATGAAAACTCTTCTAGGGTCTCGTAAGTACAGAGACATCGCCCCTCACTACACAAAACCTTAAATAAGTCATCACTGGTGGCTGGGGAAGAATTCCAATGAAATACCATCTTATGTTCCTCTTATTTATAAGCTTCCTTACAAATCTGTTACAGGCCCCTGTCAGAGACAGGATCCTTAAATAAATGGGTGTTTTGTCTGATCTGGTACAGGTCTGGTCCCATGGATGCTCCTAAGTATTGAGGAAATTTCCCTCCTGCTTCAAATTGTCGTTACATGGAAATGAGCAATTTACTTGGGCTTTGTGCTTCCAGAGTCAAATTCTACAGTCTTCTCACAGATTTCAAGAAACGTATGTACAAGAGAGCGCACAGCTCCGGGACTGCCATCCTGTTGTCTTACAGAAAATAGATGCTGAAATCTAAATAAGCCTTTCTCTGAGTTTGGAAACTACATGGCACGTCCGGGCTTAAAATACAAGTACGAAATGGAGCACAACAGACTGCTCTAATCCAGGCCCACATGGGAAGCCTGATGACACCGTCTTTTACTGGCAGCAGCCTTCCCTGTTGCTTTTAAACAGCATCAGGGAGATTCTGGCTGATCTTTAAATGACTCTTGCAGTGAGAGTTTGCAAACAAGACACCTCTCTGGCTTGTCCCCATCATGTTTAACAACTATATAAAAGCCTCAGTGCTTTGTAAATGGACCAGTCTTGATTAAATCTATGTAAAAACACAAATAATCATAACAAATGTTTGAGCCAAAGCATGGGTTTTGGCCAGCGCCTGGATCAGACGCTTGTGCCATCCCACTTTGTTCCCAGGAAACCACTGCACCCTCTGTGCGCAGGCTGGAGGCAGACTGAGCAAAGCCCCGGTCCTGCTCCACCCCTTCTTGCTCTGAATGAGATGTATTGCTCAGTATAGAAAGATCAGCTTGGGACCCAGATGATCTATATACATTTCCATGTTCAGCCATAGAATTCATAGAATCATAGAATCGTTAAGGTTGGAAAAGACCTCTAAGATCATCGAGTCCAACCGTCAACCCAACACTACTTTGTCATGTAGACAAAGATCTTATTCTGCTCTCTGCCTTCATTACTCATCTTGTTAAAACTAACATGATGGGAGAGAAGGATATTGAGAAGGTAGGAATATAGACAACTGCCACTTCCAAGGTCACATGCATTCACAGGTGCATTGCAAAAGAGCAGATCTTAAATCCTCAGACCTCCGAGCCCACAATGCTAAGGGGACTTTATACAGCATCAGGGTGAAAAGCTCCTACCAGTCCTCAGCTTTAATAGGCTTAAGATTGTTCCACCTGTGGATGTAGCCAAGGCAACAGCTGGAGACACTATCAGACAGTCCTTACCTCTCCATTAATGATGGCAGATTCCTGGCTCCTATCTGACGCAGCATGAACAGCAGGTAGTGCCATGGGTTTGATAGCTATCAGCTGTACTGATCCAGAAGAGGTGTCGAAGGGGTCAATGGCAGATTTGGCAATGTTATCAAAGAGAATGCCTCCTTCCTCTTCGTCACTCACGGGCACTAAAGCACATCAAACTTATTCAGCATAAAGACACAGATATTTTTACTGCGTGTTCAAGGTGAAATTCAGCGAGCACATGTTTTAGATTAACGATGCGCTCAGTACACTCGAGGAGCAGACCTGGGAGACCTTTACACTGGAAAAAAATCCCATTAGATTACAGCTAACATTATGTATTCAAAGGATTATCTGGCACTCCCCCAAAGAAGGTTGATTTCCAATCTGCGCTAATAAGATGGAAAAAAAAGGAGAAAAAGAACGACACAGAAAATTGTATGCAAATGACAATGAAAGTCAAAGTATATCTTTTGCTAGGTTTCACGTGGAAAAGACATTATATGTGCGCGCACACACACACAAGTCTCCACATGCCAAGGCATCAGTAGTTACACCTGATCTAACCCAAGAGTGCAGCGTTTGTTGTGTCTTACACTGCAAAAGCATGGGCATTCTCAAAATTTGAAAAATAAACCTACTGATTTTAGCAAAAGTTATTAATGCTAAAAATGCCATCTGTTAAAATGAAAGCATCATTACAGTAATGCTTTGGACACTTGATGGTGTCCAAGTTTATGTTATTTTTTTTGATTTGCAAAGCAGTACCTCAGGTGGCTGTAAAGTTAAACCATTAAAATTTCTTAAGAGATAGGAGAAGGTTTCTGAAAAATCTTTAAATGGCACGGTGAAGCATCTTTAGTTTTAGATTTCTATATAAATGGATAACTCACATACAATTGGGCCCTTTCTCCTTCAAATTTTGTTTGTAAACCTGCATCACCTTGTCAGTTGTTGAATCTTAAACCTTTTATCCTCATTTTGGAATAAAAGAATGACTCTAAAGCATGAGCACAAATTCTACAAAGAGACTCTTGCAAACATTTTTGAATAATTATGCTATTAGAGGGAAGAATGTTTGCTCCATCTCCTAACTGACAGGAGCAGAGATCCTCTGCTAAAGAACAAAGTGGTCTGCTCTAAATTTATTTCCTCTGAAAATACACTCTGTTTTAATATTTAATCACTGCACAAATTACAATGGACTTGTATAAACTCAGCAGTTCAGGCAGCCAGTGATTTTGGTAAGAAAATATTTGACAGCGGTAACATAAAATATGAACCCACTGAGTAAGCTTATTATCTTTCTGTCTGAACTCAGTGTGGACTGGAGTTGACACTACTTGAGCTTTTGAGAAATAGATAGTTAAATCACTCTGTCATTAAATATTGTCCCTCCGGCTCCACGGAACTGTCCAAATATGATAGAGTAGTCTTTAGTGGGTCTGAAATCCCCTCGTCCCTTCTGGGGTTGTTCAAACACTCTGAATTTGTATGCTCACCGGAGCAAGCGGATCACAAGCCTGGCTCACTGAAATTAACTGCCAGAATCCCACTGACGACCACGCCACCAGGACACGACACCAGCAAAATCAGATGAACGAAGAGATACTTGGCTGTCACAGACCGCCCTTGAACAGGAGGGCATTTACATTACAATGAGTATAGAAGTGAAGCATGGATGTTCTTCCCTTGGGACATTTTGACTCAGTTCTCATGTAAGTCACCAGATGCAGTTCTGGAAGTGTTGGGTGTTGTCCGTCATTCACTGCTGAAACTGCCACACTACCCTCACAAGGTACCTCCGTTGTGACACAACTATCTCCAAGAGAGAAGTTGTCTGAATCATATTTTTCACCGACAAAGATGGTCTGTCACAATGATTACAGCTTAGGTGAGCCTGGATAGTATCTCATTAGTGGTCCAAGTACCAAGAAGTTGTGGAATCGCTTCCCTTGGCTGCCTGTCTCAGCATTTGCCTGAACCAGACATGCCCAAAAACCCTGGCTAAGCATCAACTTGCAAAACACGATTCTTTCCAAACATCCTCTCTTCAAGCAGAAAGCACCAAGAAGTGCAGCTGCGTTTCCACCCCAGTGTTTCAGAAGAACTGCGCTGGCTGAGACCTCGGCAGCGATCTCCAGGCACTCACAGCGAGCATGACTAGCTACAGATGCGTGGGTTGTCTCCTCAGACCTCATTTCAGGATCAGAAGCCAAGAGTTTTGCTTAATTAAACAGAATTCCTCTGGTTCAAAGACTCATTAAAGAAAAGAAAAATTAAGGGTAAAGAGGATCAGGAATCACAGACGACAGCTACTTCTGATGTGGTACATTAATACCAAAGAGCACCCTCAGTATATCAGCCCTCTCATTTGCAAGCACATCTCCTGCATCTACTGCAGTGCTATTGGCATGGAAATAATAGCCAAATGGGACTACAGCAATTGGAAGTCTGTTCCACCCTAGCTTAGCATTTGTTCATTAATTGGCATTTATAATATAAAAGTAGTTTTCTCCATTGCCCTTTTTTCACCTATGAGTGATAAAGAGAGTTTGTGATCTGCAGTTACTGGCACGCTGCTACAGTTTGTATTGGCAGTGAACCATAAGCAAGTACTGTGGGAATTTTAATATTTGCTCCTATCCATCCCTTCCCAAGAGAATTTACAGCAAGCATTTATAACGCGATTGAACCATAGCAACCTCTAAGCTTTAAAAAACAAACCAAAGGGAGTTCAGAGAAAAGTGGGAGTCCTGGAGCGATTGTTTCTGCTGTGTGGCCCTGCCCCGGGCCAGCCCACCCATCCGAACACCTCAGCTGGGCAAGCGACCGACGGGCACGGGAAGCTGCAGCAAACTGCCCAATTGTTCTTTATAGTCCCTCACAATAAGCACACTTGCTTGTTATAATTAGCAACACGGATTTAAAGCGATGCTTTTAATTTCTGTTTTTAAACAGATGCATACCAACATTTTTATGGATTCATTTTATGGACTCTTGCTCGTACTGTCTGCATGCACACATAGTGAGACTTAGAAGTTCAGCAGCAGAAAAGGGGCAAGAAAATGACTTAATCACCTACTTAACAGAAATTTCCCATCTCTGAAACATCTTGTGCCAGATATCTCATGCCACATGATCCATTGAGATTGAATTATTCTTCCTAGTCTTTCTATGACTAGTACATGAAGACATATCCAAAGCAATCATTTATTCAGGTTGAGTGCCGATTGCAGCGAAGATCAGCATGGCACTGGGTTTTTGAAGAGCAGGACCATCGCTGAAGCTTTATCACCACATCACTGCAGGATTTGCGAGCTTAAAGCTGCTTCAGGGATGCCAGCCTCCAATTTGGGTGCCTCTCTGCGCTATTCCCAGCCGGCGATGCCAGCAGGTGGTGCTACCCACTCGTGCCGCTGGTCCTCCAGGCAGTGGGAAAGGGCTGCGGAACTGCAGCTCTGAGCTGGTTAAGAAACAATTAGACAGGTGGAATATTCTGTTTTTATCTAGTTATTAATTTATACTAAAAAGTTATACTTTTGTCAGCCTAAGATTTCAATACGAAGACCACACAAGATTTCTTCTCTCCTCTTTCTTTCCCTCCACCTTGTCTTTCCTCCTCTCTCCCAAATCAAAACATGTTGGAAAAAAGAAAAGAAGGACTGAAATACTTACCTGTAAAAAAAAAAAAAAAAAAAGATTAAGGAAATCTAAATTACCTGCGGATCAGGTAACCACAAAATACTTGAAACAAAAGCGCTGTCCTGCTCAGAAGCAACCATTTGACCGATTTTGGAAGTCCTCAGAATAACATAGATGGAGAAAAACATGTGAACCCAAAACACAGGAAACTCTCGCAAGCAGGTAGACACGCTCTGCCTTTTCTTAGGTCATTCAATGAAGCATGAAAAATTTTCAAAGATTTGTTTTGTATGAAGGGAATGCAGACATTATAACAATACCTATAGCGTGCAATGAATTCTCTGAGTAACGGAAGGGCTTAAAATAATAGTAAAGCAAATAGATTATATTAAATGAAAATTGTAAGTTTGACGAAGAGCAAACTACGCCACAGATCTAAAAGACTGTCTTCTTAGGAAAGAGCCTGTGTATGAGTATTTCAAACAGAAATACTGACTCCTGAATGTAAATTCATAATGGGGAAATAATTTTCATTTTAGAGAAAATCTCTCTATATAGAAAAAAATCGGAAATTTTCTACATCATCTAAGTCATTCAGTTTGTCAGCTGACTATCTCCAGAAAGGTATGAACAAGAGCTCTTAGCAATAAAGAAAGGTATGCTGCTGAAGGAGTTTATAAGCCTATAAGTAAAATACAAGCTTCCTAACATCAGTATCTGAACCTATTCAGGACTGAAATACCTCTCTATAAGATTCTGCAGTGTAACAGAAAACATACTTGTGTACACCCCCGCCCCTTTCCAAAATATACCCAACTGTGAGACAGTGCGATTCTAAGCCTTTCATGAACAGCACAAATATTATATTTTCAGAGAAGCAGACGGCTTACAGACTAATGGAAGCAGCTCATGATTCCTCCTGGATATTATTTTCTCATATGCAAAGTCTGCTAAAAGCCAGGTCCCGTGTCTGAGGAGTTGCAGTCCTGGGTGTGCCTGGGATCCTGAAATAGGAGTTACCTGAGCAGGTCGTCTGAGACCTCTAAACTGACATTTGCAGGTTTTTTATGAAACCGCATACATGGGGTGTCTACTTTTCTGCTGCTTGCAGAAGCTGCTTGCTTCATTCACTTTCTATGAAGGTTTCTTGTCCTTATAAGCAGAGGCAAGGATCGATCTCTCTGTGGTTATGTC
The DNA here is from genome assembly GCF_964195595.1 of Calonectris borealis. NCBI lineage: Eukaryota > Metazoa > Chordata > Aves > Procellariiformes > Procellariidae > Calonectris > Calonectris borealis. Next base: position 12,193,739 of record NC_134325.1, read on the forward strand.
TTCTCCTCCAACCACATCTCCCTCATCTATTTAAATATCTGTCTTTCAAAAAGAGACCATGTATTTCATAATGTTTGTAGAGAATCCATCAGCCCCTTTTCTTGGCTGGCACTTCTGTAATACCATCCTAGGCATGTTCGATAATTAAAAAAAAAATTATTTAACTGACAAGGATGATGACTATACAAAGAAGATAGGGAAGGCATGAGAACCTACAAGAGAAGCTGCTTCTTTAAGAAAGTAGTGCTCCATGAGTTTTAAAAAGCTTTGCAGAAATACTTTTCTGTTTGCACAATAAAACCCTGCATTTATCTTCTTCAATGCTGACATATTCGTGACAGATCGCAACCATCCAGACTGCCACAGGATCTGATGGCATGAACATCTACACACTCTCCGCACTGTTGCTTGGATGAGAACTGCTGTCAGACTCAATTAGTGGCAGAGTAAAGCTCATCTGGAGGGGAAGGCAGACGTGAATTAAGAAATACTTAATTGCGCAACCACCTGCAGATCCCAGTTCCTTCAGAGGTCTGCTGCAGCAGGCACCTCAGCAACATAGGATAAGGTAGTTTCTTGCCATGAGAAAAGCAAGCTCAAAAAGACTGGCTCAAAAAGAAAAAAAGGCAAGCTGGGTTAGCCATGCTGACCTAAAAGAGGACAAACAGAAGTATTTTCCGCTTATCTGTGCATGTTCTTCCACGCCTGTGAACACAGCACCTGGGTGGCCCCAGTCACGCAGCATGGACAACTCGGAGGTGCTGTTTGTTCTCCCACTCCCACTCCGGGGAAAGAGGTGGTGGAGCAGAGGCACCTTTTGGTTTTGTAGGAGTGTGAAGGGGCTCAGAAAAGAGGCTCAGAAGTTCACAGAATAGGTTATAACACTTGGCTGCCTCTTGGAAACCAAAACCAAGTGGAGAAATCAGTGGGAAATGGTGTTGGCTACGTCTGAAGAAACAAAGGGTTCACTGTCACCAGCAGGATGCTAGCAGGGTCACAGTGCTCTCTATATTTAAAACAAACAAACACAAAAAAAAAAAACAGTGGAAAAAATGGAAACATGGGGAAATATTAGGTTATGTCACACAAGCTGCAATCTTTGGAGAAAAAAAAAATCAACATGTAAAGCTTCTGGGAGGCTCAAGGAGAATAGCAACTGGTGCCAATATGAGGGATTTCAGCGGAACAAGTGGATTATTTTCTTCTTTTTTTTTTTTTTTTTTCTTTTTAACCCCACTATGGTTAAATGTCAGGAAGTTACTCCAGAAAAGCCTAGGAGTTCACTGTGAGGGGGTGAAGAGTTAGATAAAGATCCCCACTAACACTCTTTCTGGGGCAAATGAAGGTAATGCTTCAGGATGAGGGAATGAATGATGAAAAGAATAGACTCCTCTCTCTACACCATAAATTCTTCCTAGCACTCTGATTTCTCAGCCTTTCAGAGAGACAGGCATCACGAAAGGAATCATCTCTCGTCAAACCTGTGCATATGCTCTAATGCAGCTGTCTGGGCTCCCTCCATACTGGGAAGGAAAGGCGAGTACCTCCGGAGGAGAGAGATCTGTCCCAATTAGCCGTGACCCTCTGGGGTCATTAGAGAGCTTAGCTGGTTAGGTGAGATTAGGAAGCCAACTTTAAAGGACCAAAATCTGGCAAGATGAAGCCCTTTCCACCCTAACTTGTATTTCACCCCACCCAGCACAGAAAAGGCAGAGGAAGGGTGCTGGATGTTTGCTAGGATACGCCAGATCCCCCAGCTAACTCTGTGTCAAAGCAGACTGCTGTATCGCTGCTACTGCGTTCGATTGCTGTTGCCACATTTCATTTTCATTTGAGTCACTACAGACAACTGCTCAGAAATGCAGAAAAGCTGGCTCTGACGCTGAGCTGCCACATCAGACTGTGTGAAAACTGGTGGCCCACACTTCCATAGAATAAAGGAGGCAGTGTATCATAGTTTGGCTGAGTTACATCCAAAAATCCCTTTGATTTTAGCTAAGCCAATAAACAGCCAAGTTTTCCTCCCTGGTACTTTGTTCCTGCAGACACCTGATTTTCAGATATCCCTACAAAGAACAGAAGGAAAAAAGAATTAGAATTTTATATGACAGCTTCTGCCTGGACAGAGAAAATGATAATCTTAGAGACTGATATTTAAAAAAAGGAGTGAGGCCCCTGACCAAACTGCTGCTGAAAAGTTGCATCTATTTTTAAAGACAATGTCCAAATGCTTGGAAGATGAGAAGTGCTCCAGCTGGGATCCCTAGGAGGAGGAAAGGAAGATTTCTTACACAAGTTTGACTCTTTGCAAATATTCAGCTGTGATGTGTGTCCTTTCATGATGATGAGGTTCAAGTACAAAACTGGGCTCAACTATACGAGTCCTCAGCCCAAAAGGTATGGAGTCATATGCTTCATTAAGAACCGCTAGCAAACTAAAGCCTTCATTTTTCTCAAAACAAACAAGCAATCACACCCTCACAAAGATGCCAACGGGAAGGTTGCAAGATCAAGCACTCAAAGTTTGGAAAAACGACCTATATAACTTTCACTGGCTTCATTTTGTGAGGAGCTGGTGAAAGAAAACTTTTTATTGTAGGCTACTATAGTTCTTTAAGGACGTGTGAGTTCAGCCATTTCCTTCTCCCTGAATGACGTCAGGCTTGATAAAACGATAAGCGAAAGTGCTAATATCCTGTTGTTCTCTCCCACGCTCTCTTACAAACCCGCCTCGGAAATTGCGAGTACCTCTGTTGGCCGATTCATTCATCTCTCAGTCCTCTAACATATGCAGTTGGGCACTTTTAAAAAAAAGATTTTAATTCTTTTTTTTTTTTTTTAAAGTGCCTGAAGTAAATAAAAGCCCAACTCACCCACCAATAGGAAACTTCCTATTAGAATACTAATAAATGTTTTCCAAGAAAAACAAAAGGAAAAAAAATGCTATTATCTTACCAACATTTATCACTATTGTAATACAAATAGATATTTCATTTGTGCTTTCTGTAGAAATAAGGCTCAGCTAAAGAGTTCTCCTGATCCCCCAAAACGTCAGGTCCTTAAGCCAAGCCTGTCAGTCTCTGCTGGTTTCACATTGTTCACTCTCAGCCTTGACACGCTCCATTTGGAGTCACTTTTGATACAAGCCATATAGAGTTTAGGTACTGAGGTAACATCCAGCGCTGTCATTTTTCCATGTAACTAAATGTCAGCAAGAAATAGAATCTAAAATTGGTCTGTAACTATGGCAACTAATGAGCCATTCTAACTTGGAGTCCCCAAATCAAACATGTGACCATCAAGGGATTCATTCCAGTTTTAAGATGCTGCTTTTCAGAGAAGAAAATATGCTGCTGCTTTTGCTGACATGCGCATTAGAGGCATCAGCCCACAACCAGAGAGCTGGAGCAGGTTCAGACAGAACAACTAGCAGAAAAGCGGCTTCTTTCTTAAACTGGAAGAAAAAACAGCCAATATGTTCTACTGATGCTAATCATGCTGGAAAAAGATAAAACCCTGCAAAAAGAACAAAACATCTGAGATGACAACAGTGTTTATAATCATAGTGCTGGGGAACAAAGCGTAAGCTCCGTGATGAAAAGTAATGGGTGCCTTGATTTTTGTTTTTTAATTTCAACTTCAATAGGCATTTGGGATCACACAACTCTAAAGTCAAAACCACATCTGCACATGCATATAAAAATAAATATGGGGCCAGTTCTGTAATTCTGGAAAGGGGGAGGCTGTTTCGTTTCCCATGGCCACATCTTCCTTCAGAAGCTGTTCTGAAAGGGTTGTGTCAGGAAACTCTCTTAAACATATCTTAAAAGATATGCCTACAGCTAAAAAGTCCCCATGTCTTTACTAGGGAACAATGTCTTTATTCCCCTTCACACCTGCGCCTGGAAACCACCAGGCGACCTGCAGGGCCATGGCAGTCGGGTGAAGCAAGTTCCTCTAGAAGAGGCTGAAGTCTCTACCAGAAGGAGGGCTCTGCAGAAAAGGTGTTTCATGCACAGGTTCCTTCAAAGCCAGAACAGTCAGATGGAAACAGCCCACCTATTTCATATTTTGTATATATGCTATACTATTACTTTTCAAACAGGCAAACCCAGCTTTTCCTTTCTGCCACAGAAGCTCAAGATCTTGCAGCCAGCAGTGGTAGGAACAAACGACAGCTAACCATACCATGAATGGATTATACACTAAAGATGTTTTCCTAAAAATCATTTAGCTCCTTTGCTGTTCCTAACAAGGAGCACCTTGACCATGTTAAATAACAATGTTATTCAGGCTTTTTTTCAGAATACAGAAGAGAGAAGTTAATAAACACGTAAATAAAGCAGTTATTAGTTTTCTACATAATTTGAAAAGTGCCTAGTTATTGTTATCAAATAAAGTTGAAGCTAGAATTATAATGAAATTAAGATTTAAAATAAAGGGTCAGTATTCCCTTATACTACATTGAAAGGTTTCTTTAAGTAGCACGTGTATGTTCTAGAAACGCGCTACAGTCCAGATCAGAAGAGAGGATGTTAGGTGTTAGTCAATTCTTTAACAAAGAAACTTGAAATTCTTACCAATTTTCTTTGAAGATTTAAAACCTAACAAAACAAAAAAAAAACCTTCACTAAGTTATTTTGCCTACACATGTAAACATCACCTGACACTGGTTTTGAATATTGGCTTTCCTGGGTAGGGAAGAAAAAAACCAGCATAAATCACAGCTTTTAACACTGGAAACCATAAATGTTGTTCTCTTGTAAAATGAGCTACTTTTGAAACAGTAAAAACATAATTACAACCCTTGAAACTTAGAACCACAAAATATTGTTATGCTGTCTACGTAAAAAAAAAAAAAAAAAAGACCTCTTTGAGAAAGACCAGTCAGAATACTTATTATTACAGGTCTGGAGTAATCAGTAAAGTCACAGGTCTGTCAGAAGAAAGCAGTACAGGTGAGAAACACATAACGAAAGAAAATTAACAACTTCACTTCTCTGTGAATGTGCAAATGTGCATTAATCTCAGTGAAGCCGATTTAAAAACCAGCGTCCTACAGTTATATCAGTTATATGGTCCCCACAAGATGCAATGCTTTACGGTACGTGTATAGAAAGAACAGAGGACACTTTAAAAAAGCAGTATGATTTTGCTGTGCAGAACAAAGGCCATCTCTGGTGCTATGTGTCTGTCTCTGTATTGCACTGTATTCCTGCTAAAGCCTTTGCGTGACACTTTAGTATTAGGCATAACGATCATCAAGGGATGGTATGATTTGATACCAAGATCGCCTCCACAGAGGTTACTCAGGTGATTTACTGGAGAAAGGAGAAGAGACCTAGACTAAGATTTTCTCTTTATCCAAGTCCTCCTTTCCACGCTTACATTTTTTAACAAAGAAGAATTACAGATTTGTGTTCATGACAGAATCTGATGAGACCACATCCAGTTTAATTCCCTCCCTTTAGAGGGAAATGATCAATTAGTTCAACTACAGTGTTTTCTGTTCGTATGGAAAATGTAGCTATGGAAGCAAAGCTGTAACTCAGGAGAAATAAGCAGAGAGACAGACAAAAGAAAACCAAGGAAGAAAGGGGATCGCATTCTACTCTCATCAGATGTTCCTGATACATCTCAAGTCACAAGGTCACCACCATCCACGAAGGGCTTGTAAAAACCACCCCGCGTAACATCCTAGGTGCATGAGGAAAAGCTGTCAGTAAGTGTTAATAACAAAAAGGTACGATGAGGATGATAAGAGATGGAAAATTAAAGCTTTGGATGTCTCACGCTTTCTCAAATTAATTTTTACCTAATTAATTCATCTTCATCAGATCTGGGCCAGCTCAGCAACAGCAGTAATGGAAATTACTCTTTTAGGGTTCTACACAGAAAAAAAGCTGTAAACCCTGTCCACCTACTACACAGCATCACGTCTTCATTAGTTTACTGGTATTTAAAGAAAAAAAAGAAAAAAGAAAAAAAAGTAAGAAAGAAAACTTGCAAAGGCCCGCCCAGAGAGTAAACACGACACTGCTTCGTGTGAGGTTGAGAAATAGTTATAGCAGCAAAAGGGAAAAAACCCGAACAGCTATGAAGAGAAAACGCCTAAGTACTGCTGAAGGCATAGGAGGACGGGTTCAACACAGCGAGTGCTGGGTGGGTGCCGCCACGGGGGGAACTGCCAGCGGCTTTCATCCAGAAACACTTCTCACCGTTCCTTTTCCTTCCTTCGTCTTTTGTCACTTTTTGCGGTGCCATTACTTTCTGGAGGGAGCTCCGGCCGGAGCTGGGCTTTCCCGACCCGTTGCTGATGATGGAGCCGTTCTGACTCGGGGACGGGCTGCAAGTAACCATAGCAACAAGGGAGGCTGTGAGTTCTTCCTCTAAACCTCATCTCAAGGTTATTTCATTCGCACAGTTTGCATCACTGAGTTTTCAAGTCTGATTTTGTACCAAAAGGAGACAGAAAATAAACTGCACACAGAAACACAGTAAAGGCAGAAACAGAGCGACGGCAGGAGAATGCAACTTCTCAATTAGCTCAGGGCTGATAAGCATCTCAGTGGCATCGGAAGCAAACACTTCTCATGCACAACCCCCACAATGACAGAAGCGGCACTGCAGAGGACAAAAACTCCTGTTATCAATTCAGTGTTATTTATCCAGCTAAAACAAAGCAGACCTTTGTTTTTATATATATGGCTAAACTAATTCCTTTATTATTTAGCCTGCATTTACACTCAGCTATTTTGTCAGGCACAATGCAAAATTCACTCACGCACTTTACATGTACGCACATGCAATATGATAAGAAAATTCTCCTTTTTTTCACATAACATGGTTTAGGCAGCACCATTATTTGCTGAAACCCCTAGGAAAATGCTTGTTTTACTCAGCCATTGCATATCCTTGCCCTGAAACTGGTCCCGGCACCGGGTGAGGAGGGAGGGCAGCGCAGAACCACTGCCAGCGTTCAGTCCCAACGAGGGGCAAGGGCAGAAACGAGCAGCGTAACTCTGGGCTGCACTGGGAGCAAGCTCTTCTTTTTGGGGTGGGCAAATTACTCAAAATCCCAACGCACAAGTTGGGAAAAGCAGGCCAAAGTAGAAAATGTTAAATTTGGTGCTATTCCATATCCAAACACAGCGTCGCATTATTTCTACACATGAAACTTGCCACAACAGGGAAGAAAACTATGTACAGGAGCTGTATAGTTTCTCATGCACCTATCTGCAATTTATCACTCTGAATTGTCACGGCCAATGACGGGATAATGTAAAGAGGTTCCATCAGAGAAAAAAAATGGACTTAGTCACAAGGACTTCCATTTACAGAGAAAAAATCAAATCAAGTTCTATTGCTATCACAATGGCTTTATATCCAGAAAATGGTACTAAAGCAAAACAACTGTAAAAACCATCCTGTAAATTATTGCCAATACCATATTGCCAGCTTGAAACATTAATTTACCTCCAGTTCTGACTGCCCTGTCTGGTGTAAGTAGAGAGCATTTGCTGTGGTCAGAACAGGAAGGGACAAGTATGAGACAAGTAATTCTTAAGGACTCTCCTTTGAAGATAGCCTAAGTGGAAATATATATATAGTTTGAGACAGGCTTTTTCCAGCTACAGGGCTTTAGGAGAACTCAGCATGCAACCCAGCTCAGCTCAGCCCAGACTGAGGATTTTCTTGTGAAATTCTATTGAGAATAAATACTCTTGAAAAGTAGCATTTCTCCCCTATAAACCTCTCTGTCACTGCTGATGAAGAATCCCAGGCCAGTAAAAAAATTCACCCAGGGACAGACCAACACCTGAAGAAAATCTGCTCCATGGGGAACAAGGAAAAGAAGTGAGCATGGATAGCTTGCACAATGATTTCTGCTGCCACTAATCTAAATATTCATCCTTTTTAAGTGGCCATCGTATTATTAACTGTGAAGTTTCCTTCAGTGGTAATATCAGAGAAGATATTCTGAGAAGTTACCAGCCACTTCATGGCAGTCTGATTTAAATTGACCTTTCCAGGCTGCAAAGTAGCCTGGATGAAAGAGCAAATACATAAAGGTCAAGAAATATTTCTTCATCTTCAGAAACCATTAAATCCACCCCCAGACACGGCTTCTGGGAATGAAAAAAAGACTAAAATTCTGCATGTTCTCACTTACTCAAGTAATCATCCTGAAGGAGGCAAAACTAACTCTTCGTTATTTGCTTAGAAAGGCACGAAGGTTCAACACATTTTATAATGAGAATAACTTCCCTGCGAATTCCTGGATCAATTTGCTCATCAACGTTTGTTTAAAATTGTGTAGATTAAGTAGAGGGGGATTTCTGCACTCATTCAAAGGACTGAGTGAAGTGCTTAATCACTTTTGTTAGAAGATTAATTAATAGGGCTGGTCTACATTTTTTGTGTGTATTTACACACGGTTTTGGAGAGGCTTTAAAACATTTTAAAGAACAGTTCCTGCAAAGCCTTGACCTGTGGTGGCCCAGCACCAGCAACCACAGCCGGTGTCATGGTCATCTTCCATCTGTCATTTCATCAGAGGACGGAAGACTTCAAAAGGGACAAGTGCTGTTTGGTTCACACAGACTATATAACCTGACTCTCACAGTTCGAGAGATTTGTGGTGTGAACAACACATCGCTGACATTAAAGGGCATAATGGCAGTTTACACCCAAACCCAGCGAAGCAATCGCAGGAACCAGGGGAGTTCTCAGCTGGCTTACTCTTCTCTATTGGTACTCCCTGCAGACAGCTCTCTCCGTATTCCAGGCGATTTACCATACAACCAGAGAAGTATGCCAAACCAGACACCAGCTCAGGATCCTTTGGTTTTCATTTTTCCATAGGGAAAACCTCAGCTTATGACCAATGGGGAGGCCTAGCCCCCATGAAGAGCAGCAGCAGCGGGACCTCCAGCCCCGTGCCGTGCGGGCTGGCACCTTCCAGCGCGGCCGCTCCCGCAGCTGCAGTCGGTTCCAGTGCGTCCCTGTCACAGCGTACAGCGACACTGTCCTGAGTTTTCCACGCTTTTCCATTACTCCAGAGGGGCAAATATCGTTGTGCGTGGACAAGTACAAGATGAGGTGACTCAGCTATGAAGATTTGATTTTCTATAGAATTGCGCTGCACTAGCCAGATACTCTTCTTTTATGTTATCAAGTCCCTTCAAGAGGCAAGGACTGTGTAGCGCCAGTGAACCAGACAACGACTGTTACCTCTACTCGGGCTGTTTACCTAACGGTTTTATTTTTCTCTGTTCCCTTCAGTACCATTCTTCAGCAATAAAAAGCTGATGATCCTCCACTCTAAATTAATTTCAAGGAGAGTGGGTCAAGGAAAAATGGACTTGAAGCATGCAAAACAGCTAGGATGAAGGGATAATCTGCTTTCCTTGCCTGAGATGACCAAGACAAGAAATAATGACCTTCAGCTATTCTGATGATGATTGAGGGTAGGCATGAGGTGAAACTTCCTAATGGGAAAGGTAGTGAAGAACAGATTGCTTGAGGAGGCTGTGATCATCCCACCACTGGAAGAGTTAAAAAAAAGGTTGATAAAGTTGAGTTAGGGGTGTATTTGACTCTGCAGTGGAGAAGAGGAAGAGGCAGATAGCTTCCTGAGGACCTTCTAATCTGTGATCCTACAACCCTGTAGACTTACTATGAAGAAACTGCAAACCTGGGACACTTTACCCTAGACACTGACATTGTCTAGTCTATTCTTACACTCTCAAAAATTTTGTCCTGATGTATATGCTTTGGATCTAGAGGTCTTCCATAACTTAGTGGATGTTTAGGGTTTGCTCTTCTGCTAATGAAGACATTGGGTCCAATTCTGGAGTGACAGAGTCTGTCAGTGGAGCTACGGCAGCTTACAGTGGCTGAAGTCCTGTCTTCTGTTTCATTTGAGAAATGATCAGTGTTCATGCTCCAGATCCCATGTTTCGTTTGGGTTCATCTCTTGTACAATACCAGCATGCATCTGAGAGCCACTTCCCATTTACCTCCTCTAAAGTTGAGTTAGGGGTGTATTTATACAATCTGTGAAGACTTCACTTAATTTTATCTTGTATTTTGCAGCAATCTTACGCATCCAGTGCAGACCAGCATTATGCCAAGAATATATCGTGGAGGAACCATCTGCCACACGCAGAGCCTGGGTGCCAAACCTTACAGGTTTTTCCTAAGCAACCAGCAGCATTCCCCATTCCACCCCTCTGCGGAAACATCCCAGCCCCTACCTTTTCCTTGTTTCATTGGATTTGGCAGTTTTGATGGTGCTCCCATCCTGAATAATTTCTCTCTCCTGGGAGGCAGGAGCATCTCTAACTGGAAGTGGAAGTACGACAGTCTCCTGAGTTACAGGTAAAACCTCATCTTCAGCTCCCTGCTGACCTAAGTGTTGCTTGGCATAGTCAAAGCCTTGTACTGGCTGCAAAAAAAGTGAGAGAAAAGAGAAATATCCACTTCAATACAAAATTTTCCACTACGCCTTAACTTCAATTACATAAGTGACAGGTAAAAATATGTAGATTGCCACACAAATGCCCAACAACAAAGCAATTTTCTGATGAGATCTCCATTCCACATATTTTAAACATTACTCGTTAGTGTAAAATTGATCTTGGCTAACCTTTCTTACCCCGCCGTAACACCCCCAGAAATTCCTTTAACAGACAATGGAAGAATGAACGTACAGAAGAAAAAATTAGAAGGCAGAAAAATCTTGTCGTTGCAAAGAGGGTGGGAGTAATTTATTCCAAATCAAGACAAAGTAAAAAAGGCACACATAAAAGTTTCATGGGCAACATTTTCCAGACAAGGATCTTTTTCAGATCAGTGAAATTATATTTCCCCTTGGCTTGCCAGTGGCCTACTGGGAAGGTTGTTATTGACTTCACTTGTTTCTCTCGGGAAGTGGCATTCGCAAGAGCCTTGCAGCAAGGCAGCCGAGGGCCGCGTGCCCCCTCTCCCGCTCCGAAGCGCGGCCGGGCTTTCCCTGCTGCCTCTGCAAGGAACAAGCAGGACTGACATGTGCCTTCCGGGTAAAGCAACCACCAAAAGGTGGATTCTCTTAATGGAAAATTAAAGCATTTAAGCAAAACTTAACTTTCCAAACTGCATTTTCTATTGGGAAAAAAGAGAAGGAAAAAAAACCAACCTGCATTTTCTATTGGAAAAAAGAGAAGGGGCGGGGGGGAGGGAGAATCACTCAAAGAAATTCCTCACCACCTCTGGAAAAAATATGTGACATAAAAAAAAGTTCTTGCTACACTAAATTGAATTAATTTACCAGAAACTGGAAGGATGCTCTTCCTGAAGTACAAAGACTATTGACAGAATGCTTAAAAAGCACCATAAAATACTTCAGAGGTGAGCAATGGTGATTTTAGCCCTCAAACATACTTTCGGAAATACATCAGAATTAGACAGTTAATAACTGAATAGTCTCTCTCAGGTTCCTGTCATGTTGTCATTGAATATTTTAGTCCCGGAAGAAAATCAGCAGGATAAAAAAAATTGCTGATGGCACAGAAAAAGGATGAGCTCTGAAAAAACATTTTCTCTTGTTCTGTCCCTTAGTAAATCTGGGCTATAGCTATAAATACAGATAAATTTCATAGGCGACCTCAGTCTGAAAAAAATGGGTCTGTCTTCTATTCTTTAAAATAAAATAAAACATGTTTTTTTTTTAATGGGGATCTACATCACATTCTCAATCTCCTGTTTGAACTGAGGCTGATGATTTCTAATGTGCTCACGTACTTCAGTGTTCCTCTGATAAGCAGCTCCAGTGCATTAAGGAGACAGTAACTGGGCTAAGGCTGATTTGGGAGAGCAGACATCTCCCCACATTACCATGATGGAACTTGCAACATATCAGAGAAATGCCAATTCACCATCACCACCCCACGGCAAATCATGACGATACCGCCCCGACAGAGCCTTCTGCTTGCCCTCCTCTGAAGGCAGGGTACCCAAAAGCAGCCACCAAATTAGCTACGAAGGGAGAAAAGGAAGAAAGGGGAGGGAATGAAGACAGGGGAAATAGAAGCTGTGTGAAGGACAGCGAGGAAGAACTACCGCACACTATTCTAGATAACAATATTTTTAATCAAAATATAAGGTTTTTTCCTTATTTTAACCAAATAAGGTTTTTCAACCTTATTATCTATATTAAGTGTTAGTCAAGACCCTCCCAGATATTCTGCAAAAAAGGTAACAAAAGAGAACAGCTGATTAAATCGGTTATTTCTCCCTCCAAGCCTCTGAAAGAGTAGAAGTTGTTACAACTTATACTTCATATCTTATTTTTAAAATAAATAAACAAACAAACAACAACAACAAAACCAACCCAAACCAGAAGAAGCAGAACATGAGAATTACTTAGGAACTCTGCAGAGTCCCAGTTCGGATCTGCCAAAGGAAGAAAATGAAGGATTGTTTTAATCTGAGTTCTACTTACCACCATGTCTAGTAACAAACTGCATTGAAGGAAGAGCTGAAAAACCCATCCTCATCAGCGGACATATTGCGTTAAATAAAATTTGATCTTGGAACCCTGCTCTGTAAAACCCCACAGGAGCAGATGGCTTTACCACCCCTGAAGGGAACTGGCAAGACTAAATCACGATCAGGCACGGCTGAAGCACTGCAAGCATAGATGTCCAATGCAGCCACAATACTCAGAAAGACCGAAGGACTGGGATTTGAATATTGCTTTTGAAATAATAAATGAATGATGAGACCATTAAATTACATTGCCTGGCAAAGGGCAGACTGAATATAAGGAGTTGTTTGTGGGACTTTTTTCCTTGTAATGATCATGAAAAAGACACTGATATTTTTAAAAAAGAAAGAAAAGAAGAAAAAATAATAAAAGAAAAAAGAAAAAAGGATGATCAGTCTCTCCCCTCTACATATATACCCATGTACACAGGCAGTTTCTCTAATCTTTTTTTTTCCATGCCCTTTTTCAAATTGATAGTGGTTGTTTTCTCATGGCCTGCAGTATTTGCTTTTGCTTGCGGATCTTAGACTGCAGATCTTATTTCTGTTTACCTGCAAGCTTATTCTTTTATGCTCTAAAAGAAAGGAAAGGTGACAAATCAGATTACAGCCTTTGAAAAAGCATGCTGTGAATTAGAAAGCAAGGGAGGTAAAAAACTAACATCTATCCAAACCTCAAAGTAAAAACAGTATCTCAAAATAAAAACAGCATTGAAAGAACATTAAAATAAATTCCAGCCAGGATTTCACCGATGTGAATTTATACTTCTTTGAATTTTACAACTGGAGAGTCAATTGAAAAAAATTTCCCTGCAACTTAGTCCGGATGTCCCCGACTGCAAAGGCAATTCGGAACAGCCACACAAATCCTCAGAAAGACACTATAAACTACACTACGTATGAAAGGTCATTTTTTAAACTTCATTTATTTAGCCTTCAGTCTGTTACAACAACAAAGTCATTCCTTAATTACCAGGCACAGGCAGCAATCCTGCTGTGACGTTCCATCACCTCCCCCGGCTACCGAAGGATATTTAACGCTAAATGTTTCATTACCCCTCGTGCTGTGTTCGTGCATCCTATCCCGCTGGCGCGGGACGGGGCCCCGGGAGGGACACGGCAGGCAGCTCTGCTCTGCGAGGACCCGCAGCCTCCGCTGCTGCCAGCGGCATAGGACTGCAGCGGTGAGCAGGCAGCTCCGTCTGCCCGTCCCCTTGGTACGGGACTTTTGAAATCCGAACACATAAAATGGCACTGCTGAAATCCAAGGTTGTGGGTATCCCATAATATTCTCTTTTCCTCTCTATGCTGCTTGCTCGATATTCAAAAGGTATCAAAAAATTGCTCCAGTGATTCAACAGCAAATCTCAGATGCGCAGAAACGAAATATTAAAGCTGCTTCTTAAACTAAAAACCACTCTGCTGTGACTCCACTTGCAGAACAGACTGAGCATTAATCAAGCAGTGTCAGGCACTTTTCTAAGCCATGAAATGTAATATATTCATTTTAAATGTGATACAGATATGTGCTTATCAGCTATTTGTATTGCCAAACTGCCAGAAACATAGCAACTACAGTTCAAGTAATTACCACTATTCCTGATATCCCGAATGCTGGAATTAAAAATAAAAATAAAACTGTTCTTTTCAAAATGACCTTATTTCATTATCTTCTCAAAATACATTTCTTAGCTTTATTTTAAGAAAAGATGCTGAAATCAGGAATGACAAAACCAGACCATTCCCAATCCCGCTGCAGAATTTATCTTCCACGGTCCGTATACCAGCGTATACCCTAAACTAGACCTGGCTGAACCTTTTTAAATGGAACCATCATTGTGAAACTAAGCAGAAATCAATTTAGCTTTCATCTTGAAATGCATCACTTTTTATATAATGAATTAAATTAAATTTTATGGAGTCTCAAAATATACCCAAAAAGGGGAAATGCACTCTAATTGCCAATGTGAGCAAGTCTGCAGGAAAATCTCCTGAAACGAGTGCAGTGTGGATGCTGGGAGCTCAGCACCAATTGTTTTCTTCTGCAGATCCAACTCTTGTCTGGCCACATTGGGTGCTGATACAAACGTAACCTGACTGCATAGGTTTTAACCTGACCATGTATCTTACAGCCTGATTAAATCCGATTTCTCAGGAAAAGCAAAAGTTCAACTTTCTCTTACTTTTTGAAATGACAACTGTGGAATATTAAAATACGTTCAAGTTTTTTCTGTGCTGTAGCTTCAACCAGCAGTCTTTTTTTTTTTTAGATAGCAACTTTCTTCAGCTGTTAAGCATCCCATAATGATGGCCAGCTCAAAACAATGCACAAATTTAGTCTCACTTTGTCCTTTAGCTAGGACCAAGATTGCATATAAGAAGAATCAAGTGGTGCATAGTATTTGCAACAGCCCCTAATAAAGCAAGATTTGCATTTTAGAGGTTTCAACGGGACGCTATACGATACCACTGCAGTGGTATTAATTTTTGTTTGTGTTTGTGATACTGCTTGTTTCACTTTTGCAGATCTACTCATGCTAGTTTGGTAACACTGGATAAATAGATGAGCATACTGGAACTGAAATGGAAATGTCTTTTTGTATCATTTTTGATACAAATGTCTTTTTCCACCTGGCACCAGCTGCACCCATCTGCAACTAACCTAAGATGAGGAGAAAAGAGCTGTCATACGCACCATGCCTTCCTTCAACTCTCCCTCCAATCTACATTTTTCAGCAGAAGCAACAGAGCTGAAATCACAATAATCCTGCTGGCTGTAGCATGAAGAAACCAACGAAAAAAATTATCATTTCAATCCCGTGCCAAGGGAGAAGAACAAAGCCAGCTAAAAGGGCGAAGGACTACAGTCATCCTACTACACACGCTTTGTAGGCTAAAACCTCCTCACTTTGGGTGGCCCTATTTAAGAGCCATTTAATAGCAGCATTGAGGAGGCAGACTTTCTTCGCTACAGAGACAAATCAGTATTCTGTGACATTTTTCTGAGACGGAAAATCAAACTGGAAAGACATTTGATTTGGGAAAAAAAAAAAATCTTGTAATGGATATGGGTTAGTAAATTTAAGGAAAATATTGTTGTTTGAACCCAATCAACAATATCCACAAATAAATTAGAAAGTTCAAACAATCTGAAAGAAAAATAGCAGTGGGAGAAATTTTCTGAAAAGAATTCAAAGAATGTCTTTTCTGAATTAGCAGCTGGGTGAAGAACTTCTGGTTAAGACCAGGTCTGAACTGCTGCCAAAGCCCAGCGCTTCAGCCGCTGCCGCTCGCAGGAGGTAGGCGCAGCTCAGGCCATGGGTTTGAGAACGAGGTCCTACGGAGACGTGCTGCTGACGAGGCCGAGCCATGACATCCCATTTCCCCAACTTGATGAGGGAAGCCTGCTGCGCCCGAACGGCTCAGCGCCTCTCATCACCGCCTGACGGCCTGTCACTGCCTCCGTCTGGCAAGGGACGAGCTGCGAAGGAAGTTGGTGAGTCCCGAGTAGAACAGAAGGGTAATTGCCGTGACCGGTATCAAGGACAGAGAAGTGCAAAGATCCAACCTGTGAGTAACGACCATTTCAATTCCAAACGTCCTTCAGCTACACCTAGCCGAGAAACACCGTTAAAACCTCAGAAAGCAAATGGACGTCTGGGATCTGGAGATCGGTCACTCACTTTAGCTCTCTGAGGCAGGTTCATCATGGTGTCTGGTTTGAAGTCGTTCTTGTTCTTTCTGCACAGAACCGCTGTGATGATGATGATGATAACCGTAACCACAGCAATGGGAGCCAGCACCGCTGCAATGATCCACAGGTTGTTCGGGGGGTTCTTCACCACAGCTGCAGGAAATGGCAAACCAACATTGGTGAGTTCCACGGTGCAAACACGAGATTTAAATTGCTTCCAACACAGCCTTCCACTGTCTCCATATAATAACCAGTATAAAAGGATTGTTAGTAAGCTAGCTATACCTTTGTATTCCTTAAGGAAAAGCAAAGAATCAGTAACACTGTTCAATTCACAAATCCCTGGGCTCTCTTCTCTTACTTAGTAATAGCCAGCTGCAAAAGCAGCCATCAAATCCCAAGTCAAATTAGATGCCATGTTATGTTCATTTACAGAATAAACAAAAAAAAAGTAAAAGTAATATATTCTTAATTATTTTTCAAACACAAAACCAGCTTATAGTAAGGTAGCATGTGTGTTACAAGTATACACATGGGGTCCATACCTGGTGTCAAAGACTTACTGGCTCAGCAAGAGTAAACCGGGAGAGTTTTTTCAAAAACAATGAAGCTTAGCATGCTAATAGTTATTATTGATATCAGTAGGGTGATAACAAAATGCTTCTCTTGTGCTCTAGGAATACTTCATCATAGTTAAGGTCAAAATGAATCCATCATTTCTGAAGGAGGGTAAATGGTGAGGTTGGGAAGAGCTACGTGCAGATATATTAATGGCACCAGGAAAAGGGTATATTTCAGAAATGCAGTGATGCTAAAACATTTTAGATTCCATTTTATCAGAATAAAGTCTCTTAGCATGAACCTTCAACTTGTACACACATAAGAGATCCTCCTGTGACACATGCCTGGTTCTCTCATTTCATTTCTTTCTGGAAAAACACCAGATAATCTCCTTAT
The DNA here is from genome assembly GCF_964195595.1 of Calonectris borealis. Classification (NCBI taxonomy): domain Eukaryota; kingdom Metazoa; phylum Chordata; class Aves; order Procellariiformes; family Procellariidae; genus Calonectris; species Calonectris borealis. Next base: position 12,210,918 of record NC_134325.1, read on the forward strand.
GATGCTGAATTTTGTTTTAGTGAAATATTTTGTGGACTCCACCATGCTATCTCTATTTATTTTCCTATGCAACTGGTTGCTGGCGTGGACAGGCAGTTGTGAGAATACCAGCATAAAGCAGCCTTTCCCATTTCCTAGGGGTCTAGTGCTTTCAAATGTCATTGAGCTTATTAGCTGTCAGAGGCACTCAGCATCTTTCAGGATCAGACTTCAAATGCATAATGTCTTGTTCAGCAGCAGTTACAAAAGCCAGCTGAAAGTCTGTCTGAAGCTTGAGCCTATTTTCTTGGTAGGTCTACAACTTTTTGCAAAGCCAATGTAGTTTGTTGGGTGATGTAGGACTAGCACCTTTAGGTACATATCTTGCGCACAGTGTGACAGTAACCGCATGCTTAAAGACTGCAAAAAGCCAGGTTGAAGCCTTTCAAGGCTCGCTTTTCAATGAACTTGCATAATTCTAAATTATTGACTTTGGACATTTAGTTTGGGGATGAAAGGGCTGTGGGTAAGGAAACTGAATCTGAATTTTATCAGATAACAGTAATTATAATTATAGATTATTGCTGTTGTGGGAGCAGCAAACAATTGTTGAAAAATTATAATCATTCTTTCTAGGGAACGCAGAGGAAACGATGACCTTATGGCTAATAGGACAGACATTGAGGAACCCTGGTTTATGTCTTTAATTCAGTTACCACCTTCCAGTGTGACCTTGAGTAAGTCAATCCATGGTTTCATTCAACTCAATAAGACTTCAGTGGATTTTGAAGCAAGCCTTTCATTTTGCTATAAGTCAGTGCTTGACTTACAAAACAGGAACATCCATCTTTTTTGTTATTATTCATCTGTCTTGTCTAACCAGACTGTGAGCTCCTGAGGGTAGATGTCTTTTCTTACTGCATTTTGGTACAGAACTTTTCATTCTGCTATAACAGAAATTATAAAGAGTAAAAATGAAGTGCACGCAAAGTATTTTCCTTTGGAATACAAAGACAGACTACAAATACCATGTCCAAAATGAAAGAAATGGATTTTTTCTGTAATAAGGTATAAAGACAGTTCCATCTCCTACATTTCAAATACTCTAGCTTTAGAATCTCAGTTACCCGGGGTCGTAATTTCAATTTCTGTATATTCTCTTCTTAAAGTATTCTGTGCATATTTAACTTGTATGAAAATCTACAGATGAACGAGGCTGCCTTATCAGACCATGGAAGTAGAGTTAGATCATGAGCAGCAGATGTCATATAATTACCTAAATACCCATATAAATCACAAAACTGCACAAAGAGCTAGGAAACTGCTATGCATTATCTATAGCTGCCTTAGTAAAAATTACTTTAAAGAAATATTCTCATGGAAAACAAAGTTGTTCAGAATTTAAATACTAGACTTTATGGAAGCAGGAATGGAGATCCCTGGTTTTAGTCCAATCAAAGTCGGTAACAGACCATGATCAAATCAAGGATCAGGTACAGTATATACTGCATTCTCTGGAAATTATATGATACTTTATTCTTCTAACTCAATCATGGATGATATGTCAATTACTTATTACATTGGTTCCTTCTTTTCCTATCACGACTACATGTAGTTATTTCAATATCACTGCTCCTTCAGGCAGAAATAACGGCACCAGGGAGTCCCATTTTGTATGCTGTTTAGCCGGTAAGGAGATCCAGTACAGAAGTCCACTATATAATTTTAATTCCATCTGGATAAATACCGTGGCAAAGTGGACTGATTCAGTTAGCTAAACACATCAATTCATACATTAAGCTGTTATTGCGCAAAAAACCCTCCAAGGTGCACCCCAGGTTTATGACTGTGGGTCAACTATACAGGAATATCCCGAAAATAATTTTTTAAGAAAACACCTGTGCCCACAATCACTCAGTAACAGATGCAAGTTTAAAAGAGAAATTCAAAACCACTTTACTTTTCAAGAATGGATTACTTTTTTGGCCACATTATTCTGAATGATGCTACCATATCTTGAATCTGAAAATTGCCTATATACATAAGTAGTTCTGGCCAACTTCACTTTTCTGATTTGTGTCTAAACAATATCTTTAACAACCATGTGGTGCACTTTACAAAGTTCTTGGTGAAAATGATTATTTAAAAAAAAAAAATCCCGTTGAGATAGAAATAATCTACATTATTTTGAACAAGTTAAAAAGAAGGGACATCTTGATAGCCCCCACATTTTACTTTGGGCCAAGTTATTTGAATAGCAATTTAGCCTCAGCAGTCATTAGCCTGTGGTGTCAGGGCTTCGTTAGCATCAGAATTAATTCTGACTTTACAGTCCCATGAAGTTGTTTAGTTTATAGAACTGTATGTGTGTAAAATTAGTTGTACAGTAGAGTTTACAGTGATTGGCTAAATAACAGTCGGTAAATAACTTTGATTTACTATGATAAAAGATTAGTCTGTCTTCCATACGAAAAAAAGCAGCCTGACTTAAGCAGCTGCTCAGAAAGGTGCAGCTGCAATTTCTGTGTGATCAATGGAGGCTCCCCACACCTACACTGGTGTTTTCACTAAGAAAGAAGAAAAAAAAAAAAGTAGTAAAAAAGGACTAAAACAGAGAATTTTTAAAGGAACTCTTACGATCAGCTTGAACTTGAATAACATAACCTAGTGTCAAGGCCATCCGCTGGGAGTCAACGGTACTCAAAATTTTGGCAGCTGCGGTGCCCAGCAAAGGTTTCCCATTGTATAAAGTGTAGTATGTCAGTTCAGCCGGCTCCTTGGGTCCTGGAATACGCTGGATTTTTACCATCTTTCAGAAAAAAAAAAAAAGAAAACGAGAGAAAGAGAAATAAACTCTGTTTGTATTATACCATTGCAAAAGCTGTCAGAAGCTACTTGAAGGCAGTGCACAGAGGGAACTCCTTCAAGGCCCCATATAAGCGTAAGCTCCATGCAAATATTCTCATAGGATCAGGGCTTCTCTTCATAGCCTAGCCTATTAAGATCAGTGGGGACTGACTGCCGCCTTAAACATTTTTAAACATAATCCTAAGGTAAAACCCTACACTAAGAAAAGCATGCAGTAAAAAAGAGGAAAGAATCAAATGTTAGGACATTACAGTCCTCTGTAAAAAGGGAATTCTTAAAATCTGTCCTAATATTGAAAATTATACTTTTCTGGCATATTGCAGTTGAAAAATTCCCTCACATTTTACTTCTATATCATTATTTTTGATCCCAGGCTGACAATAAAGAGAACCATGTTTTTTCCATTCTATTCGGCAGAACACCAGCAGAATTTTTACATTGTACCTCTGTCTTTCCTCAGAGTAGAGGAGGTGTCAAACACCTCTAAGGATGAGAGGAAAAAGGAGTTTTGTGGTTCTTCTCTATTCTATTATGGTCTAAAATATGTCATGTTTTCATGGAAAATTTTACAAAGGTTCACACTTTTGGCAAGTAAAAACGTGTTCCTTCTTTTAAATTCTTTCAGTGGGAAAACACACAGAATTGTGGGCAAAGAGAAAAGCAGTAATTTGTTTTTATATCCCACAACAAGTAATTCTTGAAAAACATCACGTAATTAAAAAAAAAAGGCAATAACTTGTCATGCAATTTTTGAAGACAGATCCTCTTTGAATCCCTGACAACCAGCATCAGTTGGCTAAATTACTGAGAAAACAAAATAAGATCATTTCAAAAAACTGAATGGCAAATGTTGCTAAATAAGAGAAAGATGATTAATAAATTACTCAGGACTGAAATCTCTATTTCATAATATGATCTGTGGCCACATGATTTGATGACTAACACCGTATAAAGACTGCTTCATACATTTTTTTTTTTTCAACAAAAATAACAAAGTTTAGCTTTTCTGAGTTACGTAGGAAAGGAAGACCTAGGAAAACTTTTTTTGAATTTAAGAACAAAAGCCTGGAACTCTTCATTATGCTGAATACAAGACTTCATGCTATAATATGTGCTTTGTACCAATCCTCATAGCAAACAGAGAAAATGTTTATTAACACTGATTAACTAATGACAATTTCTAGAAGATGAGAGGCATGCAAAACATGGCTGACTGCAGAAAAAGAAACCCATTCGTAATGCCGTGCACATTGCACTGGCTGCTTTGCTATTCATGAGAAAAAGCCAGGAGACCTCAGCCCAGTTAAACAGTTTTTCACACAAATGGAGGCAGTACACATGCAAACAAAGCCCTTTTTTCAACACGTATCTAGGCGCAACCGATGTGGCGTTGACCACCTGCACGGTGTAGCTGCCCACGGTAGTGGCACGTTTGAATCGTCGTCCTTGCTGATGGGACATCATAAACAGTGGGGCCAAACGCTGCTCCATTAATCTTGCAAAGCTCTGGTTGTTCAGTCCCAGTAATGCGATATCAACCCCTTGAATAACTGTGGGAATGAAGAAAATCACGTATCAGCACATTTTAGACGGACAGATTAAGTAAGACGTGGTCTGCAGGGCAGTTTGGGACAGGGCTGTACTAACTAGCTTAGAAGAAAAATAACTGGGCAGTGTTACACCCCCTCGGTAATTCCCGATGGGGATATAATGTGCTTCTGCTTCAGCCCCTGCACTGTTCTACTCAGATAATGTCAATGATGTTTCAGAGAATAAAACCCTCCAAAAACTTTGGGAGGCCTTCAGTTTACCAAAATGGCTCCGGGAAGCACCTAATCTATGATCTTCAATGTAAAAAGCAAGCGAAAACCTATTCGAGAGCTGCCAGTTTTTATGCTTATTGTCAGATGCTCCTGTTAACTAAACAGCAGTTTTTCATCCAGCAGTTTTGAAATCTGAAGTTAGAATTTTGTACAACTCTGAAACAAAACACGGTATGTTTGAGAGCACTGAAAACTGAATAAACATTTCCTACGTAAAAATTAATATAAAATTAAAAAGACACTGAATTTACATGAAGTTCAAATAAATGATATGGTATGCTAATTTAATTCATACAAATGTATGATTTTTCAATATTATTTTTAAAAAAATCTTTTGGGACCATCATCATGATTTTTTTTAAAACAGCACTTCCATTGTAATATCAATCAGTAAATGCACAAAGGCAAGAAACGGAGTATCGGGTTCATGGGGTCCAGACGGGGAGGAGCTGTACCACTCCCTTCAGAGGATCATAATCTCTGCATAAACTTATTTTTTATCTCAAAATGATGAATAGATATAACGGGCACCAAACCACACCAGCTTTTGGAAGCAAAGTGTAAAATTTAATCTGTTTCATGTCAGGCTCCTTTTCTCTTGCCCTCCTGAGCATCAAACAATTCCAGCTACAGACTCGCCGATTAGAAAGGCTTTGGTATCTACCGGCTCAAAGGTGTCTGGGGGAAAGGGTCTCCTTCTTGCCCAGTTATCACTTCTAAAGTCAAAGTGATTGTGAACGAGGACGTGATACCAGTGAAATGACTATGATAAAACAAGTCTTTTGAAGCCTAATAACATTCTCTGCACCTTCTTTTCTACCAACAGAAAGTTATGTGCTTAATGCTTCAGGCGAAAGATGCCAAAATTCCTGGACCCAGGCAGAGTCTGCAAATCATAACAAACTTCTTTGGTTTAACCGATCACCTCTCTTCCTGGGTTATGTCTACAAGCCTCTTTTGATTTCAAATTTAAATCCAAGTCCCAGGGAAAAAAAGAGAAGCCTATTTGTGTTTTTAAACTCTGAGAAGATAATGCTGCTCTCAGAAGTGCTTAAACCAAAGTGGCATAAATTCTGAGGTGAGTGTTGGACACCGGAGACGTCTCTGTTCAAGACGACAAATCACAGTTATGCCCCAGAGTAACTTTAAATGCTGTTGAATGCAACAGGCAGGGTCAGTGGGCAGCCACTTATTTCTGTGTAAAATTACTGCACCGATGTGTTTATATAATCGAGCACTAAAAATTATTAGCTGAAGTGCATGGAGGAGGGAAGGAGGTTAAAAAGTACCTGTTATCACCCAGTAGTCTCTAGTTGACTCCGAGACATCAAGGTTGGGATACTCCAAAGCTTTAAAATAAAAGTTGAAATCACGTCATAATATTCCAACATCCTACACGATATATGTCCCAAAACTATTTGGTTAACCAGACGGTGATAAACAAAATTGAACTATGGCCCAGGAGGAGATCTAGAGGCATAATTTTCAGGGTTATAATTTCTCTTCTGTCTGAAAAACGACATCAAGTGCAAACAGTACAAGCGCTGCCGTACGAAGTAGAACGTACATCTTCTGTTGCCGAAATACTGGCTGGTACATTGTCTGGGGCAAAGCCCAGGACTGCCCATCACTAAAAATGACAGGTAATATGCATGTGTCTGTTATACACATTGCTGCTGCTTTCTCTCTGTGAGCAATCCCCTGGGGAAAACAAGATGAGATTCTGTGGGGATTCTATGATTTAATCTTTACTTAACCCAGACCACAACTTTAACCTGAAATAATATTAAAAGTAACAAGGATCAGATTGCACCAATCACAGAGTGCAGTTCCACATGAATTACAAACGAGACTAATAAAACTGTGAACACACCTTAGAGCGTACCATTTAAAGTATTACTACCATATGTGTTTACATCTGTGAGAAACTGATGTTTGCCGTTTTGGTGCCTTTTGTTAGCTTTTCCATCTCCAGAGTGCATTAGGCTGTAAAGTTCAATATGCTGCTAATTCATTATACAGCTCAGCATTTTTTCAATAGATTTGTGCAATGTGGAAAGCATTAACACTTGGAACGTAATTCAGAAAATATCCATGCCTTGCATGTTGATACACTGCTATTGAGTTACCGTGATTTTCAAACACCCAAGTGGCTTGAAATAGTAAACACTGTAAAGCATCTGATTGCGCACAGTAACTGCTTTTGAGGGGGGCTTTCACGGCGTGTCCTGGGCTGTGCATTGCCATGACAGACAGACAGAAGGCTCTGGAGGAGCCGCCGGAGTCTACTGGGAAATAACACACCGAGAACAGCAGCAGTATTTGTTTGATAAACTGAAACAACTGCACCGCCACATGAATAAGCATCAAGCCCTTTTCAAAGTAAACATTTTCACAAGACACGCTATCAGTCTGAAGCCATAAACGCTATGTGCGCATTAAGTTCATGAGTTTGCAGTATACCTGTGCGCTGGGAATAGAACCAAGAACTCCAAAATGAAATATAAGCCATGAGGTGTTAAAGGAGCACTAGCTAAAGACTTTATAGGGTCAGTTCATCATGTGCAGGGATCGGCAGAGAAATGCAATACCACACGGGACTCTTACTGTGTGACAAATGGCTTTCACAGCTCCTGATTACCAAGCATACGCCTGTATTGCCTTTGTGAGAAGCACCGTAATCCTTTTCCTATGCAACAGGCCTATTTTGGAGGCCAAACACTTGAACCAAGTGCAACCATCATCAAAACTTCCTCGGGCTTTCTCCTCGTGCTCCTGGATGCCCCACGAAGACAAGTCCTGCACACAGGGCACTCTTCAGACAGGCTCGCCTGCCAGCCACGAAAAGGAAGGAGCCTGTCTCGCGATGGACGGTCCACATCCCTTTCTGGGTCCCCCAGCACACCCTTTGTCAACAGCCTCCCTCCACCTCCCCTTGCCTGAGGGAAGACTTGATGAAAACGCAATCCTACCCTGAGATGTGTCTCTTACCCTGGGAAGGAAAGTCTGATTCAAAAGCGCAAGAACCCATCATTGGGCAGTTCCACCTATTTGTTTGTAAATACCCGATTTAGATAGGTACTGCCTCGCGAATATTATACGCTCCTTCTTTTTCCAGGATTTGCACAATCACCGGAGTTAGCTGTGATTCCTGACTGCCTGGCACGGCGAGTGACCGCTTACCCCACAGGCAGCAGAGTGCTCGCTGTGCCAGCAACTGATGAAGAATTGCACGAGATAATTACTCTGCTCTTGGGCTGTTTGCAAATAAAATGGACTGACAAAAAAGGTAACTTGTGTTTTTTCCCCAGTGCTCACTTTCCGGCAGCCTGGTTCTGCTTTTTCTTAGAATCAGAAAATGAACAAGCACCTTAGTAATTTTACCTAAAGCTACCAATCCACTCAGTTCAGTGTTCTGATCATAAAGATGTATTTGGCTCTATCCTTATGTGCCCCATTATTTCAATACTTGCAAAATGAAAAATTACAAACTACTCCATCACTGGTTTAGCCTTATCAGTGAGTTTGATAGCTACCAGAAGCTTAACCAGATCTTTACTGGTATTTGAGCACAGTATTTCAAATTTAACAAGCATCTCATGAAGATTTACACACAGTGAGATCAGGTGAAACCAGCATCCATTACCAGGCACTGACATACCAGCATGTCCCTGTCTCCTCTCACATCCAGTGAACACTGATCTCCGCCAGTGAACAGATAACCCGGCTCTGCAGTGAGCTTAATTTCACATACCAAGTTTAACAAGCAGATTAAACAGAAATCCCCGTAATCAAATGTCTTGTCCCTTTATTCATTTCAGAGAAAACAGCATGCAGCCAGAGGGCACAAACGCCGCCCAGGCTGCCCAGACACACAACCTTCTCTCGCTCTCTGTTCCTCTGACTCGTCATAACAATTGAAATGCTAGCAGATTATTGACGCTAAAGTGCTTTTAGCACTTTAAAACTGAGACCACATTTTAAACTGAGGATGAAGTTCAGCAAATACACCGATGACTTTTTAACAGAGAAGGGTAGACAGAGCTCACCCACTACCCAAACACACGCTCGAGGCGAGCTACCAAGCCCTGCGACTGGAGCAAGCGCCGCGGGCTGAGCCTTCCACGAAGTAAAGGGCTACGCTGAAGACGAACTTCATGTGCTGCGCTAAGTTTTCCTGAAGTGGAGAACTGGAGAAATTCTGTGGTTTGTTTTATATAAAACTACAATTTTATTTTGTTTGGAACCTGGCACAGGCATTTTTTTATTAATAACAGCATGTATGTGTTTTTCTTAGTTATCTGCCAGTGTTTCTAGCAGCTAAAGTAAACACTGAACCCAGAAAGCCCCCCACCTAATCTCCCCCTCTATTTTTTTTTTTTTTTTTTTTTAAATTAAAAAAAAGTTTAAACAGCAGTCAGCAAAAACACCTACAATCTCTGAGCTTGACAACAAAGCTTATGGTGCTTGCAAAGCAAAAGCCCGATGCTGGCTCATCTGAAGGAGCTGTGTGCTGGGAAGCGCATACTTACATTCTGCAATGGTGAGAGGCGGGTAGGTTAGATAGAAACCCACCAGCTCAGCTGACAGCTGATTAAGAAGGTTGCTGGAAATAGTGCCATTTAGAGTTGTGCTTTGATTGTTCACTACATAAAACAGAGTCACAGCTTGGGAGACATTGGAGGTGTTCAAAATCTGAAACAGAGATAAAGAAATAATGTAGCTGTGTTGTGGCTCAGTTGGAAAAAAAAAGAAAAGAAAAAGAAAAACACAACAACAAAAAAAACGCAACCGAAACCAGCGCAAACAAACAGGGAAGAAGTTAACTTGAACAATGGATTAGATACAGCTCCCTCAACACGATTGTGTAAAACAGTTTGTGGTACTTGAATTCCTACTTCAGCCCAGGCAGAGCTACGGGAGGACAGCAGCAGGCAGAAAAGGTGCAGTCAGGACTGAAAATATTTTTCCCTGTTTTTTACCAGGAAATGTAAGAGGAGGGCGATGCTTATCAGAAAAAACGTTCAGTATTTGATGCAGAGGAATTAGGCCTGTATGTCTTGCTCTCTTTGCCGCCTTCCTAGTGCAGTTATCTAGACCTACATCTTCTCCATATGAAATAAAGGGATATGATGTCTCTTCTCTTCCTAGCATCATACAATTACTGGCTCTCCTCCCCACTTTAGCTCTACGCCGGTCTCTTCCTGAGCCCAAATCTGATGACTGCATTTAAGGACCAATTCTGTTTAGTGAGTACTGGATCAGATCCTCAAACATCAGTTTTATGCAGGAAGCAGAGAGGCGAAGGCAAGGCAGGAATGGCAAAACGTATTTTCTCAGAAAACTCATGCCCTAGGACAAGAGCAATGTTTTTTGGCTACTGATACTGTAGGTAGGGCCAACAGCATTCATGAATGTTGTTTAAATACCCCATTTTTATGATTTGGATCACTAAGTAAAAACATAAACCATGGTATAATAAAAGCATCAGAAGAAGAGTTGGAGGTCAGACCAAAGGTCTGGCTAGCCGACGTCCCCTTACAAATGGCCGGGAGCAGATGGTTGGAGAACGAGCACAGGGCAAGAGAAGAGGACTCTCCTCCGCAGTGTGAGGTTAGCCCACAGCTATGGTCTGAGCCATTAATTATATGCTTGGGTTTAAAAAGGGTCGATGACTTTTTATTCTCTATGTTTGGCCAATAGCTTTTGTTCATACTTTTTCTCCAGTGACACCCGGCCATCTTTAAGATCTTATTACCCACTGTGTGAAAGGATTTTTCTTTTTATTTAAACCTGAGTAGTTCAGTTATGGGAAACTCTGTATGATCCCTCCGATTCACTACACCACTCATGGTTGGAGAACCATGGCCGATTTAATTTCTCCTTACGTGGAAGTTGTTCCATGCCTTTTACCGTGTTGCTGCCGTTCTTGTAGCGCAGCAATGCCTTTTCTGAATCGGCTCCGTCTACTCCAGAACCGTTCCTCAGTTTGTAATTAATCTAAAACCCTCGTACTATTTTCTGTTGCACTGACTTAGTCCCTTGCATGGTACTGGAATAATTTCAGAAAAATTTATCATGAAGATCACACCCTTGAGCCTCTTTCTTACTTCCCAGTTTGTATCTTGCCTCCAAGACCTCCACCCTATCACTTCCTAAGTTGGCAATACCCACAGAACCCACAACTACCACCTTCTTCTAGAGCTATTTTTACAAAATTATGTCGGGGCTTTGTAAGATCTACAACTTCTTCTGTGAGCAATTAGGTCCCTTCAGCATCACGGGTCCAGCTCTTGAAAAGCTTGATAATCACTTTACCTGCTGCAGTAGGGCATCTCTTGCCATGCACTTTTCTGCCCCTCTGAGCTCCTCCAGTTTGAACACAAGCTCACAAGAGATGGTACCAAAGTAACTAGGCAGAGCTCTGAGGACCAATTTTCTCCTGCTGGTAAGCTACGTGCAAACTATTCTGAGGAGCGCAAGTCCATACACAGAGTTTTATCACACGTCAAATACGTATCATAATATCACCCAGAGGATAATTTATTTATTCCTGAAGTATGGCACAGAGCATAAGGGTGTTGGCCCACTAAACATATAAAGTTCTGCAAAAATCAGGCCCTTAGTGGTGAATTGGGGTCTGCGAGTGTAGAACTGGAATGCACAGAAAAAAAGAAAGAAATATGTTCCATTAGCTTAGATCTTACAAAGAGCTACGCATGACACTATACCTGAATAGCCTCAACTAAGAGCAACTAATGTGTCAGAATAACATATTTGGTAAAAATATAAATTTGGAAGAATATTTTTATATATTTATCTTTATTTGAATTTCACTTAAATGATTTAACTGCAAACAGTAAAATTCAAATTCATGAAAATAACAGTAACAGTCTTCTATAAATCATGCATTTATAAGTTTCCTGCAATAAATAAAACAATCTTATTTCAGATGAAAGCATAAACTTACTTCCATAGTGGCTATCAAAGACATTATGTTGAAATACAAGCATACACGTAGGAAAGAATAACCCAGAGAGTTTGGCAGCAGGCACTGGCAGAGCACGCAACGTCGTACCTGAACTGTTAAGTTGTTGCTGGTGTTTAAGACCTTTCTTTCAGCATCCTGAAACGCTCTCTGTAACCGTTGCTCCATGGTCTGAACAAATTTGCATGACTGTATATTGTCTGCTTGACCCACAAACTGCAGCTCTGGAAAAGGAACAACGTATTTGTATGTGGACAAAATGTTCTTGGTTGCATAATTCCTGGGATGTCTGACAGCAAGATGACCAATTTACAAATCACGCAGGCGAAAATAATGCCGCATAAGATCAGTTTATGTCGTTCAAGCACTGCACTAAACTAGCCTTAATTAAGACAAAATGTAAGAATTAAATTGCATTATTAGAGCTGATACTCTCCATAAACAAATGGAGATTGTTTCTGCAGTGATAGATACACAAATGGAGATTGTTTCTGCGGTTCGCTGTACAAATACTTACTCAGAGCCAGGCAGTAAGTGAAATCATTCTAAAACACAAGTTATACTCTTAAATCTTGCAGGTCATTTGCTCTTGCAAGGTATAATCAATCATAATATTGATTCTCATTCTGTTTGTGCTAGGAAAAATACACTTAACTGGGTAATTGCAATAAGTACGTGTATGTAAACAGGTAAGCACACACATAAGAAACCTTTCTACACCTGAAGACGTTGTTTTACAGCCCTCTCTGCCCTCTCGTAGCTTATACTGTTCTGCTGCACTGCAGCTGCTCTGCACGGGTGCTTGCCACAGTACAGAGGGGTTAGACAGCGACCCTGGGTCAGATGGCTGGGACCTAAGTCAAACCCAACGGGTCCAGCCAGAATATATACCATATAGTCACGATTCTCATCTGATCGTCCTCAAAAGAAACGCACAGTTACTGCACACGCCGTCGACTAAAGTCCGTGTTAACGGAACGCCAAGTCTTAGTCGAGCGCGTTGGCTCGCCCCTAGCGCAATGGCACCTCCTCTCCCAGCGGTGCCCGCAGGGTGACAGCGGAGCACCACGCGGGACAGGGCTGCACACACCGCCTGTCCTGCTCGCGCCAGGAACATCCACACGTGAAACCAACGCGGGTCCCGCTGCCGCGGCGGGGCGCGGGGCTGCGGCAGGACAGCAAAGGGCAGGAGCGGCGGCGGCCCTGGGCGCTGAACCGTTAGCGCGCGCAGGGCCCGGCGCGAGCGGGCAGGACCTCGCTCACCTGTTTTCAGCTGGAAGTGGTAGGCGGGAAGGGGCTTCCACGGCAAAGCCAGGGCCGCCACGGACTGGAGATGCGGTACGTGCTGCTTGATGTCTGCTGTGGCGTTGCTAACGCCGTACGCAAGAAGCCTTTCAATTACAGCAGCTGGCATAAAAACCAGTCTGCCCCGCGTAACGTAGTAACCCACTGTTACGTTGTTTGATTGCTCCAGGATTTCAACCTAAAACACACAGGGAAACATATTTTTTTTTAATTTTGTTTGCAGTTCAACCACTGTTGGATGGGACTTGTCATCCTGGATATAGCTCCCTGGCAGGTTTTTTACCTGTAATCCCCTATGAGCCCTACAGGATCAGTTACTGTCATATCAGACATACTATTAGCAGAACTGCTCAGGGAGCTTTAGACCCAGCCCGTGCAAAATGTGCTCCAAATCGAAGCAGTGCAGTATTGCTACCGTAGCTCACATACCTCTAATTTAAACTGGAGCTTCATTCATGTATGTATACTGGGACGTTTTACTTATGAATGTAAAAATACAGAGAATCCAGAGAACATCCAGCTCCTACTTCATACCTGAAGTTCACTGACTTTGTGCATGTGTCCGTCATTGCAGGTTTGGAGACAAATTTTTGAAAAACAAAAGTTTCCAATATTTGATTCTTCAACCTCAACTGTCTCTTCTATACTATTTTTCCTATACTGTCCCAGCTATCACCTATATGAGTAGAAATGACAAACCACAAGAACGAACACACTATGAGCCAAAACATGAGTTGAGTTTTACTTCGAAATTCTGTATTTTCCAAAAAGTTTAAGCCCTGGAACAGGTCCTCCACACTAAGTTCTAGCTGGTTGCCTCCGTTAGAAAAAGGCAGCTTCTCTCAGGTTTACAAGAAGGTTGGAGAAAAACTCTGACAATTTTCATTGCTGCTGCTGAGACCCAGGAATATACAATTCCCAAACCAACTAACGTCATCCAAACGTGCAGCAAAACCGCATGGGGACAAAAGTCAACCTGATGCCCTCTAGTTTGAGCAAAATTACTTTTTTCCTTCCCAGTGGCTTGGTGAGTATAACTCATAACAGCCTTGGACTCAGCCCAAACCCCCGCCTAAGCGCACGGGAACCTGTGTTGCAGAGAAGAGTGCCCCAGCGATCCACCTAAGCCTGCCCTCAGGCAGCAATGCAAGCTTCGTGCAATTTAGCTGCAAAGCGATGAACACGTCTCCCTCGTTTATTTTCAATAAAACGTGCTTTCTCCCTGCTCGGTATTTTCATCCCTGTGGAATCGCACTTGTCAGGTACTGGGTTTTCCAACCAGGGAGCGGACGGTCAGCAGCGACGCCCCATTTACCAGCCCTGCTCTTGCAGTTGGTCCAGGCTGAGCACAGCAGCACTGACCGTGAACCGGAATCATTCCTGAGCTGCAGGGGGAGGAGGAAACTGCTGTCAGCAGTCGTTTCCCAAAACATACCAAGAAGAAAGCTGCATTTCTCCCTTTTATTTCATCAAATAAAATGGCAAAAGCTTTGGAGCGGTCCTTACATTTTTAGAGCCCAGAGTAGGTGCTACCTATGCCTGCTTTCCATAGGAAAAGCTGGGTGCTCCCCTCCAAGAGGCTTCCTGCATCCAGAGACACCACTGGAGCTGCAGCCAGCAGGGATTCTCTCGGTGGGAGAGCTGTTTCGGCGAGATCAGGCAGGCAAGCCAAGCATGCTTACCTGAGCGCTGACATTTTGGTTGAAAGCTTGTCTCAGCACTTGGTTGAGTCCTTTTCTCACACTCTCCTTGAAGGGATTGCTGATCAGCATCCTCCTTGTGTTCAGGAACAGAACTGTGGAACAACAAAAGCCACATGTTGGTTTGAGACATTACCACGCTACTGTTTGCTTTTTTTAATTGTTTTATGTTGTGCTAGCTGGGTGGAGATCATCAAAGCAGCTAGGATTTGCAGCGGCTCCAATGGGAGCAAGAACTGCAGGGGCTCAGCAGCGTGGAGTTCCCTGTTCATCCCATGGCGATAGCCCATTGTTTCCAGAGTGAGGTCTAACAAATGCAATTTCTTTAGCAATAACAACAAGTCTTTGCCATGCTGCCGTTCTGAGTGAGATATGATGCCACTCGATGGCCTGCGGACAGACTGGTGCGGCATTCCCAGGAGACTGAGCTGGTGCTCCGCAGGCAGGCCTATGTAAAGGACGTGCGCTTCATACCTTCACAGCCATGGTTAAACAAACCAAGCAATGTGTTACTCCACTGCTGCAATTATTTTCCATTTAGGAAGTGTCTGTACACTTTCTTCATTAACATTATCACTAGCTTTTTCTTTTTCTCTTATAATTTGCAGAAAGGTTTTTATAGCTGCACTTAAGTACTTTCAATCATATACTGTATACAAGCTACTTCTATCTTTAGAAACGGTTGTTGTACTCATCATACTACTGATGTAGATATTTAGCAGCTACTAAACACACATTAGGTCCAAAAGCTGCTTATTTCATTGTCCCCAGTGTCACTCAGTTCTGTACAAGGTCGTAAACTCTTTTAAGTAGCTATTCTTCTTTGCTGAGATCTCCAGCATACACAGATCTTCTGGTGCTGCGCTGAGCCACCATAAGGAGTCCATATGAAGCCTGGGCAAGGGACCTCTCCAGACCCCTTTAGTTCAGAGTTCCTACAGCCAAGGAAAAGCTGTCTGTAAAAAAACAGCTAGAGCCAGAAGTGGTACTGTTCACAGAGAAAGCTCAAAATCCTCCCATTTTGAAGCAGACAACTCTAAATACTAACCATTATTGTCAAATTAATCTTTAATGATAGAATTAGGTGTTCATATGCAAACAGGGCCACAGACTGAGGCAGGTTACTGCCCTGTCTTCTTCAGCGACACGGACTCCTTACTGCAAGGCAGAGACCAAACCACCATGTCACAGGGGCTCGTCCCTCCACAGAGGTGGTTCTGCTAGATCCCTGCAGTGACCCACTGAACTTCAGAGCACCTGATCTCCCTACTTCATTTGGCACGTTCATTGTAAAATCCAAGCCACGAATAAGGCCAATGCCATCCCCACGCCCTGCTTTTAGCTGTCTGGTTTGTCAGTGCAGCAGCCCCATCCCCAGGTTAACCGCTAACCCCTCATCAACCACTGAAGCCCCACTTTATTTGACACTTGAGTGCATTTCCCACTCATCACCAGTCGCCCCTCATAGACAAGCGAGTCCTTTCAGCAAATTCAGCAGCCCCACGTACCTGTCTTAACCATCAGGTTCCTGGAGAGCCGGCAGTCCAGGGGAGGAGCTGCGGTCATGTTAGCGAAAGCGGCTGCTGCCGTGGTTTCGGGAGGAGCAGGGGAGTTTTCCACTGGAGTAGGGGGAAGCCTAGTTGTTTTCGCTGATGCTGTAATAGATGTCAAAGCTGCTGTAATTGTCAGTGGGTACGGGGTTGACGTTTTGGTGATTTCTGAGCTTGGGAACTTCTGGGTGTCAGTTACTGTTGTTTCTATCTGCCTTGGTACATGTGCTGTGGGTGCAAGCGTGGAAGCTGTGACCGTGCTGCTTTTAGGGGTTATGAGCATAGCTGTCGTGTCCACGGGTGATGCAGTTGTGTTTCTTGCTGCAAAAGGAAAATCTGTATGTGTTCCTACTGAGCTCAGAGCTGATGCCAATTTTGTGGCAGTGTTATTTTTTGTTAGTGTCGGTGTGCTTAAAGCCATCACAGATGGCAAAGGTGTGTTTTCAGTGCCTAGAGAAAAGAAGGAAGAAGCTGGCACTGGTGAAGCTGGAGATGATTTTCTTGTTAGTGGTTTTGCTTCTGAAGTTCCTACTGTAGGTATTGCACCAGAAGATACTCCAGATAACACTGTAATGACAGAATGGGTAAAGTTGGTTGTTGACAAAAAAGGAGAAGTTAGTGGTGTTGGTGATGCATGGACAGAAGTTACGATGACTGACTGCAGAGCGCTGGTGGTAGGGGTTTGCAATGGGATGCCCTTGGTAGCTTTATTAGATATATTACTGGGAACTAGACTATGTCTTGTAGCACTTGTGTCCCACTCCTCCACACTAAATGTAGCTGGATTTTTATCAGCTGTAACCAAAAAACCAGAGGACTCTAATTGGTCATCTGCAAATTCTGGCAAATTTCCAGAACCGATGTCTTCTTCGGTAATAAAACTATGCAGGAATGTTGAGCTAGAAGGCTTGGTTATGGGAAAGGGGGACTCGGCTGGCAGTATGCTGTGGATGGCACCGTTTTCATAGCTGGCCAAAAAAGTCAAGTTGTCAGGGAGCTGGGAAGCCAACATTGGTGTTGTGCTTAAGGTTTTTGTCAGTAAAGCAAGCTTTCCAGCATCAGTTGTTTGTGATTCTAGAGAGCTAGGGAAAGCACCTGTATCATTAACAGGAGGCACATGTAAACGGAGAGGTGCTTCATAGTGTATACTGATATTAATATCTCCAACAGTGAAGAAATTAGCAGCGTTTTCAGCTGTGCTTCCACGCTTTTTTTGCAAGGGGTCAGGCACTGTCAAAGCGGTAGCAAGGGATGAATACCAAACAGGAGATGTTTTCAGTGCAAATGCATCTACATCAAATTCTGGAAAACTATTCAACTTCATTGCAGCTAAGAGTAAATTTGAAACGGTTTGACTAGAGTTTGCATACGTATAGTTTGCTGAAGGGGTGGAGAAGAGCGACTGCTTATTTGTATTCATTTGCTTTTGCAGACTTGAACCTACTGAGTATGGTACATGGTACTCTGTTTCCAATGGAGAAGCGCTTGGAGGAACTTCTCTTATTGCCATTTTGACTGAAGTTTTTACCAAAGGAATACTAATGCCAGCGGAAGACAGCAATGCTGTATCGGTCCACGTAGAAGCCAAAGTTGTGACTTCAGGAGAGCTGACAGGATCTAAATTGCTTTCAGAGTCCACACTCGAAATCCCAGAAAAGCTGGAGCCACGGCTGTCCATCACCGTTGTCGTGGAAACCAGTGATGGCCACGTACGCCACACTGGAGGCATGACAGAGGCGAGATGCTTTCTATCAACTGAAGTCTGACCAGAGGCAAAATGATTTAAAGCTTTTGGAGGTGAATATTCTGCATGTGGGGTCACAACAGTGGGTACTCTCATATTTCTGTCTTTATTTGCAGTTACGTCTGGACTTTCAGCAGCACCAGGTGGAAGATGTGCAGTCCCAAAGATACTAGTAGCAGATGTATTTGTGGTAGCAGGTTCAGGTTTTGAAAGGCCTGTAGTGGAAAAAATTAACAGCACTGGAGCTAGATCAGGACTAGTCATGCCTGTTTCCAAAACAGTGCCTAGTATCTTTGATCTGTTGCGGAGTTCACTGGTTTGGACATCTGAAGAAACTTTGGAAAGCTGAGATCCATAAGGCAGAACACTATTAGCATTAAAGTTTGTGGACATCTTTGCTGTCACCCCTCTTGTGAAAGCCTGTTGAGCTCTTCTTGCCACAGGAAAGCCATCAGAAGTTGGGAGAGTACTTGCAGAGGCAGCTGGCAATCGGATGCCGTTTGCCTGATAAGCTCCATCAGTCAGGTCTTCTGCAAAAGTCTGATTCAGAGCCACCACCGAGTGCTGCGAGGAAACAGTCGAGGGGATTTGCAAAGCATCCTCATCAGCTGCCGCTGCACGGGGACTGTTTGTGCGTGCTCTCCTAGTAAAGGTGCCATTTGTCTCAGTTAGCCAGGGAGACCTTCTGCTTGTTGAAGAGGAGTGTGTTGCATTTCTAAAGAGAAAATGTGTTTCACTTCTAAATGCTCGTACTGCCAGCACTGCATTGCGAGCGTGCTTTGCATCTGGAATGAGTGATTTTGGCAATGAAAGGGAAGACGTGCTCTTTGTTGAGCTGGAGACCTCAGCCAGGCTCTGGGAAGCTGATGACATGAAAGGTGCACTGGTAGAGCCTGTAGTGCAAATAGTCAGTGCTGTGGAAGACTGAGGGAGACTCATTTGGGGTATTAGATGTGGAGTACCCACAGGATGGAAAACTGATGTGGGAACCTCTCCTTCATCCTGAAAAACTGGTGATGACAGAGGAGTGATATCACTGTTTCTGTCAGTAAAGGCTGCCTTAAATGGCTGGCTGCTTGGTTTTACTCCAGTAGAAGATACATTATACATACTCTCATTAGGAAACCGTGACAGGCTTCTGGAAGTTACTGGCAGGGAAGACTGATATGGTTTTGACACAGGAATATCAGAGTACACTGACAAAAAAGAAGTCCTTTCTGAAGGAAACCCTTTTCCCACTATTTCTGTGAAATGCACTGTTGTCGATCCAAAGAGACTGAAAGGCTCGGTACCCGCAAACAACTCAGGACCCTTTCTGTGGTTGACCGTACTGGGATGTACTACAGTGACTGTGCTCAGAGGACTATTTCTGCTTTCACTAACCTGCGAGCTGGCTGAATCTGTGTAGAAGAAACCTTCAGGACCTGCAGACAAAGGCACTTTGATGGGCAGTACAGCTGGTTTAGAAAAGTTAATGGTATGAGGTGACTGAATTACCAATGAGGAGAATGATGGTGATGGAACAGCAGCAAGCATGTCTGATCCTGATGTGCTTTCTTTTGAAATGGAGGGTGTTTCTAATGGTATTAGCTGAAATGGCACAGCTGTACCCGAATGTGTCACTGATGGGCTAGTGGGCAATGTGGCAAACGTACCAAGCTGAGGCAAACCTGATACAGCAGCTATTTCATCGGCACCTTGGGATGATCTCAGGGGCAACTCAGCTGAAACTTCAGCGGGTTCCTGGGATGCACTGTTTCCACTGCCTTGATAAAGGGTGGGCGACAGATGAGTTTGATCTGAAGTCCTGGTTCGTGTGCCAGTCAGTGTTGTTTTTATCATCTGAAGCAAGTTTGCATTCTCTGAAGTCTGTCCCATGGAAATATCAGCTACTGAGGAAGTCTTAGTTTCTGTGGAAGGCCGTGTTGGTGATAGTATAGATCTCCAGTTAGGAAAAGATCCTGTAGAAGAAGCAATGTTGATATGCTGTTGCCCGATACCTGTGAAATAATAAATAAAATTAGTATATTTTTCCACAAAAGGAAGAGGAATTGTTGTCTTGTTGCAACAAATCACAACACAAAATGCATTATGTTTAGTAAAAATAGTGAACTTTTTTTTTATTCAAAGGGCATAAAAATTCAGAGAAAGTTTAAAAAAAAAAAACACACCACAGAAAACAGTGAAAGGTACAATGTGGCAGATTATAAACCCCTCAAGTTGTTTCATCTGACAGAACAGTAAGGAAAGCTTCCTAGACCGTACTATTTCAAAATACTACTTTTAACTGGGATGGTTCAACATATTAAAAGACACCCTCTTAAGCTTGGGACAATTCTTGAGGTTATCATCAGTCACCCTCCGTCAAAATATTACGTGAGAAGATGGGTTTAGAAGCACTGTAGAAAGGGAATAGATTTTGACAACCAAGCTTCACTGACTTGGCGTGCAGTCTGACATGGGAATAGAGCCAGCGTTGGCTGGGTTCCTGTAGGATGCATCTGGAGGTGCTCATCTTGCCAGTTCTAATAATGCATGCAATTATAGACACAAAAGGGAGAAAATAAAACAGGGATGAACACGAGGAAAGGTGGGTAAGATCCAAAACAAATTCGGAGATTAAACTCCTTTTTTGATATGCGCAGATGTACAACGCAGCATTTCAAACACCAGCTTACTCTACACTCCACACCATAACGTTCCTAGGCTTTGTTTTCTTAAAATGATTAGTTATTCTAAAATCATAGCATGGGAAATCTCACATTCCTACTAATTTAAAGATTAAGATTCACTCAAGAGTAAAATTTAAGGGTTTTTTCCCCTCCCGCCCCACCAAGATAATAGTTCAAAACTCAGTACTGGCACTTGCCACCACGCCAAGCTGTGCCCTCCGCACAGCTCCGCAGAGGCACAAGACGGAGCCAGGCCCTGCCCCACCTCCAGCGCATCTGGATCAGACACGGAGGATGCCGACTCCTCCATACCCGTAACGGCACGGAAGAGTAAAGAGGGGCAGACCTCGAGGGTCAGACACTAGTTCCAGCCACCGCCGAACCCAAAGGTCAACAGAGCCGACAGCAGTGAAGGGGATCAGCCCGCACGAAGAGGAGCCAGCCGCAGAACACCACACAGCGCAAGAGAGGAAAATGGGTCACGCTGCACCTATTTGAAGCTAAGTTTCTTTCTTGTGATGCCCTTGTGCTACACCGCCCATCATCCATATGCGCAGGCCAAAGTAGATGATTAGACTGGCTCCTTCAGGCTCCTGTGTGCATTCAACAGGAACATGCTGGAATTATGTTCAGTGTGGCATTTTCACTCTATAAACAAAAACAACCCACGAAAAAACCCCAAACAAATAAACCACAGATCTTCCCTTTTATCCCTGTATTTAAAAGCCTCATTAAGCCATGGCGAAGAATCTTTCCTCCACTGAAATGCAAGAATGAATACAGAATCCAGAAACAAGTTGTTTTAGGGGAGCAGCTCCAGGGTGGGTAACAGAACAGAGCTCTGCCCTTCTAGCAACTAAAAAAGCCCCCAACCTTTCTTTTAACATGAGCTAACTTGCACACTAGCATTTTGGAGAAAAGCAAAGGTAGGCAGACACAGGGCTACCTACAGCAACGAGAGATAAGCAGGCTAAGGGGAAACCCAGTCAGCCTTTATGAAGCTGCACCAGATGATCAGCAGGCTGGAGAGGAGGCTGCAGAGTCCACCAGGGAACCTGACCCACCGGGAGAGGTTTGCAGCACTAAAGAAATGCTGTTGTATTTGTGCCGTGGCTGCTGATGTGTCATTGAGGGACCGGAGACCTAAACGACCGGTGTGGCCTGATTTCTGATATTCTACACGCTCCGCCGTACGTTGGGGGGCACATTGTGATTTATACACAATGCGTTTCGGTGGCTTTTCCTTCCCCGTTACAGTCAGGCAGCTTTTCAACAGAAGGTAGGAAAGAAGACAACATGTATTTTGCTCGACTAGAATGGATTCAAACATATGCTTGAAATTAAGAACTAGATGATGTGCTTTGCAAAATCAGGCCTTAGGCAACCTGCAGTTTAAATTTCTGTGAGGTCATCTCAGCTGATGAAGTCATCATTACCTGATCTGTTACACCTCAAACTGTCTAGCTTCACCTCTGAACTGCACGGCCATACTGAAAAGTGAATGCAAAGCCTTCACGTGGGATTTCACCTAGCATTTAGTGAATGCGAGTCCGAAAGGGGAATTAAACAAGTCAATGTTTTCCTGCTTTCTAACACAGCAAAATATGTCAACATCAATCCGCACACAGTCTGCACCAGTCCTCATATATTTCTTCACACTTTGGTTTAATGAGAATGATTATAAGCAGAGGGACAATATAAACCTGTAAAAGTGTTGATGTTACCACATTTTGACAAGAAGTAAAAGGAAAGCTCAAATAATGCAAAGAAGATAAAACACTGAATAAAAACATTCCCTAACTACTGCTTAATGCTAGTCCTTCAGTTCTTGTTTCTTCCATTCCATTCCAACCGGCAACTTTCCTGTTTACGTCCATTAATGAAGTAAAGCTGTTGAGTTACTGACGGTTTAAAAAAATTTTACAATATTCTGCAACCGATATACAATGCTAGCATTCCACTGCAGCAAGTTTTCTTTGATTCTACCTTTACAGAAAGATACTGACTATCAGTATCTATTTCAAACTTCTGCCATAAATTCAACATCCTGGTAGTGACTGGACGCAGCATGCAAAAGGCAAAATTATCTTCCCAATACATGGAGTTTAAACTAAAGTACATACTCTTTATTTGATAATCAGTAGGATGATATCAACAACTACAGATCCTTATCAAATACTGTGCAAACAAAGACTATATCATGGAAAAAGGGCGGATGTGGGAAAACATTTCACTTCTACATCTATCAACAGCTGAAACACTCGGTGAAAGGAAAAGACAACCAATTCAAACCAACATGAAAGTCGCAATGAGAACTTCATCCCGCGTGCATTGCGCACCGAGCCATTGCAGTAGCTGTTTCTCACGTCTCAGGATTACCTGTTATTCCTTCATACTTCAGACTATTGACTAACCGCCACCTCCAACAATCCTAAAACCCATTTAGCAGTAACCTCATTAAAACAACCATCATTGATTAGGAATCTTTCCATTTGCAATAACAAGAAACACCTCCAATATGCCACAGCAGGAAGTTAAAAATTGATCCAGTTTAGAGAAAATCGCGGCTTTATCATTTCTGAGCCCTTTTGTGCACATCTAAAGGAGTGACAGGGACCAAAGAAGAGCACAGAGGTGACCAAGAGGAAGACCAATATCTTCCCCCACCCGCCTCTACTAAAGTAAAAGGGACAGCAATGGGGAGCACATTAGCATATGCACCTTGTGCCTGTCCAAAGGTTGAAGATGATGCATACGTCTAATTAATATTTGACAGTAAATAAGGATGCTGAAGTTATGCACCTCTGGAGCAAGAAGTCTCAGTTATTGTCCAACTTCTGCCCCTGCTCCCGAGACACCACTGTTGCACGTTATTCTTCACACAGGTTTGGTTATTTCTAGTGAGACAATTATTTGGTAAGCAAATCTGCCCTGGAAAAAGTAGTGGCCAATTAAAATGTCTGTGTGTTTGCCACGCCCATAAGATCTATATTTCATAAAATCATAGAATATCTCAAGTTGGAAGGGACCCATAAGGATCATTGAGTCCAAATCCCTGCTCCTCACAGGACTACCTAAAACTAAACCATAGACTAAGAGCGTCGTCCAGACACTCCTTGAACTCTGACAGGCTTGGTGCCGTGACCACTTTCCTGGGGAGCCTGTTCCAGTGACCAACCACCCTCTCAGTGAAGAACCTTTTCCTAATGTCCAATCTGAACTTCCCTGACGCAGCTTTATTCCATTTCGTGTCCTATTGCTGGTGACCAGAGAGAGGAGATCAGCACCTCCCCCTCCGCTGCCCCCCTTGAGGAAGTTGTAGGCTGCGATGAGGGCATCCCTCAGCCTTCTCTTCTCCAAGCTGAAGACGACAAGTGACCTCAGCCGCTCCTCGTAAGCCTTGCCCTCGAGGCCTTTCACCACCTTGGTCGCCCTCCTCTCGACACACTCTAATAGTTCGACGTCCTTCTTAGATTGAGGCGCCCAAAACTGCACACAGTACTCGAGATGGGGCCGCACCAGTGCGGTATACGAAGACATCAGATTGCTTATCTGCGCTGTGACATTTGAAACCATGGTCCTGTTTGATTTATGCCATAACAAGGCAAGGATCTGTAATAAGCAACGTGAGCGTTCTGTGGATGCCACAGCACGTACTCTCTCGCCCGCCCTGCCTGCCCATCGGCAGGCAACCAGCAAGAGGAGCAGCCGCGGAGAAGCCTGTAGGACCCCAACAGCAGAACTTCTTCCAGGACGGATGAGTATCTGTTTTTTAACAGGCTCACAAAATGAATTCAGCTCCAACTGAATTAAAAAATCCCAGTAAGGATTCAAACATTTCCCTCCACACAAAGGCTAAAAAAAGTTTGAGAACTTCAACTGAATAACACTCCACAACTCTACCAAAGGAAACACAATGACTGTCCAGAGCTTCCTTCACACTGTCGTGGCAGACAAGAAATACTGTTTTGCCACTTTTGAGCCATTACAAAAGATCAACTCAAAGGTATCTTCAACCACAGACTATTTCTGTTGTCGTGACTTCACGACCTTCATTATTCAGATCATCTGAGTTAGTAACATTTAAGAGTGAAGCTGATAAAAAGGGCATATGAAAATTTTATTGTATGACTGACCAAGACATCTTCCCATTATACGTCAGGTATATGTCTTTTCACAACCTTCAGCGTATTGAAGATGGGATTTCAATTTTCAAATGAATTTGCTTTAATTATTAATTTCTGAGACAAAAAAAATATTCACAACCTCTCTTAACTATTGTAAAGGCTGAAGTTTAATAGTACAATAGTATCTATAGAAGAGTAACTAGAGCCACCTAAAGCACAGTGGAAATCCAAACATTAAATTACATAAGCAATCTGGATTTTATACAGGTCTAAATCAATCAGCCCTAAGGCAAAGTGATTCCAAAGATAACTTTAAAAAAAAACACAACCCCCCTCAAAAAAACCAAACCACCAGCTTGTCAGAAACATAATTACTTACAACCATACATAAAATAACAGTCTACTTACAAGATAAGTACTGTTGAGAGAGACCATTTGCTACTTTACCCCCATCTACCCAGTAATAACACTATCCTAGGGCTGCATCACCTCTTAAAAACAATGCCACTAGTATATGAAAAATGCATTTTTTTTTCCTTCTCACAAGTATGAAGTTTCCTACTTATTATTGTTTCACCATGAGAGACTGAGTGATCAAAGGTCAGATGTGACCGATATGGGATATGATAGGGAAATAACAGAAAAAGAATCTCTGCTACACCCGTGGAAAAAGGCAGCACCCTACCCAACGGGTTGTGCAGTTTACTTCTGCTGTTGAAGGATATTAAGTATTACACAGTATGTCAGCATCGACATGCATGTTATCTGAGCCACTTCAGAGTTTCCTAAAATGTATCTTTTTTTATTCCTTAAGAGTTTACAATTGGAAAAATGGCATAAGGAATGCCAATTCCATGGGTCAAAGGATATGAAATATGCTACCAATAAAAGACACAGATACTCAGCAAACTGTTTATAAAACTAGCTATGTTGCATATCAAAATGTTACCGTTACTCTCTGTGCAGAATGGTAAAACTCAATTATGCCTTCATAATATCTGTTATTCCAGCCTCACATTGATGAAGTTATTACATCACCACCGACGCATCCCACACATCTCACCTTTGGCACCATTCCACAAAGACATTTACAGCTTAATTTCACACCTTTTGCATAACGTTTAACCTGTGATTCCCCGCCCTGCCAAAAAGCCTACCTACAAATCTGCCTGCGGAGCCCTGACGCACACAGCCGGACCGTGCCTGTTTCTGCGGCCGGTCTGGTTTGGGTCAGCCCTTGGCGGAACCTGCCCAGAGGGATCGCCAGGCTCGGCCAGCGCACTGGCGGGGAGAGCACGCCAATACCTGCATTTTTGGCAGCTGCCAACCCACAGCTACTACGGCAAGAATGGATGGCGGAGAGGTGGAGAACGCCGCTTCCTTGGGATTGCACTAACTTTCTCAAAAGAGCAACGGTAAATGAACCAGCAGAATAAATCCTGTTCTGTGACCTCCTTAATATCAATTTCTTTACGCAGATTCTGGGAAAAGTTTACAGTAATTCAATAGACTGATTCTCACATTTGTTTCGGTTGTAACTTTTCCCAAATTAGATATTGAGCTTCCAAACCGAAAAGTCTGACCTGGAGGATTAAAACACAGATCTTCTTACCAGCACCTGAGGTTGTTCACATCCTAGCCTCTATTTACCTGTAATAGTCAACAGCCACAAGAGCCAGTCATTAAGAACAAGCACTGCCTCCCATCAAAAAAAGCCCTCTTCCCAGTGATCTCAGGAAACGATATCTGAAAACTGTTATTAATTTATTTGACAACCAGGAAAAATATTTTGTCCCCATACCACAAAATTCTGTTTAAACAAAACAGTTTTTCAGTGAGAAAAACTGTATGAGGAGGTACCATGTTGCACAAAGTTTTCCTCTCAACAAAAAAAAGGTTTGAACTTTATAACGAATATCAGAAAAATGTTTGGATACAGTATTTGGTCATCCTAATTGCACAGCCGGATTTTTGCTGATGTGAAAAGTCAAAGCAGCAATCTCTTCTGTTAGGAACGTTTGTGCACCTTCCTCTTCCACACATTACCCACGGAAACGCACCAGCAGCAAAGCTTTGCATCAAAGGCAACCTTTCAGCTATGAAAGGAGAATACAGGGCTGCAACGAACCCGTATTTCTCTATGAAATGTATTTCAACATGTCCTGCCTTCCGCGCTTACACAGCCCAAATATAAGCTGGCTGGGATTCGAGAGCGCAGAGCCGAGCCTGCAAATGCTTCACGGCTGTCACGGATATCGCTTCAGGAGCCGGCAGACTGGTGTGACTGGTACCAAGTGCCAGCCTCGCCTGGGGTGAAACGCGTCTCCTCGGCCGCACGGGCAGCTCTGCCGGGAGGCTTTAATCGTGTCCAGCAAGCGGGGACGGAGATGAAGAGCACTATAAGAGACTATAGATTAGCCAGGGTAAAATAACACGCTCCTGTCGTCGAGGAAACAGTTCTGCCACCGGCAATTCCAGCTGCATCATCTGCATGCTGTGTTCACAGGGCAGATGTTCAGCCGCATCATCAGGAAATGCAGGAGAAGAGCGTGGCAGAGGAGGGTTTCATCCCCACGCGCTGCTGCAGGATGATCGCACGTAATCATATAGAAACCAGAATGTGCTATGGGGGCTCTTGTCCTTGCTCCCGCTGAATGTACCTGTTACCATTTCTGCATGAGGTTATCAGATTATTCACAGAATTTAAGTGAATGAATGATATAGATATATTTATTTATTATTTTTACTGCTTATTCAGCAACACTTGTAGGACCAAGGCTTTTGTGAGCCTGACAGCCTGCTTTAGCACACTGCTTATCTATTTATTCGTAAACACACTTACATACAAACTTTTGTAAAGGAATTGTGTTTATTCAGGGAAGTTTATATAGACACTGCTAGCATCAGCATGAATGATTCAATGAACAATGTAGCAAAAAAATTCAAGGTCATTTGGGAACATACAATACCAAAGCTGCCAGTTCTCATGATTTTACCTTGAGTCTTACAATATTCAAGGGGCTTTTTTTTTGGGGGGGGGGGGAGAAAAACAACACTCACCCCCAAACAAATAAAACCATTCTTTAAGTGAAACAGACTGTATTAGTATTTCAGGTTTCATTCTTTACATGAAAAGTCTGAATTCTTGTGGTTGTAGGATAAAAGAAAACTAAAACATTTTTAAATCCCATGATTTTTAAGCAAATCACATTTTTAGAGGACTTTTTTTTTTTTTTTAATTTCTGGAGCTGGGACAGACTGTAAGGGAGGTACCAAATTCTGAATGAGCATGAGAAGAGTTTTGGGGCCAAACTCTGACCTGCTTAGAGTCTCTGGGAGCTGGCAGCAACGTACAGGAGGTGTGGACTCAGCTTAGTTTCTCCACTAGTAATTACAAGTCAATGATAGCACAGCTTTCTTACTATACACAATAACAATTTATTTACTTAACTACAAGCTACTCCTTTAATAAAGCTTTCAGAGTTTAAACTCCCCCTGCAAAATCAAATACAAGAGGAGACTGAAGAGAATCCCTGCTAAAAGCCAGGTAGATTATTTTACAAAGGAAAAAAAAAAATTCTTTTCTCCAGAACTTTTTTAAAGAAACGATAGTGCTTTCAAAAGGTTGAACTGGGCACCAAATTACATAATACGATATATTTTGACACGCTGGCTGGGTAACTGTGAATGTTCCCTCGAGCCAAAAAGCTTTCCGCTCACCAAACCAAGCACAACTTCAAGGGAACCTTTTTTGCACGTAACGTTTGAGGCCGTAACCCGTGAGCGGAGAAGACCCTCTGGACTACGCTCCACCAGCGCTAGCACGGCGACTCACCGAATCCGCTGCAGCGGCGGCGGCTTCTGCCTCCCTGCCTGGGCAGGCGCCCGCCGCGGGGCGTCGGCAGAAGCCTCAGGCCCCAGGACCCCGGCGCGCAGGCGCCTGTTCCTCTGGTGCCGCGGGTGCGAGAGCCTCCGGCGGGGGAGGGTAACCAGCGGTTGGCGCGAGCGTCGGCAGCCACCGCGACCGGCGCCCGAGCGCAGGAGCGTTACTCCTCTGAGTGCCGCTCCTTTTACAGACGACAAGCCCAGGAGCAGAGCCTGCTTCGACTCCTGCACGTTATAGACCAAAACAGCTTCCGAGAAGAAAATGAAATCCAAGAATCGCCGATTATCACAGCATCGGCTCTTCCCCATACGTGCACGTTCGCGAGGCACCCGCTGTGAAAGGGTGCATCATGCGGCTGTAGCTATGCAGTGTGCAACCCAAATGCCTGACACTGCGCCCAGACAACCCTCAAACTTCTTAATTTCAACTTATTTCATCCATTTCGGAGCTTCGAAGTTACAGTTTCTAGATGCAACAGACATGCAAGCGCCAAGGCCGGGGGAGGAGATGCTCTCTCTGTTTTCCAGTGACTCGTTCAGGCCACAACGTGAAGGGCAGAGAGGGAGGCTGTGCCCTGGGCACCCCCGCGCCTGCCCGGAGGACACGGAGCAGACCCTCTTTGGGGTCTGTGCCAGCAAGATAACCAGGAGAGAAATTAATCCTCTCTAAGGAGAGATGCGGTCTCAGAGGGGCCACGTATGCAGGATCAACACGAGGACAGAGGTTTCCACAACGTCTTTTGCTACCCTCAAGCTCTTTCCACTGCCTGCGGCCTCTGACTGTAATGAAGGATAAAGAGGGGAAGACCAGGAAAGAAATGTAGGTCAGGCACAGAAGCATCCTGCTGTCTCTGCCTGCACCGCGTTCAGTACTGCCCCACTGATAACGAAAGTCACTGCTCTTAAAAAAAAAATCAATATCTTACTGATTTTTAGATTAGAAAAAGTTCTGATCACACTGAAGAGAGTGTCTGAAAAGACCACTCGACGTTTGAAGTAGAGTAAATAACATACCTTTTTTTAAAAAATGCAACAAAACAATAATCAAGTCCAAATTCTATTCTCTCCAAGGTTTGCACCAAATAATCAGTGTTTGTCCACCCTGGTATACAATGCAATTTCTGAATCCAAAAAAAGCAAAGTCTGTTGCTTGGCCCCAGAACGCACGAAGGTTAAATCAGTGAATGTATAAGATCCACTACCACGAATGAGCTAACAGACAAATATCGAGTTGAAGTGTGGCGCATCCTTCTTCGGCACGTGCGCTTTATGTCAATGAATGAGACTACAAACACAAGCTCTTGCTGAGAAAGAGTCCACGTAAAATGGATGGGTTTTTTTCTTAGATTAGAAAAATTCTTTTCCTGAGCAGGCTTGACAGCACTGAAGGTGAGGACAGCACAGAGAGCTGCTTTTTAAGGCTTTGGGGCTTTTTCTTCTCTCTCCACTTAAAAAAGGAGAGAAACTAGGAAGAAAGCCTTATACACATCATCTTAATTTGTTCTTTCTTATGTCATGACTTTTCAGAAGTTATCAATTTAAAGGCAATCCCTTTTAAAAAAATCTGTTTGTAGGTTTTTTTTTTTAAATTTAATATTGCCCTTTGATTCCTACCTTTCACAAATGTAGCTAGGGCCCTCTCTCAAGAGGGGGGAAACCATTTTCCTGTGAAGGAAACTTCCAGCTTCCAGGGAGCTGTCAGAGAGCTTCCTGAGGTCAGGATGACAGAGCAGCAACTAAATTCTTCTGAACAACAAATCAACCTGCAACTTTGCTATGACCTGCAGTGCACAGTCAACATGAAGTGCAATATACATTACAATTAAAAGTTACATCTTAATGAACTATGCCTATCAACTAGGTAATTAATTCTTAAGCTCCTTGTCTGCTCTACAGAGGTGAGGACTTGGCTCAGGCTAGAAACTATCATGTAAATGTTTAAAAGTTATTTCCATTTTCTATGACTTTCACTGTGCTTTGCACAGCTCATTAGCCTTTATTTTCAGGTTCTTTTCTTTGCTGCATAAAAGTGACAGTAGCTCAAGTTTATAGCAATATGTTGCCTCATTTCAATTTCTCACCTCTTGGAAATTGCTGCAAATACTTGTCTGACAGGACACCATTACTGTCAGGAAAAAAAAAAAAATCAGCCACCCCCACTGTCAGAGGACCAGAGGCTAAAAGCACAAAGGGGGAGTCCAGTCCCGGTGGTAAAACGGTTAAACAACTGCCCGGTCAAATCTGAATTTTCGGTCATGAATTAAAATCCCGAAGAAATGTTATACAAATGCAAATATAGGACATCTGCTTCTGAATCTGAAAAATAAATGGTAACATTGGCAGGCTGTGGGGTTCCCAAGAATGCTGGCGAAATACCCGAGCTCCCAGCCCAGGTCCAGCTCCCCGCGAGCGACGCGCGCTCAGACCACCGCCAGGACGCGGGTCCCTGCATCCACCCCTCGCCTCTTTCCCTGCAACAGCGATGGACCTCTGTGTCCTTTGGGACGCATCCCCCACACGGAGAGCCCGGTCCTATACAGGCTGTACCCCTGCACTTCTCCGACACATTCAGATGCAAGTTATATATTCTATAGTGGTTCGGTATTTAATTTACAGGCATCAACGTACGAGTACAGACATCAAATGTAGCCACCCCAGAGCTCACAAAGACGCAAACACGGGGATAAAGCAGGTAGATGTACTTACAGACTGTAGCTCTGCTCTTGCATTGGCTGCCTAAACACAAAAAATGTCAGTACTAATCAGTGATGTGGTATTAAAAAGTTGATTCTTTTCCCTAAAATAAAGGTATTGGCATTTTCTGTCAAGTAATTAGACAACAACATCTTCCCTGTGAAATGACAGGAGTCCTGAAAAAATCATACAAAAAAAAGCAGGATCACTGCTACAGGCACAATCATTTTTTAGTAATAGCTGAAGTCACTTTTAATTGTAAACCCAGTACATAGTTAACGGTTGCCAAAGTGAGCAGCTGGCTTCTCAAAAATAAGAGGCACTGCAGGGAACAAAGGGCATTATTAGAAAGAAAAGATGCTGCTATTCCCAGACGGTGCCTGAACAGCACTGCCCAAGTTGGTGGACCTCCTAATTTAAATCTCCAAAGTCCTATAGAAAGTTTTGGGGCTCCTGATAGAAAACGATTAAAATATTCCCCCTGAAAAGTTTAAAACAAGCCAAAGAAGATACATTTTCTCCTCCACAGCAGTATGGTTTGCTTGGCTGTCTTCTGCTGTGCTTTAGTTCACGGGACTCACGAGCTCCGTCACATCGCACCTTACAGAATGGTAAAAACAGCTCTGGTGGGAAAGCAATTGAAAATGCTTCGCCCTTGGATCCCCAACTGAAATCCGTCTTTCTAACTTCTAATTTAACTCAGAACTAAACCCCGAAAAAGCCTGGCCCTGTGACCCACTTTGGGTACCGCCACGATACTTCTTGTCACTTGATTGCTGCTCTTTTTGCTAAAGTTTCATAAGATTTTGTTCTCTAAAAATTTCTGGAAGCTATTTCCAAAAACAGCCTCTAACCGAACCAGACCCTAATTTCTTTCCAACCACTCAGTTAATCTTTAGAGACGTGCGTGGTCACTTTTAACAAAAAGAGAAAGACTATGCCCAACTCAGACAGGCTTTTCCTTTGTACGTACACTATGCAGACATTTTCCATTTATGTAAGTATAACTGAATATCTGGATTTTAAAGCTCTCAGGCTAACCAGGATTTTAGGAGCATTACTACTACACTGTCAAACACATGCACTACATAGCATTTAAGAAGGTTTTCCATTAACCTGCTTTATGCTGGTATTGCTATTGAAATGAGATATTTCAAATGAGATAGGGATAACTGGGGGAAACTAATGAATAGAGAGTATTTTTTAAAAAATGAAAGAAAGATATACGAAGAGAAAAGGCATGGAGGGAGAAGGTGCTAGAACTGCCAGGTCATGCAGCCATTCATTCTCCTACGATCAATTAAGAGTTTCTCAGTTGTCAAAATACCAGCATTAAGATCAGAGTCCCTGATGCTACCAAAAAAGAAATCCGAGGCTTTGCGCCAGGTAAGATCAGAAGCGTAAGGTGAAAGTTTCTTCCCATAACCTTCCTGACAGGTGACTTATTGCACAGATCAGGGCAGCGCTTAAGCAAATTCCTTAAGTCAGATTTATGCAACTTCCAGGTACTTTTTCAACACACGCTCTTCCTCCCTGTCAGGATTTACTGGCCTGGATGCCAGGAAAACGGGGAACCGTGCGCACAAACATAGCCAGAGGGGTGACACGGGGGGGGGGGGGGCGCGAATTTAAAAAAAAAAAATCAAGACAAGTTCTGGCTTCACGATTATCTATGCCCAATGCCAGTTCAGACCTCAGCAGCAGCAATGCATCCCTAGGGAATGCCCAAAATGCCTCTTTGCACCTGGGTAACAAGAGCAGGACAAGGTGAACACCACTCTCAAGGCAGTCCCGCAGCCTGCTGGAGACTGCTCCGGCCCCCAAGGAGAGAGACGTCTGGGAGACCCCCTGCCTTGGTGTCTGGGCTAAAAGGCAGGTGCTGAGCTGAACTATCTTAAACTGAAGGCAAACGCTGTATTTGCAGGAGAGGGCAGAAATGAGATTGTAAATTCTGGTCACAGTCTAAAGGTTTGTCTTGTTGACTTTCACATTAATTTCTTTTTCATGGTTTTCTAAAACTGATTTGAATCTTAAATAAAGACTAATAATTCATTTCATTCTTCACCGACTACTGCTTTTTCATTAACAGGTGATACTTAAAATAGTACAAGGGATGTATCCAGAATTCCAATTAAAAAACTAAATTATAACAATTTTCTGCATGAATCACAGTTTTGTCATCTCAGAAATTGTAATTTCAAAGTGATAAATATGCTTCAGTCACATTCCCTCTCTGCAAACCACCAGGCACCATGTTTCTCATCCAAAAGCTTCTTTTATTGCAGCAATTATTTAAAACTCTGCCTAGACATATTAAAATGTTGACAATAACAAAAATAAATTTTGACAACAGAATGCAGTATATTACATGACTTAATAGCATCAATCACAGGATCTCAGCCTGCACTATCGCAGCGAGGCTGCATTGCTATGAAATAAGATGGTTTGTGGCAGCGCAAAATTTAGCTCGAAGCCAAAAAATAAATACTACACATTTATCCCCCTGATAATGAAACAATGCTATAGAATAACAGTGGATTAAAAAGGGAGCCTATACTACAGGGTAAGGCAGGATGTGTTTAAGCTCTGTCTCCCTGTGTGTGGCTAGCTGTGTTCTACCACGAAAGCACAATTTTCTTATTATCTGAGTAAGGTTTTGCACAGCGGGAGAGGAAAAACAACATAAGTTGATCTAAGCTGTCAATTCAATTTGTTTATGAGAACTCTTTCAATCGAAATATGGCCTGCTTTCTTCTTACTCAACTTTTTTTTTTTTTGAATTTAATGAATTACATAAACACATGCCAACCTGTTGTATATGTAGTAAACCTAATCCCCGCTGCCCTGAACCTACTGTTATCACTTGTTTTTGCAAAGCAAGCGTAAAGCTCATTTAAACTCAGGTCACTTAATACCATCTCGTCACAGGAGGGGACTGAAAGTGCTAGCATTATATCTTGACTCCTGTTTTAAAGCCCATCCTTTCTACAAGAGTTGTATAAATTGGCCTTAGTGCAAATAAGAATAAATACCTACCTTTCGATCTGGCAGCATTTTGAACTTGCTTTGCACACAGCTGCAGGAGCAGCAGGGATGAACCAGGCCTGCTGCAGCAACCCGCTGCATCCCAAATCCAGGATGTGCTCTTGGAAATTCGTGGTATTTTTTAAAACCCCATAAAAATACCCCAGAAATCATCAACCATTTTTACTTATTTTATTATTTTTACCTCCCCCCCTCTTTTTTTTTTAATTTTGGTCACCAGCTTTCCCAGGGACTTGAGGCTAACGAGAAACTGAAAGTCTAAATGAGAAACCTGAGAAATCACCCAGTCAGGCCAGGTGTAAAAGCCATAGAAACTAGTACATGGATACCACTAAAGACAAGTTATATGTTCTGGATTCCAATGAGAAATACATTAATTTTTATTTATTTATTAAGTCCCTGCCTGTACCTTTTTTCCCCTGTAAACTATTGCGTTAATTACCTTCATTCTCCAGGTATCACCATCATATGGAAAGAGATACATTAAGAATTAGTAACAAAGTGTACAGTAACAAAGTGCAAGTAATCCAGGCAGAAAAAATCCCCAATTTCAATTTGATACTCAGTAGATCAAAATACAGCATGTAGAAAAAGCATTGAGTAGATCAGAGACAGATTAGAGGTTAAAACGGGAGACACCGCACCTCTGCTCAGGCCAACTCAGCAAATCTAATTTACCAAGAACAACATAATGGATGCAGTGTAATTACTGTAACTGTCATCACCAAAGTCTTTGATACCTCTTGGCACTATCATATGAAAAAAGAAATCTTCAGAAACTTTATTTAATTGTAGATGCACATTAGTCATGCTGTCACACTGCGCCTGGTACCACACAATGTGCCTAGAGGTATGCATTTCAGTTATTCGCAAAATACCATAACGAGCTAAGGGAAAACAACATTTGGGAGGCAACAAATATCATTCAGTGGGTCCCCTCAGTGTGGTGAAGGGCTCTAAGACTAAAAATAAATTAGTATATTCAGTCTTCCATAAGAGCTCAGGCATTCAGCTGTGCTGATTCAACCTCCGAACCAACCTGCAGCCAAACCACGTTTGCTGTGGGGATTTAGAGGAACAGTCACCAGTGATTTAACTACAACTTTTCTCAGACTCCAGCAAAATTAGTCCTTGCTGGCCTACGGTTTCTTCAGGAAAATGTGGTCTCTTTAAACAAAGACAAATAAATGCTCAGGCAAGGTTTGCACCGACGCTGAGAATAACACTGCTCCCTACTTACAAGATATATTGCCAAAAAAAAAAAAGCACACCATTTAGACAAATATCCTGAAAATAATACCATTCCCTTAGAAGAACAGGCAGAGGAGGAATCGCTGTTCAGCGATCAATGACCTCTGGTGAATGACCTGCTGCTTAGCTACCGGCTGGCTCACAATTCAACAAGCAGGCTTGCTTGCAGACAAGCCATTTCTAAAAAACAAAAAACAAAAACCAAAAAAAAAACCCCAAACAACAAAAAAAAAACCCAAACCACCCATCACTGCATTTTCAGGTAGATAATTGATAGTGTTTCTTTCGAGATTTTATTATATATTGAATTATATATATAATTGCTTAGGTAAACTGAAATACAACCACCACTTCAACATCCAGGTGAGTCATAAAGCCTAACCAAGAAAGGTTCTCTCCAAAATCTTGAGTATCTACTTTACCTGACCACCAATTTTTTTTTTTTTAAATAGGAAATAAGCATTTTAAGTCAGTTACCCTAACTCTACTTTCCTGTGGCATGCCGATTTCCCCACTTTACCTTCTCTGCTGTCTCTAGAGGGTTTCAGACCCAGCCTTGCGTGCCAGGCGTCCCAGCCAAACTGGCAGTGACCACAAACCGCACGGCGGCACCGACCCGCAGCCCCCCTGCGGGCAGCCCACCCCTACCAAACCCCTTGTGCTGCTGGGGCAAGTCCCATCTCCAAGCTCATCCACGATTACTGGCTCGGGAACCTGTCTGCTCAGGACGGACGTGGGGAGCACAGACACGGAGATCTGTCCCGTGCAGTATTTTCCATGAAGACCTTTATCCTCTCTATGGGAAGAAAAAAGGTTATACAAAAACATTACCGAATTCTGTGCTCAGTCAGCCTCCCCTCTCTGTTTCTAAGGCACGTAGGGGTCAGCCTGGAAAATAAAGCGATGGTGTCGCATGACACATCAAATTAAAACTGTCCAAAGCCTGCCAAGTCAGCAATATCAGTTAGTTAGTTAGGGCAACGTTTACAAACTTGGTGGACTAAATTCCAGACTCAGTCACCGAAACAGGAGTGACCTGATTTCCTGAGCTGCTTATCCCTAGCAACGTCCGCCGATTGCGCAGCGGCCTGGGGATGCTCAACACTTGAAAGATAAGCGGTCTCTACAAAGATAGCTAACTGTGGAATTCGCATCCCAGAGATAAGACCCCAAATACATGGCCTTCAGCTTTTGGCCTAAAGTATGTTTGTTGCTGAACACAGACAAATTAATTTCTAAGAAAATAAAAATATAAACGGAGGAACCCAGAATTAAGAATATTGCGTTCCTGTGGGATTTCTTCTCACCATCCCTCTACAATGAGGTCACTAAACAGTAATTTAAAATTTTATGCATGTACATAACATTAAAGATTTATACAGCAGCTTGGTCTCCAGCTTCTGAAATACATAAATACATTAACACAATATGAAGGATTCTCAGAGATTTATCATAGTTCTAGGGGCTTTGAAAGTGGTTTTTGGTTTTTTCCCCTCCCACCAGGCTCACAATGCCCGGATGAAGAGCTGCAAATCCCAGTTACTATCAAGGGGGCTGAAGCCTCTGGTACTTCAGAGGGAGACAGCAGCCAAACTCCCGGGGAAACACCCCCACGCCACGATTAAAGGCCAGGCGAGAAATATTGAAATAGAGAATCTGTGGAAGAGAGTTGAGATGGCGACGGCTGCAAGGCAACGAGGAGGAAGGTGATGGCATGGGAAAGGGAGCACCCGGCGTGTGAGCAGGGGATGGAGCCCATCATCCAAAGAAAGGGCAAAGTGCCTGGGGGGCTTCTGGCAGCATAAGACAGGCATAAAACTAGAAAGCTTTGCTAATTATTTTAGCCTACCTCTACTCACTCAGGTCGATCTTGGTGTCTTGAAACCTGGCTCACTGATTTTGAAAGTGCAGGAGGAGCAATTACATGCATATACATCATGTATTCTTCACAAAAAGAGGCTCAATTTGCAAGCTACTTGTCAGCTGAAGTGCTTGAAAATAATTTTATAAACATCTAATAAGTACTTGGCATTTACAAGCTGCCAGGCACATAGTGATCAACATTCTCATGTCGAGTATGGACATCTGCCCTCTGTGATCTGCCCTTTCAAAAATAATAATATTAAATTGGTAAAAAAAAAAAAACCCTCAAAACTGATATATTGTGCTATTCTTTGCAAGGTTTAATTTTTTTTTTACCCTAAAACAAAGTCCTGAGTACTTTGCTACTTTGAATAGATAATTGAGTATTTTTGAGAAAGGTGAAATTTAATGCTGAAGGAATACCAGTTTGTGGAAATAAATACACTTTATTTCCAAGCATATGCTAGTCTGAATGGTGCTAGAATTAAAATAAGGGGGTAAAAAAAAAAAATGGGGTGTGATTCCAAACCAGCTGAAGACAATGGGGAATATTTTTTTTTTAAGTACTTCCATTAAAAAGGTAGTTTCCATTAAAAAAGTATTTAATCTATTGAAGCATTTTGATACAAAAAAGCCACAAGGAAATATATCACAAAATTTCAAATTTTCATTTTTGAAAGAAACATTCTTTTTTTAGACACACTTAGAAAGTAATCTGAAGGTAAATAAGATGAAGATTTAGTTAAATACTTTGTTGCATGTCAATCTGAAACACTTGTGAGAAGGCTGATTGACTCCAAACAGATGTTGAGGAAGTTAATCTGAAGCAAAATACCTTTTTCTGGTTCGGCCAGAGTAAAAAGAGAAGGACCCGTGACTCTTCTGAGGCCCTTTGATTAGATTGTTTGCTTTCTTACAAAATGTTGTATATTTCCCATTAGGTAAAGACAATTAAAATAATCAATCTCTGAGCAGAGAACCGCGTTTTGCTGCAAATAGTATTTATGGAAAAGGCCGAACGCTGGACTGTCGTTGCTGTAGGCTCCCATCTGTAGCATCAGGAATATGGACCAGCAGCACCAGCCAGGGAATAAAAGGCCACATGCACCAGTCACACCTGCGGCCAGACTTTCCAAAGATCCTGGCTTAAACACACTCAGCATTCATAACCAAAGTCGTCTTCTGCCCTCGGCTCAGACCCCAGCACCTTCCCTGTGGTCCAGGGACCTGCACAGCAACATCTCCTGGAAAACTTCCCACTCCTGTCCTCAGCCGAGGGGACGCACGGCTCCCCCGAGAGCCTGGCCCTTAAAGCACTCTCTGTCCCGCAACGCCTTACGAAGCAGTTCTGCTTTTCCAGGTTATTTGTCTCCCGCAGCGAGGGAAGACAAGGGCTTGCAATCGGTGTCGCAGGGCAGCCCACGGACCCAGCAGAGTTAGAAGAAACTGGACCATTTCCTGAGTCAATTGGAACGGTAGTGCCAGATGCTAAACACGGCAGTGAATCTGAAACCGTCAGAAGAAAGAGTACTAAATGTCGTTAATGGGGCAAGATACGCAGTTAATAGACCATTAGGTTAGCTCCCTGTTAAATGTGAAGGTTTTGAGCGTAATCTTTTCAAACGCACCGAAATGCATCAGTCCAAGTTAAACGCATGACTAGAGCCGCTACCACTGCCGAGGCCATAATTAAACCACAGACACCCAAAGACGTGACGTACGTACCGCGACATAACTACCACGTAACTGCAGGAGGCACAGCTTCGGGACCAGCCGCTTCAAGTCCCCAGGCCTGCCAGCAGCCCTCGGTGCCCCCGGCCGAGCGCTCTCCCGCAGCCGCTGCCGGAGCCCCAGCCTCCGGGTTAAGGAAGGCGCCGACGGCGCGTGCCCTCCTACCCCTTCGTCAGAGAAGGTACTTGCTACGCTTGGCCATGCTCGTTAACCGCAACGCAAACAAGCCCAACCTTTGATCCTCACACGGCGACAGCTTCTAGCAAACAATGTGCAAATCGCCTAATTGTTGTAAATGGAGTTTATAGGCAGCTTGTTGACACCTAAAGACTCACAGAAGGGCAATTACATATTTCTATATATAATCTCTCTGAGTTGGATGCTTATTTTGGATACAATTTATTAAAAAAACCCCACAAACTACCAAAACAGATGTGTTTATACACCAGAAGTAAAAGCAGAGCATTCTTAGAAAAGAGTTAGGCGGAGAGAAGACAAATATTTTCTTCTGACAGTAATGGAACAAAGTTGCTGCATTTCCAATGAGACCAAGAACAACCTTTCCCTCACGCAGAGGGGCAAGATTTTACAAAGTACTCACCCAAAACTAATGTCACAGTACTAAATCCCAGTGGCTGCTCGTTAAAATACCATAGCATTAAAAGAAAGGGCATAAAATACACATTTTCCTAAATTCTTCAAATGCCAGCAGATGAAGAAATGCCTCTCGGGATCTCACTCAAGAGAAAAAGAGTTACAACTAGAAGACAAACAGGACAGACTTTCTTTTCAAATTGCTGAGCCCATACAAGCTTGCATCATCCCGGCTCTTTAGTCTGAACTTGGTGATTGCGCCGAGTCCTGAGCTGGATCAAGCACTCATGGACAAGCTGCTGACCGTGCAGCAGGGGAAGGGGGACAACTTCCCTGCTTGTCTACTCCTGCACAATAGGAATAATTTACCTTTTTTTTCTAGTTTTTTTTCTCTTTTTTTTTTTCCTAATTTAACTAGATAATTATTTTATTCAGAACCACAAGAAAAAAAAAAAAGTAGTATCTTCTTTACATGACAAGGAGAGTTCTGCATGCATGCCCAGTCTTCTGAACTCTTCCCGTGGAAGACGCAGAAGAGACCAGACACACACGCCTTTTTACACAGCACCGCATCCCGCTGGCAACCAGCTCCGTAAATTCTGCCCGGGGTTCAACAGAGTTTATGGTGGTTTTCTGTGGCGTGCTCTCATCCATCTGCTCTCCCGTGCATATTTTCATCAGTGTTAAAGCCATTACTGTACCATGAGTGAAATCACGGCCAGATTTGCATGGCTCAGGAGAGGAGCGTTTTGGTATTCTTTTCCTCTGCCCCTAGCTAAGCAATCCAGCCTCCTCACAGCAGCCGCTTCACACTGCGATGACCATTTTTCTCCTGCTAGTTCATGCTGCAAAACAAATTTCTCCTCTAGGACAGATACTTTTCCAGCCTGAAATGCTACACATGTTCCCAAAGTACCAGCATAAACCCTTTAGTGAGCCGTCAGATTGGCCAAAGTCTATGGGTCCGAACCCCGCAGCAGGCACAACTCAGCCTGGAGCCTGAAGCAAAAAAAGGGAGGAAAATCAGGTCACACCAGTAAAACCAGTACTTACCTTTATTTCAGATCTGGTCTATACAACCTGCTGTCTTCAGTCTAGCAGAAAATTCAACCTTTACTAAAACAGGTCATTTCTTTTGGGGGTAGAAGCGGAGAGCGCGGCAGCAGGTAACTAGACCATCGCGGTGACGGTCCCAGAGACCCGGCAGCCACGGGCAGCGCTGCTCTAACCTCGAAACGAGCATTTGCAGACCACAGCACCTGCTTCTCCTGATTTATAGCCCTGCCCTCAACGACTCAGTGGCAAACGTTTACAACAAGGAAGCTAATTACGGGAGTGGTGAAAGAGGAGGCAAATCATCCTCAGGGGGCAACTGACCTTCTTGCCTTGATGAAGCTTACTAATAGGTTTAGCAGGTTATTATTAAAAAGATTTTCTATGTGAGGGATTTTCTTTATAATCCACAGTCCCAGGACACAGAGAAAACACACTTTTCCAATTAGTTAATAACCATAATTTTATTTTTCAAACTGCACAAGTAGCCACAGGATGATAAAAATATGCATTGAAAGATCAGACATTTATGCTCAGACACCTGCTTCTGCAGAACATCCCACGGCAGAGTCCTACAGAACGAGTACACCCAAATGATATGAAAGGGAACTTCAGGAGACAGAAGCCCAATTTTGCTCTGACAAAGAAAATTTACAGCTCAAACCTCTAGAGACTTAGAAGGTCAAGTACATTTATATTTATCACCTCCCACCCCCTGTTTACTCACTGAAAGCTAGATATCACTTTTGTTGGTCCAAAAGCAAAGTGATAAACTATATTCTTACCATATTTTCTTCTAAATGAAAGTACCATTTTTTGTAACTTACTTCAAAAGAATATATATTGCACATATTTCTTGCATGTATCGTTCTTATGAATCCACAGACAATTGCAGATTGATAGGTCCTGAGAAAAACACCTCAAATTCCTCAAAAAAAGATAGAAAATACAATGTGGAAGAAGAAAGACTAAAGAATACAACAAATGAAAAACTCAAAAAATGATTAAAATTTTGTTCTTTCTTTTCAGTTTACCAGGCATAATGCATGCCAATTCATTAGGCAGAATTAGGCTTGTTCTCCCATTATCATTAATACATCTGCATGATTCCTTAGCAAATTAAAGGTAATTAAAAAAAATTACCTGCCACTTGTATTGGCAAAACAATATAAGAAAGTAGCAAATACTTTAGGTACTGTTTTTCTAGAGAGAAGTAGTTTCACTTTGGACACACTGACTGACTGTTGTGCATACGCAAAGGCTTAAGCACATTCCCCTGTGAAGCACAAATACACGTTGGCGATGTTTTACATTTTTGTTTTTCTTAAAATGTGCAGAAACTTAAGGCCAAACTAACCCGCACAACTCCGAGGTGAAGTGGTTATCCAAATCTGAGCTGTCAGCGCCACAAGACCATCCCCTCTGCCTTCTGCTTCTAGTGCCCGTTCACCAGTGCAACTCTGCTGTGGGGCACTTTTTTTTTTACAATGCCAGCTGGGGTTTTCACTACACTACTAATTCAAACAAATAATGGGAAATTTGAATCTTTTCTACCCTTAGACCAAAGACCCAGAGATGCTCAAACGTCATTAGTTCAAAGCTAGTAGTATCACCCACATCTCAGGCAGACAACCTGAAGCCCTCCGTCATGGCATTAAACACACCTTGGTGCAGAGATGGTACACTTAATGCTTAATTGACTAAATATACAAAAATTCTTTTAAACATTATTTCCTTACCTTTTTAATTAGTAGTCATATCAATATATAAACACTTTAGAAATAACATCTGAGATGGAATGGTGATTTGACTTGCAGGAAAACCATGCGTTCCCTTTTATTCCCTAACCGCTAGTTACGCAGACCAGGTCTCCTCCCCTTCATCTAGAGAGGAGAGGATTAAAAGCCATAAAATGTCTATAATGACAAAATCCTGGAGTCTGCCGTGATTCTTCTCCCTTCAAAAGAGCCACAAGAGATGTATGGATCTCACCAGCTCTTTGCACGCACCCCAGCCCGCTCCTCTGACTCTCAGGAGCCTGGAGAAACCGGAGCTTTGTCTCTCAGTGGTTGCATCTCACATTTCCATTTAATGGTTGGAGAGAGAAGGGAAAGATCACAAAGGGCTTTCTGAGAAACTGAAGATCTGTGGGGCTAGTAAGTGGTCGCTGCC
Source organism: Calonectris borealis (assembly GCF_964195595.1). Classification (NCBI taxonomy): domain Eukaryota; kingdom Metazoa; phylum Chordata; class Aves; order Procellariiformes; family Procellariidae; genus Calonectris; species Calonectris borealis. The sequence continues at coordinate 12,253,962 of NC_134325.1, forward strand.
CTTCTCCACCAAACACAGAGACCAGGCAGGTCCCGCTCCCAGACCACCAACTCTCCAGGCACCCGCGGTCAGGCACCGAGCAGCACAGCCGCGGCCACGCCGTCTGGACCGGGGCTCCCCACATCAACGCTGGGGAAAAGCCCATCACACCTCCAGCTTCTTCCCAGGCTTGCAGCCCACTGCTGGGTTTGGGTGTGCTTTTGTACCCTACGGAGCTGACACCGGGCTATGATTTCTGTCTCCATGGGCTCCAGCCCTGCTCTTCATCTTTCTGCAATCTCTCTTGATGAAGATCTCAGTGATTCCTCACTTGCAGTTTGTCCTTCATATTAGTTTGGGTGCAGGCTCCTCCTGATCGGGGTGTCCTGAGATGTGTTTTGATCCTACACCCCTTTTCTGCTGTCCCTTCCATTCCTTCTGCACGCAGACGTCCCCACTCGCTCTCTGTGCACACCGATCTCACGCCAAACCTCTCTGCAACGGAGCACCACAGAAACGTGTTCTCCGTGTTTTACAGTTTTGACTGTGCCATCCATTACACAATATTCCATTGTGCTTGAGGTCACTTAATACTTTTTGCTTGAGGTCACTTAATACTTTTTCCAACATAAATCCTAAAAAGCAAGGAAATGCCAACCAAGTGGAAGCTTTCTAGTAGGTGTTTCACCTACAACAGTGATTTCTATATCATTTTAAAGAACTTCTTTTTACCCCCCCCGACATGAACACACACATTATGCAATACGCCATCTTTACTAATAGTACGACATACGTTAATAATTACCCCATCAGCCAGATCAGCATGAAGGAGGACTGGCAGCGTAACGCAAGGGAACAACTTGTGGGAGAAGGACGAAGTGGTAATAGTCTTATAAATGGATTGCCAGTTAGGTCAAAACAAAATGGACTTTACAGATTTTCCTCAGTTATCACCCATTTAATGGCCTGCCAGACTTACAGGCCATACAAAGGCAGGTTTGCTGTGAAAAGATGCTGCCTTGGAGAATGGCCCTAGAGTATTCCTGGAGAGAATAACAGCCATCGCGGAGAGGCTGCCGTCCTGCCGCCCGGGAGGCTGCAACACAAGAACAGAGAGCTTAACAGCAGCATTCTCCTCGCTGATAGAAAAAGGATCTTTAATCTCATCTGGCAGCTTCAAGACAATTATAAATTAAGAAAATGGATACTTTGATTAAAGTAAAATTAATGGCAATATAAAGTAAAAGTGTTTGTAAGTCTGATTAGCTTCTCTCAAAGATACATCTGATGTTACCTGACAATGATTTTAATATATAGGAAGCCTGAAGGAGAGCAAACCATTCAGTGGCAAAACCACCCTCCCAGTCAAACACTAAACTTTTAGTCCCAGCTTTAGTATACAGAAGATTATAAAGGAATAGATTTAGTTTAAACATTCCAAAAATATTTCTCTCTGATAAATACGATGAACTTATACTGTGACCTTCATACAAAACAAAAATTTGAATAGTGACATTTAAGGTAGGTGAAAAATTGAATGAAACTTCAATATCCTAAGAGAAATGGTTCCATAATTAGTACCTAAGTGTTCTTTTATTTTTTACATATCCTCTAATGATATTTCACAAAGAAGATCAGGAAATGGTGAATTCAATGATTATGTTGCGTGCAAAATGAAGCAGCGGTTAATCTAATAAAGTACTCATCTACCTGCAATACAAAGCCGATCATTTCATAAACTGATATTTTCAAATACAAACTACGATCACAAAATCCTGTTATTTAACGATCATTACCTGCCCTGTTTCACAAAGACACGTGCCGCAGGGAAGCTGAGGCACAGCTGGCAGGGTAACTGCTCACGGGTCTCACAACAAGTCAGAGGACACGTGCAACACCAAAGTCAGAAGCCTTCACCCAGAGTCCTGGGTTTGAGAAGCTCAACACCATGTTCTCCCTTTCTATTATTTTTACTGACATAACATACAGATTTTGCACAACAGTGCTGAATATCCCATTTAATCAAAAACTGAAACCTGATGTTATAAGTGTTACTCAATTTGGAAAGTCAAGTATTCCAAAATTAGAAAACGTTCCTCTACAACAGCCTTTGATTGCACACAGACATGCCACCCTTTCCTCCCAACCCTTGCCTTATTCAGCAGAAGGACTGGATAGCAATCAGGAATTAAGATGTCTGTTCACTTTTTTTTTAATCATCCTCTTCATACCATATATTTGCCATATTTGCTGTGTGCACCAGATTTTGGTCATGAGTTCTTGTTTCATGTTTATCACTGAGGATGCTGTGCCTAACAAAATTGTCTCACCCATTCCCCAAATAAAAAAAAGATGAGTTTTCACATCAGGAATCTGAGGTACAGGAAAATTAATGCCAAACTTTGTCAACTCCTCACTGCTTTTGGATATAAACTTGAAATCCCAAGAACCTGATTTTTCTGAGTATATTGCACTTGGGATGTCAGAGTCCAAAACAGACACCAATCACTTCATTTTCTATAGTGTCTTTTGAGGGAAGCAAGTATATTCTGACAAAAAACCAAATAGAAAGATAACTGACATACCTGTAAGCACATGGTATCAGGAAACTAAAAGGTCTCAAGCTCTGTACTAGTCATACATTCTTCATGTCCTTACAAAGCAATCTACCTCCTCCTTTCTCTTCTCTGGTAACGTCCCCAAAGACATTTTAATGCGTACTTCTCTAACTATACTCTGAGCACCTGTATTCATGCATTTAGCTTTGAAAGCTGCTGGTTTTCTTTCAGATTTGAAAGATGAAGAAAGACTTGTGCATCTAAAAAACATAATTTTGCCAAGTCTGCAAGCTGTTCCTAATAAAACATCTTATCTCCTCCTATAAAGGTTGTCCTGTTTATATCCCTAGACCATCCCAGTTACAGCAGTGCCATTAACAAGGTGAGTTGAAAAAGTACAAAGCTCATTACACAGAAAAAATATGAATCGTGAATTCACTTCTCTGCTGACGATCTTCTCTGCGAGATGATCTTTTCTGATCCGTCCCAATCAGAGATTTGTATATGTGGTATGCACCAAAGCGTAAGCAGAAGGTGTACGAACACTAAGCCTTAATAAGCCAAAGACACGGGGAGTGGTATCTGAACTCCCTTACATTTATCCAGATCTGTATAGGCAGCAAAGCCATAGGCTTTTCACACTGGGTCTGTGGATTACAAAACGTCAAAGTCCTATTGCAAATAATCCTAGGATTTGCATTCTTTAAAAAAAGTATTTAAATTGTCAATATGGAGAGCAATATGTTCTATAGCTATTTCCTGTGGAGTTGGTGCTAGATAGGAAGGTGTAATCATTTCTGCTGAACTAGGAAGAAATCAGCTATTGATTGCAAGGGGTTAAAAACAGCTGAATCAAGTCATTAAAAAATCATTAGGATTTATATTTTCCTTTGTTCCTGTTGAATGTAACAAATATCTCATTTAGCAAAAATATTCATGGTTAACAGATGATTTCTCTGCAGAAGAAAACGAGACAAATGGCATATTCTTAACAAATGCTTTTAATTTACAGAGCGGGTTTTGACGTGCCTCCGATTATCTGTATTTCTGGCTTGCCCCTTGTTACAGAGAGATCAGTGCTCTTCTAGAGGAGGTTGACTTGATATGTATGCTCCATTTTTTATATGATTCAGCATTAAATCAAGAGGCATGATTGTTTTCCTTCTCTTCAAAAGACTTTCACATGTCCAAGCAATACTTTCATTTCAATAATACTACAAAGTGTTTATCAGGTAGTTTGCTTATAATGCAAGCCAACAGCATATTTGGTCCCATTGAATTAAATGTAGTTACCTCTGATTCACACACTGAAACCAAGAGAGTCAGGAGCAGGGTCAATGCTGCTCTGAAATATGTTTTAATCATTTCCACTATGTCAAATTGGTCAGATTTTTATCCGTTATAAATCAATGTAAATCCACTGGTGTAACAGTCAAATGACGCCAAGGGAAGATCTGTCCACTTCAATATTGTTCCATAATCACTTAAGGAAGTACATATTCTTAATGGAAGCAAGTGCGTAATGTTCTCTTGCAATTACTTAGCATTTTAATGATTTTGTTATTTGTCATCAGCTTGCTTGGAAAGTAGTATTTTTAAGAGAGAATTTGTGATTTCTCTTTGGAATAGATTTAGATGCTTGGAAAAAGAATAGCGATCCCTTCGGAGTAAACGCTGAGCGTAGTACTTGAGCAGCACCAGCACCATGCCCAGGGGGGTTATGGTCCCTTTCCACTCACGGAACAGAAGAAAAAAGAAATCTTCCACAAAAAGCAGGCAGAGGCTGTGCCCAGCCGAAGGCAGCTTTCGTGAGCCAGAGCAGGGGGAAGCGGGTGGGACGGGCAGGCAGAAGGAGATGGGTAGCCCGTAGGTGGTGTGTGCCAGCAGGAAAAGCATGAGAACAGAACTGACGCGGTGGGATCATGGAAGTGAAAATTATGCATCCACACATTTTATACAAATGGTTTCCAAGCACAAGTTGAAGTAATGCTGCGTATATGCAATGTGACAGTAGAGCCCTAAAACCAATCTTGCTGGGTGGACAACAATGAAATATGAAGACATTTTCAGACTTATACTGGCAACTGAAAAAGGACTGTAGTGCTCTCTGACACCGGATGATAGATCTATTATTAACTGAAAGGATCAAAAGAATGCAACTTGAAAAAGCAGCTGACAGAGCACGTGAGAAAGGCTAGGATATTTTTTTAAGACTATCTCAGAGGGAAGTAGACATTTTCACAAAATGTATAGACAAAATACAAAAAAAAAAAAACTTACAATATTATAGAAATATATCAGCAACAAGCTAAATTAGAATGTGAAGAGACTCAGCATTTCCTCTAAAAATGAGGCTGTAAGATGAAGATTTTCAGGGCAGTAGCTTGGGTTGCATTTTGACAGTCAGAGCAAGCAGATATTCACCTGAATATTACCAGCTAAAAATGCATGCGCTGCAATTATATTCCACTTAGAAAGGCGTTTTTAAATGGGTGTCTTAGAAACGCACTTACCTGCATCAAAGTCACAGAATGCTTCAGTACCGCAACAGCCTCTGCAAATATATAACCTTGCCACGTCGTTGTATCAGCTCCTACAAACCCGAGACTCATAAATCAAAATTCTGAAATCTTTTCTGCAATCTACAAATAGTCTTTAATTAAGCATGTAGTAGTTAAATCAGAGATCAAAGATACTTGCATTTTGTGTATCCTGTATATTCAGCACCCAAGGGAATTGTGTGAGGGATTTCTGCAACTCTGAAATGGATTTAGGACTCCAGGGCTCAGCTTTTGACAATAATTCATTGCGTGAGCCTCCAGAAGGTATTTAATCTGTGCTTTTGTGCCCCACTTGCAGCACGTGTAAAAAGTGATCATTTGAGAGCAGTGATCTCATCTGAATTAATTTAGCGTTTACAGAGGTTCAGTGAAATTCTTGAATAAAGGGATGACAGGTAGCGTAGGAAATGCTATCGCTATTTCACTTCCTAAGAAAACAGCAAGGGGGTTAGCATACGTCATTGTAGAAAAGCTTTACGTGAATAGGTAGAAGAGTGAGGTATTTCAGATATGAGAAGAGTGGGTTTTTATTAGGATCGTGAGCCTGCCAACTAGGCTAACTGCCGTGTGAATTAGAGAGCTTTCCAACGAGGGTTGTGCTAGTGCAACACACCAAATGAGAAAGAGGTAAAAGAGAAAATCCTAAATCTGTCGAATAATTAGCTTTCAATGTTTCTGTAGAAAACTGATGTGTAAAAATTCACCAGCACAAAACTCGGATCATGATTCTGTTATTCTGGAGGGTTTCCATTTACCAGAACGGCCCAGACGGTCAGTTAGGATAGCAAACACCTCCGTGCAGTTCCCTGGAAAACAGCTCACGGTAATAGATAAGGCACAAGATAAACATACCTTATAGGAAATTCACTTGCATCAAACACAGTTTTAGAGCTGCTATTATAAATCCATTGCAAACAGTCAAAGCTCCCATCAGCCAAAAAGAATCTGCCCAAAGCATCTGGAATTTGCAGGAGGCTATAGGAGGTGTATCGTGATGGGATTAACAGCCCAGGTCTTTTCTCTGGGATTTGTTGCTCAGAACATTTGTATCGTCAAAAAATGTAAATTGGGCCTTTGAAGTGGTCTTCCTATAATGAACCTCGCTATTTTTTAACCAAAGGGTATAGAAAATGCAACACAAAAAAAAATTAAAAATCAGTTTAGTTGGACCCTTGATGCTGTGACTGAGGCAACAGTATTCATTGCTCTGGATAAAAGAAAGTAATAATATATTATTGGAAGGCGTGGAAGAACTCATTTTACAACATGCAGGATCTAAGCAAAACCATGACGACTTATTTTATGGCCTTAAATAATTAAATATTGAATAACTAAGGAAACAAACAGTTTTTAGATTTCATTTTCAAAGCAACTCTGAAATGGGTATTCTTTGGGTTTGCTGTAATGTAATTGTTTCTGAATGAGAATTGCTGTTGCTACTGACAAGAGATGGAGTCAAGAGCCCTGTCAAGAAGATGAAGATCTTCATGTTTCCCCCCAGTCCTATGGCTAAGAAAATATTTTTACTGACTAAGCTGTTCTGGGCAAAGACCTCTGAATCTTCTCCTCTCCCAGCACAAACAAGCCTTACACATGGCAATAAAAAAAACATAGTTATGAGTCTGGACCCCATCAATCATGAGCTCAGTTGTGCAGCTGGATTCACCTGTTTGGACAGAGAAGGAACCCTAATTCACCCGTACTTTCAACCATTCAGTCACGATGCTCCTAAGACATTATTTCAAACTGGTAAGAAAGGAAGTGAAGCCAGTGATTCCTTTCAGGTCTCTCATAACTTAAAGCTTGTACAAAAATAGTCCATGGATTAATGGACGTTTTACAATTACCACTAAACATTTTTTGGCTGCCCTTCTACTCATGAAGTCTCACTATTGGTAAATATTGTCTGAAAATTACTGATTGTATGTACATCACAAAACTATACCAAGCATGGTAATGGATAGGTTAAATTTGTATTCATCTATTCTGTGGAGGAAAAAGATCTTTAGCAATAAAAGACATTAAAGACAAAAAGGTGTGCTAACATAGACTTACTACTTCCCGTGAGCACAGATTACCACCAAGAGTAGCTGCTGAGTGGGAGGTTGCCTAATGGGCAACAGCAAGCGAGTTGGTAGATGTTTCACTAGAGCCACATCAGCAATTCTACAGTGAAAAGATTAGATACTGGTTACACTTCGTCAGTATTTCCCAAAGGCCTTATAGCTCCTTTTCTGTCCCCAGGCTCGTACATAATCATCACCCAGTCAGAAAACCTGCATTATTCTCCACAGTGGGGTGGAGAAACCTGTCCTAGTCACACCACAGAGCATGCATCCGTAACGGAAAAGTAAGTTGTGAAAGGACTCATGAGTTAGGAGCAATAAATAAAATGATTGTTCTGGCACCTAATACTGATTCATTCTTCTAAACCTCTCTACATTATCAAAATTACTATTACAGGCAACAAATGCAGAAGCAGCATTAGGTAATACCCTGTCAGGCACTATAATAATGTACCTTTCTTGCACCGTAAGTTAGCAGCAGGAGAAGCTCCGAGTTTTTTTGTCCGGAGCAGTGTATTTGTCAGGCTACTCGAACAGAAATGTTTCAGCAACTCCATGTTTTTCTTTACAGCCCAGCTTTCTTACACCCGTTCCTTTTGCTCCCTCACCACTACATTCAAACAAATCCCCCCCCCCATCTCTATTCTTCTCATGTTGTGAAGTGTTTGCAGACTGGTTTCATGGGCTACCTACCACAATCAGATGTGCTTGCCAGAGGGCTTCTGGGTTAGCCCAGAAGTTCTCTCAGTTCCTAAGGTATGAGAACAGCTAGTCTGGGAGATGGTTCTTCAGATGGCAAATGATTTTTAGTAAACCTAATTCCCCAAAAAAAGCAGTGGACAGGACACAGGAATGTTTTTTTCTACCTAGACAAAGCTTAGGACTCAGCAAGTGCTTTGAATGGACGCGCTCAGTGTTTCCGCTGACTCGGACACCCTTAGCATGATCGCACTGGAAACAAATACAAATATGTTTAAAATAAAATACAGAATGAGGCCAAGAAATGTAACAGCTAAGCTATTCCATACAATGATTATTTAAATAGAAGCAAAAAGCCTATGCTAAGATTATAGCAGACTATTCTTATAGCCTGGTTTAATGGGATTACTAAACACAGTTCAGCTGAATTGTGAAGGTCCAAGTTGTATATATTTTTCCTGTCCCATTTCCAGCACTGGATTTCGCATAAAGCATTTGCAACACAGAATTTCTTAGGAGTTTCTTGCTCTTCCACAACAGCACTATCATTTATGTGCCATATTGTTCCATTTCTTACTTAATGCATCAGATTTTTTGCAGTTTATTTTATTTATAACAAAATCTGAAAATATTTGACAGGGTGTAAATGTACCTATACTAACTGGAAAGGATTCTCTACAGATGTTATGAGTGATGTCAAATGATCAAACTAGGATTTCCTTTGTCAATAAGCATTTTCCAGTAATATCTGCTACATCCCCTATGATGCTCTGACAGTAACTGATACTGAATCAGACGATGGGGTACAGGACATGTCACAAAAACAAAGTGAGAATCAATTACCACTTCTTGCATGCCCTGCAGAAGGGAGCTTGAGGTTCTGTACTGATTCACTCCCAGGAGATGCCAACTCAAATACTCACAACTGCAGTTAAAAAAGATTTGTCACCACTAGGGAAGCACAGACAAGTACTGTCAAGGATTTCTCGAGCTCTAAGTAAGCTATGAAATGTATATTCCTCATCTCCACCCTCACACTAAACAGTCAGTAAATATTGTGGAAAAGTAAGTTACCTGGCTAAAATGTAATTTTGGGTTGAGTGAAGCAGTTAACGAGTTCAATCAGCCATTTCAGAGAACATTTTGTTCAGTGTATTGAAAGTTTCCACTTCCCTCCCCGCCACCGTGTGAGCTGAATCTTCCTGCTGCTAGCAGTTCATCTGAGAACACACCCGTTTGGAACAAGTCAGTACGAGTGACTGGTGCGACCCGGCCAACTCTAACTACAACCGAAGCACCACAGTAGCTGTTGACAGATTGAGGGGGAAATGGGAGAAAGCAGAGTGACGGCGATGGTCTCCACTTAGAGTCCTGGGGATACTCAGCCGGTCCGCAGATTGACTGGCACTCTCAGGTCTCATTCACAGTAGGAGTTCAGCGGCAAAGGAGCACGGCTGTGAGAGAGAGAGAATGACAAGGCTACGTCAAGGTTTTTGCACTGCGCCTGACTGCAGCGTAATCAGTCCTGGCCAGCAATAATACCATCAGCTGTCCCTGGGAAAGAGCTGTATTTTATTTCTAATGTGAAATTGGAACCTTTCAGATGTAGGCAATGAAAAACCCTGATGAATCTTAAGTATTAATGGAGTCCACAGTATTATGTTGTCCTTTCAAAAGAAGTCTAGATGGAGAAATCCTCGGTGGAGCTTGAAAAAGACATCCTGATTAGGCTCCAGGATCGCGTGCGCATGGTCAGCATCATCTCATGTTTTCTCTGTTGTTTGCTGGAATTCTTCTGATAATTCATGTAATTTTGTTCCTGTATACCAACTGATCCAATATTTCAGTTGATTTAATTACAACTGTAATTAATTTTATCTTGTCGAAGAGATAAAACAATTTTATCTTGTCGAAGAGCACTTGCCTCTTGAGGAAAGTCAAAACTGGAAGCAAGGTGCCAGAGGGAGATTACTTCAGTGCCCCTGGAGCAGGGAGGCTGCAGGGTGCAAAACCCTCGATATCACTTGACATCCTGAGGACAATAGCAGGAGAGAGAGAGATGGAAGCGATGAAAAATGCCAATAAAAACACAGACCTTCAATCAGGTCCAGTGTGGCGGATCAGTAAAGAACAGCTTTTGACCAAGCGGACCAAAAAACTCAAAACCAAAAAACCACAGATGCTTTACCTCCTGAGAAGATAACTCACATCAGCAATACAACTCTGCGTTGTATTTACAACCCAAACCTTGGAGACCTTTCAGAGTGGGACCTGGAAGCAGCTGTGGGCTGAATCCTGTGAGCAGCACCACAAAACACCTGAGCTGTGCAGCGCCGATTTACTGCAAAGCATTTTGCTGCAAGGCAGCAATAACGTCTACCTTCCTCCCCTCTCCGTTTTGCTGACAGCAGTTTTTATGCGCTACTGGATCACTCTATGGAATGACCCATGTTGAAATTATTAGGAAACAGTTCAGGTTTTTCTACATTAATGACTGACACAATAAACTGTGTCTTATTTAACTGCTCCATTGTCAGAGCTTATAAATGTAATTTCCAGAGCTGCCTTTATTTTTCACTACCTTTATTTCTAATGGCCTTAGCCAAATCACACGGGGATACTTCCAGTGTGAATTAGAAACCTACTTAATTATTCTGTGGAATAATTCTGATATGCACATGGATGGTGAAACTGAAGCTACAAGGCCAAATTTTACCTCCGCGTACCTGCCTATGATGCAAGGCGGCTTGATGTAAACCACTAGGAGTGGTGTTGAAGGGCCGAATTTTAATGCATCCACTTATTATTTTTGGAGTTGTTCTATAAAACGCTACCTTTCTTTGGGCTAATAACAGCTGAGTCCGTAATAATATAATCATATATTTCCGGACTCAGACCTCCGTTTCACTCTAGCAGTCCTAATACCATACCTCCAACCTGCTCCACATTCGAAATTTGTCCCCACGCATGAAGAAGGGGGTTGGAGGAAGGATGGGGCCAAGCACTCACAGGGACAGCACTAATGACAACAGTGCTATCCTTTCCAAAACAAAACACACAGAAGAAAGAGCCAACAGCCTCCAGGGCTGTGTCAGGCAGCGCGTTGCCAGCAGGACGAGGAAGGTGATCCTTCCCCTCTGCGGTAGCCGGTGGGGGAGCGAAGAAGATGGAGCCAGGCCCTCCTCAGTGGTGCCCAGTGACAGGACGAGAGGCAATGGGCACAAACCGAAATACAGGAAATTCCATTTAAGCAGAAGAAAAACCCCTTCTTTACTGTCAGAGTGGTCAAACGGTTCACCCAGAGAGGCTTTGGAGTCTCCATCAGTAAAGCCAGCCGTCCAACCTGATGCACTAATACTTCAAGTATTTCCACTGTATTTCACTGCTGGAAGTTCAGGTGCCAACTTGCACCCTGAGGAGGAAGACAGTTGGCCTCAAGGAGTCGTGAAAATGAAATAAACCTTTGCAAAAATGCATGTCCTCTATTCGGCCGCAGGCTGCTGTCCCTGTCCATGCCTCCCAGCAAAAGTCACCACAGCAATGGTGTGCTACAAAACTACTGGTTAGAGAGTGGGCTGACTTGATGGAGATCGTGGTTATTATTGTTATTCTGCAAGTGAAGAGAAGCGAATGCCCTTCGGAAGTTACTTACAAGCAAAGGTTTGCCTAGCTCACATATGTCCCCTCCCCCTTGAGCCCAGCACAAAGGCCACCTGAGCCAGGCTCGCGATGCCTGGTTAAACACCCCATGAAGTCCCCCCGCCCGTGGCTGTGCCTCCATCCGTATCACCAACATGACTTGTCTCGTTGCAGGGAAGGGGCACGGGCAGCTCAGCCTCAGAAGTGTCCTCTCAGATTGCAGCAGTGGAGAGGACCCTGATGTCTATAATTTCGGACAGAAGATCATGCGGGTTAAGACCAACATGTTTTCTTGCTGCTACACATCCAAGGCAGTTCCCAGGAACAGGTAGTGAAGGAAGGACAGGTTTGAGGGTGCGACGGCTGCCGGGTTAACTGGGAGACCGGCTTCATCGCAGTGCTTTGCTTGCAGCCTCCTTGTTTAGGGATTTCAAACCCACCAAACTGAGATTAAGCACCACGCAAGCAACTCTTAAATTCCCTTCTCTGATGCAGGACTTGAAAATTGCCTTCTGGGAATGAAGCAAACCATAAACAGACATGTTAAAAATGATTTTGCTACTAATTTCACAAACTGCTAAGGAGGGATTCTTGTCTTTGCAGCAATTCTGTGATTTTAAGTTTCATATACTGTGTCGTTTTATTTTGTGGGTGACCTCCAATACTGCAAAGGCTTTTAGTGTGTTGTTATAAATTTAAGTCTGAAATGAACTGACCTGCTTAATGAGGTTGTCTGTAGAGTTTAATGAAACAATTTAGTGCTGCTTTTTTTTCCCATAAAAGGACCCTGATTTCTCACAGCTACAACAAAGACATCTAAACACAAATTGCAGTTTATAATGCTGTTTGAAAAAAAAACAACTTCTGCACAATTTGGCCACATCTACAAAGCCTGTTTCCACAGTTCCATTCATTTAGTTGAAACCTTGCTTTATTTTTTTCCTGATATCTTCCTGGAAATTCTTCGGTCTCTGTGCCCATACTTTGTGGGGAAAAGAGTATATTTGGCAATCTCAGGTCTTCAAAAAATGGTGGACTTGGTTTTGCTGCAGAGCAGGACCTGTGGTGGCTGGTGCATCGGTTGGAGAAGGCGTAACGTCCGCTTGCATAGCACAGGGCATAGCTCCCGGCAGGGGAAGAAAAAATGAGTGGGTGGTCCATATGTTTCTGAACAATCTTTAGTTCAATTCTTTCTTGCTGGCAGACGCAACCTTCTGTAGAGGACACCAGCCTGGACAAAAGCTTCTGTTATTAACGTGCTAACTATTTTTTCCACCTCTGTCTCCTGCTATCTACTGTTTTCCTAACTGTTTCTTCGCTACTGCTTTCTTCCAAGCGAGGCAGCAGAAGTCACAGCTCTTGCGGCTGAGAACTGGTCCCGGTACCCCGCAGGGTGTTCATGGCTGAGACCATCGCTGGTTACGTGATTTCTCCTTCCTGAAGGGGTTTTGTAAATCATTGCCTCAGACTCTGTGCAATGTTGCCGCACAGAGTTACAGTGCAGGTTTGTTATCCTTGGCAATGGGAATGAAACAGGAAAGAGCACAGCTCGTTTTCATTTTAGTGCCTTTTAAAAAAAGAAGTGTCAAAAGGTCATTATTGGCACGGTGAAGGGCTCCTCTGAAGTCACAACAGGTACAGTATTAACTGTGCCACTGTACATACAGGAGTTGTGACGCAGGGACACTCGCCTCTACCTGTTGGTCAATAACCGGAATACTGATGCTGTGCCAGATCGTGTCTAGGAGCCCTGCGAGCAGTGGGTCACCTTCCACGCATGGGTCGCACGCGCATGGTACGCCGGGATCCTGCTCTGCAGGATGGGTGCCTTGCAGGAGTAGGCTGGTAAGGGGAATAGGCAGTCCTTGGTTCTGCATGGACAAGGAATCGTACATCAATGCAATGACTCCACAGATTATCTTTAGTCACTATTTAAGTACTAATATTTATTCTTTGGAACCCTTGAGAGAGGGGATTGTTGTTCAGGACAATAAGGTCGTGGACCAGATCTGTCCTGATAGACACAGAGTTGTTATGAAGGCATTTGGGTCTGGGAGTAACCACAGGTCTCTGCAGATCCTATAGAACAGACCCTGGCACTTTATTGCCTTACTATGGTTCCAGTTGTGTACCTGTGGGGTAACTGGAAGGGCAACACCTTAGAGAAAGTCATACAGAATGGATGAGGCTGGCAGGCGCCTCTGGAGCTCACCGCGTCCAGCACTGCCCATTAAAGCAGGGTCAACCAGAGCAGGTTGCTCAGGGCCACGTCCAGTCAGGTTTTAAACATCTCCAAGGAAGGAGACTCCACAGCTTCCATGGGCAAAGTTGGAGCATTTGACCACCCTTATGGTAAAAATGGTTTTTCTGCCAAAGAGAATGATATCTTGGCACAGTGAATAAGCTGAGGTTGTAAACTATTCTTTTATGGTAAGATACTATGAAATTCAACAGAGAATGATCTGTTTTCTATAGAACTCTTAAATGACCCTACAGGAATCCACAGAGTGCTCTCTGCTGAGCTGAAGTGGTTTTTAAAAGAAGTTCAATTTCTGTAAAACCCACCGATTCCACCCTTCTAAAATTCTACAGGCCTATTCTCCCGGGGTTCGTTATCCCAGAAATCCAGGTCAAGAGCGGTGTTCATCTACCGCTCACTCCAAACCTCAAAACTAACTGGAATAGGTACTACGTAATGTCTGCAAATTGCACGCTTCTCCACAGCGTATTCTGCAGTTGAGCAGTTGCCCTGATCAGCGTTAGCGCTACCGCTGCAAGCACTGCAGGTGATACTCAGATTGTTGTCTCAGTAACGAACCGCAACGATCTGATCTGAGCATAGCAAACTGCCACTGTAGAACTGTTCACTACCAACTAGACATTTCCAAAATAGACATAAAGCCAAATACTACTTAATTTTTGTTGCATATTAATAGACTTTCAGAAATGGCTGATGCAAGCTTTTGAGGCACCAGGAAGTTCGCTAGGGCAGGGGCAGCCAAAATCACAGCTGCATTTGTGGCGCTAACGCCAGTCGCTCTTGCCATAAAACCACAGGAGGAGCATTTTCCAAGCACGGAAGGACAGTGTTTCTGTTCCTCTGTTTATTGCACCAGTGGCTGAGTCATCACAGCCTCAACAAATATTCTGTAATTAGAGTTGTTCATTTTAACAATACTAAAGAGCTCCGGAAAAACAGCAGTAAATATTTATTACCATTTCAAGATTGAAATACTTCTGCCACACTGCATCCTGCCAGGTAACCTCCTTGGCAGCTCATTTAGAGGGGAATGAAAATTTCCCTCTCAAAGTAGAGCTAACACTGTGAAGCCCTTTTTATAAAGCATCATGAATCACAACCAATTGAAGACTTAAAACGAAGGAAAGACAAGAAATACCCCACCGCTGAGGTACTGGGCTGGGACTCAGGACGTGCAAATTCAACTCCTGGACCTTGTCTACAGCTTTGATCTTGACACAGTCAATGTGTCACGGTGCCGTGTCAGAGGCGTCACGGTGGGGACTCCTGTGGCTGAGGTTGCTGAACTCTTTCCATAATGCCCTGTTTTCACTTCATCGTATGTTTGCTAAACTGGAATATTCAAGAGGAGGTTTTATACATAGATGATTCTTAAATCAAACTTGGAGATACAGGGATGTGGGGTTTCTGTAAAACAGATTACCTTTTTTTAAGAAAACAAAATTAGGGAGGAAATTTGCTATTTTGTCCTCTCAAAAATTACTGCAGCTCTTTCTCTGAGAAACATAAGCATACAGATGCTTTTGAGCAGGAGTGTGAAATACAGAGATGGAGCTATCTTACTGTAAGGAATGTGTCATTTACTGTCCCTATGACTATTCAGCCAAATCTACTCATTACAAGCCTCCGAAAGATGACAGTTCATTCATTCTAAAGACCTGTTAGAATTTGGCAGCATTGTCAAAACTCCCTCTTCTCAACACAAAGATCGGGCCTTAGATTTCTCAAGCTAGACACTCAGAAAAAGAGAAGCCTCATATTTGATTTAAATTATTTGCATTAGCATCACGAACGAACTCTCTTGTGTTCACTCTTTACGTTCAAAAGCACAAAGCCTATCTCGGCTGCCTTGTCCCGAGAGACCCTTCCCGTTCTGCAGTTCATTCTCCACAGTGCAAAACATCTTCCAAATCCTACAACGGAGGCGGTGGTCTCGCAGATAGCAACCCTCCTTTCACAACCCTGGTTCATTCCTAGTGCTTGATCCATTCCTTACTGAAATAGAGAAAAGCTTTCAAGGGCTTAAAAAATAAATAAGAGGAGACTATGACATTAAAGACTCTTCTGTAAGCATTCAAAAGGCAACGTTAGCCTACCTGTTTCCAGACTTCTGCACCCTCCTTGCAACCTGATTGCTATGTCAGTGCCATGCTCTGGTTATACACTAACAAAACAACAGCAACAACAGCTTCCCCCCACCGCCAAACGGTTCTCAAGTCTGGATATTGTACATTAAGGTAACGGCATTTGTTCTTTCCAAATATATGACCATAAAGGGGCAGGTGAATCATACAAGGGTAAAAATTAATAGTACAGCTGTAATGCATTAATACATCACTTTACATTTTACAGCCCTACTGCTCAGGCCACTATAAATTTCATAGAAACACACATAATAAGCAATCATCTACTAAAAAAATAAACCTATTTTAAACTACTAACTATAGAATGATCCTCATTTACTTCCACACATAAGACATCAAATAAAATACTAGTTTCACATTAAATACAATAGTAATTTCTAGGAGACAAGAAATTAAAACCTTTAAGACAGATCTAGTTAAATGATTTTACCCCACAATTTGAAATGCTGTCTGGTAATACTACGCAAGCAAGAAAAAAAATTAGTTATCCAAGCAACTATTAAAAACTCCTTACCCTGGCTATAATCAGTGCAGTTTAGTGTGAGCTGTAAATTATACTGGTTACATTGGCAACTTAAAATCCAGTCACCTCACCACTTAATTATCAACATACATAGTTTAACAATAGTTCACGTATTTCATTTCTGTAACAGGGAATTCTGCTAAATATGTAAAGAAGACAATAGTTAGTAAATCATGATGTATCATTGTGGTGCTAGGACCAAACTGGAGTGCTGTCAACAGGAATTCAATAAAAACAGTAACATGGAGGCTTCTCCTATCCTGATCAGCAATATTCAGCAGTTTTCAGTAAATTAATAGCAAATGAATTCTGCTTGCGACGCAGAAACTCTGCAGGCTGGGCACACTTAGCTGGTGAGAAGTTGCTGGGAAGGTGCCCCAGGTGCCGCCCCACCCAGCCGCTCCACCCCCAGGGCCCATCCGGACGCTGCCCTGAGAAACGAGCGCCTGAGAGGTTCCGAGAAGCCAGTGCAAAAACAGGCATCAGACGTTAAGACAAAACATTACCAGGTGTGTATCAAGTTCAGACTTCCTAATGTGATAAACCGTTAAAAATAGTAACGCTATCAATGTACACCTTGAGGCGTTAGTGTAAACTACTCATATCATAAACGACACTAATAACACAGTGAGTACGCTGAAGGTGAGAAAAATCAACACCGCAAAGGTATTTCATAGCTGTATTTAGAAATGAACTGATTAAAGATGCAAAAAACTTAACGATTAGTGCTACACTACACATGAATTTCCATTTTGATATGAATATGAGTTTATTATACTGCACTTATAGTCCAAATATCTGCCATGGCACTTTGAGATAATTGTTTTTTCTGTTAATCTCATTAAATTACTTTCAGTGCTATAAGTAATAAAATGCTGATTCCATTTCACTGCTGACTGACAGACACTGCTCAATGTATCTTGTTCACTATCAAGATTTAAACTATGCTTATACTGTTTAAAAGCTCTGAAAGCCCTAATCCAGCAGAATTGAATATGCTTCCCGAGGATAAGCAGCAGCCTACCTTCATGTCAGGTTTTACAATATCTATTCAGAATTCAGGAGTCTCCCAAGAATTCGAAATGCTGGAAAAACAGTTTACAGAATAAATTCTAAGAGGTTTGATTAAAAAAAATTAGCTTGGCAGAACAGAAGGCATTTTCAGAGAACCTTCCTGTACTATCTCTCCTTTATGTTTGCACAATGATAATTGGAAACCAACCCAAAGCCACTGAGTTTAGTTCCCATGATGTCAATCATGTAACGCAATTTCAACATTTACGGAAAAGATTAATCAAAAAAATGTCCCATGCAGTTCCCTAAAATAATTTGGCAGTACTTTCAGCTAGGAAAAGTGGAAGACAGACATTTTCTCACTTGCAAATGCTGTCATCACCAAAGAACGCATCACTGGGGAAAGGGAGCAAAAACCAGTTTTGTGGTGTCAGAAGTAAGATGTTCACATTTTATTCCCGAACACCCGATTTAGGCAATATGTTAGCAGGATGGCACAAAATACCCACGGAGTCATTTGGGAATCTGAGCTGAAGAGAAGAGGAGAACCACTCCAGATTAAACTCAAAGCAGTGAAGAAGGCTTTGCACCATCAGCAGCAGACTGAACAGGAGACAGAAGCATTATCAGCTGTTGGGGCAGGACTACCTTTTAGTCCGGTATTTGTACAGCAATTAGTGGTAAGAAGCCTGGGTTTAGAGAGATATGTAATAAATAAATACAAATAAATGAATATAGTCAGTAATGATTCTCTAATCACTACCATGATTGCTTCCATCAATGGTAACTCACGATTTCAAAAATCTCCCTTTGCTCACCTTTTTTTCAGGCTGAAGAATTTTAATACGTTTCTTCCCCATGAAGCAAAGGCCATCACCCAAGGATGATGACGGTGATGGAGACATACAGAGAGTTGAGCAGATGGGATAAACAGAAGTGTTCATCCAGCCCCTGTAACAAACGTGTCGCCGTTCCCATGTTCCTGTCACATTAATTCCGTTAATGAGCACAAAGGAAAAACATATTAGGAGGAGCAGGGAACTACCGGGTAAATGCACACAGCCCTTCTATGGCAATGCACTGGTTAAAGCACACGTGCAAAGCGTGCGTGACGCCTTTGGGATGAAATCCTGCAGCATCTGCAGTACGCTGCTGCTTATTCCATACGCAGGAGCACCCCTTCCTCCGAGCAACACCAGCTCTGGCCCCGTGTCTGTGTGCAACGCGTGCAGGGAGCCAGCGGCTGCCGCTGGAACGCTTCCTCCGTTCCTTCAAGTTTTGCAAAATAATTTTGTGAAAGGGTAAACAGGCATGATTTTTTCCAGGTATTCTGCCAGGTTCTCGCTGGGCGGATGCCTAATGCGGTTGTGCGTGGAGGAAATAAAGGGTAGTTGGGAAGGAAGACAAAGTCTGGGAAAGTAAAGGAGCAGTATGAGGTTAAATATCCTGATAACACGAAGAAATCCTACAGACAGTTCCATTTAATATCCCAAATCGGCGCCTTGCAGAGGTGTAACCCTTTGGGCATCCGCTGGCCAACCTGGGAGAACAGCCTTGCTTCTCATTGCAGGGTGAAAGGCAAACGTACATCCAGGCACAGAGAGCGAGGAGAAACACTGCCCCGCGCACGGCTGCTGCAGAGCCGGCCGCAGCTACGGTAGCAATCTCAGTATAACCGACCGGTGTGAAGCAGTGTGGGTGGCTCTGAAGTCAAATGCAAATCGTGAGTGAATACAAATTTGAGGAAATAAAGACAGGGAAAGTGCTAGCTTCTATTTCTTTCATATATTGCAGAATTGCAGTGATTGTTAATCCATTAACATATAAATCACAGAGCCAGGCACCTTATATCAGATCAAATATTCCAGAAAACAACAACTTTAAAGTTGTCACCTTCAGATAAACAGATGCTGGCCTTACAGAAACACAGGGAAAAAAAGGAGGGACATAGAGAAATACGTACATTTGCATACAAGCCATACATTTACATACAAACAATACATTTACATACAAACAAATACATGCATTTACTTAATATGCCGGTCTATCATAGCTACCAAAACATTCATTGCCATATGAAAGAGCAAGAAATACATATGGGCACATGCATGGGGCAAAGATTCTTCTCACCTATAAAAGGGCATTTGTGCACCATCTCAAGAGCCGTAGGTCAGAGACAGAGAAGTAAGCAGCAGTCTCTGCTCGCAGGCAGTACTGAATAAGCCAAGCATATTGTATCAATGTTGCTTAACTACTGCAAAATGAACGTCGTTTTGTGCCAACTATTTTTAATTCTTTAGTGTTAGCAACATGAAGGGCTGGTGCTTTTGGTATTTAACACTAAAGGCAGATATAGATACTGTGAGCTGAACAAAAACTACTAAAAAAATAACCTGCAATACATAACCTTGCAAACAAGATCAGAGAAGCCAGTGCCTGCACGGATGACAAAACAAACACGAAACTAATACAGCGCTTGGAACAATTCATCACGAGTGCCCCAGGGGCAGATTTACAAATGATGCATGTAAGTGCCTCCCAAGACTTGCAGGAGCTGCCAGCCATGAGAGCTGCCTAACACCTACTCACTTGAGAAGCCTCCAGCCCCTTGAAAAGGCAAGAAAATTTCTGTGCCTAATTTACTCCAGGGATCTTGCAGGCTCCCATCGCAGCTGTGGGCACCTAAACGCCTTTCTAACTCCCGGCAGTCGGCACCTACTCTGGTACCTGCTGTCTCACTGAAAATGACTGAGCGCTGCTGCCTGAAGTACCTATGGCACTTTTAAAACTGAGCCTTAGAGACCCTCGGGTACTTTTGAGTATTTTTTTCTTTGGCAAAAGGCCAAAAAGGACAAATGTGAAAAGAAATAGGACATTGTAAAAGCTCAGCTTATGGCCCATGAAAGCCTTGATGTAAATCTTAGTTGCAATATTATACCCACCAATGAGTAGTAATACTCCAATACCTAAAACATCTGATATCAGGACACAGGGAGTAACACTACGGGTTGCCGCATCAGTTTGTCACCTCAAGAGAACTACAGGGACATTTCAGCAAATTCAAAAAAGCAGTGAGTTCTCACTGGCACCCTCCCTTCTCTCTCCCGTAGCCATGGGAGCACCTTCACAAGCCCCGACCCAGCTACCAGGCACTGATGAGCAGGTCTTAATTTCATTCCAGGAGGCAGCACCTGCGATGAGCCAGGGACAGAAGCTTCCAAGAGCCTGACTTGCTCTTTACTTTTAAGCAATTTCTGCAAGCTCCAACTGCAACATATTGATCTTTTTTCACCAAAATTTATGTTCGTTTCATCTTATTTTACTATAAAATCTTAAACCATACTTTGTTACAATGTAAATCACTGATCTGAAAACTACAGATTGGATCTGGTCCGCTTTTTTTCTCTCTCCAAAGAAAAAGCTGAGCACCAGTGATCTGCATTACCTCTTTATAAGATTAACCCATAAACTTGATACTAGTTAACAATTTCTGAATAATCCCTCAGAGAGAAAAACAAACTTATTTTCAGAAAGATGTTGAGTGTTTGACACTTGATAGCTTGACTGCAAGATATCTTGGAAGACAGAATATAATTTTGCATCTTCTCTAAAAATGTGCACTGAGGGTTTTTTGGTGGGTTTTTTTCCTCTTTTTAATAGAATGTCAATAGCATAGTGGAAAACTGCTGAAAAGTTTCAATTACGGCCACAGTGATAAATGCAGGACCTAGAGCTGCAAGTGAATACTCAGCCGGACAACGCACACGGAATAAAAGAGGACCGTTGCGTGTGTATACGTGTTTGTATATACAAGACCATGTGCTGACAGGATTTTTGTTTCAAATAAGAAAAGCCTGGAGATATAGGCCAAACCTTTTAAGAGGTAATTTGTATTTCTTGATACCTTCTGTTGGCTGAATGAATCAACAACTCTGTTTATAATGTCCTTCGAGTTGCGCTGTTAGCGGCTGGGTCCATGGAAGCGATGCCAGATGTTTGGCATCGCTCTCTGTCCCTAAGCCCAGAAGCGGCTCCCGGCTCCCTGCCCAGCGTCACGCCAACACTCAGGTTTGCTTCCCAGGGGCAGGGGCAGGGCCAGGACCCTCCTGCCCCAGTAAAACAGGAATTGCTGGGGAAGGCATCCTCCTAGCCCAGTAATCCCAGCTCCTGCCCCCCAGCCCCAGAAGCCCCATCCCCTCTTCTCCCGTGCTGCCAGCTCCCAGCGCCCCACAGTGTACCCCAGAAACCCCAACCCTTCCCACGTGTTCGGCCGGCGGCTCCCCGCCTGCCCCCCAGCCAGCTGGCTCCAACACACGCTTCTGCTGATGGGGAGCATCGGGAGCCGGCCGGTAACAGCGGAGTGATTATTATCAGCTCCCGCCCATCTTTGCAGGCACAGGTATCTATGGAGGCAGGAAGAACCTGAGACGGCAGATATCTCTATCTCTGACAAACCCGATGGAAACTGGCCAAAAGATTAAAAAGTTACTGAGGAGGGTTGTACGTTTGTCGGTGTTTCAAAGGGACTGAGAAAAGGAAGGAAGGTAAAACCCATTGCTTTAGTTTTGTTTCCCTAGGAAAGCAAGCAAAATATTACAAAATGTTAGCTAGAGTTTCTTGCACGTTACCTTTCAAATTGTATTGAAAATCGATGCATTTACGAAATCCCATAGAAGTCAATAATATTTTTGTTAAAGGCTTCTGCCAGCGCCAGCACCGTCACTTAGTGAAGTGACTAAGGGAAGGTAACTGTGGGGGGGGGGGCGTCAGGCAGGCTCTGCAATACATCCCCGGCGGTTTGGGTACACCAGACTTCAGGGGCAGCACTCCCACCCCTTTGGTGCCAACAGCGAAGCAGCAGAATCCAAATGTGAGTCAAGAACAAAATGCTACATTTGTTTTGATGACATTAAAGTCAGAAGGAGCTATTAAAAGAAGCTGTAGCAGATGACTGGGTCCCGAAGAACCACAGGCAATAAATTCACGTAGCAGTTTTGTTTCATAACTTAAGTCCTACTTATTCTTTCTTTGTCTATTCTAATTACTCGCCGATACAGAACTAATGTAGAAATCAAATTAAATGCTCAGGAAAGTGTACGAATCAGCTGGCCTGAAAAAAACAACTATTAAAAACAATTAGGTAAATACGTCAATTTAGAAATGCATAACGTGTTTCTGCACGAGCGAATGTACAAACACAAAGCCAAAATGGAGACTGTGATGCCGAGGAAGGAGCAGCCTCTCTGGGTCTCATGGAGGTCTTCGATATTACAGGTCTCGGTGGCCCGCGGCCTTCAGAGAGCATCACTGCTTGCAGATGGCGCTGAGGAGAAATACATTCAGACCTATATTGCCTCTTTTCTGCAAAACTTCCCAAAAAAGTGCTGTTAGCCACTGAGATGGCTAACACTGTAAATTTGTCTAAACTGAGTCGACCAAAGTGAACATAAAGCGGAGAAGAAAAATGGATGTTTTACGCTGAGATTAACTCAGCAAAAGCAACCGCGGGTACAGAAATAAGTCACAGCAGAACGGACGGGTGCCTTCTCTCTCCTCTGGATTTACAGTGAGAGAATACCCCATGATAACTGTTTCACAATACATACATAAAGAAAAGAAATGGTTTTCAATACAGCAAGATCTCTGCTCTCTGAATGTATTACTAACTCAGCATTGGTGATGCTCCTACAATTCATGAAATTTTGGAAGCAAAATGTGCAATAACACGGATTTTAAAAGCCTGAGTTAATTGAATGTAAATACTTCTGTCAGTGCAGCGAACGCAAATGCTAGTTAAAGTAAATTAATTCTTTAAAGCTGATATATGAATAAGTGTACATAATTTTATCTCTTAGAGTCCCTGTGATCAGGAGCCGTGCAACAAAGCCCACGCAGACACAAAAGCAGGGTAACTAATACCTTTCAGACACTTGCACACTCCAGTGAAGACCATAAAGTGTTTGACATGTGCCGGTACAGTACTGGAGGAACAGCGGGCAGGCAGTCAACACAGAAAGTACGTGCTGTACAGAAGCCCCACAAAACGAAAAGCATCGCACATGTGGCACAGTTTCCAACATGGAAACATCGCAGAAGAGCTGGAAAACTCCAGATGAATCAACAAATCCCGGCTCCACAGACACTGCCTGTTCTGGGTTGCAGAGCGGCTCTGGCCACTGCCCGTACGACCTCGGGCACGCGGGCGCCGAGCCCCGCGGGCGGGGGGCACGCTCAGCGCAGACCGGAGGACGTGAACCCTCCCGCGGACGGCGTCTGCATCTGCTGGTGCTTCGCTGGGACTTGCTGGTGCTTTAGCTGGGACGCAGCTCTCGCCTCGGAGGTGTGCCCTGGCAGCGGGAGGGCTCACCTCCCCGGTGCCTTGGTGCACACGAGGGCGATTAGAGAATGGGAGTGAGAACTGCGGGTTTAAACGGGAGGTCCAGTGTAAAAATAGAGATGCTACGCTGCAAATTCTGCTTATGTTCATCTCTTTTATTCCAAAACATTGGAAGGATATTTAATATTTCTTCAAGAAGCTGAAGAACCCCCCTGGTTTCCCAGCTGAGAGAATACATCCCCTACAAGCGCTGGGGGAGCCACAGGGGACCCTTGCTCAAGTGACTCCACGATCTCTTTCCTTGAGTATTACTATGTTTTCTCCAGCAAAGATAGCTTAACCAGTGAGCCTAAAAATACTCCTAAGAACAATTTTTACCACACAATGGGATACGTACACATTGGCAAGTTCTTAAAAATAATCCCTATTATACCCCATTGACAAAAATGTGCACCAGAAACCTCATTTAAATGCCACTCTATCAACACTTTTTTGAGAACAAAAAATAAACTCGTGCGTAAAACTCCATTTAATCTAAGTTTTCCAAATCATATTGCCACCTCAGTTATAAGAATCCACTTGTATTAAATAGAAAGCAAATAAAGTACATTCTTTGCTCCAAAGTGAGATTATGTTCCCCTTTTAGACACGGAAATTATCAAAGGTGCAGTGGTAATATTTGTAAAAAATAGCTTCCCTAAGGAGACTGTGGCATCTGCTAAAATGGCAATCCTTCAATTATTTACAAGAATAAATGCCAATATTACCATTGAGAGGAGTACTGATATAACAAAAGGTTTATGAGTGTTACTCTGATGGGAATAAGTCTTCATACAGGAACAGAGTAATAATAGAGCATTACTTTTCATTACATAATTGCTATCATGGTTTTTTAAACTTTCCATATGTTTAAATAGCATTGAAGAGAAAGAATGACATTCCTCTGATATTAAAAAGACTGTAAAAGAGGAAGGTGCTCTGTAATTAATAAATCTTCATTTGCAGAAGTACACAGTCAGTGCTTAAAAGGCAAAACCATGTTACTTCTACCAAGATATGCTGGAACGCCCAGATATACGCACAGATACTGAAAAGGTGGAATCTGCTGCTTGCAGCAGCTTTCACACACACAAACTGACTTACCGTTTTAAGAACCTGGTAGTTTACTAGCGGATGATGTGAGGTAAGAAGTATGCTTTTTTGAAGTTAATTACTCACAAACTATTTTTCTACGAAAGCAAAGGAACCACGAGAGACCACAGACAGACCAAACTTTCTATAAAAGAGAAGCATGAATCAATATACTTGATTGTCTTCACTCTCAACCAAAGCGTATTTGGATTTCAAAACAAAAAAAGCACGAATAAGAACACTTAAAATACACATATCACTGTATTTTTCTCTTCCTTCTAGAAAGAGAAGTCAACAATATCAAAACAACAATTACATGCCACTCTGAACTGAAATAAAGTTCATGGTATTCCTGAAAATGTCATATTCACATACAGCAGAGGCACAGATGTCTCAGTACTGCACCGGTTTAACTAACGCAGGTCACTTTGTACTCCGTTGTCTGGCTAACAATTGTATCTACTGAAACCACCTACCATTTATTGAAGGGGGAAAACCAATTTTAAGGCACGGGTAACTCAAATGTCGCACTACAGTTATTTAGCTTCCAGATTATTCCTTACTGTATTTTATTTGCACTGTCCTAGTCACTGAAGGGCTCAACAGATTAGCGGTACAACTTGTTGGGCACCTTAAAATGGCAACTTCAATTTCTTTAAGCATGCGCTTTAGGAGAGCATTGGTGTCATCCTGTATATTTAATGCCCTCCATACATTTTCGCCTTTTTCCTTGGTCATTATTGTGACACAAACAGGCAAAATTCCCCTTTCTGAAAACACCTCTCCCAGGTGTATCTCTATAAACTTAGTGGTATTTCACAGGAGAAAGAGCCCGTACTTCAGACCCGACTCCCAGATCAGAGACTCAGTCCACACTCTCTGAGGTCCCTGAGATTCCTCCTATTGCTTCCCACGCGAGCAGGACCAGGCCAGATCTGAAAGCTAAGATACCCATGGTTAGACCTAATTAGTCAAGGAAATACCCAAATAGTTTAAACTATCCAACATCAATGCAGTGAATTTAGGCTGGCTACAATGATGTTAAGAATTTTTCCGTGTGTGCACAAGTAGATAGCATTGTTTTCAGCAATAATTGCCTAGAAAGACAATTTTAGAATCAAATTAGCAGTTAAATAATTGTAGAAATTACACAGAGAGATTTCTTTGATTGGACAGTTGTAATAATAGCTACAGAAATCTATCCTACATATACTCTGCACAATACGCTACATTATTGTAGCCTCCCATTAATATTGTTGAAAACAAATTGCGTTCCGAGAATATGTTCCTGTAAGATTATCTTTTGGGGGTAATTTTAATTATCTGAAAATATTGGATATATTAAAATATCTGATAAACTTTGAATATTCCATACTTTATTATCTCAGTCCTGTTCCCATTATCTGTTACTTTTAATTCATCACTGATTTTTCAAATGAGCTGTTGGCTTTTCGACACAGTACACACTGCCCAGCCAGTTCATCTAACAGGGATCAGCGTTCTGCAGCGCGTGGGAGGACTGTAGTCTAATTTCAGATAAGCATTATATGCGCTACCCTTCGAGCATTCGAAGAGTTTCATTAATTGCAGTGGCTGGCTTGGGGCCTTTTAGAGGACAAAAAGGAGATTAATATTAAAACGCCATTCCAGCCTCCCACCTAGGACACCGAGACCCACGCTGCAAAAAGAAGGAAGCCAAAGTCATCACGAAAGGAAAACAAACCAACTGAAATCTCGCCCAGATGAAACCCAGCAGTAGAGCTTCCGTGGGCTCCACCCGGGCCGGGATTTTCACCAGTGTATTTCCAGCTCCCAAACAAATTCTAGCAAGAAGCACAAGAGGTCGAGCTCTATCTAACACAACCCTAATACCCCAACTCTTTAGATTCATTCGAGGAATAAAGTCTTAACAGTGTTCACCTAGCATCCCACTACCTCTGCCTGAAATACCTCCAAAGCAAGGAATATTAGACAGTTTGCAACTGGACAGACTACTCAACTCGGTGTGCTTGTCCTCTTCTCTTTACCTAATCCCTAATTCCCTCCTCTCTTAAACTCATTCCTATGCGCAGCTCTCAGCACGTGGCCTGATAAACCGATCTCAGGTTTCATAGCGCCCGTTCTGTGCAGAGACACCAGGGACACACGTTGGCTTCCAGGTGTCTCCATGGTTGGTCATGAAACAGAAGCAAGGCACGAAGCCCTCAGAAGTGGCCCCCACACCCAAGTAGTGTTTGGTTTTCCAAGAGCTTATTTGCCATGCATCTTCTTATAGTTTATATTCTTTTAGTGCTAATTATTCGAATTTTGGATATTCTATTTGTCCATACAGGAACGTAGGAAATGCCATCCTGAACCGAACAGAGCCCGCCCAGTCTCCATCAGTCGGTGTGGCCAGGCACTGCCAAAGAGTGCACCAGACCTACTTTTTGGGGGTTCTTAAAGTACCCTTTTTTGTGGCAGCGAGTCCTACAGCCAGAGGGAGTGTGAGGCAGCCTTGACTGGTTTTGAATGAGACTTTTTTTTTTCCTCAGTTGCTGATTGTCCCCTTATTCCTAGTGCTAGGAGACAAAGCAAACAAAGAACGGTATTTATCTTTGTTCTATAATATTGTGACATTTAAACAGGGTAAATGGGAACTGTCAAATAGAGATTTTGATATTGCTGCTGCTGATGGACTGGATTAGCAGAGAAAGGATTTGATTAATGATGAACAAAAAGAGGATGGAATAATTAATGCCCAAGAACGAATTTTTATGGACAATGAATCACTTTAAATTAATTTTATATTTCTATCAGACTGCAAATTTGATCTAATATTCTTAGATTTCAATGAGGCATTTGACTTTATATCTCACATTTTGATTAATAAAATATAAAATGAATATGGTGCATATGCAATAGATTTTAAATGATTAAATTGAGCGGCAATGCTTCTAATAGACTCCCGCGGGGACTGATTCTCAGCCTTGCACTCAACATTTTTATCAGTAACCTGGAGGAAGTCAAAACTACCTCTGATAAAAGTTCTCAGATGACAGCTGGGAAGGTGATGAACAATGAAGCAGGCAGGCAGATGCAGCCAAGTATCAGATCACACATCTGGAAATAAAGACTATAGACCAATTTCACGCGGTAAGAGTGTCTACGGAGGGGAACAGTGATGAAGGGTTATGTCTACTGAGCAGACTGCAGCTTCCACAAGCAGGAGAAGCACTGTAGCTTCAGGGGTTGTTAATCTTGCTCCTCTCGATTATACCAAAGTCTGCAGAGTAGACTTACTCTAAAAAAAATAAATCTTGGAAGCAGAGGTGAATAATCAGATCAACGGGAACTCCTACAGGAGTAACCTTAATTCAATTCTTACCTATGGGGAGATCAGCACTACAACAAAAAATTGTATTACACCTGACGCTGATGCCGATGCCTATTCCTGATGAACCAGGAACACCAGACCAGCTCTGGAGGCTGCAGTTCCAGAGGGAGATCAGACTGGAAAGACTTCAAAGAGGACTCACAAGAATGACGAAAGACGTGAAAAATATGCCTTTGTTTGAACCACCTGAGAACTCAGAGCGAACAGCATGGCTTGATCACAGCGTACGCGTAGCTACGCATGGAAAAGAGATTTTGGAGCTCTTCAGGCTGGTAGATAGGGTGGCTGGAAAATGCAGTGAGACAAATTCAGTTTTGAAATTAGATACATTTCCAAAAGTGATAGGAACGCCCCTCACCAATAATTGTGGTGAACTGCCCAGCCCCTGAAAAATTTTAATTAGGATCGCATAGTCTTTTAAAGGTTACCAGAGCTGCCGCGCTTGTACCCGTCACTAAAGCAAAGAGAAATCTTATGGCCCACCTTATGCAAAAGAGAAATTCAACACCAGTGACTCCTTTGTGACCTAAATGCCTAGAAATCTTTTACCAATACAATTTTTTTCCATGTTCTGTACTCCTCCTTATGGCCGATCACTACCCTTCTCCAACTTGCACTAATCTTTTGGATGGGAGATGACCGGAGACAATGCTGCATGTGCTCAGGAACAACCCAAGCTGGTCAACAGGATTTTTGTATATGGCTTCTCAGTAAAACATAAAGGTGTCTCAGAGCTCTTGGTAGGTGACAATCTAGTAAAATTCCTTTTGAAAAGAACTCAATAATTTCATATTAATTATGTGACAGGACTGCATAAGCATTTTATAGGTGTTTCATTAGCCAAAGAAAATAGAAGGTAGGTACAGAAAATAATGCTTTTTTAATAGCAGTAGAGCCACAAACAGCATCCCATACAATGTCTCATCAACACTCCCGCTTATTCGCCTAGCAAAAGACCACTGCCTGTAGCCAATTTAGAGCCCCAGCTCTAAATCTCCAATAAGTCAAACTTTTGTTTTTAAATAGCAATGAATTTTGGATACCAAACCTTGCATAGGGAAATACATTGATAAATTCAGCTTTGAAAACATCTCTGTTACTAACCACTCTGAGCAAAAGCTGGGCAATTTCAAGTATGTTTATGGACTGCCGGTCAACAACGGACAGTTTTTTCAGGTCTACTTTTATGTGAATGTCTACTTCAGCAGCTACACTCAGTACAAAAAAAAAAGGGTTTGAGACTTTCAGAGTCGGTGCATCAAGAAATTCAGACAAACCTAGCTGAGAATACTGAACTGCTACAACACTCAAATTCATATTGGTCTTAAAATCATTCAGCCAAGGTGTTTTACCGCAAGATCAGAGAAGCATTTTTAAAATTACTGGAAGGCCAGATCAGAATATGCTAAATAAAACAAAAACCATCCGTTTTAAGGATTTCTTAAAACTACCCCTAAAAATTTCAGCTTAAAGACCTCGCATCAAAGACATACTACAATGATAGAAAACTGTAAAAATGCATTCCCTTTCTTAACTAGCCATGACCCCCATAAAAATCCGGTTTTTCATCACTGATACATTCATCTGCCAAAGCTACTCATCAGATTAAAAGAAAACTACACAAAGAAAGAAGCCTGTAAAGGTTTCTTTTAAATCAGCTTTTCAGAACTTCAGTGACGAACAACATCACATAATCTAAGTCATTTTTATTATTTTGAAAACAAAGAACAGCTATTTGGTAACAAACTGTTCCCAAGGATAAACTTCCATTTTTCAACTCTCTTCTTACCATTTTACATTGTTGCCAACATATTTTGCTGGCTTCAGTTATTTCATTGTTTAAGAAATACCATGGAAAACTAATACATCTTTGTTTCCCATTCCTTTGGAATCCGTTTTTTGACATTTTAATTTCCATGCATTTAAATGTTTAGGCTTTCTTTTGACTTACTAACACTGAAAAAATCTGTCTCTTAGCATTGAGAGTTACACATATTTATGTAACAATCTTCTTGTGTTATCCTAGCTAGTAAATATAGAAGGTTTAATTTACAAAAGCCATACCTCTCAAACACAGGGCAAAGACTTTTTACTTATTTTCAGCTAAAGACGCTGCAGCGAGATCATCATATCACTAAACAGTAGAGTGCTGCAGGATAGTTCTGCTGCTTTTTTATTACCTGGGATACAGATGGATTTTAATTTATATTGGCTTGCTTCAGGAATTTTTTATCACCACCCGTCTGCATGAGCACTTAGGAAAACACATCCATACATCTTATCGTGTACAAAGACTTTCCTAGAGAGCCACCAAAATCACTACATGCAACACAGAGGCTTTTTAGTCATAGTAAGGAAAAGGCATACACATGAAGGCAATTCAGGAGAAATTTCAAATTAAGAGCTACTGCTGCTTCCCCAACTGATGCATCAAACCTGGTGGTAATACCTGAAAATTGGAGAATATGCCCAGAACACTTACGTTCTGTGTTTACAGTCTTGCGTAGTTTTTCCTCTAATTTCTCCCATGTATTCTTCCTATTTAAAGTCAATAGGAATCAACCGGGGTATTTCCCTTAAAAGACCACACTGGTGTATTGCTAGCAGGTGATAAAATGACAGACAAGGTATTGTAGATAGTTTCAAATCTACAGCAATGTGTGGTGGAGAAAATGTGGGAACAGGCGCTGTCTTCTAAGTCTGGATTTTTATTTTTTCCATCTTCGAATGTTCTTTCATTTTTCCTTCCTTCCTCCTGCTCCCAGAATCCAGAAAGGAATTTTCCCTGATTTGACCTCAAGATCAAATAGAAATCTTATTTGTGTTACTTTTTGCTATACATACTGTATATACCTCGTATCTGTAAAAGTAGTTGTTATTTAAATATTAATAACATAATCATTTCTTTTCACCCCAAAGCAGCCCATAGTACTTATCTCTTCTGACTTTCCATTTTCTGCAATAACTCCTCTTTTTAAAAGGGAGTAGTCAAACTGAGCTACTTATAGCTGCTGTTGAGAGGCCCTTAAAAGCATCGTCTGTGTTCAAAGATGCACATCAGACACCTATCGGCATCGTATCTCCATTTCAGACTTTAAGAACATTACTGGCCTTTCTTCTTGTGACAACAATTATGAGATGCAGATGTTCCCTTTATATCCTTCTGCATGTGTGTAGGACTGCCACTAAAATGTCAGTTCAAAGCCTGGACTTGGCTCTTATTTTCTTCTTTTTCAATTCCAGATCTTTTGTCAAGAGACCTTTTCAAATCTAAAATTATTGAAAGTTATGTTTAGGGAGGGAGAAGGGAAGACCCTGGTGGTTTTCTCAAAACATTATTTCATTACTCCCTTCACAAACTCTGAGGATTAATTTATGGAATCTAAAAACCTTTGCTGTGGATCCCTGTTTTTGTGTATTTGGGTTTTAGGCACGACAGGAAGAGACCAAGCGAGGCATTACCAAGCAATTTATGGGTGTGAGGGCTTAGGCTTTGAAAGAGAGAAAGTTCACAGCAGTTGCCCGTCTCCTGCTCAACTCCTCTTGGAGCTGCCAACCCAGCTGCAGACTGTGAACGGAGAAGACAGCGCGAGAGCGATGACGGGTGAGACCATTCACTGTAAAAATAAGAACAAGTCTTTCCTATCTTACGCATACGTGATCCAGCAACAACTACAGAAGTCTGGAACGCTCTGGTGACAAGGGCCACAACACGCCGCTGCTTGCCTGAGCGGCGGACAAAGGATAACTGAGCCTGGCGCGAGGCCAGCGGCAGCAGGACCCCACAGTCTCAGAGGAGGCTGCAGAGAAGGGGGATGTATCACCCAGGCTACCCTGGTGGAAGTTCCTCACCGCTGGTCCTTCACACAGCCGTGCTCGCGCCTTCCCAAAGGCAGCCTCTGCACAAGCACCTCTCCCGCTCGGGCAGCTACAGCGCCAGCCGCCGTGCTCTGTCCCAGTCTATTGTACCTGGATCTTCTCTCTGTTCTTTTTCTTTTGGTAGGAAAACTCCTGCACACCTTCAACTCAAGTATACAAGGGTTATTTTCTTGAATTTTTAAAAACTAATTTCTAGAAGACATGTTTGCCTTTTCTTCACGAACCTGGCCCTTAATATTCGAGAGGCAACCTCAGGCACAAAGACCAGCTGTGCCAAGAATACTACAACTACTTCAGGAGCAAACTGCTCTGCGTGAGATGTACAGAAATTGTTTGTCCTGTATCCTGTGCTTCCTCTAACTAAACACCCTCACTGGGAATGTTTTTCTGTGGGGTGTTACAGCTGTGAAATGCCCTATGTCCAAAGCCCACCAGCGCTATCCCCCCTGCTAGTAGGAAAGCAGTGTCTTACCCACGGCCCTCAGGATTAGCAGTAAAATGCAGATTACTTCAGTAAGTGCAGTAGTTCCTTCCTTGGACTCAGCAGAAGGGGCTTAAAACAGAAAATAACCACTGAAATGCTCATTTTTTTAACAAAATGTTGACATGTTTGGACATTGAAGCCTAAATTCATATGCAAATATCATCAGTATTTACTTCAGCAGAAACAACCATTCCCACATGACTAAGAAAATGCCATAAACGGAAAATTACCCACAGTCCCCTTCCTCTTGTTCATCAACCTGACCTCAAGCAAGTGTAAAAGACTTCAGAAAATAGTGCAGTGAAGATTAGGAGGATGCAACGTATCCGATACACTGCTGGATGACTGGACATGACTGAAAATAAGAAGATTTTAAAGTTCTTTTCTAACCATAGGTCTCAAACAGCCAGTCAGCATTCCTTACAGGAAAAACGTGGACACCCTTCAACCTCATCTGAGATACCAGTTGCTTATCTTAATCTACAGAGAACAGTTTCGTCAAAGTTGTTTCAGTATATATGAATTTTAAGTATCTGTATCTATATGAATACTAAAACCAGGTTATTTATTATCAGCTAATGTGGGGAATAACTCAGATCCAGGAATGTAGTGGAAGAAGGTAACTTGTGACTGGTGGATCTATACCAAGCATACCCACCAAATCCTCAAATCCTCCCAAAGAAGCATCTTTTTGCATGCTCCTGGTGGCCTAATCTTTCAGCCCGTGCTGTAGAATCCTTTTGTTTTGAATAAAATGAGTCAGAATTTGAAGTTTTCACTATTCTATCACAGGGTATCTGAGATATCTGCACCTATTTTGCTCTGTTGAGATTATCAGACAGAACATTACAAGAGCAACGTGACCAATCTGAAACTATTGGTTTCCCAAAATGCTGGATTGGTAATTCAGGAGGTGCAGAGTGCCTTTTCCTACGTCCTCACCAATCTCCTCAACGCGGAGCTGGATCCAGGGAAGGACTCGCGCCCCGATACGCTCGCAGCCCTCGCCCCTGCGGCAGCTCCTTTGGCATTGGGAATACTGCCCTGTCCGCTTCCAGATGTGCCAATTCTGGTGCTTTTTGTGGAGTTTCAGGGGCTGAGAGGCGTTGAGTCAGGGCTCAGGTAGCTGCCATCCACGGTCCGTAGGAGGCAGGACTGGCAATTTAGCAGCTGGCACGGAGCACTCTCCGAGTTGCTCAATCAAAGCTCCAGCTGCGAGAAGCAGCCACTGCGCTGGAGGGGTCGTTACTGTTTTTGAAATCATTGTTAATTAAGGTGAGATCTCACTGTGCTAGTGTTCAGCAAACACAGGAAGAAATGGACCTTTCCCTGACAAGTTTATCATGCAAACAGGCTACACAAACAAGCTTGAAGGATGATGGAAAAAGTAAAAGGTATATTTTAATGTTTCTTAAAACTTCATTTCCCCAGGCCCCCCACTGCAGCCCCTCTGATGAGCTGATTAAGCTCATGGGCAGCACAGCGGAGAGCAACATGCCTTCTCCTCGGTTTTACTCAAACAATAGTGCCATGTGTATTT
Organism: Calonectris borealis; assembly: GCF_964195595.1. NCBI lineage: Eukaryota > Metazoa > Chordata > Aves > Procellariiformes > Procellariidae > Calonectris > Calonectris borealis. The sequence goes on from NC_134325.1 coordinate 12,288,152, forward strand.
ACCGGCTGAGAGACAGTCCAGCGAGACCAGATCAGCTTTCAATAGCTGCCGTTCGAAGTTCCACCCATTTCAGAAACGGCCTCTCTCTTCCTCCCCCAAGGAAAATGGTTGCCCACAGTTCGTGCCTGGTTCACGAGGGAGTTTCACCTGGCTGGAGCATGGTAGGAGTCAACCCAAACCCGCACGTTCCCTCATTCGTTTTCTGGCTCATTATTTTTTCCTTTCTTGACAGATATATTGTTTGACTGAATTTTTGCAGTCGTTACTCTATAACCCATCAGAAACCACGGTTATGTACTTCTGATTATGCTGGACAATGTAATTTCATTTTCAACCTGGATTCAAGCAGCGGTCCTGGGGATGACATACTGTGGAAATTAATGATTAGCTCTGCGTGTCACTGAGCAGTTTTGTACGTATCCAGCTAAAGAAGTATAAAATACTTCTAAAATTAAAAATAAAGCTTCTCATCTGCTGTTGAAACCTAATCACTCCGCACTCGATGGTGAAAGTGTCCCGAGGCACCGACCAGCGCTGAGGTCTGGTTCTGAGCCCCTAACACAGAGATTACCAATCTCTCTGCTCCCAACGCCTGGTCCTGTCAGGATCTTTTTCAGGAAGATCTTTTCCCTTTGTGTTGAATTTTATTGAGATCAAAGGAAATATTGTTACCACAGCTATTTAAAATCATCTCAGGGATCAGGAAACTTTTGAGTTGTCTTCTGAAGCACGAGCACCAGAGTAAAACTTCTCTCTTTATCCTCCATGCCCCGAGTTCCCTGCTTCGTCCTCATACACAGCGATGCCACGTGTTGCACATAAACCCAGCAGAAGAACCAAGTAATTATCTGTGAGCGTGTACATAGGTACAGACATAATTTTCCCATAGATGCAAATACTCCCCAGTGGAGAAAGCTGTGGGGTAAAAATGGTGCGTGACAAATGCTCTTCCCAGTATTTAATGCATCACGTAACGCCACTTGGACTTCATGGCAGTAGACCAGCTATATGAACCGTATACATTACAGCAATAATCAGAGGAATCAGTAAAAGCTTGCTTAACAGAAATCCAGAATTACATGTAGACTGCCCTATGTAAACATAGAGAAGTTAACCTTCTTACACCAAACTAATGTTCTTGATTGAAAATCTGGCTCTAGTACGTGTTTGCCTCTGACTTTAACGGGAGACAGTATTTCAGTATCTCACTGGAAGACAGGGCTTTCTGTGTTGATTGACACCCAATTTACGCACCTTAACAATCACAACTAATGGTAAACACTGCATAGGACGAATAAAGTTTTACTTGCATTCTCAGCTGTAACGCTCAAAGCTATTAACTACAACAGACTAAGTACCTTCACGTAACTACCTGATCGTCTAAAATTCCCAGGTAATGCCTACGGGTGACAGTATTTTCACCGTGTGTGGTATGCATACCATCCTTATGTATTTTGGCTTGGCACCACTGTAGCTTCTCACCTCTTTTTTCCAAGCTGTAGGCTATGAGATACCTACAAATACATTTTTTACTTCTATTGGACTTCCTCACTTAAAAGTGAGATAATGGCTGTGTCATAAAGACATACAGACCACAAAGAAAGAAACAGAATATTAATACTTTTCATTCTACTCCTGAATCTAATGATCAAGTGTAAAGAGGTGTCTTGTTGCATTGTCTGAAATACCTCAGCTTTTAAAATTCAGCTCTAAGAAGCTGGCTACCTCCGAGTGAAGATACATTTCATAATTTAGACGTGGTGCGAGAGTTGATGTGAAATCCAGACTGAATTGTCAAGCACAGGTAAAAAAAATAGCCATTCCTCTGATCATGGGTCAATTTATCTTATAGAGATAAATCAAACCGCAGTATTTACATGTTCAGAACAAGTAATGAAGTATGAGGCACTGTTCTGCCAACCTATAACCTGCAAATGAGAACCCTTATTATATTATGGCTATAAAACTGACATCAGTTGTGTATGATTACTGTACATTCATGTTAACAGCTTCGAAATGTGGATCCACATCCCTACTCTTTTCTTAAATCCATGGGATTAATCTAGCCGTATATCAATTTTAGCCTTTTTCTATTATTTTAGCATAGCCTTAGAATTATATTTGGCATCTGTAACTGGCACATACAATAACTACTAGCAACAGTAATCATTTCTGCATTGAGGTCACCGAGTATATCGACTGCTGTAAGAAGTCGGGAGAGTGCAGAATACTGCCTGACTCAAAAAGTCAAGGGAAACAGGAAAAATATAACCCAGAAATTGTTGGAGCTCTCAGCCGCATTTGAGATGTAGCGCTCAGATCTCAGCAGAGCTTGCCCTCTCCTAACCCCTCCTTATCTTCCCCTCCTCCCCGCCACACACATACAGAATCACTAGAAATGATCCTTTGGTTTAACAAAAGCCTCTGCCCGTCCCTCTTTCTCTGCAAGGAACAAGAGCTAATCCAACTAGCCTGTCCCATAGGAAAAGCTGTTATTTGTGCGTTAGCCAGGAGGACCAGGGAGACGATTGCAGCGCAGGCTGCCTACAGGAAAAGGCAGGAAACCCGAGCATCCCCTTTTCACAGGCGAGCCTCTGTTCAAAGAGCGGGTAAAAAAGGATGCAGAGGACAATGAGGAAGAGCCTGGATTTTCCCCCACGCGCAGCACTACACGGCACAGGGCGGATTTCACGTTTTCAATCTCTCGCCTTTGAGAGCACGGCTCAGACGCGCGGGAGACCCTCTGCCATTGCAGCCGGGGAGGCTGTTCTGCAGGCGGCGGCAACTTCCGCGCAGGGAAGCCCGAGCCTCCCCGCAGAGCCGCCCTTCCCGCGCCAACGGCGCTTTCCCCGCGGGCAGGGCGGGGACCGCGGAGCTCCGGGACCGCGGTGCTCCCCGCCGCCGGCCCGCCCCGGCCGCCCGCCCCCGCGCCCCGCGCCCGCGCCGCGCTCCTTACCCTGCTCGGCCCGGGCGCTCGGCAGGAGGGCGACGATCAGCCCCAGCAGCAGCACGACGGCCCCGGCCAGGCCCGCTCCGCCGCCCGACGGCGGGGCGCTGCGCGGGGGCGCGGTGCCGGGCGCTCCGCCGGGCCCCGCGGGGCGCGCCCCGCTCCGCCCGCCGCCCGCCGCCCGCCGCCACATCCCCGCGCCTCGCACGGCCCCGCCGCGGCTCAGCGGGCAGCGCTGCCCATCGCCCCGCCGCGCCGGGCTCTAGAGCAGCGGCTGCGCAGGCAGGCGGCGGCGGCGGCGGAGGAGCAGGAGCGGGGGGCACCGCATGCTGCCGGCGGCTCTGCCCGGGCGCCCGCCGCGGCCGGAGGACGCGGTGCCGGTGCGCCTCAGCGGCGGCGCGGCCCCTCCGGCTCCGGCGCGGAGAGCGCCGCGGAAGGGAGCTTCATCGACAAAGGGCTCACGTCGCCGCCAGTCCCGGCCCCGCTCCCCGCCCTCCGAGCGCGGGGAGGCGGGGAGCGGAGGCGGCGCTGCCGGGGCCGCGGGGACCCCCTCCGCCGGCCCGCGGGGCGCCCGGCCCCCCGCACCCGCCCGCTCCGCCCCGGCGGCGGCGCGGCCGAGCCGGCGCCCTTCCCGAGCCTTCCCCGGGGGAGCGGGGAGAGGCGGCGGGCGGGCGGGCCGGGCGCTGTCCAGCGCGGGCCGCTGCCCGAACCGGCGGCCGCGGCAGCCCGGGGAGAGGGTGGCGGGGGAAAGGCTCCGCGCTCTGCGCCTTCGAGGGCACGCTGAAGGCAGCGTCAGCTCTCGGCCCCGATTCCCGCCCTCATTTTTTGAAGCAACTGTGCCCAGCACTGCGTTTTCGGTGTAAATGAAGCTGCGCCCACTCACACAGTGGTCCTGTGACCTGGCAAGCCTAAGAGTCCTTCTCTGCTCACCTCGGGAGCCATTTATTGCCAGCTGATGTACCTGCGAGTCTCCGGGCCAGGACATCTCCAAAGATGGCCCTCATTATCCTAGGTGCCAGCGAGCACCTCTTCTTCCGAAGTAGCCCAAGCCCTGCCACCGCACAGAGCACCACTGGCAGCATTTCTGCAAGTGCAGAAACAGCTCTGAGAATAAAGAAACTGGAGCGTACCGCAGGGGTTGAGCAAAGGGGCAGCTACGTCCTCAGCCACCCAGTGTGCAAACACAGGAAAGGTCTTCTCCTGTCGCCCCTCTCCTGCACTCACTCTCTTGGTCACTCCCTCCCTGCCCGTGACTATGCTCAGACCTCCAGGCTGAAAGGGGAGCTTCAAAGGACAGAGGTTTGCCTCTGCGATGCTTAAAGGTACACCAGAAGACCAACCGGCACATAAAATGCATTATGGAGATCAGAGAAGGTGAGCCCCAGCAAGAGGCAGAAGCTGCCTCAGTCACAGTCAGACCAAACATCATGGCAATTCATTTAGTGTTTTCTGTAATTAGTATTTTCAGCAGAGGTCATGTGAATTCTTTATTCTAATACAGTTTCTTTCCTGGCACTGCTTCCTTGAGTTCTTTTAGTTCCCAGATCATGTCTGTGGGCGACAGACGGTGATGGTGGGAGGAGGAGCAAAGCGAAGGTGGGCTCGCGGCAGAACGTGCTTCAGGACCCCGAGAGCTGATTCTGAAAGGGCGCAGCGTCGCTTACGTGCGGGAAAGCTGCCCCGGCCTCCCAGCAATTCCAGCAGAAAGGAAGAAGTCATCTTTTTGATATATTCTTAAAAGTCAGGTTTGAGGTAGAGCAAGCCCCAGCACAGGCTAGCCACAGCTTTACGTCCTGCTACCCAGCTACTCACAGCACCCCCGAAGTCCTGATGACCCATAACTACAGATCTATCTGACTGGTTTAGCACACTCAGAATGTCACCAATACAATTACTGGGCCGCTAATACGTCCCATTTGTGCTGCTTTACTCACTTTTTCCTCAAATCACTAATTCATTCTATGCAAAATTAGCTTTCACATGATGACTACTAATGATTATCCACAGAGAAAAGATGGCAGTTGTATGATTATTATAGTAAAATAGGTAGCTTACTCATCACTCCGGTTTATTTAGGGCCAACGTATTTAGTGCAGGGCCCTCTGGTGGAACCTTTTGTTATCTTCAGGGAGTCCTGTGTAAAACCCATTTCACTATTTTCATATTTTTCTATGTTTTGTCATAACACAGTCTTTGTAATAGATCCATCGTTAACTTAATTTTGACAGTGCTTTTTCCTGATCTAGCTCTTAACCATTACAGTCATCTCTTAATTTTCCATTATACAGTATATATATGTGTGTACGTATTTTGTATATAACACAAGTATTTTTTTTTCCCTAGCAGACTTAGTTGTTATTTCAAAGTATTTTCAAAATGCATATTTTCCAGAATGATGACTGGATAGGATCTCTTACAGTTAGTGAAAAATCACCGAAGTTTTCCCAAGGAACTGTAGTTAGCTACTTCCTAAACTTACCTTTCCCAATTCTATTTGTCTTCATGGGCCAGAAAGATCATTTCAACCTCTGGGGGGTATCTGTGCATCCATACTTGGTGCTGAGATCTGCTTTCCTGCATACATGTTCTCCTAGAGTGTGCACGTGCTCTGTATACTTGATATCGGGTACTTTCTGGTTTTTGCAAGCAGCACATGCTTTCCCTTCTGTGATTGCACTTGTGGGAGAGGGAGGTGGAGTGTACATACTTGTACCCTGGTTTCCTCTCAGCTATGGAATCCTTAATGCTAGAAAGTAGTCCAGATTCTAGAAGAGATGTCTTCTTATGGATAAAGAATCAAGATGCCCCATGCCAGTGAAGATCTACTCTAGTTGGCTAAGGAGATGTATTGAGTATTTCTCCATAGGACCAGTATGTCTCTCGCTGGGGAAGAGTACTACTCTACCATGCTACATAACGACAAACCATAAACACAGAGACAAAAATTCATGTTTGCATGGATTCTCCAACCTTTGCCCCAGAGCAATAGGTTGACATCATCTGTATGACCTTGGTTGAAATGAGTAAAACCTAGATCCAAAATTGCCTTGCTTGCCGTAGACCTACCACAATCATTTTGAGTCTTGCTTGTCTTTATGAAGGAACCCATAGGTGAGAATCTCATTAATAAAGGAGAAAAGACTAGTGGCCATGCAGCGACTTCTCCCTGAAGAAGGTGGCAGGCCGTGGTCTCTATCTTTGCAACAAAACAGTTGGCATTTTTTATTTTGATGAATAAACAGACCAAATTTATGAACATCTCACTCCACAGACAAAACAACAGAATGGAGTCCAGTCTCCAGGCACCTCTACCAACAGGGTGTAGATGCTCCCAACCTGCTACTTTAGGATTTAAGGAGAAGAATCCATGCAAATGTATTTCAGCCTCTCGGCATGAAGCTTCACTGTTGTAACAAAGAATAGTCAGTGCTGCTCCCCACCACAGGGGCAGCTAGAATTACCTGAATCTGCTTAGAGCATTGTGCTGGTTTTGGCTGGGGTAGCGTCAATTTTCTCACAGTAGCTGGTATGGGGCTGTGTTTTGGATTTGTGCTGAAAACAGTGTTGATGACACCGGGATGTTTTCGTTATCGCTGAGCAGGGCTTACACAGAGTCAAGGCCTTTTCTGCTCCTCACCCCACCCCACCAGCGAGGAGGCTGGGGGGGCACAAGAAGCTGGGAGGGGACACAGCTAGGACAGCTGACCCCAACTGACCAAAGGGATATTCCATACCATATGACGTCATGCTCAGTATATAAAGCTGGGGGAAGAAGGAAGAAGGTGGGATGTTCGGAGTGATGGCGTTTTGTCTTCCCAAGTAACCGTTACGCGTGATGGAGCCCTGCTGTCCTGGAGATGGCTGAACACCTGCCTGCCGATGGGAAGGAGTGAGTGAATTCCTTGTTTTGCTTTGCTTGTGTGTGTAGCTTTTGCTTTCCCTATTAAACTGTCTTTATCTCAACCCACGAGTTTTCTCACTTTTACTCTTCCGATTCTCTCCCCCATCCCACCGGGGGGGAGCGAGCGAGCGGCTGTGTGGGGCTCAGTTGCTGGCTGGGGTTAAACCACAACAAGCATGTACTCAACTCTCCTAAGAGAGAAAATGCACCTTCTTATAGGTGAAAGGTAGGAAGATACAATTAGCATCAATCACCACCAAATCCTATCCGCGATTTAATATGCCTTCCTGCACAGCAGGATCTCACTGGTGTCAGACTGACCATCTAAGTCATGGCGTCATTCAGTGTGGGAAGAGGGGCAGGAAGGGCTACGGCATTTCTCCAGCGTTCCTGAGCTCTGTACCGCACACGACATGCATTACAGGCCTATAAGGAAGTTACAGCTCTTTAAGCGGGGAGCAGCAGTATTTCACAACCCTACCAAAACTTTGACTCACGCTGCCTCAATTCATTACAGGAGCTGAAGTCACTGTATGTGGGAGTTGCACTGATTAATGCGAACTGACCGTGATTGTCAGGACTGCACTGCTTTGTGAGTGATACCGAACAGTAGCTTCTCTGTTGCCTCCCAGAGACTGATCATTTCTTCAGCTGAAAACCTAAGCTAATTCATTGAGAAAGCATTGCATCATCCTGAACCAGTTTGTCCCACTACAGATCTGTAGCATGTGACAGCTCCATTGGCTCTCAAAGCTTTTCCTTGAATGAATCTGCTATCACAACTGCAGTATAAATTTGTCCTTTGCATTTTAGTGACAGGAAAAATACTGACCAGATTTTAAACTGGTATTAGTCATCCTAAAGACAGCCGAGAGGAAGATTACTTACTGATAATTGTCTGTCCTAGTCCTATCCTTCCACAGGACGGCAAAGAGCCAGTTGGACATTATTACTAATAGAAAGCAAGAACAGAAAGGATTTCAGAGACCACATATTCCCCCTGAAAGGCTCAGGCTGCCTTTCCTTGTTTGCTAGATGTTTCCAAAATCAAGAGTGTAAAATACAGCAATATAGCGGCCCTATTTTCTACGGGAAATGATGGATATAGACACCAACACCAATGCACATTTAAAAGTCAACAATACGCAAGCCTAACTAAAGAACGAAAAGGAAGCAGCTTTCACAGCAACAGAGGTGTCTGTAGAATTCGGACAGATGCGTTTTCATGTAGCCTAAGGTGTAGTGCTGCAGAAGAGCTTTGCAGACAGTACGACCAACTTGCATTGAAGAGCGAGCAGCTGTGAAAGATCAGTAACAGCAGCACCTTGTGTTTAGCAAAGTAAAGCTTTCTGTCAATTCTGAAATAGTTCGGTATCAAAAATATATTGCACTGTCATTTCAGTCTTTTACATTTCAGTCTTTTACATTCTTAAATGCGATGTTAAGCACAGAAACCCTGCTACATCATAAACATGCGTACCCAATAGCCTGCTTCGTGACAGCTTCCAAACCACTAGATTTCAGTAAGCACTGTAACCCCACAGCAGAATGAGCACATTTGGCTGGCAACAGCACCGGCAAATGCACCTTCCGTGGACGTCTGGTCCATACCAGGCTGGCCATCTGGAGCCACCGACCGTGTGGGGCCACCTGCGGCAGCGGGAGCACCTTCCTGCTGGCCAAGCAGCAGTTGCCACAGGCTTGGTACGAACTTCAGCAGCAGCGATGTATCTGCTGGTACCTGGGCCAGATAACCTTTTTCTAAGGTTGTAAAAGTGGGACAACCAGAACAAAGAACCTTCAAGGTTTGGCTACACTAAAGGCAGAATCTTAAGATCCTCCTAAGCAAACCTGGAAAGTTAATAAAATTTAAAATTTCAGAACAAAGAGAAGCTTAGTCAAATGATTATATCAGAATTTTAGAACCATCCCCATGAATTTTCGAACCGTCCCCATGAATTTTCATCACCTTTACCTTAATCCAACCTTGATGGAACACAGCAAAAAATGAAAGCCACCAGAAGTCATCTGCTGCAATATATATTTTAATTCAAAGTGAATCTCGACAGTAATACACCATAAATTCTTATTTTGACACTCACCAAAATAGTCACCTGGAAAACCCGCTTTTTGTGACAAAGTACAGAAGGCTTGGTCACATTTAAATCACTGAGAACTAGAAAGAAATACTATCGCAAACTGTAAGAGACATTACATCCATAAAAAATTTTCCCAGTCCTCATATTGTAATATTGCACAGTGCAATTGCTACATGGCGAACTAGTGTAGCATAGAAATCCAAAGCAAAAAAAAAGCCACAAGTCTACAAATTGTTAAACAGTAACAGTTCAAACTTATTAATCAAGTCTCTATCACTGGGTATTTCTAGAACAAGTCTTCCTACAGCTTGCAGTGTGATTTAACTTTTACTTAACACAAACCAAGTTAATTAGCAGTAAAAACAGAAAATTTAAAAATTAAAACCAAAAAAAAGTTAATACAGTAGCATATTTGACCAATAAAACACCCTGAAGTAAAGTTAAAAACTGAACACAAGAAATTCATATAAAATCTTGCAAATTAAAGTAATATGCAGATATGCAGTTCCATAGTCATGCAGTGTTTTATTTAAAAAAGGCATTAAAACAGTAAAGTGTATAAATGCTTCTCAGAGGATGACTTTTTTCACAGAAAAGGCCCTCGCCCTGAAAGCTTTTTTTTTCTGCAGATGGGCCCCGGACACTTGCAGTGACAAGAGTCCATTCTCTCAGAGTGTATTGCAGGATGGGGGAAAAGTCACCCGGTATATTGAATTTAAGCTGTGGCAGGATCCCAAATATTTCATTCTTTGAAATGCAGACATTTCTAAAATTACAATACATAGAAAGAGCAGCAAATCTAATTTGGGGCGCATTTACAGCAACTTTTTCCTGCATCCGATAGGATACTGTTGTGATATACAGGTAATTGTGTCAATTTAACAAGCACGTTAGCTTAAAACCTTAAGCACAGTAAAAAGAAAGTACAGTAAATACATTAGACCAATGAAGATCCCCATGGCCCCAGAAAAAAATGCAGTATTTTTTTGTTATCACAATACAAAATTCATTTACTCCATTTGCACTGGTGATTCTTGGTGTGTCCATTGCCTGCAATGGAGTAAGCACCAAAAAAACGTCGCTTCCCAACACAAGGGAGTGAACAGAAAACTATCTGCTGGACCATATAGCACAAGTTTGAAGTGGTAAGGTGGATATCCAATTTGAGCATTTTCTTGACTCCTTACATTTAGGCTTTATATATGTGTTGATAAGGTTTCAAATTAATCAGGATACTCCTAGTTTCTAATGTATACTTTATATACACACACTTGTACAAAATGCATAGAGTTGATTACTAAAAACACTGAAACTTTTGGGAAAAGTTAGGTTTCTTAATTTTCAGTGTGATTAAAAATGTACTGCTGGTATTTTTATTATTTTTTTATGATCTAATACTGTTGTATTTTAGTTATTATTTAAAAAATAAATCAAATGTAGGCACATTTATTTCATTCAGACATTCATTAAATAAAACACTGCTTGTGTTAGTGGAGTAAAGAAAAAGATTACCAGTTATTAGCTTATTGACAGAGTTAAACTCAAATGCTTTGCACTCTTATTCCAGTCAACATTGCAAGGATTGTATTCCAGATTTTGTTTTAAAAAAAAGTTAAGTCAAGCCTGCAAGATGCAGCTTCTTAAGTGTCTACACAATGCCAATATGAAAACATAAAAAAATTAAGTTACATCAATACATCCACTTATATGCAGTGATGAGCTCAAAGTTAATGGAGATAAAATACTGATGCAAATAACACACCCCAAAAAAAACATATGCAATCATCTTCCATCATTTACAGTATAGTAGTTACGACACTTCAAACATGAAAACAAAATAAAATAAAAAAAAAAACAAAAAAAACAAAAACAAACAACCAAACCCAAAACCCGGCTTCTATTTCATGTAATTAGACTTGTACAGAAATTAGAAGGCTAAGAAAGAACTAGTTAATCACCTAATTTCACAGCTATCTGAAGTGGCAATCATTATATAGCAGCTTATCTATGATACATTCAAGGTAAATGATACAATTTATTACTTGCCCATAAGCTAAAACACAGCCTCAGCTTAATACCTTCTGTAAATCCCATCTCTACACTACAGTATACTTGAGGTCTATGAAAAAGTAGCTACCTTTTATAGGAAATGGATGATTAAGTCTTTGGTGCTGCAAAAGCAACTTCATTTGAACAAAACAAAAAACGAAAGAGACACACTTTCTAAGGAAAAAAATAATGCAAAAAGCATGTAATTTACGTCCCTGACGGAATGTATTAAATAAGCAAACACCCGCAACAGGCTAAAACAAATACTATAATGTAAAAAGACTAAAATCTCTCCCATGCATAAATGAAAGATTGCACACAAAGAACTCACATCTTTTCAAGCTTCAATAGTAAATATTCTGCTACTAGTTATTAAATACTGCATGGTTTGCTCAAGCTAAGATGAAACCACATCATGGATCAATGAGCACTTGGCTTTTTCTCTCATTAGCTAGTCAGTCATGCCTACCGCACCTCTAAACATTTTATTATATCCAATTAGACAAACACTTTTAAAATAAACTACTTAGTTTGTATTGCAGTTCCATTTACCAGTATGAAATACTGTGTTGTGTGTCACTACTCAATAGCTACTGAATCAACTTTTCTTAAGCACTACTAAAGTCTTGTCTTGAAGCTAGATCATTCTGGGGGAAAAAAGACAGCAAAATTCGGCTACAGCAAAACATGCTGCCTTCTCAAAAAGGAAAACACACCCAATACTAAAATCATACCACACAAAACCCAAAATGAGCATTACGCTATCAAAAAATCAGCAGATCTGAATTTTTAAGTGCTGCAGTCCTCAACATTTATATATAAGTAATAACATTAACAACCTCAAATATTTAAGGCACTATGTGTGGGAACAGTTTACAATGCAGCTGAGATTATTAGGACAACAACATTTAAGAGCAATGTTTAGGCTTTTTTTTTTTGCCCATGCAAAAGACACATGCAATGTGAAGAACAACAGCTCAACTTTTAGATAAGTGACTCAACATTTAAACACCAAGATACGCAATACAAACAAGTTACTTCTATACTGTACTGCTGACATATGTGCATCTGTTGCTCTAGTTCTGTACACTGAATGGCTTCCCAAATGTAGACGTGTCTTGCACTAGTTAGAAGGCAATTTTATAAAAAATAGCAGGAGCAAAACCAGATTTCTGCTCCCATAAGTCACCTGTCTAAAGTTACTATATAAGAAGATAACATGACCAAAGACAAGTTATACCAAATGTGCAAAACACATTAAAAGTGAGTTTTTTAAAGCTCAGAGTTGTTTAAATTGCACCCAAGTCTACATGATTCAAAAAAATAATTTTCCTGTTGTGCCATGGCTAATATTTAATAAATACCATGTTTCTTCTGAAATCAAACTTCTGTATCATTGAGCTTCCTCAATATACTGTATCTGAGTTCTCACATAAATGGATACTGGCTGAGTTTTGTTGGACTCAATGGAAATCCTGTGTAAGCAGGTGATGCTGCAATGTACGAATGTGGTGGGAAAATCGGTTTGTATTGAGTCTGATGAATGGTTGGGGAAGGTAAGAGACGGGGATTTATGCCAACTGGAACTTGGTGTACCATACCACTGGGATGAGATATATTGTACGTTGGATGTTGTAACAAGGGTCTTGAGGTACACGGCGAGGCAAGGAGGTGGGCAACAGGTGCAGCAGTACTAAGGGGTGCCGACGACGGGTACGGAAGAATAGCAGGCTGTCCTCCAAGGTGGGTACTTCCAGAGAGATGCGCGTGCACGGTAGTGTGATTTGGACTTCCTTGTGGAAGGGAGAAAGCATGACCAGCCACGCTGGCTGGGATGTAAGCCTGCTGCCTCCGATGAGCATAATTTCCGTTCCATTCCTGCGGCCCAGATCCAAAGTGCTGAACCTGTCCACACACAGAAATGGGCAGGTCTTAATATTTCTAAGTATAAAGAGAGTTTGAAAAATGGAATAATGCACTAAAACTAGTCAACTTAAAATCAAGAGAAATATAGAGACAGGAATAGTTAAATGCTTAAACAAAAAAAAAATATTAGCTATTTAGATAGTAGCACAGACAGGAAATCTGACAATAAGAGATGATAAACAGAACACAAGTCATTTTAATGCTCTTGCAAAAAAAAAGAAAAAAAAAGATAAAATGCCATGCTGGGCTGTTTTAACAGAAATACCATGTATCACATGAGCAAGGTGCTTATTCCACTCTACTCAGCACTGGCTTGGCATCAATTGGAAGTGCTGCATTCAGTTTGGGCACCATAATGAGGCACAAAGAGGACAAATAGGAGAGAAATTTTAGAGGAGAGCAGAAAAAATAATAAACGGATTGAAAATATCTGAGACAACTAGGCAAACAGAAGTCTAGGGCTATGATCACAGGAAGATGTGGCAATCATTAACAGTTATAAAGAGAAAGACTAAAAATCAATTACTCCCAGTAAATGATGCAGACTTCAAACTACATAGGGCATCTACCAAAGAGGGAAGGATCAGCATAAGTTTTTGTAATGAAAATAACGTTCTACACTTTCTGCCAAGAGGCTGAGGAGCTGCAGTCATTGAAAAGATTAAAAATTAATACTATGCTGATCATATTAAGGTTTGCTTAGAATTAATTAAACCGATCCTTCTGCATAATCATGCAGAAGTGGAGATTGTGTCACCCACCCAAATGTTTCTTTCAATCTAAACTATTCAAGTCATTATTGGTAAATCCTCTTATCTACATATAGCATGCTTGCATTTAGTATTTAACTTACAATTTAATATTCACAGTTACTCTGGAAGACTTACACGAACAGGTACTGCTCTTATATTAAATGTACTTCCAGATATCTAACCAAAAGCTCAATGCAGCTACAGCTCAAAATTAATTAATCAAAAGAGGCTTAAACTTGATGTCATGTGTCAACTTCAGTTCTCAGCCACAGGAGACGTATTTACTATGTTGTCGGGTAATGGTCAAAGTAGCTTTTAAATTAACTTTGGGTATCTTCCAACATTGGATTGAACTACAGTCACAACCTCTTCCCACCCCAGCTTCACTACCTGGCAGCAAAGGTAAGAAACAGTTGGGTTTGCTAAGCTCTATCTCATCTCCGGATACTCAAACTATAAGCATTTTCATGCACACTACTAACAGAACAAGACTGAAATATAGGCCATTTTTAACTGCACGCTATGAGCATTTTAGCGTTTGGATGTAGGAAAAAAAAATATGCTAACATATTTTTCATTTTGTCTCGTGCTTTGATTTTGTGTAGGCATTGGTAATTTTCCCAGTATGGCTTTTCTATCATTTTTAAAAATAAAGTCAGCTGCTTTAAAGAAAATGACCAGAAGTGAAAGATACTTATGACTTGCCCAGTAAGTTGAAATCCATTTTCAAGATTTGAACACTCCTGCAATCAAGTTGTGGACAACCTGCAGTTGCCATTTACAGCAATTGAAATTGTGAGCATTCAGCATGTTTGGAACGTCAGGACAGGAAAAATACTGCTTAGATGTGAGTAAGTACACATACCTGACTGAAGTTTATATGTTGCTGATGGAATGCTGATGCCAGTTTTTGCTGACGGTTTCCTACAATAGAAGACTGGTTTATTCTTCCCAGGACAGACCGACCCTTTTTCAGTGGCTGGCATGTAGCATCTTCCAAGATATAAATGAACAATGTTATGTTTTTGTTGTCACTATTCTCTTCTAACAAAAGTTATACAAAGTTTCATTTGCTTCAGCATGCAAGGAGAAATAATAAAATAATACACTAATTAAAGTCTTAAAAAACAACACAATTTAGAAGTGTTTATTACAGATTAGCAGATACATGAGTAGGTCAAAATCTTCATATGTATGACTAGTGAATAAATATTCAAATTTCTATTCTTACCTACTGGTATAGAAAGAAAAAAAACACCTGAACTAACTTACCTGTATTCACCATCTGTTCATCAAGATGTAACCTGTTTTCAAGTCTCATTGGTGGTACCACTACTGTGCAAACAGCTGATTTGGTTTCAGGATTAACCGATGCTCTTGCTTCCTTATTTTTATTGGTATTGGCTACAAAGCCATTTTCCACAAATGGGCTGTCATGTCCCGAAGAGTCTGAAGTTGGGGAACCATCCACCGTATCACATCCACTTTCCTGTTCGTCATCTGACATACTATCAAAAAATAAAAGTATTGCATTGAAACAAACACATTTTCATAATATAAATGCATTTTATTAAATTACTACATAAAATTTATGGAAGTGAAACTACCCAAAGGTGGATAAAAACGTTACATTTTAATTATACAAGCACAGACATTCAGATGGCAGTTCAATATTCAAACTTTTTCTACCCATAAATTGCAAGGCTCAGAGAAAGGAAGTAACTTCTACATAAAGACTTAGATGTGTAACCCAACTTGCACCCACTTTGTAATTTATTTTTTAAGTAATCTTGTACTTATAAACCACCTGAAATTTAGATTTTTAGGTCAAATAAAAGGTTGAAGAAGATTATTTCGTTTCTTCCTGAATCAAAACATAAAGGTCTCCCGACGGTTATTACACTAGCAATAGACAACATACCGATCTAATTTTCTTCTAGAAATCAGCCACATCCCGGAGTCGCCGAAAAGCTGTCCCTGGGGCCCGGGAGAGTCAGGATGGGCTAGAGAGTGCTGAGGAAGTAATCTGCACAGTGGCAGGCAGCTCCCTCTCATCTGCATATCAACCACCAGCAGCTACACTAGACCTTACCTACTGAAAAATTAGGTTCCTCTGAAGCTCCTCCGGAGAGCACTGCCTGTGCGTGACTGATAGATTCTTTTTCGCAGATTTAGATTAAGGAGGCAAACGCAACCCTCTATTTACACGGCAGCTATTTTGGCACTTGTGGTCTGTGAAATGCATGCTGGTCAAGTGGCGCAAACTCATTCATTATACCACTGCATCTACCAAAGCAGCTGGAAGGGGAAAGAGGTGGAGAAGCCAACTCATAATAACAGCCTTTGCTAACATTTATTGAAGGTCCGTGCTTGTATCAAAAGAAGAAAGGGCTAAGAAGATGGTAAATGCCAGCTGCCAGAAGCAAGACCACAGTCCAATCAGTGGAACCAGAACCAAATACCTTTTAGACAGCAAGTAATAAACAACCTGGGAAAGGAAACTAATTTACGATGAGGTATATTGCCAGAAAAGATACTAATCTCATTTACGTATTATTTATTACACAAGCAAAAGGTACATCACAGACCCATCATTAACAAGAACAAAAAACAAATTTAACTAGTCCTCAACTGGGACTGTAGTGAGTATGGATTATATAGATAGCAAGAGACATCCTTCACTTTAGCTCACTTAATGGAGATAAAATGAACAGTATGGGGTGTGAGTAAGTAAGTGTAGATGCTAACAAAGTTCCTGGTTAGAGAGGACAGACATGAGAATTAACAATTTCTATAAACTAGAACATGAAAACCCCAGTTTATATTAAAAATTGGTAGAATACATGCTTAACTTAAAACATGAAAGTAACAGCACTGAATTCACTAACCCCTAAACATACGGTCAAGTCCTTTGGTGATTTTATAGCTAATGTAACAGGTCCTTATAGCATGGTGATTAAATTAAGACAATATAAATAAAACCATTTACAAAATTTATTTTTTTGTGAACAGTACTTTGACACTATGAGGGCCAGCACAAAAACCTGAAGTCTTAGTAAACAGAGCTAAGTAATCTGAATAGTTTTTTTAAGTAACAAATAGTGATACTGTGACAATTACTGAGCAATTAATTATATTTCTATATTCTTAACTTTTTATATTCTTAACTTTTGATTCAAGTTACTAATTATATGACTTAATATAAGTCAAATGCTAATGAAACCAGAATCTGACACACTCCTCTACTATTGACACAAAGTTGAATTACAGAGGGGAAGTGAATTACAGGTCAGTTCCTCGCAATTCAAAGAAAACACTGTAAAATCAAGCAGGTCTTCATAAGAAGTTGTCTGAAGTTTTGAATGTTTTGTTATTATAAAGGGTATCGTAAGCAGGACTGATAATGTTAACTATCAACCGGTAAGGCTGCCTGATGCCTCCCAGTATATGACATGTCTTGTTACCTAAATCTTTACTAAAATTTAACCATTCGAATGGAAATTCTTCAAATGCTGCTAGTTAATCTCTTGTTTCACAGTCAGAAATTACAAATTCTTGAAAATAAGACCAAGGAAATATACCTGGTTTAGACCATCTATATAACCGGCAATTTTTTATTTTAGTATCTCCAAAGTCCCAGAAATGGCAGAAATTTGTCTGGGACTATCTTCTATACCAAGTCACCCCGAAAAAATGAAAAATCTATCCATGTGCTCCATTATTATACTTTTGTTGTTGTATCTAGCAATTGTGTCCACAGAATGAGTTGGATCGGTTTAGTAACCCAACAGAAAACTAATCCACCCAAACACCTGTGTGACTGGATGAAGCGTAACACAAAGCTGCATCTTGAGTAAACTTAAAACCTTTCCCCAGTCCTAGCACTCACCAGACTATACAGACTGTTCTAAGACTCCTTAGAATACGCCTTCCCAGCCCTGGAGAGAGAATAACAACCCACTACACCTTTCAGTGTATTCAGCGTCCAGTACTGCAGAGATTTGTTCACTGAATCCAAAGATTTCAGGCCTTACATAATACCAAATGGATGACTAAATTGTTCATGCACAGGTGTTTTTATACCCCCCCCTTTTTTTTTAGGGGAGAGGGCTGTGTTTATATAAACAGAATCATTTATATATACAAATTATCCATTAAAAGCATCATTAAGTCAGGCTGTCCAAAATTTAAAACAAATAAAACTGCCTGTACAGACTAGCAGTTCCATTTCCTTGTCAATACATGCTGTGATAGACTCTTTAATTACTTTAAACAAACTTTTTTTTATTAGGACTCCAATCTTACTCATTTTGCACAACAAAACTGCTCCGAGTTTGAATCACTCTTGTCTATATAGAAAGCTATACCACAGAAAATAGGAAGTGAACTGTAGAATAAAAATAAAAGAATTGGTCATGCTTATGGCAGTTGCTTGAAAAAAGTGAATTGTATCCCTAGGTCACAGAATTTCTGTGGGATATTGGGTAAATCATATTAAACCAAACTTTTCATCAATACCAGCAACTATATATCTCAAATGTTTCTTGGTCCACAAACTCGTATCTAGGAATCTGATTTGTAGAAATGCCATAAGTAGCTACAACTAAAATTTCAACATATTCGCACCAGAAGGGCAGGGACTGAAATATTAGGAAAAGCCATTTGCAGGTGCCCCAGCCAGGACATCCCAAGTCAGTGGGAATTTCTGACTGTGTCACAGGTCCGTGTTTTACGAGTGTCACACAGATAGGTGCTTTAGTGTGAAGCTCTCGGGTATTGTAGAAGAAAAAAAAAAAAAGCCGTAAAATAGTTCAGATTTACATTGAATGTTTTTATAAGACTGAATTTTTAATAATGTGCAAAAATGAAGGCTTAAGCTAGACACCAAGCAGTGAAGATAAAAATATTTAAAAGCTGCTCATATGAACAGTGTTCACGTAAGAGAGGCTTATGTTTGGTAGCAGAAAAAAGGCATCAATGTCATTAAAGATTACAATACAAGATACACAATGGGAGAACAAGAGGGTGCAAAAATTAAAGATGTTCTGGTAACTTCAAATCTGTCACATCCTACTTTAGCTTACTTAATTTTGCAACCTTAGTTTTGTTCTAAAGGAATTTGCATGCAACACGTTTATATTTTCTGTGTGAACATAATTCATTCAGTATTCTGAAAACTTCCAACATAGCAAGATGGTTCTGTTAGGAACAATAAAAGAACAGTCTATGCTGTGCAACTGTAGGCCAATAAATTAATTTTTAAATATATCATTTAGCCTCACTAGATGGCAACACAACAAGACCTTCGCATTTTTTATTATAAACCGAGTCTGCTGTATACTAGGATCTTTCTTTTTACTGAAGGGAGCACAGCTTTTTACCTGTTGGATCTCTTGCAAGGAGATGGACTAGACTGTCCCGAGGAGCTAGTACTCAGAGTGCTATCAGGACTGCTGAGAGAACACACGCGGTCAATGTTCAGGGTGTTCTGGCAGGCTTCACAGTCAAGGCTACCTTTACACCTACCACAAAAAAAGAAAGAGAGCAAACATAACATCTCTCATTCGTTCTTTCCGTACACCACTGACTTAGGTGTAGCTATGGAATAAAAAGGGGTCAAATATTAGAAAAGGTCCCTTAAATGTAAATTAATATCCAATTCCTTGTTTCTTTTACATTTGAAACAGATTTTTAAACCTTTTCAAAGTTCTTCTGGAAATTCTAGACTAAATATGCATTTTTTGAAACCTATTAAGTGAATAAATTTTTTCCTGAATCACTACTAAAACAAATAGATAAAAGACTTTACTACAACAGTTCAGAGCCTTGAAACATTTGACAAAGTTTAGATTTAAAATACAAGTTCCTCCAGTTTAGAATCATTACAAGAATCATAAAGCTGAACAAACATTAAACTTTTAAGCCCTCATTTAAAACGATACATGCTTCTTTGATAGCTTTGTGAAAGAAAACTCCTTTGGGGGACCACGATCACCATCTGCTTTTATACCCAAATGCACACCTTTTCATACTGTTAGAGAAGTATTTTTTACCCATATATATGTAATACTTATCTACTGGATGCTACTGCTAGAATGACATTGATTATACAAAGCCAGAAGACTGATCTTCAACAAATAAATAGGGTATGACAATATTAAGCAAAAAAAAAAAAAAAAAAAAAAAAAAGCTGGACCAAAAAGTATCCTGTTTTGACCAAATCTGTTACAAAAGAACAGTAAATTATTTGTTTCCTGTTGCAAATGCCTAATGTACACAGATTAATGAGGTAGACTTTTGAAAGTATTTTTCACTTTCAAATAACACACTGCTACAGAGTTAACTTCTCAGTGAAATTTGGTTAGAAGTGCATTGTTTGTCTTTTTCTAACTCAGATTTATTAAATACAGTAGCTATGCTAAGACAGCTATATTTAAGTAACACCTTAATAAAAGTAAGCATCGATTCTTACTCTCTCAGTGAATGCGTTCGTCCTATGTCATCTTCATCTGTGTCACTGCTGATGGTGATCACGCTGACTGCTGGGCTGGGGGAACCGGCAATGAAGATAGCCTGGCGCCGTTTGGTTGAAAGAGGTGAATCAGGGTCCAGCCTGACCGATGCTTCACAACAGTTACTTTCCTGTCCTTCTGAGTTATGATTGTCCTGTGCTTCTATACAACTTATTCTCTTTACAGCCTTCAGGTTAAGTATCTTTGGAGATATAAAGGCTGAATTTTGGATATTGGTATTTTGTAACACATTGCTCCTGCAAAGAAAACACACCATTTGACATTCAGTGAATCTACCAACAGACCTGAAAACTGCACTATTTTCGACAAAACCAAAGCAAGCAATGTAGGCTAAAACACCATTTTTCTAAACTAATTCAAAGAAAAATACAAAACAGGAAACAGAGTCATAAATACTTGGCACATATGATTTCAGACATTAATAAAAAAAATCCAGAAACATGCTAATAAGAAGCTATGTTGCCGCATCCAAACTAAGCGATATCTAAGACTGAAATTTGCAACAACATTGAATACAATACATTGAAAATCCCATTTTCTTATAAACGAAAAAAGAAACTAAAATCCCGTTTAGATGAAAAACAAGCAAACAAAACCTGGCCAGATTTCCTGCAAAGATTTTCCCTGAAAACAAAAGCTTCTTGATGAAATCCTTGTTTAAAACAAGACTGCTGAAATTGGCCTCTGTAACCCATTATTAGGGCATCCCACACCTTTGCAAATACTTTGTATGGCAGCGAGGCATATTTTCTTCGGCAAGCAGCTAAAGTATTTTTGGTCACCAGTGAAAGACAGACTATTCTTAAGACGATTGTAAGGCATACTGCAGCCCTGTTATATAGTATCTCTTTATTTTTAGTTGTCTAAAGCTGATATATCCTCATGCACATAAGCTTAGGAATATCTCATTAGAACTACCACAATATATTCTTATACCTTCCCAACGGCTATAAAGACAAATTTGCTATCATGATAGGCACATACTAATCAAAAGGAACTAAAACCTCTTACTATTGCAAGTATTTTTCCACCTAGAATGTATTACCGAAACAACACTTAAAACTTAGGGCAGAAAGAATAAATTTTCCCAAAAGACCGTTTAAGTACAATTGTCGCTAACAAACATGCCACTTTTACAGGCTATTCCCCTGCCCACTGAACAGCAACTACAGATACACTATCTCTGAATGTTAGAAATACTCTACCAACCTGTTCTGACAAAGTTTGTTCCTCTTGGTAGCTGCAGGCTGAGGCCAGACAACATGTGCAATGCCCACACTAATTGGCTGAGGGGCAGACAAGGTTATCTGATGTGTTAAAAGAGGCTGCGGTATCATTGAATTGTAATGGGCGCCCTGGGTAATCATCTTCCTGAGAAAAAATAAAGGAAGTTTTAAAATGCAAGACATTCATATCCGTAGATCCTGTTAAATCAAAGCCATTAAGGTATTGCACAAAAATACGTGGACTTACCCCCAGTCTCCAAGCCTCTGTGGACCAGCCACAGGATCAGAGGCCAGAGATGTAGCAGGAGCTGCCACTGGTGCTACTTGCTGCCATGCAGGAACCAGTATTTGCTGGGTCTGATTCGACCATGTCTGTTGTGAAGGAGAGAAGATTTCATGATGCAAAGAACGACTGAATTTACATTAGCTGCTTGTAGTTCAGCACAAAACAGAAGAGGGACTGCAACAGAACTCTACAAGGCAAAAATATTTACCAACTAATAATAAAACAAGTAAGATTTTTATGTTAAAGTAAGCCAACCTGAGAAAGGATTCCTGCTCGAAACTGTAGTGGCTGAATTGCGTGGGCTTGGGTCACCAACGGAACTGCATTATCCACCCTCAGGGAGAAACTGGTGGGTTTACTATGGTTTGTAGGAATTCCTATCAGAGAGAAAAACACATACCCAAGCTTTAAGCAGAACACCAGTCTTGCATGTATTTTCTGAGCAGAATGCAAACATAAAGGATAATTTTACAACATTTTACTATTTTTTTCTTGATATGTTTATGATCTAATTCCATAATTTCAAACCAAATAAATCAACACCTAAAAGACTTTTGTTCCATTATGTATCTGCACAAATATTTGATGCTGTAATTTCCAGAAAGAACTGCCAATAGCCTCTATTTGGAAACAGACTACTAGAAAGCGGAACCACTTTGGCAGGAAGTTCTGCAAAGCTAAGCATTTTACTCTTCATCACAAGTTACATTAAAAGTATTTGAAAGGAAGCAGACAAAAGTAAGCAGAACTGAATTTCAAAGCTTCTCACAGCTGACTCCTGCATGTCTCATGCTCTGTATTTCCAGCTAGCTGAAACCCGTTTCTCTTGGCTCTTACAGCTGGCAACGCCACATTTATAATGCCCCTATTTGTTACCAACTCTTTTGTGGGAAACAATGTAAAATTTTCTGTGTATGCTATCAAATATCTGCAGTAGAATCCATAATCCTGTTCCTCCCTTTATCAAAATAATGCAAACCGTAGCACTGTTGGAATATTACCACAAGAGCATAATAGGAAAAAGATGCATCTCATACAGATTTCATTATTGTTACAGGAAACTAACAGATGTATAGCAATGCTGCAATGTTTACTAATAATAATAATTTTTGACATAATAATGTTAAACTAAAATGAAAGAAGAATTTTTTTCAAGAGATATTGCAACAGAACAGCTGTGCTAGAAGAAAACACTGGCTAGGCAAATATACTAATTTCATCTTCTAACTGCACTTTGTGTCTTGTGCTTTAGTCAAAGACTGAGCAATGGATGTTTGGAGGTAATTACCAAAGAACTAATAAACTAAAGATTAAAAGTGGTTTGTTTTTTTTTTTTTTTAAATCTTTACAATAAAGGATGAAAGAAAATCTTCATCTGATGTAATTCTCTCATGTCATAACACAATACAAAGTTATGACCATGCAGTCCAAAACTTTTAATTTTGAAACGCTGTTGACTAATTTTTTCCACACAGCCATCTAGAACAGCAACATCTTAACTCTGCCAGTAGTAGTGAGCTTTAGCACTTCAGATATTCAACAGAGCAGCCAAGCAGGGAAAAATTGAACCAGTGCCAGATATCATTAATATCCCTTTCCCTCCGTGCCAGCAACTCAACTTGTCACCTATGTGATGAAAACAATATATTCCCTTCATTCAAGCTGTAGCAGAATTTAAATTTGGAAATTTATGATCATACTAAGAATACAGTATACGGATCACAGATGAAGTATTTGCCTGTACTGTTTCCTTTTCTATAATCACTTTATTCATCTGGGTATAATGAAAACAGTAGGTTTTTTAAATTATGAGATATGTCATTGTGTAAAGCATATATACAATTTAAATAAGAAATTACTTAGCCATACTAAGTGCTCAGAAGGAAATCTGAATGAAGCCATGCATTTAGCTCATACAGCCTCTGACACTCTGCATGGTGAATACTCGGAGCCTCCATGAGTTTCCGGAACTCATGATAGATGCAGCAGCCACAGATAACATTACTGATAAAGTCTGCCGTATTTGCCTTTATTTAAAGAGATAAAGACTTCCTGGGCTCTAAGTTTAGGTTAAAAGTGTTCTGGGTTTTTTTTCCAGAGTGAATCTAGTGTGACTTCTAGAACTTCAAACTGCAGAGGGAGAACTAAGGAGGAGTTTGAAAGTCATTCTTAAAAAAACCTACTTCCTATAAACTCCATCATTTCAAGATCTGGTCTAAACATAAAGCTAAACCATCACCAAGACAGATAAATTTCATCTTTGGAAATGAAGACTATAATCAAGCTAACTTAATAAACAAACAATATAAACTACCTTTCCCTCTCTATAAATGACTATTACTAGGATAAGAAAGGCTGTTTTTCATCAGCTCCTCTCTGATCAGCCCATTATAAACAGAACAAACAAGTTTTGTTTGATATGTTCCGCGATCTAAATGAGGTTTTAAAGACTCCTCCAAAAAATAAGACCCTCATTTGCATGATGCAAATGTTTAGGGAAATAAAGGTCAACTGCATTACCATGTGTCCTTCTAGAGATGCATATGCTTATTTGGTCATTTTCTACACTGCGGAAATACTTCTGCGCTAGCATTTCCACCTCGCAGCCTTCCAAATGTTTCTGATAATTGAACCCTCAGCCAATTATTTCTTTCCATATGCTTAAAACAATCTTGTCCTTTGTAAAATAGAAGACTTCAGCCAATCTGCCCTTTCCTCCTCACAGCATGATGCAATCAACATTCTCAAAGATTTAGTTATATGTTTTTCAGCCATCAGAAAGCTGCGGCAGTTCTAGCTAGCATTATAACCATAGGACAGTAAATGTAACACTGTTTATGTAGGGCAGCTACATCCTGAAATGAAGCCCCAGGTTTCCAGATGTTCTCTTAAACATTCACTTGGAAGTCCAATTAAAAAACCCAACTTTATTATCTAGACAGATTTATCACAAGAACTGTTATATTCTCTTACCCTTACCCCTAGGATACCCTAGGGATGGAGGGGTGGGGGGGAGTGACCCACAAAACAACAAAACAAAACAAAACCAACAAAAGAAACAAAAAAACCCCAAACAAACAAAAAAACCCAAGCAAACCACCACAATCAAACCAACAAACAAAAAAATCCCAACACACGCAACCACCAAAAAAGAAACAAAAAAACCACACCACCCAAAAACCACGACACTGATATTCCCCTCATCTTTCTTCTTTCCTCTCAAATTTTATTTCAGAATACCAATGTGTCCCTCTATTTTAGCCAAGATATATATATACACACACATATACATATACATGTGTGGTATATGACAATGCGCTCTGGATATTCTGCAGATGCTGATTTGCTACTTCTTTCAGAAAGGTGCAATGTATCTGGATCGGACTCACACGCTAATTTTTTTATGACATAATTAAATTCTTTTAAATATATAGCTTAAGTGAATATAATGGAAAACTGCTATACTGCTAAGAGACAGACAGCAATGCTCATATTTCAGGAACTGTAACAATTAGAGTTCAACATACCTTGAATAGTTGGAGGACAAATAATCAATGCCTGTTGGAAAACATCACTGCAACCAAACTGAGCAGTTCCTGCCTGCAGCGGTATCCCTTGGTGCAAAACTGAATGGGCAGATGCAGTTATTGCCTGTGGGAGCAGATTCAATACAGGCAACATTATAACTGTGAATCTAAATCTCTCACACACTTGTCCCACCAGCTTATATAATAAACAACTAAAATAACTTATAGAAATTAAAATTTCAAATACATTTCACAGGAAGCAATCCCGTTTGGCCACCGGAGGGCACCACAATACAGCACTGCTTTGCTATGGCAAAGCCAGTTTGTAACTTAATTTTGAAACCTGCTGAATTCTAAACGGTTGGTTTGTTTGTTTGTTTAAAAAAACATTAGGAAAAAATGAGAGTAAAAGACAGAAGATTTTGGCACTTTCTAGATGTACTTTTTCAATTATGAAATTAATTAGAGAAACAGCATTAACACAATTTGTATTTTAAAAAAAATGTTTTTACCTGACTTCTTACTGGACCAATTTTGGTAAAGCTCGCAGTCAGATTAGCTGCACTGCCTGAGGCAACTGGTCTCATAAGTGATGTTTTATTGCGATTACTTAAGTCATACAAATTTGATCTGCATTTGCAAACATCCATGATATGAAAACAGGACTTCACTCTATCAAAACCAGAAAGTAAGTTGCTTTAATTAGAATTTCATGTTGTTAAATGTATAAAACAATTCCCCAGAACAAGAAAAAAAGAGTTCAAAGCCCACAGTTCCCAATTTCACAGAACAGCATCATATACAGAAGCAGAAAAAAGAAATACTGCTATTACTATGTTCATGTCAAGCCTTTGTAATGCATATTTTAAAATCAAGAAAAATACTGCTCTTTCCTGCTCCTTGTAAATAACACCATTTTCTAACAACCGCGTACAAGCAGGAATGATAGTAGACTAAATGGATGGGGAAAGCTCTTTCTTTCAGTGAAATGCTTGCACTTTAGGAAATCCACAGTGAAATACACAGTTCCAGAACTGCAAGACAACTTTCAATATATTCCATATTACCTTCTTTTATGCATTGGTTATCTGAGATGTTCATCTCAAGAGGAAGTGCCTACCGTAGCTCTCAATGACTGACAGGAACTAAGGCTCTTCATACTTCCAAAAATCAAGCCCAAGTTTCTGCAGTGTTGGAATTTTATCATATAAATGATGACTTAGAAATCTATTGCTCTAAATGTTACTTTTCAGAAAAAAACATAGTTATTCAAACAGTTTCCTTGACCAAGTAGACGTGTGTAATATTGCAAGCACTTGAAAGAATTCTGTAAGACTTTACAAAAATGACAAAAGATTTTTCTCTCCGATAGCAGATGAAACAACACTGTTATACACATGCATCATGACAACGGAGATTTAAAAAAATAACTTTTGTGTGTTACATACTGGTTGCTATGAGGAAAATCAAGGAGGTGCTTCATGGTAACAAAAGAATGGTTCAGGGTCTCAGCTGGAGTGATTCTTAAATCAGCGTCGATCAGCAACATTTTCTTCAACAGACTGACAAATTCCCTCCTATCTGCCTTCTCTGCCAACAGGTCACTTCCTTCCAAATCCATCACCATGTTCACCTGGCATTGAACAACACAGTCAGACAGAAGACATGCATATTCATTTAACTCTTTCTGTTATTGCTTTCTGCTATAAAATACTAATATTCCACGATTTTATCATGTGGAGCACGGTGAATTTGCTAGCTTAGCCCAGTACAGTTGGCTTGGAATTGGAATTTTTTCTGCACACACTACTCCCCTTGCACCCTCCCCAGCTAAAAACCTCTGAAGGCTTCATTCCAGTCTGGGACTTGGAATTTAAAAAGTAAGGTTTGGGATAAAGATCTTTATATGGTCTAACTTAAACTACAGAGGTAGTCTTCAAAAAAGAATTTCAAACATGTATTAATACCAATCTTGCAAAAAGATTTGATTCTCTTTTCAGGATATGGAAAAGAATGAAAAATTTCCTTTTGTTATTGACTAGAGAGCTATAAAGCTAAAGAAAAGTGCAGAAACCGCTAAGTTTTTTTTAAAAAAGGAAAAAAATGATTATATTGAGAATTATATTGTTAAGATAGCAGAATTATACTGGAAATTATACAGTTAAGATAGGATCCATATGCATTCTTTTTTTACCCAGAATGGCAGATAAGGTAGAATAGAAAGTATACATTATACATAAAATTAAAGGGTTCCCACCACAAGAAGAAGTACCATTGTTTAACACAAGCAATGACAAAGGAAGACCTTTGTAAAAAGCCAAAAGGACCGACATAGCTAGACATTTTCCTCAGAGCAACATATACAGAGAATAATGGATATGTCTGATATACAATAAATAATATTCTAAGAGGTGTTTATTTCAAACTAGTAAAATGTTTTAAAAACACACATTCCTTTTGCAAAGGAAGAATGCTTTAATACTCACATGCACTATATCATCCAAACTGTTGAAAATATACTTCCGGGCCTCTTTAGACTTCATACCTGTCTCTGCCTCGTGCTCTTCCAATGTCTCAAAAAAGAAGAGGAAAGCTGAGTTTACAAGTTGGCAATAAAGGACACTTACAGCTACAAAGTAACTTTACATATTTATCAGCCTACTAAACCTGTTTTTTAAAAAAATAATTAATATTTCAACTGTATATTTGTATGCTGCTTTGCTGACTACTTTCATTTTCTAAATCAAAATACAAAAACTACTGAATTTCACAGCCGAGTGATCACAGTACTGGATTACAATAGATGGCTTGTAAATCACACAGGAAGTGCTGAAAGCCTAGCAAAACATTGTTTAATGAAACTCTCTTACGTGCTTCTGTTTTTATGTATCACAGATTTTCTATTACTTCTATTTTACACATTTCCTCAAACTCAGACTTTTAACTCCAAACAGCAGCAACATCATATCACTGTTAAAAAAAAAAAAAAAACAAAACCAAAACCAACAAAAAACGACAACAAAACCAAACAAACAAACAAAAACACACACCAAAAACACCAGGCAGGTTCTGTTCAATTCTCTTTGCTTTCTCTTTTCTTTTGTTATTTTTATACTTTTATTCCTTTGCATACACAACAGGTGGTGTACGTATTTTAAATACAGAAGTATGAAACAAACAATTAAATCGCAGAGAATGAATGCGATCACCTATCCGTGATTTATGAGCTGGAATACCACTTTCTGTTACAATTTTCCTCCTTCAACACGGACAGCACCAGGAGGCAGGTTTTGTTTTAAGAGTCCATGTTGCAGGGGGCAAGGCAGGACTGCAGGGAAAAAATTTTTTTAACATGGAGATTACAGAAAAGTTTCCAAAATTAACTCTGACAAAAACTGCAAGTAATGACCAATGGTCCGTACCAAAACTCCTTTCTTCCCCCAAAACAGCATTTAGTCTGCTGTGAGAGATTTAACCTCTGAAATATAAGAGCTTCTGAAAATGGGGAGAGCTGTGTGCATCAAGAACTCGTTCAGGTTCTCCGATACGGAAAAGGCAGATCAACTGCCCGAAAAACCAGAAAACTGGAATAATCAGGATGGTGTAATCGGAGAATCCTTACACAACCCAACGCGGCAGCGTTACAGCAGGGCAGCACTGGGCCCCGGCCGCTCGGCCCCACGCGTGCCGGGGATTTACCAAGTTACTGCGGGGAGTTACACAACTTGTGCTTTGAGCTCGTCAGCTGTTTGTTACTGCAGAGGTTTTATGTCAACTGTAACTGTTTCCTGACTCCCCAAGTAAATTTGGTGAAGCAGCGCCATGAAGTACTACAATTTAAAAAACATAAATATTTGCATAGGAAGTTAAAGCTCTGCTTATGGTCAGTGTGCAATAATGTTGCTTAGACAGAAGGCGTGCAGACCATAAAAGCACATTTTTTTTAATTTCATCTGCTTTCATTGTATTGCAGCTTTCAGCCTGTTTTAGCACGAGACCGAAGGAAATGAGCTGTACACAGTCATATTGTTTCTTAATCCCCTTTCTCCTAGGAACTTCTGCTCCTGAAGCCAGTTTTGACTATATTTTGACAGAGCAGTTTGGGCCTCAGAGACAAATTCTTTAAAGGAAAGTGAAAACCAGTGACCAAGAAATAGAAAAAAAACCCCTAATTTAGTATCTCTGGAGATAATTTGAATTATCCCAGAAGTATCTCTGGCTTAATTTGAATTCAATGCTCTCTCCACCTGGCACCCGTGCACTGGTCGGCCAGCCACCACGCAGCCTCTGGGCCAGCCGGAAGGGAGGAAACATGGGCATGAGCTCGGAGCGCTGGTTTTGGGGAATGGGAAAAGTGGAAGGGATAGGGAGCAGGGACTGATAAAAATCACAGGAGATGTGGAAGGGAGCTAACAACATCATAGTGAACGTTGGCCTCTCTGGCTTCTCTGCTCACAAAATAATACGCTGTTTTCTACTATATTATACTGTTTACCTTTAATCTCCAACTAGAATATGGTGCATCCGTTTCTCTACAGAAGAATCTTGCAGTTTTCGTTCCCATGCTTAACAACTGCTCTCCTGGCAAACCTTGAGTCTGTGAAATGTAACGAATCTGAGGAAGAAGGGAAAAAAAAAAAAAAAAAAAACCATGGGAAATAATTTACCTCTGATTTTCAAAATCAGATCCACGCAGTTAAAAATTTGACATTTCATTTCAAAAATGGCAAAATGAACCACCCTCAGAGCACCATAGTTTGACAACTACATCTTACATAGGAGAGAAACCTAACACTGAGCGCTTGATACTGCTCTCTCCATCTCTCAGAGAACGCCATACATAAACAATCCTCTGAAGTGACCTACATAAGCAAGCTTTTAAAGTTCAGACACAGAAATGAGGAGCTGGGGAAAGTGGCTGTCATTACCTCCTCAACCCATTCAAATCCTAAATGTAGGATTAGAAAATTAGTAAGCGTGCTTTGCTTGTGTACAGAAGTTTGATGATTTTTTTTTGGCATACTCTCATTATACAACGCTATAAAAATCTTCCCGTTTGCTGTTTCCAGTGTATCTTACGCGTCCGATACACCTGCATTTCAAGCAAAAGCTCCACTTGGAAAGGGAGTGCACATACAACCTCCAGGCATCCAGCAAAAGATCCTGTGCTCGTCTCAGAAAACTGCTACTGAATGCGATGGGAATGGAGTAGCTTTCTGCCTGAAATGGTCAGATGCTCTTTTCCACTGAAATGATTAACACGCATTTATTTTAGAAGATAATTTACTATGCATTTTTCATTACCTTTCTTACAGTTGATGATACAATGTATTACCTAAAATAGTTTAGATTCAAGGCTTCGACGGAAATCTGTTGAAACAACACGTTATGATGTGTTTTTAATTCCTGTGCATGCAATGTTAACTCACTGTACATGGCGGGAATTATCCCAGAAGTAATACTTCTTTAAAAATTAAAAAAAAAACTTGCAGAAAGATGAATTGGAAGAATAATTGGCAATAATGGCAAACTGAGCTTGTTGCAGGTCGGGATGGAGGGAGTACGGATTCTAGCAGCCAGGGCTGAAGGTCCGGGGGGAGCGAGGGCTGAAGGGCGCTGGGCAGGGTCCCCCACCACGCGTCTCCACAGAGCGGCTGCTGGTGTGGGCCAGCCCCTGGAAAAGGGGGAGCAGCTGGGGAATAAGAGAGAATGGAAGAAAGGAAAAAAATCAAAAGGAGAGAGCAGTGAAATACACCGAACCAGAAACTGGGAGATAAGATGAATTCAATGGAAGACAGAGG
Organism: Calonectris borealis; assembly: GCF_964195595.1. NCBI lineage: Eukaryota > Metazoa > Chordata > Aves > Procellariiformes > Procellariidae > Calonectris > Calonectris borealis. The sequence goes on from NC_134325.1 coordinate 12,319,199, forward strand.
ACTTGAGAGCTAGGAGCACCTGAGAAGAGAAAAACTGATGGGCAGTAGAGAAGAAAGGTACACGCAAGGCTTCTGCTGAAATATGCGTGACAGACCAAAGCGGGGAGGAACTAAATGTAATGCTGCCAACTTTTGGTATTTGGTATCCTCCATAATGATGAGGAAGTAAAGAGAATCCCACTCTGACCAGAACTCCTTCTAGATCATTTAGTTGTTTTCTAAGCCTATTATAAAGTCTTAGAAATTAGAGGGGGAAAGACAATGCATTTATTCAGAAATTTAGCAGTTAAGCACCTGTGCCTGTTTTTAATGAGTATTAAAGCTCAGAAGAGATGGCTATTTTCCACTGAGAAGTACAGCTGTTACTAGATATAATCACAGATGAATATAATAACTAAGAGCTTCCTTTCAAGGGCTTGCGTGTTGGTTGCCACATGCCAGGGGGACAGGGGGAAATGCAGCACAAAGCCCTTGCCTGTTCGCTTACTCGGTGACACACACCACGTAGCAGGAGGAAAGGAATTTCCTTGGGAGCCGTCTCCTACGACTGCTGTACTCGTGTACACTGAGGAAAACCCTGAATCAAATTTCTCCGAAGCAAGTTTTGCAGATCTGCTTAAGCACAATGACAAGGCTGACTAAAGCAAGGTAATTCCTGCTGGTGCAGAGGAGGTTACAGCTCCTCTTCCACCATGACTTCTCTGACATGAAGATCAGACAAGTTGCTAGACAAGTTCTTAACTGATGATTCCTGCAAACTTGAATGATATGTCTTGAAGTGAATGTCTTTTAAACTCAGTATTCACTTGTAAAGCAAGCAGAAAATCTTATGGGCATCAAGATTAGCCCCTAATCCATGCAGTCCTTTGCATGAAGCACAGCATCTTGGAAGGTGGATGTCATTGGTGACAATGTTGTTTACTTGCACTGGCTGGCAGTATCTAGAGGTCGAACCGTGTTGGCCCTGGGCCTACAATGGCAAGAAACAAGAGACAGGAATACGCTGTCATAAGGACCTGGCTGTCTAAAACTGAGAAAAGATGAGCCAACGAGCACCGTGAAGGTAGGCACTGCGCACCGTACCAAACTGCCTTCATCTGCCTGGGTTTCATACATGACAAGATGGCTGCAGTGCAGCAGGGGAAAGAAAGTCTTTTTTTTTTCAAATGAGACTCCTCATTATTCTGAAAAAACATCCTCACAATCATGAGATTGAGCTTTACACTGTTACTGCTCTCTGTACAAAAGTCAGAGGCTCACAGCTATGTAAGCCTGTTGGCACACGTTAACAGTCTGGGCTGCTGCCATCACAACAAATCACAAGTTAATTTGAGGAAAGAATTGGGACACGGGCAGCATTCTCCACCATTCAAATCCCTACTGCATCGTAAGTGACTGAAGATGTGGTCCAAAGCCACGTTCCACATGCAGAAGCAGCATCTGCCTAGATGTGAGATCATGATCAGACGACCATGAACTGGGCTTACAGGTCCTTCCTCACCCACAGCAGCATCCCTTTTAACAGCTACTTAACAGCAGTACAGGGTCAAAAGTGAAAGTAATTCTGGAAATTACATATTTTGGCACTTTTTTTGAAAGTCCAGATCTCCTGCAGTTTCTTTCAAAATAAGAGGTGAACAAATTTGCCAAGTTCTTAGAAATTTTTGAGACAGTATTACAGATTCTTTCCAAAAACAAATGCCTTCACTTTTTCCATATAGAACATCAGGAATTACATGGTTGTTAGTTGATTCCTCTTTTGTTCTCCATTTTAACAGCAATACCCTGCACAAAAATCTTCTAAATGCATCAAGACCTCAACCCGTGTTCCATTCATAGCTCACTTCCTAGCCATGAAACACTGAATTTTGTGTAAATGAAGGAAACCGAAATATGAAATGTTACGAAAATCAACACAAAAATCAATATATCCTCTGACAGTGGTTTTAACAAAAGGATTTTTAGAAAAGTAGGTCTGATCTGTAAGCACAGGGAGCCAAAAGCTCACTACATGAAGATCAGGATTTGAATAACCTAAACAACTTGCTGAAGGAACTGCCCCCAAACTGCTGAATGAAAGATGTAGAAGTTAGTATCAAGCCAGTGCTGCTACATCTGGGATTTTCAGATTTCTTCACTTTCAAAGTTCAAAACCAGGCAGGGACAGTCAGAAGGCTGATTACTTCCAAATCTCCACATTATGCTAGAAAATTAAAGACTTCTCTCTCTCAAGTGTTTTAAATAGAAAATATTCTACGTCTTTCATCAGAAACAACTTTTTTTTTTTTTAAGTCAGCTCACTAATGCCAATGGTATCAGTAGTTGAAAACTCCAACAAAGAAAAGGCACAGCTTCAACAGCTTCAAGCTTTACCATTGCATATATACAGTATTATTGCGACAGCTGATTCTCATTCCTCATGAAGTATAGGCTCTCAAATCTTTGAGCTATACTGGATTTCCAGAAAGCATCAGGAAGTATTCAGAAGGCAACTAATCCTGACATCTGAACAGACATTCCAGAGTCAACCCCGTTCATGGCAAGTGAAAGAGAGATTACAATGCAATGATAGTGGCCACAAACTGGCTTCCATCAGAAAAAGCAGCTTCAATACTAAGAGTTATTTGAGGGGGGAGGGAAGGGGAAGAAAAAAAGGACAAATTGAACTTTAATTCAGAAAAGCAGCACAATATATAGTTTAGTCTAGAAACAGGATTTATGTTTCTAGGACAATCAATAAGACTAAATTAAAAGCATTGAACAGACTTGAAGAAATGCTACTTAATAGGAGATGTTATTAACATTTGAAATCCTGGATTTAATGATCTGAAATTCTTAAGTTGCAGAAAGTATGCATGTGCTTGTGAAATTTATTCTACTACCTGGTCATATTCCAGTGCTCCTGGGTACAGTGGCCATCCAAGAAACAGCTCTGCAATCACACACCCTAACGACCACATGTCTATGGCTTCACAAAACGGCAATCCCAGTATGATCTCTGGTGCTCTGCAAATTAAACATGGTTACTGAATTTTTTCCTTGGGGAAACAAGGTAATTCAACAATCCAACATGACAAAAAAACCCTGTTATTTGAAAACACAGGCTAATTATTTCAATAAAATCGTAACATTGGAAATTGCATTTTTCTTTATCTAGATAATCCGTGGTAAAATTTTGCAGCTCTGAGATGGTTTTTTCCTACAAGTATCAGTTTGCTACATACATCAAAATAATCAATATGACTTAAAAACAGAATGTCACCGATTCAACATTTTTGGCTTCCCTCCATTATGTCCCGAATGATTTGTCCACTCAATGTCATACGCCTGTAACTACATTCTAAACACAATACAGTCATTTTGTCTCAAAAACAAACAAGAAGTTTTATCTGAAAATACACTTGCACACTTCCCAACCGGACAGTACACTTAAAGCTATTTAAAATATCAATTTAATTACTGCAAATCCTTTAATGCACTCAAATCAGTTCAATGTGACCAAATCATTTAAATGAAACCGTTCCACTTGCTAAAGAGACCAGGACTTATTTTTCACCTAAAACAAATGTGAATTATTTAACCAACGGCATTTGAATTTATTTCTGTACTCAAGAACCAGAAAAATTGGTATTGACACAGCTGCTAAACAGGCTTTTAACATTTCTGTTCATGTGGAACAAAACTCAGGTATTTCACAGATATCCATTTTAATTGCATTTGTTCTTTTTAAACCTTCCCTCCCAGTTCATTCAAGCTATTAACAAAAGGAAAAATAATTCAAATATATCTGCATGCTAATATAGAAAGATGCCTGGAGACGTAAAATACTATTTAAAGCATCACACTATAAAGTGATTTACTTTTAAAACAGACAATCTGTTGTTAGCTTAACATGCCACAGAACAGCAGGAAGGTGGTTAAAACTAAGAGGGTAACTCCCACGGCAGCTGGGCAGGACAGTAGCATTCAACTGACCAGGTAACACGCTGGTGGGAAAAAATCACGATTTCTCACCTGTGTAAAAGCTTAAAAATCTTACACTTCAGCACATGCTGATGTATCATATTGACATTCCACATACAAAACAGAATCTCCGATCATAGTAAATTCCTACGTATCTCATTTATCTTCTCCTCTGACATTTTCCTTTATAAAATATTCTTTAATTCACCAAAATGTACCGGATTGGGAACAAAGTCCTATTTTCATGCTACATTGGGACAGAAAAGCTATTTTGTAGTATACAGTAGACCAAGAGCTGAAGCATCTCCATCCCTTTTCACAAGGAGTAGTTGGCAGAAGCTGTACGTAGACATACTCCAAGCTCCAAGGATGCACGTTCACTGCCGGGGACGGATGCCTGACGCTCTGCCCCATCCCTGACCAGTGAAACCACGCGGGCTTCTGCTACAGGGAAAATCCGAGACTTTCCACAGATAAGAAAGTCTACAGGACAGGATATTCTGTTAAATATTCATGTACTTTCCATTCATGCCAGCGCTGCAGTTCTTCCCATCCTTGTCACAAACCGTTTCGGATGCGATTATATGAAGGATAAATCTTGTCACACTGGCGGTGAAACTGGAGAGGCTCAGTTTTCCACTGCTTTCAAAGATTTGATTACAATAAACTTCTAGGGATCAAACATAACGTATTTTTGTAATGCGGGATCATGACATTGCAGTAAGCATTAGCTAGTTTCGTTATCTGAGAAATAAATTTAATATATCTAGATGCCACAAGACTAGAAATAGCCATAAGAAACGTCTGCCTTCAGCTGCTGGCTGGGTGCCAGCCTGCGTTCGGTTGTTACAGATCTCTGTTAAAATACGCTTCCTTTTGTTGTATTATGTTACAGCCCTGAATAGTTAATGAATATACACACAGCCTATGGATATAGGGGCTTTAACAAATGCTTCTGCTAAAATAAGCTCTTTAAAACCTCTTACATTTACTCAACAGTTAATATGTGCACCGTACAAAAATAGCCACAGTCGGTCAGTCTGTCGCTCGTCTCTTTTGAGGGATAGGATTGCAAATAAAAGAAGGATAAGGGTAGATACGATGATAAAAAAAAAGAATGTTTACTGTATTTCACAATATAGTAATCTGTTAGTTTTTCACGGGTACCAAGTAGTTCTGCAATACCAACAGAAGTGCTAACAAGTCTGAGGAAAAGGAACGTACTTAAGGAGAGGCAAGACCGGTGCTCCTCACTTCCCAACACTGACCTACCATCCAGAAAGGCAGAGGAAATAAATGTGCTCCCAAACAGGGCTACCTGCACCTCACTACAGTACAGGGAACAAAAATAATTTTCAGGCTAGCTTGAAGTGAGGAAGATGAAGAGCTGCCGCTCCACAGAAATGTCAAATTCACTGTTTTTCAGGTTCAATGTCTCCTACTGTTGGCCTTATGCTGATCCTTAAAATGGAGCAACTCTCCCACAGCAAAGTTACAAGAGAACTTGTACTGGGTCTGATTATGTTTAGATTGGTTGTAACCAGCTCAAATATTTTTGATAAAGGAAAATAGTTCGTTAACGGTATGCTCAAAAGCACCTTTTTTTTTTCCTCACTCCTTCTTTTAAACTTCCAGTTAAAATCCATTTGGACAACTGGGGAGGAAAGGGTTAAAGAGGAGGGAGTCATTCTTCATTTTTTATTTTTTTAAGATGATCCACAGCTCTTTTTTCATGTAAGAAATATTTTTACATACAGCTTAAAAGGAAGGTATTCTCTTTCCTAACTACAACCATAGACATTACATTAAGCGGTAGGAACTCCAGGTGTCCCAACACAGTCACTTTAACACCAGATTACTCAAAAAAGACTGTAACTTGGTACATCTCTCTCTCAAAACACCACCACACACACACGCTACTGCTTGGTATCTACTGCAGATGACAAGGTGCTCAGTACACCAGAAGCTACTGTAGTCCCCAACTTAGTAAATAGCATCTCTTTTCCCCTACCAAGACATCCTACAAGGAGAACACCAGAATTTTCTAAACTTTTTAAGGATACCAAATCTTACTTAAATGTACTTAAATGAAATTTAAAGCAAGATTTTACAGAGAGAACATCTATTTCCTTCTTATCAATGTTAATTAAACATTGATTTCTTATCAATGTTAATTGAACATTAATTAAAAACATTAACAGAAAGCTTCATTTAGAATTTGAAATGCAATATTACTACACTGGAAAGAGTCGCTTTATTAAGCAACAACTCTGAGATCAACACATCTGAAATCCTCCTTTCTGGCTTGACACAGCACAGCTCAATGCAACTCTCCTGAAGCAGACTTTTCAATTGGAAATATCTAAAAAGATGAAAGACGCCAATGAATATTTGCTTCAGCTGCTTGTTTGGGTAGTCACATTTCTATTTATTACATCACAGACCATGAATATACATATTATTTCACAGGTTTTTGAAAGCTTATGAGGAAAGAAACCACAGAATTTGTTCTGTTAAATTGCTAGAGACCAGAACATTTCATAAAATAATTTAGCTTCAGCATGTTAGCCAGCTTAGAATGAAGCTACAAAAGAAGCACATTTGAAGAAAAGTGAAACAATTCCTCAAGGCAGGATCAAAAAACAAACAAACGAACAAGCAAAAACTACACAAAAATCAAAACCTTAGCATAACAACAGAAAAATTCTTCCAACCTTTACACTGGGGGAACAAAGAATAAAGAGCAAGAATTAGCTGTATTAAAAAAAAAAGTCATGACAAAAACTCTAAAGAGTCAAGCCATTTCAAATGATCACTACCTGTAAGTCTTTGGTCAGAAATCCAATTTAGAACAGAAGTTAAATGAAAAAGCTAAAACCCAACAGCTAATGTACATAATAACAACTGAGGAACAGCATAAAACAATAAAAACAGCAGCTTCCTGGAACAACTAACTTTATGAAAAATTCTGTTGAATGCACGAATAATTTCTCAAACATGTTCCCACTGAAGGTCCTATAACAATTGTACGTACCCCATCACACATCAAGGAAATGAGATTAAAGACTGAGCAATTTTTATTTCTATTTCTCTTCTGGCATATGAAAGGATCAATGTATCTACTGTCTACCACATGCCACTGCTTTATTTATTGACCACCAGGTTGCCACTCTCCAGATGGGAGAAGCGTATATAAATAGCCTTCCTCCTCTCACGTCTCCCACTCCTTTCAACACATCCATGTGATTTCTCTCCAAGACTAAAACCTTTAGCCACCACCTATGCCAACTTCCCTGCCAGAAACTGAAGGTAACGGTGCCACATGAGGAACATGGAGCTACTTCCTCTCCCCAGGTGCTATTGCCTGGACATTGGGCATGCTGGTATATCCTGGGCAGTGTTATCTCTTCATTACAGGTTTTGCAGTAAAATTCCTTTCAAACAGGCATGTAAGCCTTATCAAGCCATTTTGACTTTGCAATTTAAAACACACTGAATAAAAATTTTAATGCTGTCTCTTCATAATTTTTGGCTTCTGTATATTCATATAGTTGAAGGTAAATGCAGACAGTGTTTCTAATATGAGCATGCAACACAAAATTTATACTCTTCTCTCATAAGCCAAACATTACTACCCCTAATTACCACTGTTCATTGCGACAGGGCCTAATACTTCATCTGCTCAGGATACAGCACACTGTCATCATTATAACGAATACTTATGCAAAGAAGTCATCAAAAGGGTAGGATGTTTATCTTTTTTTATTAATGACTTGTTCAAAGCCAAGGATCAAAAGAACTCAGGTAAACGAGTCCATTTTGCAAGAGTTATAATCAAAATGGTTTACAAACCTGACAATAACACTTCTTCCCCCTCCACTACCATTACTAGCATAACACAAGCATTTACTTTATGAAAGAAATAACTAGATATGCATTGAGAGATGCGTAGTTGTTCTTCTAAAGAAAGGAGGTCTAAGAGAAAGATCAGATGCAGTGAATAAGTTAATGAGAGATGGTAATGGGCATTCTAACAAATATTCTCATGTACAATTCATTTTCTTCAACTACCAGTCTTCATCATGAACGTGGAGGAGTGCAAACCTTTCTAAGAGATCTGCAAGAACATAGGAAAGACTCTAGGCTAGAGGGATCCAAATCAAGGTGGCAATACACAGAAAACAACGCACAGGCAAGTACACTTCAATAATCTGAAGGATGCAATGGGAATGAACCACATAATGACAAAATCTGTGGATGATGAAGGATATAAAGAACAGTTGGTTCTCTAGTGCATTTGTGATGGACTTCAGAAGGAATTTCAAACATGCAATCAGATCAACACAACGACATAGAGCATACATGGTGTATAGTAAACCATAGTGAAAATTAATGCATATTATTCATTCATTAATTAATTACCCGTAAGAATTAATAGGTTACAGATTAACCAATTTTCCAATGAAAAAAATCTAGACAAATTTACAGATTACTCGAGAAAAATACCTTACAATTGAGAGCAAAAATAATCAGGATATCAGTGTTTATTTTTAAAGGACATATTGAAAATTATTATGCCTTATATAAAACTAGTGATAATCCCTCACCTTGAATAGTGTGTGTGTTCACTTTTGAATTCTGTGTTCAGTTTTGGTCACCCCCATCTGAAAAAGGATACATCAAATAGAAAAGACGCAGAGAAGGACAATATAAATTAAAGACTTGAAGAGACTGAAGTACAAGAAGAAACCCTGGTTAGAACTATAAAGCTTCAGGAAAGAATGAATGATCCGTAACATTACTCAAATTACATATAAAATAATAGAAGAGAAGCAGCCAGGTGTTTCTAATGCCCTGCCTCACTACAGAAGACCAAGGAATCCCCCACCCCCTTTGAGATTAAAGACTGATGTAAATATAAAAGTTGGGGTTTTTTAAAGCCAGAATACAATGAGCCTTTGAATCATGGGCCACTGTTGAGGTAAAAAAATATTAAAGAGTATTTAAGAATGGATCAACAGAAAAAATATCCACAAGAGCTCTAGATTAAACAGTAAGGTTCATATCAATGTACAATAAAAACAGCCATCAGAAGACACTGAAGTGCAACCTTCTGCTATGGTAAATTTTCTCCAGCAACAAAATACCAGAATACATAGACTACTGATCTGATAACATATGTATCTCTCATTTCCTACATATTAAAATCACTATTGTTGCACACAGATAAGAGCTACTCAAGCAAATCCCTTGATCCAAACTAAAAAGTCTCTACAATCTTCTTCACGGTCAGAATAATTTTTATTCCTAATGCCAATTCGTTAGAATAAGAATTATGTTAATAAAATTTACAGAAGTCTTTAAAAAAGTTGTGTTACAGATAAGATGTTCACTTGAGTGATTTTTTTTTTTTTTTTTTTTTTAAGAACACTTTCATAGTTGAATTGTCTCTTGCTTTTAAGCCCATTGAGACGTTAGAATACAGATTGGTAGTGTCATGTGTTAACGTACATTTGGTCTTTGAAATGCAAGTATGGTACACTCTGCCAGACGACGAGCTTTCCTCCCTATCCTTTGAAAGGATTGTTGCTGTAAATCTATAATGCAAAACTGCACTATAGATTTACATTCACAATCCTGGCCTTCCTTTTACAGTTTTCCAGTATCCTTTTAACTCTGCTATGATTAGGCATTAGGAAGTACAAAACCAGCAAATTCTGATTTTTTTTGGTTTTGTGGGTTTTTTTAACCTCTAAGAAGGTAAGAGGATTTAAACTGAAAGCAAAAATGTAAGTGCTCAGAAAGAGACTCTGGAAACGTTAGTTAAGCTGGATAGGGGCATCTGTGTCTTTGAGGTGGCAGAAAAGAATCAAAAATATCGCTTTGCAATTTAGGGCTATGTCACCATATATCACAAAACACGGGGAGAACAAATATGTTCAAGAAGATATGAGAGGTTATCCCCTCATTCATGATTTCACTCCTCCTTTGAAGGACTTTGGCGCACTACCAGACCCTCACATGGCAAGTGATAGTGAAGACAGGAGGAAATGAGTCGCCGTATCTCCTGTAAACTTCTAAGGCCGCAGTATTGCTGTGGTGGTGTCCACAGCGCTGCGCAAAAGGAATTCTCATTTCCTGGTAGAAAAAACTTCGTTTTAGCATAATAAAATTTTTTCATAGAACTACGCAATGTTCAATGGCTAGAAAAGACCTACTTAACATCACAGCCTTCCACTGTTATATATAATGTACAAGACTGACGTGCAGCTGCCAGTTTAACTTTGAACCCTGATCCGACCTTTAGAAGGAGACAGGATTTAAAAACCTTAAATAGAGAGTAGCCCAAATATGTAATTACTTACTAAAAGAAGCAATCACTGCAAAAAGAGTTAATTTGAACATAGGGCTCACAACAGGGACAAAAAAAGACAACAGGAAATCAAACCAGACAAGTAACAAAAAAATCTTAGGTAATTTCATCAAATAAAACAAAATTACAAGCAAACTACTCTAGCGCTCTTCCCTGATACTGAAAAAGAATTTTGTTTTAAAAGAGCCATCACAAACTTTAACCTAATACATCTTCTCTTACCACTTACAAGAAGTACTAAAGATAATAAATATTTAGTTTTTCCTTTTTGATTTTTTTTCAGCTGAGAATAATAAAATAAGAAATTATTTCAGCAGATTCTTTTCCACTTATTCACTATCTCTAGTGAAATGAGATGTTGATTTTATTAAAACCAGAAGATGTTTATGCTCCCGCCTTTTCATGATTTTGTTTTTCCTCAGAAAGACTGCAACTTACCAAGTGATTTATTTATGTACTTGATATGCTAAGCAGTTTTTGAATTACATGAAAATTAAGCAAAGTAGATACTGATGTAGCAATATAATGAGGAAAATTATGTACAGAGAGACTCTTCAGATGCTTTATTGGTAAATAAAGTTTGCAATTTAATACATTTTATTTATGTTTTGGATAGCAAAGTGTCAATATTCAAAGCATCAAATGAGGTTACTTACCGATAACTGAATTTTGACAATATCCTTTGTGCACTTGCGCTTGTATGCTTTACTCTTAACTGTGAGACCACCTTGCAGTGCTTTATCCTTGAAAGAGTCGAGGGTTGCAAGAGATGGTTGCACAGACGTTGCCTCCGTCCTCACCTGCAGTGGGGAGCGTGCTCTGCCTAAACATCGTGCGCTGCTCGTACCGACAACGTCAAGGTGCTAAATAAGGCGCAGTTTGGATGGCACACCGAAGTCACCAGTGACAAGTAACTCCCTTCTTCTCAAACAGGCGAATTTCCTCATCTCCTGCCTTCCTAGGGAGTACACAGTTGCGTGTGCAGCCTCCCAAATCCTGCCCCAGAGTACAGGGGATTAAAGGCTGTTACAGGTGTGTATGTATGTATATACACACACACACAGAGACTGTCTGAATTCTTGTTTTGCACGTCTCTTACTAGAAAGACCCTTTTTTCTGCAGTTTTGCAAGCAGTCGTATAGCCTCCATGAGCTGCAATAACAGCCTATGCATCTCGTTTAATGAGACTGTCTGTCGTACAGTGTGTTGGTCCTGACATGCATCCCTATACACTACAACCACTTTTGGGGGGTTTTCCCCCTCTCTTCTTTTCTTTCTTTTTATTGGGGCAGGACAGGAGGAGGCATGGGAAGGGAAAAGAAGCAACACCCAGAAAATTAAAACATGCAAAATCTTGTGCCAAAACAAAAACCCAAGCTGAGCTGGTGAATTGTCCAGATTATTTTTGAAGAAAACCTAGCTTGAAGTTATCTTGCTTGGAATAGAGATAGAAGTTAGGGCAAGCACAGGTAACACATGGAAGACCATGCAGTGGGGCAGGTGGCAACCACAAATCGGTGGTTCCACCCCGGAAGAGGATCAAACACTAGCAACGATTTCCAGCTCTGAACAAGCGTAACAGAAAAATGAGAACAGCACAGTGTGGGAGACTTCAAGGCCTCACAAATGAGAGATGCCAGATCTTAACTCCCCCCACCCTTTGCTTTGTTATTGTTGATTTTGTTGGCATATCAACTTCTAACTCTATAAGGGTCTGTATGGACTTGCAGTGCCCAAACACACCAGCTGAAGAACAGGTAGGGAGTTTCTACAAAAGAGCAACAAGCATGGCAGTATTTGCTTGTAGCATCCTCGTCAAAAATAGCAAGACCTTTTAAGTCAGTTTTGTGCGAAGGCTTCTTGTGCTTTCACCCCGCTGACGACACTCCTACATCTGGACTGAGGGTACAAAGTCATGGTGGTCCTAGAGAAGCAAGCAGCCTGATCCTGCCATAAAAACCCTACCAAGGGACTCCCACCAGACGCAAGGCAATGGAAAGAGGTATCAGTTTCTGATATGACTGATTAGCATGAGGCTTTCTCATTTATTTACATTTAAATGGATTCTTGCTTTGGCATAGTTCAGGTAAAATAGCAAAGAACGCAAGAATATGGCTGTTACGTCAAGAATCATGTGAATCGTAGTATGTTACTTTATATTAACTAGCTATAAGGAAAAAAAAAAAAACAAGACAAAAGGAAAATCTACCCTGAAGACACAAAGGAAAATTCCTTTCATTCTGCAGCAACACTTGCAAAAGAGTTTGCCCTCCAACACAGGGCAACAACACGCTTGCCTGCTGCAGGTCTGCAGCTTAGCCCCAAGAGCTCAATAAACCATGAAACTATTTGAAATCATTTTCTAGCACACATCTGTTGCACAACAGTTCTTCAGGTAGGCATACTGCAGTGGAAATGAACACGCCATATAGATACCTGAGAAGGTAAGAAAATCTGATCACATCCTCGTCCACTGTGAAAGATTTTTTTTTTTTTTTTACTGCTGATGTGCACCCATCTGGATGATGTAAAGTGATATTCTGATGAAATTCTGCAACTCAGATTGATAAATTTTGACTTAAAATTACATTTTTTAAATTATTGAAAGCTCACCAAAAATCAACACAAATATTCCCGAACAGGCAGAGCAATGTCATGTCATTCATCTCTCTCAGACCTCCAGATAATTCTGTATTCATACAAACTGGTATGTTTATCTTATTTACCTTCCTAATAATGTTCTACATAGTATTGGAATAAGGCTTTCACAGTCTGTTATCCTGACTTGTAGATAGAAGGTTGTTGCCCACGACACAATCCTGCCCTCAAAGAAAAAATTTGTCAGAAGAAAAAAAAAAAAAAAAGGAAAAAAAGAATTTGTGATTTTAGAAAAATGTCAGTATTTTCGTTACACAAAATTTTTGTAGTGATACTGGATTATAAAAACATTGTCAAATCAAGAATCAAACACTGACAACATGACATCAGGAAAAAATAGAGAGAGTAGGCTTGTAAAAGTTGTTTTATTTTAAAAGAGAAACAAGCAAAAGACTTACAGGAGAAATGAACATTTAAAAATAATTACATCAGATTAACAGCGACATTTGATCACTTAAAATTCAAATATTCAAAGCATATACAATTAAAAAAAAGTAGTGTCTAGCAAAAAGTACTGATGCCACAGCTCCACATAGGGAGATTCGTGTCCTGTTCACTAAATAAATGGAACACCAGAATCCATTTCACTTTGGATATACCCCTATATAAAGTATTACCTAGTCACTTAAGAGCTATGTCAGCTGCTAAATGAAAAAAAAAAAAACAAAAAAAAAAAAAAAAAGAAGAAAGAAGAAACATTACAAGAAAGTTATGACAGAAAACCTACAGAGCAGCAACTGAGGCAGGTGGGTTAAAATACATGAAATTAAATCTGCTTTCTCAAGGCTACACTAGTAGAGACTTTTTGGTGAATAAAAATATTTTTAAACACGTCTACATTCTAAATCTACGGCTAGATTCATACCCAACAGATATATGTCTGGCACAATGTTTTATTGGGATCTGCTGCTTCTATACAACAATGCAGAAAAATATACCCAACATACAGTACACACCGATGTTCAACAACCTCAATTTTAATTTGTATGCTGCATAGTAATTTATGATGCACTAGCAAGTGAACTGACTGGCTGACCTGGTGAGTTTTTCCCATACAAATATCTATGATTAGACCTCTGGGTAAATATGACACCACCAGAACAAGTCACATCCCTACCCACAGTTTAGTGATCACACGAACATAATCACGGGGAAATACTGAAGAGCCTAAGCTTTGGGGCACTATGGAAAATCATCTGCCAATGTTCTGACAAAACTAAGAAATTACATTAGAAAATTTAAAAGGTTATTTTTTCCTCCCCGCTGAATTAAACTTATGGACTGCTAGCAAGGAAAATTACCCAAGTCTATTTTGGTAGACTAGACTGCAAGACTTCAGCCTTCCAGTATGTCACATCACCTGCTTGCCACCGCACTGCAGTCTGCTGAAAGAATCCATATGCAACGGTCCCTTCACGTGTTTCACCCCAGCCTTGAACCCCACCAGTACCAGTCTGCTGGTTTTTCCCTGTTTTGTTCTCCGTAGATACCTTTTCCTCTCTGCTTTTTTTCCTATTTTTCCTTCCCTGGTATCCCATTTTAATTTATTTGTCCTTTCCTGCTGAAAGGAGAGCCTGTCTATTCTTAGAAGAGTGTCGGATCCTAAAATAAACTGCTTAACTATGTATCTATTACATCCAGATTGATGTCATATCAGACCCTGACAACATGCTGCAACAGGAATGCAACTACAGCAAAGAACCCCAGCATTTCTGCAAGCTCTGCTTGCAAAGACTTTTAAAGTAAGATTAGATACAAAAATGTAACACACTCTACCCAAACGTTAAAACATCAGGTAGGTTTTTCTTCCATTTATTCTTCTCACTCCATAAACATTGATATCATTTTTAAAGCAGTTCTTGCCTGATATCTAATACTAAAAACGAGACCCTCTACCATCACACTAAAGAGGAGGAAATCAGGGTAACCAGATTACACAGGGAATTCTTTTTGATCAACCAGAATGTTATAATTTTGCTGTCAGAGCAAATAAAAGCTAAAAACAGGTAGTGCAGTTTAAAGAAAAAAGATAATAATGGGATCTCGATAATAATTGGGTAACAATGGGAGCCTTTCATCCGAATAAACCCTTTGAGTCCAGTCCAGGACACTAATAATTGCGAGCAGCTCATTATTTACGGCTAAAAACTTCATTCTGTTCCCAATATAGACAGACACTCACGTTAGAAAAAGGCACACTTGTTGACAATATTAACAGAAGCAGCAAGGATCAAATAGACGGGGAACTTTCCCCTCATTTACAGAAGTGCTACTGCTCAAATAGGTCTGCAGCACACGGATTGCTCAGTGCCTTGAGCTGGTGTTGTATAATAATTTTTGTCTCCAAGAGAAAAAGGAAAGGTAAGCTATCTTCACTGCCCGCTCTTCTCAACGTACGGAGAAAACATTACACAGAATTTCACAAGACTCGACAAGACACTCTGCTGGTAAAGTGTGAGGAGCAACAAACATTTCCTGAACTTTAAAAAAATAATAGCAGTAATTATTTCATGAACTGCCCTTTCATTTGAACTATTAAAAAATGCATTAATATAATACCAATTATTAAGCCCTCTAAATATGTCCTAAACTAAGAATTGACATATATACCACATAAAATCCATAATCCATCTAAGTACCATACTATGTCAGGGACGTAGTCTAGTTTCAACTTTCAAATGTCTTGCACCAAAATACAAAACATGCCAACTAAAAATTTATTCAAAATGCCAACAACTAACAAAAATTGCAAAAATAAAACCATTGGGAAGTCTGACTATTTTGCATGTGACACAACCTTTGGCCAAACCCTGAACACTGCCCTGAAGGCTAATGTATTATCAGAGTCTACACAGTAGGAGTATTTACTGGGAACTCCGGCTCTTTGAAAAGATGAAAGCTAAAGTTCAGTTAACAAATCTCCTCTAAAAAGGTATTTGTGATTTCCTTGGAGATGTGGAGAATTCACACTTGTTTTGTTTCCAGCATATATGAATTTTCCAAGGAAAAAAAAAAAAATCCTCAAATCACAGCGTTATCTTTTCTTAGACCCAGGAACTATTTTTAGATTATGTTGTCATACCACAAATTGGTAGGACAAACTTTCAAAGGCCAGCCCTGCATTACGTCATTGCTTTTTAGCAATGCTCCCAACGCTGGCCTGGTTGTGCCTTCACTAACAGAGTTAATATTTCCTTTTGGGTCAAATTCATTAAGTTTTCTGTGATTTTTGCATTGTGTTTTTCACTTTTAGGAAGAAGTCGATCTAAAAATGTAAGTGTAACCTGTGTATGTTAAAATTGGGGGGGGGGGGGGGGGAATCTCTTCTTGAAAGAAAAAACCCACCTCCCAAAAGCAGCCCAGTACTGCTCCGTTTCAAACCCCGTTTCCCAAGTTTGCTACCTGCAACCTGAACAGTCCCTACACACACACGCTTCTATCAGTGGGGGAAATCTTTGCGGTTTTCTTCTATATTCATGGAATTCCCGTAGTGTCCTGTACACATCGGCCAAAGATTATAGGTGAAATCAGACAGGATCATTATCATCAGCTCAGGGAGATTTTTGTATAACATGAATTTCCCCGAAGTCAGTTTGTCTGAATGTTTTCCTTGTGAAATCTTGATTTTAAGATTAACAGCAGTCAAGAGTCAACTTTTCATTGACTATACATGAATAAGAAATTATATTATCCATGAATAGGGTAGCATAAACTATCACAAGCAGAGCAATATACTTAAAGAAATCCTTGGCAGTAATCCCACTGCCAAGACAGACCTATAAATTTGTTTAGAATTATCCAGGAAGAACTGCTGTCAACCAGCCTTGAAAAGGCTCTATAAACAACACATACGTTAATGATGCTGCTGGGACATGAGTGGCAAAATTAACCATTATCAAGCAATTGCTGAGATGCTAGAATACTTGAAGCCTTATACAGAAACAACCTCTTGAGAATAAATAGTTGGAAACAAGAACAGCATCAAATCTACATCAAAATAGAAGAGAGTTAGAGGCTAGTAACATAACCTTATGAGGAAGAGAGTCCATTAGAGTATAATGATAAATAAGAATATTTTCATTAGCCATTTCAGAACTAGACTAGATGACAGTGAAACTTTATTATTATTATTTTCTGGCTCTGACGCTGCAAATGCCCTTAGACAAATCAGCTTGTACTGTGATTCAAGATTACAGGTTTTTTAAAAACATATCTAACTAAAAATAGTCAACTGGGAAAGACATAAAACCCAGCAGACAT
This sequence comes from Calonectris borealis, assembly GCF_964195595.1. Taxonomy (NCBI): domain Eukaryota; kingdom Metazoa; phylum Chordata; class Aves; order Procellariiformes; family Procellariidae; genus Calonectris; species Calonectris borealis. Next base: position 12,336,453 of record NC_134325.1, read on the forward strand.
CCAAAAAATCCCAAAAGCTGCATTTTTTGAAAGAAATTTTAATCTGAAGACAAAAATCACTACAGTCTACAAAAAGTACGTCAATGACTTACCAAGTCTTGGCACGGTACTGTGAGTACCTAAACACAAAAAGCTACTTTGGTGAAGTACCAAGGAAGGAGGTCTTTACCTACACTTAGAGACCTCAAGCAACTGTCTTCGGAAATAAAAGGCAAGATGGTCCTGTTCCAAAAGAGAGATCATTACATTCTGCTACCATTTTATGTTCTCCAAGGATGGCCAATGTAATATTACAGTGTTCACTTTAAGGCTTATTAAGCATCACGTAGCAATAAAGTGCATTACGATTACTAAGTTTTCTCTCAAAGGTGGTTACAATTCCATAGAATAAGAAGTGATCATATACATTTTTGCAAGTTATAACCATAACAGTGGAGCATGTTTATGGACCTGCTGCAGTTAAACCTAATGTAAACAGGTTTACATGATTTATAAAACTGCAGGTGTGAAGGTTTCTCAAAGATGCCAGACCTGTTTCTAAATCTTTTGTATTATTTCAAACATGACAAAAATAGACTCATTATCAATTGCATATCCCCGATTTCAGTTTAAGCTCACATGCAGTTCATATGAACTGTGGCAGATGACCAGTTGCCACTCACTTGCTTCCATTACCTTTCCAATGTCAAAGCAGCATGGTGAGCTATCAGGAACACCAACCAACCAAGCAAGCTAACAAGCATCATCAGATTTTATCTGCCAAGATCGGGGGTAAGGAGTGTTCAACTTTTGTTGATTAGTTTCATCAGAGGAAAAAGGAAAGGAAAAAAACCCTACAGTCAACCTCAAACATCCGAAACAAAAAGATTGTGCTCAAATGTTTTACATCTGGAAGGCTTAAGGACTCTATAACAGCATCTTTTAATAGAATGGCATGGTAATCTCAACAAGGCACACTGTTACCAGCTCTACCAACTTCAGGAGAGCTACCGAAAACAGGCTTTGTTCTACAGAATAAGCACATACCTCACTGTGTTGTGTATTTCTTATCCCCCACTGGTGCCAGTGTACCCACTGAAATGAGAGACAAGTGAAATCGTAGAGTTTCTTTGTTTCACTGTTCAGCGTAGAGAAAAAAAAAAGTATGTTAAAAATCTATGAATTGAGAGATTGAAGTTACAATAGGAGTTAACTGAAGTAAGTCATCATGCATTTAACGGGCTATCTTCTTCCTTCTAGCTGATCCGAACCATTGCTTAACTGCCGAACCACTGCCCGTACCCCCAGGAGAAGAGGATGGGAGCCGAACTGTGTCCAGGGGAACTCTATGGTGAAAACGGGCCCCTGGGGACACCTACTTATCAGGCAGGTAAAGTACAGAGCACTGGCTTCATAAACTTCTCCAAATCAACAGTGTGTCTCAATGCAAGCTTGCTATGATTTAAAAAGCAGTGTATAAATGCAAGCATAATTACAATTGTCATAACGTTTGGTATTTTCTAAATAGTAAACGGCAACGGGCAAAAACTAGCTGACAAAGTCAATGCTTACATGTATTAACACAGCTTTAGATAATAATGTCCTGAAATAAATACCACCTAAAGCCACTGACTGCATGTGCTACCGCTTCAATAAGGAGATATTGCTGTGTCATAACTGTGTCAAAAAAAAGAAATGACAAAAATATCGAGGCAATATTTACAAGTTGCATGATTACTTTAAAGGTAATTATTTAGCTAGAACACATGACTCCTATTTCCCTATGAAAGGCTCTCTACTTAACTGGATTAACACACTATTGATAGCTAAATTCCACTGCCGGAGGCTACTGTCAAGTCATCATTTCCAGAACAAACCTATAAGCTATTTTCTTTATCCTGTGTGCGACGATTACAACAAGCTCATCATGAATTTGCTCCCAAAGTGCTCTAAAAAAAAACTGCTGCAAAGAACATTCAAGAGATGCATGACATAGGATTACCTGTTCTAATGAAGTTAGACCGTACATCAGTCACAGGTTGGAAGGCTAAATACAGTTTGCAGCCAAACAAGAAATTAACATCTAATTTTTCAATATTGTCTTTTTAGTTTAAAGACGATTCAATTTTGATGCTGTGAAAACTATCACCTAGAACTCAACTCCAAGATGTTTTCTAGGGAAAGCAAATCCAGCTCTGAATTCTCAGCCAACATTTCTCATGAAAATGTTTATGTTTTTCCTATCAAAAGCAACACTCACAGATATGTACACTCATTTTCTCCACCCACTTCTTAACACACATGCGATACGTGGGAGATTTATTGATACACAGAGAAGTTAGTTAGGAGAGAACAGAAGTAACCTACCTCAAAATAACTATTTCTTGCACAAACATGCATTCAGGGTAATGCTACTGGAAAACACACCCTGTCCTGCGCTGCTCACCTTTGCAGAGCCCTCCCTCGCCCTTCCATTTCTGCGGGATGGTAACGCAGAGGTAGAGCACGGAAGAGGAACTCCTGACCCCTCCATTTTCATGCAATCACCAAGAGCCACATCAATACAAGTACAGCCCTCGGGTTTTTTTGTTATCTCATTCCCACTTGTAGCATCTAACTAGAATCAGAAAGCAGCAAATGTAAAGTGGAGTCACTGTTTGTGCTTCACACAAAACAGAATCAATTTTAAGTTAGGTTTAGTAACAGGAAGAACAACAACAAAAAAACCACCCCAACTGGTTCCAAACTGGGGAATTTTGAAGTCTAACTTCCTTCCTCCTCTCCCAACAACACTCTTAGTTTCCTGATGTTAATAACGCCGGGTGGGAGACAGAGCACAGGCCTTCCTAATGAAGGGCCCCAAAATGTCCTTACGAAAGTCCAGAGGGGAATAACCAGAAAGGTTAAAGTACACCAGGAACACAATCCAAAGAAAACACTTTCGTTAGGGACAGAACAGGCTGATGTGCTAGCTGCAGACAAAGGACTCAGAAAACAAGTTACAGTTCCCTCATTCTGTGCCAGCAAAAAGCACTACCCTACTGTACTCGAACAGAACTGCTCGGAAAATTTCATGAGACCATCTTTCTGACAATTCACCCTATTTTCCTGGGCTCTTGCCTGGCTCAGCAACATCAGCAGCCAACGATCACATTTCAAAGCATTGGTCACTCATGCAATAAAATTGTCTGTTGCACCACAGAGCAGCTTCTCATCAGGACCTCTTTATGCAACAAATACAAAATCTATTTCATAAAACATAACTGGACTGTGGAGCTCCACTGCTTGATTTGGCCATGCCAGAAGTGTACATCTTTCCAAAAAAAAAAAAAAAAAAGGCAACAAAAAACAACCTTTAATGTGCTACTAGACACATTAGATGCAACCTAAGGAAGCTAATGAGCTCAGACTGCCAGCAGCTAAGAGAATATACTAGGAGCTATCAATATAAACGTACCTTCTTTGCTGCTTTGTCTTTGCTTAGGCTTTCACTATTGGTCACTATCAGAGACTGGATAGTGACTGGATCTTTGATCATTCAGAGCTGGTTTTATATTCTTCAGAAGGTTATTAGAGGCTCATATGTGTATTCTGCAGCCCTTTGCCTCATTCCGCCTTTTACTGAATGGGTTACATTTGATACAGGAGGAATAATGAGATTAAGCATAGGAAGAATCCCCCTTTACAAAGGAAAGGATATTGTACTGACATCTAGGTCTGCTTGAAATACATTTGTTGTTTCACTGGAATGTGTGTCTAATAGTTATTTTCATTTTTGTAAAATGTATCAAAAAGATTACCCCAAGCATGCATTTGTCAGTTGTGCAAATTCCACAAGTCAGGTTTCAAAGCATGACAAAGTTTTCATATTTTTCTTAGGCAAGTCATACGTGAGCCCAATGAAGAAAAAAAGACTACGGCTAATGAAAAAAACTTGGAAATTTAGTTTGACTATAAATGAAAAGTACAAAAACTAAAAGATTTTCTTTAAAATCCCATTTAAATTAAAAATTAAGTTTCACAAAGAATAAAAAGAGACTGTTTAACCATATCATAGATTAATGCCCAGGGAAATGGGTATTAATCCCTTTTGGCTACCAGCTCTTTAGTAATGTGTAACAGTCCATTCAATGCAAGAAAAAAACAAACGTGTAAATAAAATAACAGACATATAACAGATTTAGGAAGGAGGAAAAAAAAAAAAGATATTTTGACTTGCAAAAGAAAGTGTTCTTAATTGCACATAGCTCCTTTTTAACAACTCCCTTTGCATTCCTACCTCTTTTACACACTAAAAATTCTACCGAGCCACATCGCCTTGAGCTGGCAAGGAGGATGGGAAGGGTCCAATTGTGTAAGATGTTATTAAGGCAGCAAAGCTGGCTACTTAACTGAAGATACTTAAATACTCAAAAATAATTACACAGATTAGCCAGTTACTCTCAGACTGGAGAGCTGCCTACCTGTAGCGTAATAATGAGTTGTTCAAACGCACCCTCCCCATGTGCATTCTGCGTTAGATATCCATGCCCCAAGGGCTGACGGTGGGAAATGCTGAGCCTTGCGTGTTCACCATGTTTACCACGAGGCAGAATAGGACTTACCACTATTCCTGGTACACCCACATGCTTGATGAAGGGATGAAAAGATTCCCCAACCACAGAACTAATTATGGTATATCAATAAGGTAAATATCTCCCCCCCCCCAAAAAAAAAAGTTAATTTACAGGCATAAAGTGTTTTTCCTTCAGAGCAGAACAGCAGGAACTTGAACTCCTAAGGATACCTAGCAGTACTGATATCCCTAAAGAGGCATCTGCTCGAGATGCTGCGGTTAAAGTACAGTGCCTAGTGGAAATATGTGAAGAATCCCACACTGCAGTCCTTCAGATGTCAAGTACCAGTGTGTATTTTAGAACAATCTGGGCTAATTTTAATTTTTCAGATTCTTTCTCATAGGCTCAGAACTACAGAAGTTAGGCACAAAATACTATATGCTAGTTAAAGCAAGGAAGACATTATAAAATATTTGTTCCTACAAGGGAGGGTGAAAAAAAAACAAATGACACAACAAGAGAAAAATTAAATACAGCAATGCACTGCTCTGAGAAGACAGTCACATAAGTACAGGTATATACAGCTACATTTATCTTGACATGATTCTGAGCGTGCACTCTCTTCCCATTCCCCAACACATTTTTGGGTGGGGATGCCTTTTGCTTTTGGGGGTTTTGGACTTTTTGTTAGTTTGCTTTGGTTGTTGGGTGGAGGTTTTTTTGTTTGGATTTTTGTTTGTTGGGGGGGTGGTGATTTATGGGTGTTTTGTCTTGTTTTTTTTTTTTTTAAATAAAGTTCCCTGCCCCGTATGCATGGTTTTCTGTTCTTCTTGAAGTAGCAATGCCAGTCATGAGAAGCAAGCATCAAGCAGTGAGCTGGAGAGAGAACTCACAACACAGGCTCTTAGTGAACATCAGGAAATTATTTCCATTTTAGAAGTCAGGAAGCTTTTCACACATTTCTCTACAGGTTTTTGTGACAGATTCTGCAGAAGAAGAGAACCTGCTGTCATGCCACACAAATGTGAACAAGCTTATCAACAACTGGACTTAATTAGACTTTGTTGTTGCTGTTTTTTCAGATTTGCACTACTTCTCTCCCCAGACAAGAATGAACAACCTTAGATCTCTATTTTGCCTTCTATAACATGCAAGGGCAACAAGCATATTTAGTTAGTCCAGAGCTACGCATGCGCTGACTAGCCAGATGGCTACTGCAAAACAGCAAGGGTAACAACCAACTACTACTTTTTCACCTTGCAGGAATCACTGGTTTGAATCTTCCCTCTGCTCTGCAGCTGCTGTTCGTACTGCTGGTATTGGCACCTTCAGGACTTTTCATCTGCTGTCAGATTTGGTTTGAAGTACTTGAAAGTTTTGGTGGTATTGGGACAAACGCACACTTATGCACATTAAGAAGTCAGCCAAAAAAGCTCAGAAGTCAGCTCTGAAGTTTTTCCAAAAATCCCCACTAGATTAGACCCACCCAGCAACCACTTTATTTCTTATCGCAGGAGTTTCTTGCATTACCCATTTCAGAACTGTGACTGCAGGCAACCAAATGTCCCCTCCAACAAGCTGGTCACGGTCCATCTTCAAAACGGGTGCTTTCGCTTGTCCTCACAGCTCACCACTGGAAAGTTACAGATGCAACATACACAGAAAAACTTCAGAGATTTATCTGTAACCATTCTCTAAAGATTAATGAAAAAGTCAAAGAAAACATTCAAAGAATCTTTAAGAGGAACTACACTGACAGAGTCTTGTGCAGAAGAAAAATTGAGCTACACCACTATAACTTCAGAACTGAAGAATGAATCCCCTCAGATGACCGCTAATAAGCTGCCGTTAAACTACAGAATGCTTGTACTTTTTGATTTGCTAATACACACTAGCCTGTGTACTGCCTTTCATTTTTGCTTTCACCTCAAACCCCGTCAGTCAGTTGCTTGACAAAACGTTAAGTTTGTCTCACAAACGAGAGAGTTCTTTCTTAAGGCACAGCCCCGGAAAAAAAACTAAGCTAAGGGAAAACTGTTTGAAAATATCTTTATAAACTTCTGAAGCAAAGCTGAAATCAAAGCACAGCAGCAAGGGGAAACAAGTTGTTGCATCCGATTTTATGCACGCTTTAAGACACACAAGTGATGCAATTCATGAACAACAAAGACTGAGGGCATGCATGCGTGTAATACACGGCAGGGGGATGTATAAATAAAACACAACCACACCACCATACCAGCAGCCTTTCACATTGTTTAAGCAACCAGAAATTAACACACTAGCTTTCTAAGAGGTACGCATTTTGGTACGTAGTCCCTGGCTCCCCAAACGGCGTGCGTTAGCCCCATGCTGCGGAACGGCACTGGAAGCAACCAGGGGTGCAGCCCCGCACCAGCGCGGGCAGGCGGGTTTCTGGTTCCTCCTCCTCCCGCTCTAGCCCCGCACCGGTTCCCGTTCACTTCTGTGCCCAGCACAGGGACTCGGCTCTTCAGGAGCCACCCTGAAGATGCCTGACGAGCCGTTCCCTGGCGCACGTTTGAGCATGCCACCGGCAGGCTGCATCGCCTACTCCCCGAACCGCAGGAACGCGGCTCCTCCAGAGCACTCGCCCCGGCGGTGACTCAACACACACCTCCCCTCCAGCGCCAGCCTGGCACCCGCCATCAGGAACGTGGGGAAATCCAAAACAAGCACCATGCACGAACTAGGAAATTGCAGGTCTCCTGGGTTGGGAGGGGGAACAGCACTAATTACAAAGTAATTAACTTTTAATAGAGGTTTAATTCTGTCAGTGAGGGAGAGGAAGGGCTGAGGTTATTGTTCTGCATTTGGTATTCCTAATTGATGTAACACTGTCTTCCGTGAAATGGTTAAAACTGATACAGAGTATCTATCCTGGGGGAATACGGCCTATATACACTGGTTAACTAAACGATTTAATGGGCATTACATCGGCATTATTTCATACAAGCCTGCAACAGTCAGCCAGTGGACTCATGTAAGCTCGATCCTCCATTGACACAGAATGAATATGCTGAAGTGTCAAAAAATAGCTAGAAAACAGGAAACCGCATACGGCATGACCTCTATCCGATCTAGTAAATCTGCATTAAATGCCAGACTAAGTTTTGGGGCTTCTCTTTTAATTTTATACCAGATACCTCTACATTAGAACAGAGGTGGGGGGAAGTAATTTGATATCATTTGTACACAGGCTAATAATGATGCTACAGATAGAAATACACAGAAAAAGGTGTTTCTCATATGTAAATGCTTAATAATCATAGCCAACGTAACCTCAGAACAACCAGAGATGAAGCGAAATAAAATTAGTGCTAATTAGGTTGAAGCAATCCTGAAGTTGTTCTCTCAGGAAAGCAACTGCATGGCTACAAACTGACTATCCCAAATGGCACGTGGCACCCCTCCGTGAGCAACATCCCTGTGAGACAGTAATTCAGAGGGCAGAGTGGAGTACTCGGGCACTAACGACACACACTAATTCCTGATTATCCTTCTATGTAATACCCTACAGTGCTGCAGTTTTTTCCCCTGTTAAATATCTCAGTTTCCTAACTTTTTTGGTAGGTTTTTAACAGCTAAACAACTGCTGCCTATATTAAGCACTATGTTAAATAGGAAAATTACACAGAGCAAGACAACACTGGGGACGTAAGTGGTGTTGGTCATGAAAAAACAGGTCTCCATCAACTCATGAGAGAAGAGTCTCATACAGTTCATCTACTGGTAAGGCAGAGAGACCAGTAAAGAAACAGCAAGAAATAAACTTCAGTATCAGTTAAGCACCTGACTTTTGTTAGTACCTCCCTCTACAGAAATTACTCAGCATAATCAGACAGACATCAACTTTAACTACAGAGTTTTCCCAGCTACTTTGCACGTACAGGAAAGCTTTTGATTTAAGAATAGTTTCTTAATGGAAGTTGCTGAAATAATTCAAGGCTAGATGAAAACCAAAGCACAGTCAGAAGCCGTACCGTATAATCTACAAATTATACCTTCCTATTCTACTTTCTAGGGCTTTTGCTACCAAAAATGCTGAGGCCCTCTAGCTCCTTCTAGCTACTCTTCCAGAGACATAAAACGTCCAAAACTGGCTGCATCTCCACACAACACTGTGCCCAGTGCGATTGCCTCATGATGGGAATGGCAAGTGCATCAGTGCACAGACACCATCCTGCAATCCCCTGTGCTACTGCCAGAAACAGAGGAGCAGCTGGAGGGTCTCTCCAGCCCTGCTCTCACCCACTGGTAGCAGCCAACACAGAATTCATTCATCAGGTAGTTCTCTGGAGAAGCCAAAAACCTATGGTATAGCCTCTGGATTTACCATAAGACAAAGTCCACACCCCACAAACTACAGCCACTTCACTGAACTCAGAAACTTGGCCACGCAGAAGATGTTTTAAACGCACCTCAGAAACCATGCTTATGGTGGGGGGCGGGGACGGGTGTGTGGAAATGCTGATGAAAACTTCAAGGTGTTAAAAACACTCCTAACACAATACCCATAGGCAAATAGCATACTGTATATAAAGAAATACACACTAGACCTTGAGCTAAAACAGTACTGGAGGCAAGAAGTGAGAGATTAATTATCAAGGGTGAGAAGATTAACAGCTCAAAAATTTAAAAGTTACTGGGTTCAATAAAAGGCACTCAGCACAACATCCAGCGCTATTAGTGCAAACACTTTTGACATCAGACCTTTTTGGCAAGTATCATGAAGTGCTAGTACCAATTTGTGACCTACAGCATACCCTAACAACTCAAATCAATTTTAAAAATTATGAAGTTTTTCGGTTGATAAAACTACAGTAATATGCAGTTTAAAAGTTTCATATAGTCTTACATTTATATAAAAGCCTTGTACATAAGCAAGGTAATGCATGCAGTTTTTCAAAGTTATGAAATGCACATATCCAAAAGTTATCGGGGAAGTAAGTTTTATTGAGAAAGTAATAAAAATAACGAAAAAACTGTTCCAATTCAATTCCTAGAGTCAATTTTGGACAATTAAAAGATATTTTAAATTCACATTGATTTTGAACCTGCAACATCAAAAAAATGGAAGTTTGCTTGTGTTCTATATGTTTTTATACACACATACACACACACAGAGAATACTGATATTATTGCTAAAGGAACAGCTCTTTTTCCAAGATTACCTATATGTACTCCACTTGAAACAATAAAGCATACTCTCATGAAAGATTTCATCATGAAGTATCTGGTGTTTTTAAATATTTTGAACACTTAGTATTGAATGATTGACTATAAGGATAACAACTTATTGTTCTCAAAAATATCCAATAAGGCATTCAAAACACTGATACAAATTCAACTACAGTGCAATTCTGAATTACGGGAATCGTGTAAAGAGATGGTATTTTGCGAGAGATTGCTGCGCTGCCCTGGGACAGCAGAAACATCCTTGGTATTTACAAAGAGGAAAATGGCAACATTTACAACAGTCCTTAGAGCACAGAACAAAATTCCACAAACGTTTGATTTTTAGCACCAAGAAAGCTTCCTGTGCAAGCAAACTTCACTGGCTGCATCTCAGTTGCACACAAACAGCACAACCGGCAACTGCTCTGTTTTACCGCTTTAGGTAGTTCTGACTACGGCAGCGCAGCACAGCGTGCACCATGAAGGTAAGAGTGAGAAGTCCTGAATCCCATTTGCCGCAAGTTTAACAGAGAAATGAGAACAAGTTTGACTTGCCTGCTCTGAAGATGCATTGTGACTATCTTTTTTTTCCCCTCAAGGAGTAAGGGCTTTATAGCCAGGCTCCTACGCTGCTGCAATCCACATAATGTAGTGCATTTTACAGAATATCTGATAATTTACATTTGATACAAAATTCCAGATACCATGCATTTCCAAATAAGCTATTTTTAATAATTTATCCTTGAAGCACATATTGTGCACTGAGAAAGACATTCTGGTCATAATTCTGAATTTATCTTTACGCTAGTAAACAAAGCTTAGACTTTTGGAAGCACAAGGGAATTAAGTGAACCCCAATGTATTCTGAATCTACTATCATTTAAGTGGGCCTTCACTAAGAAGTGTGGATGCAGTTGTTTTTCCATTACTAAGCAGGCTAATGGTCAGATTTTGGTATTAAGACACAGGAGCTGAAGTCCGCTCGCAGTCATACCATGCCATACAAGCTGGACAACACCACACGGACAGAAGACAACGCTTCCCACTGTCCATCTTCTGTGGAGGCTTAACACTACTAGCTTGTGCTTCTGCCCGCTTCCAACCACGAGCACGTGGGACAGAAGGCCATAGCATTGCCCCCTCTGCCACATACTTTGCATCTACGCCTGCAGGGAGATTCAGAGTTTTATTAAATCCTTCACAGGGATAAAAACGATTTTACTTTTTGCCTCACCAGCACAACCTTGTCTGCATAAAGACTCACCTACTCGAACACAAGTACTACTGGTTTAAATTACATTATGCCTGCCCTTTAATCAACCGTTGCTGCCCAATTACCAACAAACCAAGATTTTTAAGCACAATGACACTTCACATGTTCTTAAGGTAACATCATAGTTTCAAAATGCAACTGCTTGAAAATCTTATCTGTGAAATGCTTTTGGCTTGCTTCCCCCAGCCACCTAATCCAATTTCACTTTTTAGAAGGTATTTTATTAATAGTCCAAACAAAAATCCCTCCAAAATATTAGCTAGCACTGTAGGATCAAGGACCTTCAAACATACAGTATAAAATTTGACAATATGGACATTTCAGGCAACTTATTTTCATACAAATTTTAATTTTACTTAATTACATCCCAAATACTCATTTTTATGTCAGGCACCTCTACCACTTTCCAATTAATGCCAGAATTCACAAAAGGATTTTTTTCTTGTTGCTGTTTTGTTTTTTAATCGTGATGGTTTTGGTCTGAACCCACACAAGTGTTGAATGTTCTAAGTGTGCCCACATTATCTATTTGCACTTGTTCAACCTGCTTGATTTTTAGATCAACTGAGGCAGTTTGCCTTCTGCGGCTAACGGGATGAGCCCCCAGCTGTGGTACATCCTCTCCCTTTCACAGGCTGTGTCAGCAGAGCAGCGGCTTGGCCAATCTTTGTGTACTCAACCGCGCAGGAAGACTTCTTCCCCCATGCGTCTGCTTCATCCTCCTCACTCGTGTTGGAGACTGTGAACTGATGCAGGAGGTAGCCTTCACCCACAAAACAGCTCTCCTTCGAAGACAAGGATGCCAGAGGGAAGAGACAGGGGCTGATGTATAGGCTTCACTTTCAATCATGTTGATTTAGATCTAGTACTACCTGCTCTTACAACAGAAATAAGCCATATTTTCAAAACAGGCACAGTGGGACCAGTTAGACACAATATTTACAAATACAACTACTGATATTTTCTGCAATTAAAATATCCAATAAATCCGCACTCACATACACACAGATGTATGATGAACAAATCTTTGTGACATAAATATCAGTGCAGTGAAAAAAAGGATCACATTTCAGTAGATCTATTTTAACGTGTGAAAAATAAAAGCTGCTTCCCAAAACTTTAGTCATGACAAACTTAGGTCTATCGTTCAACCTCAAAAAAATGAAATACAGCAAGAACCAAGAGCTCTTTCGCCTTCAATATTATGAAAGAATTTCCCTCTGTTCAAACTGAAGCAATCTAAAGATCAAGAGAACCATCATCTGAACTCTGATTTAAGTTGTTGCTCCTGCCATCACTATTAATTTGAAATCTGGGCTGACATTACTAGAATCTCCAGCAGGTACATGGTACCTTTGAATGCTTCATGTGTTATCTCTGCTTACGTTACTCGGAAAATTTCTAGCTCAGAAAAATGACCAACTCGAAGGTTGGCCGCCATTTCATCCACTCCCATCCCCACTCCTCTGGATCTTCAGAAACAATTAAACAAGGCCCTTTTCCACAGCAAGAAAAAAAAAACCACCCCACAACAAAAAAAAAAACCCACAACAAAACCAAAAAACCACACCATTACCAAAAAAATCTACTCTTATTTTCTGCTTCTATGAACAGAGAATAATAAGGTATTAGAGACCACGTTATGTTGACTAGAAAATAATAAGAGAATTGAAACTACATTTGTTATCAAATAGCTATCTAAGCATGAAGTTATGATGAGCTAAGATTGCCACTCCTGAAGGATACTTATAATGGTTTTGGTAAGGTCCCAGTAATCATGAAATAGAAGTTTGAAATGGGAAGTCAATTAAACAATTAATGAACACTATGCAAAAAGTGCAAACAAAACCTTGCCAAAACAATAAAGCAATTTGTTCGCAGACACAAGCCACAAAAGCTTATCTTGACATTAAGTTCTGTTTGCTCAGATAAGAAAATAAACCAGCAATCACAGCCCTGCAACTTTAAAGGGGGGGGGGGGGGGGGGGGAATTAAGTGTCCCAATTCACTTGTAATAGCAATTTCTTACATTATCAGGACTCTTTTCTTATATATACTACTGACAGTAACCACGCTTACAAGTATAGCAGCTGACTTTGAACATGCTGACCTTGAGCAAGCAAACGACCTTAGCAGCATGTACTTCTGGCTTATTTCATTGCAACAGCGAAACAGCCTCACCATCTATAGTAGTCTAGAGTCTCTGGCCACCACCCCTGACTATTTTAAGATATCCCAATACACTTCAGTGATGCACAGTTCAAAGTGATAGAATAACATCTGCTAGCATGTTGAAGTGCAAGTTGTTTACAGAGGCATTTTTAGCTTGTTCTCATACTGTGCTTCCCTAACTGACAGAAAACTCAATTTACTAACAGAGCTTTGCTTCTCATTTAACACCTAAAACCCAAAATGTTAAAAAAATTTTGAGCAAGAATTTTAGGCATTGTGAAAGGAGAAAAGCTAAGACATCCCACTCTAGATAAAGCTTATTTAGAAACTTTAAGTATGTGACAGCAACGGGTGGTCTTGAAAAAGCAGTTGCTTCCTGAGATGCCAATTTTGCACAAATTCTCCCCTCGGTCGTCCTTATAAAGAAAATCTGTATTAAGATAGGTGTTTATTTGTATACAAGTTTTTAACTGATATTTTAAACATATGTAAGGTATACGTCGATCTGATGTTAGGAGAAGAAAATTGACAAGTTACTGGGATGCAACGGATGTGTTACTGAGTTATAATAACCCATCCTGCTGACAATCCTAACCTACAAAAAGAAAACATGCAATTTAACAAGAACACTCTAGGGACAACTGTCAGTCTGTGTTCTCTGGAGTCCCTGGGGTGACAAGGACTACATCTAATCAAGTTACAAAAGCCAGTGAGAAAACAAGCCTCTCCAGGAATATACGGCCACGAGAATTTTTTTCTAATTTTGAAGGAATGTGTGTAAGAAAGAGGGAGAACAACAGATTAAATAAATTTCATGAATTTGAGGGGGGAAAAAACAGCATAAGTTGTTGGTGGTTTATTCTGAAACTAAGTATGAAGCTGAAAAAGTAATAAATAAAAAGCTGTCCTAGAGCAACAGCCTCAGAGCTCATAGCTCTCGCTGCAGCCCAGCCCATGGGCAGTAATTAAGCCCCAGAACTCAACTACTTTATTCTTTTTCCAAAACCCTCTAAAGCAGAAGAGATCGCACCGGATCAAATCACTCTTCCGAGCTGCAGCAGAACTGACTGGGCGAGTGAAAGCAATGTCAGGACCACAGGACACAATGATTATCACTCTTCCTCCATCCTCTCTGATCCTTCATGGAAGAGGAGGGTAAGCCGAGGAGAGGGGGAAAAGCCTGCTCTCGTCCAACAGGAATACATCCAACAGCAATTTTTCCATCTCTCTGAGCTCCGCTGCAACACTAGTGACATTTGGCATTTTGTCTGGAACAACTCTGTTGATTAGCAACTGAGTTGCTTCCTTAGTTGGAAGACTGGAGGGAGGATATCACTGTCTGATTCAGGAATGAGTTGACTCCACTGAGTGCATCTACTCACATCATTTGCTTTTCCTTGTGGGCACATTGCTGAATAACTAGGATCGTATTTTACTGCTGTCACCAGCGGAGCAAAAAAACGTTTCCAAGCTACGAGCATCCCTTAATAACCAGACACCTTCCATTCAGCCAGCATCACTCAAGCTGTCCATCAGCCTAATGCAGGTTCAGCTGGCGCCCCATTTTATACAGAGATCGATCATATTGCTTCCCATTCATTTCATTTGCCCAAACTAAACAGCAGCTTGCGTACGGGCCGCTGGATGCCAAGAGGAGCATCCTTCCATCCGGAAAGTGAGTGCTTGCTCTTGAAACATATTTTCAGTAAAATTTCCAGTTGTACTCTAACAGCACTACAGTCTGATACAGTGTGATGAAGCAGATGTTTCCTTGGGAGACAGGAGGCGAAAGGTAGGAAATGTAACCGTTGGGGCAGCTACACAGGCAACTGGAGCAGCGACTGTTCAACTCCCTTCGGAGGCTGTGCACAAGGAGCACGCAATGAAGTAACACTCTCACTCCTACAGCCGCAATGGCTACTGTTAAGTCCATGATATTAGCAGGATCTTATGAATGATAAATTTTGTAAGGTTTACTGAAGTCTCATTTTCAAAATCCTGTCTTTTAGGAAGACAACCCCAGATTTAATCAAAATGAAGGTGATTCTCCTTCCCCTTGAAAATCAATTAAGCAATAACTCCTCCCAACCAACAGAAGCCCTAGAAATCACAAAGCTCTGCGCACACAAACACTGCTATAGCTCTCCCTTAGTGACCTACACTCGACATGCAATGCAAACATGGCAATGTGTTTTATGAGTTCAGTTGATATTACAGCCAAGCAACAAGTGGGAGAAGGAAGAGGCTTCATCGTTACCAAACCCTGCCACATAAATGTTACCATTAGACGGAACCGTGCATCCTCTAAATACAATTTTACCCGCTCTGAACAACGATTGCATAGTATGGGCGTTCAGAAGGCATCGCTAACTGTCATGTGGGCATTAGCTAACGAGTGAAACAGAACTCCTTAACCACTGGCGTTGCGCACAGCTATTTCCAAAAGGGGAAATTACACACAGGTTTCAACAGAAGTCCCTCTGGGAAAAAACTCCTGGAGGGAGTACCAGAAGAAAGAAGAGGTCTGCTGTGAAACCAGGGCTAGAGAGTTATCTCTGACAGTCTGAGAAGGCCATTGCCTCTCACGGCAACAGAAAGGAAAGTAACTCGGCTCCCTGAAGCAGATGGTCAGGACTACCTTGACCATTTCAGATCACTCGACTCTCCTTGTAGGTTACTGCTCCTTGGAGCCTGCCATGTCGAAGCCCCTCTTCTCACGCTTGCTTCCCTAAACACATATAACCTCAGGAGAGGGGCAAAGCAAAGGAAAATGCCTTCCACAGGGAAACACCATGCCCTGGGAAACACTTCTGCCTTGCCAGATGAGTGCAAGATACCAGACTTAGAAATAAAAGAAATGTGTCGATTCCCCTCCTCCGCAGCCTGCACCATGCAATAAGGGGAAAAGAAGCTTTTGATTTTGGATAAACACTCTCCTTTTTGTGATTTGGGGCACAGCTGACGAAAAGGACAGCAACATACTTATCATACCATTTCCATATATGACGAAAGCTTGATCACCTCCGCTGTATGTAAGGGTTTTTTCTTTTCAAAATGTATACACTGCCTAGTTATTTACCTACTTAGATCACTCATAAAAGGTCAACAGTCTTAACGGGTGAGGCCAGCAGCAAAGAAAAGGCTTAAATACCAGATCTCTCTAGCCCATAGCTATTAAAATCCAGACCAGCATAAAAACAGCATGTAAGCACAGACACTGTCTTTTAGGGAAAGAGTATTCAGAATAACATCTCATCTTTAAAACAAACAAAAAATAATAATCTGTGACTTAAGACAGCGTACTGTGACTAGTATTTATTCATATCCATACTCTAATTTCTAGCAATACATAACAGCCAGGAGCTTCCAAGAAGTAATGAAATGTCAAAAAGTATTTTTATACTTGTTTTAACCATTTTCTTACTTTCTCTTTGCTTGACAAAGCTGAAACAGAAAAACATCAAATCATTATCACGCCATCCAGTTCATCTCCATTTTTCTGCTTGTTTACACCCTTTTAAAATTCAAAAGTACTGTAATGTCTCCAATAGTCATCATCATGTCACCCCTTCTTCTGCTATAGACTAAAGTAAGTCAGCTCATTATCCATTCATCTGGCTGTATTACGTTCCCTGCCTTAAGTCCTAATCCTCTTATTATTTATTTTTCCAATTCATTACTCACTTCCTCTTACAGATGTAACATACTGATTCTACCGTTCAAAATAAACACCATAACATTAGACTTTGTGGCATTCTCCATTCTGGCGATAATTAGCTCGTGACAGTGCCATGAACTAAAAAAAAAAGCAGCCACAAGATCAGGAAAAAAAAAAAAACAACCCAACCCTTCTCTTTATTCACTTTCACAAAAAGTGGGTTTCTCTTGAGCATTCAACATACGTTTCTACAGACACCGGTGGACATACGCTTTCCATAGAGAAAGTGCAAGTCCTATTCTCAAAAATGACCATGGCATAAGTTAACAGTGCTGCCAGAAATAACAGTTCCTCCCTTCTCCCCAGGCCACCTCCCTCCCTCCTCACGCTGGCACGGGCACTTGGGCAGATGCGGGGCGAGCAGAACGAGGGACAGGGACAGGGTTAGTATCACCCCCGGAGCAGGACGGCACCAGCACCGCAGGGTTGAGAAGCAGCATCCCGATGCTGCGGGGATGCAGCCCTGCTTCCTCACAGCCCTCTCATCCTACACCGTCGTTTAAGGGCATTTCATTCCATCCTTTTCCAAGACCTCTGATCATAAAACAGTCATTTAAAAACAAAATACTTCTGCTTAATACCTTTTTCTTTAAATTCTTGGGCCTGGCTGAGTGCTTTTGCACGTCAGAAGAGGCCAGGTTCACATCACATTGACTTTAATAGGATATTTCCCACTAAATCTAAGGATAATTCCTAGGTGAACGTAGTGTGCTGTGCCTGTCACTTAGTGAATCAAAATCCCAGGCACTGTCACCTCTGACCAGACAAGGATCCCCACTGGTAGAAATTACAGGTAAAGCTCATGACAACACACATACAGCTTGCACAGAAACAATTTTCAAAGATTGTATACAAGAATACAGATGGGATCATGCTAATAAAAGAGGTACTGTAGGGAACAAGAATTCTTTAAAAAACATTTCCAATTTGAACTCTAATTGGATTAATTTAGCTTGAAGCTTTAAAACATTCATTTAAATAGATTTTTATTTCTTGCTAAATAACCTAAACAAACACATAGCACCACTGAGCTGGGGAGGAGGAAGAGAGAGATTTCAATGTCCCAGCTGCTGCTTGATTTTTTTTAAAGGGTTTGTTTCAACATGTCATAGTCAAACAAGTCAAACTTGCACTATCACTCCCACAGTGATACATGGTGGGAGTAACTTTTCTAATACAAAAAACATTTAAGTACAGTTATATTTTATGAAGTAGCTCCTTATTTGATTGACAAGAAGCACAATCTCTTGCAAAATAAATTCCATCTCAATACAGTATATACTCTGAAGGTGCTTCTCATTCCTAAGGCTTTTCTCTTCAAATTTCCCTGGCATCATCTATTTTGAGGCCTTTTGGATCAAATCCCTCTTTCCTGATACTATTTACACTAGTCAGGTGCTTCCAAAGCAATAAAAAGAAAGTTTGAGAAGCTACACAAAGTTAATTTGAATCACACAACTGGTGCAGAGCTATGCATCCACAATGAAATCCAGCATGCTAATTTTCAGAAGTAAACTTTTTGCTGAAAATAATTTTGAGTATAGTATCATTTTTTTTTCAAAATTAAGTCAGTTCCAAAATTATCTCAACCAATATTTAACTTAAATATAATACCAAAACTATTCAAGTAGACAGACCCTAATGTTTTTTTTCTTTTTGTATGTCCTTTTTACTTTCAAAAAAATACCGACTTAGATGCTACTTTATAGAAGGATTGTAAAACTATACAAGATAAAAGAATGTGATCTTCTACTGAACAGCCTAAATATTTACAAAGCACTTAAGTGCAACTTAGTAACTAGGGAATTTTAGGGAATTCTACATGAGTCTGTATGAATATCATTCAACATCATTGAACCAAGAGAAGCATATATACCCACGAGTTTTATTCGGGGGCGGGGGGGGAGAGAGAGATAGTTTTGAATGTACATCCACAACGAACCCCACTTACTCACACTTCAGTGCATGTAATGCAATACAAGTATCCAAAATGGGCACAAGGTGCCAAGGAGTTGCACACTGATCTTGCCAGCATACAGACCTGCTAAACCCAGTAAGCATGTCAAAATTCTATATAAAGTATAGGTGCAAAGGAACATCAAACCAAGTAAAACAAAACTCCGCTAAAATTCGTATATAGGCAATGGAATAAGCACAACAATGCTATGTCTAATGAGCCAAAAGTTTTCACTTCCAACATGAATAGCTGTAAAATATTTAAAATTTTCTTCAAATTACTCATTGTCCTAGTTTACTAGCTTTTTACTGAATTTGCAGAGACAGGCAATACCCAGGACATACTATTGTAATGATGCAAAGCAGAACTGAAAAAGGTCTTCAATCAAGACAAGTTCAGTTCATAAAGAAAACAAAAGGACCTCAGATGCTAAATACTAATAGCTTTTACACAGCTTGGATAACTATATGAAAGGATTAAAAAACAAAATCAGAAATATACCTCCATTTTGAGGCCAATGTAGAATGCAACCATGTACCCAGATCACTTTAAATGCCTGCCTGGCATCACCTTAAACATTTAAGTATCCTATCACTCACTAACTCCAGAAGTTCACTGAAGTCCACAGCTACTGAAGGCACTCAATCAGAATTGAGTTTATAAGAACTAGGCAAAATATTTACAAGTGCTGGAGAAAAACAGAGGCGTTTACATAATCTTTGGCAACAGGATATAAAAATATGGCACTTCTAGTACACTGTCCAGCTGCTTACAGAAAAAAACATCATGTTAGGAAGGCAGGAAAGGCATCCTAATCAAGCAAGTGAAAGCTAAATTTTTTTTCTATCTTCCTTTTTAAAAGTGTCATCAGAGGTCTCAAAATAACAGTAAGTGATGACTTCAGAGTGCAACACAAAACGTACTTCTAGAAAAAAATAGCACTATAAAAACATTCAAAGCAAATATCCACATTTAAAATGGTAACCAGCCACTTAACCTTAGTATGGCCTTCATTCTTAGATGGCCCTTATGTTTTTCAAATTATTCTTATTAGTTATCTTGAAGAGTAATTATTTAAGTCATTAACTTTAATAAATGCTAAAACCTTGTTCCATTAAAAGTTAAAAACAAAGTAAAAGACACCTACCTGTAATACCGAGATTGTAAATAGGTTGAACAAATAGTCTTTGATACATGGCTGGCAGACCCAAAATCTATTACTTTAACTCGGTAAGGCTGCCGAACGGGATCCACCAACATAATGTTTTCTGGTTTGAGGTCAGCATGGATTAAACCCAGACTTTTTAGTTTTTTCAGTGCAGTGGCCACCTGTTGCAGAATAGGCCGTATTACTTTCAGTTGCAGAGGGCTGAATTTGTTTTGTTTCAGGAAGTCATATAAGTTCTGTTCCAACATCTCAAAAACCAGACAAGTATGGTTACGATGCTGAAAGCATTCGTAGGCTCTCACGAAGTTAAATTCATCAGCATTTTCAGTACTTAGTCTCGCTAATATGCTCACTTCTATTTGTCCTTGGCGTGCATACGAAGGATGATTCTTCAAGATTTTGATTGCCACAATCTCATTTGTCCCCCTTTTCCAGCACTTCACTACTTGTCCAAAGGTCCCTCGCCCAAGGAAATCAAGAACCTCATAAGTGTTTTTCACAGAGCACAATACCTCATGCTGTACTAACTGGTAATCTCCATCACCGCTTGTACCACTTTGTTTTGAAGTTGCAGCCGTTGTCACAACCGTCACTGGGTTTCCTATGTTGGTTTGCAACATTGCAGGCAGGATGGACAGTTCATCAACAATCTGCATCGTGCCGTTTTGATTATCCAGCTCTTCACTCTTACGCTTCAATCCACATCGCTGGGGTCCTTCCAGGATATCTGACCGGCTTCCTTGCGTCCCAGCCCGAGGTGCCTCTAACTGAGCTTGCTGCGCCCGCGCTGCTAACGCTTTTGTAGCACCTGCAATATTTTTTAAAGCAACAGCATTTGACTGCAACACAAAGTTCTGTCCTCGAGGTGTGTCAAATGGGTTTTTAGTCTGAAAGTACGTACTAACCCTGTGGGGAGGAATTCCAAAGTTTTTACCATTCACATAGATTTGCGGGTAGGTTCTTTCGTGGTACACGCAACTGCTTGGTTCTAGTTTGAGTTTCTTCACACTACAAAAGGCACTTGACTGGGTTTGATAAACATATGGTGGATAGACCAAGACTTGTGAGGCCATACCTATGGAGAGAGAGAAAAAGAAAAAGCAAGTGAGAATCCTGCACTCATATTTCCAAGCTTTGCAGCAGGTTCCTCTTCTAAAAAAGTCAGGACACGAATATATTTTCCAAATGAGCTAGCCTGAAGTTATTTTGTATTTAGTTTCTTATGGCCAACAGCAAGGTCATCATGCCTTGCCACCGTGCACACTCTTCAGCACACAAGGACTGCGGCAGCAGCAGGTTACAGCAAGAAGTGTTTTTGCTGGTTGCACAGGGCAGGGCTGAGATAGCCTGCAGCAGGCCACTACTAGTAATTTTTCCAGTGGGGAAACTACCTTCATGCTATCAAAAAATCAGCTTTCATTTAAAAACCCCCAGTATTTCTACATACAAAAGTATTGCAGTGTTCAGTAAGGTAAATTAAATATCCAATTCATATATTTATCAATGATGATGTAAAACAACTTAAAAGCTCTTAATTGTGAGCCGACGCTACCTGTTACACAAGTTATCCGACCTACTGATCGTAAGCACCATCGGGTTTCTGAGAACAGACGGACAAATGACAACTGTCACTGCTCCAACAATTTCACCATGATGAAAGTGAAAGCGATCAGGCTGTGTGATGGGGCCCAAAATACCTTAGGGGCATGTGTATGTTCACATAGACAATTGCAGCTTTCTGGGTAAATTAAGATGTACAGTAATCTAATGCATTCACAAAAGGCAAGCGCTTTCTCTAAGTTATACACCATCCCATTGCAGAAGTTTGCACATCAGTGACACAGCTGTAGGGGGTAGAGGCACCAATTTCCCCACCACCACCACCTTCAATTCAGATTTGGAAACTAAATATTAGCCTCATACAGTCAGATATGGCAATTTCAAGAGTTGGGCCATAGAAAACCTGCCTCTAAGGTAACCTGTTAAATTAACTAAGTATGATATTCTACAGACCTATAAAATATGTCCCTGATCATTTCTGAAAACTGGGCTGATAATTGTAGGTAGAGAACTTAGAAGGACAGACTTCTCACGGAAAATTTCTTTTCAAGTGAATGTGAAAGGAAGAAAAAGAATATGTTTATCGATATGTATTTTCTATATTCTGTATAGATTTTTCATACATTTTTTAATATTTTTTTCTGCCAACCCAATTACTTCCTTCCTAAGGGAGAAGTGAAAGTTAGAATAAAAGACTATGGATAATTTTAACTTTTGAATTCCCAGTAAGGCTGAGATCAAAATTTCAACCTGAATGACTCCACCTTCCTTGAGGTCATCACATTTTCGAAAGGCTACGCCTGTACAGCCTCTCAGAAAAAAACACTTGCAGCTTGGAAATTGGTAACGAAGAAGAGTTTTGCCCAAGAGGAGGCAGTTTGCCAGCCCGGGAAGCCCCCGAGCACAGCAGCCCCGTTCTGCATCGCCCGTGTGACGGCGCAGGATTAGTCCCACTGCCTCCCCAAATTCACCCTGACTCAGGACGCTAGGTCTACGGAAAGCAGAGCCACAAGACCGTCCCGGCTCATGCTCCACACCATACCTCCCTTTCCCAGACACTAAGCGGAGCGTGCCAGCACAGCATCCGAGGAAGGAAGACGATGGCAGCAGTACCTGGCCTGCACACGTAGGACGAGGAATCTCAATTCCACTTTAAAATGCAAAGACCCCACCTCTCGGATGCTGTACCTTCCGGCTCTCATCTCTGCACTGACCCTGCTGTGCCCCTTCCAGATCCGTCAAACACCAGCCTTAAACTTTTATGTCACATAACGCTAAACACTAAGAAAAAGGCATTGGATGGATCCCAGTGTAAATGACTGCAAGGTTTCAGGGAAGTTATGGCTTATACCAGTCCGATGAGCTCTCAGAGACAAATTCAATACCAGTAATACTTTAATTGAATCACTTTTTCATACCAAGTGCATGAAGATTCTGGCAATAAGTATTTAAATCACAGATGAATCATATAAAACTTGAGCCAGACATTGCAATGACTGATCAAACGAAAACTAACCAAACGCACGGCATAATTATTCTGAAGCTATGATTTGATTTATGGAAATTAGCATTTAAACATCTTAAGAGTGATTAAAATAATCATACCATCACCTCAGTTTAGCATCCTATAATGGTTTTTGCCCCAGTAGTAGAAGAAAACTTCAAAGCCCTTTCCTTTCCAAAGCTGTTTGCCCAGAGCCAGACAATGTAGAAAGCTGGAGACCGCCAGCAGTCAAGCTCTCTCGTCACCAAACATTATGGGATTGCCACTAGCCTCCTGCTCCACGCCAAGGATTTAAGACTAACTCTCAACCTCAAAACAGGCAAAAATTCTCCAAGTTCTTAAATTCTCCCCTAAATAACATACCCTGTTACAAAGTGCCTGGTGCACAGCACAAGCATATTATGACTACAGGACTTACCCTCTTTGCTAAAATAATTACATTTAAAGGAATCATTTACCCTGATCACATTACTTAGAGCTCCAAAATCAACTCTCACCGATCACCCCGGAGCATGCATACGTCCAAACCTACTTGGAGCTTCCAGTGCCACCTGCACAGCTCAGGCCAAGCCAAACCTTCTGTCAGCAGCCCACCACTCTTCCAGTTCTTCTGAGATGACTCAAATACCAGATTTGCCACGTTTACTCCAAAGACACTAAGTCTCCAAACAGTATTTTTTTTTCTTAAGATCTTTCCTTCAAGGACCCTGTTTTTTAAAAAAACTCCACCTCTTTCACACACATATGCATGAGAGGAGTAAAACATTCAACCTCAAAAAACTTTTAAACTTCAAAAGAAACGGTCCCTCTTTTCAAGGTGACACTACTGTGTTATCCCACAAAGTCTGCAGACAGGAGAGTTCAGATGCCCAGTGCCACCTCCGCGACTCAGAGGCTAATGTAGATGACAAATCTAAATGCCGAGCAGACTCAGGAGCATGGCTACACCGCTAAGCTCCTCAGCAAAAACAGGTCCAACACGAGCAGCCAAAGCTGCGCTGCCCAACGGGAAGGAGCCTGGATGCCTGACCCGTGGGCGAGAGGCCTGCCAAGCTGCAGCAGCTCCAGCGGGTCCATTCGCCTCAGATCTGCTGTAACCAAACAGCAAACGTCTTGCTTGGTTTAACTTCTGGAGAAGGTATTTGCCCATGTAAGCATGTCACCAAAGCTGACAGCACAAAGTCAAGACAATTACTTTGAAAAAGCAGTGATAAACCTACACTGCAATTAAGGAGGTTTTCTGAAGACAGGACAACAGCCTAGTGGGGGGGACTACAGCCCTCGAGCATGGCCAAAGAACCACTCAAATCCTTACCTGAGCCTGTTGGGATCACTGGCATTCAAAAACGTGTTGGTTTTCTATAGGCTCATGCGATTCAAACCAGTCCAGAAGGACTGGAAGCACACAGTCCCAGCTTTCTCCTTAACATTAATTTCAGTTGGATGAGAGAAACTAGGCTATCTTTATCATCTTTGGGGGTTTTTGTACTTCCTACAGGCTTAGCTCCATGACCCTGAACTCCAACCATACTGTTCTCAGTTCTGTTCTCAGCTAAGTAGTGTTATATTGAGTTATTACACGAACATTTTTAGCAACGCCAAGGAAAAAAAAATTAAGCACTAAATAAAATTGATGACACACCCTAGAAGAACAACCTTTGATGCAATCATGACAGACTGAACTAAAAAAGCCCAGTTTTACTCCAGAAAAGTAAAAATGGTCTTAGAGTTCTCGTACTAGCATCTAATTTCTTAGCTTCCCCTAAACATGTTTCCCTTACCCCCATAAATTTGGGGGGGTGTGTGTGTGTTTGTTTTAAATATATACTCCGAGATGCAATCACATTTGGAGAAGCTACAGTATCTTCATATAACCAATGAATAAAACACTTCTATAGGTCTTCCCATGAAACAGGCACATTAAAAATCCTGCAGCATCCTACACCTGAGACTGCTCAAAGACCTCTGCCATGCATGTGCTCAGAAGACGTTTCAGACAGAAGTGCACTCTTTACTATACATTTACATATATGTTAATGAAATACACCAGAAGAGCAGGTAACTATCCAATACAACCAGCTGCTGGAGGTCTTCGCTTTGAGAAGCTAAGTTTATTAATAGAATTCATTTCCCCCCACCCAGATGAAAATCCAGCCCCACATCCAGAGAGCAGAGCTGCACAACAAATCTTAAAGAGAAAGGGAAAATACCATGACAGCCTCTACTATAACAGCACTGCCATGTTATGGGGGCTTTTTTGTTGGAGTGGTTTTTTTGGTTTGGTTGGTTTTTTTTTTTGGGGGGGGGGGGGGGTAGTTTTTTGGGGTGTTTTTTTGTTTGGTTGGTTTGTTGTTTTTTTCTACTATTTTGGGGGATTCAGGTTACAATATAATCCCATGAATAGCTACATTGGAAAGAGTGAAGAGTTACTGTGTTGCAGGATCAGGCTTTTTTGAGCAGGTCTTCTGATTAAAGCAAATAATAGAATGCACACTGTGCCACAGAGTGCATTCCTCCCCGCCTATCACAAACCATTTCACTGAGCTTATACATCTTTCTGCACATTTCTTATCGAAACTACTCCTGCTTCCTCATACAAACTGCAGCTTGTTAATGTAGATATAGCCTGACAAGCCCAACAGCACTGTAAGAGAGGGATGTGCAGAGCAAAGCAGCTGGTGCTAAAGGAAAGAAAAAAAACAACCTCATTCTGTGCTCATTTCAGGGAGGTTACTTGAGCCTGAACACTCATGAGCAGCTGACGCGCATCTTCCTGTTACATTTCATTTAAAACAAATCCAAATGTGTGCACTACAAGACCGCTCCAGGATGCAAACCAAAGTAAACAAATCCATCAGAAGATGGACTGAAGAGCGCAATCCCCCGGTGAAGTACCAGAGGCAGCCCCGGCTACTTGAGTAGCTTCAGACTCGATCTTCAGTTTTGGTCTCAGAGAAGTCTGTCCATTCCCCCTACACACATTTTTAAAGCTCTTCTCCTTCCCGAAGTGCAAGATGACCATCCTAACCTCACTCCAGTGCAGTGACCGCTCCTGGGCACTGGCACACACACGCTGAAGTTGGCTCCGGAGTTCTCCAGCTTGCTTTGCTCCGATATTGAGGTTGCTGCACCCTGCCTCATGTGCCAGCTGCTGGTGAATACTGCAGGGGATGCGGAAAAGAAAGCCTGTCTCGAGACACCTACCAACTATTATTACCTCTACACAGGGTCCCTTTGAAGGAAATGAGCCTTCTTGGCTCTCAGTTTGAAGCAGAGAGAACTGGGAAGTCTGCACTTCTCTTCTTAAACATTACACAAAACGTGTAAATTTTGATCAGAGTTAAGACTGAATTCTGTGTGCTTCTGAAGAAAGTATGAACAAAGTAATGAAGTAAACACATTTTAAATAAGTAAATTCATTTAAATAAATGAATAAACACATTTTGACAAAGTAATGACAATAAACAGGAGGTGCTTCACAGTTTGCCCCCCCCCCCCCCAGCTTCTCTCTACAGAAACTGAACAGAGAACCAGGCAGACATTGCTCAGTGAAATGGAGCACCTCTGGTAATGTCTTGCTAATGTTCACCTTGCTGTAACAATGCTCTTTACTTCTTAAAATTATGTCTCCAGCCTTCTCAAGCAGTCCCAGGCAAATCCATAAACATGACCAATTTGGCAGACTGCAACAACCTCGAGAAGCACAGGCTGTTCCAGGCCTGACCACCATTAATAATTAACTATAAATTGACATTTCCTCATGACAGAGTAAGGCGGGGGGGGTAGCAGAGTAACCAGTTCGTAAGACCACTGCAGTGCAGCTGTAGAGAAATGGCCATACTACACCCTTAATTCTTCTGCAGAATAAACAGCCCTTTTTAAATGCCCGGAGAAGTGCAATTACTACGTTGCTGCTGTTGCAGCAAAATCCCCAGCAGGCAAAGCCTAGCCAGCGGCAGCCACCTAATACTATAGTTACAATTTAACTCAAGAAAACTTGTTTTCCAACTTCTTTCAAGCCTCCATCGGTGGGAACCGGTTCCAACACACTCACAAGCCTTCTCACAGTAGAGCTGGGCATCAAGGGAGACTTTCTAAAAGCTCAGTAACTTCCAGCAAATGCACAATTTGAGCAGTAGCACTCATGAAGTGTTTTATTTACATTGTGCATCACTTTGAAAAGACTGTAAGGATACTAACTGTTGTTTTTCCCAGGTAAAAAAAATTGTTCTTTTTATATGAGGTGCCACCCAATAACTTTTCAAGTTATTTAGCAAATACAAAGCTGAATTAGTTGCCCTCTCTTTCCCCCCAGAAGAAACCTTATTACTGGTAGTAGCAGCACCTCTATGTTATTGTTTATTTTGGATACGTAGCTGAACAAGCTGTACTGATGTGAGCACTTTCATACCCATGAACTGTTCACCCTGAGGAATTCCCTTACTCCAGCTGTACGATTCATAACAAAGCACTGGCAATGGAAGCATCTCGCAATTTGTAAAGGAAAATCCATCTACAGAAAGTGCAAAGAGTTAAGAGATACAAGCCCAGGGAATTCCACCCCCCGGCCACCTCGAAACCAGCTCTGCAAACAGAGCTCTGACCCATGGAAGGGAGGGAGTGGAGCAAAGGAGAAAGCACCGAGGTGTTTCAAGTAACATGTGCCACATGAATCGTTTCCTCGCATAACCACGGAGGCAATACTGGACGTGAGCTGCACAGGCACACACACACTCCATCATCGAGGACAGCGAGATGCAGAGGCGGCTCTGATGCTAGCTCACCAAAGAAGCCAACACCCGGTTCTAGGGGTAGCAACCAGAGACCCAGAAGTTTAATTACAAAAGCAAGGATTACTTTAATTTCTTTGATTAAAACATGTAAGATGTTTCAAAGCTCAGGAATTTTGGCCCATCATACACCAACAAAATTAAGCTGAGCCAACGGTAGCCTTTGCCTGCCATGAAACCTCAGTCCTGCACAGATCAGTGCCAAAGGTTGAGGCTGAAAGGCCAGAGGTTGGTTCCAAGCTTGGAGAGAGTTTTAGCGAGAATCAAACAATAAAGTGATCCAATTTTGCAGTTGTAAAACGCAGTTAATACCTACCTAAGAAAAACATTACAAGGCTGACTTTAAATTTGTGCAACATTTGAGATTTTTTTTAATTGGACACTACCAATGTTACATTGGTACCAGAAATTGAAAGTATAAGTTCATTTAAGTGTGATGCGAACTAGTCTCAATTGCACCATTGTCTCAATACTTGGAAAAAGAACTAACGCCACACACTGAACACAAACATATTTTACATAAAATATCAGAGTGAACTCCTATGACTCAACACTGTCATTCGTACCAGTAGCAGTACTGAAGAATACAATCACTATATTCATATTTTCCACAAATATCAAAAGCTAAATCTTGTGATGCCAATATGACTGCAATCATAGTTAAAAAGACAAATGGACAATACTTCAAGCATTTATTTTTCTGCTGGGCAAGAAGCTGTTATGCAACTGAAAAGAAAGCACAAGCAGCGCAGTATCGGCCACCAGCCCCGAAAGAGAGCACGCCCTCCAAATCAGAATGTGCCACCATCAACACAAACGGCGCATTTCAACCAGCCAGGGCTTCGCCAGCCTAATCTCTTCTTTTAAAAGACTAATTCTTTTTGAACCTGAAAACAGTAGGCACACCGAAATAAAAGTCCCTATCGGCAGTGTTTAGGAGAGCCCACACCTTCGGGTTCTGCATGATGGTACGGTGCCGAAGGATGTATTCAAACTACTGCTACTGTCTGTCACTCTTCACCTGGACCCCTCTTACTGCATTGAGTAGAGAGGTAGCACATAAAGCCACACTTTTTCCATTGCTGTCAGTATTTCCAAAAGATTTTGCCACCTTACCTAAAGTAGAAATAAAACTTAACAGAGGGGTTTAGCTCAAACTGCCTGTTGGTAAACCACTTGCTCAAATGCTGCTGTTTGTTCTTCTTCTTTTTTTTTTTTTAAAAAAAAAAAAACAACTACTTTCTGAACAAATATGTATGCCATGTTTCCTTCGTATTTCCAGCCATTTTATTTTTATTTCATTGCTTAATTTTGTGTTCTTAGTCTGCTGGGCTTTTTTAGAATTAGAACTGGACCAACCTAGCTAAGAAATTTATTTAGGAGTTTCATTTTAGAATAGCTCTAGAAAATATCAAATGGAGCTCCTGTAAGAACATAACTCTAGATGGCTATTTTCCTCATTGTTACTTCAGTGTTGTTCCTTCACCACCTAAAACTTAGTATGGAAAACAGAATGGCTGGTATGCCAGAACATCTGCATGCCCATGAAGGGATCCTACTTACATAAAGTTGATTCTTTGTCAACTCCTCTAAACTACTCAAGGGGGAGAAAGTTTATCCAAAATTCTCTCTCACCCTTTTATTATAAAAGATTTTCAGCTGGACAGAGCAGACATCAGAACAGCGACACAAAACTACCGTTCTCCCCACAGGACTCGCACATTAAGTTTGCAACAGTGGACGCACAAATAACCTATCGAGCTCACCGAGTCTGACGTGATGCAAAAATTTGCAAATCAGGGTCTACTGTAGCAAGAGAGCACGGTTCAGGAGGTATATAAAACTGTTTCCTACACATTGAGGATTACCTAGCAGTAAGTAGCATTTGAGTTAAAAGTTTCCCCAAATACATGAAAAATCATAATCACTTTTCCAATAAAACCAACAAGAACTTAGTTATCAAGCAGTTACTGAGTTGCTAAGACAGCACACCTAGATCATATTCAAATTCCTTCTGCAACAGAAATGTTACAGTAAATACGAATTCTTAATCCTTTTTTTCAAATCTGACTTAACTGTAAAAAAATAGACATCTAATCCAACACACTTCTCTTGATTTATCTTTGAATGCTACAGTCTTCAGTTCATTCACTTCAGCTATAGCCAGCAGCAACTTTCAAACATATACTTAGTGAGGTATATATACACACACATATATACACACACCTCAGTAGGTGTATGTTTGAAAGTTTATGTATCTATACACACACACACAGAGAATGAGAACTCTTCAAAGTCCTAATTTTTATCTTTTTTAGAATACAAATTCCTTACTTAAAACTGTGTTTTAAATAATATTTTTTATTAATTTATATAACAAGTGTTTTTCTTTCATTGTAAGCAACATCATGAAGATATCATTGGTTGCTTTCTGAAAATAGCGGTATAAATTAAACACGGCATATGTAGAACAATGAAGAAAGAAGGGAGGGAAAACAGGGGAAACCACTTCTTTCAGATTTCTAAAGACATGGAGGAAGCGGCATTTCCTCCGGGCAAAAATCAGTGCATTAGAAATGCATACTCTCTCACAGAAGAGAGTGCCTCCTAACAAATCAATAACTGTAATGACTTATATTATAATGTTTCCCAAAGCTACCAGTGCAAGAAATTTCTCCTTCTCCCCTATACAGAGGAACTTACTGATTTAACTATACAGAAAGATGTGCAAAAGGCAAGGCAAGACTACATGCAGCATATGACTCCACTAGCTAGAGCTGATAATACTGATAAATGTATGTCAGTTTTTCCTCTGTTGTGTCCCCTTCCGTGTTTAATAATCCTGCTATTTGTAGAACAAACAAACTTTTAACATTCACTTGTTTTCATCTTTAAAACGAAGTTTAGACATCTCTTCAACTGAGTTTTAAAAACACATTTAGTCTCAAAGAGCACTTGTCGCAAAGAGCTCCCAAAATATTTCTTGAGAAAAGCTCCCACGACGTCCTCTTGCAGGGCTCAGAGCTGCCACAGTCAAAGGAAGAAGTTAGCCCATAGCATCATTTCAAAACCCATGAAGAAAAGGTATTAAAAAAACCCTTCAGAACCTCATGAAAGCAATCCATTCCTATTAGGCTGAATACCAATTAATTTCTTGAATCACAAAATAAGTTAATATTAATAGATAAGGAAAGAGGAGACAAAGAGCTTTTTTCTTCTCTTAGGAACAAAGCCTGTTCCTTCCAAAGGGCTTCACAAGTAAAATCCCAAACACCAAAATTCCCATATTAAACAGATTCAAGTCATAAATAAAGAATAAGATCTTACAAGGACCCTCTCTACCCCTATAAATAGTTTAAATCTTCAAAAACAACCTGTGGAAAAAACTTCTCGGATAGAACAGACAGATTTTAGACAAGCAAGCAATTCTAATCATTTAAAAAAAAAAAAAAAAAGAAAAGAAAACACAGAATAATTGAAAGGAAAAGGGTAGGAAGTAGCAGATGACCGAAGTTTCTAGGAAAACACAGGAAGGAAGAAGTTTACAAGGCAATGATGCAAATTAACAGCTTTTCAGTTAAAGAGGCAGAAAGACATCTTACAAGAAAAAAATAAAAAGCCTTCTGGAAATTGTGCAAGTTCCACCAATTGTTGTGTACCAACAGAGGCAAAGCCTGCACCATAGGGAAGAGGGGGAAAAAAATGAGTACATTTTTACTCAAACTAGTGGAATAAGGTAAAGGTTAACACACCATTTTTTGTAAACACTGACAAAGAACCAAAACAAAGTAGCAAACAACAGAGACTAGGGAAACACAAGAGAAGAAATGTGTTTTCGTATCTACATATGAAAAAGTAAATTACTTTTGAAAAGTAAATTACTAAGGTTTCAGACAAAATTGTACATATAGATAATTTTTATGAATACCTGATGCTAGTGATTACTCTTATCTTCCAGAGGGAGCTTAAATCCCCAGTAAAAAGAAAAAAGTTTCTTTGCTTCCCTTATAATAAGCTTTGCATTGATTACCAGGATTGAAGTTTGTATTCTCTCTGCACTTTTGCATTTATATGACAACCTCCTCATTCAGACCTTGAGCCCATGCTATCTCCTTTCTGTGGGTAGGCACTTGTTTCAGTTGATACCAGCAGGACCGGGGAAAGGTTCAGATGTCAGTTCACATCCAAAGACGCTAGGGAGCCAGCCTGGAGGGATGCGGTCACGCTAACAAAGGCAGCAAACATCTCTGCAATGAAGACACTCCAGCCCCACACAAAGTACAGCTGCACCAGTTATCGCAATCCCAGCTGTTCTACTGGCAGTTTTCCTGCCCAGCGACCAGTTTTGCTATCTCACTTTATCATGCTTCACAACAAGGTGAGCACAAGCTGAGGAGACCCACTTCCATGTCACAGTTCACCTTCTACCCAAGAGTCAAGTAAAACTCCTAAAATAACCCAAAGCAAGTTTTCTCAGGTACAGGACGCCACTTGCCCCAGGGCAAGGCAACAGCCAAGCTTCAGCTTTGTGATAAAAATCTTGACTCACCCAGCAATTTAAGTTCTCGCCAATCTCATGCCTTGGAAGTTAAGTGTCCCGTCACATAAAGCCAGCTGCAGGACAATACAGTGTAGTAACCTAAAGGAGCACAGCCTCCAGTACAGAGAAGGGTAAGTGGATTACAGAGAGTGGTGGATTACAGTGGAAAGTGGCTGTGAGCATCTCCCACCTGCAGCCACACCCTCCTCTTTTAACGAGGATGTTAATAGGACTCTGCACAGGTATTAGGTCCTGAGCTTTCTTGTCCCTAAATTTTCCACCACTTATTCTGAACAGGTAGTTACTGTGGTGCCTATATATTGAGCTAGTAATGTTTATACAAATATGAAGGGATTTGATTTTCATTTGACCATAGTTGACTTTTTACATGAACAGCATTAATCATACTTAATTTGTAACATGCTTTAAAAAGCACTAGTTTTCTAGAACTGTTAAATTATTTTAGCAAGAATGGAAAGAGTCACATGAGTTTAAGATTACTGGTTTTAAAAATAGTTTCTTTGATGGGAGTGTCATTCATAACATGCAATAATAATTCTCTGTACATAAGAACCCAATTACTTTTTTAATATTGAGATAGTTGCTGTAGCTTTGATCATACAAAAAATATCTGAAAATATTTCTTATATCTGTTTTGTCTTCGGATACTTCACTGGGTCTTATTTTATTACTGTGTTTTGGAACTTGAACTTAACATTTTTCTAGGCTTCATCCTGTTATACCCAAATACTGTAGGGCACAACAGAGCTGGAGGAAAGGCCATACTTCCAAAAAACTTCAGCTTTCCCAGATGAAAGCAGCACAGGAATATTTTCTAATTTTTGCTGAAAACACAAGGTGAAAAGAGACTGTACAAAGAGTTTGCATAATGCTGGGACTATTAAATATGTAAAGTTAGTAACACAGGGAGAGATATTTTGAAATTAAACTGATTCCAAGTCACTGAATAAGAAAAAAATCAGAACTAAACTACTTGAATTGACTTGCTTAAAAGACACTCCATTTATTTGGCTCTTCTTCCATTTTCAGGCAAAATTGCTAAGCTACAGATTAAACCCATTTTGTCAGAAAGTTACTCACTCTCAAAATTTAAGTGGAATATTAAGACACTATATAAAAAAAAGGGTCATAATGGGAAAAAATACTACAAAACTGTACAAAGATTATCCCCAAACTGCATCTAAAAAACAAGACTCACACCAAATCTTGCCATCTTTCCCAACATTCACTATATTGAAATAAAACAACAAGAATTGGGGGGGGGGGGAGGGGGAAAGAAAGAAAAAAAAAAAAAAAAGGACCTACCCTGTAGGAAATACTACGCTATCAAATAAAGTCACAGACTAAAACCCACTTTCACAATTACACGTTGTTCCTCTGTTCATCTGTCACTCAAAAGTTAGTGCCTCTGAAGAGAAACAGAGCTTCAGTTTCTCTAGAAATCTGTAAAAGAGATAGAGGCTCTAAATTAAAATGGTCTATAGAGGGAGGCGGGGGAAGCCAAGAACAGGTAACAGGATTTTCCAGGCTTTATGCCTCATTATAGGTTATTTCAGGTCAAATAGAGGGTGTTCACTGCCTGTAGAAGTCAGAAAAGGTAACCCATTGCTAATTTCTTTGTATTTGGTTTCACGCACAACCCAACCAGAGTTCTGAAATACAGTTTCAGATACCTAGAGATCTGTCTCATACTTCACTGGAAGAATGAGCTTTTCTTCTTTATTGAAAGTAATACATATTTTCCACTCCATCTCCGATTTTCAGTCAAGAGATCCGAATAAGTAAAAATAATATTTCAGTGACTTCGAAACAGAGACATTAACTTAAAGTTCCCCAGCATCGAACTCTACTCTTACTTCCCTTATTTTCAAAGGCAAGAAAATGTCATAGTTAGACCAGCTGAAAATAAGTATTTGACCAGCTCTGAGTTTACATAACCCATCTATAGGAGCTTCATAGTTTCAATGAAGAAGTGCTAAGGCTGTTTTCTTCATCAAAATAATCCTATGCCAAGATTTCTGAAATTCTCCTATAACTGCACTATAACATCATCAGGGAATTGAAGAAACTCAGAAAACACAAAAAGGTACAAACAAACTTTTTCAAGGTATGAAAGGCGGGTACTGTTTCACAAAATTCAACAGCGAATGCGTAACTGAGGAGCGCGGGTATCACCACGAGGATGTCCTACTTCCATGTTTCTTCTTCCCTCGATCGAGTATCACCCGTAGATTCGCAGGCCTGCTCTACCTGATTCATACTCCCCTTAGTCAGTGGGGCAGTTTACCTCAGCTGTAATGCTTCTATATATGGAATGAAATAATTATCTATTCAGTGAAGCTAAGGCTTGTCTAATTAAAAAAAAAACCAAAACACCACAGATGTTCTCTGCTTTCTTTCCACAAAGTTTTGTGCAGAAAGCGATACTGCCTACAGTAACTGTTCTGTATGTTCTGTATGGCACAGCAGCCATAGGCCACAGTACCTTAACAGACCTCACACTGCAATAGCAAAATTTAGCTCAACTAAAAGTAGTTTTCCTTCTGTGTTTAACATTCCTCTGAAATACATTTTCGGCCACAAATGACAGCGCTGTGCCCATTACCAATGCTTTTCTTTGCCCCTCACCCCCCATAAGAAAGCCAACTACAAAATTCCTGTTGCAAAATGCACCGTTTTGTCAAAAAGATCTTTGTTGCTACAATCAGCATACTGGCAGAACGGAAAATAGAAGAAAGAGAATATATACTGTTAAAAAGAAAACTATTCTAAAAACAGGAAGAGTGCAATCCCTTAAAATAGTACAGAGAAGTACATCCCTAAACACACACGTTTGGGGAAGCACAGCCTGATATTCCCACATGTTTAGGTTGGGATTTTCACGAGAATTAAGTATAGTTAATTCTGTTCTACGCAGGAGCTGGTAAGCTAACACTCTGCCTCTAAAAGTGCTGCTCAGCGTCCCATCCCCTTTAATGGACACAATCAATCCCACAGATGCTTTTTGAAAAATCACCTCCAAAACAACATTTGTTTTGAAGCAACTGCTCTAAGTTGAAGCACGCAACAAGAAAAGCAGCACACACAAATTCTAATATTTCTATCAGTTGTGCCAACTTCTGTAAGATGAGTTGAAAGCTCATTCTTCCTCCCCACACCCTGTCTTTGTCTCTGGCATTTCGTTATGCAGGAGCCGGTCTCATTTCCCTGTTCCTGTAGGTAGTTGTTTGAAAGATAGGAGGGAAGAAACATGCAAACACAAAAAACCTCAAAGAAAAATCACAGGCACTGGCAGAGACCCCAGGTCAGGGGCAGCTTCCCAAGCAATTTTTTAATGAAACTTTATTCCAGCTGATGGAATCTCCCTGATTACAAAGTGTCCTCAAACCTGGACACAACCTGAATTAGAGCACCTAGCCAAACATATCTGTGAAAAAATAATTTACAAGCACAACCAATGCCACACCCTGAGCAAGCAGCAGAACTCGCACTACAACAGAAGTCCCCGGTAATAAGCGCGCTAAATCAAAATTCTATCTAATTCCTGTTTTACATGATTATAAACATCATCTCACAGTGGCAATGTGCACTACCATAAATGGTTTGCGGCAGCATAGATAAAGCAGTCGCCACTGTTGTATCAGTATCAGTTTTCTCCCGGTAAGTCCATGTTAACACTTTGCTCTATTTATTTGCGATCTCACCATGCCACTTCGTAATACAGTCTTGACCTATTTTCCAGATGCTTAATTAATCTCTTTGCTGGCTGCCACGCTTACTAGACAGTTACTGTGTGAATTTTAAACTTAGCTTATAGAAACCTTTAGCAAATTAACTCTTACTTTCTGACATAACAATAATTCTGTAAGTTCTCAGACTCCAGCCAAGCTTTTCTACTTCGTGTGAAATCAATCACAGCATAAACTTTTTGCAAATGATGTAATGGGAGGTAATACTGGGGGGAAAAAAATAACCACAGAAATATGCATTGTTATCAGCAACTGCAGCTTTACTTAATATAATTGTCTCTCGTGTTAATAACACGTTTTCCCACAATTTAAAGATACTAAAGTAACTGAAATAAACAACGTTATATGTCAGCAGCAAGATGCAAAAACATCAGCCACATAATTTCTGGGAAGGCAAGCCCGGGAGTCTCAAAACAACTTACCAAATTAACAAAAAAGGAAACCATCGCAGTCTTTGGCACTGACATTTTAAGTCAGATGCAACAGTTAGTAACAAAAGTATAGCCTCAAAAGAAAGATATTTTTATATATGTAAGCACACAGTACTGACAATTGAGGGCTTCGTTTAAATTAAAAAAAAAGAAAAAAAGAAAATCACTATTTCCTACAGCGTTAAACACATGCAAACGCATCTGCCAGTTTTATAATTGATAGCATGATGAATCAAGAACCAGAACGAACCCAGCACAATCCCTGCTGCAATCATTACGTTAAAGCCACCAGCAATAACCCCCTCTGTTTTCACAGAGCTAGTTCTTGGGAACTGACCAAATTTTAAAGCGACAACTTCCTTTCCAGTTGTTTTTATTTATACCGGCCCCTCAGCACCATTTGCTCCTCTCGCCCCAGCGCCAGCTTTCCCCACAGCACAGGGGAGGGGGTCCCGCGGGTCAGGGCGAGGGACGGGGGTCGGGTCCCGCCGGGGCTAAGAGGAGCCACCGAGGCGGAGCAGCCGAGCGCAGGACCCGTTACGGGAGGAGCCGCCGCCGCTCCCGGGCGCCACCCGCGGGACCCCCCGCGCGGCGCGGGGAAGCGCCCGCCGCCGGCCGGCCCGAGCGCACCATACAAGGAGGCGGCCGCGGCGCGCCCGGGAGGGGAGCGGGGCACCGCCGGAGCCCGCCTGGCCCCGCGGCCGGTAACGGGCGAGGCGGGCGGCCACGCCTCCCCCCGCCGGGCGGCGGCGGCCTCGCCCGGCAGCCGGGGCCGCGCCGGCGGGCTCGGGCGCTTCCCCGCGCCGGGGAAGGGGAAACTTCGCGGACGCGGCGGAGCAGGCGCCGTCGAGGGCGACGGAAGGAGAAGGGGCGCCGCCCGCTCCCCGCCGCCGCGCTCCGGCAAGGGCAGGGGCGCACCGCGCCTAGGCGGCGGGCGGCAGCCGCCGCCGCGGGGCAGGGGGGTAAGGTCAGCCCCAGCCACTCGCCCCGGAGCCCCCCGCGGGAAGGAGGCGAAAGCCGCCGGCGGGCAGAGGCAGCGCCCCTTTCCACCCGCCGGGGACGGCGCCGCTCCTCTCCCAGCCGCTCACCTTCACGGATCGGGCCGCGCTGGCGTCCGAGCTGGAGCTGCCGCCACCGCCCTGGGCATGTTCCGGGAGCGCCACGGGGAAGCGCCGCTCCGGCTGGGCTCAGCCCCTCACCCCCGCCGCTCCTGCCGCCGCCGCCTCGGCCGCTGCCATCTTGTCCTGGCGGCTGGGAGGGAAGAGCCCCAGCTCAGCCCGCTCGGCAGCCCGGGCCTCCGCCTCATCTTCCCGGGGAGGGACCCAGCCCGCCCCCGGCCGCCGCCTCCTCCGCCTCCGCCTCCTCCCGCCTCCGCCGCTGCCCTGCCCGCGGCGGCCTAGCGGCGCCCACCGACGCCCATCACCCCGGAGCGGCGGGACGAGGCCCCGCCGAGCGCTGCGGAGGGGGCCCGCGGGCTGCGCCGCACCGAGGCCCCGCTCCGGCGTGCCCCGGCCCCGCGCCCAGCCAGCGGGGCCCAGCCTGCGGGGCCCTCCCGCGCCCGCCCGCTCGCTCGCTCGCTCCGCCGCCCGGCCCGGCCCGGCGCCTCGGCGGTAGCGGCAGCGCCCCCGCCCGGCCCCGCCGTGAGAGGCCCGCCGCAGCCGGGAGCCGCCCCGCGCCGCCGCTCTCCGCTGCCTCCCCCGGCGGTGCGAGGGCTCCGCTCTCCCAAGCGCGGCGAGCCCGCAGCCGCACCGAGCCCTCTCTCAGCCCCTAAGCGCATGGACAAAACTCCCCCGCCGGTCACGGCACTCCTGGCTCGGACGAAGCCGGGCGCCGGCGCTGCAAGTAACGCCTGGCGCTTATCCTGCCCTGGCGCTGCGATGAGGCGAGGCAGGTGTGCGGCCATCATCTCCCCTAGCAGCAGCTTGGCGGCGGAGCCGAGGTGGGACCCTCTGCCTCTTCACCACCAGCTGACGGTCCCCCCGGGAAGCCGTGTGAGGACAACTTGAGATGCTCCTACCGCTAACTCCCCTCTGCCCGCCCCGGTCTGTCACTACCTGGAGGAAGGCAACCTCGTGCTTTCGGAGAGCTCCCTGAGGAGCACCTGCAAGACCCCCACTAGTCCTCCAGTGACAGCAATCCTAACCATCAAACACCAAATGGTGAGCTCTTCTCCCCCATCTCATCAGCTGCCAACTCGCATAACATTCACAGGTACGTAACATGCATGATGAGGAAACTGGCATCAGGGAAAAGATCTGACTCTCAAGACCAGCAGCTTAGAAGATGACAATGTGAGAATGAACATGTGAACTCCAAATTCGTTTAAATGAGTGCTCTTGCTTTATGAGGTGAAGAGACTCCCCTACCCAGCCCTGAAAAATAACTGTGAAGCACCAACCTGCTAGAGCCGGTCTGCCATCTTTCCCCGACGAGCGGTCCCTGCCATGTTAGCCAGATACCGTCAAACACACCACTTGCTATACAAGTAACAGGACGGAGCAAATGTAATGACCACTTTGTGCCCCACGTTACAGTTCAGCATTTTGCCTTGCTCAACTCTTGACAAAATAACAGGATACACCCTCAGTAACAACATGCCCCTAATATTATACATCACTTAAATATTAGTGGTTGGTTGTAGGACTGGTCAACTTCTGCAAACAGCATTCTTGACCCTAAATAGTATTCAGCTGATGTGGGGCGAAAAAGGAATTACTGTTTGCCTATAAAGTAGTTAGCCCCAAGATAAATCCTTGGCTAAAGCTGGACATCACATGCTTCTCCACCTCTTGCCAAAAATAACCAACAATTTCTTTATTTACTTGCACAACTACATGTACTCTCCTATTTTTCTCTCACTACTTGTTCCAGTATTTTCAATGCACGTCTGCTTGATTCTGACCTTTATTTAGGTCCAATCCTTGTAATAAAGATTGTTAGGATGCTAAGTCAGAATCTGAATTAATTAATTGGAGAAGGCAGAGTTATTGTACGGAAGTACTGAAGCCTAACATTGGAGTTACTACTGTAACACCACCAATACTCAGTCTTGTAAGTAATGAGACATATAATTTAGGGGTGGGGAAAAATAGGTGGGTGTCAATGTTAGTAAATTATAGCTCTCAAGAGCCACTCATCACATCTTTTGCTTACTAATTTTATAAATATTAATCAAGCTTCTCTTCACACGTCCCCTAAAAAATAACATCCTACAGAATTATTCAGATACACATTTTATTAACATATAATCCATTTTAAAAGACTTTAAATGTTGATAAACATTGTTGATTACTTAACCATACAAACTCTAAAATGACTTAACAAAATAAAGCATTAAGTATATGCTGAATCAACCTGTAAGTGTATTTATTTCATCCGCAAACGTAAATTGGCATACAAGTCACCCCAAATTAAACGCTTGTGATCTACTGAAAAAAAAAAATCCTTCTTTTCAGCTACTAACTAGTCTCGACATATTTTTACAGCTGTTTTTTAAGAACTATTTCTAGCAATTTTCTTATTTTTCACCATGCAACTTCTTATAGTTTGATAACCAAAACGATCCAAATATGGTTGTAAAATTGAATGATACTGATCCTCCAGAAATAAAAAAAATTATGAATCCAATGTTCCACTGACACATTTGCACAATTTTCATCAACTTTCAGAAATAGATTTTAATTTAGGTTTAGAAAAGAAGGAGGTGATTTTGGGGTGATTAACCTCTCCTGTTATACTGGTCTTTCTCTCAAGTTTTGAGTTGGTCACGTTTGCTAAATAACAGCCTCCCAAAACATCTCACCACTGTCAGTTTTGTCCTCGTGTTCCAGTTTTTGTTAATTAGATCAAGCTAGACTTCCACTCAGCCTGCAACAGGAGTATCATCAGCATGTAATCAAACTCTCAAATCTCTTTGAAACTCCTTCAGTTGCTTTTGTGGAGCATAGCATCTGTCTGAAGACGCATTATTTGTCCTTACTTGGGAGCTGTTTTGACTAAAGGCTTCTTTGTGCTCAGTGCAAATTTAATCATACTTAAAACTAAAGGGCCCAAACGACACGAAAGGTCCAGCTAGTGCCATTGCAAGCTGAAGTGCTGAATCTCCTCCTTCAGTCAACTACTCGTAAGGCTTACTTTGGCCACAGAAGAGTTTTTAACTACCCCTAACATATGGTAAGTCTACGTAAGATGTATCAGGGAGTTTTAAACGCTCTGATGAACATTTCTATCAGAGGTTAAATACAACTGTGCCTGAGAAGCCCCTCATGATTTTTTTTGCCATCTGAAAAACAGTAAACACTTCCTTGTCCTAATTTTCTCTTGGCAGGTACATTGGTGCTGGTAGGCAACTGTGGGGTTAATACGGAAACTCCTGTTACACCTGTAAGTAATGTGGACTACTGATACCATTTGGAGAGGAGTGTTTTGTTTCAAAGTACTTAAGTAACTCAGTGGAGGGAGGCCCATGTCATTTAGATTCTTTTATAGACTTCAGCATTGAAACACACACCTCCACAGGCTCTTTGTTCTGCCTTGTTTCTATAGCTTTGCAGAGGATAAGCAGTAGTTAGGTGTGAGTGCTCAGAGTGGAAAGAAGAAACAGAAGTTATAGAAGATGATAATTGCAATGGACGTAATCTATTATGCAGCAAAAAGAGATGATCCGAGGACAAACGCAGGCTAGAAGCTTTTGGCAGCACACCTACCAATGACATTTCGTGCTATTTTTGTTATCAAAATCCCAAGTGTAGACACAGACAGAAAATGCTTTGGCTAGAACTATTTGTTTTACTCATCAAACTGCTATAACCTGTATCATCAAAACACGTTTCACAGCCAGTATGAGTTGTTTATATCAGCTTATGAGTTGTTTATATCAGCTGGACTCTTAATTCTTGAACAAACTTGAGTCCTGAACAAGGCTGTGCTATTAGAGCTGCCCAGAGTAGCAAAACCACAAAGATAAGGATGGGAGAAGGCAAGACCATAGGGCTGTAATTCCATCCACCAGGCCCTTCACTCAGTCATTAATAACATAGGGTGCAATTGCATGAAACAGCAAGCCACACTCAAAGTTCATCACTGTGAAAAGGGAGAGAACTGGTCTTTTACAATTTTCTTGATCTGCTCTCCACCCATCCAGTTAAATTATCCCGGTGATAACTCCCCGTTGCTGGCGTTGAACCCCCCATTTAGCAGATTCAACTCACCCAGCAAAAAAGGGTTTTCTTAGGTGAGTTGCATCAGCTCAGGAAAACACTCAATGAATGTCAGAGGTAACACAAGGAGGAAGGCAGAGTTTTTCTTTGTCAGCTAGTAGGTAGAGCTGTGCAGACTTCAGTTTAGTTTTCTAGGTAGAAATTATGAAATCCACACAACCCGGAAGCGTGCTGGTTGGCAACGTGGTGTTGTGACCACTGAAGGTATCCAGGCTGTAGGTACCTAACCTGAAGAGTAAGAGCAACCAGTACAGATCAACACAAGGAGGGGTGGAATAGGGGAAAGTTCCACTTCAATTTTTCCTTTTTTTTTTTTTCACTTTCAGGGCATAGTCTTTAGTCTTTCCCTCAGTATTTAGCAATATCTGTTAAGCAGGAAATTAATTCGTGGTAGGATTTTAAATTATAGTATTACTTTACTGTTTTTCACATTGGCTGAAATATGTTTACAATATTTATCCTCTGAAAACAGAGATAAGACTGGACAAAGTTAACTTTTTTTTATCCTTGCAATTCCTTATCTAAAGTATTTTTTTTAACTGATGTAATCATCACTGAAGTATGACTTGTATTATGAAAAACAAGCATTCAGTGTGACGCATTTGGATTAAAACTTTTCAAGATCTAAATTCCTGCTGAAACCTGTAAAGGGATCAGAGTTAAACTGATAGAAAGCGCTTTTTTAAAACATAAAAATTTAAATTTACACTTTCCACTGATTACCATCATATTCAGATAAACATAGTTCAAAGTTCCCCAGATCCCCTCCCCATAGATTTGTTTGATAGACATATCCAAAATCCAACCTTCTGTTGCTGGGCATAAATGGAAAATGACTTTCAAATTTAAAGCAAACATACACTTTGCTCTTTTTGCAACAACTGGAAGGTCAGTTGAGAAGCACTGTATTTCCTCAATTAAGAAACTCACACAGGTTTCTCGATGCAGTTTACATTATTTAAGTCATTTGCAAAAATAAGCACGGATATTCAAACACAAATTTCAGCTTTTATTTCCATTTTTTTGCATCAAAATACTACTTTCTTTACTAAAACAGCTTTAATACAGGACTAAAAAAAAAAGCGAGGGGGGAGGCATTTTGTTTATTGCTTGCTGTTTAACTTGCAAGTTAAACAGCCTGGCTCCTCCATAAGATTTAAAAGCGGCAAAGGACAGAAGACACCTTCCATGGGGTAGTGGTGGTTTCTGGGGCTTTGTGCAAGGAGCATGCTCGTGCCGATGTTCGTTTCGTGAAGACATCACCGTTCCTGGTGGATCTCCTAATGTATGCATGAGGAGCGATCCACTCCTCTTGTGAGTTGTAATTTACCATGCTCTGGTTGCATCGCAGAGCAACCTTGGAATGAGCAAACTTTATCCTTTTTGGGTGAAACTAAACCAGAAGATGTGATCCAACCGTCAGTGGATGTTAGTATTCATTTAGTATGGATAG
Organism: Calonectris borealis; assembly: GCF_964195595.1. NCBI lineage: Eukaryota > Metazoa > Chordata > Aves > Procellariiformes > Procellariidae > Calonectris > Calonectris borealis. The sequence goes on from NC_134325.1 coordinate 12,379,739, forward strand.
TAGGTCCTCAGCACCAACTCTTCAAATCTGCTTCTATTGGGCTGCATCAGAGGAAACAGCAGAGCTTTCCTGCAGTTTGTTTTAATTTTTCAATGAAGAAACATAACCTAACAATTCTTCAAGGCTGTTTTTTTCTTTGGTGAGCACTTAAAATTTTTTTGAAAGCTGTAAGTCCTTGCACAAAATTGGCTGTTCATTATTTTTCTTAAGGAAAGCAAGAAGAGGCAGTTCATCTTTATAGCTTTTATCTACATGATAACCAAAAAGATTTTAAAGATTCCTTCTACATTTCCTAAGACTTACCATTTTAGTCGCCCTGTCATTATCTTTGTATGCAAGACAAGTTAATTTCCTGAGAGTTACCATTAACACTTGGTAGAATTTGAAATAGCAATGTCAGGATGGTGTATGAGTTCCTTAGAACTGGGTTTTAAGGGCTGAGGAAGAAACAAGGAGAAAGACAGGCAAGCAGAAGAACAATTTCAGTCTGTTTTTCCTCTTTGTAAGAGCCACAGAAGTAGATCATTCCTCATGCATACACCTTAGGAGATCCACAAGGAAAGGGTATATCTTAATGAAACGTATCATGATAATGTAAATTTGTAGTTTGAGACTGCAAATTTTCTTGCAAGAGTCTTTCTAACTAGCTATTTTCATGTAATTATTAGCCTTTGTGGTGTCTGAGTGTCTTTCGCATAAGTATATTTAATATTCACATTTTTCTTCTCTCTCTCCAGCAGGAAAATAATTTGCAGTGATTGTTAGGATTAATAAATGTTAAATGTGTACAAAGATCCAGTATGTTTCTATGTTTGAGGCACTTGGCAAGGACAAGTATAGTATTTTACAATATCAGAATACTACACAACAGAACTGTGAGAATCTGATATAATCTGAGAAAGATAACATCCACGGCAATCAATGAAAAGTAAGAATTATAATACAGAATCACACTGACAGATTTAAAAAAAAAAGAAAATGCAGCTTTTAAATTGCTGGCATTAAAAGCTACACTTAATTTTGGAGCCAAGTAGTAAAAATAATCCATTACCAAATTACTGATATCAAAACATTGGAAAAAAGTATTTTTACTTAACATAAAAAGTTAAAAACACATTGAAACACTTTTTCTATGGAGGAGAAAAATGACTTTTTAAAATAAAAAACTTATTTCAAACTAAAATTCCAATGATCTAGTGCTAATTTGTAAAATCTTTAATAGAGAATATTGTACTTTTTATTGTTGTTTTGAAATGAGCATCATTTCTGCACCCTATACTTGAGAATATTCATAGGGTACCATCCACTAATATTACCAACCATTTCATTTTTACAGTTGAGTAATCACTTCTTTTTTTAGTGACTGATACATTGCAAGATCAAGGGTTGCAGACAGATGAACACCACAAATGTTTCAGCTGACCTCACTTTCCAAAATGCATCATTCCTACAAATAAACGTCATTAAACGTAAGCGGGCAGTCAAATTACAGAATTAAAACATAATCTGGCATTACTCAAGTGAATAGTTGCTTATTAGCAGGTCTACTGACTCCAGGAAAACTATTTACTTGAATAAAGATTTCTGGGGTTGTGCTTTTGGGGCATATTCCAAAGCCTTTTAAAGTAAACAGTCTGATTAACTGACTCCTAGTTTAGGCTGACATTTTATCGTGGCAGGGAAGTTTTATCTTAATGGAGAATATATCACTCTCCTCCACAAACCACAGCAGACAGGAGTGAAGCCTAGTTTAACTCTGTCAGGCACTGAATCACATCCAAGCCTATTTTAGAATTAAATGGAAGAAGACCTCGTTACCTGGGTCCCTCCAACCTCACCGTGAAAGCATTTGAGGACTGAGCCCGGGCTTTGCTATCAGCAGCTAGAGTCCAACCACATTAAAAACAAAAAACAAACCAAACAAAAAAAAACCCTGGTGCACTGGTGTAAGGCCCTATTACTAATCTGTCTGTGGCACAAATCCTTCCTGAGAAGCAGTTTTATCCAAGTCAATTTGCACATGGCTTGCAAATGTTCACCTACACACTCCCTTAATAGTTAAATAAATCAGAAACTTATCCATATGTTTTCCTACTTTTTAAAAGCAGATATCTTAAAGTCTTCCTTATTTTCCCCCCATGAGACATCATTAATGACATAGCAATTAAAAATATCTTCTAAAAATTTAAATTACCACATTAGAGACTCTCCTCCTAGAATGAACAACAGAAAAGGCACGTTTTAATTACATGGGTTATGAAACCAGATCAAACCATTATAAGGAAAAAACATTTCCTTCTTTAGCAAAGAACATATTTTCCTATAAATGTGTTTATTCTGAGATATGAATATTCTAATGAAAATTTTCCAAATGTTAAAAAATTAACTTGTGCTTATTTTTTTTATTTTTCTGTTCCCAACCAGTACCAGTCCAAATCTGTTCCAAAGGAAAACGTGATGTTCAGCAGCAGTTTAATGAATTGTTTTGACCGAGTGAAATACACCATGTCCACTCCTAGTAATGAGACACTTGGCAGAAAGTATCACATCACAAGAACAATAGCAACAGATCGTCATTATGGTTCACAAAATACTGTAACCTCTGAGCAATCTCTCTTCAAACAATGGAGGGGAAGATAAGGTAACATTTGTACTTGGCTAACTGCAAGTGCAGTTGGTGGTGGCGGTGCTTTAGCCTGTAACATTTTAAGTTTATAAGCATTTTAATCACGGGAAAAGGTTTATAAATATTTTCATTTGCCTTTTTTTTTTTTTAAGCATACTGTTGTTAGTAAGACTTAAAACTCATGTTGTTTTCTGACTTAGATACAGAGACTTTTGATTAAGCAACAAATGTTTTAGTGTAAAATACACTAAAATATCATCACAACATCAGTTTTTGAAGACGACATGTCTACCCATGTAACATTTTAATTAGATTTGGGGTGAAGGCAGACAGGAAATCAGTTTGTTTTTCTGGCTTTATCATCTTTTGATATAATTACCACTCTCTGTTATTGGAACAGAGAGTACAACCCTACACATATATGATCTGATGTTTAAAAGAAGATGACAGAGCAGAAGTGGAAAAGAAAATGGCAAATCTGTATCTATAAATAAAAACATGGTCATAGACATCATGTTATGCTCAACACTAAAATGAACTGCGATGAGATACGACAGGTGAGAAAACGAAGGGACAGAGACTGCAAAGCATCAAACATTATTGCTACACCAGGAAGACTGAGCCTTGCTCGATCATGATGAGATTTTACTGAATGTGTACATGCAAAAGTTTTAACGCTATCTTCAGAGTTTTGCCACAACAAGGAAATGATCTTGCTGTAGCTTTCTTGGAGGGAGTCACAAGTAATGGAGGAATTGCCATCAGGACACAGAGGCACAAGAAAAGGCCCACAGCATCAGTCTCAGGTGCTAATTAAAACAGACTAAAGGTTTCAGGAAAACAGAAAATTGGAGAGCCTTCTACAAATATGTTATTTTTGTCAACACTATACTTGTGACTTAGAAAACACAATGTCTACGTGTGCTAATATGTACACTGAACCTCAAGATCATTTTCAGATTTTCTTTTTTAAATACCAACTGCATGTCTCGTAGAATAAGATAATGAACTGGCATGTGTTACATAAATAGTACATCTGCCAGGGATTAAAGTACTTCCATTCATACATCTTGTGTCATATTTTAAAAAGGAAAAGGTGTACAGCTATTCTAGACAAATACAATTTAATAAGTGTAAATTAATTTATCCTTTTCCTACTTCAATGACAAAAAGCACCTTTGTAGACTTAATTATTTTTCTATATGCATTTTATAAAATAATTTAAATAAAAAATACAAATCTGAGAGTAGACAGATCTTTTAATTAAAAATATGCTTGGTTACTCAATTGAATTTATTATTCAATTTCATTCAACATTGTAATCTATAGTTCTAATTCTGGATAATACCTCAAAATGTGTTAAAAGTGCATCTGGTAAGGAAATATATCACCTATCACTCATGTTTCATAAAAATACCTAAAAGCAGCTCAAGGTCATAGCTAAAAGGGCAAGCGTTAGGGCACAGACAGAAATACCCCAAAATTAAGGCATGAAAAAGAGCAGAAAAAAGCACTACTTAACCAACAGGTATGGACTTTTCAACCAACCTGTCTATAGAGTAAAAGCAACACCGTTTAATTCATTGAACATATTTTAAGGTATTTTTGAGCCGTAAGTACTTAGTGTACATGTGTATAGCCAGTTTTATATCTGTTTTTATTCACTTGTTTATCATTTATACTTAAGCAGAGATTTCAAAACAGGGAAAGGACATGCACAGGTCTTGGGAAGCGGCGTCCCAAACCGTAGACGTGGAGTCATGACTTGGAGAGAAATCCTGCGGGTCTCCCCACACAGAGGTCCCAGGCGGACGGAAGGTCCGTGTTCAGCACAGTCTCCATGGCAACAGTGGTGGGCATCGCACCCAGGGTACCACATCCTATACTACAGTCAACATGCAAAAAAGCAGTCCTGTTACTAGTTTTGCTCTCCTCCCTATACCTCGTAGAGTTTCCTTTTATACTTAGTTTTCCTCTTCTAGTTGTTAATCACACAATATGATTATTATCACCACCAGCACTATTAGCCATTAACCATAATGTATTCAGGAACAGGCCGGGGGGATCAGCAGCATCAGGGCTGGGCATAAACTTTCTAAATCTGACTGTAGAAAGGAAGCTAATGGACAGTTATGCACAAGCAACGCTGGCTAAATTAATTCCTGGTGCAAATCCATTATGGTCAGTAAAATTATTTCTAGGCTCCAGATGCTTATTGATTACTGAAGAAGATTTGCACACTGAGTATTTTATTTATCAAGTTTCTTACGTATACAGCTATTTAGATCAATGCTAGAATAACAGTAATAAGTTCCATTTTCATTCAAGTATCTCCTGGTGATTTGTGTGTTATAACTACTACATAAAACTCAACCAAAATCACATAATGCTTAGATTAAATTACTAATTAACAGGACTTAGTGGAAATACGCAGAATGTTAGTATTAATTTTAATAGACATAGAGATAGTAATATTAGCAGAGTAGCCCAAATTATGGACCAGAATTTCATGGTCAGGAGTCATCTAAAATACAAAACAAAATGATGGCTTCTGAATTAAATCTTACAGAGCTTGCTATCTGAGCATCAGACAAGAGACAACAGATGGATTCAGATAGAAAAAGGGGGTATACAAGGGAAAAGGAGACAATATTGGCCAGCACTATAGGCAGAGTCATATCAGTGCACCAGCTGCCCGCCTGCCTCAGGAGTCCTTATTTCCTGAAGGAAGAAAGTTTGCCAGTGCCAGTGCTATTCATTACTGTAGGGCTGCCAACATTTTCCCTCTCCTGAAAGACAAAAATGTGTATACCATGTAAAGCCCAAGAAATATAATACCAGTCTCACTGAAATCTTCAAAAAGTACATCACTGACATGGGTGGGATTGAGATTTTACTGATATTTTCCCATTTCTTCAAGTGCTGATTACATGTGTATCAACATACCCTCAAAAGGCAGTACCTGGAGATCAAAATTTACTCAGAAAAGTAAAAAAATTAAAAAAAACCACAAAACAAACAACAACCCAAACCCCACAAAAAAACCACAAACAAACAAACAAAAAAACCAACCCACTAAAACCCGAACTGGACTGTTAGTGTGGTTCCATTCATCATTACATGTCATATAAATATGGAAATCAGCTTTTTATAGTCTGGCATGATGATAGCTATTTACTTATGAATTTAAAAGCAGTATAAATATTTTTGTTTTAACACATGAAATGTAACTATCAGTCATTAAACATTCTTTACCATTGAAATGCATTTCTTTAGCAGATGCAAATTCATGTATTATACTAGAAACTAATAACTATTTCACAGCAGGGTATAAGTAGCTCTTCATTCATTTTTTATTAAATAGTTGTATCTATTACATGTGTGGAAGATTGCTTTAGCTGCTTATATAAGGCTTTTAAGCCAGAATAGCATTCCACTCAGCAGATGATACTGAAAAGCACTAGTTTAATTCAATAATTACTTCTTTAACTTTCTCATATTTCAATTCCAAGCTCAAAATATTCTCTTTAATTAAAAATACAATAGGAAATTGCTTAGTTATCTAGTTCTTTAACAGTGTACTTCTTAGCATAAGGCACTTAAAACTAATTTAATCACTATCTGTAGCCTTTGCACTAAGTGGTGCTTAAAAATGAGCTGGTTAACTCGTGTCCCTTAACTGATTTGCTTTATAGACCCAAGGAAAAAAATCAGCTCCTAGCTGTATTTCTGATCAGTGATGGGAATGTCTGGATTGCAGCAATGTGGTCATTTATCCTTTTCCCCTTTCATTTCAGTAAGCGTATCTTTCAACAGTAGCCTCAGAAATGCCTTCTGACTCATTCTGTCATTTCTAGCATCAATCGCGTTTACATTATTTACAATGATTTTATATTGCCTTTTGTACTTATTACCCTCACTAAGCAACTGTGGAATCAAACTTACTCATTAAAACATCTTTGGCAAAGCTCTTTTCTGAATAATACTTTTCATTTAGTTTCTTTTCAAAGTATAATTTTTAAAGCTTGATGTTTATCAGACAAACAATAATGAAGTTATGAGGCTTCCAAAGTGATTTTTTTTTTGAGACCTCTTTCTAACCTTTTAATTTAAATCTTAATTTGGAATTAGTTTAATACGAGAAAGTGAAATCTATTTTTCACTCTAATCCTAGGTCAATATTAGATCAGAGAATTATTTTATCTGAGCTAGAGAGCATATATTTTACTATTAAAAGTAATCTGTGGCAGGGAATATATCTAATGCTGCTTAAAAAAAATTAATTTCAGTCCACAGACACAACATTGTATTTCCACAAATCACAATGAGAAGTCCACTTTTTTTCCCCAGACACCTTAAAATAGTTTTGTCTCTCTGTATACTGGTCTTGCTTAGTTGATGCTAATGGGTACCTAGAAATGAGGTAGTTAAGACATCCACTAACAGATTTGCTTTAGACATCTGTAGAAAGATTCTTCTACCTAAGACACATCAAGACAGCCCTCAGAAGTGATTGAGCTGAAGTATATTGGAAAAAAAACCATTATTTAAATGCAACAATTTGATTACATTGCAACATGTTGACATTATTTATTACAAATAGCTACAAAATCACTACACTTTCGTGAATCCTTCCCATTTAGTTGAATCAGTCTTTCTTATTAGAAAATCAGGTTTAATCAGTATTTCCCAGAAAAGAATGGTAAATACTGCAAAACTTGCTGAACCTAATCTAAGTGCTAATAAAAATAAAAACTCTCCTAATATTTTATTCTGTAAAAGAACCTTACAAATATAATCCCATCCCTCGCATTGGGAATGTGCAAGTATTATAAATCGTGTGGTTTGGTTTATGGTTTTGTTTTTTTTAAAAAAAAAGGCAAAAAAAAAAAAAAAAGCTGTTCCCTCTTCCACTGATAGTCATTCCCTTATTATTAAAGCTCTTGAAATGAGTTTGTGTCATAAGGCCAACTGGCACATCCCATCCCACAGCAGGGAGTGCTGACTAAAAATGCCTCAATACCAGTTTCTGACCAAGCAGTGGCTCAGGAAAACCATGGTTGCTGCCAATCATGTATTCATCATGTTGCTCAATTATCTGAAATGCTTCTTAGCAGGCTGGGAATGACACCCTCCAACAACAGTGGATGTGGGGAGCTGCACCCCACCATCATCTAAAAGACAGACAGAAAGGGAAGATACTCATGCCCCAGAGCTTAAGCTCATCTTTCTCTTCCCAGCGGCAAGCTGGTGGGTAGTAATTATACCATTTTGCCAAAGACTTTTCATAGAATCATAGAATCATTAAGGTTGGAAAAGACCTCTAAGATCATTGAGTCCAACCATCAACTCAACACCACCATGCCCACTAAACCATGTCCCTAAGCGCCTCATCTACACGTCTTTTAAATACCTCCAGGGATGGTGACTCAACCACTTCCCTGGGCAGCCTGTTCCAAGGCTTCACCACTCTTTCAGTAAAGAAATTTTTCCTAATGCCCACTTTAAAGCTCTCTTGGTGCAACTTGAGGCCATTTCCTCTCGTCCTATCGCTAGTTGCTTGGCAGAAGAGACCAACATCCACCCCGCTACAACCTCCTTTCAGGTAATTGAGAGCGTGATGAGGTCTCCCCTCAGCCTCCTCTTCTCCAAGCTACACAGTCCCAGTTCCCTCAGCTGCTCCTCATAAGACTTGTGCTCCAGACCCTTCACCAGCTTCGTTGCCCTTCTCTGGACACGCTCCAGCACCTCAGTGTCCTTCTTGTAGTGAGGGGCCCAGAACTGAACACAGGATTCAAGGTGCGGCCTCACCAGTGCCGAGAACAGGGGCACAATCACCTCCCTACTCCTGCTGGCCACGCTATTTCTGATACAAGCCAGGATGCCCTTGGCCTTCTTTCAGTGTTTTTTAAACTGTCCCCTTCAGTCATGGAATGAGAGGCATATGGTGACACCTGCAGAATTTCCTCTCACTGATGTCGTTTCAATGCAGAACTAAACCACCCATGGATGTGTCCACAGTAGCTGTGGTGTTGCTTTATGTCCCTGACAGTCCAGCAACACGGCAGGACTGAAAACCAGCCAAGGAATCAAGAAACAATGGAAAAATCATGCCATTTTTTCCCCCACCAGAAAGCTTTATAGTAAATTTACTTTCCAGTGAAGGGAAATCATAGGGCTCTGTAGCGGACTGCCAGGAAGTACAAAATCAGCTATACTATCAGCGAAGTTTTGATTTTCTCTGAATGAGATGATATTAAACTTTACAGTTAGCTCAGCCAACACTGTATAAATTTAACAACGTTAAATTTAATCACATTTAATCATTTTCTATCCTATATTAAGAACACATTTCTCCTGGGCTGCTTGATTATTTTTCCATTTCCGGAGCTCTCCCTCCCACACACTCAAAGGTTAAGACCCTTCCCTTTCTCCTCGTGTGCCGTAATTCTGATCGACTCTGGGAACTGAGGTTTCTACAGCGCAGTTTTGTGCCACTGCCGTCACAGCCTCCGGCACAGAGGTGTGCCAGGGCACGCGCTGTACTCCAAGCCCACATAGCTGCTGGAACGGTCCCCGCGGGGGCTGCCAGACAGAAGCAAACTGGAATAGTTCTCATCTTTCACAGACACCAACTCAGCTCCTGCTTTAGCTTTAGGAATGGGAAGGCTGTAAAGGTACCATTTAATCATCTGCATTCTCCACTTTTCTCTTCCAACTAGCATTTTGGTTTGTCTTTTACTGCAGGTTTTAGAAACAACTACAATATTCAATTCATTTTCTATTAAAGGGCATTGTATTCTCAGAGTTAAATTTCTAATATAATTAAGTTTTATTTTGGTTTGGTCTGGGGACATGACAGCGGCTAACCCAATTCGCTTTTATAGATCATATTAAATGAATCATAGATGAAGATAAGTTTCCTAGGTCATTCAAGGTGAAACAGAATTTCAGACATAATACCTTCCTGTAGAAGAAACAATATTTAGATGACTATTGAACAAATATTCGCAATAAATTCTAACAAACACATTGCACTGCAGAAGGAGCAGTGAAAACAGAGACACTGTTCTTTCAGATTTTGTGCTACATGTATTGTATCAAATATGAAGCCTTGCCCTGACACGTACAAAGCACTGGATAACAGTATGAAATCCCAGCGCTGATGAAACTCTGATTACCACCCACCGAAATGCCCAATTCCTCCCATGCCTTTTGGTGTATTTTTCTCCCCCTAGTTGGCTGAGCCATCTAGCTACAGTTCTGAAGTGTCTGTTTGTTAGTTTCTGTGTCTCTTGGGGGGGGTAAGAATTTTTATTTCTCCTCTGTTTTTTCCTTTCTTATTCCTGAAGAATGGCACATTCTCTAGTTAAAAAAAAAAAAAGTTTGAGATAGAGTGTGAGATGAGGAACCCTAATTAGTGAAACAACTTCAACATATGTATTTTAAATTTTTCAAGTTTACGCTACACATTATCAAACAAAAAAAATCTAGGGTATATCAACCAGCTAAGTTATTTTGTTCTGACGGTACTACAAAATCCCATTTTACGGAAATAAAATCACAGTTTGCAATGTAATTAAAAAGAAGAAAAAAAATTAAAGGTTGGCCAGAAATATCAGTAACATATGCTTTTTATGAACAGCATACTGCAGGAACCATCTCATCTCCTTGAATAAGCATTTACTCATCCTTGTTAGCAGATATATATGCCTACTTGTCCTGTAACTTAACACTGAAGGCCAAATTAAAAAGATGTAATACATCATTTGCTGAAGAAAACAGAAATTATCCATATAAAAAGTTTATTATTTAGAAGACTCTTAAAAGAATGCCAACATTGATTTGAATTGGCTCCAGGTGTTACTCTGCTTATTATTCGGAAGGCTTAAATTAATTCAGTAGCACTTCACTCTGACACAAAAAAGGTATGCTGCAAAACCGAAACCAGAGTAATAAACTTTGACAGAAAGAAGACATTAATAGGAGCAACCAATGACAAAATAAACTGTAGATCTAAGCAATGGCTAATCAAGCCTAAGAGGATTTATCTAATTAATCCTGTGTTGCACAGCTATCCAGATTGCTTTTCCGTCCAATCCATATTGTAACTACTCATTACTTACTCTTAGCTTTCTAGAAACAAGTGACATATCACGTAACAAGCTAAACAGTATTACCTATTTTTGAACTGGTTTACTGTACTACTGTGTAAGCAGTTGGCTAATGCACTGCAAAAATATTTCCAGCGCTCCAAACTGTTTGGAATTCTTTTTTAAATCACAAACCAAATGGTAACAGTAAACATTAATTATTTGGAGACCAGCATCTGCCTTTAGAAGGGAACCTCTTTTTTTTAAAGAAATTGTGGAAAAAGAACTTCATGTCTGCATACTTCATGTTTGGTTTTAAGTTCATCAAAGAAAACGTACAGGGTAACAAGAAGTGTATTGTCAAAGAAACCCAAATGGTTACAGTTTAAAGGCTGCTCTAATTGATAAATTTAAAATATCTGACAAAGAAGCTTCAGAATGTGGCAGGTGTGTGTCATGTATAGTTTTACTGTCTAAGTAAAGCAAACATATGAAGAGATTAAAAAAATAGATTAAGTGTTTTATAAGCTACTGCTAGCCTACACTAGCCAGCTGAAGGCTTTAAATAATTTAATCCCTTCAGCAACTGCCAGTCCCAACTGCAATACTGAAACAAGGTCTGAATTCAGTTTGAAACCCAACAGGTGCAGTCTAATACTGCTTCCTTAATTCAGCTACTGATCTATGTTTATGCTTGTAGAGGACAGCATATCCTTAAATTCACCATGGCATTAATTAAATTAGTCTAAGTGCCTCTTGTTTTATCCCATCTTCTACTATCAAATTTACCTCAGACAGTACTCTGTTTCTTTCCCCTCCCCTCTAGAAATGCTCTTCGTGCCAGATGGAAGACAAAGAGTTCTCAAAAAGCTTTTAAAATAGATTTTTCTTTATATGTAAGTTATATAGAAATACAAAATAAACCAGGGAAACTGAACAATATAAAACATTTAACACTGATTTTATTAGCTTGAATTTTAATATTTCGAAGTGGAAGGAGGTATATAAAGTTAATGGCAAGCACAGTCTCTAATGGCATACCACCACTTGTACTCGGTCTTTTCTTTGTATAATCCAGGCAATTTAAGTTGCACCTGATACAAATAAGCTATTTCTCATTTTATATGCTAATTATTTTTACCAACATTTGCTAATAGCACAAACTAATGCATATTACCAAAAGTAATAATTCACCAGAAAAAAAGTCAAAGTAAAAAAGCAGCACTACTATGAAGCTTCTACCAACAGTAACAGGGATGGGTTTTTTCCCCATCTCTTTCAAGTCAGGGACAGTTTAACAAAGCACAGGGAAACACTGCTTACTGTCCTACTTCCCACAGACGTTTAAAGTCTAACCTATATTTTTTTCCAATCACAGGACAAGAGAAGAGGAAACTTCCCACCACCTTACTTGTTTCACTCTGCCAACAGAGCTGGAAGATGAGACAATTCAAGGCACAACTTCCTTTCTCTTTGTTGCAGCCTGGGGCATGCTCATACTTGGGATGCATACGGAGAGTTTTCTCTCTCAAGCAATTAAGCATCATGTTTGGCATATGCAAATGAGAGGATAGCATTACCTTTTAATGCAACCTTAACTCAAAATTTTTGCATGCTAAAGTAGTAAGGCACTGAAGTAATGAAGCCAGCTCAGATAGGAGATCATAACTCAATGTCATTCGATCAATCAATCCTATAATACGCAAGTGACATGCAGGCTTATGAAAATGAAAACAGATTAAATGTACACTAAACCAAATTTTTTTCTTAAATACCAAGCTGCTCAAGATATTAATACCTAGCTAAAAATGCAAAGATTGTCATCCATAAAAAAAAGTCCTGTGACTACAACAAAGTGAACTCTGGTGCACCAGCACAGATTTGAATTTCCAATAATCCTATCAGCACATGGACGAACCCTACTCTAAAGTTTATTAAAAGTATCTTTGAAATCAGATAGAACGTAATTATTTCCACAGTTTTGTATATACTGAATGCAACTTTTAATTATTAACCAACAACTATTCTTCTGATTATATGAAGTAATACAGGCACCATCCATTCTCTATTTTAAAACTGAACGTATTGAATTGTACATTTTTGTTTCATAATTCATCTTAATGTTGATGTAATACAGTTTTATTAACATTTACAGTGTGTTCTCTGATCACACTTGTACTTCAAAGCACTGAATGAATGAATTTTTGGAGCACAGAGCAACCCAAACGAATTCAGAGCTAGTGATATGGCTCTACCACTTAGTTTATACAAATCTGAAATTTAAAATTCAGATTCAAAACCATCTATTCCAGGATTATGACTTCTGAAAGAAGGAAAAGTCTGGAGGGGAGAAAATTTACAAAAGACAGATTGTAGGAAGGCTCAGTCAGTGATAATATCTTTTTATTTTATTATTTATTGTATTTTATTAACAAAGCCTAGTTTTAATTCAGAAATCCCTATATATCAATAACTGACAAGATTTAGGATATATAATTTTATTCTTGTAAAAATGTATTTACATGAACAATTTTTAGTCACATGAATAATCATTGCCTAAGAATTTCCAGTGTAATCTTCTGGGATTAAGAGTTTGCAGAATCAGACCTTTGTTAAGTATTTAATAAACATGACGTTAATTGATGCTAAAAAAAAAAACAACACCCAAACCAAAACAAAAACCAAAACAAAAAACCATGGCAGTAAAATACTATACTACTGCACAGAGTTTTGGGGAAAAAGTAGTGGTTTTATGAAGACACTCACTCCCAGAGATGGCTGGTTAGAGAAGGTGTGTAAAAGCTACCCTGATATAGTCCTAGAAACTAAAGCAGTCAGCCAGACATCCAAAAGATCTCAAAATAATAATTAGTGGGTTAGTTTAAATTCCAGCCTTTGTGTTTTTAAAGTTCACTTTGTTCTCTTTTCTAAAACAGTTGCTCAAAAAAACCCAATTAAACTAAACTTATAATGTATTTTTCAAGGAAGATTTAGAAAAAAAAAATCCAGCTGCTGTGAAACTAAGAGACTCCTAAGACTTGCAACTTTTGATCAGAAGGCATTGCAGCCTTTCCCTTCTATGTCTTGTAGAGATTTAAATAGGGGATAGAGTCATCTTGGTCCTCTTGCCCATCCCCTTTCTGGCAACATTTGTCCCCAGGTGTACACACATAGCAGGAGAAATTAATATACTTTTTCTTGCCTACTTGTTGTGTGAAGGGTACACGATGCTCCTGGTAGCTCTTATACCACCTGATGCACAAAAGCCAGGCAGAGTCTGGCTTCTCATCGAAAGCAGCATTCCAAATCCATTTTTCTTTCTGCTAAGCTACTTCTGCTTTATTTTGTTGTTGATTTGTCTGCAGAAGAGTAGTGATACAAGACAGAAAACAATACTGCTTGCTAGAGGCAAGCACAATCCCAAAAGACACAGCCTAACTTTTCCTCAAAGTTCTGCCAATGTACAGTATTACTGACTTGCAATGTTTCTGCTATTCAGGTCCTGGGAAAACTCACAGAGAGGCTGCCAAGCTATTATGATATAGTGACATGGACGTATGTCCAAAACGGCTCCCATGCAGGCTGCTTGGCTATATTACATAATAATGTAAGTATCCTTTTATTGTATCAGGATTATTTCATGAAAGCCATTGTCTTATCTAATCTGGAATCGTTTAGTGGCAGTAAGGTACTTTGGCCTTCATCGTTCCTTGGATGAGCAACAATTGGTCTATGTTCAGTCTTTACTTGGAAGGGATCACAGCCTGAGAAGAGTCAGAGCAATTTAAGGTTACACTGGTGGGAACGCCCTGCTCCCTGTTGTACTGTATCTCTCTTGGACCATTTGTCAGTATTTTGGCCTGTAAAAATTTCTATGGGAGCAGACAAGGCTGCTCTAGAGCTTCCCAATTTCATGATAGATGTTTGCCACAAACCAAACGGCATCTCCAAATTAGCAAATAATATTTGCCTTTGTACAGCATATTTTTTTCAAAGCCTGCAAATAATGTTTCAAACACACACTTATGTATTTTAGTAAACAGAATCTGGCAGAGAAGCAGAGTGTAGAGAAATCCAGCCCTGCCCTCCTTGTGCCAATGTGAACTTGATCACTAGTTCTTTGAAGTGAATAGTGAAGTCTCAAGTGTCCACTATACCTCTGTAAAAAGAGTAGTTATTATACAGGTTAATTAATAGCCTTGTTTTATGGAAATAAGATTAGTAACTCACTTCCTATTCTGTTTGGATTCCATCCTACACCCAGTCACCTCAGCATGACTGTCTTCATCTAGTCAAGTAAATGACAGGACTAACATTTGTCACCTGCAGTTTCTTTTTCCACCCCCTCCAGAGGAGGAAAAGTTAATGTTAAAAGAATACCGCTTGCACTTGGGAGAGAAAGTGGTTAGCTCTGTGTTAGTTCTTTGTTACTGTGGGATTTAATTCCAATGGCAAGCGGCAGCCCCCCTGTTGTCAAGTGACTGTAAGTGATACATACTAAGTGATACACAGAACACAGTAGTGGTCTACATCCAGAACTGCATTACTGCAACGAAAGGTATCATGCCAAGGATTAACCTAAGCTGTGCAACTTTGCGTGTTAGCGTGGCTCTGCAGCCTGTAACTCCTAGTCACCATTCATAGATGTATGATGCAGTACACCCAGGATGTGCATTTCCTCATTAGACTTTCTTCGGGAACGAAGTATCATTGATTATATGAGCTAACCCTCCCCACAAAAACCCTTACAGTTTCCTCTCACCATGACACAGATAGTTACTACATATGTAATTTTCAGCAGCTGACTAGTATAGCACCCACTCTATATGAACACGTGACCACTCAATCTCTCCTGAGACCCATCACATAGTGGCCACATGGCTTTTGTGAGTGCTCTGCTCTCGGTCCAGCCAAGCCCACCTACCACGCCGCATGCAGCAAGGCCCTGCTAAGAAACTAGCAGAGACAGGATTTTTCTGAAAGAAGTCTTAGTCACTTGCAAAGTGTGGCAGAGTAAGGAAAACTTCAAATACTTAAAATGTAATTTCATAAGTATTCTTACTACTATTGTACTTAGGACTATTATTTTCCTTCCCCCCCTCCTATTTTTCCCCTCAAGCTCATTTTCTAGTTTTTCCTCTTCAGCATTTGTACCCAATTCTATTTCAAGTTGTGTATGTAGGGTTTTAATTACCTTCTATTTTGGGGCATTAAAAGATTCTGAATCATCCCACCTTCTGGGAGATTAGTAAATCCAGCGATTACCAACAAAAACGCTGCTGAATGCCTATTATCCATGTTAATTATTCAATTAAAAAATATGCTGGAGCCATCAGCAGGACACTTCCATTTAATGGTTGAATAGAAGAAAAAAAATCTTTCAAAATTGCTCTAAAGCAATTATTTTAAAACTTGTTTTTCAGAGCTAATCTGTCTCCTGTACTTCATGCTGGTACAATAAAACCTGTGCATGGAGGTCAATGGATGTAGCAGCCCATGCAGAAATCATTCAGTAGATACAGAGGCTTGTCTTGGACACCCCACTAAGATGAAGCCCTCATTCGTACCCCTTTTTTTTTTTCCTTTCTGCATGTGTTTTGAGTAGAATACATTTTGTTTCTGCCTAACCTTTTTAGACACAAGGATGCTGCCACATGTGTTAGTATCCTGAAACTCTTCTGGTTTTACTACTTTAAACAAACATTTATGATCATGAAGAGAGTTTTTAGCCTAATCAAGCTTAGGACCATGAGTAATCCAGAGTCTTTAAGAGTGACTTCTCCTCTTTCTAACACTTCTGTGTTTTGACCTTTATTTTTCGTCCATTTTTTAATGTTGATTTTGCATTCAGAGTGCCTATATGCCATCTTGGCGTCTGGCTATAGTGTGAAATGAGTTCACTGACTAAGCTGGCGAAGAAACCCAGCAGCAGGTGGAAGAGTAGCCTGGGATGGAGCCTTTCCTAACAGGTATTTACACCACAGCCAAAGCACTCACTGAAATATGCTTCCTCCCAGGCCTCTCAAGCTGGTCTTAAATTCATATGTGCCCTCATACTTCATCACCATGGCAAATTAAGCTACTCCAAAACTTCTCCAAATCCTACTAACAAAAACCTGGGCGCATTTCAAAGGAGCCTTTCATTTCTGGGATCTGTTTGTGGCACCTGTGGAACAAGTGCTAGGCAACATACAGTAGTTTGCCAAAACAAGTGATTTTGAAATTAGCTAACCCAACAAGCACCACTACATTACCTGTCTGAGGTTGCCATTATAACATTTAGCCACCATAAATAAAGATGCTCTAGAACACAGGATTTGAGCAGAAAATACACCTGGAGGTATACCTGTATTAGGCAACAACTTGCAAGGCTTGTCTGCCTTTTATACTCTCAGAAGGATTTTCAAGAGGACTTTAAAATGGAAGCCACCACAGAACAGTATCTACACATACCCTGCTTCAAGGAAGGATAGGAGCAAATAGTTTTTTCCCAAGAGGTGGCGTATGCAGGAAGCTTGTCACTGCCTTCTAATTCCAGTTACGGTCTCTGCCCATCCTACCAGCAAGAGCAACATGGATGTTAACATATAAAATGGGCTCTGTGGAACAGAGCAGATAAATGGTAGTCAGCTGTGCATGATGCAAATGAATGGGTCAGGGATTACCATTAAAGGGGCCTGTCATACATATTTGTATACATATTTTTATATGTACATAAATATACACACATGCTTTATAATATGAAACAAGGATGAATATATAAGCTTCAGACTTTCTATTTTCAGGTGCATTAACATCTGCTGTACAGACACAAAAAGCCAAAAAGGTTAGACAAACAACTATATGCAACTTATGACTTAATATGAGAGAACTGTGTCTGCTGCCTGTCTCTAGGGACTGTTCTTTCATTTGGGGCTAACTGAAAAGGTTTCTGCTTCCTATCTATTTCTAGCTAAATGTAAAAGCTGTGAATTGAGCAGATCACTTCAACTATCACAACTGCACTTGTTTAGAACAACATAGTCGTATCCTTCATTGGGTCGCTCTGCACCTTCGTGCGGTTAGCATGGACAAAACACTAGTGCTCCATGGAGAAATTTCTCCGTATGAAATAGAGAAATTACTCTTCCCAGGCCAACCTGGGAATGATTCTGCTCAACTTTCAGTATCAGACTTGACAGGTGAGAAGACTGCCATCTGATAAAACCACTCACCCATCAGCTTCATGCAGGCTCAGGTCAGCTGATGAGCAGCATTTCTATTCTCTCCTACCCAAAGTAGGGCACTTAAAAGTAACACAAAATCCAGATATTTAAAAAACTTTTAAGCATTCTTTTTACATTACTATTTCCATCCCCATTTGCTTTTCTCAGTTGCTTAACTTAAAAAAAAAAAAAAGGGCAATTTTCAATCCAGAGCCACTGTGTATGTGTATGTAGACGCCTGACACACCCCTCTGACTTGTTTTTATGGGAGCTGCACAGTAGTCCTTGTGTTGCCTCAGTAACAACTCCTACTCTAGGATACTTGAGGAAACCAGGGCACAATTTAATGAGTACCATGGCACGTACTCTGTAGTCCTAAAGCTACTTCAGTAGTGTCTGGGAGGAGGCTGTTTATTTCTTACCTTGACATTTACAAAGAGAATATAAAGTAGACCCTGTCACCCATGACACATGTGCAAATCCCAGTGCTGTGCAGAGTAATGTGGCACAGTTACTGGCACAAATTATACCAGAGAAATGACCAGAGTACGTGTATTGGGTTTGGAGTTTTTTCCTAAATATCATTTACTTGGTTTTTTTAACCCTTTCTGAATGCAATTTATTAAATCAAATGTTCTATAAGGAAGAAAAGACATAAAAAATAAATAAAGGGAAAAAAAAGACAATAAAAAGAAAATAAAGTCTTATGAGCCTTTAGAGAGAATAGGGAAGATCCTGCAAGGAAAATATCCCAGCTCAGCATCCACTAGACTAGTGACGTTTTACTGCTCCCCAACCGCTTTCTGGATTTCATATGCTGACTTGCTAACAGAGCTAGCCTACAGTAAAGAACCGGTGAGCTGCAAGCACACCATTGGTAGCAAAAACAGCAATGAAAAAAGCAGGACAGATGCTTTATGAAGAGCAGAGATGGATGTGACAAGATTCTCAAAAGCTGGTAGGGAAAATTTAAGAAGTAAGCAAGTAAACAAGTTAATGTCTTCTGCTGGTTTTACCTTTTTGCTCTTTGTACTTGGAACCTTGTTTATAAAAGCTATTTACTTCTCCCCCTACTGAAGCAGTCTAGAGGTGCCATACCAGTCTGGACTGAATGCCCCCTTTTTTTTTTTTTTTTTTTTTTTTGCCTTTTTGCTTTTCTGGTCAGGAAACAGGCAGAGGATGCAGGCCAGGGAGCCAACTCAATAATGATTTTGTGATTCTTGCTCTAGAACAACTACAGCACCTCTTCACATTTTTATAGTAAT
Source organism: Calonectris borealis (assembly GCF_964195595.1). Taxonomy (NCBI): domain Eukaryota; kingdom Metazoa; phylum Chordata; class Aves; order Procellariiformes; family Procellariidae; genus Calonectris; species Calonectris borealis. Next base: position 12,398,928 of record NC_134325.1, read on the forward strand.
TGTTAGGGACAACCAGACATTATTCTTGTAATTAGGGGACAAATGCAACAGTCTACAGGATCTGACAGATCTGATGTGCAGAAAACAGCATTGCACTCAGAACAAGATGGCTACTTCAAATATACTATAACCCCATTTTGCAGCCAAAGCTCTGCAAATTACAAGAGATTCTTTAAAGCAGTTGACTAGTAAGATCTTTGTGAGCTTTACAATTAATTTCTCTAGGATCAGAATTTAATCCAAAACCAAGGATAATCTAATGACAAGAAATAAGGATCCAACAGTCAATATGAAATGATAGCTATGTGGAAAGCACAAACTCTCCAGATGGCATGTTTGGACTTTTTCTTCCTTTAGTATTGATGACCCCAGGTCTGGCTGTTGTTTATTTTTATAGTATTTTTCAAATTACACTCCAATTTTAAGCATTTATTGCTCTTTAGAGATGGGTTTGACTGTAAATTTCAGTGCTGGTTCAAGAGTGCCTACAGTTTGAAAGAGGGAATCCCTTCCTTACAGAGAGACAGGCTTTGGCACATTGAAGATTTTAACTTTGTATCTTACATTTTTTTATTTACAAAATTGGATAAAGAGAAAGCAAAGAAGGGCTATTACTCTTTCCTTACTCTATCCTCCCTCAAGCTCTTGGTATCTGCTTTAGCCTATGGCAGGTTTAATTCTAAACATTTTGATACTGCATTCTAAAGATTATTTCAGACAATTTTTTCAGTATGTGCCCTTTTTTAATAGAAACAAACTGCATTAATCACTAAAAAGAACTACGCAGAAGACTAACTAATGAGATCTCCTCTTTACCCCAGTAAAAAATCTGGGCAACTCCTATAAAGGATATTCTATAGTCATTTACAAGTACTCATCATAGAAAAGTAATACAAACCTTTCTCTGAATTTTATCATTTTACAAGTGCCTAAAGTATTCCCTTACCTTTTTATTCTTAGAATATAATGGGAAAATGTATTTACTCAAAATCTTTCTAAAATACAAAAGAAATTACTTTAATTGAATCCTATAATCATTAGGAATAATATTTTTTCTGAATTCACAAAAATAAAAGGTAAAATAGTTTCTCTCAAAATAGCTGCTTGTGTTTCATTCCTCTTTCTTACATTATTGGAATTTCTCAGTCATTTGTTGTTCACTGTCACTCAGATGTTTTACTGAAATAGATGGCAATGCTACCAGAAAGCTCTGTCAGATGGCTCTGAGACAACATGCTATATCACCTTAGGTGTATGTAACTTACATCCCACATTTGGTAACAGTTCAGTTTGTTTTCTAGAACCCTATGTCAAGTAACCAAAATATGAAAAAAATGTATAAGCAATGCCCTGAGTATATAGAAATAATAGCATCAGCCCAAATAGCTCCTAAGGCCTGTCTGAATTAAAATGTATTCAAACATTATGAAATATTTTAAACAGATTTAAGAAAAAAAAATCTGTATTTCCAGATCCAGGACTGAAATTGCCTTTTCACCCAGACACCTTATAGCTGGGTTTTATAAATGCCTTTGTTTATGTTGTTACCATCATGTTCTATATGTCCTCCTTTTTAATATGAGTTAAATATAAAAATCAGAACGAATGAAATACAGCTGGGAAAGAGAAACTGCAGTTGTTTCCTCAATTTTATATATGTAGATATATTTATAGGCATTTTTAAAAGCTTTTATTAGACATTTAAAATGTATTTAATCTAACTAGTTAGTTCTCTCAGATAGCAATGCTTCTATTTGAGTATTGGTGACAGATGCTCTAACTTTTAAGTACAAAGGAGAGGGATAAAACAAGCCTTAACAGTTTTTAATCCATATTATTCTTCCAAGGGCTTTGAAAATATGAGTAAATATGGTTTCAAAATTTATCATGATTGTAAGGGTCATTTACCGCCATATTTAAAATAGTGGCATTTTTCTTCATTACCTCTTGGTATTAACTTCTATTTCTCACAGCGTTCTTACTTGTCTGGTGCATACAGCGGTGTTTTCTCCTACAGACTTGAATATCTTCGGAAAATAAAAGATATGTAATGATTTGGTAAATAGCTTAGGCACGGTTCTTTAACACTGGTAACTAGTACAAAGAGCTAGCTTCTGCGAGAAAAATGCAAAAAAGATCATGAATTTATAAACATATGAAATCTCAACGCAAACCTGAAAAGGAAAGTAGCAAAAGGAAGGAATAGGATTTATTGTGAAAACCAGCAGATAAATGTAACAAAAGCGTATTATAAAAGTGAGTCATACAGCAAAGGAAGAAACAAAAAGCAAAGTGGGAGGACAAAGATACTGCTGAAAAAAACACATTGAGCTAGATAACATACACAATGCATTAAGTCTTTTAAGTGCTCTAACACAACCAGCCAAACCTGCTGTCTTTCAGCTTTTTAAACACAATTACATCCTTGATGAGCAAAGAACTTACGAGACACTATTATGTGCCATCCTTCAGTCTATTACATATGCACACTGTCATCAGTTAGCTTATCATACTCACTAAACATTTGTCTTCAGTATGTGAACCAAGAAGTAAGTTATCAGATGCTTTTCAACAAGATTTGTATATCCCTCCATAATACCATGCCACTGTTGACAGTTTCCATGCTGCTGCCATGCCCTCGATCTCACCAGCACGTAGACAAATAGAGCTGCCTGGCTCCATATTCCAAGACATACAGGACCACAGCATCCTATGTTATTTCTTGCTTGCACACAAAAGAAATTAAGGGATAACTTCTCTGTTCATCTCAGGGATCACGGGATAAAGGAGGCCCCTAAAATTAATTTCTTAGTAGTAACAAAGTTAATGTAGAGGTAGTCTGTCACACAACATAGAAATAGATTCTGTTCTCTCTAATTATTAGTATGGAGACTTGTTGCTCTTTAGGCATGCAACATTTCTACAAGGAGATAGCAATGGGAGTTTCAGAAGCTGTTTTAGAGCTGAAGCCCACAACTAAGCAGCAACTAAGACTGCATTGACACAGATCCATGGACTGAACTGGTTCTGTTCTGACAGACCAGTGATTCTTACATAGGCTGTATTTCACTCAGGAACACAAGCACATACTGCAGAAAGCACATTTTTATGTTTAACCCACAGTAGGTCCAGAGCTTTTTATATGCATACAGCTTTGTGAGAAAGTCCCCTGGTACTTTTAGCATCCAAACAATAGCCCAAAGGCATGTTTCCACCATTCTGTGAAAATAATTATTACTAAATTGTTTCAGATCTGCTGGCAATATGTTTGTAACTGGGAAAGCTACAGTTGTTGTAATGGGCACTTGGATTTACAAGGTAATTAGCATTGACAATATTCCCAAACCTACTCTCATGTCTGAGTGGATGGCCTTCCCAAACTGTGCTGGGATACATACATCCTTCTGTGCTTATAATTTCTAACAAATTACAGAAATTAAAAGGAAAGTTGTGGGATTCATTCACTTTCGATCAAAGTTGCATTGAAATCCTGTTTTTCATACAGTGGAATGGATGCATACTTCTGAAACACAGCAGCTCTTGTTCTGTTGCTTCAAGGAACAAAACCAGGACAAACTACCACAAGAGAGTGACAACAGAAAGACTGAATGATGAGAAATAAAGGCAGATAATTTCTGGTCAAGGAGCAAACAAATATAATAAAAATCCACAGTGCACTCATTTTGGTGTTAAATCATTGCAGGATCATTACGTTTTGGGTAATTTTGCATGCACATACACACGTACGCAACTAAAATTATAGTAATACATGATAAGAACTGCTTCATGGCCTGTTTTGTAGTTCAGCATTGAGGGTTTTAACTGCTTCACTGTATAGCGATAGCAACTCACAAACAGTATGTGATAATGTATACCATAATCAGGGAGGAATTTTCCCCAGGAATTGTCCCCAGACAGTCTTTGGAAAGTTACTACTTGGAACAAGAGCTAATATACAAGCATGACATTCCCTTTTCTGCCTCATTGCCCTCTGTATGCTAATAAAATGAAATGACTGTTCCAGAGTAAACACTCATCCATGTATTATTATTTAAAAACTGTCAAAATAACACAAGGAAAAAAAATAACAAATGCATAAATGTAACATGAAATGAACTGTAATGCAAGATTTAAGTACAATCAATATATAATTAGAGCTGTTTAGAAGAGGCAATACTTTTCAGACTGTTGACCTGAAGGATAATTTTTTCTTATATTTAGGCTGAGACATTTCCTTTAACTGAGATTTCAAAGTGCAGTGTTATGCTATTTCAGAAATACAACACCAAAGCAAATTCTACTATAGCATGTGGTGGTTGAGCTGAGGTATCATGACTGAGGTTCAAATGCTGTAACTTCACTGCTAACGACAAGCTTAGCTAATAAAGAGAATGTAAAAGCACCTCTTTAGCTTTGTGTCCCTATTAATTTACTAAAAAATAGCACACACTAACACTTGGAATCACTGTTTTTACTAGAGAACACAGCTCTGTTAACATGAAGCCCAACTTCTTATGGGAAAAGACCCTGGCATTGTCAGCTAACATTAAGTGCAAATTTAACTGTCTGCTTGTCTGATCTGATCACCATGGTACCCAGATGCTTTATAGATAAATATGAAAACGTAATCCTTAATTCAAAAAGCACGCAATCTGCCAAGGTAAATTTACACAGGGATAAACTCTAAGGGAGCTGTTATTTCAAGTGCAGCATGCAGGTCTAACTCTGGACTAGGTAACATCACCCATATAGGAGATATGCACAGAGGTCAGAAACATTAGTTATTTCTTCAAAATAAACTTTGATAACCATAAACTCTGACAATAATTGCATTAGAGACAGAAGCGTAGCATAAGGTGGGACACACAGGACAGTCACAATAGGTTTTGAAGGTGAACTAAGGCAAGGAGTATTTTGTGGTTCAAGCTGTACACCATGAATGTGGAAGGAGGGGTGATTGCTATTCCAGCACCAGGAGGGTACTGGCATTTCCAAGATTTGTAAATCAAGCTTGCCCAAAACACGGAGATTAAAATAACCCTAAACTTTGGCTTCTTTCACATTGCTTCTAGGTTTCTGAGACTTTACGATGTACTTGGATCATACAAACAAGCTTTGTTTTGTAACAGAAGGAAACTAACTTAGAAGACAGAAAGATTGATTGATTCTTATGTAAACCCTTGTTTCCTGGAGCTGAGCTTTCAAGTAAAACATCAAATACTATAGTTGCATAGCAACCTCCCCACCCCCATTACAGGTGGACTGGTTGGCCAGTTCCACCTTTCCTGTTTCTCTAGGCTGCACAAACACAGTGCTTGAATAGGTACGATTTATGTCAGCAGGGTGAACCTCCTAGTCCGTGGACAACATGTATTTAAGAAAACAAGAGTTCTACCCAAAACAGCCTGAGGTGGAAACCTGTGATGTTCTCTGTTTATGTATTCCAATATATTATGAAAATGAATAGCATCTAATGTCTTATAAACTTACTTTTACACCCTCATCTTATGATGATTGGATTATTCAGCTAAGTAGAAGGCATTTGAGTGCAAGCAACACTATGCTTAGATAGTAAATTTTTATTTGTTGTTAATCACTAACATTTTTGGAAGCACTCCAGTATTAGATCAGATAATCACAATTAACACTAAATTTTGTATCACTGTGAGAAATAACTGCAATCAACACTATGTTTTTAAAAGGCTTTGTCTATGTATTTACAACCAGAGTAAACATACACTAGAAAACAACCGAGGCTGAATACTGGTATGCAAAAGTGTGCAACACCAATTACAAACCAGTATGCTCTGCCCCACCTCACTTTGTTCTCCTTTTTATTTGTTGGATGATGACTACTATGCTAAATACTGGCAAGTTCCCTCTTTGATTTCCAATCATCCTTTGATGCCTCTATTTTCCTTCCATATGCTTCTACTTTCTGCCCTTATAATTACCTTTGAGTATTAATACCCTTAAAACCAGGATGCGCGTGACTTTTTCCTAAAATAAGATAAAGTTAAAATACTTTAATAATGATTCATCGTTGCAAGCTGTGACTCATAGTAGGATTCACAGAAAGCTACTTCTGATGTCAAATAATAATATGGCAGGAAAAAGTCCTGTAATCTAGACATAAAAAGACACGAAGTTACTGCCATGCCATTTTCTCTGTTGGGCGGCTGCCAGGTACGTGCTGCTTGTCCCCTCGCTCTGCTTCCAGCTGCGCTGGAGCGGTGTTTGTCTGCCACCTCCCGGGTGAGTCACAGTGCTGGGGACACGGAGTGGTCGCAAGCCAACAGGGACAAACCGCAAGAAGAGATCTAGGCATGGTAGTGGTCATTAAACACATTTTAACTACTTCAAAAACATTTAGGTTACAAAGTCAAACTCAAAAATTTGAGAACACTGCAATTAGTGAACTGTGCTGCTGTATTTGTATACATTACTTCATTTTTACTCCTCTAGCTGCAAGGCTTGTTTTGGACTCCACCTTAATCCAGTACACAGACAAACAGCATTACTCAGTTGGGGGGTTTTTTGTTGGTTTGGTTTTTTGTTTGTTTGTGTGGGGTTTTTTATTTGGGTTGTTTTTGAGGATTGTGTTGGTTTTTGTTTTTGTTTTGTTTTGTTTTAAAAAAAACTTTGTTCTGCAATTTGAGTTTTTCTAGATTTCTTCTATTTTTCTGCCTGGAAATTTTGTCCAGACAGAACTGGAGGATGTTAGTCTCTCTCTGATTTTCAGACACTTGGACACTGTTGCAGCCTGGTGGCAGGCATGCAGGAATGTCATAGAAATGGCTGCTGGACATGCGAGACGGACTGTGCACGTACCGGAGAACTGATCTGCACATATACTATACGCCTGAAGCATTCAGGACATGTTGGACTCTGTGTGTAGACTATAAATGGTACATCCATAAATATCTGTCCACAAAGCTTAAGTAAAAAACCACTGTAACCCTGCCTTTGAGGATATCCAGCTGTTGGCTTAAACAACTTTCAGCACTATTTTCACTGCTTAATGTTTCATCATTAAAATACAGTTTTAAACAGAGACAGAGATCCAGCTTCAGATTTCATTTCATTATGGTAAATTTTCCAAAGAATCCACAAGGTAATATAAATAAATGTTGATGAATACTAATACTGATCCACAACAGCAAGTAGTGCTGTTATAGAAAGTAGTGTTATAGAAAGAGAACAACTACTTATACTGGGAAAGAATGCCGGAGTAAAAACAGAACAAGATTTAGAAAAAGCTTGTTTGGTCTACATGTGGATTATTTATACTTTTCTTGGAAAGCTGAAAGCTGCTTACAAAAAATAAACGAGGCAATACTGTGTTAAATAGCATTAAATGATAGCCAATTCAAGCAAATGAATTGATGTTGAGGAGGCGAGAATTCAATACATAATTTTAACATCTTATTACACTATTAAAATACATTACTGCAACTATGCAGTCCACTACAATTATTTTCTACTATTCACCCTAGTTATTCACTAATCCATTCACCTTTGTTCTCTGCTTATATACTAAATTTCTAAATTAGTTTCACTCCCTAAATAAACTCATTTTAAAACCTGACAAATTTCTCTCTATTCTCCAAAAAAGAAACTTCCTTTCATTGCATTACACCCACATAATTTACCACTGCATGTCACTGATTCCCTTCTTAATTTCATAACAGACTCTGATCATGAAGCCCGATATACTGGGTAACAGGGGATACAGAATTTCATCCTTTGCTATTGCTGTCATAATTTATGTTTCTGTTCCTGTAATCTAGACACCTTTCATGACACATGACCCTCTCTGCACTTTCCATATTGTAAATCTCTACTGGGACGATAATCACCAGCACCTCAGACACTAGTAACTGGAATAACGCACACACAGCGTATGCCTACCATGCCTTTCTTGCGCAGATTGCCTACAGCAGTCAAATGGGAAAGATGACAACAGAAGGCACGAATCAGAAACAAGACAGAACTAAAACGAAGTAAGACTTCTCCTCCCCAACTACTGATGATAAGCAAGACCACTACTGGATCCAGCAACATAGAAGCAGCAACAGACCCAATACTCAGGCTGCATCATTTTGACATATTAAGGTCTTCCATATTCCAAACCCCACAGTGCATGTATCAGTCTGAGTCTCACTTAATGAGCAAGCAGCTCACTGCTCCAATCTCCTACTTCAGCACCATGTATTTAGAGCAAAGAAAGGCTCTCTGTAGCACTGTGTTGCATGTGACAGGGTGATAAGAGTGAGAAAATGCCCAGAAAGCAAGCTATTTCAGAGAATATTACTTAGGCAACAGATCTGATGCCACAGCTCCTACCAGTCACGTATCCATCCAAATAGTTTCACACATTGACATTCCTGTCAGCTGAAAGGTCCTTACAGGATACCATTTTCAGCTGAGCACTATTGCCTTCCCCTCCCCACCACCCAAGTCCCCCAGCTGCTTCCTTCACTCTTCACTACAAACTCCAGCAGTACGAATGCAGAGCCCAAGAAAACAAATTCAGCAAAGCTTCCTAGCTTGGGTTTTGCTTTCTTCCTCATCTTTGCCATTGATGCAAGCAATTAAAGAGACCAGTGGATGTCAAATGGGGAGCAAAACCAGTTTGGCAGAAAGATGAATTTCATTCTTAATTATGGCCTATGGGAATATAAATTTAGACTACCTTCTTTTTTTAGTTCACAGTATTCCCATGGTGGGATCAATTTAGAAATATAAAAGGACAGATTATGGGCTCTATAGGAGTACTCAAGTACTGCAGAACTCTCAGCTGAGGAAACAACAGGGCCCACCATCACCCTGGCCAATAGCAAGACAGGGTCTCTCAGTTTTCAAGTCAAACTGTCTTCACCCTACATATGCTGAAATCCACCTCAGAGGAGGGGTGACACAGCCCACAGCCTCCAATAATATTATGACGCAGTGGGGGGGACAATTCCCAGCATCCTCTGCATTCAGGTAGCTTGAGATTCAGCATTAACACATAGAAATTAATAGGGCAGTTCAAATCTAAGAGCTGTAAACATTCTCTCTAGCATTGAACAGACATAATTATATCTGTGAGTGAATCCTTTTGAAAAAAAGTTTCTGAACACTGTTTTCAGTTGTTATAGAGTTCCACTTAAAAGGGTTGCACAAAAACTGTGATTTCATAACTAGTATTAAAAAATAATCTGCTGTAGCAGCTAAAATCACTTGGAAGACAGGTATGTCAGCTCTATTTGATAACCACTGCCCCAGCTCTGTGAAAGCAGCTTCCTTTCAAGTTTGCTCCACTTTATGGTTTGCCAAGATCTTGGCCTGGCAGCCTTTAAGGTTCAACATCTGTTTGTTTTAAGACCTCATTTTCTTCCAGTTGTTTCTTCTAAGTGACACGTAATTTTTGTCTATTTTTTCCAAGCAGAAATATTTAAGTGCCACTGAACTGCAGGTACAGTAGTCTTCATGTTCAGTTTCAGATTTGTTTTCGATTTCTGCAACACTCACTCACAGAGCAGTATAATCCACAATAGTTTACTTGTTAACTCATAGCTTGCCATTAAGTTTCATGTCAATTACTGAACCAAGCATGAATCACTACAGCATAGTAAATATTAGCAATGTCCTGTTGCTTTGATATCACAAACCACCTGAAAATTAAAGTGCAGCCTTCCCAAGCAGACAGGCCTGTAATCATGTCTTCACTGCTCCAGTTACCTCGGGCTAGAAGCCTTGAGCTACTCCACTTGAGATGATGCAGCTTCAGAAGGAAGGGAAGGAACAGCCACATCCTAAAGCGACATTTGAGCTACGCAGAAGGAATTAGCAACTAAGTAGTTGTAAGCTTAGCTGTTGCATCCCCATTATTTGCTCCTACACCATCAACAAGAAAGTTCCAAATCAGCCTGTCAAATGGGTCAACTAACATAAACTTACAATACTACTGAACTCAAGCCAGTAGACTTTTGCATGAGGCCCAAATTTAAGTTACAGCTAGGCAAAACTTGAGTTAAGCTAACACTGTTATATCTAAACTCTAAATTTAAGACAAGGAAACACTTTCAAAGTTACTTTGAAACATGATCTATCATTTACACACAGGTTTTATAAGTAATACTGCCCCTTGTGAGATTCACATCAAAACATAAACACCTTCATTATCACACACAGTTGTGAAAAAGTTCACATTTAACTGCAAAACAAGGCAAGCTATTAGGGCTGAAGTGGTAAGGTACAACGTATCACTAACAATTTAAAATTTAATTTTCCTTCTGTACATTAGTGGTCCTTTTAATTTTCTCCAACCAACACACTAGAGTTAAGACCATGTATTAGAGCTGTTAATTCAAGCTATCACAGCAACACTTGACAGAAAGGGAATAGGCACTAGTTGTATTTACAGCAGCTGGGGTTTTGCCCGAGGTCTGTTCTATGCATGGAATTACAGAAATCAAGAACACCACCAGTTTAAGAGATAGCACGTTATTTTATTAAGTGGGGTGAGGGGCTACAGGAGGTAAGGAGCAAAAGTCTTAATGACATTAGGCATCACTTATTTTGCGCTTTACTAACTCGTGCTATTAGGCAAGCAAGATGTCATTGGTGCTGTCATCATTCAAAAACACCTTTATCATTTTATGAAACTGAAGGCAGCAATCCCAAAACCAGAAGCAGCTAAAATTAGACTAGAAAAAACCAAAGAACTAGAACAAAATTTCAACAGGCCACTAAAGCAGCTGACACTCTGTAGACCTAGAAAAACATACCTATTATCTAATTAGAAGTTTCACCAGCATTGCTTTAAGTGATTACTTACAAGGAATTGGTTCCTAGATGGGAAATGGAAAAACATTACACTGATGAGTTGGAAATGCAGTTTTTTTGGAAAGAAATTGTATTTATGTATCAAATATTTTCAAAACGGAGTCTGCTGTGACTTGGAAGAAATAGCCCATAAGAAACAACAAATTAGCCTCGTATCACAAAACCACTATTCTCTAAGAAATCAGAGAACAGGACAGCTTATCTATCAAGACAGATTGATAGGCATATTTGTATTTCACTGTTGAAGAATAACAGAAGCAAAATTCTTCAATATTAAGAAGAAAAATGTTACTCCACAGTTTGATCAAGTAAGTGTTTAGTATCTGCTCCCTTTTTTGGGGGGGTCAAGCTTCAGGAAAAAAGGTTATATATTGTTTTTCTTTGTCCTCTTTCCACACATTACTGTGGTTTAAGAAGGTGACTTTTGGAAGATGAAGCAGAAAGGAACCCAAACAGTGCTAGTATCAAGTTACTTCAAGTATTTTTGCATAAATATGACTGTATTATACAATTTTAAGAACACTTACACTGCTGTTGTGAAGGCAGCTAAGTCAGCTTTCACCTTGGTATCTGCCAAGCCTCCTTCAATGAATTTGTTTTATGTAACAGTTAGTTTCTCTGCAATGGCTGATTCAAAGCTCTCCTCTCACAGACAGGCTGGTGATTACTTTGTAAATAAAGTTAAGTAGCTTTAGGGGGAGCTGCCTCCTGTGTCCTTGAGGTCTTTTGAGACGATGACCTCTTAGCCTGTCTTTTGAACTTGCTTCCTTGATTAACAAGAGCTCTTTTGAGGTGGAAGGGATGGGTCTACTGCCATCAGACATTGCTGACGTTACCTCACCAAGGGCAGAGTGCCTTGCTGCAAAGAAGTGACTGTTCAAGAGGCAACGCTTCGTTAACGAAATAGCCCATGACGAGCCCGCAGGGCCAGGGCTAGAGGTTACCAAAACCTCATAGTTTCTGCCCACTGTCCTTCACAGTTTCAACAACAAGCGGTCCGCCAGGAAACGGGGACCGAGCGACAGCAGAAAACGCCCACGCTGCGACCCTTACAAGCGTCATGAGTACGACTGCCGCGGCCCCCAGGGCCCTGCTCAGCCGCCCTTCAGGGTAGCGCCCCGCTCGCGGCTCCGGGGCGGGCCCCGGTCCTTCGGCCTGCCCCTACGCGGCGGGAGGCAGGTGGGGCTGGCCCGCGGGAGACAGGCCTGCCCCCCACAGCGCCGGGAAGGAAGGCCGGGCCCCGCCACGGGTGCTGGGCCGAGGCGCCCCCCTCGCCGTCAGAGCCTCCCTCAGTCGCCTCCCGCGGGGACGCACTCACTGACCACTTCCGCCCCGGCGCCGCGCGCTGCCATGACGCACTTCCTCCCGCCCGCCGCTTATACCCGCGCGCCGCCACACAGCGGCCGCTCAGCACCGCCCCTGCTTTTCCCGGCGTCCCCCGCGCGGCGCGGCGCAGCTCCTCCCCCCCGCCCCCGCTGAAAGCCGGACCGGAGGTGCCGCGCCGCCATTTTGTCGCTAGCGCTGCTGGAACTCCGGGCCGCAGCGGTTGGCGTGACCGGTGGAGCTGCCCGCGGCGGCAGCGCCGGGCGCTTTTTAAAGGGGTTTTTAATCTGTTTGGGGCCTCTGTGCCCCAGGCCTGTTTTAACACGCCATGTCCGGAGAGGGAGCTGCCGGCGACCAGGTGAGCAGGAGGAGGGTGAGGTCGCAGGCCGCTCCCTGAGGGGAATAGTAGGGGCTAGGGCCGCCGTGGCGATGGGGCGGCCCGACCTGGCCCGGCCCAGGGCTGCCCGGTGGAGGCCGTGCTGTGCAGGCCTCGGCGGGGCTGAGCGTATGGCGCAGCGTGCGCGGCCGCCGGCCGCCGCCCGGAGCGGCCGTTGCGCTGGCGGCCGCGCCGCAGGCTGAGGGGAACACGGCCGGGGTGCGGGAGCGCGGCCCTTGCCTCTTCCCTAGGCCCGTAAGGCCTGCCGGTCTCCTCAGCCGCGCGGTCGGCGGAGGGCTCCCCTCCCCCGCCGCACACACCCATTTTGAGGAACTCGAGTTTATGCCGTCAGCGAAGCGTTGGCGCTGGGGGAGGGTGGTGTGCGGAGCTGCTCCCAGCGCCCGCCCTCGGTAAAACCGGTAACGCTCCGAAAACTATGTCTCTTTCAGTCTTCGCGTTTCTGGTAAGCAAGCTTTAATTCAGGTCGAGGTGGACAATAGACACTCCAGTGAGCTTCGCTTTCCCCATCTCATTTATTCGTGGTCATTGAGTATACCCACTCCAGAAGAAAATTGAAACCCAGATAAGCTGTTTACACTGATATATTTGTAGTGTTTTGTAAAGTGAGCGTTTGCTGAACATATGTGCTTCACATATAAGGCTGTGTGCCTCTTTAACAATACCTTTTCCTCCAGAATAAGGCATTATTAAAACACCTTTAAATTAGAAGCAGTAAAGATATGCTTATTTAATAAAGAATCTTCTTTATGGTGTAGTATTCTCGCTCTTGGGGGGGAAATAACTACTGTTTCCGTTGGTTTTGGCTTGTTTTTTTTTAAATATCCTAAATACATATTTATCACAACTTCTTATTTTCTAGGCAGGTGCAATCAGCGTGTTGTATGTCATCTTTTTAAATTTGGTATTGCCATGAACTATCTCCTACTTACTGGCAGAATTTCTCTAAACAGATCTTTTTAATAGTTAGGGCTATGTTTAAAATCGGTATTAATTGGAGGGGTGGGGACGAAAGTTCCTGACTGAGGGAGGAGTGATTGATAACACTGTGGCATGCCTTAGTGGCCAAGGTAGCCTACAAAAATACTTAAAATTAAGCTGGTGACTTAATGCTCCCTTAAGAAGCTTTTCTTTGTAGAATGTCCATCTCTTTACAAAACAGGTTATGTTTCTGTGTGTCTGGGCCTGTACTCTGAAAGGGTGGCGTATAAACTCTTTCGAAGATCACCGATTCTGGAGGGGCGTTAGAAAGGCAAGTGCTCAGAATGTAAAATACCCAGTTTCTGTCACATAAAGAAAATATCGTATCAATTACCAGCCTATATGCTCAAAGCTGGTCAGGTTAATAAGTATACTTGTAGTATGTTTAAGTAAGAGATTCTTCAGAATGGTTTACTTCATCACAAGGTAGATGGCTACAAAGAAGTAAGAATATGCTACAATAAAATTTTGGTAATCCTGATGTGTGATATCTTTCATATTTGAGCTTACCCACTCCAATATATTTTTCTAAAAATTACATTGATGTTTAATTGCTTAATTAAACTGCTGGCTAAAGTAGTGTGTTTCTGTAGCTTGTAATACATTACTATTTAACTTAAAACCTTAAGTCAGCATTGTTTTTCTTTATTTTCTTTTGCAAGGGAGAATTTAATATGCAAAAGGTTGAATTATTGTCTGCATACTGAAGTAAAAGCTATTCTGGAAAGTAACAGCTTTAATATTGTGATGCCATATCACAGAGGGTTTTAGCATTCAAAAAATTGCAAATCATTATTTGCAGCCATAAAGCATGTAGTTTAACTTATGGCTTGGATTTTGTTTTTTTGATCCGTATTAAGGTTCATCCTTTTTACCCATTGTGATGACTGTTTTCACGTTGGGTGCACTTTAAGTAAAAATAAAAAAAAACCCCAACTCTCTTATAGATCGGGTTAAATTATATTTTTCCTACTCCATCCTCTTTATGAAGGCCTCTGGATTCTGGTTTCCTATAAGTCTCTGATTTTGTTATGGTCAGTTACCTTCCTTCTATCAATTTTCTTTGGTTTCATTAAGTTGTCCTCTACATTTTTTTTTTCTTACCCTGGCAGACTTCTGTTTCTTACTTCTAATGTCAAGGCAGGCCATAATTTGATATTGGTGTCTTTAGCAATACTACCATGAAGCTTTCAGCATCCTAGGCTACCACTCATCCAGTAGTGGGGCAGGTGTACCTTAAGTAAGTGTTGATGCCAGTCTAACTGGTCTTACAGAGCATGATAGACCTAAATTCACTGTGTCTCTGGGGAAGGAGGAACAACAAAGCATTGTGATTGGGGGGTGCCTTGCTCCCTTCCCCACACTGCAGCTGCTATGTATTGTAACTTATTGTAACCCAGAGCTATCTAAAGGGTACTCTGACTTCACAAGCACGATATTCTTAATGTTCCTTTCTGTAGGAAGGTGAAGCTAGGCAGAGGTTGGATTGCGTCTGGCTTTCCTGTTTCAGGTTTCACCTGCTGCTTCCATGACCAGCTTCTGAGTTTTTGGGTGCCATTTTCACTGACAGTCACATAGTTAGATCAGTATAAGGAGGTGACTGTACACTTAATTTGCATCTATGTTGTGCATAAGATATACACATGATAGTGCATAAGATGCAGATGTTAAAGATCTTTGACAAATCAGAATTGTTAGCTCTGACTCACTGACATGCAGAGGTGTCTGCGTCTTGCTTCCCAGATCTTAGGGTTCGGAGGGGACTTCCAGAAGCAGCCAGGTGAATAACCATTGCCATCTCCAGCAACTACAAAGTTGTGGTAGTGTGGGAAGGAAGAACAGTGAGTGGAATGTTGGATGTAGGGAGGGTGGGAGAATTAAGGTATTGTAAGGTTAAAGACCCAGCTGGGGTTTAAGAGGCTTTATTGTACCAGGTGCAGTGCAATTGAAATGTGGCTTTACTGCCTTTAGGCTCAGCTTAGCTCCAGGCATTGTTAGTCTGCTTTACTGTCTAGATCAGGAGCCTAAGCTATGTAGGTTGTCTCCTCCTTGTATCGTTATTGTAGAACAGGCTGGGGCAGGGGGGCAAAGAAATGTGATGTAGCCCCACTATTGGCAGTATATTTTAAATTCTTGCACTGTGTTAGCTATGCTGGACCCAAATTAATTTCTACAGAATCAGTTGAATGATGTCAGGACTTAAAATCTGTTAGGTCCCTGCCAGACTCCTGGCAAGGTCTACATGATGTTTAACAAACCAGAATTTAGAAGGTCGGTTTTTAGAATACCGAACACTTAGCTCTGTCTGTATCATAGAAATCCACATTTGTAGACTGAAAGGCTGCATCTGCCACTGCTTGCCAGAAAATTCCGTGACAAGCTCTTTCCAATCTCTTAATTTGTCAAGGTTTCAAAGAGTACATGCTTGCACCTATGTATGTCTTTACATTTTTCTGGACCTTAATGTACACATCTAGCTTCATTTCAATCGTGTGGTGGTTGTTTCATTTACTCTCTAACAAGACCTAAATTTGTTGTGCTCTCTGCCTCTTTCTACTACGGCAAAACCACTATTCTTACCCACATAATAAATATATACTTGCCAGGCATCAGTTTTATCTAAGACTTGACGCAATATTTGCTTTACCCCTGCATTAGTTGCCTTCTGATCTTTTAAGGCTAGAACATGCATTTCACGCTTCCTGTAACTGTTTCTAAGATACGTACCCCAGTCTGCGATGCATCTTACTTTACATGAATATGAATCTGGTCCAAGACTGAACTGTGGGGGAAAAAAGCTGTCTGTATTGTCTCTGTGACTATAGAAAAGACCTCTAAAGCAGTCTATTCTGGTTTCTTACTGGTACTTTTGTCCTTTCCTACTCCTTCTTCTCATTCATGCCTTGTGTTTGTTTGATATAGTACATCATGTAAGTTTCTGAATTCTAAATGCAACAGTAAATGTTATTGTAGTTAACTTTAGCTTAACATTTTGAAAATAGATGTCATTGAGCACAATACTGAAAGCAGAAGTTTATTCTTGCAGGGTTGTGTGGGTTTAGCATCTCAGGAGGAGCCATTTGAAAGAAACTTAGAATCATAGAATCATACAGGTTGGAAAAGACCTCTAAGATCATCGTGTCCAACCGTCAACCCAACACCACCATGCCCACTACACCATGTCCCTAAGGGCCTCATCTACACGTCTTTTAAATACCTCCAGGGATGGTGACTCCACCACTTCCCTGGGCAGCCTGTTCCAAGGCCTGACCACTCTTTCAGTAAAGAAATTTTTCCTAATGTTCAATCTAAACCTCCCTTGGCGCAACTTGAGGCCATTTCCTCTTGTCCTATCGCTAGTTACTTGGGAGAAGAGACCAACCCCCACCTCGCTACAACCTCCTTTCAGGTAGTTGTAGAGCACGATGAGGTCTCCCCTCAGCCTCCTCTTCTCCAGGCTAAACAACCCCAGTTCCCTCAGCCGCTCCTCATAAGACTTGTGCTCCAGGCCCTTCACCAGCTTCGTTGCCCTCCTCTGGACACGCTCCAGCACCTCCATGTCCTCCTTGTAGTGAGGGGCCCAAAACTGAACACAGGATTCGAGGTGCGGCCTCACCAGTGCCCAGTACAGGGGCACGATCACCTCCCTATTCCTGCTGGCCACACTATTTCTGCTACAGGCCAGGATGCCGTTGGCCTTCTTGGCCACCTGGGCACACTGCCGGCTCATGTTCAGCCGGCTGTCAGTCAGCACCCCCAGGTCCTTTTCCTCTGGGCAGCTTTCCAGCCACTCTTCCCCAAGCCTGTAGCGTTGCCTGGGGTTGTTGTGGCCGAAGTGCAGGACCCGGCACTTGGCCTTGTTGAATCTCATACAGTTGGCCTCGGCCCATCGATCCAGCCTGTCCAGGTCCCTCTGCAGAGCCTTAGAAATTGTAAACAATTTCTATATCTTAGCTGCATTTCCAGGGTCAGTAAGTTCCAGGTATACCAAAAAGAATTTAAAGGGGAAAATGTGTCTGTCTAAATGCTCACGTTTGGGAAATAGTCTCGTGAGGAAAGAATGGTAGTCATTACTAATCTAAACCTCTCGATTTGTTCAGAGATATAAACCAGCCCAGATTATGGGGGTGTGGGAGGGGACAGTACTTAAAAAAGTATCCTTTTTAAATTATTTAAGATGAATATGCTGGGTTATGTCTGTTAATAGTGACCCAGTCTTAAAGAACAAAAATTTTTTCAAGATTGTGTTCACAGCTGAATTGACTTAGTGGTAGAATAGAAGAAGGCAAGGCATTAAAAACGGGTTTAAGAAAGTGCAAGGATTGATAAGGTGTAACTATAGTGTAGTGAAGGGATGTGTTACTGAAGATAGGATTTTAAAACTTGTTCTGTGCACATACAGCTATAACTAAACTTTAGGAAAAAAAACTTAGGCTAGACAAACCTGTAAATTAACCTAACTGGACAATTAGCAATGCTTGTTAAGTTGCATGTTAATGTATTTGAAATTGTATTCATTGGGTCTGTTACAGTCCAGGCTATGCTAAACTGTGCAACAGCCAGCCAAAACCTCCATACAGTAGCTTCTATCTTAATGGACAGAAAACTCCTTTTGGCTGTTGAACCAATTTGACTGAGCTAGCTATTAAAATTCCTGCCTTTTTGTGTACAACGGCCTACATGTCTTGTTTGTAGAAGTTCTCATTTAGTAATTAGTGGTAGTTTTTAAAGCATCTTAAACTGGCCACTTCACAGGTGGAGCAGCTGCTTAAATACATTTCCTTTTCACTGCAGAAGATCCTTTTGTGGAAACAGGAGGATGCTTTAAGCAATTGGATGCATTAGGTGGTGCAAATAGTTGAAAGAGGTGTTTCGCTAGGTATTTTCTTACACACTTTGGAGTCATGAGGGTTCATTCTCAGAGGCCTGGGGAAACTGTTAACTGTTGCTTTTAGCAGTAAGGTATAAACCAAGAATTCTTCCTTGAAGGGGATTGATAAATAACTTTTAGTAAATACTAAAAGTCAACTTTGTTTCTTCTGTTCTTGTTCCCTCAGACATGCTTTATGAATTCAAATTTGGTTTTTGTGCAGTTGATGTATTTTGCAGGAAGGAGCTCCTAGACTTGTTGGATAATTTGGTTTTAGGTCTTTTCAGATTTTGGAAACTGCGGTCCTAAAGATCATTTTACACTCTTAGTATCTGTGAAACTAAAATTCCATTGCTATTTATCTGTGTGTAAATAATGAAAGGGAAGCTGTGAATCGGAATAGATGGTAATAATACAGATACTTGTGGACATGGAACCTTAAGTGCTAAAATAATTCCATGACCTTCAGAGGGTTGTTTGTGGGATAGGAGCCCAATTACGTGGGAGGTATACTGAACACCATTATCAAAAGCAGAGGAAAAAAGTATTTTTTCAGTTTGTATGCAACAATTCTTTGCAGCATTTTTTTTTCAGGCAGTAAAGAAGAGTTAAAAGCCAGTATCTATCTGATTAGGTGCAGTTTTATGGTAGTTTAACCTGATCTAAGTTGTGACTGCTAAAGTCCTGTATGGTTTTGCATCCTTTATTTTGCATCACATCTGATCCTGAAATCAAGGAGTTGAACCATTAGAAAGTCAATCACTTTTCTAATAGGATTATTTTTCTGCTGATTTAACTGTCTGAACTGGCTTGTTACAGGATGAGAATAACTCAAGTGCTTTTGTTAACCAGAGGGAGGGACTGAAAATGCTTATAGCGGCAGGATCATGGCAATGAACAAATACCCAAGAATTAAGTATTCACAATGTTGGATATTGGCTGTTGTGCAAGCAGTACAATTAAAAATACATAATCAAAAGGCACATAGCCTTGAACTGTGATAACAGCAGATCTAAGCACAGAGTGCAGTTAACATGCAGTTTTCAAAACTGGGATCAAATGTCTTTCTGGCTATAGTTGAGCTAGGTTAAAAGTCAAGCTCCTTGTTCCCTTTCACTGCGTGCTTGCAGTGGATGTCCTCCCAGATTTGATGTGTAACTGAATGCATCTTTGCTCACACTCCTAGTTCTGGCAAAACGCTCCAGACTGGAAATCCTAAGTGTTGATTTCTCCAAAATATAAGGAGTGATTATTTGTGAAGGTGCAAGGTAATGAGGCCTTGTTTTGGCTCAGATATAACCAGAACACTGATTTGTCTGCAGTGCAGTTTACCTCTCTGAAATGTGGATGGCTTTTATCCATCCTGGAGAAGGATAGGGACAGGAGAAGGAGTGCTCACTGGCCTTAAGAAGTTGGGTGTTTCCTTCCATATGATATAAGGTACAAGCAATTCCAAGCAGTCCAGTTTAAAACCCTGATCATATCGTTATTTTCAATTCTGTAGAGCTCCTATAATTTTTGTCTTGTATAACTGCATGGAGAACTTTATCTGCTGCTACTAAGTGAGTATGTGCTAATTTAGGAAATTAGTCTTTTTTTTTTCCAATAAAAGAATGAACATTTTATTATGCTCCTTCTACAGATTAGGAGTCCTGTATCATACTTACAAAATTAATGTAGGATTGCTATGATTGTGCATCTTATCAGCATTTATTTTTTGCCAGCTTAATTTATTTCAGCCTTTCTGAGTTTATTGCCCTGTATCTGCATAGGTGAAATCAAATTCCTGGAAGCCTTAACTGTTTCACTGCAGTGTCAGCTGAGTTGTGTGTCACATGGAAAGGTTTGAGATAATACAACTGAACTACTACTGAAATAGTTGAGGTGTGCTTCAGTGGCCCATTCTACTTTTTCCTGTTTGAAAGTCACTACTTACAGTGCAGGACCCTGTGCTTCCACAAATGCTTCAGTTGTTTTTGTAGGGTGGTTTTTTTTTATTGTAGCTGACATTAATAGTACTCCTGATAGGCATTTCTGTCTAATGGAATGCAGAATAATATATGCTTGATTGAATATTTGAGGCAAGTAGATTTCACTGAGATGAAATATAATGAGAAGTAATGCTTACCACTGATATGGGCAAATTTGAATTCGTGCTTTATTGAATAAACAACATTTTGACTTTGGGTCATCTGTGGAGATAACTTACATAAATTAGTCTTTAAACTTTGGAAATTTCAGCTTCAGTGCTGTCTTCCGTAAGCTGAAATATGTTTATGCATGTCATTTTGGAAGAAATAAAACCACTAGTTCATTTCATACTGTTTTGCATCTTAAGTCTGTATCAGTTGAACTATAACATGCAATGTTACAAAGTCAGAATTTTGATGGACTTAGGGATGTAAAGATATTCATATGGAAATTTATAAATTTACTACTTTTGAGCTGACAACTTTGAGCTACTAATTTTTAATTTGATTTTTTAAATAAAATTAATTTTATAATTTAGTTTTCTGTGAGACTTGATACTTGCCTTTCCAGCTACACTGCTTTGCACTGAGCAATTAATGTTAAGAATGACTCAAAAATTTAATCGCAAAGAATAATGGTCTTTAAACTCCTATAAAGCCCCTCCTACTGATTTTTTTTCCTTTTCCCTTTCATGCATGGGTGCTATTACATGTCAGTTTAAGAGTTCTGCAACATTTTTGATCATTTGTCCACTTTATAAGTAAATTTAATTTTAAATCTTTTAAGGGATATGCCTTGAATTATATCCTGCTAGTAGGACTGACACAAAAACTGGTAGTGCTGAAAAATATTCAAAAATATGTAGCTTTTTTAAAAGATCAAGTTGAATTGCAATGTATAACATAAGCAACTGTTGTATAGTAGTGCATTTGCAGGTGTTGACAAAAGCAAAGGGGCAGGGCACTCCTGAAAATAAAGTTGATGTTCCTAAGTAATTCAGGCTTACTGCATTTGCTAGCCCCAGCTTTTTCTTTTCTTTTTTTTTTAGTCACTGTTTTGTACAATACTTCACTGGCAGCTTATCTTCATATAATGCCACTGTAAATGGTCTTCTAGTAAAATCCATTAATAATACCTTGGATTTGTATTCTTTCTGCTTTCCTTCAGGAGTGATGTGCAATAGTGATTGTCCTGGTTTCGGCACGATAGTGATGCTTGTTAATTTTACTAGAAGTCATACCTCTGTAGTGTCTAGTTACCTTCTCTTTCCCTTTATAAGTGTGTGATGGCACCTTTGATAGGAATATCAGTTCTTTGTCCAGTTTACTGTCTTTTTCATCTTCAGAGCTATGTATTGACCCTAGATCCAATATTAAAAATTAAAATTATTTCCTTTTACAGTAAATAAGTCACACTGCGCTATACAATACAGAATCATATATTCTAACAGAAATTATGTAGCTAACTTGTAAAATTTCACAAGAAAGGTCTTGTAGTAATAATTTACAGGTTATTATCGTTACATCTCACGAAGGCAAGAATTTAATTGATCGTGTGATTTGGGACTTCTAACATCTGCCTGAAAATGAGTCAAGTTTGGAAAGTTAGTAAAAAAGCTGTTTGGAGTACAGGTCAGAACAATATTTCATGCTTAATAAAAAACTTCATATAATTTAGGGTTGTAACAAGCATGTATTTTAAGGCTTGTCTGTATGTGGTCATCACATTGTAATTTTTTTCATCTACTTTGTGCTAACAGTGTTAAATCTAGAAAAAAATTTCTGGAGATCATAAAGTAGGATATTTCCACAAGTCTTTAAAAGAACACTTAAACCTATACTGTAATAGTAACAAGTTAACATTCAATTTGGTAAAGCTTTTAGTATCAGAAAAGTTTTTAAGCTCCAATATGAATGTCTGAGTGTAAAAAAAGCGGTTTAAGGTAGTTAAGGTTTAAGGAAGGCAACTGTAAGAATACACTGATGGACAGAAAGTTAACAAATTGTGCTTGGATAACATGTATATGTTGCTGCTAGAACTGTCATCTCCTAGTTTCTTGTTAAATCTGTAATTTGTGATACGAAATACTCACTGTCCTGCATATACAGGAGTAATGCAGTAACTGGATTTGTTTGGCTGAGGTCTATAATAAAAAAATCGGTCTGAATTTACTTTTTGCATCTTAAAAGTTTCAGGTCAGTAAAACTGTTTAAAATTCATAGTACAATAAATTTTCTGGCAAACTCAAATTTGTTCTACTGTTTCAGAAACATTTAGTCAGTTTAGTCTGGCTTTTTAGTCTAGTTTTTTAGTCTGGCTGGATCACCAAATATGTAGAACTTGTTGTGGTAAGAGTGCGTTACCTTACTAGGACAGCTTGTTTTCCAGATAAAATTACAATTTAGTAACTCCAGCATAAAACCTGAGATCTGGAATGTTACACTGTCAGAATGTTGTTGTTAGCTTGACTTTGTAGCTGGGACAGAACTTTTCAAACTCTACTGGTGATCTCTTATTTCTTCTTTCTAATTTTTCTAGACTGCCGAATATGTCCCAGAAAAAGTGAAGAAAGCTGAAAAGAAACTAGAAGAAAATCCATATGACCTTGACGCTTGGAGCATTCTCATTCGAGAGGCACAGGTTTAGTGACATAGGATTACATTTCCTTATCTATGGTCCACTCACACTATTTGGTTCTGGAGTAAAATCAGCATATTCATTTACATAAATCATAATATTGTAAATGCTGTTTTGATTTTCAATTTTTAGAATCAACCTATAGACAAAGCACGGAAGACCTATGAACGCCTTGTTGCCCAGTTCCCCAGTTCTGGCAGATTCTGGAAACTGTACATTGAAGCAGAGGTTAATATTTTTACATTTTTTTCTTATATAACATTTAATAGGAGTTTAAGTTTATACTTTCATAAGCGTAAGTAAGATAGGCACATAATATCTAGGGAAAAAGGGATTTTAAATATGCCTTGCCTTTATTTTGTAAAATAGGTACAAAGGAGTGATTAAAATGAATTCTAAAGTATTGGGTCTTTTATGAGTTGATGATTGTTGCATTATGGAATTGCAACAACATTAAAACCGTTTCAATGGTATTGGAGTGCTTTAGCCTTTTATTTACTTGTCGTGTCAATTTATTGCCTCCCGTGTCATTTATTTAGAGGACTTTTTTTTTATTTATATGTACAAACTTATTTGAATAACTTTCTGTGAATGTTTGGATCTTCTAATTTTTTTGCTTTCTTAGGGAATTGAATGCTTCTGTGAACAGTGGTTTCAGGGAGGGTGTGGGATGGAGGCTGATTTCTGGAATGAAAATGCTGGGAAAATGCATTAGCACAACTCATTAGCTTCTAAAAATCCCAACAAAAATTGTGATTGTTTACATAACTATATAAAACTTCCCACTAAGTGCATTGATCATTTAAACAGTCTTTAATGACACGCCATGAAATGCACTGTATAATCGGAATTTTTTTTTTCTGTAGCTGATATTTAATACTAATACACATGCTTTTTGTGGGCATCTTCTAGCTGCACATTTTTCTTAAGAAACAGATCTTCTACATGCTAAACTAAAGGGGTGGGGACCTGTGTTCTGTATATGAGAAGCGAGATAGCTAATTTTTTTTCCATTTATGTGAAATTTTCTAAGCAGCAATCTGAGTGGCAAAACTGCATTGTATAGTTATCATATCTTATTTTACATTAAATTACATATCCAAATGTGTTCTGGCAGTAAATTTTGAAGATTATTAAATAAAATTGGCGTCATGAGAATCTTAACAGAAATTTTTATATTGCAGTTTATGGTAAGATGTTAAAAGTGCAAAATAGTCCAACCTAAATTTAATATTACCTAATTAAATATCGTAGAATTCTCACTATTTTGCTTCTAATAGTTTGTAGTAGTGGTTGGAATGTCGGTGATTGGACATATTTGGGAGATATTGAATGCACTAACACATACAGATGTATGTTTTTCCTTTTGGGACCCTGCAGCCAAATCCATTCGCCTTTTGTACCCTGCAATGTTTGCTACAGGATCTAGTCTTTAGAATCTACTCTAGTTTGATGATTACATTAAGTTATCTGATATCTGTGCTTATTTAAAGCCTTTATCTTTCCCATGCCTCAAATTTAAAGTTGAATAAGACCACCTCAGAAAGGCTGTACTACATTGTAGCTCTTTCAGCAGAAAGTACTATTATCAGTGTATAGCTTCTTGTCTGAGGCTTCTTGTCTTGAACCATGTTCAGAGATGAATTGACAGACATTACCTCCCTTAACTGATACCTTTTAATTAATTTATAATCTAGCAGTATTTAGAAACATTAACAGTGGCAAAGCTTTAAACAGTCTAGGGTATAATTTTTTACGTGCTTCTTCAAGGAAGGAAGATCAGCTTCTACCCAGCAGGTATGGTAACCGGGTAACACAAGGTAAATTTGAGAAGGAAAGAATTGGCATAAAGATCTCTAGCTCCTCTGTGTGTGTGTGTGTGTGTCTGCCTATAACTACACTTCAAACGTAAGAGAAATGGAATATATGATTCTGTTATTCAAAACAATGGGAAAATGGCTACACTTGAAAAGGGTTGTATTTGAAAGAAATGCAAGAGATTACTTTTTAGAAATTTATCTCTCATCTTAACAGGCAGATTTTTAAAATCCCAGTTATAACTTAAATTTTCAACTTTTCTTTCTTGGTTCCAGTAACTTCTCTGAAAACTCACATAGTGACTGATTTAACTTAAAAGCAACATGCTTATCTCTGCCTTTTTTTAGTATATGTAACCATTTGTAGCTAGAAGCTGAAATAACTTTTTATTTCCAAATTCCTCTCTAAAAATACATATATACACACACTTGGGCACTGTTGTCAGTGTTGTTTTAAGTTGCATACATATGTACAGTCCCATCTGAGAGTAAAGTAAAAGTGAAATGTTTTCTTAAATGGTCTTTTAACAGCATGGTTGAATATAAATTAAGACTTCAATTAATTTTTGAAGGCTACCTGAGATACTGGAATTGTTTTGAGGCTGCTTTTATTGCAGCCTTAAGATGTACAAGGAATATAGGGAAGATATTTTCCAAAAGCTTTTTTCCTTGGAAATCTTAGTAGTCTCCTCCTGCTAGAAAGTTTGTCTTGATAGATATTTCCAGCCTTGAGTTGGGAAAGTAAACCTGTGGTAAATCTTTGTTTAGGATTGCTTTTGATTCACTTTCACTCCCTCAGTATTTAAATCTGAAAATTGCTAGATCTTCAGTCATCTGTAAGCTGCGTTTTTCCTCATGTCAAAACAAGCATATCACTTTCCTCTTTAACGTGATAACGTTTCCTCTTTGCATCACAGAAGGACAAAAAGGGAGAGGAAAGTGGGGGTTGTTTTCTGGCAGGTTGTCTTTTACTAGAGAATTTTGTCCTCTGAATGACACAAATCTGAGCTGAATATTATTACATAGTGGTGGTCTATTATTGGAAGATGAGCTAGGGTGAAGGTTATGATTATGGCCTTACAAAAAAGGAATTAGCCCTTTAACAGCTGTATTCTTTAAAACATTGTTAGAAATCTTTAAATTTCCCTTTGCCTAACTTGAGGAATGTGTTCTTTTTGGTCACTTCCAATCGTCAAGTAGAAATCATTGTTTATAATCTACATGAACAAAAACTGTTTCCTTGCATATGCCAGTTCATTTTGTAATGTAAAACTTCTAAGTGCAGGCCTTACTGCTGTGATTACCTCTTGTTTTTATGACAGTGTTTGTTCAGCTTACTGACTGTTTTCCTTTTTGTGTATGACTTTGTTCCCTAGTGGAATATAGTGTAAAGCAGTGCTCAGCACTTAGTGGATCATCTGACTTGTTGCTATTGATATACAGACTATGCTGAAGTAACTGAGTACTTCACGTTTCCATTTTATGTGCCAAGCACCGATTTACATGCTCTGGTCTCTGTTATGACTGGTTATGACTGGTAGTCAGTAGAACATGGAGATTAACTGGGAAGAGCATGCCTTGACAGTTTGTTAATGGGAACTCCACTATTAAAGTTTGAATTGGTCAAAATGTTTTGATTCTCACACTGGTTCTTATTTCTTCTGACATTCAAAGAAGCAGTTGCAGGACATAGAAATAAAAGAATTGGATGAAACAACTCCCAGCTCACAAAGTTTTTGGGTCATAGCATTTGAATGCTTGAGACTTGTGAGAATAGAGTTCCGTTTGGTGAATTTGACAGACTATGTAGTCTACTTTTGGTACGTATTTTAGCAAGTAAAATAGTTAACTTGCTATTCTGCATCTACTAAAATTTAGGAAGTTGTACAGTAATGCCACTCTTTTTATTCAGACTCTTTGTTTTCTCTAGTTGCTTAAAGCATATTTTTCTCTTGATACCTTTCCCATAAAAATCTACTTCCAGAAAACTTGAATCAATTCACGTGTCAGTGCCTCTTTCACAGTTTTAAAAAGGAGCATGTAAGTCTCAGTCCCACATGTGCCATAATGTTAAATTCATAGATCACATGATCTGGATTCTAGCCTACTCTGCTGATTTGCTGTGTCTTCTTGGGTAAGTTATTTAAACTGTTTTGCCATTATTAAAACAGATACGTACCTACCTCACAGGGTTGTTGTGAGGCTCACTTTAGTGATTAAAGTGCTTTTGGCATCTGGCTAAAAGGTGCTACAGAAATGTAAAAATAAATT
Organism: Calonectris borealis; assembly: GCF_964195595.1. NCBI lineage: Eukaryota > Metazoa > Chordata > Aves > Procellariiformes > Procellariidae > Calonectris > Calonectris borealis. The sequence goes on from NC_134325.1 coordinate 12,426,025, forward strand.
CTGATGTAATACACCCTATGATCCCATAGACCCAGCTGTCTATTACTATTTTCTTTGTCTCTTTGACTGTTTGAATCATCTTTTAGATACAGAAAGACTTGATACTGCTTTTCATGCACTTGAAAGAACTTTTACTTTACCAGTGTTGTAAATATTTCAGTAGTTCTGAAGCAAGCATTTGAAGTTGTCACCTTTTTCTCTGCTAGTTTTCTTTGAGAAATCACCAGGTTGAAAATCCTCTTAAGCACACTTATTAAACTATGTTCATGTATTTGCAACATTTTTTTTAATGATCTGAAGAATTTTTAGTTCCAGTTGCTCTAAGTTGAAACTTTAATCTGTAATTGTCCTGAATGTTTCAGGCCAGTTCACACCACACCTTTTTACCTTTTTCGTTGTTGAGTATAATATTACGTTATATCCTGGTCACATTGAACTGTTGTTAGTAGGGGTTGAAAGGTTGCCATAATTAAAGATTTAAAAATCATAAGCACAAGACAGTTGTGACAAATACCCCAAGTCTAGAAACAATAAATACAAAGCTAGTAACATGTGTGTAAAGTGTTTGGCTGTTAATATGTATTTTTCGTCTTGCGAATTTTGCAAGTAAGACTCCTGTGTTACTGCTTGTTCTAAAGAAATGAAACTAGATATATTTGTTCAGATAACTTCTATTTGATATGAACACTTTGAATTTTAGATGTCTCAGTAACAAACCAGATGCTGTATGAGGATTCAGAGGGTGGGACCAAAGCTTAGGGTTGATTGTTTTGCATTTCATCATATGCAATACATCAGTATCTTTAATTCATGTAATTCACACTGGTGTGGATACTAGTCAGAATGTATCATTTAACGTTCTTGTATATGAAAAATGTAAATAAAACCATTTAGAAAAATGATTGTTTTTGTTTAAAATGTTTGTGTTTCTTCAAAGCATTTTCTTCCCCTGTTTTACTTTAATCTGGTTCTGAGTTCAGAAAAAAATTGTTATACATACCACCAAAATTCTTCTGCTGGGGAAAAGTGGGAACTGACTTCTGTCAGGATGAAGTTGGAGTGATCAGAAGTCAAAGTAGAATAGACTTCTTGGCTGAGATTCTGGTTAGTGGTACTTTCAACTGAAAATATTGTATATATCACTAGCTGATCTTTGTTAATTTCTTAATGAAAGACATACCCATTATAATCCATGCCCACCCTGCTAGTCTACCACATTTCTTATAGTAAACTTCTGCTTTTGAGAAACTGCTGTACAGGTGCTCTGTACAAACATCCATATTGCACATTCTTGACTACCTCAGTCTGAGATTTTAATCTTTTTTACAACTGTATTATTTATGATCTTTTCTTACTCATGTGTGGACTTGTTCCATTCCTGTTAATAAATGTTGTTCTGTCTGTGTGATTATTGTAGATTTGCACTAGAAAGTGAATGCAACTTCTTTCCTGTCTTTTCTACTCAATATGTAAATACAGGCCATGTACATCTTGCATAGTTGCCATGGTCCTACAAGTTGTATAATATCAGAAAGTTATCCACATAATTGACATTTGTAGTTTCAGAAGATGCGCGGTACAACACTAGTGGGTTTCTTTATAATTCTATTTTCTGTATTTGATCATAAAAAATACCATGGGAAAGTGTTAGGAATTTTAATTTTTGAAGTTGAAGTGATGCCTAATGAAGAGATTACTATGGACCCTCTTCTATAGTGTGTTGCTGTTTTCACATGAATAAACATGACCTACTTCCTGTTCTGTTGTATTCTTTCCATGTGGGGTGACAGAAACATCCCTATTAGAAGTGTTAGTTACATAAAACTCTTGTTCACAACACTTTTGAAGTCTTGCTTTCAGATGTAACGAGAACAGTGAAAACTTTTCTCATTGTGTGCTTTCTTTTGTTGAAGTCATTTGCTGATCCTTCTGTTTATGATTTGAGGGGGAAATATGTGTGTTAGGTCAGGCACAAACTTGAGCTTCTTTCTCATGTCTGAACCTGAAAGAACCAGAAGTAAAAATATAGAGCTTTCTTGTGTACCCTGTATTAGCTCATTAGACAGATTGGTTATCTTCATCTGCATGGGTGAGGGAACTATAATCATAATTTCTCATTCATTTCTACATCTCTTCCAGCTTCCAGTTGTCAGCTGGTTGAGTTCCCTGATGCTCTTTGTTCCATTTTTGAGAAGCCTGGTGGCTGAGAGAACACTTTCTGTTAAACCTTACCTATTAGTGCTACTACATAAAATAATGTTTGATTTTATTTGCTGCAGAGTTTCTTTGCAGACTATGAAAAGGCTTTGAGTCACTGCTGTGATGAAATACAGTGGCTTCTTTTAGCTAGGAACTTCTGTGAAGGCAAGCCATTCATTCCGGCACTCCTGTGTCCTGTTAGTACAAATGTTCTTCATTTAAGTGTCCATTGTTTTTTCCCCTTGTTAGGGTACACTTTTTTTTACTGATGGCTTCAATGTGACGGGTGTTCTACATTCAGTAACAATTTTGGACTTCTGCAGTGAAGTGTTGTGTACCTAATACCGTAAGCTTTGACATTTTTCCTTTCTTACATAAAACAATTCAAAAGTGAGAAGAAATTATATGCATTGGTGCATAACTGTACCATGGCACAGACGGCATTCACATTTTTTTGTGGCATGTTGTATACATGCAGTTAACTACACATGAGAAGATTTTACGGTGATTGGAATCTGATCTGTCCTGGGGTTTAATTAGTTTTGTAGTGACAAATGTTCATAGTGTAGAAGCATGGGAGCATTTCCAGAGTTCACTGGAACTGTGGCATCAGAAATGTTTCAGTTTAAGGATAGGCATTATAAGTAGAAAGGCATTCTTTTTAAATTTAGTTTGTGGACAGTTTTTAGTAATACTGCTATAGAGTGGAGTCCTATTGCATCTTGAGACAAGACTGTTTAACAGAACTCACTTCTAACCTGAAGTGTAAGCATTTCGTCTGGCTCTGGATCTGTTCCCTTAGAAGCAGATTGTACTAAGCCATGTGACGGGGTCCATGTACTAATCTTAGTTTTAACATGTTCCAGTGAGCATACATTGCTGATCTATTAGTAGATCCTGTCACCAAAGGTCTTGTAGACTGACTGCTGGGCTAAAGTTTTTCCGAGCTTTAATATCTTCAACTTTCTCCAAAAGGAGGAGAGCTGGGATTGTTGGTATGCTGAGGAAGCTTGGTAACTGTACTCATACTTTCACGCTCACTCTGTGTTTCAGCAAAACAGGAGCTCATGCATATATCTAAATTGCATAGGCTTTATCATTGTTAATTCGAACTGTTCCTCTGAATCAACTAATTTGAAAAGTTAAGTAGTGTGATGGAGGGTCAACTGTCTAACCTCACTTGATTCCTGTAATATAACTATGCAAGACTTAGACTTTCTAATGAGGGCAGCTTACTCTCTCCAGTTCCCCATGGTTTGCGTTAGTGCATGAAATGGAGAATAAGAAAGAACCAGTGTGAAACTGAAAAGAGAAGTGACTGTACACCCCATGGCCATAGCTGAACAAACTCTTACTATAAACAGTCTGGTATTTCCATACTGGTTTATGTGAGAATGAATATCGAATAAATTTTAAAAAATACTTTGCAAGTCATGCATTTGGACTAGAAAGATAACTTGCAAAGTGATGCCTAGTTGTTTGATCTAGTATTTTCTATGTCCAGACTAAAGCAAAGCCAAAAACTTCCGTCAGATATCATCTCTCCTGGAAATACAGATTTTTTCAAACACTGATCTTACTGTTTAAGCAAAATAAAAATAAACTCTCTACTCAGAGGTTAAAATGGGTTAGATTTACAAAAATGAGGCAGCAGGTATGTAGTTATGTATGGGCTGTCCTGCAGATAAAACAGACGTGGTGAAGTTAGCATGTGAACTGACTTCATCGTGCTCGGTGGAACTACATTTATACATTAAACTAAGTATGTTTAAGATGTTCATAGTGTGACCAAATAGGAAAAAGGGCAACTCAGTTACAGCTGGGTCTTTGTTTTGTTTCCCTTAGGAAAGGGGAAGATGCCTTGGCAAAGAATAAAAAGTTGCAAGGGCCTTCCCCACTACCCCCCCCTCCCCAACATCTTCCGTGTGTTTCTCCTGCTTGGAGAATTAAAATGTATAACACTGTTGGCTCTGGTTGGTGGCATTTTATAGAGTATGTATGGATGCTGGTACAACTTCCAGATAAGTTCTCTCTTAATTTAGGAGCTGGTTTAACGTGTTTTCAAAATAGTTTCAAATTGGAATTTGAACTATGAAGTGATTTATCCTATTTTAATACTGATACCATTCATCTCAAATCTGCTTTCAGGCTATATGAAGGGGAGGAAACGAATGTTGTATTTGACTTCTGTCAAATTCTGCATCCCTGCAGTTTCTGTTAAGGGCTTGTTTCCCAATATATACACGTGTATGTATTACTTAGGCAAGTGCTAGATCAGAAGTAAAAAAAAAAAAGTGTACTCAGTATTTCCGGAGTTAGAAAGGAAAGTAAAGCAACAATCACATGCACTATTTAAAATTCACTGACAAAGTTTTGATTATTTTAGGTTTTATGGTTAAATGAAAACATGCTATAGGTTCCATGCCTGTGGATTCCTCAGGAATCTCTCAAACTATATATGTATACATGTTCATTGATGTGTATATACATGTTTATGTAATAAGGTCACACAGCATAATTAATGTTCTTTTAAAATCATACTAAATAGAAATCTGAGTGTATGAAAGTTATCAGTGCAAATTGTGTACAGATAATTTACTTAGATTATTTAGAAGTTTATAGGTACTCATAACTTAAATAATTTGTGCATAATCTTGAAGTGGAATATGTTTAGAATAACAACGAATGGAATTATATTATATACAGCTTCAGTCGGAGCGCAAAAACATGACTTGATGTAATGTGTAAATGATGGGAAAACCAGCTAGATTTCCTGCTTTACTTTTGTTGTCTTGAACCCAGTATTGGCCTGCCTTCTCTCCATTCCTCCCTATCCATCAAAAGATTATTTTTGTATGTTTTCCTGGGCAGAATTAGAAGTGTATTTGCTGTAAGAATTGTGGACTCTATCAGGTATTCCTATGGGCCGTATCTTTCAGTGTGCCCTTGCAGTTCATCTTTCCGATGACAAGGAGATCCCAGGAGTCCTTACCAAGAAGCTGTCTTTGGACGGTTCAGACATGTTCTTTGAATTTAAGAAGCATGATTCTACTTAACCATTTTTGATGGGGCAGAAAGCGGGGGTGGGGGGGAGATTCCCTAGTAATGAAATAATATTTGTAACTTTTTTCTGCCTTTCTGTAACTTTCCTGATTTTGTTTAAAAACAAAAAAAAAATCCAAAACTAATCCCATGACAAATCTTTTTACATCCTAATTATTGCAGAAGAAACTTGGTGCTCTTAATGTCTCTTAGTTATGCTTATGGAACTGCATGGCTGCTGGTGAGATTGTAATGGTATTGCGTTTGTAAAGCACATAAACACATTTAGCAGCCTATGATATGCAGTATGTTGTGGGAATAGATCTGAATTGAGCTTCATTTAATCTTTCCCTGAAGTTTGGTTTAGTTAATCTGTACAGTTTACTCTTTTGTACTTTATCACAGATGCTTAGAAGATAAAATTGTAATTACATTGTATCATGCAGGAGCTTGAGGTCTAAGAAGCCCTCTCATTGATGTTACTATTGTGGAGAATAGAATGATGGTAGTTTAATACCTGTAGGCTTTCATCTACTTAAAGGTGTTACGCACTTTTACTAATACGCAATTAATTTAAAGTGAAGATAAGCGACTGAATAAGTTTACAGAAAATTGCTTTTGTAACACATCTTGCTGGTGGAAGTTTAGCTTGCAGCTTTCTTTCCCTCGGCCATGTCAATTGACCCCTCTCCCCAGATTTTCCATAGATGTTGTAGTAATCAATAGTTTTAGTACAAGCAGTATGCTTTGAAAGTCTACCTGCGTAACCTGATAGTGCTGATGAGTTCATACATGAAGAAACATTTCCTTCATACTAAATTAGAATGGCAAGCCTTACACCAAGAGCCTTAGTCTAGCAGTTTTAATTTCACTAGGGGAATTTCATCATTCTAGTACTGACTGACTGTGGCTTTGGGAATTGTAAATTCTGTCTAATTGTAAAATTGTGCTAGAAATGCTTACTCTGTGGTAATGATGATCATTATATAAAAAGTAACTGAAAGAAAGTACAGTTCATTTATAATGAAGAATGTAAAGTTTCAAATGGACTGGTCTTAAATAGACTGGGATGAATCTTAAAAAGGATAAATAGGTGCCCCTGACACCCCTACTAGCTACTTTAACCTACTAGAAAACCTACTAGGTTTTCTTTATAAAAATGCACTCTAAAATAGTCCCCAAGGCACGACTTTTTGGTTGCAAGTCACCTGAAAAAATGCTGTGGATGCAAGCTAAAATGTTTAATACGGAGCAGTGTCCCCAGCCCTACCCCACTCCCTAAAAAAAGGAATTGCTGCCCTGGTAAGTGTATGTTACTTGCCCATTATTGTTGCCCGGTAGCTAGCATTCCTGAGGGAAATGTTATCAATATATTCGTATCATTCTGCACAGTAGTACTTGAGCAGGATGGGCAGTATAAATAGTTGTTTAAAACCTCAGAATATTCCATGGTATTTGCCCTTGATAAAATCTCAGTGCTGGTAAGCCTGAGCAGGAAACTCTACAATTTACTGTTAAAGGATAAAAGTTTAATTTATCCACATAAAATGTGACTAAACATAATTCAGGCTTTTTTTTTTTGTAAATTCAATTTAAGACTGATATTTAAAAATTATATTCCACATGCTTTTTTGTGTGTTAAAGATGAGTATTATAAGAGAAGTACTATGGAATTTTAAAATGAGCTGACAGACTTTTAATTCAGCAGAATTTTCTGGCACTAAGCAGATGGAGGTAAGTTTCTCTTTTCATAATGCCACAAAGTTTCTACTGTTCTTGCTACTAGTTTTAGCTGTTAAAAAAAAAATTACTATTGCGTAAGAAATCTCACCTATTCACAAAAAAAAGGCACAGAGTTAGATGTTACATGTTTGTCATTTTTACTGACATTCCTAAAATTTAGTTTCACCTCCAGAAAAGTTTTGTGATTTTTTTTTTCTTTTCCATTTGCAGAAATTGTTAAAATAAGGTCAATCTGTGGGCTTTTAAAATTTACTAATGAGAAAAATACAGGTATTTCTAAATAATTAAATATGATAATTCTTGTTGATCTTTGGTCTGAATCAAATGGCGACACTGCACTGATGAGGTGTTATCATTAGCTTTCATGACAGACTTGCAGTGATCTGTGATTTCTGCAAAAGCTCAAACATTTTTCATTGCTCTTAGAGTGTACTTTTGTGCCTCCAACACATAGAAATCTTGACCAACTGTTAAGTTGCACTAACTACTTGAATTCGGTAGTATTATCTGTTTTGCCTTTTTCCCAGGCTGGCAGAGTTGCTAAAAACTGTCTGGACTACGATCTTTTTCACCTGTGTGAGCAGAGTTTTCTGCTACGATCTATATTCGAGGTCAGTTCTCTGCCCAAGCACTGGCTGATTCAGTGAATCACAGAGATTTTGTAGTGATGCTTCACCATGTTGCTAAGTCTTCAGACTGGACTTCTAAGCACGCTGCGTCGCCATGATGACATACACCAAAAACGAGTCAAGCACCCGTCGTCTTCCAACGCTAGGCTAAAGTTTGAATGCGGGGAAATTCACCCATTTTCTTTAGAACCTTGTCTGCTTTGCTGTGAGCTGCATCTCCTCAATTTAGGTAGTTTACCTTATGGTGTGATATCAGTTCTCTCTTTAATGCTTGGCCAAATATTTTCTGCCAGTGATAGAGATTATCAGTAAAACTGCTGTGTTAGTTACATGTTGCTTTTACAGATGGTGGTTTGGTATTGTGTGCTTGGTGTCTTTACATCAAACCAAGTACTGCTCTTGGCATCCTACCTTAAAGCAGCCAAATATAACAAAGAAGAACTATCTTAGTATTTCTGAGATCCCTTGTGTGCTTCTGTGCAAATCAGGTGCAAGAAATCAGCTGAGAGCCTGCGTAATATTTTTTAATGCAATGCTTGAAACTGGCAGGCATTTTGCAACATTCTTTAATACAAATGCTATCTGAAAGTATTTTGTATTTTTCTGTCCAGTGTTTGTCTACATAACAATGCATCTGTCCTAGCAGTTAAAAGTAAAGTCCTCATAGTCCGAATCAAATAATTTCCTGTCGTCCATCTACTGAAGAAGCTCTATTTTACAGAAAATTTTAGAACACTTTAGTTGGGGTTTCTGAATCATCAGTTATAGCAGAAAAGCCACAAAATGCCGAGTTTGAAGGGTAGGGGGAAGAAGTATCAAACTGACTGGATCTCCGCTGTCTCAAACAGCAGTTTCCTAGAATAGTCTAATTCTACATGGACACCACTTGTTCGTGTCAGGGTGTAGAAGCAAACTCATTTTTCACTGTGAAAAGCAACAAAGAAATGAGATTATTAGTATCAAACAGTGCTTTACTGAAAAGAAACTAATTATTCAGAGTGCTCTCTAGCAAAGGAGGCAGAACTACCAGCTGTATTTATTTGTTCTGTACTGGTGTACGTAAAAGTAGCAATTCCACTTCTGGTCAGTAACCAGGGTTTTCCTTCTAACTTATGGGTCAAGGCTGACCTTTCTTCTGCAAGTCTAGGGGTTTACCTGTGCCAGTGTCCTTTCGTTACTCCAAAATCAGAGTCTTTAGCTTAAATACTTGACCCTAACTTCTGGTATTTCTTCTCTATATGCTGAGATGGGGAGAGGTGGGAGGAAACTGGGATGTCAGTTGTATTCCATCTCTCTTTTGCTAGGCTGCTTAGGCTGTGAGTTTCTGTATTGCTTTTATGATGGGCTTTCACATTTCATCTTTCTCACAAGACATGAAATAAACTGTAAATGCACCTACCTAGCTGCATGTGAAATGAATGTTAGCACGTGACATCTTTTTGTATTGAAATCAGAAGTCAGAGCAGCTCTTCTCTCTGCTAATCCGACATCGATGAATTTAAAATAGGAACTACGTAATGAACTTGTGAAGACAATTGTCTTTACAAGTCTTCTGTCTTACAAAAAGTACAGCTGACTTAAATGGGTTTTTAATCTTATAATTCTAATTGCATGGAGTGTTTAAAAGAAAAACAACCACAAACCAACCTCACGTAAGGTGTAAGTAATTTTGAGTTGACCTGCAAAATTAAAGGCAGTGTAGAGCTAATCCCCCTCTCCCTTCAGTAGAAATGTCACCTACATAGCTTTCATTTCTAAAGCATGGGAATGTGTAGTTTGTATTTTTATTTTCCAACTTCAGTGCATCTCTGTGTAGCCAATTATTCAAGTGTAAGGGAGCTTAATAAGTTATCTAAGCACTAATACCAACTCATATAGATTTAAAAGTACCTGTATGTATATTTTTGTCTTTATCCTGTTTTATGAATAGTGGGGCTATTCCCATAGATGGAAGCCCGGCAGGCTTAGCCTGCCTTTAGGTTAAGCCTTAGCTTAACCTTTGAAAGCATCAAGCTGAAGTTTAAAAGGGAGGGAGAAGGGGAATCCACTTTGAAAATGGTACTTGTACAGTGTTTAAGTGGGGAAAGCAGTATAGCATTTAAATTTTCTAGAAACCTGTTTTTTAATGTACTAAGCGGTCTCATTAGCTGGGATAGTAATTACACTCGAATTCAAGTATTCTGGAAACAGAGGTCCCAGAATAGTTGTGCAGAGTCTGTCTGCTTAAATGTTTTTGGATCAAGTCTTTAACCAAAAAGATTTGCATTGTTCATGTGGTTTCGGATTAGGCTGTTTGTGATCAGTCCAAACTTGGTAACTAGATATTGAGAAGACCCTGCAGTAAAACTCATATGTTGAAGGAAATTATTAATTCTTACTACTGAATGCTACTTTTATAGTGAATTTTGTTTCCTCTTCATTGCCAAAAGACAGATATCTGGATGTTTAATTCTGTAATCATCTTTCAAAATACAATCTTTCCTTTTTTAACATTATGGATGAGACTTTTCAGTAACTGATTAAGAATATGCGTTCTCAGTAGAGAATTTCCTTGATTTCTGACAGATATATGAAGGATTTTTGATTAGGGCGGCTGCCTGTATTAGAAAAATACGTTAATTCCCTGAACTTGAGCTGGAATATCTCATTGCTGTAGAACAAAAACATCTCAGTCATTAGGTTAATCTTACATTTCTGAGGCAGATTATTTTCCCAGTTTAGCAAATGACTGACATAATAAATGTTTCTTCATGATTTTGTAGGAAATCCATGGCAAAGCCAGGACCCACATCCTTTCCTTATAAGATTATGCAATGCAGTTCAAGTGCACTTGGTTTGGGTTTAGTAAGGTTTGTTTTGTATACAGTGTACATCCTGTCAACTGCAAATTGATGCTGTGATGCAGTTGCAGAGAATTACTTGTGCCTGAGCATTATTCTCCACTATTAACTAGTTAGATTTCTGATTCTTGTTTTCCTGTGATGAGACAACTGTCTTCTGTGGTCAAACATTAAAGCCCATAGGCACCTTTCGAGGCTGATCTAATGGTTTTGAGAACCATTTTTTGGGCCATTTTTGCAAGAAATTATTGGAAAATTGCTTTTTACATTCCAGCCGTGGAGACAAAAATTTAAGAACAATTTGTCCTCTGCTGACAGGCCAAGCTAGTCTTGTGCTAATATTGTAACAGTAAGAAGATTATGCTGTATGATACAACTACATTTTCTAGTGCCATTTTTTACTCTTTGAGCAACTTGTGTTGCTTTTTCTCAGGATAATTGCTTGTTTGGCTGTCTTTATTTTGGAGAGAGCTTTTATTAGACCAGGTCCACTCTAGAAAATGGAAGGAGTTAATGCATGGTCTGTGAATGGATTTGACCACTCAAAAGGGCAGAAGTTCTTTTTGGTCCTAAGATTTCTTCATTTGGACTATTAGACCTTTTTGCTAAGTCAGTGTGGAAACTGTTTAAGGGACCTTTGCTGCCTTCTAGATGTATTGCTTTTTCTTTAAAATAGGTTTTATAGGATCCCTTTAAAAAGTAAGATCTCTCTGAAATTGTAGCTTGTTCAGGTGTATTATTAACACATAATTTTGGTGAATGAATGGAGAATTCTTAAAACGTTCATACAAAAATAATGATAATAATTATTATTATTATTTGATAACTTTATTCTACAAAAATAAATTTTCTGAAAAATCATAATTCACAGTATGAAACAATTACGGTTATCAAACTTATCCTTTTCTGCACTTTTACGCAAGCATATTTGAAAAGAATATATCAAAACTGTAGGCACGCAATGAGTGTCGTGGGAAGTCATCAAACTATAAATCTACTGAGGAACTTAACACCCCCTAAAAAGTCCCGTTTTCCTCAGCTATATCATCAAATTACATAGAAAATCATCACTTCCTTAAAAATTTTGTTTCTTACTTCCTCTGAGATATTTTGAGGGTACCAAAATCAAAGGAGAAATGATTTTTTTCATGAGCTGTATGTTACTGTAATGAACACTGATATCTGATAAAAGTCAAAAGCAACTAGATGAGATTTTAAATTAAGGGTCTTAAGTTAGATCTTAGAGCATTTCAGGGTGCGAGATCTGTGTAATGAAACAATTGGCTTTTATTTTTTCTAGGTAGTGATACCTCACATACCCATTATAATATGCAATCTGTTGCAGCGGTCTGATCCCTGCCTTGTGTTTAAGGTCCTAGTGTTGGCAAGGAGTTTTTAGCTTGGGTTACGGGGTTAGTGCCTCGCTAGTGATGATGGCAGACTGCAACATATCTGTGCTCCTCAGTTTGGCAGCCTTGTGTAAAATACTGGCGCCTATTATCTTAATAAACTAGCTGAAAAAAGCATTAGAGGTGTGCGTATGTCCAATTCCATTATCCCTGTTGAGGGACTGTTTGCTTATGATACGTGGTTGAGGTAGACAACTGGTATAATTTATCTGAGTTTACAAATTGGGGATTGGTAGCCCAATGAGATGGGCCAAATACCTTGCTTTTATGCTTCCGTCTTAATTTAACTTTTTAACTTCAATGATCCGGCCAACAAATACGACAGCAAGTCTTTAATTGCACTTTGTCATGTTAAGATTATCTTGCAATCCACGGTGCTGTATGTGCTTTTGATTCCTACAAATTTGTTCCTCTGAGAGTTAAACCAATATAAAATTAATTCTAGGCGAAAAAGCACTGCTTCTTTGTGAAATGGCTTACTTCCTAATGACTGCAAAGGATATCAGTAGATCTGTTAATGTTAGCCATCTGAAAACACTTTTTAAAACTTGCCACTGCTTCTGTGAAATACAAAGGCATTGAGAAACAGGAATGAGAAGCGGAAGTGAACTGAAGTACGTAGGAAGAACCAAAATGCAGGAAGTCGGGAAGGAAGCAAGGTAGTTTGCAGGAGTGTGAATGTGGGGTGATGTTTTCTGCAGTGGCTTAAAGTGAGTGTGAAGTTGAAGAGGAAACTACAAGCCACAGGGCATATTGAAAATTGACTTTTTATTAAAATGAGATTTGCAGACAAATTGAGAGTCTAGGTATGAAGTTGAATCTGGCTAGGGAGGAGTGGAAAATAGAAGGATGCTTAGCATTTGTAAATGACTGCATGCAGCTAATATTACATTAAATTTTATAATGGGCAAATTGCCTAAATAAAAAAGGTAATGATTTTCCTGATTTGGAGAAGATATTAAAGAATGAGTACCACAGATAAAGATGTGTCGTACAGTAAAACACAATAAATACCGAAGGTGCAAAGAACACTGGATTGTCTCCCATTATTTGGAAAAATGATTGGAGTAGTAGCTCGTACTTCCCAATTATGAGCATAAAGCTAGATGCTGTTACAGAAAATATGCTTGCACATGGCAAGACCTAAACACCTAGAACAAGTTCTTGTTTTCTTGAAGTTTTCTTGAGCAAGGAGTATGAAAGACATCTTCCTGATGTTAGGTAGCAGGTCTTGGTGCTTTTAGACGTGCATGTCGGTAGGAGTTTTACAGGCACATTGTAGAACGTAGAAGGTGAAGTGGATGGTGCAGTTCAGGTGAAATCGGTGGGTAAGGACCGGTATCTCAGAATGACTGTGTGAAGCTGTTAGATGCAAAAAGTGAGCAAAAGATAATGTGGGAGCAAAACTGACTAAACAGGAAGGAATGGATTAAAATTTCTATTAAAATTTTTTTTAAAGTAACTAGTAATAATGTAGTCCTGTCTTTCTCTAACCAGGAAATACTAGTTGCCATCTACTAAAGGTGGTATGACCACAAACAGAAGGTGCTTATTAAAGAGGCCTTATGGTCTATAGATTTTTAAATTGGCATGCAAGAACTGCTTACACTAAGTAAAGAGCAGAAATATGAAAAGTGATTTGTGCGAGAAAGCGTCACTGTTGATTATATACCTAATATCAAATGCTGTTGGGGACAGTTGTCTTAAAACATTTGTGGAGGAAACTTAATCATTTTGCATGGAAGAGTTTGAGGAAATAGAACAAGGAAGAAAAGCAAGCAGTACTGCTGCTTTATATGAGCTATATGTATGTGAGCTCTACCCATACAGCAAAGAACAGTCAGTACGGTAGACTGAGGCAGGACTCGCAGGTAAAGAAAACTTAGAGATGCAGCAACTCTCTCCTTCACCCCCGATTTCGAGGCAGCTTTTAGATGTCAGATCCATAGGGCAGTGAAGGAACAAGGTAACAGAAGTTGTCTATCTTTTTTTTTTTTAAGAGCATGGAGTGTGCTTTTCATCATGACTTGAAAAGGGCTGTTTCTGCAGCTTTACCTGAATTATACTAATCCACAAGAGATATTTGCAATAATGGGACTCAGTTTGTCAGGAAGAAAAATTGCAGCGCAAGTAATAACATGAGGTGGGTTTGGTGTTTAAACATAACCGCAAATCTGAAATTTTAAAAGTGTGTTCTGGAAAGGAAGTAAAATGTACAAACAAGCAAAATGAGAAAAGATAGCAGAATTAAATAGATGGGAAGAAAGGGGAAATGAGCTTGAGAAATCTTCATTTTTATAATCCAGATTGAAAACAAAGGGAAGAAAATAGATATGTGACATCAGAAAGAAATGAGATAGTGAGTGAATCAGTGATTGCAATTCAGTACCATTCTCAACTAGAAAAATCGTTTAACAGTTTTGTCACCACAAAACTTTTCTTTAAGGCTGCCTATAAGGAAATATTGCTCTGTTCAGCCTCTGGCTAGTCTCTTGGTAGTGGTGCCTGGAATTTATGCTTGCTTTTCAAAGTATTAACATGTATAAAATGCCTCACTGCAGGACCAAGAGGCCAGCATTTTCTGTGAGGGAGTAGAGGCAGATGCTAGTCCTAAAGATTTGTCTGGACATGGAAATTAATTCACATTGCACTAAGGTGTAAATTAAAGCACAACAGCTCTTTTTTAGTAACTCCGTCTCTGATCTCATTTCTTAATGAAGTCCTTGTTCTTCTTTACACTGGAGTAGATATTTAGAAATTAGTGGGGTATATAGTTCTTTAATATTCCAAACTATATTAGTAGCAAAGTTAAGTTTCTTTCCTGTGATGCATTAATCTTTATTCACTTCTATTCACTTTATTCTATTCAATTCAATCCATTTAATGTACGTTTGTTCAGCAAGGTTGTCCAGATTCTCAATCCTTGTATTACTGCACTTCTAGAATGCAGACAGTTTGCTGATACCTAAGGATATTATATTCATGTATTCTTCTGGATTAATTTCTTTCCTGATGCATCTGAAAATTAAAGGTATTGGGTTTTTTAGTCTAATAGATTAAACAAAAAGACATCGTCCACTTGCAGATTTTTTTTTTAATTAGTAATTACTTGTTTACGTAGTTTTTTTAATTAAGAATGATTTAACTCCGTTTCAGCTGGGCCATACGTTACTCTGTCTTCGGAGTAGCATTTCAGTTTCTTCGTTTGCACTCTTTTCTGAAAAGACTTCCGCTCTGAGCTGCTCCCTCACCACCCCCGGGCGGGTGCAGCTGGATTCCTCCCTTTCCCAAACTTCCAGATAAATCTATTTTTAGGCTCACAGTTTTGGAAATAGTCTTTTCGAGTCTTCAGGCATGCCTACTTTTTTTTTTTTTACAATTAGTCAGATGGTGGAGATGTTCGTGTAGAGATCTCTCTAGGCTGCTGCCTCTGAGAGGAGAAAGGTTGGTAGAGTGTGTTAACCTAATGTGCTTTGGTTAATTGTTCCTGAAGGCTATTAAAGGCTTGGGCTCATGAGGCTGTAATGATAATTTTCAAGAAGTTAGAGAGTGAGGAACAACCTTGTGTATCACTGGCTATTCATGCAGCAGCTCTCTAGCTCTGCCACTGTCCTGTCCCAGTCTCCCACTGCAGCTTGACTCCTTATGAAAAATGCTGCCCTTCATTTACTAATGATCACTTTTCCAGCAGACAGAGCTGCCTTTTGCTGGTTTTTTTGGTCTTTAACAGAAAATGGTGACCTGGCCCAGAATTTTGCTACAGAAAGTTAACATTTTCACTAGCTGCCCAGTAAGTGCCTGTTGTCATATTTATATATGTAGGATATTATCAGATAATTGGGTTTGCAGAATTACAGGTCCTGTTCGTTAGCTTAAACTTAAGACTTAAGTCTTAGTTACTGAAAAGTTGATTTATTCTTAAATACTGTGAGCAAAAGTGTATCAAAGTATATCTAAATATAAATACAAATACGTGCTAGTGTACATGACAGGCCACTATTTTGTTAATCAGGAAACAACTGTGAAACCTAAAAGAGGGTTGTGATCAGGAAGCAGACTGCAAAATGGTGCTTTTTTTTTTTGGCTCTACATTGTAGCCATGTATATGGCAGCTGTGACTGCATCCTGTAAGGAGACTGTTTTTCAAGTGATGACATATCTAGGTGGAAACAACATGGTTTTTAAATTTTGACGTAATGCCATGGTTGTGGAAGCTCTAGAAATAATACATGTAGTAATAGTTGGAGACATTTCATTTAGAATAATTTTAAGGAAGTTTTCAAATCATTGTATGGCAGACTTTGAAATTGAAACACATAGCCATGTGAATGTGAAAAATTACACCATACTGAATGAAAATACTTAGAATGTCATCTTACTACATTTTGAGAAAATGAGTTTTCCCATACTTGGTGTACTGTATCTCTTCCTTGCAGTCTTTCCTAATAGCAAGATAAAAGCTATATTTTCACAAGGAATATTAAAACTCCGAATGAAGACTGCAGAAATATCGAATCATTCAATCCTATCTGGTACAAATTGTAGCAAAATTATATATTACAGAAATTACATCTGCAATTATATGCTAATGTTTTTAAATAAAGGATTTCATTGGTTAAGCCTTGGAATATCTTGCACAAATGAAAGATGTGCTTTGTTCAGCATACGTAAATTCTACAACCAGCTATCTAGGCAGTTATAATCCAGCCTCCTTGGGTTAATGACCACACACGAGTGCAGTATTAGTCCTGCATTTCACCTGCCTTTCATGCACTTGAGCAGAGCTTGGTTTGCTGTTTGCTATTTGCAAAGGTAATTGCTGTTATTTGACCTGTAGGAAAACGAGTTTGTCGTGTTAAGTGCTCATGCAATTAGTCGCTGACTGGAAGCTTCAGCAAATAGCAAAAGGCTGAATGTGCTAAAGATAGAAGAATGCATTAGCATGTTGCACTCTCTTCATCCTTTCAAAGATTACATTGCTTTGAGGCAGTCTGAGAAGTTTGAACTGCTATGGTCCGAGCAGTATTTATTCTGCAAATAGTGTGAACATCTCTCCAGCCAGCCCTAACCTGTATTTTGGAAACAGGTAGAGAAGCGTGGATGTGTTTTATTACACCTACAGTTCTGTACTAATAGAGACCCAAATTACATCCCACTGGACTTGACAGTGGGTAGTTAATTTAATTACCTAATACCTGGTCATCTAACTGTGTGAATGAATGCAGGTCTTTTAACTGTGAGCTCCCTTCAGTTAATAAGCAAAAGCAATACTTCCAAATGCATGCATGCTCTGGTGTAATTTTGTACTCTGAAACGTATGTTGTGTATGTGTTTTTAAAAAAACATTAAAGATGTTGCATACATGGTAGTATTTATAATGAAACCAGATTTTAGGAGATAGTAGTTCTAAAAATACCAGTCACTATGAACTAAATCCTGGGAAAGTTAACACCGGCGCTGCTGTGGTGTTTCCTCCTCTCCCAGCCTGTCCCTCATCAGCTGGGCAGTCTGCCAGTGGCGCGTGGCCTTTCTCTTCAGGTCCCTCTTCCAAAAAAATGTTGGAGAGCAGTGCAGGGGCGGTGGGGAGGGGAGAGGGCAAGAGGATCTACCTCACTGAGGGGAGAGCTGGAGGCAGCGGATAAGGGAACATTAGATTTTATGCTTGAGAAAATAAATTATTTTCCTTGGAAGATAACCACTGAAAAAGGAGAGGGAGTTGGGATATGGAAATAGATGAGGCCCAGAAGAAGGAAATGAGAGTCATGGCAGAAAAAGCCCTGCAGATCCTTAGGTGCTATGTGCTGACCTTGCTTCCTTAGGAGCTTGGTCGAAACCAAGAAACACTGAAAAGGTTAAAACAAAACAAGCAAAATTTTTAGGTTTGTGTTGTATGTTTCCAGACAGCTACAAGTAGTCTTAAGTCTTTAGATTAATAGAATCACTTGCTTTGCATAATCATAAATGATACATATGTGTTTTAATAGGTCTATTAAAAAGGGTGTAGTGTAATTTATGGATTAAATTTTGCCCTTGAATGTTTGTGAAGCTCGTTACTGGGAAGCATGTTGTGTATTCTGGGAAGAAATTTGACCCTGTTATTATGAATTCATCTGATTACAAAGCTGATACAGTAGTGACATTTCCTATTGGGAGCATCAAATTTAAAGTTACTCTTTCTGCAAAACAGGTGGAATTTCTCATTGTCACAGGCAGAGGAAGGCAAGGTCAGATGTGTTTTACTACAGGAGTGTCCAAGTGTAGCTGGTCAGACTAAGTGGTCTTTGTATAGTCTTCAAGGATGGAGGGGAGATATTCATATATACCAGTTTTACCTTAGAATGGCAATATGCCTAAGCTCATTCTGTAGGTGGTGGAGACACTCATATATGTTAGCGTCCATGAGGGTAACGCCTACCTCTTGAATTAAAGCAATCAGAATAGGGATACAGGCAGCATTAGAAATTGAAGGAGAATCTATTGTAAAGATCTATAGTACACTTTGCTATGTTTGTCTTTAAGGACAAAAATACAGTATTAATATCAATCCTTTAATGCTTGTCCATGTCTCATCCTGTGTCTGTAATAGGAAAAACAAGAAATGTAACAGAAATGAGTGCCGGTGGGTCCTGGAGGCAGTGTGTGCCCTCTCTGGTGATGGGCTTTCCCCTCTGCCAGGGCTGCCAGGATGTTTGCTTGGGCGCGGTGGGCCAAGAAACGCAAACAAATTCCTGCAGGAGAAAAAGCTGCTCTTCCCTCTGGCTCTGGGGGCTTGGTAAAAACTCTCCAGTGAGAGAGACCCAGGAAGCATTGGCCAATATTGCTTTTTCTTTTCCTTTATTTTTAACAAATCCTGCCAATCTCCAACCTCCTAACTTCATCGGTACCAAGATT
The DNA here is from genome assembly GCF_964195595.1 of Calonectris borealis. Classification (NCBI taxonomy): domain Eukaryota; kingdom Metazoa; phylum Chordata; class Aves; order Procellariiformes; family Procellariidae; genus Calonectris; species Calonectris borealis. Next base: position 12,444,778 of record NC_134325.1, read on the forward strand.
TCTGAGTTTTCAGATATCAATATCAAACCACTTGTGTGGATTTAACAAATACATAAAACTGACTTGAAGTCCAGATGTGGACAGCAGCTTTTCATATATCTGATAATTCATGTAGAAAATATTTTATTCTTTGAGTCATGACACATGCAAATAAAGAATATATTTTTCTTAGCAAATATTTTACTTTTCAAGATCATTGGTTATTGGAAGTGCATGTAGTCTAATTGATAAGTATTCCTTGCGTGCCGTATTTTTGATGTTGATGGTGGTGCCACGCACTAATAGAACTGCTCTAGTAAACAATTAAGTGGGATTACTGCGCACTTACTTAATGCCGTATACAATTACTGAGGTCAGTCTGGGTCACTTATGCTGAGCAATAGTTGCCATTGGGCTTTTGGGTGACAAGGGGCAGGAAGATGTGCTAAGCAGGCAGACAGCATTCACAGCCCTGTCAGCTACGTCTAGGAATTGTCTTTGGCGTAGTAACTCAAGGCAGATGTGGAAAACATTTTTTTACGTGGCTAAACCTGGAAGGCGCACTAATTTTGGCCCTGCCTGCTTATAGCTTTTCATTCTGAGCTTTTAAAAACTTTTTTGGGTCTTGTTGAATAACTACAAGGTGATGCCTTTTGTCAGTGGCAAAGCCATGGATTAATTTTATTTAATTTTCCCAAAAAAAGGATTTATACTATCTCCTGGGGATTCATTCTTTTGTTTAAAAAAAAAAGTTTCTGCTCATCTTCATCGTATTGAAGATTTTACATGAGTAAGTACAAGGGAAGAAAAGCGCAGGCAGCTGTGCTCTGTGCTAGACACACAAACCAAGATTCATTTGTTCTGTTCCACCCGGTGACCAAGGATAAAAGGAGTTTGCAGGGGGTGGGAGGCGTAGACTGAGAGCTCTTGCTCTTTAGTGAGATTTCAATCCTTTTCGTCATATTCTAAGAGGTGCTGAGAATCCTGAAAAGTTACTGTCAAAAAAGGATGAAGTAAAAATGGGAGATGTCTTTTTTTGGACTTTACGGTGGAGGACAAATTTAAAATACAAGAAGTTATTTTCCTTCAGCTAGAAATAGGGCAGGATCAGACTCCTTAATTTGTGTCCACAAAAGACTTCTGCCTAAACAGCCCTACAATTATTACGATAAGTGCTTTTTAAAGGTTGAAAGATTGTGCTCTTCTCGCAAATAGCTGTGAGAAAGTGGCAGTAGGATACGTTCCCGTCCCTGAGGGTGTGTTGGGTCTGCGTGTCTTACGGCAGGGGTTAGAGGTGTTCCCCTGGGACAGGCCACCTCCTGGTTTGTTCTACTTAAGTGTTATTTCAGAGCAATGGTATTTCTGTAATCAATCATTTCTCTGATCAGCTATCTTTTATCTGAATAGTTTGCAGAAAGACTTTGTGAAAATCCTGTGTGCAAGGCGTCATTAGGCTTCACTTCCTGCATTTCGACCCGGGCAGGGTAGTGCTCCAGTTTGAAAGCGGTACGGGCACAAGGGTCCGCTCTGCCATGTGTGACATTAAAGTTTTTCTGCAAAACTTGTTTGAATTCTCTCATTTCTAATGATCTTTTTCAGGAGTGAGAGAACTGGGGATACTCTATGGGACCCCTATGTTTAGGGGTCTGGGAGGCCGGGGTGTTGCAGGGGTGGAGAAACTGGGGAAACAGCAGGCAGGACAGGCAGCGCACGGTGCGGTACAGGACTTACTATTTATTTTAGGCCTCCTGCAGATGAGACTGTGTTTCCTAACGCATTAAAAATTCTCTCGTGCTTTAGAATGAGAATGATAGAAAAATTATGTCATTAATACGTGGTGCAAAAGGGTGCTGTTTACTGCCTACCGCCGTGCTCCTTGGGGAAAAGGAAAGGCTTTCAGAGCTGTTTCTGTGGCTCTTGGGTTTCACACCAAGAAAAAAGCTGTGAATCTCCTAAATAAACAAAGAGCAATGAGATTTAAAAGGGAGTTTTGATACTTTAAAAAAATGTAATACAGCGTAACAAATCCTTATTTCGTTAAAGATTCTTTATTTCAACGCAGATAAGCATCTTCTACAGGCATTGTAGATTTTCCTTGTTTCTACAGATTGCCTAGGATGTTAACGTAACTGGAGCTAATAAATAAACGAAGGGTGCCAGTCTGCCCTCTACATCTGCCTGCTGCTTTTCTGTGTCCTATCTGAAAGGCAGCCTGTTACTTCAAGACTAGGTTCCACCCTCTGCCCTCGCGGAGTGCGTGCTGTCTGAATGAAACCAGTGCCGAGATGTGAGCGCGGGTTGGTCCCTCCTGGGAGGGAGCACCAGCACTGGGGGCAGCTGTCAAAAAACAGCGTCTCCATGGTTTAGTGTTCCCTTATTCAGCATCAGCGTATTATAGCGAAGTGTACTTTGAGAAATAAATATTCAAATAAAATACATTTATTAGCCTATTAGTTTTGTAAATATGGTGGTTTACCCTTTATTTACTAAATCCTGATCTAGAGGCTTTGGTACCTAAGTCAATACATGCACTTAAGGCAACAGAGTACTTTAAAATAAGAGGCTAAGTCTGGGCGTCCAAACCAGAATACAGGAAAGCAACTTTACCTACTGATACCTAAATTTTGGCCCTAGTGGAAGTGAAAAATAATAATAATAATAATAATAAAAACCCACTAATTTTGAAAAAGCTAAGCAAAGTACATGATTTTTATATGTTTAATTATATTTTTGCAACATTATATGGTGTTACAATGTTATTAGTTTAGGCAGCCGAAGTGCAAACTGGAATGCTATATAGTACTGTTTGAAGAATATATTCCTTCTCTTCTAAAATAGTTTCTTAAGTGATTTGTTTTTTTCTGCTTCCCTATAGATTAAAGCAAAAAATTATGACAAAGTGGAAAAGGTGAGTCCTATCAATATATGTAATATACCTTTATAGCAAGAACAAGTATCTTGTGATTAGGCTAAAGCAGATTGAAACGAAGTATAGCTGGCATTGAATGCGCTGTTCAAAACCACAGATAAGAAGTATCACTGAAGTCGATCTGCTGTTGCTACCAAGCTGTAATCAGTGAAGTGCGCAGAGGAATTTCTCTGCTTAATTTGCTTCAGTTCCTTTGCATAGCACGGAGATGCTTTGGTCAAAAGGAACAGTAGTTTAACTTATTCTTTCTTACAAATCTCAATCATAATTACAAAGATTATTTTAATTCATACTGTATAGCTTTAAAAGTAGAAACCTAATTTCTGTATCTGGAATCCTGATCTCGTCTTCTTGATGTATTAAACAGTTATTTCAGCGATGCCTTATGAAGGTTTTACACATTGATTTATGGAAATGTTACCTTTCCTATGTACGAGAAACCAAGGGGAAGCTACCTAGTTACAAGTAAGTTAACAGACCTGCTCTGAATTATTCTAGTTTTATGGTGAATCTCTTCTTGTTTTTTTGACCAGGGGGTGGGGAGGAACGTGGGTGGCAAACCTGCCTGGGGATCTTCTGGTAGAGTGTCGGGGGCATAACATATAATCTGCATTTAGAAAACATTTTCTTTAAAGTTTCTTTAATTGAGCTTGCTGAGTAAAATGGCTCCCTTAGTCTGGATCCACATAACGAGGTGGGACAAGAGCGGGAGAGTAGCTGGGGTATTCATGCCGGTTCCCCGCAGACGAGGCTGGTGCTGGAGCCAGACTGAAACACGCTTATTCCTCGCTCGGGACCTTTTGCTGTCCTCCCCTGTTTAAAGTCTCCACAAAAGTCAGCACTGATTCTAGCTGAGGTACTGTATTTGACGAGCAATAGTAAATAGTTCAGCAACTAGAGAAAGTTTCGGAAGGCATAAAAAGGCATAAAAATCAGGGTGTCATAACTTTGGGATGCATTAATCTTCATCCCTTTTCATTTACTACGTTTTGCTTGTTTAAAATCCTGCAGACTGAGTTTAATGCTTTTTCTTCCTGCTTGAGGTTTCAAAAAATATCAGTACCTTTCAGCATCTATAAACTGTTTCTTTCCCAGCCCACCATAATTTCTTTATATTATAACTGGCAAGATAACTAATGCATTAACAGGAAAAAAGCAGATTTTTTTAAAATTTATTTTTACAAGACTGTTTTGAAACAATTCAAAAAAGTACCAGCGCTGCCCCTATCTTTTTATCTAATTTAACTTTCCTCTATTTTTCCTGCTAATATGGTCAAGGAGGCAGTAAGGTACTGAAAGATGTTTGGGAGAAAAGTGGGAGAGAGAAAAAGCTGTTTTCACTGAAACTTGACCAAGGAAATATTCTGTGAACATTTTAAATTTGGGGAAAAATACTTTGAATTTGGGGGGATGAAAATCACGTGCAAGATTTTGGCCAGTTTCCACATGGGGGGGCTACTCCTAATTGCCCCAGCCTTCTGGTGTTCCTGGAGAAATACAGCAAGGTTTGGGGAATTCTGGCGGGGGAAAGAAACCACGGGTAGATCTGTCAGCTAAGAAGATGTAGAGAGCGTTGTTTTCTATCTTCTCAACTTCCAGTGCACACAGTACACGTGGATTTCCACTTAATTAAGGAGGGGGAATCTCAGGAACTGTTAGTGTGCTAGATGGCCACCAATAGATATAAATAATTTTCTTAAAAAAATAAAACAAACAAAACCCTAAATGCAGAATTTAAAGCTATCTGAATGCCAATTTTTACTCTCAGCTGTTGAATGATACTTTTCATACCTCAGTGTTTGTTTAGAATTTGCTGCACAAAAGAATACTCTTAAATAAAGAATTTTTTAAATACTAAAGACTTGCTCTATGGTCTTTGTGGTTTGTTTTTTTCCTCAGAGAAAAAATGGCTCAGGCATATGATTTTGCTCTGGATAAGATTGGCATGGAAATCATGTCATACCAGGTATGTTTTTTTTATCAAAAACCATTTTATTTCTTACTTTATAAGAAGTACAACTAAACATTGGTTTCATTATATGTAATATTTTTTCTCACATAGATCTGGGTGGATTACATCAATTTTTTGAAGGGCGTGTAAGTACCTTAAAAGAATTTTTTTTAAGCTCAGTTAATGTAATGTTGATGTTCATACCAGTTATGATCTGTAATAGCTGACATTAATCTCTCTCCCCACTATTTAGAGAAGCAGTAGGATCTTATGCAGAAAACCAGAGGATAACAGCTGTCCGTAGGGTTTACCAGCGTGGTTGCGTGAATCCAATGATAAACATAGAACAGCTCTGGAGAGATTATAACAAATACGAAGAGGTAATCAAGAACATGAAATTTGTTTGTGACACTTAAAAAAAAAAATTGTATAATTAAGTGTGGTGCCCAAAGTGTATCCACTAAATAATTATGTGTAAAAGAGATGACCGGCAGTATAAACACGTTTTGCACGTGCAGTATGTCCCAAGACCTGTGGCAAAACTGTACAGGTACCTGAATGGTAATTATTTTTTATTTTAAAGACTTTCTGTAGGATACATTTAACTGTCCCATTTCCCAGTTGGCCCAGTAGAATTGCTGTTGAATTAGAAATCACTGGTATCAATGACAGAGAATATATTTAATGGAAGCTAGAGCAGATCAGCTGGCAATGAGGGCTTGCTTCCCCAAGGAGGCGCTCCCCTCCTTTCAGTTATGGTTGAACAGGTACAATGGCATTCAGCTATGATGGTTTTGACTTCCTTCACGGTATTAAGTTATGTGGTCTCAAGTACATATAAAATGTTCCTCACCATCCTTCACCTGAAGCCATCACAGCATCAATTCAGGTAAGTCTGCTGCCACGCTGTCTTCAGCAAGCGTAACCTCAGCTCATTGACCGTGCAGGCTAATTTGTAGCTGCACCTTTATAGTGTATTTGTAAACACGTTTGGTAATGGCTTGTTAACCTGTCCCCGTCAGCAGAGCTGAGATTGCAGAAGTGAGGGTGGGTGCCCTCGTGCTCAGCACCGTCAGGCAGGGACGCTCACACAGCACTCGCCCTTATCCTGCACGTTGCGCCCGGAGTTGCGGGTGCCGGCGTGCTGTGGGTCAGCTGTGGGTCAGCACTGAGCAGCAAAGAAGGGACAATTTCTCTTCCCTTCTTGCTAATTGTGCAAGTTGTAGGGTTGGTGACCTGACACTAACAGAGCCACTGTGCTTAACCAGTGGGAGTCCCTCCTGGCATCCACAGCCACGAGCGGGCTCATCACCCCGTCGGGATTGAGGGATACCACACGTAGCCTGCCGGCCACCAGGGAAGATACTCAGCAACGTGCCTTCTCCCGCGTAGGAAAATCCCCAGTACAACTTCCCAGTAAACCTCCTCTTCCCCTCCCACGTAGCAAATGAAGGCTGTCACTGCTGGTTCCTGCTACTTCCACCAATACGTAGGGAGACTGTCAAAACGATAGCTGAAACCTGTCCTACATTCGGTCTGTATCTTCTAGTCGAGGCAGCTCTGGCTGACACCCGTAACACAAACATAGCTCGGGCTGTTCAGAGTTGCTGGAAGCCGAGGGCCGGCGCTCTGCTCGGACACGGGTTTCTGCACGTCCCGTTCCGGCTGGGCTGGCCTCGAGGGAGAGGGCTGCTGCACACAGGTGTCCTGGCACAGGGAAGGAAACGCTCCTCACCAGAAGGCTCTTTGGGGGGGAATCATTCCTCACATCGGTAGCCCAACAGCACAGAGATCATGTGCAGGTCTCGGTACGAAAGGTTGCTGGCTGTTTGCTGCAATTAAAACACTCTCAAGCTTCCCTTTAGCTCGGTTGGTAGCCACCAGGTAGCAATATCAGCCTGTCGGTCACTAGTATCTTTAAACAAATGGTCAAAAGTGGCGACACCCCTAGTGAGACAGAGAAGTGACAATCTTTGGCTCGCAAAGCCGCACGGCTGCACCTCGCGAGGCTGGGCTGCATCCTGGGAGAACATTGCTGCGTCCTCAGCCCGGTCCTGCGTTAAATGGGGCATTGCTGGTTTTGTATGCTGACTGGCCCGGGAAGCTACCCCAGACAGCCCTCACCTTGCTTCTGTAGTGAGTCGCTTCCCAGCTCGGGTGCCTGTTTGGAATAGGACTGAAAGCTGTGCTCACCTTCCTCAAAGTCCTGGCAAGCCACGCCAGCAAAATACCCCCCGACACAGGCGTGAACAAAAGGGCGGTTGCTTGTCCTGCCATAAGAGCGGTTCTTCGAGATTCTGTTTGTGCCCGGGACCCCATGACCAGGCCTGTGTTGCTGATGTTGAGATGTGGGTCGTGCCTGGGGGCCTGCCTGCCCCAAATCCCCGCGGCTCTTGCACGGCAGGGCCCTCCGCAGGTGCCTGCGGTCCTGGGGGGGTGTCACTCTCTGCAGGGACAGGTCTCAAGTCTCTCCGCTGACAAAGGAAGGTGTATGGCAGGGTGTGTGTGGAACATAGCCTCTTCTAAAAGCTGTCAGTTCCTTCAGGAACAGAGGAGAAGGCAGAGCTTTGAGGTCAATCTCTGTTATTTCTTGTCCAAGAAAACTGAATTGCTCATACCCTGTCTCAGTCTTCACCTGGTGAAGAGAGGCAGCAGCAAGCTGTGACTCTGACTAGTCACTGACCAGGGTTTAAAAGGAAAAATGTAAATCACAAATACATTCTTTCCACTTTCTCCCCCAGCAGGTTTATGTAAAGTTCGTTGTATTTTTGAAAGCTGTAAGTGATTAAAAATATACTGAGGTGCTTCAGGTCAGTTGATTTTTAGTAGTGAGTTTATTCTCTGATAAATAAGTTCTTGCCCATATGTTTATTAGGAGAAATGTAGTACCTTTTGAGATCAGTATTTTAAAATAACTTTGTCCTTTTTGCTCACTTTTGCATCCCCTTTCAAGCTCTTTTCTGTATGAAATGAGATTATGTATTTCCGAAGTGAAATTGCACATTCCCAATTCCTTTTTTCACCGTTCTGCAGGGCATCAATATTCACTTAGCTAAGAAGATGATTGAAGACAGGAGTAGAGATTATATGAACGCACGACGTGTAGCAAAGGTACAGCCTTCTGTTGACTTTTCTTTGTTCTATTTAATTCTACAAACTAGCATTAAACTTGGTTCTTATTTTCAAATAAAATTGTGTGTGAGCCTAATAAGGTTGGTATGCTAAAATATTTGTATCCGTTTTATAAAGCGTAACCTAAAGTAAGTGTTTAATGTACTTAAATCTGCTGTTCAAAACATTGCTTCTCTTTCAGGAATATGAGACAGTGATGAAAGGTCTGGACCGCAATGCTCCCTCTGTCCCCCCACAAAATACCCCACAAGAGGCTCAGCAGGTAGACATGTGGAAGAAATACATCCAGTGGGAAAAGAGCAATCCTCTGCGTACAGAAGATCAAACTCTCATAACAAAAAGAGGTAACTAGGTATTGTGCTAGGACGTGTAGAATTGTGTTTCTTAGCTCCATTAATGACCTCCAGCGTAAGTAACGATGTGATTTAGTGTTCAGGGATCATGCTGGAGCAGAAGTTGATCAAGTTTCTTGAATTGTGTGGGTGTTTCTTTTAAACTACTCTTTAGTTTTTGCTCAAGCCAAGCTGAAAGTAATACGTGGATTTTGGGGGACAGTCGGTGCTACAGTCGTGTGCCACCGAACTTTCATTGGGGGTCAGGAAACGGTGGAGCACAGCCTGATTTTACGGCTGATGTTCTTGAATGAGTCCTGCTTCTTCCTCTGTGGAGGAGGCAGGTTTTAGCTGCTGGTTATAATTCATAAAGTTCCTGGCAATATAAAAGAACTGCAGCTGTGATCACTGTATTCAAAGCCAATTACTGTTAATATCGTCTGATTTATTTGCTGGGTTTTGTGTTTCATACTTCCATTGTGCAAGATGGTACCATTTCTGCGATAATATACAAGGAGCATTTCTTACCTTTTTTCCCCAGTTATGTTTGCCTATGAGCAATGCCTTTTGGTTCTGGGACATCACCCAGATATCTGGTATGAAGCTGCACAGTACCTCGAGCAATCTAGTAAGCTGCTAGCTGAAAAAGGGGTAAGCAGATTGCCATTGGTTTTCTTTCTTATTTCATTGCGTTGACATGGTGTACTGTTCATTTTTCCTCAAATGCTTAAGAACCGAGGAGGGGGGTGTGAAAAATATTTAGCACCGTATTTTGTGTCATGTTCAGAATTTTAAAATTGGGGCTATTTTAAGAAATGAAAATGTTTGCATTTGAGGTAAGAATTACGAAAAACTATTTCAGTGTTGGCCAGTTTTAGGTCTGGGGCGGGGGTTGGCCTGATTTTGTGATTCCTTAAGTACTGGGGAGCTTATTGTCTCTTTATTGGAGTACTGCATGGAAGTTCACTGGGACTTTTCACACACAGAAGATATTCCGTAGATTGGCCTTCATTGTCACAGATGCTGAACAATTGTATTATCATACTTATTTTATAACAGGACATGAACAATGCTAAACTTTTCAGTGATGAGGCTGCTAATATTTATGAAAGAGCGATCAGCACTTTATTAAAGAAGAATATGCTTCTTTATTTTGCATATGCAGATTATGAAGAGGTGAGCAAAAATAGTGATGTACTGACATCAAAACCCAAAGACATCTCTCATCAATAATGTCATTTATTTGAAACATGCTGAATACACAGAATTCTATAGAATTAATTTACTGATTCTTCTAGCCTTAACCTCATTCAGTGTTTCTGAGACTGAGCTGACAAAATGGAGGGGAAAAGCCCATAGTATGAGTTACAAAATTTTTGAAAATCTACTGACTTTCCACTTAAATATTGACTATATTTTTCAAATTACTATGAAGTTGAAAGACTGATAGATTTACGTTTACCAGAGCATCAGCTTCTTCACTTTTAAAATGGGGATAAAGAACACCTTTCTTATACAATTCTTGGGGGTTTAATGTTTGTATTTGCATGGCTGTGAGGGAAGATGGGAGGCACCCGATACTGCAGCTTTCTCGAGAAATCTCTTTACCCAGGCTGCCACCATATTGCACAGCCTCCGTAGCGAGCAATGCCCCGACAGTGCTTGGTTTTGCACATGAACCATCAGCAATAAAGGCCGTTTCCCACCGATCAGATGAGGACTATGGAATGCTCTGCAGGATATGTTTTGCCCACTTATCATAACATGGAGGAGTCTTTGCAGGAAGATCCTGAGTACAACAGCAAACAAAACCCCTTTGCCCTTAAAAGAAGAAGCCTTCCTTGGCTTTCAGTGCAGCCTCTTGTATCCTAAGCGTACAGGCGATTTAATTTTTTTAAGGTTGCACAATACGACTTGGAGGGCTGCAGCTGGCAGGGAACAGAATGGATTATTTGAAATGCGTAGGCTGGAGAGTGAAGAAGGTGGTTTTCCTAGCTGTCTGCACGTTACTTTTAGACGGAGGTAAAGGAAACAGTCGTCTTATTCCAAACACCTACCATGGCAGCTCTGCTGCAGTATTACTAAATTAGAAAAAGACTTCAGAGATACTTGAAAAGCGTGTACGTAAGCACTAGTGGGAAATTAATGTAGGAAGTAAAGAAATGACTGCACAAGACAAAAAGATGTGTCTGAGTAAAGGGACTGATGTACGTAGTGTTCAACTGGGGAAAAAAGGAAACAAAAATTTCAGTTTTTTCTTCAGATTTTTGCATTCTCACAGGTGATTGTAATAGTATTACTAAGCAGTCTGTATTTCCTTTTTATTTACTTAGAGTCGAATGAAGTATGAGAAAGTACACAGCATATATAACCGACTCCTGGCTATTGAAGACATTGATCCCACCCTGGTAAGATGATCCTTAGTATTGAATTTTTCCACGTTTGCATGGATGGTCACCTGCCTACACTCAGAGAATGGGGAAGTACTTACAGGAGGTCATTGGGTTGCAAGGATGATTGAGCTGGTGGGGTACTGAGATGACAGAATTAGATTAAAATTTCAGCAAGGTTGTTAATTATAGCCTTTAATCCACTTAGATACACTAAGTCATGTGCACTTTTCTCCTCTGTCTCTTTTGGAGAATCTCTTAAAACAAGCAATGAAGATATAAGATATTAAAGATTTCATGATGCAGCTCATAAGAATTGGTGTATGTTTTGTTGGCTCAACTAAAATGTCACTTGGCCTCTCCTTAACTGATTGAAAGCACGTTGCCTTTGCCCGTTGTTCTCCCTACATAGAAATACACCATACTGTGTACATGTAGTTTGCAAATAAATTCATAATGCACCATGTAAGTATCAGAGAGTATTGCTGTACATCTGCTTAACTTCTATAGTAAACAACATTGTCTGTAGTGCCAGCTGTGCTAGTACTGAACAAATGGTGTGAGAAAGTAACCTGCCCTCAAAATGTTATTTAGTTTATAAATAGACACAACAAAGCATGAGAAGGAAAAAGAAGGTCCGAGGTCTAAAATTAAACAACAGGTCAGTGTCAGGGGAAAGGTACCCATTTACTGACACGTTCTATTCATTAAACACTGATCATAATGCTTCCCAAATACGCATTTTCTGAGAAACCACATACCAGTTCCTCCTATTTGAGGAATGCTGTTATTTGTGATCTAATTCAGAGTGGAGGAAAGTTAAATCCCAAAGAAATGCAAATCACAAATTGGCCATTGAATTAAATAGCACATTCCTTATTTCCTTGATCGGGTATAAATATTTGCAGACAGGATGATTTGTATCTTGGATTGTATAACGTACAGTAAAATGCTTCACCAAGCCTTTTGACTGTTCCTTAGCCTTACGGACATCTTAACTTTATTGGAAAGTTACCATTTTTACAATAAGCCTCTAGTTCTCTGAAGGCACCAGCTTATGTAAATTACATTCATCTACTTGCCTCCCCTTCTTTGAAAAATCTGTGTATTAACTATTGTCATTTCAGAGGATCAGTCCTAGGTATATTCCATTTTTTAAAAAAAAGTATATAAAAACTTTGCCTCAGTATTTATAGCAAAACAACATAGAGGCACAACACAGTCTTGTTTCTATTATGACTTATTAGCTGTATTTTGTGAGTAAAGATTATTTCAGATATAGTCAAAAACTTTATCATATCCTGGTATTCTTTGTTAGCACTGATACTATATAAATATTAATACGCACCTTAGGTTTATATCCAATATATGAAATTTGCAAGGCGAGCAGAAGGCATAAAATCTGGAAGAATGATATTTAAGAAAGCAAGAGAGGATGCCCGGACCCGCCATCACGTCTATGTTACAGCAGCTTTAATGGAGTATTATTGTAGTAAGGTAATCATGTATGCTTAGATTGATATTAAAGTGTCAGGAGGGTGCATAGCTCGCTGAAGCTAATAACATTTTTTTTTTTAATGTTTGCAGGATAAGTCTGTGGCCTTTAAGATTTTTGAGCTAGGGCTGAAAAAATATGGGGACATTCCAGAATATGTACTGGCATATATCGACTACCTTTCTCACCTTAATGGTAAGTTTTAAGCTTTGAGAGGTCTAATGAAGCATTCATGGGCCTTCTCTGTGAGTTTAGGTCCAGGCCAAGTTCTTTGTATTTTAGTTTTAATTCTTCCTGAAGAGCAATGAAACCTCTTCATAAAACTCCGCAACTAATTTGGAAAAAACTCTTCTCTTTTGTCCTTACTGAAGTTCCAGAAGTGCATTGACATTAGATCTTGATTCTACTGAATAGAGGAGAGTGAACTTTCCAAATTGCAACTGGCCTGCATTGCAGCAGTTTTAGAGCACCCGCTATGAACAGTGGGGAGTACGCGGAAATCTAAATCCCGAGAAAAAAGATCTATAGGAGGTTGAAATCAGCATGAGAGGAGTGACGGGTTAGTTGGTCGCTACTAGAATTAATTTAAACTCGTTCTCCCCAAATAGGTGAGATGAGCAAGATATAAATGCAATATTGTGAATATCGGTCCTGCTTGGAAGTGGCCGAGGAGCTGGTTCGCAATGCAAAGAGCGGGGCACGGGCAAGGCCGGCAGCTCCCTGCCTGTGCCAGCACCGGGGCCGCGGGCTGGGAGCCCCGGGCAGGAGGTGGTGGCGGCGGCGGAAGGTCTCTGTGAGGGATTCCCTGCTGCAGGAGTTAATGGCGATGTTAGAAGAAACCCGAGCTGCTGTGGGGAGCAGGGGCTGACAGAGACCTCTGTGTGGAACTGTCCTGCTCCGTGTTTCACGGGGAATTAGAGAAGAGGGAGAAGAGCAGTTCATCCCGGGCGCTTCCCCTGCCCAGTCCTGTCTGCCAGATACCCATTAGATTTTCAGATTTCTTCAGGTATTTCTTCAAGTATTCAACGCTCCAGCTCAGTATTTGTAGCACGACACCACAGAGGTGTAACGCGATCTGGCTTTTATTACGAATAGCTCAGTTTTGCGAGCCAGCCGCCACGCCGCTGGTGTGAGCGGTGGCTGCAGGTAGCCGTGCTGCTGGATCTTCTGAACCTCCCAGTGCGTTCTTAGGCGCCGGGCACCTGAATCTCTCCTGTCAGACTACAGTACCTTTTTTTTTCAGGCTCTGAAAGTTTGGACAGGTTTAGAACTTTTTTTCTTCCTGTGAGCTGTAATCAGAGAGATTTTTTTCAAGTCAAAGTCTATTTAATTTTGAAAGAAATTATTTTAGGTCTACATGAATATTTGCGATGCTTCCGTAGACTGCCATCAGAAAAAGTTGTCTTAAAACTTGCCAGTGTATTGCTCTGGCTTAGCAACCCCGCAGACTCTACTGAAAAACAAGAGAATTGATCACTGAACTCCTGTAAATGTAAGATATGGTAAAATACACAGCGAGAGAGACAGGGCAGAAGCTAGCAGCGTTAAGAACAAACCCACCAACCGCTCCATTCCCCCAGCTGGCAACGTACAAAGGCTGACTGCTCTGTGGGAACCAGGTCTAATAATTTCGGGAGGACTTCTGAGGAATGTACAAGTATATTAATATTGCCCTAATTTAAAAGGGAAGTAATGAATTGAAAGGCCAAACTTGAAATTAGCGAGTTATGCCATTGTGATAATTAAAGAAAACAGAAAAAAACAGAGATCCTGAAGAGATGCCAAGCAATAGCTGTGCTGTTATAAAAGAACCTGTATTAGGATCGGTTTGTTGCTATCAGCAAAAATAGACTTTCAAATAACAAATTCACAGTAGAATTTAACACTGGTAAAGTTTTATGTAGGCGTTCAGATTTTTTTTCTACTTACTGAAATTCAAATCCAGGTATCAGAATGTCAGCCTTATATTTAATTCAGTGTACACATTTCTTTGAATGGACATGATTTTAAATTGTCTTTAATATATCTTACTCAGTGTGATTTTTCTTTTTTCTTTCTATTTTTAAAGAGGACAATAATACCAGAGTTTTGTTTGAACGTGTTTTAACTTCAGGGAGCCTTCCACCTGAGAAATCTGGGTATGTCTGCAAAAGCAGTTTCACTACACTAAAAAAGATACATAACCCCTTTCAACTACAAACATCCTAAGGAAATTAGAAAAATGAACAGCAGGACAAAATTAGGTACAGATGTTCCTTCCCCTCTTCATGCTGTCTAAAATAGCAACAACTGTGACAGATTTGTGAAAGTCCCTATCCCACTTGCAGTGAAATTCATTGATTTATTGACTTTAAAACCTCATTGACGCAGGATTGTTGAGGATAGAGCGCAAAATCCTCCTGCGCAGACAGGATTCAAGGGTTTGAGCAGGCGGCGTGGCTGATGACACGTATTGCTCACCAGATAGGTGCCTTAGCTAGACGGGGAGGGGGAGTGGAGGACATCTTTCAGGAGCATTATGTTAGAGAAGGTGAGTCAGGAATTTATTGAGGAGAATGCTGAACAACTCCCAGCCAACTGAAAATAAAATAGGGAAAGAACCAGAAAAGACTTGGATTAACCACTCACCACCACATTTTCATTACTACTTTTAAGATTTATTTCTCTGAAAAAATGCTTATCAAACCCTTTGTAGTCCAAGTGTTCAGCATTATTATTCTGGTAGACACGGTCATCAAAACTAAGAAATCAAACAGCGCACATTCATTCTGTACTTTAATTCTGGTCTTTCATGAGAAATATTTTTATGTCCATTTTAAAAGTGAGAAAGACCAAGAATTTAAAAGCTGAATCTTCTTCAAAGGTGAACTCCGAAGCTAAAATGGAAGTTGAATCAAGTCCAGAAATATGGTCAGATGTTGCTTAAGTTATGTATGAGATTTTCCACAGAGAAATAAGCAGTAACTGTATATATTTTGGGCTACATAGAATTCTGAAGTGCTGCCTATTGTGTTATAGGGTATTGCTCTTGCCTGCTAGAATATGCTAGTCTATGCAGATGAACTACATCATAATCCTATTCACATATCAGGATCAGAGTGAAGTTCTATGTAGCGGGATGAGTGAAGTCTATTTGTGCATCTTACACTGATGATAAAAGCTCACCTCAAATGCTGAAGTCATTTACACCCGTAATCCTTTCCTTTCCATAACAAAGTCCTTTACGATCCACTAGATTGAAAGCTTTTACAGAAATATATAAGGCACTGGGAAGGTAATGCATGTTATAGATGCATCTAAAGTAAATAATAGAAATGGTCGTGTGTTCCCAGATTACCTCCTTTGAGTCTCTCCTCGTGTGTTTTTTAATTGGGTGTGATCAGTAATTCCTTCTCCTTCAGCAACCGTCTTTTCATCTCTTTTATAGGGAAATCTGGGCTCGGTTTTTAGCTTTTGAAAGTAACATTGGTGATCTAGCTAGTATACTGAAAGTTGAAAAACGGAGGTTTACGGCATTCAAGGAAGAATACGAGGGTAAAGAAACAGCTCTGCTGGTAGACAGGTACAAGTTCATGGATTTGTACCCTTGCTCTGCTAGCGAACTGAAGGCCCTTGGTTACAAGGTAAGTGGATAAGAACACTTAATTTTACTGTTATTCTTTTCAGCCCCAGCACACTTAAGCAATTCCTTGTTTAGGGCTTGCCTTACACTTTTTTCCCTTGGTAGAAAAGCAGGTAAAGCGAGCCTGGTGTGCCTCCTCCTTCTTGTCCTGTTGGGCAGCGCAGTGCCAGGGGTTGTGGGCCAAGGGCAGAAAGGAGCAAGGAACGTGACCAAGAGGTGCAACCTGACGTGTTCATATTTACCTCGCATCTTCCCACGGAAAGGTCGATGTGTTAATGCCATCACCACTCAGCTACAGGCCTCCGCTTCAGACTGAAACCGGAGCTCCTTCAAAAACCAAAATTCTTTTGGAAGTTTGTATGAAACATCGCTGGCTGCCCTTCCGCTCCAGCTGGCAAAACTCCCCTCACTTAATTGAGAACTGTATCAAGGCAAACATACTGCAGTCCAGTGATTGCTGCAAATGGCTGAGGAAAATTATCTGTAGAGATCAGCGGCTGCCTGCTTTTTCTCAGTTGTTTATTACGGCTGAAGTGCTTTGATGCTGCTACTCGGAATTTAAAGTCTAGGCCAGACACCTGTATCTGGTGGTCTCCCATCTCGTTTCGGACCACATGTATTTTAACTACTGTTTTAGTCATGTGGAAGGCCATAACACTTTCGAAAACCATTAGAACAGAATAAAATGTTGATTTTATTTTTTTTTAAGCACGATGTAAAATAGGCTGCCAGAGAAGCAGCAGCGGCTCTCTTGGAGGAACTGCTGTTTCCCATTTGCAGGAAGAGAGAACAGGAAGAGAACCTTCAATTCGTGTCTCAAAAATAGTGCCGCAGCTTCCATTTATTTCTTATAGAGAAAAGTAATCTTTGAAAAATACAGAAGTCATCACAGTTAGCAAAGCAGCTGAATTGTTGGTCTTCACACAGTTGTAAAATAATCTGATAGGTGGAAGTAAGTCACATTGAGCCACTGAATACTTTTCCTATAACGCAATTGGGACAAAGTTATTTTGAAGTTACAGGTGTGCTTACAAGAAAGTACATCTTGATAAATGCATGCGAGGTGGTGTGTGCCTAAGATGATTCAGCCCTTGGGCTGATTTCTGTTGCTTGTAACATGCCAAAATATAATCCTGTTTGAACTGATGCTTTGCATGCCTGCTGACTGCCTTATGCTTTATTTCTTTTCCAGCGAAAGCAATCTATGGAATGAAATGAGGGAGAAATGATAGTTGTGAAGGCCTAGTGGTCTGCACCTGTTCACCTAAATCTTTTTAACCTAAAAAAAAGGAGCCACTCAAAAATGATAAATACAGTCCCATTCGGTAACAAAAACAAGTGTTTTCACTCCCAGCTGGGACACTGTAGGACTAAAATGTTTGATGAAAACATGCAAGTTTTGCCCAGATGGTCTTCTAAGAGGACATCTGAAATTATAATGATGACAAAGTGAGAATAAGCGACTGGTCTAGAGAGATGTTTTGTTCTGCAATTTAAACAAGCAATGTGACCCTGCCAAGTTCAGTGCTCTCTAATTGCCTTTCGCAGGATGTCTCCCGTGCCAAGCTGGCAGCTATAATTCCAGACCCTGTGGTTGCACCTTCCATCGTGCCTGTTCTCAAAGATGAAGTAGACAGAAAACCCGAATATCCAAAACCGGACACTCAGCAGATGATTCCATTTCAGCCAAGACACTTAGCACGTAAGTCAGATGTTCAGTCGGAAGTGGTTATATTTCACCTGGCGGCAAGTTATTAACCTGTGTGTTTAGCAAACCTAATCACAGAGACTCTTCTAGTCTTCAGTCCTCTGAACATGTACTTAAATTTTAGGCTGTTATTTAATCGGATTGCTAAAGGCATATATATTTTACTTACCTAATACTAAGGTCACACAGAAATAAGTACAAGTAGTTTGGGGTCTGGTAAATGGTAATGAGCTGTTATACACACTGCTCATAGACTTCAGATCACTGACTTAACAATATGTAATTAGTAGAGGCAAAAGTGACAGGGTAGTAATTACTTGCATGAAATAATAATGCTGCAAAAGCAATTCAAGTCTAGCTGCCTTGCACTGGATTCATACAGTTTTTCTTCCCACAGCTCCAGGTTTACATCCCGTCCCAGGTGGTGTCTTTCCTGTTCCACCAGCAGCTGTAGTTCTCATGAAGCTCCTGCCACCTCCTGTTTGTTTTCAGGTTTGTTTGAACGAATTCTGAAAACTTCAAAAAGTTGTCGAAGTATCACTCTATTGAAAATACTCTTCTAAACTTTTTTTTCCCCCCTCGTAACAAATCAGGGTCCCTTTGTTCAAGTGGATGAGCTCATGGAGATATTTAGAAGATGCAAACTGCCAGACAGTAAGTTATTTGTTCACTCTGGAGTCTGTGATAGTGCTGCATATGACTTTGTTTTACATATGGATATTGCTGTCTAAAATCCAGACCTCATTTACAGATGTGTAATTATTATTTGAGAGTATACTATTGAATTGGCTACATTTGTAGGTTGGAATCTACGTAGAGATGTTTGTACATTTAACTGTGGGGAGATCGACAAAAAGTCAAAAAGTTGAAAATCACCAGCTGCTACTTTAATAACATTTTGTTGGTAACCATTAAAAGAAGGAAATGAAGATTTTCAGAACAGCCTTTAAAAGAAGCAAGGCATTATTTCTAGCAGCATTGTAACTGTAACATTAAACTACACATTTGCAGTGTGGTAAGTTCACTGGTAGGCATAACTCTGAATGCACCTGTTGCAGTGCTTGAGAACAATCCAACAGCAGTGTTTTCTGAGCTCCTGCAAAGAAGGTAGAGTTCTGAAATATAAAACCAGGACAGATCCATACTCCAGGCTTCATGTAAACGATGGCAGGTGATAATATGCTACTTTTCACCCCCTCTGTTAGTTTAAGGAGCAAATGATCAGAGAGAAAGCTAGCTAGGATTTAATTTCTTCTAGAGTGAAAATAAAACATCTATTTAAATTATACATGGTATTTTTGAAGCTTTCTCTGTTGATAAGCAGAAACTGACTTGCTATGCATCCTTTCTCATGAATCACAAACTGGCTACACTGTCTCCCCAATAGGCTTTCCTGTTTTATTAAGCTTGCAAATGACCTCGATACTTGTGTAAAGGGAGGTCTCAAGCTGAAGCAGCAGCATTTACTTTATAATTAGTGTTTGCCATAGCTCGGGGTTTTAGACAGTCAAGACTTGATTTTTAACGTTTGTAGGAGAATAGGGTAGGAAAACGTCTCATGTTCCAGAAATCTCCACAACCTATCTATCTTGATGTCCCTGCTTGCATGCTTATTTCTAATCAGGGAATTCAGTTGCACCAATTAATTTAATCTTTTTCTCTTTCTAAAGCTGTTGATGAAGCTGTACGAATAATTACCGGAGGCCTACCTGAAATAGCTGTGGAAGGCAATGGACCTGTGGAAAATAACGCTATGCTCAATAAGGCTGTTAAGAGACCACATGAAGATTCTGACGACGATGAGGAGAAAGGATCTGTAGTTCCCCCTGTACACGACATTTACAGAGCACGACAGCAGAAGAGAATCCGGTGAAACAAGTTTGGAGTTCTACTGTGACAGACAAAGACTTGCATTGAGTCCGTCAGTCTCTTAAAAGTCAAGCATTTAAAAGGGACAGCTGCAAACAAAAAAAATCTTGAAAATGGTTTTGTTACTGTGGTGCCTCTTCTCCCATATGGTTCTTGATCTGAAAACAACCGGAACAACCTTAGAATGTGCTCTGAACAAAACTGGGTTTTCAAAACCAAAAGTGCAAAATGTCAGAACTGCATTTTGTTCTTCAAGGGTGTTCACATCTACCACTTGAAATCTTGTGGGTTTTTCAACAGTTTTATTTTAAAAACTGGATGGCTTATACTTGTGAAGCATTTTTAATTCACATTTTCTGGAAAACAGTTGTTCTCAGTTTGTTCATGTAGTGTCCTGCCTTATTGTTCGTTTTTATTTATGGCAGAATGTATGGAATCTGTTTTGTAGTTGAAAATGGAAAAAAACATTCCTTTAAAATAAAAGGATATCCATAACATCATGCCTCATTCTGGTTTTATTCAAACACAAGTTATTTCTTAAATATTACTCAGCCACTTCAAAAGCGATGTTAATAAGACCATCACAAGAAATTGATCAGAGCATACATATTAGAATTAGCTTTTTTTCCATTTTTCTAGAGGATACAGTATACTTTTGCTTTTAATTCCATGACTGTTTAAAGACGACAGCATCGTAAGACAAACTCGGTACGTATTTCTAATGTAGATTGTCCAGGAGTACTAGCTAACAGGGTCTGTTCCTGGATAACTGCATTGGTCTTCCACTTAATGTACAAAGCTAAATGTTAATGTATTAGCTACATAGTTTAACCTGTTACTTTCAAACAAGCTAACAAAAACACTATATGAACTTCTGAAGCAGTTTCTATGCATACTTTAGATTTTACTTGTAATTGACTCTGGTAAAACCGTAAGAACCCCTGTGGACTACAGGAAATTCAGATACTTGGACAAGTGGAAAAACATTCCCGCCCCCAGCAGTATAGATGACTGTAGGTCAGTGCTTCTATCCCCTACCAGGCTGAAAGGTGAAACAGCGTACGTATAACCATGTAAGTGTTCACGTGGAGGTAGGGTCTGGCCTTATCAATCCTAGAATTTCTTTTTTGCCTTGCCGCTTAATTGTATCTCCCTATTTTCTTTAAAGAGGATGTAGAGAAACTATTTGTCAACTGCTATCATTAAAAAAAACCAACCTGGGAGAATCACTAACGTGATTTGCGCTTGTGGGCTTTGATTACAGTCTCTTCAGATCCGTACTGTGGCAAGGCCCGCACCACCACCCACGGAGGCACGCGTTCCCAAAGGTGAGATCGGAGCCAGACGCGAGTACTGCGCTTTTTTCTACATGAAGCCTTAGGATCTGCTGCGAGCAGAGATGGGACTCGCCCTACCGACCCTGCGAGCAATGCGCATGGGCTAGTGGCCGCACAATCCACGCTTCCATGTCAGAGTAAGCAGGAGTTGGCCATCATGGACATCTGGACCCTGAATTCCAGACTGGGAGCAGCCACCTCCTAGATTAAGCAAGTACAATTTTATCTATTGATAATGCAGTCCCATTCATACTTTTCAAAGCCTTTTCCAAGTATGTTGTTTCACCATGATGCCTCCTCCCCCCATCCTTGAAATCATCCCTTAGAGCATCTAAATTTTTGTAGTATGCGTAATTCACAGGGGCCTTTAAAGGCAGCTTCTAGGCAATACTAAAATATAAAATAACAGCAGCAATTTATAACTTCTGCAACTCTCATTTAACAAAAATGAAAAAGGCTTTGTCTTGGTTTTTTTTATATATCTCTAGCAATAATGTTTCTGGTAGCTCTTTTGTTACGCAGACTACTGAATTAATTTTTTTGGAGCTGCAGAGCTATAGGCTGTATTTTGAGGTGGATCCTGCACTAATAACTGAGTACAGTAAGCAGATGCAGCAATCTTGAAGACCTCTGTAGTATCCTTTGCTGATTCAAACAATGAAATAGACCACACCAAAAACCTACTCAGAACTTTTTTTTCTGGCTAACCAACCTACTCATTTTTGAGTTATCAAAGAAAGATTCAAAGACAGACATCCATTTTACTATCTGAGTACATTTAGCCAAGAGAAAAATCACTTTTCTGAGCTGGTGATCTACAGGGTTTTGGTGGTTTTTTTTCCCGTGGGGAACGGGGTTTGTAATGAATGAGAAAAGATTTGGTTTATAGGTGCATAGGCTAATACGGAATAAAAGGTCTTACTTATCCTGCATTCCTCCAAACTCGAAGTTAGCGCAGCTATATCCACGCTGACATTTAAAGGAAAACTGGAAAGGGAATCAGCAGTGATTCATAATCAAGCGCTTCCTTCTAGAAGTTCTATTATTTTTGGTTGGCGAGTTGATTAATAAAATGAACCTGGATGTTAGCAATAAAAGGGCCCTTTTATTTATTTATTTTACATAACTTGCTGGGTTTTTTTAAAAAGAACACCACATTCTATTTTGGGTAGTCTAGTACTTAGGACACTTACTGTTTATAACTATGAACTTTGCTTTCATAAAATCATCAAATTTTGATTACTGTAATACAGCATTGTGCTCAACTAGAGGAAAGTTTCAAATGTACTTACCTCCTAGCTGAGTTTGAAATTGCAGTAAGGCTGTAAGATCATTGAGCTCTTCTGTGAACACTCATCTACACAACATGTAGCTAATTAAATTCAAGACCTACAAATATTTTAAGTTTCAAGAACACCTCTACAAAGTGAAAAAAATCTACTGAAAATATTCCCTGTATATTCAAACTAACATTAAATCACTCACTTCTCACAGTACATTAAAGTCACTTGTACTTCTGATAGTGCTCTGCACTTCCTGGATATTTTTGAAGACATAATTGAATATGCAACCATCTCCAGTTGTAGTTTTAAAAAACAAGTAAAATTTTCAGCCTAAAGTTTCACACACTTTAAATCCACCTTCTGAAAATGACAAAGATTTACTTTAAAATTAGTATTTCACATAAAAAGGAGTAAACTACTAGCAAAAAAAAAGGTAAGAAATGCCACTTTTATCAAAACGTTTTAGCTCTGCCCTTCTGAAGTCTTTACAAGAGATAAATACAGCTGCAATCTATAAGATTGCCACCTTTGTAAGTACTGTACATAGCAGAGGACAGTTACCCAATAACCAGAAAATTTGCTACAAAAATATATATTATGTGTTTTGTAACATCTGCAGGTAAATGGCAAAAAAATGCTATTAAAAAATGCAGTAAAATGCAGAAAAAACTAGTAGCCTACCATGCTAACCATAATGTTACAATAAAGTGCTGTTTGGCTTTGTTTTTTGCCTGTTAAAGTTTCTCTTACCTAGAATTTTAGCTTTCTTCTTAAGTCTTTAAAGTAAAATTTTTTTAAAGCCAAATCACTCCTTCTGGGAAGGACCATTGCTAATCTGCTCTGGATTAATTAAACTAAATTCACGGTAAATTAGAGTAAAATGCCCTAAAATGAGCCACTTAAATACAAAGTTTGGTTCTTAAACTTGTCCTACCTAGCATCAGCTCAAAAATCCAAAAATTGCAGCCAGAAAACTACCAAGACATCCCATCCCAAGGTGCATACTTACATTAAAAATACCTCTCTCTCTTATCATTTACTTCAGAACCCCTTTTGCATCTCATGTATTTTCCTCATCAGTCATCACTAGTGAATTAAAAGGAACCAGTATTTACATGGAAAGCTGTTTTCCTAGACAAATATTGGTGCAATTTTTTAAAATAGCTGACAATACCATATTGGTAGCATACAAACTGGTTTTATGATTCTTCTGACTTCCCTGCAAGTTGGGCTTCTTCCTTAGTCAGTATTTTGCCAAGGACTGCATCATAGTAAGGGCTGAAGACCATTTTGTTGTAGTTGACAAGACGAACATACTTGACAGCAATCTCTTCCAGCTCTCTTTGAATAGGGCCTAATCCTCCAGGAACAGCAGGTAATGATTTCTGGTGACTAGATGCAAGATAATTCTCCAGAAACTTTTCAATTCGAGAATCTGGAAAAATTGGACCAAGGGTTTTGGTTTGTTTTCAAAAGAGACAGTCAATTAGAAATAGTGCAATTGCATGTGAAATACACAAAGCCTGAACATAGTAAACAAGTAGGTGAAACGTAAAATGAGAAGCCACGCATGACATGCCACCAAGAGTGTTACAAAGACAGAGGAGCGGTCACTTGCGAACAGAGCACTTTTGCCAAGGCATACCTATTAGCTTGCATATGGTGTTATCCGCACTGGCCACTGCTTGGATTTGCCCTTTAAGTCCAGACTCTCTCTCAGCCGAGAATGGCGTAAACCCATGCTGGGAAAGGCAGCTGTTAACTTCAGCACACACCTTTTCACCGATGGTAGCCAAAGATTCCTGCAGGTTAAAGGAGCTAGAGAACGTGGAGTAGAGCATTACTTAGCTATATTAGCTATTCACTTTTTTCCCCACCTTTTAAAAGTAAACTGTCCAATTACAGTTGCCTTATTTACCAAATGTAATGGGAGAAGCGTAATCCAAAAAAGCCAGAACTATAAAGAATAATACATTTTATATATGTGAAAAATAAAGTTGAGATATAAACCAAGGAGGCAGGATAGCATTAAAGATTTCCAGCCTGAACAATCCATACAAATAAGAGCTGACTTTCTGCCTACGCAGACAGCTCTGACTAATGCAAAAAACAGTTATCGACCCATAACGTGCACAGCAATCATTCTAAATCTGCGAGCGCTCAAAGTCTCGAGGGAGCCTGGCCCAAAACGTGAGCACGGTTAGCTGCTTGCACTCTCATGCGCCAACCACGAAAAACATCCTCTGAGAAAAGGAGCATGTACATATCAGAACAGAGCAAGAAAAGACAGTTCTGTCTGAGTAAGTTGAATAAAAATTGTCAGCCTGGACTCATAAAAACCCTCATCACTTCCTCTACGTATTCTGCAGTCCACAGCCAGAGAGAGGCTTAAACTGACTATTTACTAGGGTGAAAACAGAACTACACCTGCCTCTCTGTGAGTAGGATTAATCAATACTCACGGAAGATGCATTCCTGTCAGCAGCACCTTGACAATGGTTTTGATTTTCTCAGCAAATCCAGGCATATCGACGAGTGCCGGGCCTGCTGCACTGAACGTGACCAGAAGGACAGTCCCAGTCAAGAGGAGCTGCTCCAGCTCCAGCTGTATTTCCTGAAAGCGGCTCTGGTCCATTAGCACCGTCTGCAAAGAATGAGGAAGCCAGCACAGAATAAAGTCAGAATGCTGGGCTGTGAAGTGACATTGTGATGCCTACCTATTGACAGCAGCAAAGATAAGACAAAGACACAGAAAAGAGCAACTTATGCTCAGCCGGCGAGTAACAGCAACAAAATGAAAAGAATTAACTCCTTTTTTGCAATGACGTAAGTTTCAATATTGAAAAAGAAGTACCTATTACAAGAGCTACAAGAGCTCTCAATCAAGAGAGCTTGTACTTGTTGCAAGGCTACAAATCCAAATAGCTCCTGCATATCCCAGAAATAGAAAAGTTGAACAAGCACAGAAATCAATTTTTCTGTTAAATACCTACTTCTGGAAAAGGCCTGTTCACATGATCCCACTTTAGGAGCTTCAGATAGGCCTGATTTTGTACAGCAGTGGAGCACAAGGCGGAAGCTCCACCAGTAGCACCATCACCACTACAGTGGGGAGGCAACATTTTACATCTCAGCTTTGCAAGATCGTCTGCTGCTTCTTGCAACCACCTTGTGACAAGGTCTAAAGAATCTGGAAAAGCAGGGGAAAAAAAATCTTGTTAAGAAAATTCCTTTTCAAAGTTAGGTTTTTCCACCAATAATTTCCAAATAATCCCATTAGTTACTATTACTAATACCCATGATATCGGTTATTGACATGCATTTCATTTATTACATTAAGCAGGACATCTAAAACAAAATTAAAAGCACACAGCTACAGGAAATTGGAGGTGAGATGATACTAGCTAATTATGCCCTAGACTGTATTGAAATGAAACTAAACTCCAGTGTACTAAGTGCAGACTGTTGTTCCGACAGATTTTTTCAAACCACAGTTTTGGGGAACAAGCTGTCATTTACCACATGAATTCTAGAACTTACAAAAAAATCTGATTTCTTTTCATGATCTACAAGCAAAGACACGCAGTTTACTGGGAGGTCAGAGGGGAAGAAAGAAAGGAACAAAGTCATACTTGGCTGTTTCTCAAGAAACTCCTGAAACTTCTTTCTTTCATATTCAGCAGACTGCTGCATTAATTTTGGCCTAATACTACTGACAGCGAAGTTTGCCATATCCATTTTCATTAGGTCTAACACAGAGAAAATTGCTCTAAACAAACAAACAGAAAAAGTTATTCAAGGCTGCAGATGTTTAAGAGGTACTATTTACAAGACTTATTACAGATTGTCTAAGGAAAGAGCAAAAACATGCATGGGAAACATTAACAGGGTGCTTAACAATTTAAGAGCATGAGACAGAGAGAAAGCTTGAGCAGGCATGTACATGCACGCATGTGCCTCTTCCAAGTAAAAAAGCTCCTGTAAAGCTCTCCTGTAAAAAAGCCTCCATGGAATTAACTTTACTAGCTCCATAGATTATATTTCCCAGGATGTGCAATATCGTATGTGGAACACATAAAAAGACATCTGGATTTCCAAGCTTGCATACTATCTCTGTTGGCAGCCTATAAAGCCAACCTCAGTGGGAAGTGAACAGTCAGACCCAAGGCAAAAAAAAAGAAAAGGGGGGAAAAAAAAAAACCAAACCAAAGAAAAACACCTTAATTTCAAAGCAACCTAATTCCTGCTGGCAAGTCAATCCCGAACTCTTGGAAGCTTATCAAATTAGAAAATAACAAGGTTAATGCAATTTCTTCTAACTATTGAGACCTCGAGCTGTTCAGGTGAGAATATGGTGACAAAGCAGAAGCCTCAGTGCTCCCAGATGTGGTGTGTACACTCCCTTTAGAACTGAAAGGATATTATACAGGGAGTGGGGTGGGGGGTAAAGAGAGCTCAAACTGGGAGGAAAGGAAGAACTGGTTGGAGAACAATAATACCTTTTTCCTATGCTCCTGCTTGCTTCTTTTCCCCTTCTGCTGTCGATACGAAATTCTGATACAAACTGACCACTGACCTGCTATCTTAAGGCCTATATGCACTTGGCATGTAAGAAAATGTCCTTCAGTGCCATGCAGGAGCCAGACAAATATTCCAATTCAGCAGAACAAAGAGGGTCCTTGTTAAAGACTTCTGGAGCATCTCTCCCCCTCACACCACAACTATATCCCTTTCCCTATCACTCTTTTTTTCTACAAAGATTTGCAGGTTGCCCTGCTGGACACACCCTCCCCCCCATCTAAAATTATTTAAGGTACTCTCAACATGACTAATAAATAGCACTTCAGTACCTGAACAGAGGAACTATTTCATTAATATCTTTCAGTTTCTTAATTTCTTCATCTCGAGCAGGAGCACAGAGAGTCCCCATCATCCCAATAACAAATTCGACCAACTTTGAAATGTCAAGGGCCCCATTCTCTGCCTCCTGTTTTATCAAATCCAGATCAAGAACTTCTGTAATCTGGCTTCTCAGTCTAGTATGACCAGGCAACAAGAAAGACAGGAGATTCTGAAATGGAAAGTTTTTGACAGCGCATTAGTTCTACATATCAAAGACTACAAGGATCAAAACGCTTATTGAACCACTTTTTATTTAAACTAATTGCCCTTTACAAGTGGAATCTCTTTTTTTTCTTTTTTTTTTTTTTTTTTTAACCAACTATTCACCAACTCCAAGTGTTTCAGCTCATTCTGTATGATACTGAAGTTACTAAGTGGTAAATACTCTGTAGTACAGATCGTACTTAAGACTTTTGTACCTGGTTTTGTCAGCCCAGTGTTGGGGCATCTCATTGATTCCGTAACTAATACCACTGTCATAACATGAAGGAAGCTTGGAATTATGAAACTAGTATTGCTTACCATTTATTCATCTTACATGGTTTTGCATTTGTTTTTACATTCAAATTTCTCCTCTGGGGTTCTACAACTTACATACGTTCACAGACAATGATATAGTAATGAAAAAGATCAAGAGAGTCCTTTATGAAAAGCCAAACTTCAACCATGTTTGCCCATTTGTATCAATGCAGCTACACAAATTCAGTAAGTTACCTTGACACCACATCATCTTACCTCTTTAATTTCTCCCAATAGTTTAATTGCATGGTCGTATGTCGGTGGATCTTCCTTTAGCTGAGCTTCCAGACAATCCCAGAAAGCTTTATGCACAATATCTCTCACTTTTTTTTCTAAGCTGTGGGTAAATATCACCAGTTAAAAAGAACAATACTTGTCTCCGCACCACCTTACATAGATAACCTGCAGCTCCTGAAGAACAGCATGTAATAATATGAATGTAATGTAATAATGAATATATGACGATTAACAGAGAAGAGATCTGTCATTTTAAGTTACTCAGAAAAGCAAGAAAAACTGGACACGGGATTTGGAATGGCTTATATCCTAATAAAGGGTTACACACAAGCAAAGGCGGCTACAAATTAAAATCCTTCAAAGTATCTATCATATGCTACCTCTAAAGTAAACAACTGGAAGAAAAAAAAAAAAGAAATCACAAAAATTACAGCTTGTCTTCAAAAGACCAGTATTCATGTTCCTTTTAAAACCCTCACTAAGGAAATGCAATTCTACCAAGTAAAATTCATTAAGTAGACCTAACAGAAACGAAGTAACTTCCCGACACAAAAGCTTCTGCATTTCAACGCATAAATATTGCGACTACTCTGAGATAAAGGCCCAGTTCAGTTTGTGCAAAAAAATGAATGAATTCCACTGCTTCAGAAAAATTCCTAATTCAAAATACTGAAAGTTACTCCTCTTCAGCAGGCAGGCTCCTGTTCACGCCAGGTTTAACTCCAACACCAAAGAAGATGCTCACAGGTACGCGCGCACACAAAGAACACCCACAACAAACACCAGATTCCCAAGGCTCCGACTCCATGTGCAGCTGACGTTCAGGCAGCGCCCAGAGGCACTTACGCCCTGTGGCCCCCTGACTGGCCAATACGTGCTCTACTGACAGCGCGTACAACTGCAAATACAGTCACAACTGCTTTCTCCTCCAACCACTCGTCTACACGTACATTCAGGCCGCAGGGGACCCTAAGCTATACAGACACACACAAAACATTTAATCCAAAGAAGATTCCAGAGTCCCTCTTCAAGCAAAATCTGAAGGACTGCTCTTTCTTTTCTAGGTGGTAAACAGCTGTACACAAAACCCTCACAAAAGCCAAATAAAGGGATCATCTAAAGCAGCCTGGCCCATCACAAAGCCCAGGCACCCCTCAGCAAGGTGACCTCTGCAGTACATCTGTGCCTTGATCAGGTGAAGAGATGCAAAGCAGCCACTCTGGTGAACAACTACAGCCACTGCTCAGCATCAGTGAGCAAAGGCATCCAACCTTCCAAACTACAGCATAGTTTCCCAGCTCTTTCCCTACCTTTTTTTTTTTTTGAGGGGGTGAGTTAAAAAGAAAGAATGGAAAAAGGAAAACATGCTAAAATTCTTCTTCCCTGAAAAATGCCAAGATCAATTTTATGGCACTGAGGCATACCAGAAGAGTTATCCATTATCACAGCACATTTTCATGTGAGAAGTCCTTGTGAAGGAACACGGAGCAGAAGCGGACACTGAATAGAACAGCACTCTCTTAACTGTGGGACTTTAGATGAAGCATTTATTCCCAGCCATCAACTGCCAACACCTGACAGAAGTTCCCCCAAAAGCTGCTGGGACAGAGAAGATAACGTAGAATGGGGAGAATGAGCTTTGCACGTCTCAGGTGTACTTTCCAAACGCTTGCTTCAGAGGCAGCATTTGTGCAGGCTAGAGACAGGCCCCAGTTCATGGGACCACACATGAATTGCACGTGACCTGCAAGTAAGGCAAGAAAGGAGGCCTGGACTACACCGCCTGGGTCTGTCTAACAGACAAGGCAGACACTGGAAGACGGTCTGAGAAGACAGATCAAATCATTGCTTGAGCTCTAAAGTATATGAGTCTTGATGGACAACAGAGATGTCTATTGTCATGCGCTAGCTCAGTTAAATGTTGTTTGTCCTCAGCATTTAAGGGGGCCACAATTCCATTTCCTACCAACTCAGAGGCTGAAACAAGTGAACAAAGTATAGGAAAGACCCTCATCCGCTCCATTCAACCCTTACTCAAAGGCAATTCCTGCTGGGACCACGAGGTTCAGTGTATTTAATAGCACGCGCACATTTTCTGTGGTTACTATTGTTCAGCAGCCCACAGCCATTAATAAACCACCACTGGTATAATACGCCGGTGTCAGAGCTGGAAAGACAGGAATAGTCCAGGTGAGAAGGGAAGATGAGACTCTTCCCATTACTGCCCTTCAGTCAGGGACGATTCTAGTTCCAAGCAACATCCTCTCATTACTAACGCTAACGAGAACCACTGTCACCTTGTTTTGGTGGAGATGGGCATCAGACCTTTTGTCTCAATACGACCACTTTCTACAGAAGACAACCAATGCCAGTCTTCTAAGAGCCATCTGTAGCATATTCTCCTGCAGCACCCGTGAAGGTAATGTGCTCTGGGCTCTCTCTCTCTCAAACGTAGACACGTACAGGCAACACTGGTTCCAATGTGGACCAAGTTTCTTCCATGAAATGTGCACTTAACTTTTACAAATTAACCCAGGAAACACATTGTCAGCCACATCTCCCTCTGTGTGAAATAAAAAGGAACAGCAGATGAAGCATCTGTCGATAGGACTGGATCAGCTACGCGGGCCAATATGCGACCAGACATCAGAACTGGGTCAGCTACACCGGCCCATATGCAACCAGACATCAAGGCCTCTTCTGTTCTTCCTCTCCCCTCGCAGCAGGGGAGAGAATTACTGTAGGTCAGAAAGAGAAGGAAAGACTTCAAACTTAAAAGGAGAAGGGACTAACCTAATAGAACATAGGAATCTCTTCCCAAAAAATACCTAGAGAAACAGACTGTAGACTCAGAAAAAGCTAAAATGATCAGTTTCATCTTGCTCCCCCAGGCAGTGAAAGCTTAAAAGATGCTAAGAGCACTACCTGCATCTGCCGCTAGACTTGGGTATTCAGAAGCCTGCAGGCTCCTAGGACAAGGGGACACCGACAGAAACCACACCACACTGGGATTCGCCCCACACATGCCCAAACAATTACCCCAAGAGGTTCAGCTTTCACACACACACATTTCTGAGGAAGCAGAACTGCATGCTTACATTCTTCTTCTTATGCTCTTTCCTATCTCCTGTCAGGCACTGCCAGACAAGATACTAGACAGAGCCTTTGTCTGATCCACTGGAGCTGTTCTGCAGTTCTACAAATGCAAATTTAATTGATGTATCTGTTTGGTAACAATCTTACCTGTGTTCTGGTAATTCAGCTGGTTTTATCTGGAAGTCTCCATTAACAACAATTTCGTGTGCTAATGCCATGTTGGTTACTCCCTTAGCTGTTTCCATGAGCTCTTCTATTGACACAGGGCGAGGAGGACTAGCTGCAACATAAATTACACTGTCAGACAGTTATCTATAAAAGCCTGTGGAAAAAAGTCTGCTAATACTTTTCGACCCTTTCCACCTTCTTGACAGTACAAAGGGCCAAAAGACAGTATCATCTGAAGATTCTTCTCCTTTCCTTCCCCTCCTCTTCCCAGCTGGTGGAAGAGACAGGTTTGGAGTATTACAGGAAACAAAGGAGTGAACCCAAGTTGATATTCTGGGCTCAGTATGTCAATTGCTTCCAAGTTCCATCAAGCTCTTTTAAGAAACAAAAACAAACCTCACACCCCAAACCCCCACTTCTTTAGGATTGCTTAACATCATTTTTCTCCATACTATAGGAAGAAATCATTAAAAATACTAGTATTTTCACTGCACTATTTCCCCAATTATCGTGCAGATGTTGCCATTTCAATTCTACATTTTTCAAGGAAGTGACTTCATCTCTAAAGCAGTCGGCAAACAAACCACCATTAACATTAAGCAATAACGTACTAGTAGCTAATTATTCTCACTACTTCCAGTGCAACTGGCACTTCTCCAAACTCCTTTTCCCCAGGGGCCATCCTCCAAGTGACAAAGGACATCAAGACCTAGCCCCAGCACCAATGCCTACGACTTCTTCCTCTGGCAGGCATTTGGGACTGACAAGGATGAACAAGCAGCTTCAAATTGGGCCCTGGGGCATAGCAGCGAATGGGAGGAAGCGCCAAACCTGAAAAAGCAGGCCAGTTTTCATTAGGCAGGAGACAAAGGTAGTGATGACTGTAGAAATCGAGAAGGTAGAAGAGGGACAGGGACAGTTTCAGAAAACTTAATTTGCTTCCTGGATGCAGTGGGAATTACAGCTCCTGATTGTTCTGGACTACATACCATTCTCCTGGGACACTACTGGCATTGCTGTAGTGCAGGAAGTGTCACAGCCCTAAAAACAAGTCAACATAAAGGCAGAGAAGGTGCCAAGGCTGTAGGCCACGCTGGTTAGGGAGAGTAACCCCATCCCCACCGAAGCCAACTGAAACCTGTTGCCACTGATTCTTTGTGGTAAAGATTCCTCCTAGCTGTGCCAGCATCAGTGCAAGCAGTGCGTGTGGGTGCCCTGCAATGCCTTGCCAAAAGTTAGGAGAAGCGCCACAGCTCTTCCCTGGCCCAGGTATTTGATAAGAAGGAGAAGGCTAGATCATTAGTGTCCTCAGGTGAGGCAGACAAGAATGGCAAGCTTCATCTCGGCTCCTCCAGAAAACTTCTAGCGGAGCAGAAGCAGGGAAAAGAGCCACAACAGAATTGCCCTAATGGATCGATTCCTCTCTGTAGTTCATTCGCTTTGACTACACTCCGGGCATAGGAGCGGCATACTAATTTTCAAAATGAAAGAAACCAACCAGGGATCTTCATAGGCTGGGTTCACTGACATATGTTTTAGGCAAACTATCGTGTCTGCCTCATTTGATAATCCAGTTTGATGGGATTTAAGCTAGTAACATAGAAAAGGTCCTTTAAAAGTAACTGTCCATCACCTGTCTGCCATTCAAAGCTGTTCCAAGTATAAAGAGTATGGTTCCAATGTGCTAATTTTTCATTAATATCTTGTTCTTTTCATGCAGTGCTCTTAAATGCTTATTTCCTTCTGCTTGGAGCTTAATCTTGCACAGTGACTCTGGGAACACAGCAAGGATTGATATTCTGAGAAGAACTAGCAGGACAAGAAAGTTCACAGCTGAATGAGAGTGCTCTTGTCCAACTGCCAAATGACTTCACTCCAGCAGTGGATGCACTAAAAGCTAAGACTCTTTCATTTACCAAAGAATGCTCTTAAATCATGTTACTTCATTCTCATATTATGTCTGCTCCCTTACAAGAGGGGAGGGTTTGAGACCAATGACTTCTTTGTGGTACAATGCAGTGCAAGACTGTGCTATGCATTTTACTTTCACGTGTTCATAGCTTCCCTCCACACACACAACGCGCTTCCTATCAGGCAACCAGCAAGACATAAGAACGTAAAACTCCCTCAGAACATCTCCTCTGTGTAACATGACACTAAACACAACACTAAACCTCAAGTAATAATGAACACTATTAAAAAATAAAAAGAATGCAACAAATAAAATGTTACATGCTGAGACACTCTCTACAGAAATTTGGAACTAGTTATCTGAGCAATTCTGCCTCTTTGAATTGAATCCCTGGGACCAGAAAATTTCCTCTTGGTTTTATCTATAGATTTGCCAGAAATAATTGGTAGCCATATTGCACCCAGCTTCTCATGTTAAAAGCAGAATGACAAAGAAAAATATGCCCCAGGAATAAATATGTGGTCCTGCTTGACACTAGAAGTAGTATTAGGATTAAATATACAACTTTCCATCTGTATTGGGAGGGGGGTGACAGGACATTACTCTGTTGGTAACAGCCTTCCTTGCCCTGCAGCAGAAACAGAGGCTGCAACAATCCAGAAGGTTCAGCTGATAATGCAAACAGCAGCAACAGTTTAGCTAGAATATACTGGAGTAGTGCTTATCCTTTCCGTGAGTGCCAGCACACAAAGGTATCTAAGATATATGCGGCTCAGAGCAAACATGGTTATTGTGAACAATTAAGTACTAAAACAAAATGGGGAGAAAGGTGTTACAAACAGTTTCAAAGCAATTGATCAGGAGTCACACAATATTTAATTGCAAAACAGTCAAACTTGCACAGAGTGCTATAAAACGCCATGATTGTCTCCACCAAAAAAATTATAGAATTTACTTTTTTTTTTTTTTTTAATAAAGCAGTTTTGCTTACACTTCGGTGTATCATCTCTGTGTGACCCCGGAGCACTCTGTCGTATTCTTTTTCTGATAGACTGATCTGGGTTGTCCAAGCTCTCCTCTTGACCATCCTCCAAACCACTCAACTTTTCTTCACTTGAACGTGGCTTGTCAGGATTCTGAGACATTTTCAGTTGGTTCTTTTCAGAAAAAGAAAAAAAGATGAAAAAGGGAATGAATAAGCATTTTCTGACATGGTTGAGTGGGAAAACATCACCAGAAGTCCTCCTAATTAAGAAAAAAATAAGAATAAAAGGAATCTTACGAGGAATTATTTGGTGTCATTCCCATAATGGTAGGGGACCTGGGCTCAATGACTCACTTCCCATCTTACACAAAACGGGATGCTTTCAACACAGCTACCATTTACTTAATCTGCATTCCTAGTAAGTTCTCAAAAATCTGAAACTGTTCCCTCGCCATAATGCATACAGATGAGAAAGAAAAATATATTTAATTTTCTTTCTTAGCATTGCTTATGAAAGAGCAGTGAAAAACACCTTCAGAATAGTATTACAAACATGTTTTACAAAAAGATTATGCCAAATGAGACATTTCCCCACTACATAATGACAAAGCTTTCTGAACATAACGTACTCCTGAACTATGATCTGCCCCAACTGCTCAGAACTTAAAAGTTTTCACTCTGAGCCATCCAAATGCATTAAGAAGCAGGAAAAGGGCTAGAGATAAATTAATATAAAATTCTACTCCCCTATTTTTATTCCATGCAAGAGTCATGATTTATGCATAAAATACCAGGATTGTTTAAAAACAAAACAAAACAAAACATTAAGACAGTAAAGAACATAGTTATAGTATTTAAAATATTTGTTTATTAAACATTAGATATTAAATAATATTTATATTACATCACAGATACCTGCAGTGTATTCAAAGTTACACTGAAAAAATGACCATTAGAAAAGCATGTCTCACCATTCATTATCTTCACTTACTTCATCTTCAGATTTCCCTCTGAAGAACGTAATTTGCACATCTTACCATTGAAAACTCTCTATCATACAAGAAGCTACTGTTCAGACTTCAATTTTACAAAAATCTGTTAGAGAGCATATGATGTCTTTAACTCAATTAAATAACCTGGATGTTCTGTGAAATGGGAAGTCAGGAGGACTCTGCCTTTCAAAAAAAGAAAAAAAAAGCAAGCTCCGGGAAAAACAACAACTTCCTCTTTCACCTAGTATCCCACCATCCCCACTTTCAAAATTTGAAAGAAACAAGCTCTCAGCAAGAGATCAGCCTCCAGAGGCACCTCGCAGCTACTAGGGAAAAATACTTGGCAGCGTCAAAGACTACACTGAAGAGGATGCAGCATAAGCAAGCAACAGTGTAGAAATATAAAATGCAGCAGTGAGATTTTTTTATTTTCATGCAACAGCTGTAATAACTAACCCTACTCCATCAGTGCTTAAATTGATTGCGCCAATGTGATTCTACAGGACAGCTGGAAAGCTCAGTGCATATAAGAAATGGTTTTGTTCTACAGCAATGACTCAGGATCATCATCTTGCTAGATGCACAAGATACACACCAACACGCAACACTTGTCCACAGCACTGTGTGATTTCTATTTTAGAAAAGAAAACAAAGCATAAAAAGCATGGGATAAATCACATAGGAAAACTAAGAGATCAGCACAGGTATTGTTAGACCCATATATTAGCCCCCACTTCTAGCTGGAACAGATGTCCCTGCCCCAAACGCTTGATCATCTCCCCCTTCACAGACACAGACAATCCCAGCTGGGACAAGAAAGCGGTAGTCTGTGCAGAGCTGCAGTCATATTGCCACCCTTTTAACTAGGGCAGAGATAGCCTCCAGCTAGGTGTAACGCAAGGTGTCCAAACCAGCACGCAAGCATGAAACCAGTGGGAAACCACTGGTGGGAAACCAGTGACGTGCTGCAGGAGAAGCAGATCTCCAGTCTAGCGGACAAAAGGTCTGTTACTGCAAACAGCCTAGCAGCAAGAGGACGAGTACCTCTGTTAATAAAGAAGCAGTTAACAGAGAAGATCACAGCAACTGTTGCAATAGGAATTATAAGATAGGACTGGTTAAACAGAGGAGGGAAACGTGTTGTTGCATTTGGCTAGAATAAAAGCATTACCATAAAGGCTTCCACCTTCATTCAACCAGACTAGACTGTTGTTCTTCCTATATATTCTCTTCCACAAAGCACCCTCCTGAAGTCAAAATTTGAAGCACAAAGATGACTCAACTAAGACCTACTTAGGTCTTCAACGCACATGACGCTTCATAGTGCCTTGCAATCTCTCACTGCACTTTATCCTCACTACTCTTAGAAAAGTAGAGAAATATTATAATATATCTTACTTACAGAGAGGAACCTGAGGTATGAGTTAAGTTTCTTGAGGACTTACAGAAGATAAATGACAGGGCCAAGACGATAATCAGTCTCATAATTGCTATCCCCAGCTTTGCGCACCAGGCCATCATTCCTACCACGCAGGCTACATCCTAAAGTATTGCCTTCCATAAAATGGCAGATCAAGAGCTACACTCTCAGAACGAGCAATTTCATTTAAATACCATTTGTTAAAAAAAAGTCCTATTTTAGCTGTGGAAAGCGGGTACAAGAACTCCTGGGCCATTCTACCACATGACTGTTCAGCAGATGAGGTAAAGAGGCACACTTGTTGGTTTAGTTGTTTAGTTTGCAACAGTCTCCTCTTTTCTGCTGGATTACTGCTATTATTTGCCAGAACACATCTAGAACAATTCCTCATTCCACTGGGTAAATAAGCTTGACAATACCTCTTCCAAAAGCATCATCATCATCTTTCCTTTCACAGAAACAATCCTGACTCTTAACAGAACAAAGTCTACTTCTGGGCACTTTCCTTCAATTTCTTTTTAATAAAAATAGAAGTGCAAGAGAAAACCCAGCAAATTGAAATTTAAACAAAATATTTTCCACAGGTTCTTTTCATCAAAGGTCCTCAAATCATCTGATGCACACCAGCATTAAATAAACTTCACTGTGCTTCTATGGAGTACGCACAAGACTGAAGCAGCTCCTCCTAACTTCAAGCGAGATATGACTCAACAATAGGTACGGGGATTACCTGCAGGCCAAACACACAAGCCCTGAAGGCCACCTTTCTTCAAGCTCCGTTCCAACGCTGAACTCTCTCCTCTTCCCTCTGTTCACCTGCTGTATCAACACCTACTTTCCCTCGTAATCCACTAAAAGGCAAGCTACACCTCAGCTCTGCGTGGTGAAGCTACAGCACGTCTTCCGTCCCTCTTCCAAACTAAAAGGGACGCTCATGAGCTTCCACTATTTTCCCTATCTGCAGCCAGTTCTGTGTAAGGCCCTGGAAGTCCCGGTCCATCGGCAGGGTCTACCAAAAGAAAGCATACAAGGTATCGTAACGAAAACACCATACCACGAAGCAGCAACGTTACTATTCACCCCCTCACCCTCCCCAGGACCGGGCACCAGTTTTCCTGCAACACTTTCACACGGGCTCGGAAGTTTCACGGCGCTGTCCCCGCACTGCCCAGCCGGAGCGGCCCCAGGCACAACGCCAGGGAGAACCACCAACGGGCCACACGGAAAACGAGCCCCTGCGGCGCAGCCGGGGGGTGTTTTTCCAGAGGCCAAACGGGCAAGGCGCGGAGAGAAAAGGGGCCAGCGCTGAACCCCAGCCACCTTCCCCAGCAAACGGGGCCCGGAGGCTGGGCTGCCCGGCAGCGCCCGCCAGCCCGAGAGCCCCCCGGAGCCGCGCCGGCGCCCGCTCCCAGCCCCGCCGGGCCTGGGGCCCTCCCCGCCGCCCCAGGCCCGCGGAGGCCCGGCGGCCTCCCAGCCCCGCGCCTCCCCGCCGCCGCCAGCCGCCTCGCCCTCCGCCTCGGGCCCGCGCTGCGAGCCGGGGCCCCGCCGCCTTACCGCTGCTCGGAGAAAGAGCCGCGGCCACCGGCTCTAACGGGGCGGGCGCCCAGCCCCGGCTCCTTCCTGCCGGCCGGCGGTGCGAGGCTGGGCCGGAGGCGCAGCCCCGGCGCAGGGGCGGGCCGCAGCGGCTGCCGAGCGGCGCGGGAGCGGCTCCGGGCGGCCCGCCCCGCGCTGGGCCCCGCCGCCCCTCCGCGCCGGGGCGGGGCGAGGAGCCCCCGTCGCCGCTCTGCGCTTTTATTGGGGTTTTTTCCCCCCAAAGTGGGCCTGGATGGGGCACCGCTCCCCTCTGTACCAAGGGCGTAAGAATAATCAATATTACGGCTCACTGCTGCTTTTTTGGGGGGTGGGGGGTGTGCCTCTATCTAACTAAGCAAGGAGCAGCTTCCTGCAGCGCTCACAGCTGGGCCAGAGCAAGAGCTGCACCCGATAACCCAGATAAAGGGGGGTCTGCCCCTACCGCACTGTGCTTACTTAGATTAAATCCACCCAGCAAGGGAAGGCACTGTTCTAGGCCCAGAGCAACCAGGGAAAGGAGCCACGGCTTTTTGTTGCTGTCCCGCTGGAATGTATTCACTTGGACACTGTTACCATTATCCCTTCAGTCAAACTTAAATCTTGGGTACTGTTAGATGAGCGGTAGACGAAAGGCCACGCTGGCCCTGCCTTGTACCCATCAGCGAACACCTCCTGAACGTCTCTCCTGCCTGGTTCTCCTCTGCAGACTGCTTTTCAGTAGCCTGAAAGCAAGGTTGGCACCAAAGCCAACCCAGTGACTCATACAGTGCAGCGATATCTGTAATTCAGAGCTCGTACTCCAGCAGACGATGCCCATAGGCGGAACTCATTTTTGAGACAGAAATCTCATCCTCTTAACAGTGAGGTCAGCCCAGACAGCACACAGAATCAGGAGTTAGAAAGGGAATATGCTTCTGCTGGAGAGGCAACCAATGCAACACCACAAGTAACTTAAGAAAAATATGATCGGAAATTCTAAGAACAAGAAACCGCCTTTCCATCCCATTTTAAAGTGTGG
This sequence comes from Calonectris borealis, assembly GCF_964195595.1. NCBI lineage: Eukaryota > Metazoa > Chordata > Aves > Procellariiformes > Procellariidae > Calonectris > Calonectris borealis. The sequence continues at coordinate 12,483,626 of NC_134325.1, forward strand.
GTTAAGCCACTTTTTCTGAGAAAGTGCATTTATAATCAAAAGCTTTCAGTTAAAACTAAGAACTACAAAAAATAACTACTAAAAAGTGTTACACTTCCCCCATACTATTAGTTTTCTTTTAGAAGTCCTTTCTAGCTGACTAGAATAAGCCTCTTACATGTTTGTCTTCCATCCCCCATCAGAATACAGTAATACATTGTCTTATTGCACACCAAGTCATCATCTCGCTTTCAGAGAAAGTACTCTGGAGAAGCAATAACCAGTGGCAACAGACATCACTAATGACTGAAGAGTTACTTCATGATATATTACAGAGTACTATCTCAAAGAGGATTGTGTTTTTAAAAATAGCTCACCACATGGCTTTGTAACAGTTATTACTACTTTGTCTTCGTGATTAAATTACCTTTCATCCCAATTAAACTAGCTTTCTGCCCCCCAAAGAGAACAGAGCTCTATCGACACTGCATACAGAGCAAAATTTGTGATTTCTTACAACAGTAACTCTAATGAAGTTTTGCTGGCATCATCCCAAAGATAACTCCACAAGAGTCAAAATTAGATCTCTGATCACGCTATATATTTTCCTGTTTGCAATTGCCTGTGTGGCACAGCTTGGGATTTCCACTGTATACTAGACATAGATAAAATATACAGCCATAAGAAAATTCAAAGGCCTTTCATTTGTTCCAGCTCTTTTCCAATTACAGCTGGTGACATCAATAAGACTTACAGGCAGAGCAAAACACTGCAGGGATGACGATAACTAGCCATAAACAGTATGTTCTGTGGCAACCAAAGCCAGACTGACTTAAAAGTCCAGAATATCTTTACCATCCCAGGAGAGCCAATGGGAGTACAGGGTACAGAGTAGGATTCAGCTGGGAAAAAGTCACCTTTCCTGGCAATTCCTCAATATGTGCCATTTTAGCTTAAAACAGCCTAGTAATTTGTCATATACATACACAGTATAGTTCGCTGGCAAGCTTGAAGAAAAGCTGTGGAATATCAAGCAGAAGATGTTATTCAGCTCTGTCCATTACACAGCAAGTCAAAGATCAACGCTACATGACAGAGTCGCATAATGCAAGGCCAATTAGAAAAAACTGTTCAGCATACAATTAGAAAAAACTGTTCAGCATAAAATTCAGTGCTGGGGCAAAAAAAGGCAGAGAGATCTCATTCATGGAGAAGTGTTTCCCATCTCAGTAATTCTGATTCTTGAATAGAGGGAGTCAACAGGCTTGGCTTTAGGTGAGGGAAAGGAAGGATTATTTTGGCCCTACAGCAGTTAAGAATGAGCAAAGCTAAACTATAAGTACAGGCTAAACTTGGGTACCATTGGCTTTCGTAATAATTGTATAAATTCCATTCATTTCCACAAAATAATTTTATTAGATACATGAATACAAAAGATTTACAAATATATTAGTGTTTTCAATGCTGAGTATAGAAAGTAATCTGTATTTAAAGTCACACACACATATTAGTAACTCTGTCTCCAAAATACTGCATAAAAATACTTGGATTACTACTATGAAACTGACCTAGCAGTCTCTTTCTCTCTTTGTCAGAGAGCTTTGAATCTTCATCAATAGCTTTCAATAGAGATAATAGCTCATCTTTTGTGGTCTTCTCTGTATTGGAGCGATACTCTCTTTCATCAAGTTTTTGGCAAAAGGTGTAGCCTAAAAGGAAACAGGAGACATTCAGATAGTTAACACCAGCATCAACCACCCTGGAGATTCTACAGACCCAACCTCCTTTAGAGTCAAATTAGAACTTGTTACAGCAAGCTGCATCATCTCAGTCCCTTCTATTTCTCATCTGGGTGCATGACAAGAATAAGTTCAGTTTAAACTGTTACCTGTTATCTTACTAGGATCTTGGCCTTTCTGCAAAGCCACCAGTTTATTGCTGACCATTTTATGCAGTGTCCCTGGGATCTTGAATAGAAAGAGAAGACAAACAGCAGCTTAGAAAAAGGCAATTCTGCATAAGCATACAAGATAACAAAAACCTGGTCATTTTCTAGCACTTACCTTTAACACATCTTTTTGGTGATCCACAAGGAACAAGATCAGGAGGTCAGTTTTCCCTCTGGATAAGGTTTTATTGTTGATAATAGCTTTAGAGAATGTTCTTTTCACAACCATCCTGTTGTCACTCTAAAGTATAATGTGAAATAATGATCAGAAGAGAATAATTAGTCTCCCCCTTTAAGAAGGGTGCTGCCTTTGTTCTTCTAGAGTCCTTGCTTCTCCTATAGTCACATATTTAAGCTACAAATGGGTTTCTGACCAGTATCTGGGACCTCTAGATTTCAGTAAAGCAACATGCAACATGTTAAGTATTCAAATTTACCTCCTTCTGCAGCTTGAGCTCAGAATTATGGGCTGCAACAGCCATGAAGTACAGTAGTCTTCTGAACTCCTCCCTGACTTGGCTGTCTAGAAGTTTCAAATAGAGTTGAACAGCTTCTAAAGATTGCTCCATCTTCCCATTCACTGGGGAGAGATAAAGGTATCTATTGCCATATTTATTTAAATAAATGTTACAATAAAACACCTAAATTAGCCACTGAAGAGAAGTTAATCTCTCTAAACAGAACTGGTCAAACAAAGCAATTCATTCTCACAAAAATTTCTCACAGGCTGATGAGAGCTGTTTGCATACAAGCTGAGAACAGCCCACACCCAGGCTTTTAGCCTGATATTTAAGAAAGCTCGCTTTCAATTAAGTTCAATTACAGTTTGGCCATCTTGAATGGAATGTGAAATAGTGAAAAAGGAAAATGGTTCTGTTGAAAAATTAATGACCTCTTGTTGTGGAAATAAAGATATTTCCACATAAGTATCTTCCAAATAAAGATATACCAAGAAATGAGGAATATGTCCTAGATAAATGGGCTAGCTTGATAAATTAATTGCAAACTATTCTGTAGAGCTTCACTAAGTTTTAATTGGCCTTACTATGCAGAATACCCGTTTTAGATGTGTGAATTATTTGAATGAAGTAGGTTGTACTAGTATCCTCCCTTTATCATGTAGGGAGGAGGAATGGGATATAAATGCAAAATATTCCTACCAACATGGAACAAGAAGAATAATCAAGGCAGAGGAGGATGAAAAATAAGGAGAACAGGGATGCAGAGATGTTAATTGATGACTAAAACATCAAAAGCTTTCTAAAATACTGTCTGAAATGCACATTTCTATGGACCAGAGGGGAGAGTTGTGAATGGGATATAAAGCATCCACACAGCTTTAACTTTAGATCTTACGGCCTAAGTGTTTAATATTAGACCATATTTATATTTCAATTCCCATGGATATTTAGTTTCTATGGATACCACCTACTACCAAATTATAGAACTCCAGTTTCACAGCCATTCTACACAGAACTGAACACAAACTACAGAACTGCATATAGTCAGGACCAAAATTTCTCTTTATTTCAAAGCACAGTCTTCATGACTAGAAATTAAAGTCAAAATCAACATTTAAGCTTGGCTGCTGTAGTAAATACTGTCAGTACATATCTCACATAAGCTTAGGAATATAGCTTTATTTTACTCACCTAATAGTTCTGCAATTCCTGAATGAATTTCAGATGCATGGCTTAACAGCGGCTCCTTTTTTTGGCCGTAGTATTTACCAATATTTTCAAACAGCAGCAGCTTCCATGTGTCTGCTTTATCTGGTTGATCAGGCAAGTTCCTGCTAATATCTACCACCATATGATCTGGAAGATATTCCAAGCAATCTATTGCTGCTGAGAGCCATTCATCTGTTCTAAAAGACAGAGTGGTTTAACTTTGTAGCATTACTTAGTGATGCCTTTCAGAGTTGGTTGCATTGTTTTTCACAGAAAGTAGACTGGTTTCTCACTGCACGAGAGTACTTAAATACGTGGTACTTAAATACATTAGAAATTGACAGAGAAAAAAGATACTTTTCTTGACACGCTCAGGTAGATCATAGCTGTATACCTCTTTGTTATGCATTTAATCAAGATGTCAAGATGAAGAATTAGTAATGCACACAGGTAAACAGTCACAAGCAGTTAAACTTAAAGTTAGTGATGTCCTCTACTGTTAGACAAGGACATAATTATTGCTAGATAAACAGAAACCTGAATCCTGATCTGATTCAGATTGGTAAAAGTTTTTCAGACTATGTTTTTAACAGTTTCAGGCTCAGTGTTCTTGGCTTTTTTAATATAGTAGGGGAAACTAAACTATTCCCTCACAGGTAATTTCTTAAGGAAAAAAATTCAAGATGATAGCAAAATGCTCTATTCGTCCCTCAACGCAGCAAACAGTTTCCCCTCTGGATACTATCAAATACTATAATTGCATTCCAAAACTCTTCCAGTGTTCAGCACAAATTGTCTCGGGTACTTCTGGTTTACAGCTTAGCAATTGGTATTTACCAATTAACCCAGTCAAGTCTAACAGAGAAAAGTGCCTACTCACGTCCTTTCTGCAGTACTGGAGACTACTAAATTTCTATCCAAAGATAAACCGTGCTTTACATTCCTATGAAAGCAGAAAGTTTTTCAAAATTGCAGAGGTGAGTGATGAATACTTACTGTGAGTCACTGAAAGCCTTGAGAATCTCTCTGTCTAGGTAGTTACTTGTGATGACATATCCAGTTCCCTTCCTTGGTTGTGGAAGCTGAGGTCTGATCTCTTGGTGCTCAAGCAAAGACTCAAGGAGCGGAAGGTCTACAAGCTGCAGCAGACGAGCAATTGTTTGTTCTTGCCATACTTCATTAATAACTGGAAAGGGTGGAATATACAAAGCACACGGAGATTCAGCATGTGCAAAAAGTGAGATTATGAAAAAGACAACTCCCCTTCCTCCCATCAGTCCTAACCTAACAGATTAATTTTACCAAAATAAAGATTTACAGTAGCAGAGAGTGTGGCCCTTATCACTTTAAGTGCATTTTATCACAGCAAAAGGAAGGAATTAGCCATTTGTTTAGTTGACTACAAGTGTCAGAGAACTGCTTTTCTGATAAGTCTGAAGTGCCTTACATTCTTTCTGCTCCAATTTGCAAGCCTTCTTTGTTCTAGATAAGGGATTAAAAAAAGCGCAACAGTGACACTATCCTTATCATAGCTTCCACAATTATGATCTGGCTCGAGTTTTGAGAGTTTCTAGGATGCATTAGCATTTTTAACCAAAGGAAAAAACACATTAGATCATCGTTTAGTCTGAGCGAGAAGACATGAATTGTCAGGAACAGTTTCACACAATACTGAAGGAGCGCAGGATGGTGCAGATACACAGTTAAAAAGCTAGGGAAGAGTTTTAGCTAACAGTAGACTAAGTCAAGCATAGAAGTGGTGCTGGTAATTGAATATTATGAAGAACATTCCTAACTCAAGTCAAACTCTGCACAATTGTGTATTCTTCTCCACAAAATTCAACACTGATTTATTTCAACTAGAGATAATGGGTCCTGCCTGATGAAATAAAAAGGTAAAAAGCAAGCCTGCAATAAATATAATTTGCCTTTGTTATGACATGGTGTTCAAAACAAAATACTAAAAGAGTCAGTTTGACTCCCTCTCCAATCTGACAGGCATAAGCCTTTCCAGTCCTACAGTTATTATCTTCCTTCTCTCACAAACAAATGACGATACATTATTTGGCTTACCTCGAGGGGACAAACTATCCGAGATGTTTACTTGAGGGGCATTTGCAGGCTTTAAACTCAGGTTTTCCCAGAGATCCTCCAAGCTTTCTGGTTTTACAGGAGTAGAGTGAAACAACATGCTCTTCTCATGTCTAAGATTAAGAAACAGTTTTAATACATATTTATATCCATATATACAGATAACCAAACATATCATGTAACACATAGATATGGATAACTGTCCAAGATTAAAAAATGTTTTCTCTATATAAATATTTACACAATCTTCTCCTCCCTCTGCTGCACCCGACACTTTCTCTGTCCAAGTCGCACAGGAGAATGTATGATACCTTAAAGAATTATTTGTGTTCAACAGTTGCACGCAAGCGTATAGTTCCTCTCTTGGAACTTGTCACAGCTGGCATCAGCAAGCTACCTCAATTACCACAGAAAATCTAAGAAGAGGAAAAAGTTAAGGAGGGGAAATTATTTGAAAAAACCCAAACAAAATTCCCCCCTCAAAACCTCCAGAGTTTTAAGACATTATTCCTAATGGTGAAGGGAGGACAAAAATTAAGAACTGTTCTTGAAAAACCTAGAAGGTTATTGCTCCATAGCAACACCATTCCTAAAGTTATGTGACTTGTTCATGACATCAACTAACGGAAGGCTTCAGAAACCTGTCACCCATTTCTGCATGTTAACTGGTTCTTCTCATAACTGCTTTCATATGATATCGAGTAGATAGTGTAACAACTTCAGCCACAAAATTACTATTTCTCCAAGCGTATTTGTTTAACTTCTAGAGCTTCTTTGTTTTAGGGCACTGCAAAATCCTTTTGATGTCCACTATCCTTGCTATGTATGTGACAAGCTGTATGTATCAATAGATCTGTTCCTTTCACTAAATGAAGAAATGTAATCCAATGGGTCTGTGCCCTGCCCAGAAGAAACACACCTTCATTCTACACTAATAGAACATGAATAACCTTGTTTCATGACTGTTTGTCCGACATATTCTAAGTGTTGCTTTAACAGCCTTTGTGATGAATATATTTTTAAATACCGCATTTGATTAAAGTGTTTTTAATGTCTCACGAATTCTCCTCTTTCCAAATAAAGACTTGGGGCAGTTTACTTTAGCACGGAACAAGACCTAGTTGGAAGTGGGGGGAAGGAAGAGGGCGCAGAAGCAGGACCAAGGAACTATCCATTTTTAACCTTTGCTTCTAGAATTTTCTGATCAGCTGGGATGATGCACTGAAGTTCACATTTGCTACTCTCATGAACACATCAATTGCGTAAGGTATTTTCTTTTTAGGTCAATACTATCTGCAATTTTCAAAGGTGCATATTGCTAAAACTATTGCAATAACGACATGAATGTAGTTTCTTGTAAGAATATGCTGGAATACGTTCAGAGGTGAACACTTGACAAAAACTGTTTAAGGGAAGTTATTTGGCAAAGTGTCATTTACATAGCAGTGTGTTCTGTTTTGTGATGGTTTAGTTAGTAACGGGGTTTTCTTTGCCCACTCCTGAAGAGACAGGAAAACAAAACCTCACAATTGCACTTCCCTCTGGTTCTACGATGGCATGCAATAGCATAACAGCATAACAGCCTCCTACCTGGCCTAGGAACAAGCCCACGAAGAAACAGCTGAAAACATTTCAAAAAGCTAAATTCGAAGTGTAGTGAAGCTAAGATAATGAAAGAAGAAAGAAATTTTTACCTGTTTTTTCCTTAAAAACTGGATGGATTACTGGCTTATGCCAGAGCTAGGTGCACAGTAACTAAAGATTGTTCCATTGCATTAGCCTGATGCACCTGAATTCCAGTTGGTTATATTGGTTTAGAGCCCAATAAATCAGTATCTGTAATGCACTTAATTTCTACCCTGCTACCCCCCGCCCCTCCAAGGCAATGTGATAACAGACACAGAAAAGAGTAACTGACTGATTTACTCACTTCAAATTGCCGTTTCCTACCTATATTCCACCCACAAACATCTGTATAGTATCTACTTTTTTCCCTCCAGGTCTTGTACAACAGTTTTCCCTTTGCTCCCCCAGAATACATAACATTTTCCTATCGTGAAAAATTTCTTCTCTTCACATTTCATGTACTAACCTTTGTGGTGTACACTGCTGGTAATCTTTATCAAGTTCCATTTGGTTTGAGACATTTGTGAATCTGTAGAGGCTACTGCTACTGTCTTCAAATACAGACCGTTTGTCTTTTCCAAAGACCCTAGTTGAAACAGCCTCAAATACTTTGTAATCCATCAGCGCTTGACATACACGCACTATTTTAGCACGGGAAATATCAACATCCCCAAAATACTTGTTCTGTAGAAGATGGGCAAAGACAACATCCACTGCATCTGAACCAATAAAACAGTCATGATAGCACTTCAGGTTCTGGCGACGCTTTTTCACTTCCACTTGAGTTTGAAGTGCATTGATAATGCTGCTCCAGACATATGTTGCTCCAAATGGTTTCTGCGCCAAGCTAAAGCCTAAGAACAGAGAAAGCATAAAGATTGAATTCATGCTGCAATTAGAAACAAACTGCCCCCCTTCTGGCTACTAGCTTTCATGAATCTTGCAAGGATTTAAAAATCTTTGAGATTTCCAGTTTGGCTTGGGTTGCTCATGTATTAACATTTTGTTACTTTCTTAACAAGTCTGCCTGCATTGCACCTATGTATCTCTCTCTGGTGGTTGCTCTCATTACATTAGCCTGAAGCTTTGCAACCTGGAGCTTCTAACTTTTTCAGCCTGTCACTTTGACACTCCTTTTGCATGCTCCTCCATCACCTAATAGTTACACTTGCAGAACCTACTCCTAAGCACAGGTTCCCCCAACCAAAAGCTGGCTGCATTAACTCCCCAGTTCCTCTACTAACACTGACGAAACTGTACAGCTGGGCAGGGGAAGAGGGAAGCAGGGACGAAGAGACACATCAGAACCTCATTTCCTACAGGACTGTACATTCACACAAACTACCTAGTATTAGTGCTTAGGACATCACTAACAAGATCAAGAATTCTCTTGAGACACCACCCACTTGACACTCCTCCCACAGAACAGCCTTCTACCACCACAGCTCCAACTGAGATTTAAGTTCTGTGTACTCAATGTCACTTCCTTGAGCCAACCAGTCTTCCCTCCCCCAAAAAAACCACTGAACTATTACTCATTTACCAATCTGATTAAGAATAGCATGCTAACAACTAACTGTTTGACCAGAGGCTAGACTCAGCCTCCACAAGGACTTAAAAATACAGAATACACTTTATAAAGTTTGCAGGTGGCACCTAACTGGGAAGAGTTGCAGCCACCAGAGGGGCTAGAATTAGAATATATGTTTCTCAGTAAATCAGATGAATAATTTATTAAGAGAGAAAGCACAGGAAGAGGAGAGAAATCAAAAGTTGAAGGACAAAATATGGAATGAGGGGTTGGCAGCACTCCTACAGAAAGCCATCTGGGGTTATGACAGACTTCAAACCAAATGAATTAACAGTCTGATGCAGTGTTTAAAAAAAAACAACATGCAACTCATTCTGGAACATATTACCATGAACATTTTCCACAGAGATGCAGGAGGTATTTTTTCTGTTCTGTTTAGTCTGAAGTGGCTTTAGTTAAAGAATTGCATTCCAATTTTGGGCACCAGAGTTTCCAGCTGATTTCCATCTACCAGAGAGCCCAGAAATTAGCAAGTTGGCAGAGGAGGGGGGGAAGTTAGGGGGACAGTAAAGATGGGGGGGGGAGGGAAGGAAAAGAAAAGAAAAAAGCAGGGAACACAATTGCATTTGAACGCATCAACACTGTTATAAAGGACAGCAACAGCTATCTTCAGAGCCATTATCAAATAGACACCTGCTTTCTGAAAAGATTCATGTCAAGAAAAAAAAAGCTTTTTAATACAAGGCATTGAACCAGACTGGGTAGAAACCTTCCAGAACCTCCAGTTTCCAAAGCTTTAAAAGTACAGGACAGACACAGCATGCACTTGCTGATACTTTAACCTGATGACACCTTCAGGTAGGCAGAACAAACAGAATACAGAATTTCCTTTCAGCCCTATGTTTTAATAGCTGACTAGCCTGTTTGGAAGGGAAAAAAACCCAAACCCAACACCACCAAACATACATCAACTCTGGTTTCCGTTGCTAAAATAAATATCAACACATACTACCTGCAACAATTCTACTATTAACCACTGCTTTAACACCTCTTCCTTCCACACGCACTCCCCAAAATCTTCCAGGGGGAAGTGGTATTAAGTGTGGCATTGAGTATTAACGTTACAAGGTTTTACAAAGTTAAGGTGCTCGAAGTGGGGGAAGAAAGCAGAAATTGTTCTCAACAAGCAACCTTTAGCCCTCTACGTTGCACTAACGAGCCACCTGCTTTTTAACTTGCTTCCAGGACAGAAGCAGCTGCTCGGGTCTCCCTGTTACTCACCGCCGGCCGCAGCCCCGTGGGCCCTTGACAGACACCGCGTTCGCGCCACCGCCGCAGCCGCAAGCCCCCTCGCGCGAGCCGCGGGGCTGCCGCACGCTTGGGAAGCGGCGCCGCCGCGGCGGCGGCCGAGCTCGGTGAGGGGCGGCGGCGAGGCAGGCGCGAAGCCCGGACGGGGCCTCCCGGGCGGAAACGCCTCCGTCCACCGGCGGCGGAGAGCGGCCAACTTTTGAACCTCTGTGGAGCGGGGAAAGGCGCCGGCACCGAGCTCCAGGCGGGCAGCGGTCAGGCGCAGGGCGGGACGGCTCCGACCCCCCGAGCCCGCGGCGGGGCGGACCCACCTCACCTCCCCTCCCCAGCTGTCCCCACCGCGCCCGGGCTGAGGGCACCCTGCCCGAGGGGGCGCCGCAGCCCGCTCCCCGCTCCAGCCCCACTCAGCCGCCGTCCCGCTCCCTGCCCCGTACCCGGCGGCCTGGCGGCGGGGCTGCAGACAGCGCTGAGGCTCAAAGCTGCCGCCTTCTCCCGCACCGTGGCCATGGCCGGCGAGGGCTCCGCGCACTGCCGCGCCGCGCGCCGCCGGCGGGGAGAGGTAGCCCGCCAAGGGGCGGGGCCGCCGCGCCCGCGCCCACCCCCATTGGTCATGCCCGGCCCCGGGGGCGGGGCGCGCCCGGCGGCGGCGGTTGAACGGCTGCTCGCGTGCTGCCGGGCTGCTGCGGGCCTGCCGCGAGCGCCTCAGAGCAGCCGGCCGCGGAGATGGCGGCGCGGGGGGCGCCGAGATGAAGTTCAGCCGCGCCGCCCTTCTTCTAAGGGCCTGCGATGGCAGGAGGAGCAGCGAAAGCCCGTCCAGACACCCCGCCCCAGAGCTGGGTCCAGGCCCATCCGCCAACCGGGCGCAGCCTGACCCGCGGCCGGGCAGATTTGCAAGATTTCGTTGCTGTGAACGTGAACACCAGCAAGAGCCATAAACAGTGTCTCGGAGAGGGGAGAAAATGCAGCAAAGAAAATGCAGCTAGGTTTACCAGCATTATGACTCTGGTGCGAGAGGGTAGTGCTGCTCTCAGCTGGATAACAGCACTGTCTGCACCGAACACCAGAGCTGTAAAATCCCTGATGCTTTCCACAGCAATACAAATGCTACCCTGCATTCTTAGCAATAGGATACATAACCTTGTTGTTAGAGCACAGAATGCAAATTTTTCCCTCTATTTACTGTGTAATTTAAAAAAATCAAATTGGTCAGCTCTATTTCTTTAAGTTAACCCGAGAATAGGCCTTGTATGTGACCATGGATGAACAATTAAAGTGTTCTTGCCTGTTACCAGGACACATCTTGAACAATCACGTATGGTCAAGATTTCCCTCTGATGTCTTACATGAGCTGTTTATTATAACAGCAGGCATTTTTTATTGGAATGAAATAATAAATTCACTTTCAGGGTAATAAAAGTTTTTTCTACTGTCTGCAGGAAACTGCTGAGAGATCCAACATAATTTTCTACTAAGTATTCAGTAGTTGATGATTCTTACTCACTGTAAGTGTATTAGAACAACATAAAATTCAATAGTATTTTTGGATTGATCTCAATGGGAGCAGACACAAAGCCAAACTGATCTCCACGATACGCAAACTCAAAAGTATATAATGCACACTAAAGACCAAATAATATAGATATTACAAGTGATACAAAAATTAAATTTGAGTTCTCGGATTATTGAACTGGTAGTATTGAACCATTGATGGTGGTTTTGCAAAACAAAATCCCCTGTGAAACTTCAGCCTGTTCTATGAGTTCTGTGCAAGCAGGTATAAAACGCAGGACATCTGCTATCCACTGAAGCTCAAGTCAGCCTTCTTTTATCCTTATTTGTCACACTTAAAGGTAGGGCACTGCAAGTTTGTTCATTGTATACAAATGAATAAACAATAGACTTCATTTTAAGCCGTGAAAAATTGGATACAGGGAACTAGACACCACAAACTTAAGGCAAACAAACATTTCTTCATGTTTCACTGACAAAGCAGTGAATAATGGAGTTCTAAGAGTGGAAGTTCTTGTTAAGTTTTTTCAGATAAAGAAGTCTTAAGTCCCTGGGCTTAATCCCAGAGAAAAAGGAATCTATTCAAACTGCAGCAAAAAGCTATCCTTTGAAAATGAAAGTTCATATTGTTTTTCAACAATAGGAAGTGACAAACAGAGAGTTCTTTCTTGGGGGAAGAGGGGAAGATGTTAAAAAAAAAATAGTTCTGACTCACAGGTGTCTGTTTTGACAGTTGCCGTTAAGAACCTAATAAAAAAATATATAATGCATGGGTCAATGGGGATTTCCATGATACATTATTTTATTATTCCCTACTTTTGTAAGTTTGATGCTAGACTTTTTCAATGCATTGCCAAAATATATTAACTGCAAAACAGTAAATGCCCGAGTTAATTTTGATTTTTAAAAATAATTTATTTTTGTACAGCTGTTGAAATAAAGTGATGCAGTCAATCATTCTGCAATGGTTCACCACAATCTTGAGAGAATTTAGAATTACAAACATTTTCAAATAGGAGGTGTACCAATCAGTCAACAGGAACATTACACCTTACATCAGAGGACAATTCGTCAAAATACTGCTTGCAGGGAACAGAGTGAACCACGGATAACGCACTGTGAGCTGCTAATCTAGAAGGTTGTAAGATTTTTATCCTTGTATTTTATTACTAGGTGATCAGCAGTCTACCCTGGATTTCTGCCCCTACCTCCGTGTTTCCCCACAGCGACCACAACCATAACACACCAGTTTGTCCATGGGCAGATGGCAGCTATTGGCTGGTCAGCCAGCTGTTGTCAAACAGTATCTGGTATCAAAGAATGTTAAAAAATGCTATACATCTTTTAATGTTTCTTACAATAACATTATTACAAAATGCTTTCCTAAAGCACAGATATATTTTTATGTAATTATTGATATATACATAATTAATTCATTTAAACTTTATACAGTCATTTAAAAGAATGCAATCTCGTGCAGCCAGTACGGTCATTCTTAGTCGGTGTAATTCCTTAGACTGTGGTGGAAAGATCTCAGGATGAGAGTGCCACATGCTGTATATGGCTTCACCTTCCACAGTGGTTTCCCCAAATTAACCTCCATAAAGTTGAACACAGGATGCACAAAAGAATGCCAGTTACAAAGACATAATTAACATAATTCATTCATCAAATCACTTAGGACCAACTTAGTGGCATTCCTACATGCACATGGAACAGTAACCTTGCTCCAAAAGCAGTTCCACTGAAACATAGAGGACTACATACAGAGACAGATGCTACTGTAGTTAAATATATCAAAACCTGGTCTGAAGGCTGTAAGTCTGCAAGGGAGATTATAAACAGCACCAGTGAAGGAAGTTTGATGATACCAGAAGCTTTACTGTTGGCTCTCTATCTAATAATGTTATCTGAAGTTGCACAGAACAACAATTTTGTGATCTAGTTATGGTTATTTTTAACAAATTATGCAGCTGAGTCCTAATTTGTACAGTTGTGTCAAATTCTTTGAAACTGTTACAAAGAACTTTTATAGTGAGGAACAGCAAAAGAAAAATCTATTTTGATTTATTTCCAGGTCATCTAGAAATGCTCCTACCAACCACAACAGGATCGAGAGAGCAGCCTACGTTTTGAAGAATTTACAAACTTAAGTTTTCAAGAATTTCTGCTGAGTCTCATGTTAAGAACTGTAGGGTTTAATTAGAAGCATACAGCAGAAACAGTATTCAAATTCAACAGCCACAATTTCAGGCACGTCTGCTGCTCAGGATCTGATTAGCTTACTCATGTCAATTAAGTGTTTGCTTGAGGATAAAGATGATGATAAAGGCTAAAGAGCCACATTCAGCTCTTCTCTGATTATGGGGAAAGAGAAGGCAAAATGGAAACTTGCATCATCACAAAGTGAGAAACTGATGAATACCTTTATGTAAAGTGCTGTCTAGCTTCTTCCATAATGAACTTGGAAGCTGGACAGCCAACCAGTATTTGGATGTGAGAGCACCTGTAATTTCCAGGTATTCCGGGCACAAGTGGAGGAGATATAATTGAACACAAGACTTCACAAAGTAAAAAATGACTGTGTGATTAAGTCTTTCCATGTCATTATCGAAAAGACAAAAGTTGGAGGATGTGTGGCCTAAAAAAGATGGAAGCATATTAATAGAAAATATGGGGTGCTGTTGTTTTATCTACGGCAGACCAATGCTTGGTTAAGTGATTGGAAAATGTTATGTATTCTTGAAAGAAACAAAGGAAAAGGCTGTTTCGATTTCAGAATTTTTAGAAAAACTGAAAGTACCCTGAACCTGGAAAATAAAATGTTCCAAACCCAAGAAATGTTCAATGTCCCAATTATTATTCACATTTTAAGTGCCAAAAAATAGGAAAAAAATATTGATTTGTCACTGAAAATTGACTATGAAATAAAGAGGCATTCTTGCAGAAGAATACTATCCAATTTCTTATTTTCAAAAGAATTTAGATCCCACTTTTCTGAAGGATTAACATAGACTCTGCATTTCAAATGCTAATCTTAAATCTCCTAAACACATCAGACTATAGAAGGCTCACTCTCTTATACCAAACCTTTTTCTTTAGATTTCAAATGTCTTCCCATAACAATATACGCTTTAAAGATTAAGTGTATGTCAACACAGCTTAAATTTATATATACATACAATTTTATTGCCATAATTGCAAGGATCTATTGCACCCAATCTTTATGGCTGTTTCTGAAAAAGCGTAGCAATTAATAATTACCATAAAAATTAGAAAAATATTCCAGTTATTTAGAACAGTTACTCTTTTGTTTTTTCCCCACTTCAATATCAACAATGCCTGCATTCACTGCAGTGCTGAAGTTGGTGAAAGGAGAACATTTTAAACAGTAACCCTTAAAATGTTGCTCCATTCCATTCACAAATGATGAGACAAATGGAATTTTGACATATGGTTCACTGTCACATAACGATACTCATGTCAGGGAAAATAAACAGCTTCAGTTACAGAAATTACTATTTTTTAAGTCACAGTTATCATAACATTATCAAATCCCCTCTATTTCATTGCATGAAGATACAAAGTCCAGTACATGGTTTTTTAGTACTGAAACTGTCCTATAAAAATCAGAAAACTTTCTCTTCCACCTTTTTTAATCTTAAATTTAAGAAAATGAATAGCTATTCATATAATATTGGATTGCAAAACGCTATTTGATATGCTAGACAGATACGAAGGAAGCTGAAAGAACTCCCGCGGTGAATCTGCTGTATTACTAAGTAACATGTTCTGCTGTTTGTACTAAAGAGCACGAGAGGTTTGCTTGGGGCTGGACTCCGTGGGTCAGAGAGGACTGACACTTTCCCTTACAGTGCAGAGCAGGTTATTCACAAATTCACTCTGCTTAGCCCCAACTTCCCACCTATATTTGAATTAAAAAAAGATCATTTAGTAGTAGGTTCTGTGGGATACAGTGATGCCATCTTGCAACATTCAACCCATGATGCCAACCACATCTGTCCCACCACGAAGAGGCTACTTGCAGGTGCACTCCTGCTTGGGCAAGGGTACGATTTAATCCCAAAGCCCAAACTTCAGTATTTTATACTGACGTGAAATCTGTAAGGATTCCACCCTTGCATTTTTGAAGAGACTGGAACAATAAACAAGTTCCCAGGACAGAAGCTTCTGGATGACTGACTGAATCAACAAAGGGCGCATTGTTAAGGAGCGCAATCCTTCCATTCCTGGGCTGGAATACCAATGTGACTGTGGGACCAAGTCAAGCAGGGCAATGGCAAATGAAGGGCAGGGAGGCAACACGCTGAGCCTGCGCTGGTGCACACTGACCTCCGGTGGAACACGCTGCACTCCGAGTAAGAATCCATGCGCAGGGGCTGGAAAGGGAGCGAGTCAGTGCCAGGATTACTTGAGATGGCTTACTGTAAGGAAGTGTACAGGGGGCAAAGACTATTAGCGATGTCACCAAAAACACAGGGACAAGCCTCAGCTTCTCAATCTTAATAAGTACTAAGGAATGTTGTCTTAAATGGATTTTTCAACTTTTCCTCTTGTGAAAGTTTTCTGGGACTTTCAAGAATGATTATATATTACAACCAGAGATTGATTACAGCACGCCTAAATATGCGCAGGATGGCATGGTCCTAGCAATGCTCTTTGGATAAAGACTCCTCACAGAACAGTAAAGACTGTCATCTACACACCAGAAACCTGTTCAACCCGAATGAGCAAGTACAGTCAGACACAAATAACTGAAATGCCAGAAATTACCAACTGCCCAGCTGGGAGTTACCATTTCTCAGGGGAGCTGCAGTAGCTGACTGAATGTGAACTCCTGTATATGGCAACACAAAACCGAATACACTAACTTATGTTACTACTGAAAGTGGCTTTAGGTAAGTTCACAAAGGAGTAGGGGAGCAGCTCTCACCGGTTTATACAATTGTGGAGAGCCTGCGGAGGTCCAACTGAATGAGCAGTGATTTCCAGCTGAAGCATGGTGAGGTAGTAACTTAAACTGATCTACCAGGGACAAGTTTCATGTCCCTACTCCCAAAGTAAGCAGCCACTAGTGGCACCAGCTTAATGGGACAGAAGGGGCTGATAGATAAAGGGGGAAAAAGTGAGAACTCTAAATGGATTTGCCAAGCATAACTGAATTCCTGATTTTGACCATTTGTTTTGACTTCTTTAGAAAACAGCTACATACCAATTATATTTACATTGAATGCAAGGCTTGTGTTCTAGAGCAGAGGATCAGGCTTATTGTTTATGTATGCTACAAGCAGGAATCTATAATTCACCTTTTATATTACTGTACAATGTGCTGGGGCCACCAAACTCAATTGTGCCATGTTTTGCCAGGCCCACAGTTTAGGATGGGAAAATGGCCCTGGAAGCATTCTGCAGAGAGCCTTGCTACCCCACTGAAACTCAAAGAGAACTTGCAGAGATGATGTCAAAAAGAAAGTAAAAAAAAAACAATCCCTGGCCAAGGACTTCTTATTACCTTTTTTTTTTTTTTTAAAAACCAGCTGGTTCCAGAATTGCAACACTTGGATTCTCACAGAACACACAAGCTTTCTCTTCAACTCCTTTAGTGCAAAGTCCATTGACTGTGGTCAAACTACCTCTCTGGCTGTTTAAACAAAGTTGCTGGACCTTGCACTGAAGCAAATAAAAAGCATTCACTTACTCTCTTCTGTTACCAAAGCTGTAGGGATAGTAATTTCTACGTGCTGACCAACCACAAAAATCTGGGAGGTTTCAGAAACCACGAAAGCTGTTTTACTTAGAGAACAGATCTAAATCCTTATTCTCCCGGAGCTCTGAATGAGTTACTAATTTGACCTAAACACTGATGCTTCAGCTTTTATTCAATTATCACACCATTTACCTTCTGTTGCCGCAGAAAAATATGTGATACATAAATAATGCACAGACAAATCACACGAGCAGCCACCACAGTTAGAAAGGAGAGGATGACGCCAAACAAAGTAGTTTTACTTGCTATTACAAGTCCCTGGAAGTCTTAAAAGGCTACAGCATGTACTCCCAATTATATAGTTTAAGATTTCAAGTAACATACGTAGAATAAAGAGAGACTTAATTTAATCATAATTTGAATCAAAAACACCATGAAAAAAATAACCACAGCATTTTAAATCGAATTTTTAAGGCTAAGCATAGTAGCTGGAGCCAAGAGTGGCCGCTTCCATCTATAACCTTTATCATATGCACAGGATCAGATACACAATTCAAATTCTCCTGTGTGTGTAAACATCCCAGTGTGTCTAAAAGAAGATAAATACTCCAATTTTGAAGCTGTTACACAACCTATATGATTAACAGTTAACTCCTCAGCATGTTCCATTAGGACTCAGTTACATATTTTAAAGTTAATATATTAACTGTATACTAGATGGAAATTTTACAGTTTAGTTTACTGCTAGCATCATTACTCACCCATTTTCATGTTACTCCTGTTCTCACTAATGTGTACTTGAATGCCCCTCTTCTAATGGCTATTTCAGTATATGCATATACACACATTCGTCTACATCAAGGTAGAAGACCTGAGTGGATTGATTAAAATATTAGCAACTTACTTCCAAATAAATTCCCTTAGTTATGTCAAAGTCCCAATTTGCACAGGGCTGCAGCATTTTTTTGTTTTTATTTGGAATGATCACAATTCAAACTCTCTACACACAGAGAGAAATCCATTCATGCTATGACACAGTCCAAAAATAAGGGTTTTTTTTAACCCTTCACATGGACATCTGAAAAAAGGTAAGTGCCAAACTTTTGAAGATACACACGCATTTGCAAAAATAAAATAAAAATTCTTGTCTCAGACGATTGCAATACAAATACTTCTTAAAAGGGCTTTTGCTCTCATAGTTGTTGGAACATTGACAATACAGGACAACCCATGTAGGAACCATGGTCCGTTAATATACACGCTCAAAAATGGATTATAGTAGGAGGCAATGAAAAACCACTGCTTCTATGCAGAGATACGCTGGCATCCATGCTTTTCAGAATTGAAGAAAACCCTTTTTGATAGCAAAACAAAAGGCAGAATTAGAATTAGACTCAATTAGTCTTATAAAGCCATTGTGTGGGGCAAAATGCTAATAGCCCTCTGGTGGGACTCTCTGCTAGGAACGTCCACCTGCCACCAGGTCACGTTGCTGGCTTGTCATTGCTTTTCAGTCATATATACATTGCAGCATGCCTAATTGAAGCTATTTCCTAACTAGGACCACTCCCAACTCCTACACCCTCTGCTTCTCAACTACCTCCAAGAAGCTCCCCTAGCCTCACCCTTTCCAAATTCTTCTTTTCCCATGTCCTCCTACATATGACCCACATTTCTTCTAACTTCCCACCCCTCTTCTCCCTCAGGTTCCTCCTATATGAACCATCATATACATATGAACCTGCCCACCTTATTCTGAGTCTGTTTTTCCTAAAAGGAAGGGCCTTAACTGCTCCTTCAGTCCTGCTTATGGGCACTGCTGTTATTGCTACTTCCCTCTACTCTTTGTCTGTCAGGTAGCTAAAAAAACCCAACAAAAAACAACCAAAACTAAATACACACGCACAAAAGAAATAGCCCAGTGGAACTTTTAAAAGCAGAAACCTAAGACATACCCAGGACAAATGAGATAAACTTTTGCAGGGCTGTACTTTCTGTTTGCCGTTTTCCCTGACTCACCTTTTATTTTTCTCCTTTATAAATAGCTTGTTCTCTGTATTTATTGCTGTGTTGTTATAAGAGATCAAATTAAAAGAGTTTTAAGACAGTTTTCTGTTCTTTAGTTTCTGGAAATGAAACAAAGATTTGTTAGGTTTTCTACAGGAGAGGCAAATACCTAATGCAGAACAAGTTATTTTGATTGCCTAAGATACTTACCAACAAATTGCTGATAGTAGGAGCTGCTGTTCTCCTTTAAAAAGCTGCATATATTCACCTTCTTGCTTTTTTCTTTTTTTTTTTTTTTTCCCCTTTTTAAAAAAAAAAACAACTTAATAAATTATAACCTGTATCTGGAAGGCAGTATGAAAATCTTCAGCCTCCACACTGCAATGGGACATTCTCTGTGCCTACCCACTTCCCAAAGTGTTTTTTGGAGAAAACAACAATCAACTCCATGGGCAAATGTCTCATTTTAGACTAATCTTGGTTTGGGAAGCAGCTCTTACACTCAGGACATTAAAAAAAAAATTCCAGCCCTCAGAGTCACCTTTTTCTGCAAGCAAGTGGCTCAGAGAACGCCTACCATGTATCTTATGGCCAATAGCCACATCATGGGACTTCAGCCCTCTGTGTGTGGGAAAAATATGCGTAAGAAAATATGTAGAGCAATTCATTGTACTTGGGAGGGGGGAAGACTTAAACTCTCTACAGCACCATTTCTTCCCATAGGTACATAGAGATGATATTCTAGCTTAGCAAGAAAGAGAATAGAAGAAAATAGCATAGCTAAAAAACACCTGAATCACAGCAGTAGTCTCTCTCTTACCCCAATTGTCTGGCTCCTCACTTATCACATCAGTTTAAGACCTGGGGGATATATTGTGAAAATTAATTCAGAATATTTAGAACCCATAAATGTAAAAAACCAGATAAACCAGACATGCTCAATCCATGCAATATAACAGGGGGAAAAAAAGACAAAACACCCAACAAAACTAGAACCGTATTTCTTCATATTGAGATCAGAAAATGTAGTCTAAATTGCCAATTTTTTTCCAACAATCTAACTTTTCAAGACTTAATATTTTAATAATAAATGACTAAGCACTATAAGGTTTTTGTTTAAAAAGTGTTTTCACTTTAATAGGTTTAGTTAATAACATCATGAATGGTACAAAACTGTCCTTTTTCACATTTCCATACATTGTATTACGGACCACCTGAAAATCTGGACTAAGAACGCATAAAGTGTCTCTTAATTAGCCCTAGCTTCATTTTTGCTGTATGTAGAGGAGATACGCAGAAAAACATGCATTTATTAACAATGACATGTTAATATTATCTTAAACAATAAGATAGGGCAGAACGTGCATTGTGTAATGCACAGGTATGTAATAGGGTAAAAGAGACCAAATGTCAAGTGTTGGCAACAAAATAAGAAATGATTGATGACACACTGACATTTTGTGACCATAGTTTTAGCTTTTCTGTTTTAAATAGTAGTAAATATTTAAATAATATTTAAAATATATTTCCCTATGGAAATCATTTACTTGGAAGACAGCCTGTAAGATCTGACTTTTTAAAAAGTAGTATTTCATTTTGACAATACATGAATACAATACATGTCATAGAACTTCAAAGACCCTAAAGTCCTTAGCCATTTTCAGAAACAGTATGTCAATCCAATTTTGTCTCTGATTTTTTGCTAGCAAAACTTTGGAAGTAGCATCTCAAAGAAAACCTGCCTTTAAGAGAAATACTGTATTTCAATAAAAACAAATCTAATGTAAATAGGGATGCCACACTAAAGTAAAAAACAGTGGAATTAAAAACCAAGTAATTCATCATGCAATTAATTTAATTTCTGTTTTGCTAATTCATAGTCTAAGGAGGGTTTTGTTCCTTCCTAGTGCATCTTCTCTTGCAGCCAAATGAGTGCTCAGTTTCCACTGTCAGATGTTAAGGGATGAAGACCTCAGTGTTACTTCAAGGGGAAGGAAAAAAAAAACACCAAAGGATTGAGGTGTGGGTGCAGAATATTATCTAAAATGCAACAAAACAAAGCAAAGCATTTGTGCAAAAAAGTAATTTGTACATTGACTTTTTTCTAAGTTTGCTTCAGTATAAAAAAACCCTCTTCAATCCCACTAACAAAGCTTTATTTTGATTTATGATCCTTCAACACAGTTGAGAGTTCCATGATTTTACTTATTCTAATTTGGTAAATTAATAATCCAGCCACCATTTTTGCAGCCCAAGCAAAGACAGAAGCTCCATTATATTAATCTTTAATAGCCTGGGGTAGTTACTTTCATTCAAGACAGGTTTTTCCTGTCTTCTACAGGCACAGGTGCTTGTTTAACTGGCCTTAGGAATAAAACAGCCAAAAACAAGCCAGGTCACCTTCTATGGCAGTGCAGAGCATCCTGGCCAGTTTTTTGGTTTGTTTGGGTTTTTTTTAAATGGTTGTTGCTAAAATTACCTTCTTTTCAAATAGGGACAAGCTACTCCAAAAGCCTCTTGTTTCTTTTTTCAGCTTCTAAGGACTTTGATTAAAACAAGTAGCTTCCTAAAGCTACTTCTAGATTCAAAAATCTAAAGTATACAGTAGCAGTATAGAAATCATTTAGAAAGTACAGAGACCTCTCTCAATTAGTTGCTTCATAGTCGTATTAGGAAGGGATGTGTAAGACACGAAGTCTGATGAGTTCTTTACTATACCATCA
This sequence comes from Calonectris borealis, assembly GCF_964195595.1. Lineage (NCBI taxonomy): Eukaryota > Metazoa > Chordata > Aves > Procellariiformes > Procellariidae > Calonectris > Calonectris borealis. The sequence goes on from NC_134325.1 coordinate 12,505,746, forward strand.
AGGAGCCAACTTTATTGTTCCTTCAGTCTGCATCCTAATCATTTTTAAAACTACAGATTAGGAATCCCCAAACTGTGCTGTGCATATCACTGTAATGTGACAACAGAACTCTGCCTGGGCAAGTAAATACCTCTCGTGAATCTACACACACTGCCAACCACCCCCACCAATAAGGGAATACACTAAGTAAATTTGGGAACACCCACTATTGATTAAAGAGTATACCAGGCACATTTCTATTGTATCTCCAGTGTGCATATTTACATTAAAATAATTTTAGCTGATTGCTACCAACGTTGGTAACTTTGCTGTTTGTTTTCACCATATAAACTCTAGCTCCTACCAGATTCAACACAGTACAACTGAAACAATAGCAACTCTTCAACCCTGTGTCTACCCTTCTTTTCACTGTGAAAATGAATTAGCTTCATGCTTGCTCCAACAATCTGCACATTCTTCCTAAACCAAAACCCATCTCGCTCTCCTTGACTATAGTAGACATAGCAGTAGCACAATGCATCTGTTAACATGACAGTGAGCTCCCTTTTTAAAGCAAAACCACTATGAAGAGGCTTTAAAAAAGGCAAGGGCACATACCCATTTCTGTTCACTGTAGTCTGCATACAAATTGTAAAAGAGAATTATTGCTTTTAAAATATTAAAAGCTTTGGAAATATGGTAAACATCCTACAAGGTTCTAAAACTAATCAGCTAAAATTCTGTACATGCTTTAATATTCAAACCTCTATTTGATTACTCAAGATCAAATCATTTCATTTTCACATCTATTCATTAAACTCTTTATAGTTCTAAGGTCTAATGAATATTTAACAACTAAATAGGATCAAAACAGATAAGGGGAAAAAAGGTCACATGGCAATGAACGTTATTTCATTTGGCCAACGAATAGTGAACCCTGCTTTCTTGGCTGAAATTAAGGCACTAAGTGGTAGTGAAAGGATAAAGGAATGAATTTTTTTTTCTACATTATCTGAAAAAAGACCAACGTGACTATTTTTTTAGGACGCCAGTAGAGTACATATCCATTCTCAATGACTCAGTAAGGCATTCTGTTGGCAAATTTAAAGAAAATGTTCTCCTGATTAGAGCCCATTACATTCATTGTCTGAGTGTGACTAGTGGCACTACTGTTAACAAACTGGAGGGGAAAAAAGCTACAAAGATGTCTGAAGACTTGAAAGGCACCAAAAAGAGAACAGCTCTGCAACTGCCAGTTCTACAAACAATTATGTAAGCTGTGTTTAACACTGCATAAAGTCTGTCCAATCATCAATCTTTGTTGACGAAGATAAAGTGTAGTAGCTCTTCATTTAAACTCTCAGTTAATCAAGTGCTAGTTTAGTAAGAAATTTATTTTCATGTATCAGAAAATAATTGCAGTGTCTAACACAACTACACTCAAAGCAAAACTAGTCTAGTATGCATTATTCTGGTTAACACTGAAGCAAACCTGTATAAACAAAAGGGTTACCTCGAGATATATAGTTTACAATATGAAATCAACATATAAATGAATAGGATTTACTGAAAACAATGGGAAGTGTATTACAAAGATACATGAAACAATTTTAACCACAATATTTTCTCTGTGAAAAATACAACTATTAGTGAGATAAAATGTACAATTGAAATTTTTTTTCCAAAAGAAAAAAAAACACAGTATAAAGGAAAATATTTTTTTCTTCAAAACAGGGAAAATAGTTAAGGTCATTGTCTTTCATTACAATATAATTTGACACAAAAAGCAGTCATAGGATTGCACCAACTCCATGTTCAGTTTCCTGAACATGACAATAGTAAAAGGAGTCCATAAAGCATAATGACATTTCTGGATTTTATGATGGCAACATACATATGCAGAAATTGATGTCACTCCGGCTCTGTTCACAAAATGTACAAAACTCTAAATTTGGTGGCCAGACATGTAAAAATTAGTTCACCCCAACGCTGATTTTTCTGTTGCTTAGTCAGGGATGGAAAAATCTGTAGTATTTTAAGTGTTGTTATCTTTTTAGCAATAAAGAAAAAAGTATATGTAGTGCATGCTTTATCACTTGTCAAAAACATTTCTGAAAATAAAACTAAGTTATCCAGTAGTTTACAAAATAGAAAATAATTCTTCAGGTTAAAAATGTGGTTAGGTTTACGTTTAGTTCCATCTCCAAAGGACTGACTTCCTTGGCAGCATCACTTTTCCTTAGCAAGAGCCAAGGCACAAAGTTCCATGAAGAGAAATAAAAATGGCTATGAACAAGAACGCAGTCTGGCATTGTAAAAGAAATCAGAGCCTCTCTCTGAGCTTTCTGATCCATCAGGTTAGTGCCGTAGAAAAATGTGAGATTTGGGATACATTTTTGTTATGAGCATTTCTGCTGGACACGATTCAAAAGTTCACCAAACTTTTCAAAAAGATCCTCCACCCATTTTATATTTTTCATGCACAGCTGCACAATGTCTTCCTGTCCTAGATCTGCACTCTTCTTCTGAACAGAAGAAATCTATTTAAAAAAAGAGAAGGGGGGTAGAGAGAGAGATGCATACACATATACATGTTAGGCTGCCAGCATGTCAGAATTTTCATTTTTATAATATTCTGCAGTTAAATACGAACCTTCTTTGGAAGAAAACCTTTAAGCTTTAAAAACAAGGGCAAATGCCCCCAAAAATGCATTTCTTAACAACTGAGCCAGAGCTCAACTCTCTTATTTCTGCTACCTGGAATACTTCCACCAAGGATTTGCAGAAAAAATAAAGGAGTGGGCATTCTAAGACAAAAAATAGCTTCCAGATCTGAGGAGTTACACACACTCATAAAATTTGTTTCATTTAATTTGGGCAACAGTGAAAAATACTTACCTATCCTGAGGGAAACTGATTTCACACAAAACCTTATATCTGAATCTTTTGGGCAGCAGTGCCCATTAGGGGCAACGTATGTGCTCAGCATACCCTTTTCATTGCCATAAAGAATTAATTAAAATAGGAGGCCACAATCCATACTCATTTACCAAAAAGAAAAGAACAGTCCCTCTAGTTGGACTCAATTCCCTCAATAAATTCCCTCAATGAATGTAAAAGTATCTCAAAGAGAACAATACTTACCTCTTCTTTACATGTTAGGTATATGTGATATTTGTAATGATGGAGTGAGTGATACAAAGAATACAACTGTATTTTTTCTGGATCTACCGTAAACTCCTGCAAAAAGAACAGTTATTTTAGGTAAATTCATGTTATTTTCCAAGACAGAGATATGACAGACATTTTCTTCTGTGAACACATTTGTTTTCAACAATTCAGAAATGGAGTATTTCATTCAAATAATTGCTTTGACATATTTTGGTACACTGTAATTTATATTACATCACAATTATCTCCTATCTCCACCTTCCCTATCTCCACTTATTTTATCAAAACTAAGTTTAAGAATGCTTTCAATCCCCCTGAATGCACTGAAAGTCTAAAATGGGCAAGACACTCCTCAAGAACTACTGCAAGAATTACCAAAGCTTAACTATTGATGGGTATCATTGATGGGTATCATTGCAAAAATTGATGGGTATCATTGCAAAAAAGCATACAGTTTGTGCTTCAGAAGAGCTGATCTATACTTATCTAACACTTATGTTACTTTGGCAAGAAACATGAGCGTGGGCTGTATTTACAGGTCATTTGTTTAGCCACTATTTACTGCTGGGAGGCAAGCCTATGTGAGCCAGTAGCTAGAAAAATCTAGTTAAAGTGTTCCCTAGGAATACTATGGAAATAAACAATGTGTACATCTCAAGCTTTACCACGTTACTTTTTAATTTTTTTTTTTTTTAATTTAAGATACATAGCTTCATTCTGTCATTGGAAATGAGGAAAGGAGCAATAAAGAACTGGATTTTTAAAAAGTGTTATCTAGTCTCAGTTTTTACAGTGTTAATTTTTCATTTTTGATCTAGAAGCCATTGTATCATTTCCTTTAGAGATTTTGCAGCAAGTTTAAGAAACTGTTACCATTACAAGCTACACAGTGATTCTACCACAACTGCAATGTTGAAGGCAAAACGTTGCTGCTTCAGCAACAGCCCAGGAGGCTGACTGCTACGTAGAAACGGAGCCTTAAGTTCAGTCCTTGCTCTGGTGGCGACAGAAGCAGAGCAGGCTCTAGCAGGGCTCTGCTGTTCGGCACGCTACAGCGGGTGAGAAGCACCGCAACAGCAGAGCTCACCTCTCCCTTCCCATCCAACCACACCTACCGACTGCTGCCTGCGTAAGGGAAGCAGCATACTACTACATCTTCCTGCAATCTTGAGTAGTTGCTACAGAAGACTTCCTGTATAAATATATACAGGATTAGAGCATTTGGTTCTAAACATAGAACTTAAATAGCAGAATAATTATGACATCATTTATTATATTTTGTCTCCCTACTGGAATATAACTATGTTTCACAGATGAGTTAAAACAATGATTTAGTATACTGCTTTAAATGTTGTTTTTTAACATTCCCTTGTTACAGAAAAACCACCTCACTCAACAAAGATTTTATATTTTGATAAATCTACCAAAAATCCTAATACAGTATTTTATATAAATGTGGTTATCATATTAGAAGTCAGATGGTGGCAGCAATAAACCCTCTAAACACTCACCTGTGCTAATTTAGTGGTTGATTTAGAAGCCCTTAGTGTTTTCTTGTTGTAAGATTTACCATTCATTTTGATCTTAGACACAGACATTCCTCCACTTTTTGTCTTAGAATCCCGAGTAATCACTGTCAGTTCAGGAAAGTTTTCCAAAGCGTTCTTTAAACAGAGCGTATAAAGAAAAAGGATTATGCAAAATTCAGGAATGACCCAGACTGCTGATAAATTGGCCATTTTTCTTTGAAAAGTTAAGAGTGCAGCCTATTATAAAACAATTCATTCTTCCACAAAGACCTGATAAAAGGTCTTTATCAGATCAAGCAACCATATACAGTTTGAAAAGTATGACCACCTGTTCTTGACTACTGCAATTTTTTCAAGATGAGATCCTTTTATTGTAGCTCAGATTATCATCTGTGATTCTTTCATTAGAAAGAGCAAAAAAAGGCTCCACTAGGCAATTTTTACCTTTTAAAATGCTTTCCATTCCATTTCTACCCAAGAATCTCTAAGGCCCAGTTACTTGGAGATGCTTAAGTACTTAATGCCCAATCAGGCACGGGAAGCCTGCCAATTGTGGCAGGGACTGGATGCCTAAATATCTTCGTAAGTTTTGTCCCAGCTTTTGCAAAATACAAATTAATTGCATCTTATAATATCTGTAAGGTAGAAAAGCTTATGCACAGTGAAGTACATGGCTGGTTCAAAAATGCAGAAGTTTTTAAGACATTAACTCATGGGAGTGAACTACATTTCTACCAGCTTCAATTCTACATTATTTGCATGAGTAAATTTGAATACAACTTTGTTGTAAAAATACAGCATTATGTTAGCAGCTGCTTTGAAATAGTTCTGTTATGCTATATAATCTGGTCCTGAAAAAAATATTTCAAGTTAAATGAACATACATATCTTCGTAGTATACTCCAGTATGAGAGAAAAAATCAGGCATACAGAAAAATGTATCAATGCTGCAGCTTAAGGACCTAATTTGCACTAATTTGGGTTAAAATACGAAGTTGACTAAATTTTTGTACTTCCTTTTAACAAGCAGTACTAGAATTCAACAACCTCCCCTGCCTATAATTTCTTAGCACTTTATATACATCAGCCATTTTTCGCTTTATAAAAAAACATTCTCAGTAAAAAGCTGTAAAATCTACTGCACAGGGATACCTGCATAGTAGTAGCAGTAACCTCGACTAGCTAACCTGTCCATATACAATATTCACTGCAATGCTTTCAAACTGGAACAGCAACTTCAACAGGTTTAAATTATTTAGGTTTTCTATCCACTGTAACAGCCTTCCTGAAGGTTGACTTTGAGCGTCAAGGGGCTTTGGCCACTTCTGCCTTCTTCTGGAGAATTCCTATTAACCAGAACAGTTTACATGGCCGGACCACTGACCTAAAACAGCCAAATTGAAATTGGAATGAAGAAGAAAATACTAGTGATTTCCACATCTTTGAAAGCACAAGACATAAAATGGTGATAATTATTTCCAAATTTAATTTACATAATTTATCTAAGATGCTTCATTTACTGAGCTTCAACTAAAGCGGCAGTAATGTTTTCTAACTTTGTTTATTAAAAACTATAACCCAGAGGACGTGATAAACTGTTAGAACTATAAAGAATGTTACAGGCAAAGCTACCAAACACTGACTGTTAACTTCAGTGTCTGATTTGGTTCATAATACAGTATTAAAATATCCCATATTAACTGTATCCAGTGAAGAAAAAGAACGTTAAATTCATCTATGCTTATCAATGCAGAATGGTAAAAATATTCGAACTGAATGATGCTCATGAACAATAATGACATTTTTCACTTATTGCTTCCTTCAGTGCCTCATTCAGCTGTAATATCTGAACTAGTCATTTGACCAAAGCTGGAACAGAAGCAGATTTTCCTGTATTAATCATCAGATTAACCTGAATCTTGAAGAGTATCAAACACATTCTCCTAACCAACACAAACACTTATGATGACAAACGGGCATTTCATTTTTGTCCAAAATATTGACCCAAGGATGGCACAAATTGGTAACTTCATACCAGAAGGCAAACATAAAAGGCTTTTTATATCACAGTTTAAATCACAAGCAGATCCCTTCCTTACATCCATAACTCCATATACTTCTTGCAGATCATACTGTGAAATACAGGCTTAAGCTAACTTTAGATATGATACATAATCTGCTTCTAAGTGAACACATATGAACTCCAACTGAATAAGCAGCTGTTAGTATTACAGAAAATTATATTAGTTTTTTTCCCTTAAACTGGGAAAAAAACCAAAATAAGCTACATCTCACTTTGTGTATACTCTGAATGTAACCAGAATTCTACAAATTCGTATCCTACCTTAATGTGGCCTATCTTCTCTGCATAGACAGGTCTCAAAAGAAGCAGCTATAGAAATAACTATTAACACAAAACTCTTACCACGAAAGAAAAACAAAAATGAAGGGTTAATACATGCTACCTCTCTGAGGCTCTGTGTATGATTTGAAAGTACACAGCCCCCCCCATGCCCTCCTACTGTAAGGAGGAAGCCACAAGAAATTCTGTTCAAGCACATACAAATTGTAGAGCTGTTGGGAAAACAACATAACTAACAATAAAAAAGTCCAAGAATTGTGTGAATTAAAGCTGTTTCACTGGTTGATGATGTTCTCATCCCTGAAACAAGGTCACTTAGTGTCCCACAAGACTTACCAGGAACGGGCTGTGGGGAAAAAGATCTTTTAAAGATTTAATGATGAAAAAGCAGAACTGTCATGTCTCCTATTATCTCCCTCCTCACCTACCTCTCAAAAATAAGCACACAGCAATACAGAGGGACATCTAATTCTCCAAGAAGTGTCTCTGTACTGTGGACATAAGGGGACAGGAGAAAGACAGGCAAAAGAGCAAGTTTGGTCTGACGGTGTTTATAGACAGGTCTGCTCTACTGTTGTTGGTCTCAAAACTGTTACAGGAAGAAATAATCAAACTGATTATAGACATCAACAACTGGTTCTCAGACATGAGTGAAAATAACCTTAATTCACTTTACTGCACTTTTGAAATCTGCACTGTTGCTTAGAGGGTGAGTGGGAACAGTAGGAACCGCAGTGATTATCCTCCTGTTTACCTTCTCTCTACTGAGATGGTATGGCTGCTCTCTTCCCTGTCCACATCCAGACCTGGTTTTTATTACCGTGTCAAAGTTGCTGTAATATGGGCAGTGTTATCCACACTTTTCAAGATACGTGAAAGAGTGCACAAATGAGTTGTTCTCAAGTCCCTCTGTCCTGGTTTTAAACTACTCTGATCATGTTCTCTACTTCAAAGAAGTTCAGACATCTGTTCCACAGCATAGCTATTTCATGTAAAAGTTTATTAAGATTTTTAGGCAATACAATCACTTAACCAAAAGCTCTAGAAGGACAACAAACATTTTACGTTAGCAAATTTGAGAAGCTTAAAAGAAAAAATGCTTGAAAATGAACCAGAAAGCATGGGGAGTAAAACTAGAACTTTACCTTTGCGGTATAAATTCCTCCATCACAAAATGTTCTCCAAATGCCACATGCAAGCACTGAATTTATAGCATCTCTTTCAAATCCACATTCACTTCTGTTACAAATTTGCCTCCTGAGTTTTAAGTTGTGCCTGCATGGTACACATTCAATGACTGACTTATTTATTTTAAAATCTTAGAATTTAAAATAGAATACCTTGAAAGTATGATCCAAGCGTAATTTGGAAAGCAGCCTTCTCCTGTTGTCATTGAGCATGCCATCAATTTTTCTCATGTGAGGCAAAAGTAGCTCATCTAAAAGAAATATAAGAAAAATGTAACAATTGATTATTAAGAGACACACAGTAATGAGATTCCTATTCAGTCTATACTTCTACCCATTAACATAAGATGTGGAAGTAAAAAATAATGCACTTTGCACATAAACTAATTTCAAATGTGAGAGAAAAATCTCTTTTTTTGGATCAGCCTCCTAAACTGGTCTAGATATTATGCAGTTTAACTGTTGACTGCAATCCTGCTCCTTCTCTGACTTTTCTTTGTTGAAAGGAAAAAACTAAGATAGAGCAATATAGAGTATAAATCTTAGAGACAATTTCAAACCATTTCCTAGATAATCCTCTTCTGTGCAACACAACTGGCAGTTTTATGAAGACAAGTATGTGTTTTTGACATTCGCTATTCCATATTACAAGAGATGACCCTGCTGGCCTTTATAACAAAAGAAATCGCGGAAAGCGAGTACTGATAAAAGTTATCTGATAAACCACTGTAAATTGCCCAATATACATTTGAACATAGGCATGTGGCCGTGAATGAAAATTTACAGCTCAGTATAGACTCTTTATTCAAAAAGTCAATTTCTTCGCTTTTAGTGGGACTACTGACATAATGCATGGATATGAAACCTTGAAGTAAGTGTGCATTGATGCACAACCAGAGCAAACCAGGAAAGGAGAGTCTAGAAAATAGTTCTTTTAAATACAGGCGAACAGAATATAGTACAAAGCAACAGCCTGCAACTAAGTAATATGTGAAATGATTGGTCTTTTGGGACCTTTATCTTTATACATGAGTATTTTGCTAAATTTTGAAAAATAGAACAGTTTTGACTTTTGTATCCTGGAGTCCACTATGGTAAATAACTCCAGAGATTTTCTCCTCAAAGAAGAAGTGGAATACAATTTTCTTTGATCAGAATTTGAAGGTTTCAGATTTTGAAAAGCAGAATTTTTAATAGTAGCAAGAATCAGAACTACTTAGAGTTATAAGGATATTTCTTCATAAGAAAGTAAACACATATTTGAAACACTGTAATTTGAAATAAATGTTTGCTAAGATTTTAAAACATAGTAACAGCAGGAACAAAGAGCTCAGTTCTGACATTCACAGCACAAGCCTAATATAACAAAACAGACAAAACAGTATTTCTAAATTACTTTGATTATTCAAAGAGATAGTGCAAATACACATATATATATATATGCACACACATGTAAGTAAGTGTTCCTCAGATGTGGGAATGTAGCTAAAAGTTTGGTGGGGTTTTTTGCTTTTCTTTTTAAAAAAAAAAATACATTTGCCTTACTGATTAATAACCTTAAAATCTAATAAAAACATACAAATGTTAAACATACTGTACCATTGCTCTTTTCCAAGGCTTGCATTGTATCTGGATCCAAGGCAATGCTAACAAGCAACTCCATGTAGCTCTTAAAAGTCTCTTTCATAGCTCTTGTATTCAAAAAACGAGTAACAAGGGGAGCTGGAGGTACAAGCTCTGAAAATTAATCAGAATATAGTGATTTTTTTCCTTTAATATCCTGCAAGTATTTGTGTTTTTCAAAACTAAAGGCTTTCTCTCTTAAAACAAAAGTGACCTCTACTGGTCTCCCAAGAGATTAAAACTCTATACCATCAGAAATAATACTCAAACTACTCACATGCCAAAACCAGGTACAAACACCAGATCTGGTAAAAATGGTACAATTTTTTTGTAGAAACACGTACAATTACTTGTAAATATCAGCATTTAGATTATCATATTTTAGGGAATTTAAACATTTTTCTATTATTGTAGGTGAAAGTCTAGAGAAAAGGGATAATGAATAACTTCAGTGAAGCAAAGTGTCCTAAGCGCAGGTTTCATGTCAATGCAAGTACCTCCTAAAACCACAAAACTCAAAGTCGTCCAACAGAAAAACATTCAAAAGCACTAATGCCACTTAGTGGCATACCGCTGCATACCATCGACGTCAATCCCACCTAGTTGTCCAACTCACAAAAAGCATGTAAAACAGTTTTTTATCACCAAAGCAATGTAGGCATATTTGTGCTTATTCTGAGGAAGCTTTTATTTTTTGATAGACAGCAATTTTAAACATGCACATGGAGTAGTCATCAGTATTAGTAAGCATTCTGGAGCTTTTTATAAGCTCCATGTATGATACCAGTATTTTGCAGTAATTTAGCTAGCGAGGCTTTTAAACTTTCTCAGACATCCACATTTCTATGGGTGACTATCATCATCAGGTTACTTGAAATTTTAAATGTGGACGGCTGTTCGTACTAATGGTTATTTGGGTAAGTTTGCTTGAAAAATGTTATTTTAAAGGTGCTTGCTTCAGCAGAGGCACTGTTCCAGTCCACCAACCCTAGCTCATCTATAGTTAAAGTCACAGAGGCCAACATGCTTTGGAAATACTGCAATACAAAGCATAGGTACTACACTACTAAACTATAGTTTAACTTCAAACATACAGGAAATAAACAAAAAACTGCAAAAAACACTGTACATCTGCTACCACAGGTAATCTCAATAAACATAGTACACTTGAAAAATTCCTTCCTGTTCTGGAGAATTACTGCAAACATCGTATCTCAACGTTCCAAGACACCATGAAATGTCTCAACAGCAAATCTGCTCAGCAGGCTGCATTTGAACAGCTGGCATTTAGACAAGCAATGAAGCAGCCAAAAAGTCAACTGCTGCTTCTCCTTGGGTTTTGAAAAAACAACAGTAACATCTGAATTCTGCCCACATCTGCATACAGACAGGCATTGCAGGAATGTTATTTTAGACATGACATGGCGTTGCAATGGACAATTAATGAAGAATTTGATTCTTGAGATGTATTCGAAAATCAAATCGGCTCCTTCTCCTGCAATTGTACCTGTCTTAGAAAGCAAGTGGTAAAAATATCTAAGGGATAAACTACGTTTGAGGTAACTTCAGTTGCGCACATTTGCTCTTACACAAGCAACAAGTTTTAAGAAATCAATTTTGCGTTGGCACTGTCAAATTGATTTTTTTTTCCTGAGGCTAGTAAAGAAAAATTTGCAAGATCGAGCAACATATTTTTATAATATTATTTTCAGTTAAGTTCAAATAGACCTAGATTGCTCACCATCCTCATCACTCTGGGCCTCAGGTGAAGAATCAGACTGCGAAGATGAAAACTCTTCTTTCCACTTTTTCCTTTTCTTTGGTGGTGGTTCAGCCTTTACCTTTGGCTGTTTAGCTTTGGGTTTCACAGAAGAGACTTTTGTTGCTGTTGGTTTTGGTGTTGGTGGATCAGGGGTTTTGTTGTTGCTACTACTAGGTTTGCAATGAATAGTCCTGCAATATTACGAAGACAATCTTTATGAAAATAATTACCACACAAGTTTTGGCATTAAATAAAATAGTGATAGCCTTATTTAACCAGATTATATTCCCCACAGATTATATATACTTATTTCATTGTCACATGTAGCTAGGAATTAGGTCATACACACTATACTACTGTATTTTTTATACAATGCTTAACAATTATTCTCAACTACCTATGATTAAATAGTATTCCAATTTTATAACTAGATAGACAGGCACAGAAAGTTTAAATTGCCCAATGTTAGTAGAATTTCTGAGCTACAGGAGATTGGAGCTAATATTGAAATTGATTATGGAATGAAAAAAATCAGACTTGACAGACTTGAGCAAATACTAGTAATCAGTAAGATTCTCTGACAAGGTGAATTTGGGATATTGTATCAATACAAAGATGGGAGAATATCAACCAGGTAAAAACGCAGGAAATGCAGGATCCTGGAATACAAAACCAGACAACTCCTCTCCTTTCTCTTCCCACCACCCAAAACAGGAAAGCAAACAGGAAACTTAGTATCATAAATACAAAGTTATGTACTTTAGGACTAATAATGCAATGCGGAGAATACAATTCTGGGAAGTGCCAGGCAAGATTTTTTGTCCAAATGGGAAAGTTCAAATGGTAAAGCAGTGAAATGTGCAGTAGAAACATTGTTAGTATCTTCTGGAATATTGTGAATAATTCTAGTCATCTGTGAGAGATGAAGATTTCAAACTGAAACAGATGGAGACAATAGATACTAGGATGATTAGAGGAATGGAAAGCCTGCCTTAGACGAGGAAGTTGAAAGACCTTGATTAATCCAGTTTAGTGAAACGAAGACAGAAGTGGAATCTGACTGCTCTCCAGAAATACACCACGCAGTAGAAACACCAGGGAAACACAGACATAAAAGCCAAAAACAGTATTGAGAGGAGAATATATGGATACAAGCTAATCGTGACCGTGTTTTGACTAAAAGACAGGATTGTTTCAGAGCACTGGAGGAACAGGTTCTGGAACAGTCTTCTGTAGCACAAGAAAAAAAGAGCATCAAAATCCTAGCTAGTTTTAAGTAGATCACGATCATTTTATAAAGTGATTATCTGATGGCATTGCTTTCTTTGAGAACAAACTGGACTTAAAAAACCAGTCATTTCTTGAATGAAGAGCACTGCCATTCTTTCATTGCTTTTTACTAACATCTGATAAAGAAAACATATCTGCATTAAATTATAATCATTGAAAAGCCATAATTAGAGAAGCTTCAGATATCATCTGAAGTTGTAGGAAAATAAAATAAGCTAAGCATTGAAGTGTGACAGAGTTTGTACAATACAGAACCTGCAATCTTTTCCAAAAGCACAATCAAAGGTCAACACAAAACACAACAGCAAAACCCTTAGCAAGTGAGTGACTTGAAGTGAAAACCTTGTCAGAAGGAAAGTGACAGAGGAAACCTCAGAGTACCCACGTGAGAGACTCTTACGGTCATAACATTTTGCAGGACCAGTAGTATATTTACTAGAATAATCAAAACCATATGATGTTTACCCTGCATTCTTTACACAGCTCTCCAGAGTGACAGATTTGTTTGGGGTTTATTTATCCTCGGTGGTGCTTTAAAAGGAATACCACTAGAATTATTGATTTTTAAGGCATGGATAGAGGTTACATGGGATGACTCAAAGTGATAAGGCTTTTTTGGGCGGGGTAAGGTGGGTAGGGCAGGTGCAATAAGAAAAGTAAAATATTCTCAATGTGCAAGGACATACAAAAGAAGGAAAAACATCCTTGCGACAACCAACTTCAACAACGAACTTTTGCTTTCAAATTAACTTTCCAGGATTGAGAAGAAAGCATGGTACATGAGGTTTAACAAGGCCCAGTGCTGGGTCCTGCACTTCGGCCACAACAATCCCATGCAACGCTACAGGCTTGGGGAAGAGTGGCTGGAAAGCTGCCCAGAGGAAAAGCACCTGGGGGTGCTGGTCGACAGCGGCTGAACATGAGCCGGTAGTGTGCCCAGGTGGCCAAGAAGGCCAACGGCATCCTGGCCTGTAGCAGAAATAGCGTGGCCAGCAGGAGCAGGGAGGTGATTGTGCCCCTGTACTGGGCACTGGTGAGGCCGCACCTCGAATCCTGTGTTCAGTTTTGGGCCCCTCACTACAAGAAGGACATGGAGGTGCTGGAGTGTGTCCAGAGAAGGGCAACGAAGCTGGTGAAGGGTCTGGAGCACAAGTCTTATGAGGAGCGGCTGAGGGAACTGGGGTTGTTTAGTCTGGAGGAGAGGAGGCTGAGGGGAGACCTCATCGCGCTCTACAACTACCTGAAAGGAGGTTGTAGCGAGGTGGGGGTTGGTCTCTTCTCCCAAGTAACTAGCGATAGGACGAGAGGAAATGGCCTCAAGTTGCGCCAGGGGAGGTTTAGATTGGACATTAGGAGAAATTTCTTTACTGAAAGAGTGGTCAGGCCTTGGAACAGGCTGCCCAGGGAAGTGGTGGAGTCACCATCCCTGGAGGTATTTAAAAGACATGTAGATGAGGCGCTTAGGGACATGGTTTAGTGGGTATGGTAGTGTTGGGTTGATGGTTGGACTCAATGATCTTAGAGGTCTTTTCCAACCTTAATGATTCTATGATTCTAGTATACTGGGACAGGATGGTCATGAAAGCAATCTGGAAAAACATACCTAACTTGCAAAGTCCACAGGATACGAGAAAACAACACACAAAAATTCATAATCATTACACCTGTAGGCTTCTACCCTTATGTTGAGTATCAGGGCAAAAGATGACAGAAAGAAATAGTATGTGGAGCCCTAACACCTCTAAAACGAATGATCATTGCAATCCACAGGTTCAAGGTAGGGAAGTCTTGATAGGGCAGTAATTTATAACTTCATTTCTTAAAGCAGTACACACAGTTCTCAGTTTCCAACTTAAAGCTGAATTAACATAATCCTGAGTTGTAAGTCTTGTTTATTAAAACAGGTGTGTTCTTAATATGAAAACAATATGGCAAAATGAAAAACAAATTGAAATAAAATACCTTGCTGACTGTACAGGCTTGCTTCGTGGTTTTTTTGAACATACTCTGACATATTCCTTTTTGTTTGCATTTTCAATGAACTTAACATACACTCGTTTGTATTTTGTTTTTGCATCCCCGAAATACCCAAGATACTAAAAAAAAAAAAAAGTGTTTCTGTTAAGCAAAATTATTCCATTTAACAATTAAAAATTTAAATACTAAAGAAAAAAAATCAGTTTAAAACCAACTTGTTTACATACAAAGATGAGCCATCCTCCAGCATTTATAATTTAAGAGAAATTCTCCAATGGATTTCCACATAATATTTAACGTAAGAAAATAAGGCAAGAGGTACTTTGGGCTTCATTTTCTCCTTTTATTTAATCCTCCCCATGTGTTATCCCAAAAAGATTATCTGCCTGGCAAAGGGCTGCCTGTTGAAATTGTATCCTATCTGTATCCTTCCCATCGTGGAAAGCAGTTGGTTCACAAGCCTGCTTCCACTGACTTTATTCTGGTTGTGAAAACTTTTTCCTTTATGCAGGCTGAGTGATACCAAAGAACCCATGCTGGAAAGCAAAGAATCTGCCCATGAATATATTTAGAGAGAATTTTAGAGTAGGAGGAAATCAAGAAACCTTTCTTTTTTTTCCCCCAAGGATGCTTGCTAAGAATGTATGTCAGAATCACATTTTATTTTGTTTCCTAGACTTCCATTAAGTAAATCAGTTCCCATGAGGCTTCATAAGGAATTTTTAAGACTCACACTGTTAGTAGCAGCAAACTCTCTCTGTCCATCTCGCACTTCAGGAACAAACTTTTGCAATAAAGCCTTCTGTACTTTCCAAATAGCTGGAGGCTCTTTTCCTGTTTGCAAAGCAACCTGTAAAAACATAAAATTATTTGCTAAAAACAGCGCTTATTTTTCTCCCAGAAGTGTGTTTGTGCATTATATTTTTTGAGCAAGTTACCCAGGGACAAAATGGAAATAAGTCATTCAAAATTCCAAACCCTTAGCCATTACATGCCATTTTCATCAAGACAGTATGACATGAACTACAATAAGTATAATGCAATCTACAAATTTTACTTTCACAGTGATGAAGTTGTGCCAACCAGCTTTGCCTATGGTGTGATGTCTTAGCTCATGTACCATGCAACTGAGCCACAGAACTTTATTTTTTAAAATAATATAACATTTTTCCAATTTTTTATTCTTTTCCTCTATGAAATATTTTTTGAGACAAAAATGCAAGAATCACAATAGGTAGCAAAAAGCCTGCAGGTCCCTAGAGATTCTGTAGAAGCAGCCCAGGTACATTACAGCATGATGCTTGCACTAATGTGAAAAGAGAGAGTTCAGTATGAATTAGTGAAGCAGAGTTTACACTTTCAGTTCAACTTAACTAAAAAAAAAAAAAAAACACAAACGAAAGAAATAAACACCACAAAGCTTAAAATTCAAAATATCTCATAAGAAAACTTACTCAGTTTTATAAGTGACAAAGGAGTATTTTAAAACTGATAACACTTGTCTTATGTGACAAAGCTACATGAATTCATTTAAAACTTAAGCTCAAGAGGATGAACACATAGACAAGTAATCAAAAATATTAGAAATTAATGGTAAGAATATTGCTGGTTATGATACAACAAAAGGAAAGGTAAACGTGCAGAAGAATTTAAAATGGAGAAGCAACAAAACCAAAACAAAACAAGAAATCAAAGACAAGAAGGAACATTCCCATAAACTCTTGTGAAGAGCTGTACTGGTTGCTTATGGAAGCCATTTCTTGTTGGAATAGCAAATAGAACCTCTTCCAAAAAAGGAAAAAAGACAACTCCAAGATCTTTTGCAGAAGTCATTTCTTCAACACCTTACACTTGAAAGCCTACTACTATCTTAAAAAAAAAAAAAAAGGTAATCAACAGCCTGTGAAAAAGTTGCTTTTTAATATTAAAAAAGGTAATTCCACGTTCCACCAGTACATAGATTTACTTTATTATGTATGCAGTATAAAATGGGTCATGTACATACAAAACATATTCATAACCTGCACTAGAAAGACACCTTTAAGGTATTTTGGCAGCAGCCAGGGAATATTAGAATAGAAGCAGAAAGCTAATCTGCAGCCTTTCCCCTTTTGGTAGTTTGTCGAGGCTAAATTCATATGGAGGATTTTTTGTGATTTTTTTTCCCCACAGCAAGTATTTGGATTACCTTTAGTGCCTCTATATCTTCAATCTTCACTACAAATTCATCACGTTCTCTGTACATGCCCTCTCCTCCACTGTCCGAATTCTCCTCATCAGTACATCCTTCTATTGCAACAGTTGCCTGTATTTTTGCCAATTGGTCTGAAGTCACAGCATCCTGTTGAGCTACTTTTAAGGGGTCAGCTGGATTCATTTTCTCCTGCGCATTGACTACAGGAGCAGTTGTCTGTGGAGATTCCTGCTTTACTACAGCAGTAGCGGCGGCGGCTGCAGCAGTAACAACTGCCACTTTTTCAGCTTCTGAAGAAAAAAATCCAAATTTTATTTAAACAAATTATCAAGGATTAGCAACGTAAAATGGGAACTAGATTTATTTTTCTTCTTTTCAGTTACAATACATACTAAAAACAATTATTCTAGGAAAAAAACCCTGTTCTAAGAGTTAAATAGAAGCATTATCTTGGCCACAACTAAACCTTAAACAAAACCAAAATATTGTAGCTAATATACCTGTGTTTGTATTAAACTGCTGCATCTACTAGCAACTAGAAATAACAAAGATGAATGCTTCAGAAAACAATTTGATAGTTACAGCCACGATCAACAGGAAATACTGTTGTACTTTGTGTGAATAAGCAAACACAACAGTAAAGGTTACAACACTGAATCTTGTTTCCAGTCCACTGATAAGTCATGTTTTTTTAAATTGGATTAAGGAAAGAGAAATACACATGAAATATGAAAACATTTGCTGTATGACTTTTGGACATTTATCATTCATATCTTGTGATAATGTAACTGGAAGTTCCAGGTTAAAACTTTGGCAATATCCTACTAATTTTTAATATTAACAGAGGTGAGCAATAAGAACTGATGATACAAAACAAAGAAGGGAAAGAACATTCTTCTTCTCCTCTATGCCCCAGAGCCAAAGGAAACTCCCACTTTTCTTTCCCATCTGAAAAAAATTAGAATCTTTTTTAGATACTACTTTATACTCTTTTATACATATTAGTTTTAACACTGACTTGCTGATCTAAAAGAAATCAAGTTATATTAGCTATAGCATAACTACTAATATCACTTAGAAAACGAGCTTCAAAGCTGAGAAGATAACCATTTTACAGTTTTGTTACAATCACTGTTAATTGTTGACTTTTTCACTTGAAAAAAATAGAAAAAAGATAACGTGACATATATTTTAATAAAAGGGATTCAAAACAAATTATTTAAATACTAAATTAATATGTCGATACAAGCTATGTACCAGATACATGAAGATTCATTAAATCAATTCAGTAAAATTGCTAAGCCATGAAATACTTCCAGATATATATTCTTCCAGATATATATCACACTATTGCAAATATATTGTATTTCTTGTTCAGTGAAAGCTATGACAGCTTTAATTAGACACAACAGTATCAGCTCCCCAAGTATATTTACACATTCTTCAGAACAGCAGATAAACATACATACACTACTTAATACTACCAACAAAAAACCGTGTTTTAGTATTTGTCTTTCCATACTTATGTGTAAAAACCGACAGAAGGAATTACTAGAAAATGTGCAAAACACCAGCAAGTAAGAAAGAAGTCATTACTAAGCATCTTGTATACAGTCTTGTATACAACAAAACAGGAAGGTGAATTCAAGAAATTGGTGGTATAAATATTACATCCTTATGAATAATAAAGAAGATACAATAATATTGTAAAAGAAATCACTGCAAATAAAACACTAATGGAAATGCCCACGCAACAAAAAACCTTTGAAATATTCCCTTGGGAAGTTGTACATAGAACACGGCTTATTAAAATTAACAAGCTTCAGCAAGAGGCTCACACCATGGCACTGTCCACATTTTGGCTTTCTGTGACAAAAAAGTCACTGCTTTCTTGTTTAAAATACATATTCAACTGAAAGAGACATGAGGAACTTCATCTTCTGTAACAGACTTTCTAAGATGCATGAACTTAACATAACTTAATAGAAACATCCACAAAAGAAAACAGAACGGTAATTAAGATGAAGTATTGTTTAGTATATCATATATTCTGCAGAACTTTTTCCAGTATTTTAGGTCTGATTATTACAATTTAAGTTCAATTGTGGTACGCATTTTTCAGTAAATCATGTCACCCCTAGAGAAAAAAAAAAATCTCCTTCTCTCCTTTAATCTAAAAAGAGAAAAAATTACTTCATTCTATTTTGTTAAGAACCAGCCCACGGGTCATGCGTCCTGAGAAGAGTTTAAGAAATGTTTCATTTTCTCCCTGTGATTATTTTGGAAGGTAACAGCATTTCTCTTGACTTAGTACAGTTACATGATTGGCTGGATAGTTTTTAATTGCTTACCAGAGAAAAACTTCACTGAAAAGGTCTATCTAGGCAAAAATATGCTGTATGTTGAAAATACTTCAAAACAAAGCAGCATCAGTTAAAAGCTGATGCTTTTAACTGTAACTGACAGCATAGGTGTAATACAAGTGAAACTGAAAAGTGTGTGGAAAACTTCACTACTACTGTGATCAGTGGTTGCCGCCTGCCCCTCCCTGCCCAATAGAACCCTTCCCAGATTTTGTTCTTTCATTAGCAATCTATCAACATGAAGCTACAAAACTCCTGATTAATATAGCTGAAATCAAAGTCAAATGATTCCCATCTTGGACAAGACTAGCCAAACCAGTGCTCAGTTTACAAGTGCAAAAATTCTTTTCATAAACGTATTCTGTGCAACTCTTACCATCACAGAAAGTGCATGTTTAACTACCTAGGAAGAACCTAACCTCTGCTGATGGCAATGATTAATATGTTCTCTCGCTAGAATTTTTTATAAAGAGATTTAAAACCTCTGACATGATGGTTTGTTGAGGTTTCCAGATGAAAATCATATTTAGCATTCTAAGCCAGAGAAGAAGAGAACAGACACCTTATTCCAATTCCAGGCTAAATAACTTTTTGGCATTAGAAGAGTCCTACTTAAGTAGCATGAAGAAGTTTATCTACATATTTCCTAATTGTGGAAAACACTAGTGTAGTTCATAGTCAACACACCTTTTAAACAGAACTCTTAATTATGGCTGTGATTAAAACTAAAACCAACCTTTACCTGAACTGAAGGCAACTAAAATTATTCTTTATTTTTTCCCATCAGCTACAGAAATCTCCTTCAACATATGCACTTGTAGTAACTGTTTTACCTGATTTGTTCTTTCTGTCAGATGTATCATCCAGGGCTGACAATGCAGTAGAGATACTCTTCTGAAGATCGTGATTACCCCCCACAGAATCATCTTCATCAGAAGAAAATGAAGGCAACGTTTCTAAATTTTTCTTAAGTTCTTCATCAACTTTTTTGGTTGGACTTTCTCCACTAACCTCAGCAGCTACAGGTGCTGCTGCTGCTGCTGGCTGAGGCTTTGCAGAGGACTGTAGGCAAGGGGCACGAACTATTTGGGTAACTGGTCGCCTAGTCCTGTTTGGCATTCGTACAGCTGGAGCTGAAAACTGTTGCCTAGGCCCAGACTTTAGAAAGTCTAAAAAAGATGCGATAAATCCTGTTTTGACTTCAGGCTGTTTTTCTTCAACTTCTTTAATTTTTTGCCTCATTCTTTCCTGATGCTGGTAAGTATCATAACAACTTTCAGAAACAGGAGAAGAGTATGTCAAACATGAGTCATTTCCTCTTGAATTTTGACGTTTACACTGTCCACTTCTTTTCACCTGTTTCTGAATCGCACCGTCATCTTCTGCAGCATTTTTGTTTTGGCTTTTTCCTTTGCTTTTTTTCTTTTGAAGGTTCCCTTGAATTACATCTTGGCATTCTTCTTCAGTTCTACTAATGGTTCCATCTCCACTTTGGGGCACAGATAGTGGCTGCAACGGACCCTTTGACTGGTTACCTGCTACTGTACCATCATCACCACCCATATTAAAATCATTCTCTGAAGCAGCACTTTCTTCACTTAGACTCTTACCACTTGAAACAAAATCTGCCTCTCTTGCATTCAGTGTACCATCAGCAGAAGCATCGTTATCTTCTTCAGATTCATGGTTGATGCTAGATTGTTTCTTGACTGGAACAGACCCTTGTTCTTGCTCCTCTTGACCAGGGCCAACGGCGGGAGAGGTCATTCTTGTTGGTACATTTTGGTCAGAAGTTTCAATGTGTTGTTGATCAAGGTTCGCAGTTTTTGTCTGTATTGTTGACACTGGTGTAAGGTTTATAGTAATTTGGCCTCCATTCAGAGAAATATTAGTTATGCTTGCTGGCTTTCCAACTACAGTAGGTGAGGCACTGAAACCAGAAGACACATGTCTTACATCCATTGACCGGAACTGTGTTTTAGACTCCTCCCTATTTTCAACAGACTGGATTTCCTCTTCATTAGAAGCTGATTTGGCAAAGTCAGATGGTGTCACTCCACACGCTGCTGCTGTTGCTGCTAAGATGTCATCTACATTGGATAATATATTCCTCTCATCACTGAGAAGTATAGATTCTGGGAAACATATTGAACTTAGAGAAACAAACTGATTTTTTGAATCGTGTTGATTTGTCTGAGTAAAATGATCTTTTGTTGTCAAATGTTGCTGTAGTGGTTTTGAGGGCTCAGAAATGTCCAGTTTCATTACTTCTGAATTCTGAGTATGAAGCTGTTGCTGAGAATGACCGCCATTACTTTGAATAATATGACCATCCATCTGAAGGAATGGATGTGTCACCTGTTGAGGACTCTGTATTCTTTGCACTTGCGGTGATGCCTTTGCTTGTCCTAAACCCGACTGCAGTATTGACTGATGAAGAATCTGCAAGTCACAGGCTGACTCCAGAAGTACCTGCGCGCTGGGCAAACACAGCTGATGACCATGCCTTAAAGCATGAGGTTGAACCTGCGATGGTGTACTAATGACTTGGCCTTGCTGTTCTTGAGTTTTACTTTCATGTACCTTGTGCATAAGAGAATGTTGCTGGTTTAGTTCTTTAGCACTCACAGTTACTTGTGTTGTTTGCATTAAATTGGCTGTCTTTTTTATATCATGGCTTAGGCTAGTAATATGGCCAATATGTTGAGAAAGTTGTTCTACAGAATTGATCATTCTTTCATCTTTTTTTGTTCCTTGAAGAGTAAGTCCAACAACTTGATCTTCAAGACGAGAGTTACTTCTGATTACACTTTGAGAGTATCTGTCATCTGCTTTTGAGACCCTATAGGATGCATCCTGAGCATTGATTTCCTCATCGGTTAGCCTTTGAGTGGAAGATTCAAGAGAAGCTTGCTGTTGCAATGCCTGCATATCCTGCATTGATAATTCCTCCTCTTGTTTTGATGAGGCATACAGATTAGAGTCAGACTTCCTTTTAACATATGACTTTGTTTCTGAGGAAGGCCTGTTGTTCTGCAGTGCCTGTGAATGAGCTGGGGATGCAAAAGGAGGAGACTGGACAGATGGCAAAAACTTTTGAGACTGCGGAGAGGAGGATTCTTGTGACTGAGAGTTCTGAGAAGCATGTAAAGAAATATAGCTCTGATTAGGACTCGAGGCTGGAAGAGTTTGTATCCGAGGAGAGGCATTAAAGGAAAGAGAAGGAGATGTTAATGTTAAAGACTGCCCTGAAGAATAGCTTTCTGAAGGACTAACAGCTGATAAAACTTGTGATTGAGATGAAAAACTAACTTGGGATTGGCTAACTGGAGATAAACCCTGAGAGTGACTAGAAGAGTAGCTCTGAGATTGGCTGACTGAAGAAAGTTCCCTTGTTTGCCCAGAGTAGTTCTCATTTGGAACTGAAGTCAATACCTGCTCCTCTGAGGAGTAACTTAGAGTTTGACTATCAGAAGTAATAGTTTGCGATTGCCCAGAAAAAGTCAACGTTTTATATAGCGAGGGCAGCTTCTCAACCTTGCTGGATGAGAAATCCTGTGAGTGACTAACAGGTGGCACATTCTGAGCCTGCGATGAAACATAGTTTTGGGACTGGCTGACCGACAAGAGGCTTGGGAGCTGTGCTGTAGAATAGATCTGTGCTTGGCCTGTAATGACAGAACTCTGGTTTTGTGCAGTTTTGGCATAGCTTTGTGTCTGCACAGTGGGAGCAACACTTTGAGGTTTGGGAGTCTTTGTTGACCTTGGAGGCTGCTTTGTGGAACAGTTTTTCACTTTTGCTGTGGAAGCAGATGGAAAACCAGGTGATGGAATTGCAGATGTGTACGACTGAGCAAGTTCCACTGAGACTTGAGAAGTCTTCTGCTGTGGTCCTCCATTGCTCACCTGAGTAACATCTCCAACTGGACTGCAGGATAGTGCTGAGTGCCTAGATGTATCCTGAAAATTAACTCCACTTGTACTTGTTAAATAGCTGTGTAAGGAATGCTGTGAAACAGTCAGTTGAGCCTGAACAGACTGAGTACTTGAAGGCCGCTGATGGTGTTTAATAACACTACATTCTCGCTGAAGTGCTCTATCGATAGAAGCAGTGGAACCAGTAAAGACAGATGTGCTATATGCCTGAGAAACCTGCTGAGCTCCTCCAAGGGTTGAAGGCAACAAACTAAATTGAGGTTGTAAAAGATGGGGTGCAGATTCTTGAGCAGAACGATATGTTGATGACTGAGGTGGTATACTGGTACTTAAAACAGAACTGCCTAAGCGCTCAAATGTCAAAGCAGTTGGAACAGTGCCTTGCGATGTTTTAATCTGTAATAAAGGATCATGAGTAGTTAAGAGACCATTTGATGTAGCACTGAAAGTAGTATCTTGAAGAGTAAGAGAAGGGGTAGTAGCAAAGCTTCTGCTGCTGAAAGTGTTGGGATGCTGATATGCTGATAAAGCAGATGTTGGTGGAAATGTTCCAGAGGTTGGCAAAGCTCCAGTAACAAATAGTTCTGTGGCTGTTGAGGAATGCATACCTGGAAAAACCAAAAACAAAACAAGAAGGAAAAAAGAGCATAAGGGAGCTTTACAAGTTACAACACACTGCATTTCTATAACTCATTTAATTGTAAGATCTTACAGCATTTACAAATATAACCTTCTTTAGAATCACCGCCCTTTTCGACAAAAACATAGAGGGAGGCACTTATTGTGGGTAATTTTCAAACTGGAAGCACAGGTTTTTTTAAGAATTCCAAATATTATACCTACAGTGAATTGCTGAGGGAAAAAACTCTTATCCTTAAGATGCAAATTGTGGATAAAAAAAAATTGTACAAGATTAATTCTGCTTTGAAACTGAAGGCTCTTCATTAGTTATTTCAGTTTAAAAAAATTTTCATAGTAGAGGACAACTGATCAAAAGCCCTGGACATTTTTATATACAGTAAAAAGGCAAAATGACACCTTACCAATTGTAATACATATACAGTTAGAGGAGCAATTTCATCTCCTACATTTACCCTCACCAATACTTTTATAACTCACTTTATGTGAAACATTTCAGAGCTTATAGTGAAATAGCTAATGGCCTATACACTTTGCAATACGTGTTTCTTAAAAGAGGGCTTTGACTTTCAATACAAAGAATAAATACGATTTGTATGCTTTCTAAAGTGAGAGTCCAAAATACCCACAGACAGCAACTATCTGCACAGTGCAACAGCAACTATCCAACTGAAAGGTATAATATTACTTATTTGTATCCGGACATTGGTATGACATCCTGGCTTAAACAAGATTTCTCAACAGAATACACTACTCCAACTGAAATAGGAGTGTGAAATTCCTTTGCATCTATGAACAAAAGTGAAGAAGGCAAGTTTATTCTCAGAGAGGCTTAAACTTCTTGTAAAAGAATCTGTAAAGGCATCAATTTCCACTGGGAAATTTACAAGGGTATGTAAATCAGAAAAAGTTAAAATCACTGGTATAATTTGACCTTTTTCAGTTCTTCTTGGATACCTAAAACAGTTTTTAGCTTTGGATCACTTAAGAATAAATAAAAAAAACCTCTCATTAAATAAAGCTTGTTTTGGGACAAATACTTCAGTAAAAAAAAAAAAATCAATTTTAATTTCAAAATATATTAAGTCCTCTTAAACAGATCGCAACTTAATCACACAATTGCTTTGGAAGTTTCAAATCAATCTGCGAAATAAATTCTTTGTTTCTCCCTTTCAGTTCAAGACAAACTGATATGAAGAGACATGATACTGAAGGAATGCCGATGTATTTTTCATGAGTCAACAATAAGGTCTTTCTGAGTAAGAAAGCATAAGCAGTGTTTTAATGCTTTTTTTTCCCCTATTCTAAAAAACTGCAACATCATGTACAACTGGATTCTCTTTTACTGATCCCTATCACTAATACAAAGGTAGGGGCATCCGGAAGCGTCAAAGAAGGGGAAGAATTTATACCTATTTTAACTGCAGATGTTAATTTCTCATCTAATCTGTATTTTTCCCTTCTCTTCCATTCCACCTACTATGCAGGTATTTCTTAAACCAAACTAGAGCCAGTCACAGAAGCACTATTATGGTAGAACTGCTGGGTTTTACATTTTACTTTTGTAGAGGAGCAGACAAAAGGTATGGCAAAGGTAGTAAGTTGTGTGCACAGACACCCCCCACTACCCTAAGAAATCAGAACACTGACAACACAACCCACATATCAAAGGAAGACTTGGTAGGACAATATAACAAACACACTGTTCTTCTTTTCCCCCCAAAATCAGTAGTTGCAGGGTTTGGAGAAAAACTCAAAGTAAAAAGCCCTTCTAAAGAAAGGTCACCTTGAAGAGCGAAGAGCACTTGTTTTCCCTCATCAAAAAAGTTTGTAGAAGACAAAGCTCTTAAAAGACACTTGGGAGGATTGAGGGATACAGAAAAGCAGCAAAAGTATTAAAGGACAACAGAAAGCTCAGAGAACTGGTAATATTGAAAATGGGCTTACTGATGAGTTCTTAGTAATGAGTACTGAGAAGTCTCTCAATCACTGGTATCAACATCAAACCCGACCCACAGCATGTCTCCCCATTCTTCACAATTCACTGTTAGGCAGGCTGCAATGGAGAAAATGCTAGGACGAAGAAAAAAAAAGATTTCTTCCCAGCTGACAATCTGATGTGACGATGGGTCATCACAACTCTAAACACCACTGATTTATATTAAGATTTTTTGACAGACTAACAGTGTGCGTCTTCATCTGTGCTCCCACATATCTGCTTTTGGCCAAGGTGAATAAAAAGCCGCATTCTCTCTTCTCAACTTTTTGAGTAGCTCTTCACGGAATGCAGCTGCACATTACACTTAATGCACCAAGTGCAAACGGTCAACGAAACGATTGTTAAAACTGTTCCCTCTTCCTACCTTATGCCTCCTCCCCTAAATCAGAACCAGCGATCATACAGCTGCACTGAGACACAGATCAGCTTGCTGATACAGTGGAAAACCATCCCACCAAAGGAAAAAAAAAAACCACCCAAACGTTTTCTGTCAGATCAGCAAATAGATGTGATTCACTGCACGGCTGCATAATCACTACATAAGATTAAGCATAACTTGAAGCTACCCACAGATGCAGTAGCAACACTTGTCTTGGTGTGGCTGTCTGTAGCAAGCACAAAATATGCAAAGTTTCCTGATCTGCACAGAAGGCTTGACAGATGGGGGAGGTTTACAGGAGGCAGTCAGTCTGCCAAAAAAGATGGCATGTTTGTTTATTTGTAAATTAGATCCCTTATTTCTATGCGACATGTACCTCTTTTTGAGAACACATTGGTCATTACTTCTGTGTACAAAGGGGCTGAAGTTATCCACAGACTTTTAGTAGTAATATCACAGAAGAAGAACTATGACAGGGAAGAGTTTGAGAATGAAAGATCTGCTAGGGTGTACAGGTACCTGAATATGCTTATGGTGTTAGTGAGACTAATTCCAAACGAAGTTGGAGAATACATTTGACTCGTTAGACAAAATAATATCCTACACATCTAAATTCCTTCTAAACAATTAGAACTTCCGCTCATATAATTCTTCTTCTAATATAATTGTCCTGCTAATATAATTTCATTGATTTTGAGATTTTTAAATACCGAAATGGAAAAGAGGTAGAAGACATGTAGCCTTTTCAGCTGGTCAGGATATTTTTGTTTCAAATTCTCCCAAACATGCAGTGTAATCATTACAAAATTTTATTTCAAGAGAAATTTTTCACCTGTCTGCCAGGAAGGAGCCCTGAATTGTGGTAAAAGGGTAGATCCTGAAGAGACTGCCTGAGCAGTACGAGACTCAATAGCAGAGAGAAAATTCATAACTGAAGAAGTTTCCTTAGTGTTACTTCCAGCACTGTGCATACTGGTATCAAATATTCCTGAAAGACCTAGATGAGGGTGGAGGGAAATGAAACAAAACAAACAGACAATTCAGATGAACTTATAAGAAGCTCAATCAAATAACAAGGATATACATTCATAATTCACTAAAACTAACCTATGAAACATTAGCAATATTATTAAAGTGCACTGATTTTTCAGTGTTTAACTGTGTTAACAGTGTTGCAACTATAAACTGGAACTTGAGTATACATTTTAAAATCTATTATTAAATGTATGTCAAATATGATGCTTAAAACCAGTATTCAGGTCAACCAATAAAATTCTTCCTTCATTTGAAGATTCACTGTTCCACTTTTTACATGAACTGTTTAAACATTCAGAATTCCTTCTGAAACGGGTTCAACTTCTCTGTATCAACCTTTCCCCCTTTGGGCAGTTTGTAGCAGTTTGGACTTCTCTGCAAGACTGGCACAAGAAAAGGGGTTTTGGTGGCATTCCTGTTTCAACAAACACCTTTGTGTGTTCCGCATTGCTCACACCTCTCAACAGCAGGGGGCTCAATGGGAAGCACTGGAGAGATCCAGAGTTTTGAGTAACTGAGATTCTGTCAAGACTGCAGGGTCTACACCCTGAAACATTCTCTGCAGTTCTGACCCTCCATCATCCTGATCGAGGCCCTAGTCAAGAGACTGCAAATTCCAGCCAGCACATGAGCTCAAATATCTTTCCTTAGAAACTGGGTTGCAAAGCGCGCGTGAAAAGGTCATGCTTCTGCCATGAAGACAGAGTATCATCAGGATCACAGACAGATCCTGATGCAGATGTAACATCACCTAACCTGCTACTTATTTAAAGCAAATTTTAACTTTCCCCCAGCACTACGTCTTAGTTTGCACATAAAAGTACTAGCAACAGTGTGTTCAAACTTGCATTAGTTTTGCTATTTGCTTTAGTCTAAAAGAATTGGCACGATTTCTGCAGCTGGCTTTGAGGCCTACTTAATGCTTGGCCCTTATGCGTAGGCCAAATCCTGAAAAGCTGTATTTTAAAGAATAAATGCAGTTTCTTTAAGAACCAACAATAAGTTATTGAGCATAACCCCCCTCTTGTATTTTCCTTTCTACTTACATTTTGATAAAAGCTAACAACTGATTGTTAACTTTCTACTACAAACTCAGCTTTTCCAATACCACTTGCCACCACCTGCATGACAAACTCCCTCTGATTACAAAATCCATCAACTTGAATCTAAATTATGTAACAGTTTTTTTTTTTTTTCTTTAGCTATTTAAGCTGTAATCTCATGATATGGACAGTTACCAGTAGGATGGTGTGTAGTAGAGTATCCAGGAAGCTGATGAGAAGCTGTATATGTCTGTCTGTGAAGAAGATCTGTTTCTGAATGTGATGAATGTCCTCCTCCATAGCTTAAGCTAAGGAAGAAATTAAACATTATTAACAAAAATATACAGCTATAGAAACAAAGTACAACTATGAAATCCCAACCACAAGCTAAAAAGTTGCAGAAATAAAAGAGAACACAAGCCCAAGGTCTGAAAGATGTGGTTGTGCCAGGACGTCCCTAAAAATGTTAAGCAGTTAAAAAAAGTACTACAAAACCTATCGAGCCAAAGGGGGAAAAAAACCCAAACACCCTTACAAAAATCAAAGTTGATCACAGTTGACAAAGGACTAGGTCAGAAAGACAGAGGTCTTCCTAGTTCAACTGTAAGAAGCATTGGATGGACACTGTTTGTAATGATTTACTGATGTAAAATCTGCAAAACAGATGACTACAAATACACGCCCACTTTAATATTTCAATTTCTGATTCCATTAAAACTTACAGGACCACATTTAATACAAAGGCTGGAATGTCTAGGAAGCTGTGGGAGCAATAGCTTTTTAAAGATTTTGTTAATTTTGGTAGGATTCTAACAAAATTGACAGTGAGAGCACTAGCAAGTGACAAATCTCAGTCTTCAGACCTCCTACCATTAAATATAAGTTAATGATCCAGAGTTTTCATTTAACGTATTGAAATGAGTCATCTAAATTAACATGATGTTTTAATCAGGCTTAATGGAAGCAAACTGAAAATATGCAGCCTCTGGGCCCATGAAAAAGCAATAATGCAGAAAAAGAAATGCGACCTAAACATCAAGCAACATTAGGAACCTGTCAAAAGTGCTAATGATTTCCAACTTAAAAGGCAGAAAAAGGAGGGGGAAGCAAAAGAAAACCCCAAAGTTTTCAAGCTTCTACAGATTCAGCTCCGTACGGCACCTGTCAAATGGAAAAAATAAAAGCCAGCATGACCGAGTAACCATTTATCTTCTTCTCTTCTTGCCTTTTGGATATTAAGTTTATAGGTAGCTGCTACTTACTCCAGTGCACATGTGAGATTGCTTTAAGTTCAAAATTCAATTGTAAACAGATGCCAAAAACCCCAAACGGCAAAACCCACAACCCTCCCTGCTGACTGCTGTAAGGGAGACTTCCCTTACCGTCTTTCATCCCCTGGGATGAGGGGGCAGTCACTCTGCATAAGGGAAAAACTGAACACTTGATGCCAGGAATCATGACATCATGGGAAACTTTTATAGAAGTCACCAAATAATAATATAAAAATTGGCAACACTACTGGATTTGCTTCGTTTTCATTAAGACAACAAGAGGAGGCAGTGGAGATCTGATGAGCCTGTAAGAGCACTGTGATCTCCACACATTATGAACTAGCAAGAGCCTGTCTGGAAGGGACACAACATTTCAGCCGCCTAGATTAACTTCTGTGCCCGAGATGCACTAACAGGGGATATATTTTCCATTTCAGCTGCTTATAGCATAGCAGTGCTCCTATAGTCAGCATGCCAGACTAAGGCACAAGCATAACGAATGAACAAAAATCCTTTGAAAAAACAAAGAACCTCAGCTACTGCTTTTCTCAGTTGCAGTCACTGTCTAGCACTTTAACACCTTTCACAGCAATAATTACCTTTTAGAGAATAGCCAAACCTCAATTCAGACTCAGCACATCGACGTGCTTATGTTGTAGAGGACAGATCCTTGCGCAGTTCAACACTATGTATCAGCAACTATTCTATTATATGCTGACTGAAATCTGCATTAAAAAATTCTAATATTTCCAGACAAAAAAAAATTGCAGTAGTGTTCTGCACATAAAACATTATGCATGTAATAAAGCCAATTTAAATGTAAATATTTTTACAAGACAAATTCTGAAGTTAAGGTGGTTTGGTTTTTTTGAACAAACTTGCATAGCTAGAAAAAACATAAAACTTAGGATACATGATGTAATAGATTTTACTCAGTTTTACTTTCAAGTTTTCTTAAAGCATTTACCTACATAAAAGTATGTGATGCTGACTTTGCTTTCATATACGTTTAAAAGGCAAACTATGAAGGCAAACTACATATATCGCTCATACAGTGGAACACCTTCCTTTTCCTGTTTCAGGTATTCTCAGGCTGAGAGGCACGTTTGGCACTGTAGTGGTGTTCCAGGCAAGCAGGCCAACACTTTGCAGCAAACATACTTCCAGATGAGGTGAGACCCGCAAAAAACGGTACAGAAATCGGTACAGATTACATCAAGTAATTGCATCATTTTTCCTCTTACATTGTCACAGTAGGAGGTCATAAGCAAAATGTGGATGAACTTTACTTTAAATTAACCACCACAGAACTTGGGAAATTGAAAAATTAGTTTGCTGGTTTGGTGGGGTTTTGTTTGTTTGTTTTAATTTGAAATTTCTATTTATTCTGGTTGTTTGGTGAAGATTGTGATTCACTTCCCCCACTTCACTCCCTTGCAATAAACACCTTTTTTGTAAAGGAAACACACAGTACACACAAGACTACAAGACAGCCTAAAACACACGCTTGTAGACATGAGGCAGAACACTTTGAAAGATAAAAGCAACTTGTAAAAGAAACTTAAAGTTTGGAGGACGCTGGAATTAACACTGGGATACAAAATAACCTCTAGACTTAGTATCTCAAAGACCTTTTTACTAGAATCTCAAAATTCTAGTAATTATGAGCATCACAAGAATACTCGAAGTATATGATGACTTTTTTTTTTTTTAAATACAAACTCCCAGGTCATAGTTAATGCAACCGCAACCTCAAAAATGAATCTGTCTTTCAATAAAAACATTGTATTTATTAGAACAGTTAATTGTTTATTGTATAATTACTAGTTGCTGGTATGTAGATTCTTATCTCAAAAAAACCCTGCATATATGCCTTCAGTTTACATAAGCTTACCCTAAACACAAGCACAGCAATCTGAAAGAAGATTACTGCCTTAGGGTTTCTTTTTATAAAATTTAGCTTTTAAACAGATGAAGTCATACAGCATGTAATTCACGTATCAAAAATACATTAAGCGTGGCAAATAACATTATGGCTATCTAGTCTAGCCTTTTGTACTCTGGTTTCCAAGTTGTTAAAATTCCACATGAGTTCTCACTTATACTGAAATGTCCGATTAGTTACTGAAGAAACACATTCGCATTACTTGGTACGTTGTTATTTGTTATCATTAGTTGCTATATAGTGTTCCAAAAACACTTCCCCCTTAGCACTGATACATCACAGTGATTTCTCACTTCTACTGGCATAGTTAACTGCACAATGGAGTGATTACTGCTAGACAGGAATACAAATTTGACATACAAATCTAGAAAATAGTTTCCTCCCAAGTATTTTTCATTGAAAAGGTCAATTCAGTTTTAATATAATATTTAAGTGTCCTTTTAGAGATGTTCTATAAAGAGCCATCATTATTTGTCATTGCTGTAATGATGCAATCAAAAAATCCTTATGACAATGAAAGTGAAACGACTCAAATATTAATCTGTTTTTTTCAGCTCCACCAGTTGGGCTAACAGAAGATTATTACCTCTCCAGTAGAATTTCTAGAAAATGTATAGCTTTTGCATTTAATTGTTACTAAAATACCTCAACCTTGATTTACAACTCCTTTTTGCTAGCCCATATTAAGTCTTTCCTGAAATCAGCTCTTCACATATCTGTTTATATTGCTATTCTTATGATAATTTATTTCCACAGCATTCTTCAATCTAATAGTTTCATATGAATTCAGGTCTCCAACTGCTAAAGGTTATTGGGTTACATTGCACTCGCCACCCTCCTCACCTGCCAACACAATTACCTGGTTTGCGCTTTACGCAAGTGATAGATGCATTTCTCAATTTCAAACTCAGATGGAAGGATCACTTATACAAGGAAACAAAATTTAGTTGCAATAAGCACTGGACATACAAGTAAGCCTTTATTTTTAATTCTCTCATTTTCTTCAATAACCTTGCTGTCCTAGGCATCCATACAGAATGAAATACAGGAACAAAAACACCTTAAACAAGTATCTTAGTTTACATGGAAAGAGGGCATTTTCATCTTTCTACTTTATTTTCTAGATCAATTTTCATTAGAGCTTCGCAATTTTTAAGATTTTTTTTTTTTTTTTTTTTAAGTTTTGTAACAGCAATTACTCAAGCTCTAGGAAAATGTATAATGCCTACGTGAAAAACAGACCTGGACTTTTAAGCAGCAAAGGATACTTCTGGGTGCAATACCTTGTTCTTTTGTTCTTAGACACTTGTAACTTCTACCTGTGATATAAAAGAAAATTGCTAAAAAACCACACTAAATCACAGAGTGTTTTCAAAGTATTCAAACGGTGCAGGCTGCGCTGAAAGTGAAACCGGACACCTACAAGACAAGTAATTGCAGGAAACTCCTGGCTGCAGGAGAACTGGAAAGGCCCAGCGCTCCCGCCACACGAGAGGGGAAGCCTCAGCACCCCAACCTCGGGCTCCTGCGCAGGCTAACAAGTCTGAGATCCAAATCAACCAAACCCAACGCAACAAAAGGCAACAACACGCACCATACAAGTGATCAGAACTGAGGCAGACAAGGGAAACGATTTGATTTTGACTTTGGGCAGCCTGTTCGACCTTACATGAAAACAAGAGGAGCTTCCTGACTCCTGCGGGGAGATGACGAGCCATAGGGACCACTTCTAATTAAATCACCAAAAAGGAGATTAAAAAAAATAGTGATAGCCTCATACTTGACAAGGAAATACCTTAAAACTCTCACTTTGCATTTTATCTGACTTGAGATATGTGCGAAATAGGGGAAATATTACTCAAATTTCCCCCTCTACCCCAAAGTTCAGATCCTTGGCAAAGAAGTCTCTCCCTTCAACACACTCCTTAGCTATGCAATAGCGAGTTCCAGCCAGAGGCCGAAAGCAAAGCCGCTTAAGATCCAAACACCACGAAAATGACAAACACATTTCTAAATGTTAAAAATACTGTTCTAAATATAAGGTATATAAACTGATATGCAGCTTACATCTCTTTGTCCACTATATTTGATTTTAAACACGTAAAATACAGCTCCAGCTTGCATTATCTGCTGGCAGGTTCGTATTTAGACTTGTTTTAATATTAGATACAATATTTAATATTTTGCTTAAGTATTTAGCTTTGTTAATTTGCCTTTACTCACAGCATCCCATGGAGACAGAATGGAACAGTACTAGTTGGAAACATTACTTGAATTTAACGCAGATAAAATGGAGGGTAAATGGCTTTTTAGCCAGCATGCGCTTCAGCTGCCCATTCTAACCCCAATGGAGTTCACCACCATTTGCTGCCATCTGACTAGAATGTAATTCAGCATCTAAGGTTCATCTATCTGCAGCTCAGAATAAAATTAAGATTTAAAAGCAATATTATAGGTAGATATATTTAATCAAAAAATGGGTTTGATCTTGTATTTTTAAAAAGCAATGACTCTAAGAAAGCAGAATCATAAAGGGATTTGCCTAGAAAGAAAGTTGCTACTTAAATGAGTTTAATACTGTTAATAACATCAAATCACTCCTGTCCAATGGACAGGCCATGCACTTCTGGAAGTTTAAAAGCAAGCCCGTACAGACAACAGAAAATGTTTCAGAAATTAATTCCAATAGGAAACAAAGGAAAACAAACTCCTGCTCAGCCCAGAGACTCATTTCAGTGCAAAATATTTATTTAGAAATGTATACAATGTGATTTTTCACCTCTATTTCCCAGCCACAGGCATACTGGGGAAAAAAAAAAAAGACACTGCAAGAACAAAGTTGGTTCAAAGCTTGCAAATGTTGGCAGGTTTGGGAAAAAATGGAAACCAGCCTACTCCCTGCATCTAATTCCCCTGATCCTCTCATAAGATGATACAAGACAAGACAATCCTTAACATTTGAAGATTCAACCGACATTTGCCCAAAGAGAAAGCATATTTAACAGTCTAGAACAGTTATAGTATCCACATGACAAACGGAAAAAATAATCTGCTACTTGCAAAATAAAGTCCACCACGGAGAAATTAGAAGAAAAGCATCTCTAAAGGTAATATGTCTTAGAAGGTTTGTAGAGCATTCCTTTGGGAACTGCATACATCTTTAGCATTTGCCTGGCTTGTTTTTGAATTACCACATAAAAAATAAATAGATGCCAATATTTTAAAGGATTATTAACTATCTAGTAATATTATTCTTCAAGATAAAAGATGACTTTTAGAAAGATGGAAAATACAGAATCAGACTCCAGTACTATGGTATTTCAGCAAAACACAGTTGACAATCTCAACTGTCTGTTGGTTATGTCACATTCTTCTCTTTTAAATTACAGACTACATATTCAATGTAGAATATATCAGATCGTAACACACCAGAGGCAATCACCCTTCACTCTTTCATTAAAGATGAAGCTATAATGTTAATTTCCCACTTCAGTTCATATGCAGAGCCACCAAGAGCACAGCTGAGACCACCACCACGTGGCCTGACGACTGCCTCAAGGTACTTGTGAGAGGAAACACTCATTACTTTCTAACTTTCTAGGAGCTGAGATAGGAGCCTTTAAGAAAGATTTTGAGGTAGAAAATTACATGCAGGAAACTGCCTGAATGACCAAAAGTTTATGCTGTTCCTGTGGTTCTTTACCTGAATACATGTCGTATCTTAAGAGAAGAAAAAGATTTTATGGCAAAAAAGGTCCATCTCCCTTTTATTCCCATGTTAAGTGTCTGAACTCTTTATGCTTGATCCTTTTAAAAATAAAAAATCCAAAATCGCTTCAGGAAAGCCAACACAGTCTCACTGGTACTTCAATACCTGACTGCAAGTGCTGGCTTGTCTGATTAAGTAACCTGTGGAGTTCTTAATAACAAAGACAATTATAATTCTGTTTTCATAAAAATCAGTTGAACTATGTCTTAAAACTATGTATGTGAAAACTAATACTCAGATAGAAATGAGCTATTTATAAACTTCAACTTCAGTTACTATGGAAGGACTGGACAAGCTACCTCATGTTCTTATTTTTAAGGTATACAATGTAAATTACCTTTTTGCTGAGGTTATCTATGGATGAAATGCAGTACATTTAACAAAAACTTGTCTTTTATATCGCTACCGTTTCTCTTGGCTTTGACTAAAATTCTCAGTAGCCTAACCAAAGCAACTTTCTAAAAGAAATTTTGTGGCTTACAAAAACCAGATACACAACAAAAGGCAAAAAAGGGTTAAAGTATTTTAAATTTAGAATTAAAATTCTAAATATGAACTACTTCAAATTCCTTTAATGAGAAACTCCAAAGCTCCCGCCCGCTAGCAGGAACCCAGAAGGTGGAGGAGCATCCAGGGCTTTCAGGCTCACTGCCGCATACCCAGGAGCAGGGCTGCAGGAGTGGGGGTGACTGCCTGGCTGCGGCAGCCCCACACCACTGCAATCCCTCCGGCCGTTACCCCGCAGGGCGAGTGGGGCTGGCAACACCAAGGCAGGTTTCTGTTGGAAACCCCTCCGTGTCCTATCAGGAATTTTCAAGGATTACACAAAACATCCCACAGGAAAAAATGCCAACCATGTTTAGATCTGAATATTACAAATAAAACTGACCATAAAGCGCTGTACTAGTTAAGAAGCTCTTCACAGCCTACCCATTTCCCCCTCCTCTTTTCTACTGTAACAGGGCTGCAGCCTGCCTAAACCATTCTATAATAATGCCAGTTTTGAGCTCCTGATGCACTTTTTAAGATTTCAAAGTCTGGAGAGGAGCTTCCAGTGTTCCTGCTCTGAATATTGATGCCTAACTTTGAAGTCCTCATTAACTCAGTATCACCACTCCCCACATCTAAACAGACACTGATATGACCACATTCACCACCCAATTTATATTATAATGCAGTGTCAGAAATAATTTCAAGCCATTTGTTCGTCAAGCAATGTTTTGGGGGTTCACACATCTTCCCTGACAGCTTCTACTCTACTGCTCCCTGCAGAAAAACAAGTACCCATTATGGTCTGTGTAGCTTACAACATGGAAAGAACTGCAATCTTCTTTTCTCGTCTTTTGAGGCACTGGATTATTTTGTCACTACATTTATTTATCCTCTTCTCTTACCTTTTCTCTATGAAAGAATGTTCTCTTTACCCAGCATGGAGAGAATAGCTGTGATTTTTTTTTTTTTTAATTAGTAATACTTCTCTCCTACAGAGCTTTACTCACAATTTTAAAGATTTTTTGTAACGTGCAGTAATGGAAATCCAGCACTTTTTCTCCAATATGTGATGCTATTCTGTCGTCAAAAGCGTACTTGGAGATATTTGAAAATCTTCTCAAGATCATCACGGCATTAATGGTTGAGCACACAGCATAATCCTCTATTATGGTTGGCCGAGATACGCACAAAAAGATTTCATTACTTTTAATAATAAAATTTTATTTCAAAATATAAAAATCAGCAGAGCATTATCTCAACATGCGGCTTAGCCACACCAGTGCCTTATTAAAAATACAATTCATTTCAGCTATCAAAATGCTTCTCAACCCTTATCCTCCCACAGTTATTACAGTGCCATATTTTGTGGCAAGCTCGAGTATTACCTTTGGGATACTATAGGAATGCTTGATATCCCATTTCTTAATAAGCCCTTTTTTTTCCGATTATACGGAAAAGATGATGCTGAAGTTGAGATATTCATCACAAAAGAGGTAAGAAGTGCAAATACATATGTCCTATTGACCGACAGAGCCGTCTTAGGCAACACCTCTTTTCATTACCAAATCCTGAAGCACTTTACAATTGCAGACGACACCAAGCTGGGCGGGAGTGTTGATCTGCTGGAGGGTAGGAAGGCTCTGCAGAGGGACCTGGACAGGCTGGATTGATGGGTTGAGGTCAACTGTGTGAGGTTCAACAAGGCCAAGTGCCGGGTCCTGCACTTCGGCCACAACAACCCCATGCAACGCTACAGGCTTGGGGAAGAGTGGCTGGAAAGCTGCCCAGAGGAAAAGGACCTGGGGGTGCTGGTCGACAGCGGCTGAACATGAGCCGGCAGTGTGCCCAGGTGGCCAAGAAGGCCAACGGCATCCTGGCCTGTAGCAGAAATAGCGTGGCCAGCAGGAGCAGGGAGGTGATCGTGCCCCTGTACTGGGCACTGGTGAGGCCGCACCTCGAATCCTGTGTTCAGTTTTGGGCCCCTCACTACAAGAAGGACATGGAGGTGCTGGAGCGTGTCCAGAGAAGGGCAACGAAGCTGGTGAAGGGTCTGGAGCACAAGTCTTATGAGGAGCGGCTGAGGGAACTGGGGTTGTTTAGTCTGGAGGAGAGGAGGCTGAGGAGAGACCTCATCGTGCTCTACAACTACCTGAAAGGAGGTTGCAGTGAGGTGGGTGTTGGTCTCTTCTGCCAAGTAACTAGCGATAGGACGAGAGGAAATGGCTTCAAGTTGCGCTAAGGGAGGTTTAGACTGGACATTAGGAGAAATTTCTTTACTGAAAGAGTGGTCAGGCCTTGGAACAGGCTGCCCAGGGACGTGGTTGAGTCACCATCCCTGGAGGTATTTAAAAGACGTGCAGATGAGGCGCTTAGGGACATGGTTTAGTGGGTATGGTAGTGTTGGGTTGATGGTTGGACTCGATGATCTTAGAGGTCTTTTCCAACCTTAATGATTCTAAGATTCTATGATTCCAAGGAAGAAATTTTTTACAATGAGGATAGTGAGACACTGGAACAAGTTGCCCAGAGGGGTGGTAGATGCCCCATCCCTGGAAACATCCAAGGTCAGGTTGGATGGGGCTCTGAGCAACCTGATCTAATTGAAGATGTCCTTGCTCATTGCAGGAGGGTTGGACTAAATGACCTTTAAAGGTCCCTTCCAATCCAAACTATTCTATGATTCTATGATAATTCCATAACCCATGAAATATCTTCTCCTTTAACCTTGGTAAACTAAGGCACAAACACTAGCCCACTAAGATTTACAAAAGAGGTCAACCCTCACAACCGAGTTTCAAACACTCGGTACTGAAATAAGGAAGGTTTCATGAAGTTAAAATTTCTAAGAGCTCAGTATGCAACATACTGAACCACTGTGAAGATCAGTGGCTTCACGGCTCACAGCTGCAGAACTTGCACAGAATCAAGGCATCTGCCTACATTTGAGACCACAAACCTTACTATCCTTGGTCATTCATACAGCCTAGAATTCAAGGCCATTAAATATTCTTTAAGTATTCCAGCACACCTACATGTCCAGTACACACTACAAGGGCTAAGCAGCTCATATGAGCTCCTTTAGAGTCAATAAGGAGGCATCCCTATGACTAACACCACTTCTATCCCAATTTAGGAGGTGTGCCCAGGAAAGATCTAACATATTAACAACACACAGTTCATCATAAAATGCAGCAGCAAGAGTCCTTTACATTAAAGGAAACATCACGGGGTGTTACTACCTACTTTTACAAGGAAAATTGGCACACTCCTTGAATTTAGCTCTTACACCTATTCATCAGTGCTCTCTTCATCCTAAAACAGATTTAAATTTACATTTTTAACTTTGCAAAGAGGTTGGAAGAAACGTGGATACCACATTGTCACCAGTTACTGTTTAGCTAAAAGTACCATATGAACCCAGTTGCTTGTGAATGCTTCAACTAGAAAACGTGCACTGTTCAAAACTGTAGAAAAAGAGTAACAGCTACACGGCATTTATTTTGAGATGGGAAAAACTTCACTATATAAAATAAATTCCTTAAATATGCCCCAGGTATTGATTTAAGATTTCCTGACATTCAGGCAGATGTCTAAACAAAAACAAGTATTAATAGAGATCAAAACTGTACACACACACAAACTAAAAAATTCCTTTAATTGGTGAAAAGCCTGTATTCCCTTTTAAAGAGAA
Organism: Calonectris borealis; assembly: GCF_964195595.1. NCBI lineage: Eukaryota > Metazoa > Chordata > Aves > Procellariiformes > Procellariidae > Calonectris > Calonectris borealis. Next base: position 12,545,382 of record NC_134325.1, read on the forward strand.
TAACAAAAGGGCGTTTTTTGGAGGGGAAAAGAAGAAAATCCCAGCTCTCTTCAGTAGCACTGAGCATCAGCTCCAAGTCACCAGTTCCAGCAACAACTGAAGGTCGTTAACAAATGGCTGCTGTTGAGAGTCTTAAGGAGTTAGTTTTCTAGGATCACTCTTTGTATAGTAAATGTTTACAATCAAGAAAAACCTATTAGAAATCCTATCCTTGGCAGGCTCAATAGAGAATAATGAAATGGGAGGAACATAGGAATTGAAGGATTATTCACTGTCTAGCACTGGAATTTTTAACACGAAGAAGAGAGAGAGTAAACAGGATGTGGTGTGAAACACTAAGTTGCCATATTTCTGAAAGGGATTTCCTGGTCAGAAAAAAGTGCAACATGGAACGTGCAGCACATGCTGGTACATTCAGTATCGCCACGGAACACCAGCCCGATAGCACACACACCATGCAGGCGCAGTGGTCATTAGTCTGGCATGTTCTGGATGTCCAAAAGCTTTCAGAACAAGTTGCCAGACATCTGGAAACGCTAGATGAAGGGCCAGAACCCTCAAAGTCTTCTCACACAATGCTGCCAGGTGAAAAAGAGGGCTATCTCCAATGAAATCTAGATGCATGACAGCCCCAAGTATAATTCATATAGGGTTATTAAGGAATAAATGTTCCTTAGTATCCTCCTAAGTAAATACTATTACTCTAAGATAAGGATGCCTAAGGGTGCCTTCTTCCTGCTAAGTGTAATTGGTTACACTTATACAAGTCCTAAGCAAGCAACAGAGGCAGGCATGTAGAAGGAAGATGAAAAACAAGAAAAGCAATGCGGGCAAATAAAAGCTTGTCTAAACATATGTAGGTTCTTGCTGAATTGTTTTGGAATAAGAAAGTCCAAGTGTGCAGAGATTCAGGAACAAAAGCTTCTTGCCCCTATTTATTGTAACCCATGGTCAGAGAGGTTCTGAGGATGCTATAACTGTAAGTGTTTGTTGATCCCCAACAGCCCGTTCAGAGTAATAAAACAAGGGGAGGCAACAGGAGTAGCAGAAGAAAAACCAAAAACTATGAAATCTGCCCAGTGAGTAAGTAAATCTAGTACTTAATCACTAAGAGCTCCATTCTCTCTGAGCACATTATTCCTATTTGCTTAAAAATTCTAAGAATTTTCCTTTCTCTGTCACTTGCATGGTACCGCAAGAAACGCTGTGCTGGAAAGGCTGAACCCTGCATGCTGCTCAAAGTTATTTTTGTCACACTTAAGGCTGCTAAGGAAGGTCTGAAGTGAGACTACTAATGTGTTGCCTTTTAACTGTTTTTTGGGTTTTGTTGTTGTTTTGGTTTGGTTTTAATGTATGGAATAGGCACTCGTACAAAATAACTTTTTGACATGTAAAGTTGTGAGTGCTTTGACTAAATACAAGAAATCAAAAAATCCAAGGAAAATACACCCGCTCTATACGGAGCTCTAGTATTGTTTAGAATGAATATAATCCAGTCATAGGTGCTTTTTTCCTGACAGGAACAAAGATTTTTCTAAAAACAACCTCCTTCCTATGACAGCATCATGCCAGAATCAACAGCATCTCCAAGAAAAAATAAAAGGTGGGCAAAAGTACAGAAGAAACAAAGGGAAAAGGTTGTTCTCTGGCAGTATAAAGTAAACGCCTACAATTAAAGTTAACAGGATGAAAGGTAAAATACACATATGGGACTGAAAGACTTTTTGCATAGGTGGAAGAATACAAAACCCCTTTCTTTCAGAACAACATATTCAGCAACCTGTGTTGAAGTTGTTGGCTCCATGGGAAAGGGCTCACATTTGAAATATCATTCTAGGTGATCTCAAGAGAGGTCAAGCGCTCAACTAACACAGACACTTACTAAGTGCTCTCGGTATGGAACCAGGCAGTACCATTTGGGTGGGACGCTCATTGAAGACAGTGACATTGCAAGGCTAAGCCCATCTAAAAGCCGCCCAGGACTGCAGGGCAGAGCTCCTGCCGAGGCCACGCAGCTCACTCCTTACAGCTCTGCTCCCTGCTCATCCCCTGGTGCCACCTCTGGATTCCTGGCTGACAGCACAGGTACAGCTCTCCAACTCAAGAGAAAGCTAGTCACCTTCTCGGTCAGGTTAGCTTTCTCATGCATTAACAAATTAGATCAGCTCGCTGTGCAGTTACACAAACACCAGAGCCAACGCAAGGGAGGAGGAAGGGAGCCCCTTTCAGCAGCAGTGAGCCTGAGCAGAGAGTTCAGCCATCTCATGTAACTGCACCCTCAGACTAAGTTTCAACTCGTTCCTTCCGCACACTGCTCTATGTCACCATTTCTCACTGCATCAAAGTGACATAAAACGCTTAAAATGCTTCACGTAAAGTCGTCGTTAAATCTTAGACAGGTAAGCAGCATATAAATCCAAACAAGCCTATCTGGCTCATTTTGAAACTTTAGCAAAGATTTTACAAGATGACCATACATCTACATCTGAGAAAAGCTGAGGGGCATACAGGAAGAATGTGTTCAGCCTCTCTGTTCAGTCAATCTTTGACCTTGTCACAGCTGTTATTTCAGTGTGTACTGAATGCAGGTTAAAACAAGAAAGTGTAAAAAAAAAAAGAAAAGAAGACCAACAAAAGCTAGCAAGTCCCTGTAAGGTATCTGTGCTACACTGTAGAGTACCTGTGTGTTATTTTGTGTGTATAAATGTTTCAGATTTAATATCTTACCAAACTTCCTGTCATAATTTATAATGACCTACCTTTTTATATGTTTATAAAGTTTATTTAATCCTTCTGTGTCTTTTCTTTCAATAGCAAATGTTCTAAATATATTCAGAGTTTATGAGCTTTACCTTTCAACATTTGAAATACTACACCATAGGGAATTTTTTGTACGAAACGTGTTTAACAACAAACATTGTTTTTACCTCTCAGAACAATTTCATTTGATGAAAGAAAATGTTCTACGCTTTTCTAAAATACACTATCTGCACTTTTAGTTTCTATAGCTATGCAAAAATCCATCAGAATTTAAAATTGAGCCTTAATTAAATCACAATTATCATACAGTTGTTACAATAAGCATTAGTTTGACAGCTATGCAAAAATACAAGTTAAAAAAATCATCATAGCCATTTATCATAAAAGTTTAAGTCTCCCACTTACGTAACTTTGCATATGAAATATCACTGTAACTAACTCATTATCTTAGATTAGCTGCTATAAATATAGGCTGCACTAACCAAATGTCAGTGTTATCTATTGTAAAGAACCATCTTGAATTAAATCATATAAAACCCCATACGCTTGGGTAGGGCAGAGATGGACAAGGACTACCAGGCATAAAGAAACATCAGAGACCACGGTGGTCACCATAAAATTTAAAACAACAACAAAATAATTGTGACTGACATTCAATCACATATAGCAGAAGATTTGAGTCCTAGAGCTGAGGTGAAAACCAAACAAGAACAGTGAGATCCCTCCACTAGTAAAAATCCTTCTCCGCATATAACCCTAAAAGTACCCCCAAGTCAGACATATACTCAACCAGAAACCTCATCCGTTATCACCTATCTCCATTTCTCTTTCCAAGCAGTTATGATAGTCTCTCAAACTACTACACGTTCACCTGTTTTCTGAAGACCACGTTTTTCTCGAGCAATTAACAAGTAAGCATGGCATACATATTTGCTTTCAATACAGGACTAGCTTTAGACTGTGCCACAAAAAGAGACAGTTTCAGCACAGAAGTAAGCTGCAGAAAAAGGTCAAAAATGGCAGTGTGCCCATAGAACCATCAGAAATTCCTTCAAGATGCTGACAGCCTATGTAAAGGGGGGGGGAGGGGAGAAGGGGAACGCGGGGGACAGGAGCACCCCTTTCAGCCCCCTGCTACAGGGCTGCCATGGCTGCACTGTCCAAGCACATTCTTCAGTGCGAGCGATCTCTGCTCAGTTAACGCAGTGATTCAAGTGATTTCCACCAGCTCCCATCCCCGTTTCACTATCTTCTCCTATTCCATGGGAAAAGTTATGTCACAGCAGGCCTGGTAGCAATGTCCTTATAATACTTCACCACACATTTCCTTTCAGTTGATAGGAATAGTGCCATTGCACAGACAAAACAGTGCCTGCAAGAAATAAGGAGCAGGATAAAAACCAGATGGCTGAAGTTAAGCGCAGGAAGACAGGAGCAATGCTTGTAGGGAGGAGAAATCATTTTGATGAGCTGAGACTGTGAACATGGCCCTCCGCACAAAGGGAACACAGCCTGCCATGACACAGCCTGCAACAGCATAAATATGAAATAAAATTTGAATGAAATATTGTTATCTATATCACCTAAAGGCTGAATTCTTTTCAAGCAAGTACCAGACGAACATGACACACATTTTTTTAATTTAACATCAGGCTAATGCAGCTTCAGCTGTTTAGATGACTACCTGTCAACCACAATCAAAAACACCATTTTGAAAAACGTGAAGTGATCTGTAAGACAAGTCAAGAACATTGACAGCATTTTCCCTTACAGTACATATTTATACCTTTACGATTTGCTTCCAGCTGGTACAAGCCTTGGCAGTGATAGGCATGACTCTTGCATCCCAATTCCCCAGCAACTGGCTCCATCCATACAAAGACAAATGTTATCAGTGATAGAGGAACCAGAAACACCTATGCAAGCCCAGACTGTATTTAACATTGCGTCCAACAAAGTTCAAATCTTTAAATCTTACTGAAGACAGGGTATTTTAATTTTTACAGGGTATTTTAATTCTTACTAAAATGACCTGAACTCTAAGAACCTGAACAGAACTTCAAGCACAAAATATGATTCATGGTATTTTCCCTGCCCTTGCTACAGTTAAAAAAAAAACACATTTCAGTCAACACATTTAAAATGCATCATGCATCACCATCTACACAGTCTCGAGATGAAACTTTTAAGAACTGAAAGCAAGGTCTTCTTGACATTGCTTCCTAAAGTATAGCATAAATATTGTCTTATCAAGAATGGATTCAGTAATACTAATTTGCTTTTTTTGATTAACAATTTGATTGGTAAAGGTAGCAGGCATTGATCCAATGAGCTTCTGCACGGTACTTGTCTTGGGACTGTTCTCCATGCCATTTCAATTAAGGAATTCCCAAAATATACAATTAATATTGCATCAATATAGCAGCCATTAAAATGACTAAAGTTATGCTTTGAAACCAGGGGATTTTTTTGAATACAGAAAATAATCATCAACCAGTTGTGTTTCTTCTAAGATCCCAGAGGGATCCACTCTTGCTCCTGCACTACATAGTCTTAAATGACCTCGAAAATCCAAACCTTCCTCATGGAATAGATGGCATGATCCTCAATAGATGATGAGAATCAGCACAAGCAATACAGAAAGGAAATGTCACCAACTTCCACTGAAACCAACATAGCAACATGATCAGAAGTAGTTCAACAATTAGGAAGAAAGATTAGAAAGAACGGTAGGAGACCTTACTTTGCCATGTGGGCAATTCTGCAGAGAACGCAGCTAAACATAGCTTCATGGGGCAAGGTTTTAGCCAGAAAAACTAATTCTCTGTGAAACAAGGAATCTAGAGCCTCACACCCCAGGGAGGTCCTATTATCTTCTTACTTCACATTGACTTATTTGCTTCTAAAATGCAATGTCCACAATTCAGGAAGGGTGACAATAAATTGGAGGGGATCCAGGAGAAAACTAAGAGAATAACTGAAGTAAGAAAAACAAAAAAAAAAAGAAAAGAAAAGAAAAGAATGTCTGGTAACAAACTTCATAAGATTATTTTTCTTAATAAAAAGAACATAAAGCAAGAAATTAATCAAAATTCATACTCAGAAAAACATGAGTTATAATGGGATTTGAAGTGATGATGAGGCTATTGCAAGATTCAGGGGCTAGAAACTAAAGGTAGCCCTCTTCAGATCAGAAATAAGAAATAAAACACAAATCAGCCACTTGCATACTTTACCAAGAATTATGCTGAATTTTGCCTCATTGGAAATTTTTAACTGCACCTTCTAAAACGTAAGCTCTAGTTTCAAACACAGATTGAGAAGAGAAAAAAAAAAGTCCTATGGCCTGCATTATGAAGAGGTCAGACTAGATGATTGCAACAGTCCTTCTGACTTGATAATCTATTAATCTTATCACAGATCAGAACACACGCCTGACCACCTTCAAGACTGAATGCAAAGCCATCTGTAGGCGCACCTATTTTGACGGTGTATTTTTAGTCTGAGACTATCTTTTACCTTTAAACGTCGCTGAGATTGGAACTGCAGATATAGCAAGCTAGAGACATAAAAGGCAGGCGATAACAAAAAACTCGTCACTTAGAAAATACTCATGTTAGTTGGCAGAGTTATACAATCAAAAAGCAGTCCGAAGCCAGTAAGATATCCTGTATTTTTTCTGCACTTCCCGGAACTTTACAGAACTCTCCGTGGGACTGAATCGCTCCAGACAAGTTTTAGCAGAGAGGAGGCTCCGCACGCCCAAGAGCAGCGCTTTAGAGGAAAGAGGTTAACCAGCCGTAGCAGAGCGAAAAACAACGACGCGGAGAAAGAAAGGGCGAAGGGGGATGCTAGCGCGGCGCTTGCCGCCACCGCCGCCCCGGGGGCTGCCGGCGCGGGGTGAGGTCCCCCGGTGCCCCAGCGTGGCAGGGCCCCGCCGCCCGGCCGGCAGGCAGCATTGTTCCGGCGGGCAGCGCCGGTGCCCGCGGCCCCGCGCACGCAGAGCGCTTCCCCCGCCGCGCCGCCGCCCCCGAGCCCCGCTTCCCTCCCGCAGCCGGGCAGGGACGCGTGAACTCTTGAACCCGCGCCGCAGCCCAACGCGAGCCTCCGGGGCGGAGAGCAGCAGCAGCGGCGCGCCCTGCGCGGGGAGACCGCCCGCCCCGCCGCCGCGGCCGTCGGACAGCGGGGAGCTCGCTCCGGCCGCCCCACGCCCGCTCGGCTCCACGGCCGTGTCCCCAGATGCGGAGGCCCGGCGGACGCGGCCCGTCCGTCCGCCCCCTCCCCCCGCGGCCCGCCCGGCCTCGCCCGCCGCTCCGCGCCGCTGGGCCCCGCTCGCCCCCGGCCGCGCCGCGGAGACGCCCCCCGCCACCCTGCCTTGCTCCGCCGGAGGGGGCCCCTCGCCCGCCTCCCCCCGAGGCGCCCTCGGCCGCCCGCGGGCCAGGCCCCGGCCCAGACCCCGGCCTTTCCTGCCGCAGCCCCCCCGGCGGACCCTCCTCACCTGGGCTTGAGGCTGCTGGCGCCCCGCTCGTAGGCCCAGGAGGCGGCGGGCTGCGCGGCGGCCGGGGCCAGGGGGTCGGCGAAGCTGGGGGTCGTCGGGTAATTCCTGTCCATCATTGGGGCAGGGCGCGGGGCCGGGGCAGGGCACGGGGCCGGGGCGGCGGGGGCTCCGCTGGGGCCCTGCGCACAGGGCGGCGGCGGCGGGGACCGAGCGGCGCGGGTGGGAGCGGCCCCCCCTGCCTCATGCGGGGCGGGCAGCGCCGCGGCCCCCTCCCCGGCGCGGGCCAGGCCGCCGCGTCCCGGCCCCCCTGCCCTGCCTCCACTCCCCTCCCCTCCCGCTCAGCTGCGGGCGGCGGCGGGCGGGCGGCTGAGGGGAGCTGCGCACGGCGGCGGGGGCTGCGCGGCGGCCAGGCGGAGACCCATGTCGGGCTGCTCTTTCCCAGGATGCACCTCCCCCGCCAGCGCGCACTGGGGCTCACGGGCTCCGGCTCCGTGGCCGGGGGGCAGGGAGGCCGCGGCGGAGGGGGCCGCCGCCGGAGCGGCCGCCAGCAGCGCTGGCGGGGGGAGGAGAAGGAGGTCTGTGACTGGGGAACGGGCGGCCGCGGCCCGACGGGGAAGCGCGGCGGCGGCTGGAGGGGAGCGTGGCGGGGGGCGGTAGCCGCCACCGGGGCGGGGTGGGGGGGGGGGCTGAAGGCGGGGACGGCCGGGCCGGGCGGTGAGGCGGGGGGAAGGCCGGTTTCTCGGCGGGGCCGCGTCAAGTGAAGCGCTGGCGCTTTGTTGGAGGGGCCGGGGCGGGGCCATCTTGTTCCCGCTGAGGGGAAGCGGCGTCAGCGGCGGGCAGCGCCGCGAGCCGCGGCCTCCGGGGCGGTCGCCGCTGACAAGATGGAGGCCCACAACCGCCCTGCCCCGGCTGCCGCCCCGAGGCGGCGGGTTGCCTCACGGGGAGAGCATTGTAAAGCAATTTGTAGGGCGGCTCTCCCGCCCTGCCCCGGCGCGGGGGGAGGCGTCCGGGCGGGCGGGAGCGGCGTCACCGCCCGGTGACGCCGCTCCCGCCCGCCCGGACGCCTCCCCCCGCGCCGGGGCGCGCCGACCCGCCGCCCTCCTCACAGAAAAACTAAATTTGGGGGAGATATAAAATAAAAAAACCAGGTGATGGGCGCGGGGGTCACCGGGAGAAGCTCATCGCTGTGTTTCCCTCAGGGCAGCCCAGAGCCCTTGCATTGCCGCTTCAAGCTCCTGCGTGCCGGTGCTCGGTGGTTTAGGTTGGTCATCGCTCTGAGGATGCTTTGTAGAGGTTAAATAATATAAAAGCACAGCCCTTCAGCTAATTTTTTTTCGTGTTACAAGCTAAAAGCCTCTAATATATATAGATACATAAGAGCTTTCCAAAAGACGTAGGCGTTCTCGATCAGTAAGTCATTGCAAGGCCTGGAGTCTGAATAGGCCAAAAGTCAAACAGCAAGAGGAACAGACAGAAAGAATAAGTATTTAGAGCCGCCTGATATATTGGCAGTAAATTCCTGTATCTTTGGCTGCGTGCTTGTTAAAGTATAAGGGAAAGGGGCACCAGCTGTGCAGAACAGGGTAGGAGGAAAGGGGACATCCGTGCGGGGCAGGGGGATGGTGGGTGGACAGTGGTGTCTTGCTTTCCCTGCAGGTTTAAGGTACACAGGCTGAGATGAGCAGGAGTGTGCCTCAGAGGTAAAGATGAGGAATATGCACTTGAAAGAGAGAGGGCGACTGCACCTGAAGGCATTGCTCAGAAGAGGAAGGTGTATGCTAATAAGTGAGTCTTTTGAAGATTCAGTTTGTATTACTCCAGGCAATATCGAACTACAGAGCAAAATTAATTTTGTAGTGAAATGCAGAGTTTAGAAACTTAAGTACAGCCAATCAGATTAGATGCAAAAAAAAAAGAATGAAAAGTGGAGTGCTCAATATTAAATGAGAAAGCAGGACAGTAAGAAACTTCAGGAGGAAAAGCTGAGGTTCTGCTTTTCTCATGCCTAGTTTCAAGAAGCAGCAAAGTGAACTATAGGAAGAAATTCAGTCTTGGATCAGGAGGGAAAGGTAAGTGTGAAAGTCATCAGCACTGACAAGACTGAGTGAAGTCACCCAGAGGCCAGGGCAGAGGGAGGAGGGAGAAGAAGAGAAGCGGCGTACTAAAGCCAGAAACCAGCAGAGTGAGTTTTCCTTGTGTTTGCATAAGTTAGCACCTGTATTGCTTGCAGCTGGAGGAGAGTATGTGGGCGGTGGGGGACCTTCTTTCGCTGGGAAACACGAGGGTTGCTGTTTTACATATGAACGAGGCCTGATGACAGAAAATTACTTCAGTTTTATGCTAATGATGAAGCACTTATGGTGCTGAGACTATTGAAAGTAGCATTTCCAGCGGGGAAGGACCTACAGGTTTTGATTTCCCTGCAGGATCTCCGCTAATCTCCATTATAATATACTTACAGTGCATTGTTTCCCTCAAGTGGGCCTGAGGGAAGGACGATACATGGACCTAAGTGACACGAAATGCATTTTCCACCTAGCTGTAGTGTTTGGTTATCTAGACCGAGCGTGTTGGTGTGGAGCTACCTTAAAAGTTTCTCGCCACAAATTTGGAAGAACATATTAATAAATTGTAAAACTGCTAGTGTTTTGTTTGATTTTTTTCCAACTAATGGCAACATGAACTTCAAAGAGTACCATAATGTATATTTTCATTAGAGGATATTTCTCTGAAGAGAAGGGGGGGTTGTTAATACTGTTAGATACGTGGCTGTAAAATCATGTTACGTGAGAAATCACAAACAACAAGCACCAGTCCAGATATACAGGCAGGGAAACAGAGACACAATTCGTTTAGATCACTAAATCAACTAATTGTCAATATACCACAGACACAGTGTTTCCCTGAACATTGTTGGAGTATATCCTCTTTCTTGTAATCAAATAGTGAAGTTGAGTGAAACAGAAGTTGTGACAGCTGGTGTTAAGTTTAATTTCTTTTACAGGGTTTTAACAGATGTGGAGTAGACTGAAAACTTTATTGCTGATGTCCATAACCACCAGATAAAGTCAGTTTATCCAGTAGTTTGCTTTTCCTGTGTATGAGATAAATCATCTTGTCCTGATAAGGTCAGTTTATCCAGTAGTTTGCTTTTCCTGTGTATGAGATAAATCTACCTGTCCTGACACCAGCCAGTGAGACTTCTGCAGTTTTCTCACTAAACTGATCCCTGCTGCTTGTTGCCATCCTCTGTCTAGGAAAGCTACTCTGAAGTTTGTGCGTTTTATCTTTTTGTAACCAAAAGATATGTTGTAACATCATTCTGTAAGGCAGCAAAAGAACCTGTTTAGAGTAAGTGCTTTTACAATATCCTGATATCCATGATACTTATAAACAGCTTTTCTGAAAGATGTCTGCGATAGAAAAAATCCTTTGATAGATCCTGTTAATTACATATGTTATTTTAATGTGTAGATTAAAGTGTACATATTAAGGTGCGTATTTAGAAGTCATATTAGACATGTTCATGATTCTGAATATTGAAAATATTTTGATTCTTGTGTTAGTAAGGAATGCTGTCATTTCAAATGCAGCAATTACTTGCTGTTTAGGAACTGAGCTGTGGTGGGCTTTAACACCGCTGAACGGTAGTTCGTAACTGAGTGCCTGTAGCCAGTAATGATATTGTATGTGCTTATCTCTCAAGTCAAGAATTTAATATAATAAACATATTTTGCTGAAACATAAGCTAATACAATTTTTCACTCTGTTTAAGAGCAAAATCTTAAATTACAGCACTGTAACACAATCTATGCAGCATACTAGCCTGGGGCAGTACTGAATTTTTGTTGCTCATTTCTTTCCCTAAATGAACAGTCTCCACTTGGAAAAATAACATAACAAATCCTTTAAAGAGTCAAAACTGTCATGTGATGGTTAGGGGACAGATTTAAGTACTTAAGGTACTTTAATGGGAATTGCCTGCCTAAGGTCCGAGGAGGGATCGTCAAAGCTGCAGCATGTGCTGCTGCCTACAGGTGTGGTGTGGCAGCAGGGCTGGGCTGCCTTAGCTGCTTGCTGACACCCAAAGGAGAAGGCCTTAGTCTCCCTTCCTCCTTCCCTGCCCCACCCTCCTGCTCCTAGCGATGTGCACTGGCCACAAGGTGAGCAGTAAATTCACTCCACTGGCAAAAGAACATGTACTTTTTTGCCAGAGGTCATTCTTCTGTAATTTTGCTGAGCTGAGTCAGCTTGCTTTGCATCAAATGAGTACTGGCTCAGGGCAAGCAGTGGTAGTGTGCAGCTAGAAGCAGCTGGGAAGGGAAGGAGATGACAGAAAAGAGCAGGGAACTTTTACTTTTGATGATGAGACGTTGACTTGGCTCGTGGTATATTCAGTATAGAAATCTCTAGAGTCTAGGCGTGCTTGAGGCTATACTTCTGTGGGCAGTAATGGGCTTCTCTGCCCATATGCCAGTTCAGCCAGAATCAAGCCAGCTCTGTTGCAGAGCTGTGTTAGCTAATATACACTACCCCTTAGGGAAACTTTCCTATTTTCCTCTTTCTGTTTAAATAATTTAATGTTACACGATGCTGAATGGCAATATTGCTTTTTGAGGTCTAGTTTTATGTCCAAAGTGACGTATGCCGAATGAAATGCAGGATCAAGCTAATGGGTAGTTGGCAGTTTTCTGTGATTTGATCATAATTAAAACCAATATATCAATCACAAATCCAGGGCCAGAATAATGTTCCAATTCACATGTGGCATTGATTGATTTATTTGTAACTGATTTATTTATTTAGTAACTTCTTTGCTGCCTAGTGTGCTATTATTATTATCCATGTTAACAGAAGAACGTCAGCCAGTGTTTGAGGTGAGTGTGATTGAGTATTTTGTATGTTGTATATGTACAAGACTGGCCAGGCAGAAGGCTACATGGTATGTTACAGCTTTAACAGTACCACAGATGTGGATAGCGTCACTAAGGGTCCTTGTGCCTGCAGCAGCAGGTGTTACTGAATGGCGTGATTCTTCAGAGGGCCAGCCGTTGCTGCCTGTGCTTTTGGCATCCTTTCCGCTGCAGGTACAACAAATGTGCCTCTACAAGGCTTTTCCACTGTCTCTCCCCATATGCCCTCTTCTTCCACAGAGGGCATTGCTCCTGTCCTTTGCCTTTCCATAACACATCTTGCCTGGTTTTGGTCTTGTCCTGGCTCTTCCCTCATGTTTAAGTTCCAAAATATTTTTTTTTCCTTGCATTAAGAGGCTTTCAGCTAGATCTGTAAGCTGTTGGTTTTGCAGCAAAATTCTTGGTATGCTTCAGGGCAATTTTTGATGGGCTGAAAAGAATCACAGAAGAAGAGTCAGATGCACATGCTGGATCAGCAGCTTCAGCTGTTGTTGTTTGAAGAAAGTAGTTAAAGGCACGGCATGCGGTTAACGCTGCAAATCTGAGATTACAGCTTGGTTGTTGAAAGTGGACAAAAAGGATTGTATGTCAGTTCATAATAGTACTTTATTTTGGAACTATCACAGTATCATAAATAGTTCGCTAACATACACAAACATCTTAGTGGTTAGCTTTCAGTGGCTAACCATTTGTCAACAAAAGCTCTAGAAATGCTCAACAGTTAGCCTGTTGAGAGAACGAATCTTCACGATTGTTTGAAAATTGCGTTTCGGAGACTTGAAGACATTCTTCTTTGAAAACTTATGTTTCAAAGGGAAAACATTCAAATAATTTGAATGCATCTGATCAGCTGAAGTTTGAAGAAGTTCAGGCCAAAGCTGAGCTGAGTCTGATTTACTAACAAATTCTAAAAAAAGCGCAAAATGAAATTTGTGCAGTGTCTTTTTTGAACACTGATGGACGGTAGGCATCCACTTACAGATCGTGGATGCAGCACCTTTGTGCAGGCTTTGTATGTGTGCTGCCAGGCTGTGGTATCTTCATGAGCAGCAATGGGTAAGTAGATCAGATATTATGCAGTAGTAACATGAGTCTTGGTTAGGCCTATTATTAATCACTGACCGGGTTTTGTTGTTGTAATTGTGATTCTGACCAAAGCAGAAAATTGCAGTTGCTTAACAGATTAGATTTTGCATTTAATTTCACACATGGCCTCTTTAAACATAAAGGTAGACATTAAGAAATGTGTAAATAGGGAAGAAAGTGCTGCCTTTCAAAGAGCACACTTGGTCTTGGAGCCTTACAGCAAATACTCTCTTTCTTGGTATTTACATATACTAGTCTGTATATTTGTTTGATAAAAAGCTTAAGTATATGTACAAACAAATGAAGCAAAATCTTCAGAATTTATTCTTTTAAACTAAAGTTTATCTACTAAACCACGGTCCTTCTCCTGACATGACAAGAGATGACTGAGCTGGTAGAAAGCTCACTGCAGCAATGAGATGGAAGGCCTTGTTTCCTTCACTTTCCCAATCCTCCGTCTGGTCCTGTGGTCCCACACCTTCCAAGGTGCCACCACCAGCACTTGGGTTGATTCAACTCATCCACTCACAAGAAAGCTGTCTACGTTTTTGCTGGATGATTTATGAAGGGTTCTAATAAGCACGAGATCTGGTATAAGGTAAGTGGGAGAAATATGCAGTGGCATGTAGGAAAAAGAAAACTTAAATAAAACCTTTGCTCTTGAACAAACTCATAGTTTTAACTCTTACTAGGTATTTTCCTTTGTATCGTATCCATGCTGGGTATTTAACGTTAAATACTGGATGTTTAAGTATTGAATACTTACTTTGTAGTTACTTATCTTTGGAGAAGTTGAACTGAAGCTGCTTGAACAACTTGAGCAATCACAGGTGTTTATTTCCTAAATGAAGTAGGCACTGCATCAGAAATGTAAAACCTACTATAAGGCCTTTTCAAAACTTGTATTTAAGTGTACCAGTTTCCAGACTGAAATATTTTTCCTGATCCTTTGAGGTCTGGGTGCTACTTTTAAAGTGTGGGCTTCTAGAGGCTCCCAGAATGTAGGCAGCAAGATGCCTGCATTTGATGGCCCCTTTTATTTCAGTGTTTCTGTAATCTAGGTGCTATGCAAGGAGCCCTGGGGACTCTGAAAGCAGGAGGGAAAGGAGGAGCTAAAGACCTTGCAATCATTATGAAAAGGCTAGAGAAGCTGTGCAAGAAGAGTGGGAGGGGACCAAGTGCTTGGGAACCATGTCCAGGAAAGAAAAAAAAAAAAAAATTAGCAGCAAACAGGCGAGTGTGTGCAACAGCAGATTATGAATAGACACAGAGAAGGAAAAAAGTTCAATAGCAAATTATAGGTAGAACAATAAGAAAAAAAAAAAGGAACAGAAGGAAATGAAATGTTAAATGTAAAGCAAAAGTAGTTAATGTAGTTATATGTATTTTCAACATGGACAAAATTTACTGCTTCAAAAATAGCCAAAATACATTTGATACTGTTCTGTTATTTTCCATATAAGCAATTAGTGTAGTTGCCATTGTGAACAAAGATAATGTATGTTATGGTAAAATAGAGGAATGGTGTCCACCTGGTGAAAATACGGGGAAGCTGCTCCCACAGGGGTCAACAGCAAACTAAATTGTATTTTAAACACTAATGGAAGTACTATTGCTTCCCTTGTTGGTACATCATAGGACCCGCTGTTCCCAGCTGGAGTTAGTCTTCTGCTGACATTCAGTATTTTGCCAAATTAGTCAGGACAGTTTTGCAGTAATTGTTTTTGATGTTTCAAAGTGAATGGGCTGGCTTTCTATTAAATGGACAGAGAGTTTAAAAGTTAGATGGGAAATTTTATTAATTTGAGTTTTGGCTAGCTTTTTTTTTAAAAAGAAAGTAAGTAGTGTCAGAATGCTGTAAATTTGTTCAACTTCCCCATAATTTTCAGAATTGTTGAAATCCAGTAGGTACAAATGTCCCCTTTTTTTTTTGTATTTGTAGCTAGGAACTGTATAGCTAAAGTCATAATAAACAGATGACATAAAAGACATTTTCCAAAGAACTGAGATCCTATTTTCCCAAGACTTTTACTGAGAATCTGTACCCCACCAGCTGTATTCCAACTCTCAGTTCAGTTGACTGATTAAAAAACTTAATTGGATGTTCAAATATAGGAGGAGATTCTGGTATTCTTTGGGGAGTTCTAGCCAGCTGGCTCAGCTCATCTTGTGTGGTTGGGAGAAAAAGCACACATCTGACTGTTGTCTTCCAGTGGGCAAAACAAGAGTGACTTAATTTAGTGTAATTCGCTGTGCTACAGTATTTGCTCTATCTAGCTGCCCTCTTCTGTCCCTCCTGCTTCTCTGCATAAGTTTGTCCTCATTGCACGATGCATACCTTCACTTCAGGTTGAAGTCACCATTACTAAACGAGGAAGTCCTGCTTCTCACATTGCTTATGCATGCCTGTTCTGGTCCTTACTGGAGTGATCTTGCTCACTTCACTGACCCTAAGAAAGTGGATATTTTTTGGCCACGTTATTGTGTTAAATCTTCTCAACAAAGGTCTGGTGAAAGTCAAGGAAGATGGAAGGGTACAACACCTACTTCAGTTGGCTTGTTTGTCTTGAAGACTTCATCTTCAGTGACTGCAGTTCATGGTTCAGAACCTCAGATGCTTAAGTGAACTAGAGTAGTGAAGTAGGAAGCTTCTGTCCAGAGCAGAAATTCCCAGTGTTAAAACAAACCA
This sequence comes from Calonectris borealis, assembly GCF_964195595.1. NCBI lineage: Eukaryota > Metazoa > Chordata > Aves > Procellariiformes > Procellariidae > Calonectris > Calonectris borealis. The sequence goes on from NC_134325.1 coordinate 12,561,328, forward strand.
TGACCCTTTTTCCCTGTCGATAAGTGCTGAAGAAGAGTGCATGCAGTTACCAACTTCATTTAAAAAAAATAAAAGGGTTGTCAGAGTTTTTTTAACTTTTTATCATAGGCTGAATTAGCATTTTCTCTTTGCTATGATTAACCTGTATAAATGTTTATTTGCAAATTATTTTGCAAAATAATATAGAGACTAGCAGAGTTTAAAATACTGCTACCCCTCCTCCACCAAAATGACAGCACTTAACATCAAAGTTAGAATTAAAATATAACCAGTGACAAGTGCATTCAAAAGGCTCTGTCAGATGAGTAGAAGGAAATATGTTCATAAGATTAAGTAACAAGAACTGTTTACACAGTTCAGAAATGCCTGGAAACAGTCAAAAAGTTACCACCTGAATAGAGAGCAGTGTACTTGGGAAGAGGTGCTTAAGATTTTTGAGAGGAAAATACATCCAAGTTCTTGACTGTGAAAATGATAATAGTGATAAATTTGTATGTGATAGGAATTAATTGAAAGACATTTACAGTATAGAAAGAGCAAGCTCAAAGTGTTTGAAAGATGGCTTTTAAACCTGGTGTTTCCTTCCTGTTCTCTACATCAATGGAACAAGTGAGGGTAGCAGCAATAAAACTTTTGTTGGCAGATGAGACTGTAGATAGAAAAGTTTGTTGGGTTTTTTGTTTGTTTGTTTAAAAAAAAAAAAGTTTAAATGAACCCGTACTGTTGATCAAAGTAATCAAACAGTGTTGCTAATAACTTCCTACCGTAATTAATGTAGCTTATTCATGGCTGGTAATCTGAGGAAAAACAAGGAATTTTCCTATGCTTTCCAAACTTCAAGTATACTTTTTAAGGGCAGATCAGCCTCAAACATTCTAGTTAATATAAGTAGGCATCATTAAAACAATAAAATGCTCTAAATCAGGTTTGGCAACTGCATTGTGGTAAATAATTTGGCAGAGCATTGTACTTTTTATTACCTGAAGTCATCAGTTATTTCATTTTTGGCTCCAATCCCAGTTCAGCTGAAGCCAATAAAAGCTTGCCATAGACTTTGATAGGACCAGAATCGAATGCTTCATGACTCACACTTTGATGAACTGTGGCGAGGCAGTGCACTTCCATTTGGTACTTTGGTTTTGCTCTTCTAATGAAGTCATCAAAAAAACAGAAATACATATTGCTTATAATACTATTCATCAGAGTATTTGATAAATCAAATAGTAGGCTTTCTTGTTTCACTGAAGCAAAAAACAGGTTAAGTGATATATTTTTCAGTCGACAGAGCCAGAGGCCACCTTTCTGACCCTCAGTTATTTGCTCCAACTAATAATCTGTCCTTATTTCTAAAAAGTTGCATGCTGTAAGCTTGTATGATGCTGAAAGGGCAACACAGGAAGTTTTTGGAAAATTCTTCAAGGCAATGGCTAGCAGCATTTAGTGTGACATGTTTAAACCTGTTCTGAAACAGAATTTAAGAATTACGTAATTTTTCCCAGTGTTTTGTTTAGACACTTCTGTTTTCAACTATCATAGTAGATCTCTGTTAATTCACTTAAAGTCCACTGCCTTTCCTACTGGCCCTTGAAAGACAGTCCAGAAGTCCAAACACTGATGATTTACAGCTGTACACAAATTAGATGAAACTTGCTGCTGCTTTGCTCCTCAAAATCTACCTCCTCCTCCCACCTAAGGACACTTGTATTTGCTGTTTTCTATGTTCTAATAGCAACTGCATTTTCAAAGGAAACTGCATGTAAAATTTGGAAATGTGGCAACACTTCTGAATGCTCAAGTCACCATACCCTACCTCTTGCTGATTTTTTCCTCTGCTAATCCTGATGAATCAGAAATTCTAAAAAGAGACAAGATAAAAGGTAGGAGTGTCTTGGGCCAGGAATCAATGTATGAAAGAAACAAAACAAACTCAACGCAAACAACTTCTATTCAAGGGAATTTTCTCCCTTTACAAGGAGAGGTAAGTTTACATTATGTTCAACTAAATTTTAAACTTTGCTCCTTATTTATAATAAGCAGAATGTGTTTTGCAAATTGTCATGTTACATGCAACCAGTATCTGAATGTCAATCACTGCATATTTTGAGGATCTTCAGGGTCTAAAGTGCAGATTCTTTGAGTACATTTGAAGTGTTATACCCTACAGAAGGTGCAGTTTACTGCCTAAAGAGCTACAGCATTGATGTTTAACAGTTACACCATCTTAAGGCTTTTTATTAATTGTGAAGGTCAAGATTTTTGCTTGCTTTGCATGGAATCATTTGCAAATGATTTCTAGGAATAGTAGAAGAATCAAATTTCAAGTGATTAAGTAGGTTTCTGTACAATTTCAGTAGTTTATTTAAAATATGACTTTGCCAGATGCGAACATTGCCGTAGTAACATTAAAGCATCTCTGAACTCTCACAAGCCCTGTGAAATCCCTTTCCTTGAAAGTGCTTCTGTCGGTCCCATTAAACTAGTCATTTTTGAGTCCCTGGAAAAGTCTAGAGAAAAGTGTGCTCTATAGCTCAAGATGCACATTAACAAATTTTAAAATTGTTAGCTAAATGAAAAGGAAATACAGGAGAAATGTTTTTGCAAGCTTGTAATTCCATAGCTTCATTATAAATCTGTATTTTGGTTATCAACAGTGATCTCACACAATTGAGTTATTTCAGTCTTACAGAATAGTAACCTCCAAGAACTTCAAAATGCTTTTACAAGTAGGGCAAAAGTCAGGTGAAGCTATCCTAACACGAGGATTCCCCCATCTCTCAGTAAGAAAGAAGCTGCAAAGAGGTTTGTGATTTGTCAAAAGCCAAATCTGATGCTGAAGCTTTAGGAATAAGAACACGGTCCAATGTCCATTGATACCAGCTGGGTTGTATGTATTTTTCAAAGGGCAAGACCTCCTTATGTAGCATTTTCAATATACTCTCTTTATATTGCAAGATTTGGAGCATTTTCTTTTTTACAAAAGCATTTACAGATTAAAAATCTCATAGCAATCCTCTGCATCTCACTCAATAGCACTGTAGGTTCTAGCATGTTAAAAAAAATAAAACTCAATGAAATGTTACATATAAATATTCAACCTTTATAATATAAAGTGCATTTTAGGCACCAAATGAAAATACCACTTGCTGCTGTCAGCATTGGCCAAATGGGAGTGTGTGTGGGGGGGGGGGGTTGGAATTCGTTGCTGCTTAAAAAACGTCATTGTGTCCAACTATATAGCTACTGTAATACAAGAAAACACCAGCTTGACATGTTGCCTGTGAGACCCTCTAATACGGCTTCCTGCGGCTAGGGGAAGCCTTTTCCACTACGGTGCCATTTGACTAGGAGGTAAAGGGACAGCAGTGTTGGTCTGTGACTTGCTCAGCAAGATCTGTAGGCCATAAAATGCTGGGGGTTGATATTTTAATCAGACGTAAAATTAAGGGTGGCTACAACTGGAGATACAGAAATTGTGTTGATACAGTTAACCAGTAACTCCCTGAAATTCTTGACTATTGCTCTGTGGATACTGGTTATTTATCTAGTATGATGTTTCATTCTACTTAAAAGTATCATTTTGTCATCCCAGTAGGGCAATACATACTTATGCAAAGTGCTTCTGTGGGGTAGTTTGGTCTTTGATTCCACAAGCTAAATGTCGTTCTCAACATTCAAATTTTTAAACTGCAAGAGAAGTATTATCTGTGAAACCTGGGTACTTTTTTAACAAGGGACAAATCTCTAGCTATTTGCTTAACATCCCCTGACCCATAATACTCTACTTGTTCAGCACTAAATACCAGGTCGAAGTGAATACCAAAACCATTTGATAAAAGTATACTTTGTCTGAATGGGTAATGTGGCATGCAATTAATCGTTCCTTTTCATCCAAAATTATAATCACAAAAATACAACAAATTGAGTAGTGTGTTAACCAGCAATGTCTAAAACAAACCAGTGTAATCCAGAAGCAGCAATATATATACATTTGAAAGATCAAATAATGAAATAATTTTCATACTCAAATCTATTACTAGAATGAATATAAAATTCACACAGCAATGAAATGAATATATCAAACAACAAAGTAGACTTCTTATGGTGTTTAAAGTATGAATAGTCACAAAAAAGTTAGTGTCAATAAAACCAATTAAAGTACTGTTCCTTCTAAAGAAAGAAAAGATGAAACTATTAATGAAACATCAATAGTATGATGGGATGGCTCAAAGTGCATATGGAAGAGGGTGGCAGCGCAGGACGTATTCTTTATGCATTCCATTCTCTTTGTGCAATAACCTTGTGCAAAGAATAGTCCTGCAGCCTTTGCAACAGATCACCTCTTTTCCCAAATGGGATTTTCACTTGTTCCTAGTTGTGCTAAAGATCTTTCACATTTTTGTAAACTGTCTTGCAATATGCAAGGTAGCACGCACTTTTTAAAAAAGTATGTTATGTTTCAGTAATCCCCCCTTACCGCAGAAGGAGGTTTGTGGCTAAGGGGCAGGAAGAGACATAGACTTTTTAAACACCCGTGCCCCTTTTGGGGGCCCTGGATAAGGGGGTGGTGGCACATCATATTGTCCATCTGAAGTAACTGCTTGCTCATAGGTTGGTAGTCCTGAATCATCAGTTCTGGGAGGAAGTGGGTTTAAAGAAAATTCTTCATGCCTTCTGAAGATGCTAGATGAATTACGTCTTCTACTTCTTACATAATCCAAGTACCTAAACAAAGTTAACAGCATTATAAGTGGCAGCTTCTGTTTTAAAGGGAAGAAAGAATATAAAGTCTTAGTTGTAAAAAAAAAACCCAAACAAAAAACCCCCACAAACAAACAAACAAAAAACCCATACAAAACCAAAACAAACAAAAAACCCATAAACAAACAAAAAAAAACCCCCACCAAAAAAACACTTGCCTTCAATGATCATAAAGACCAGAAGCCAAATACTCTCTCCAAACCATAGGGTAAGAAAAGCTCACTAATGTGAAATTTATAGGGAGGGGGAAGCACAGAATCCTCTTGTATGCTTTTCAAGTTTAGGATAAAGGAACGAGGGCTAGAGAATTGGTAGAGAAGCATTTCCTCCAACCTACTTCATTTCACATCTGAGGTAGAGTACATGCCATGAAGAGCACACACCCTACTTTAAAGAGCGAACAGAACACGTTAGGCTTTCCATTGCAGGCCCCAACCTATTAAAATTATTCCATCTTTTTAGTAAGAATATTTTGGAACAAAGAACACGCACAAAAAAAAAACCCCAAAGGTACATCAGCCATGCAAGTAGTGTTTTATGTTTTTGTGTTATTAATTAACTTCAGCATAACTACTGCTAGTGCTCACCTAACTTTGCTTCCAGGAAAGTAAGAACTAGAACTCCCGTTGGATTCTCTGAGAATACAGTTAGACCAACCCACAGTGATTTTTAAATTCCACTCTTAAGCAAGAGTTTGTTTTGGTGGGTTTTTTTTTTTTTAAGGCAATGAAATTCCTTACCCTGGTGGTTGCCTTGATTTGCATCTACTTTTGCAGCAGTAGAAGATAAGCAGTACAATTATAACTAACAGCACTCCAGCAGCAACTAGACTGATGAGAAGTCCTGTAACATTAATCTTTCGTAGTGTCTCATCACCTGAAGATAAAACATTAGTTATTTTCATTATGCGTTCTTTCCATCTACATAGTATACAGTACTCACTGTGAAATACTAATTTTGCTGTGCTATAAAGCTGTTCCTTTCCACAAATGTCTAGCTTGTGGTGAGAAGCCATATCTGTGCAACACACCCGAAGAATACCATTCACATTTAGCTTAAAGCAAAAGTGAGTAGATATTCCCTTTTCTGTACATAAAACTGTTGAGAAGTTTGTCTTCTAATGCCTTTCAAATATTACTTCATGTACTTGCGACCTTGATCAAGCTGCAGATCCTTCTTCAAGTCATACTGACCATTTTTTAATAAAACATCTGGCATAAGACTACTCTGAACCTGAATCAGACTATTAAAGAAGGGGGGGGGAGGGGGTGGGACAAACAAAACAAAACCACAGGAAGCATCTACAGAATTACTGCAAAGTTTACCGATTGTGTAATAAAACAAAGAAATGGACAACAAAATTCATACTGTTTTTACCTACAGACTTGTAATGGATCCCACTGTGAGTAAGATGCTTCAGTGAGTATGTTTTATTGTATCAGATAATGCAATTTACTTGCACAGTTCACAGTAAATTTCAGTAAAAAGATCAATTCTGATTTTGCTAACAATGCATGGTGTATTTTTAAGAACGTACTATTAAAACAAACAAAATATTGCAATATAAGAAAAGAATAAAAAGATGACTTACCTATTTTTATTTTAGGGCCTTTAGTTGAATAGTCTTTCCAAAAATCCATCTATAAAAACACAAAAGATCAGATTTATATGAGCTACATAATTGGCAGGCTTATTGACAATTTTTTTTTTAATATGGTACTGTGGGCAAAATTTAACAATGGCATAAACAGAAGCAACTCCCGCTGAAGGATCTGTACTTGCTTATCCCACTGTATTTTTCTCATACATTCAAGTTTGCATAAAAATTACAATTTCACAAAGAAGAACATGCCAGCTGGTGAAAAAGAAAAGTGCATTTAATTGTCCAATGTTACCGCATACTTCTGCCTGATTACAGTAGAAGTTAGCATATATTCTGACACTAAAAAAATGCTTACAATTAATCCCTACAGAAGAGTATTAATGAGGCAAAGCCAAGTTCTTAAGAATCAGACATCTGCATGAACAGTATTTGAATTCATATCAGTAATTGAATTCGTATCACCTATGAAAAATAATGGGATTCATTTAAGAGAAAAACCTTCATGTTGCATGACTGTTATGCATTAAATGTGTTTAGCTATAATTTCCACTTTTGCTACCCAGCAAAAGACTCTAAGATTCTGATTTAACACTTGCACCTTTTTCTTAGGAAAATGCTAGCAGTGGCAAACTAGCATTTCTGCCTTCAGGATAGGAGTATATTCCTTGCTCTTTCTGCAGGTTAGTGCAGAGCACACCTAAAATCACAAAGAGATTCTCGCTGCATGCAGCAAGAGCCAGTCTTCAGACAATCATAACGTTCCATAATTGGGCTGAAAGCTTTCTTATATATTTTTTTTTAATACCAGGTTTCTTCCAAGCTGTATATAAGTAGCGATTTAGAAGATAATGCTATAGGAATACTCAGCAATAGCTGAACTGCGAATTTGCTCCATACTCCTCTTTTCTAAAACACTTCTTTGGCATGACACAAGGACACAATCAGCCAATTAATACATAGAGCATGTGGAACACATTCAAATTGGATGCTGAGAAGTTACTAAAAAAAAAAAGAGATTCTGAAAACACATATAGGTATATCCACAAGCAGTACGTCTGAAGTTTCATTTATATTTGTTTGCAGAATTGGAGCCCTTATCTAAAGTCTTTAAGACAATAGTACACATTCAGGTGTATTCACTGTGTATCTAAAGCAATAACCCCATCTAATTGGGGCCTCTACTTTTACAGTAAAATAAGCAATCATTTTAAGTGCTGTTTTCAGAAGGGCTACAGTATTTAGATACAGTAATGATTTAGTCAGTAATCTCCTTCAGTATATTAAATTTAGTTTGAACAGCTACCGTTTTATCAGGGTCTTCAAAAATTTCTCTCGCTTCTTCATAATTGCACAGCTCTTCAAAGCATTCTCTTTCCAGGTTATCCGCTGTGAATGCTTCAAAATCAAATCTGTTATTCAGAAGATGCCGTCCAATGAATAAATTGGCCTCCTTTTCTGATGTGAACACTAACAAAAAAAAATCAAGTTGATTTAAAACAAGTTGGTATTTTTAAAGGATGGTTAATATCTTAACAGAGCATATTGAGACTCCTTCTTCCCCTAGCATCTCTCAACTACATACAGGGAAAGAAACATCAAGGTCTCCTCCTAAAATGTCGTCTTCACTGCTAACTTTTCTAACTATGCAATATAAAATAAACATATTTTCCTTTCTCATAAAGCATTTCAGCTATTCCTTATACTGGCCAAGAGAATTTGATTTTCATGACAGCTGTTGTTTAAGTTGTGGTATTATCCCTCTGGGATGTGGGCATAAGTTTTTTACTGGAGTTCTTAAGAACAAAGTAATAGTCACATAAAGCAGAAATTCAGTCGGATGCAAACCCAGCAAGACACTGACCTATTGGAGAAAGGAGGCAAGGGTGGAAAAAAAGGGAAAAAAACCAAAAAACTCTTCCTTCTAAAGAATCCTCAATAGACATTTATCAATATTCTGGTATCTTTGGGTTCCAAATTTTGTTTATGGAATTCGTATTTTAAGTCATGGCAGCAGAGTCCTATTCATTTTGCATTTATTCTCTTTCCACAATCGTAGCAGCAATTTTTATGTAAAGGTTGGCATATTGCCAAGTTTATTTGTTTTAAATTAGTCTGTGATAGAAGTTTTACTGACAACAGGCACTTCTGAAGACATTTAATTCTTTTCTTCTTTTGTGCTTATTACAGGCTCCATGAGGCCTCATGTTGTACGTTGTGAGGTGAGATTCCAGGAGAGTTCAGTGAAATTATAGAAGGCTTTGGAATACAGGAATGCATTTTCTCACCAGGCATTTTCCATAGTCAAGTTTTAGCCTGCTCTTGCTACGGCTTCTTTAAAAAAAAAAAAAATCTTTATATGACAGAACTAGTTTTCTGGCTTGGTTTTCAGTGAAAGCCTAATCTGTACTCCAAGAAATTCAGACTATTTCGTTAAGCAAAATGACTAGAGGATTATTTTTGCAAGCATAATGCAGAAACAGCATTGTTACATACCAAGCCAGACAGCTAAAAAAGGAGATGAGATTCAGAATAACGTTATTCAGCTACAAATTAGCTCTGTGTTCTTGTTAGCTTGTTTGGCAAGATTATCACATCATTCAGGAATGTTTACCCTAATAGTTACTGTTAGATCTTGCAATGGTATCTCAAAATGGTTTGCTCTCTGAAAACTAAGAAAACTGCAGTGTAACTTGCATATTGGTTGTTTATGTCTTAACTATTATAGTATATTGAAGGGATATTACAGTATATATTTATATAATTTATATAATGTTACAGTATATATTGAAGGAGCCACACATATGCATACACATTTGTGTAGGAAGGAAAATTTGTTATTCTAAAGTAATTGCAAGAAAATCTAAGCTTAAAATATTTATGCCATATCTAAGAGTAACCAGAGAGAAGGACTTAATCCAAAAAGATCCCCCAAACCCACAAGTGGAAAGGGAAAAGAATTACATGGAAAAAAATATTATCAATATCTCGGTTGAATGCAAATTGCGATAATAACTTCAATCTTCTGAAACAGAGATCTTCGGTTTTGCTCAGTAGTGTTTCATTCCTTACCATGCAAGTAGTATTCGCTATACTTCTGAATTAACTAAGATAATTGATGCATTTTAATTAACATGGAATGCATAGGTGAGCTGCCTGGAGCCTAGGACCCCTAATTCCCAGTGATACATGCTCCTTTTCTCTTTTGAAGAGTCTTTATCCATTTATCTGCACTTTCTTCATTTTGTAGGACATAGTCAAAGTACACCTACCTCCATCTCCGAATTACCTACAACCTGGTGATTTAAGATAGTATTTGGAGAATGAAACAGATGGATTTGAATTCTCTCCTATACGTGAGGCAACCGAATGCAGTTCTGCAGTCCTTAAGCCATGGTTCAACAAAATGGTAAATCCAGTTTTAGGATGCCTAGCATTTGATTAAAAATGCAGCCACACAATGTGCTGAATAAAGTAACTCTGCTGGTAAAAGATGTTCAGAAAATGCTGAAGGGGTAACCTCTCCATGCAGGTATCCCATAGTCTTGGCAACGGTTCTACTTGCTAAATGATTGGATAAAGAGTTGGGCCTCTCTCTTTCCAACTCTGTCTTTAAAGGAGTGATCTGGGCCTATTGTCAGGAGAGGGCTCTACGCTGTGAACTCACAGGAAAGAGGCAGCCTGGCAGCCCAACATTTCATGCCCCAGAGCAATATGGATTTTAATGAATAACCCGTCTCAAGCATTTTTCTGCTAGCCATGTTTTCTGCTCAACATACTGCCCTGAAGGAGCCTCCTGCTCAATGTGATGACTTTTTAAAGTCTGCCTTAAGGTTTCAGCACTCCTTATCCACTGAGGAAACTGGATAGGTAAGTTTCAAATTCCTTTTTGAAGCTCTGATGCTTAAATGTGAAGTATCACATGGCTTAGCATCCTAGTGCTTGAGTCCTTTTTGGGAACTTCATTTGTTTTTACCTCAATTCCTCTCCACTTCCCTCCCGAAGTGAAGAACTGCAATAGCAGCACTATGTTTATCTTTCAAGGTGTTGTAAGGGCATCTGGTATTGAGAAAAATGATCGATCTCAAAAAACAAGCAAATAAACCCTTTCAAATACAAAGCAATTTTAGATATACAAATAAAACTGTGATGTTCTCAAATAGTACCAAAGCAGTACTGTCTTAATACAAATTTCAAACTTTGGGAATTCTGATGTTCCTTAGAGGATTCTGATTATATCAATGACAATAATCCTAGAGATCTAAAGAAAGCTCAGTTGTCCCAATCTGCACTTGCTACTGGATCTGATAAATACTTAATAATGATACCCCAGTCAATTATCAATCATTTCAGTGAAAGATATTCTAATATTCTAAAATTAAGTATAAAACAGCTTTATTTTTTTAATGAAGTAAAAAAGAACTCCAAAACTATTTACATACGTAAAAAGATTTCTCAGCAGAAGCAAAGTTAGATACAGTTTTATTTTGGAAAGCATAAAATCATGTTAAAAGTAAGTTACCGTCTTTCCGTTCCGGTTGCTTCAAGTTATTTAATCTCCCTGTGCAGTGAGGAAACGCAAACACCATCACATGTAGTTGACACAGCAGTACCAAAAACGCAAACATGGCGTGGTATCTGTCAGACAGAAACTAACGTGAGTTAACAGATAAAATGACAGTGCAATCTTCTGAAGCGTCAGTGATGAACCTTGAATGAATCCCATAAATGAAGTCATCTAGCGCAAGCACCTACATGCAGTTGAGGCTAATGGGTCCCTAGAAGAAAAACGCCGATCCAAACTGGTCCTGCCTGTCTCCTGTGTCCTCCTTGCTTACGTAAGGTCCGCACCTGCCACCGGGCGCTCTGACCAGGCCGTCCCCCGCCCTCCCTCCCGGGGCAGCGGCTGAGCAGAGCAGCAGCCCGGTTAGCTGGCGGGTTAACGGGGACAGATCACGGACAAGGGGGTGCAGGTACGCCCTGAAACTTCGGAGCGCTCCGACTGTGCTGCCGGAGCAGCTGCAGCAGGTTATAAAAGCCACCCGGCGTACCCAGGCGTACCTTTTGTCAGGAGGAAGCCGCTGCCAACCTCCTCACGCCCAGCACCCCGCAGGGCAGTCTGCACTCTCCCACCTAGGATGACTGTAGAAAATAAGAATGAAACAAACCTGAGTTCTTCCAAGAGACGCCGAGAAAAACACGATCGCCGCCTGAAGCGGAGAGCTGCGGCGACCACCTGAGGGCACCTCGGACGGCAGGGGCACAGCCGCCCCGCGGCCCTGCCGGGAGCTTCTCCCAGCGGCTGTCCCGGCCCCCCACGGAGCCCGCGGCCGCCCGCCGCGGAAGAAGCCCGCTCTGCCGCCCCCCGCCCCGAAACCAGCCCCCGCTGTCGGAGCCGACTCGCGTCGGGCAGGCCCCGGCCAGGAAACGCCCCCCGTCCGGCCTGGCGGGGAGAAGCAGCGCCCCGTCCCGCTTCCCGCCGCCCGGCCCTACCTGCCCCGGCGAGGCTCCGGCGGCGACCCGAGGAGGGCGGCTGGTGGGGCAGCGTCTCTCAGGCTGCTGCTGCCGCGGCGCTTCCTGGAAAGGGCGCGGCGGAGTCACAGGGCCGTACCTGGGTCGCCGCCGCCCCTGCCCGCGCCGCCCGGGGTCCGCGCCTCCGCGGGAGGCGGCGGTGGCGGCGGCGGGCTGGGGCCTCCCCGGGGCGGGGAGCGGAAACGCCCCTCGAGCCTGAGAGAAAAGGGGGTAGCCGGGAGCGCCGGTACGGCTGGAGAGGGAGCCGGGGCGGTGGTAGGGCTGGGGCTCTCCCTCGGGCACCGGCCTGGGCTTCCTCTCCTTAGCTGACGGCCGGGATCCCTCTGAGGAGAAGGTAGCGGTCCTTCCGTCGTCTCTGAACACCTTTTACTGTTAAAACTGACTTTTTCTCCCTGGGGTTAATCATGATGCTGAAAACCTGGTTTGGCTTTTTACTCCCCAAAAGTAAAGCCCTTGGCCTAATGGCAGGGTGTCTGCTGAGCAGGAGCTGTGGAGAGGGCGGTGAGGCAGCGTACCTTGTAACTAGCTGCTTATCCACAATAAATTACTTACCTAACAGCAAGCTAGAGTGTTTTGTCTGCACCGGGCTTTTCTGTCCAGGCAGCTAAGCACAGGGGAGAAAGGACCAGTAAGTTTTGCACATGTGAAAATAACTTTGGTGTGGTTTGGGTTTGTTTGTTTGTTTTTTAATCAGTGAAGCAAACCTTAACATACTTCTAAAAGGCTAGAGAGCGGCAATGTGGTTCCCTGAAATGCAAGAGGTTTGTCTCCACTAGCACATGCCTGCTCTGGCGGCCTCCCTTCGCTCTCCTTCCCCGTGCAGAGGAGCAGCCTGACATGGAGGCCAGGTTCAAGCCCATCAATCAGTGGCTGTTCTGGCTTCCCCAAAGGACAGGAGAGAAGCAGTTGAGTACTTCACATTTGCTTTAAGAGTATTTTCCCAAACCATGTGTGGTGTTTGGCAAGGACAGGAAGTGGTACTTGGAAAACCTTTAAAAGGTAAGGTTGAGAACGCATTTAACACAGTGTGCTGGTAACATTAAATATGTGAAGAATTTTGGGATGGGTTGGGTTAAAAATTGTACCCCAAAGAAACTCTTGAGACATGTGGGTGGAACGATTTTGGTACCAGGAAATCCAGGCACTGAGAGAGACTTGTGTCTGTGCTAGCATATCTCCTGTAGTGACTCTGGATTGTGTTATTTATTTAAGTGCTGGAGTGACTTGTCTATGCGGAAGCCGGAAAGAGTAGAATAAGGGTATTGGATAACACTGGTGGAAGTGATCCACCCGGATTCCCCGGAGAAAAACAGAAACTTCTGATGTGTGAAATGAGAATTGTTTAGAGGAATTATGACTGTAGTTAAATATTTACTTTATGACATCAACACACTGCAGTTAAGGGGTGCTCGATGAATATATAAGTTACAAGCTGGGGTGGCTCTAATGCTTTTTAGCTGGTGGAGATCTCAACAGAAAACTTTGTAGTATGATTGTGTCTGTGCTTATAACACAGTGGAGGACTAAGATAATATTTTATAAGAAAAGAGGAGTATAGATTGTTTGTTATCCAGATAATACTAAGGAGACAAAAATACTTCGTTGCTACATGCTGGAAAACAGGAGAAAAATGCCATTACTTTGTAAAGGACCTTACAACTTCTTCCTGTGCACCTCTACTCAGCCCTCACCCCAAGTTCCTACATGACTGCCTCTGTGAGGATGGCGTCAACCAGCAAAATCCCTGCTGAGAGCTACAGTGCAAGGGCATGAATGCACAAGAACTGTGTGGTGTGTTTAAGTGTAAGTAAAATACCTGCATGTGTATATGGAAACTTTTTATATGTCATAACAACTTTGTATGAGGAACCTCTGCTGTGCAAGCAACAGGTAAATCTCCATGGCATTATGCCACCATTGCATATCATTATTAAGAGAGAGGGGAAAAAGATTTTTAGAATTGCTTATGTATGTTGTCTGGGGATTGGAGGTGGATCCCCATATCCTCAGGGCCCAGCCCTGCCTGCATCAGAGGAGAAGGCTCCAGGCTCCCAGTGTGGACTGAGAAACACATCAGCCCTATCCGAACTCTCCGGTGGACCTCACGCCTGCTCTGAAGGTGGAGGAGCAATGCAGTAGAACTCCGGTGGGAAAAGCCCTCAGATCTTTAATGCTCGCTAATGATTACTCAAATGTTTTTGCCTGTGTGGATCTTAGCAGAAAATTTGTAAGTGTCTTCTGTCTGTGTGTGCATGGGTGCTTGTGTATGTGTGGTGGAGGTTTTTCAAAACCATACCATACAAAACATAAACAGTAGAGATTATTTATTATTGAGATGTAACAAGAAAAGACTAAGTTGTTATACATGGGAAAACAGGAAAGGGTGATCTTTACTTTGGAAACGACCCTTTCTCCTGTGTGCCCCTTTTTGAGCTCAGCCTGCGTTCCCACATACCCAACTCTGTGGTCTTGAGGATTATCTATGAAATCCTCACTGAGGGCTACTATACAGGTACACAGATGTGTGAAAACTCTGTAAAGTGTTTATATGTTAATGTCTACAGAAAAATGAGCGAGAAGCTGGTAATGGCAAACATTGTAACAAGTGTACATAAGTCCTCTTGTATTAATGAGGTAAACCTTTCTTGTGTTATGTCGTCACCACATATCCTTATTAAGACAGAACAAGGAAAGACCCAGCAAGGTTTATCCCCGCCCCCCATCAGGTGTAGATTGACTCTGTTATTCCCAAGGTAGGAGCCACCCCTGTTTCTGAACTATACCTGAATTTTTGCTGTCCCAACCCTAAGACTCAAGTTTGCTGTTTAAAGCATCATTACAATAGCAGATGTAAAGAAGACAACAGTGTACACAGCTTAAGCTAATTATTATATGAGGAAATATTAAAATTTTCAGATTATGCTATAGGTAATGACTAAAAGTGTGCTTAAATTCTGATTTGTTATACAGATTATATAAAAGATAAATGTAAGAAAAAAGGGTGCAGCAAGTGCTTAGAATAAACAGACTATCTCCTGTATATATGCAGTTTTCAGCATGGCAGAACGATGAGTAGCTTTTGCATATTACCTTCCTACTTGTGAAGTAATTTTTCAGGTAAAATAGCCTTGATTAGTAAGCTATGTGATGAAGAAGCTCAGAAAGATGGAACCATCAGTAAAGGTGTTATTTTCCTCAACTTTTTCAGATAAATACCTGTAAATAATATAGTAGATATGTAATTAAAGATACTTGGAGAGATGGAAAATAGGAAATTAATTTAAATCACTTGCTTTTAACATTGGGTGAATCTAAATTCACATTTCTAAAAATATTTTTAATTTATTGGCTGTAATAGCTAGCATGCTTATTTTACCTGTATTTTAGAACTTCACTCGTTACCGTGAAGTTTGGTAAAATATTTTGGAGAAATTAAATAGGATGCTGTTGAAGAATTGAACCAGAACTACGTATCTCCTCACAAGAGGAGGGTGATACCAATCTAAGATGTTTATGCAGTATTTATTTGTTTCTGCATATATTGATTACTTTGTGCAAATTAATAGTGGTGTATTCATTTTTGTGTGGTAAAGGATAATACGCTTTACTGATTTCTGATTGGGAGGACTTTGGGTCAGGAATGCATCTAATTCCTTGTTAACTGTGTCCCATTCGGATTGTGCTATAAAGGATTTTCTTTTGATTGTTTGATACAGTATCATAAAAACTAACACCTTTTATCTCACCTCAATATGCAAATATATCCTACCATAATTTGAGTATTAAATACTACATGAGCAACTGAACAATAACTACAAGAAATTTATCAATTGATACGATAAACTGTAGATAGAACTTCTAAGCATTTGAATAATGAAAATGACACAAGTGTATAATTGAGAATGACCCCTCTCATGGACTTTGGAAGCATGTGCATCTGGTTCGTTCTTTGTAATGGTTTTTTTGATGTCCTGAATCATATGGTATAGATTTGTCCTTTATACAAAACTATTCAAAGTTCTCATGTTTGTTAACTAAACTTCTGTCCAGGTAGCTTGATTTAGAAGTAATGCTTTTTTACTAAAGATAATCTGACATAACTTAGATTTCAATTATTGGTTTTGTACAGTTAACAACAAAATGCTTTGACTATCGCATTCAGCAATAAGCACTTCAACAAACAAGTGAACCATATAGAATCTTGGATAACCCTGTTACCCTGTTCCACATAGTATATGCTGTAGGGAAGGGTTATTTTAGACCAGGTCATATTTGGAAAAGGCAGTTACTTTTTCAGGTACTTCCTAGTGTCCTTTCTGCCTTCCTGTAGAAATGCCTGGTTTTCCAGCTATATGATGAAGAATATAATTATCTTAACATGATGAATTATATTATGTTGTTTGACAAACCATCGTCAATTAAATCTTTATTTGGAATCAAGATTACTATTGTAATGATGCTATAATAGAATTTGAAGTGTATTTTAAATGTTCTTAGATTTCTGATACACACATCCCTTTCGTTTTGGTTAAGGCTATCACTTCATTCCCACAAGACATGATGAAGTCTTTTAAGTGTTCATCATGAGATTCTTCGGAATTAAGAGGTTGAATTTAGCTGATAAACTAACTTGTGCTGAGGTTATTACTTCTCTCCTTCAGAGGAGTGTTAGTGATTTTTCTAATTGAAAAAAAAAATAAGCTGGCACAAATATCCTATGGTAGTGTAGGGGGGAAAGCAAGAAACACATGTGAGAAAAATTAGGTTTTTAATAACAAAATAACTAGGATTTTAAGGACAGGTTCATAGATCAATGTCAGTTGTTAAGTTTCAGAATGAGGCAGGATTTTTCCTAAAGATTTTTTTTTTAAAAAAAAAGCCTACACCTAATTTGAATATTTAGTTATTAACCACTAAGCTGTTGAGATAATTTTTACTGCTCAGAAGTAATGGTATCCTCTTGTAATAGCACATAAATAACAAAAGTAATTATACATGCAATTAACAAAGTTTGTTATTGTCAGCATGCTAAACTTTATGGGAAAGTTACTCAATGAAAATTAGCTTACAGAGGGTCAGTAAAAGCCTTGCAGGACTGAATTTCACATATACTTGCCTCTGTATTCAATATTTGAAAGGGAATGGAAATGTTACCAATACTGATGGGGAAGCAAACACCCACTCTGGTATCAGTAATGGGCCTGGTGCTCCCAGCTGGTGAGTGCTGTCAGCTCCCACTGAAGGCACCGAAAATGCTGCCCATCTAATGGGATTAAAATTCTGTGTTGTCAGTTGCTCAAAATATTTTTAGATGCAAACTAGTATGTTGTGAGATTTGTATGTACGTGTCCTGACGTGAGAATTCCAGGAAATGGTCCGTGGAAAACTGTCAGTGTTAATTGGCTCATTTAAAACAATGCACTCCCAAATATATGCAAGATAAAAAAAATCCATGTCAAAATGTTCTGGCAGCGTGATGAAATCTCATCTGCTTCTGGCTTTTTCTTGATACAGTTTTGTTTTGGTGAGATGCTTTTTTACTAGTGAAACCATGCTCTTTGGTTTTGATATTTAAGGTCCCTAGGCATGAACAAAAATTTTTGGCCTCAAGGAGCAGGGAGTGGGGGGAATCTGGTCGATGTGTACGAATATTTGAACGGAGGATGTAAAGGTGATGGAGCCACTTTCTTCAGTGGTGCCCAGCGACAGGACAAGAGGCAAAGGGCACAAGCTGAAACACAGGAGGTTCCTCCTGAATGGAAAGAAATGCTCTTTTGTTGTGGGGGTGACTGAGCACTGGCACAGGTTGCCCAGAGACCTTGTGGAGTCTCCATCCTTGGAGATATTCAAAAGCCATCTGGACCTGGTCCTGGGCAACCAGCTGTAGGTGGTCCTGCTGGGGGGTGGGTGGGAGTGGTGGACCAGATGACCAACCTCCAGAGGTCCCTTCCAACCTCAACCATCCTGTGATTCTGTGACACTGTCTGCTTCTAGTAGAGCAAAAGCCCTGATGTTTCAACCTCATCTCAACTTTCTAAGATCTGTGGTTAATATTTAGCTCCTTAACTATTTCTGTTGCATTATCTTTTTCATCTCAGTAACACATTTCTCCGTACAGTTGATATCTTGGACTTAAATTACTTCCTATTCTTGTTCACACTAGAGGGAGCTCTCTGGTGGCCTTTCAGCTTACTCTTACCTCTACTTTCGTTTACAATTCTGAATGTTCCTGCTGAGAATCTGTTATCAAAGTATACAAGACAAACCTGTATAAAATATGTCTTGAAAAGGTTTCATTTTCTAAGAAAATTGAGCTTTCAGTTTATTTGTGGGTGAAGTAATGTAATACCAGATTGACAGCTTTGGCTGTGTTTTAATGTTGCTCAGCTGCAGCAGTAATGCAGGCTTCTGACTTGCATAAATGCAATAGATAGTGATGTTTCTGTTATGCTTGGCATTTATTCTGGTAGCTGTGGAGATATATTTGTAAACTTTGTATTTGTTGTGTATAACTGCTGTGATACAGTCAGTTTCTATTTGGTGTGTATTTGATTGATCCACAAAGAATTTGTTTGTGATTGTGAGTGTGTTGCTTGAAGACTTAAGGTGAGAAAGGAATTTTTAAGAAGTTTTCTTTAGACATGTAATCTTAAAAATTCAGCTTATTTCCACTGGTGAGTAGAAGCCAACTTTAATTGGGTGAGGTGCTTATTTTAGGTGCTTTTATCCAAGCAGATGTAATGGTTGTTAGAGTTGATAATAGATCAAATTTTTGCTATTTTTCATGATTACTGATTTTACAGACACTGGTGTTAACCTGTATTTTTTTCCCTGCATATTGTAACTTGCCGTTCTTTTTATGTTGATCACAGTTTCTAGAAAATGGTCTAGCACGTTAGAGCCAGATAAAGAGCAAAGTGAATTTTATTGAATTTGAGGAAGTAATCGGTGAGAGTTTTCAGGTTTTTAGTCCAAATGAGAGAATGCCACATGTGTGAGGTAAAGCCAGTGCAGATCTGTTATGATGCAAGTTATTCTTTGCTATGGTCTAAAACCTGATTCTAAAAATACTTGTAGACTAGACAGAAGCAAAGATTTTTCTGAAAACATTAAGGTCAGTGATGATGAGCTGCCTAAATAGTCTTTCTGCCTAAGAAATTATGCAGAAAAGTTAGGTAAGCAGTCTCTCTACAAAGAGAGGTCCAGTGGGGAGTACTGGTATGACTTCTTTTGGCTCACTTTGCTTTGTGGACTCGAAAACACTAGTTTGTTTCCAACAGAATAGTTTTAGTGACTGCATCTCAGGTGTATATACAGTTCTTGACCCTTACAACAAAGGCAAAATATTTCACAATGGTTGCCAAGCTCTTTAATGCTTAACAAGCGTTCCTTCTCAGGGACATAATCTAGATTATCCTAGGCAGGTAAGCAAGCAATTGCTTGACTTCTGCTTTAGCTCAGGAAAAAGAACACAGATGAACAATTTGGCTATGGAGAATCTGTTGGATAAATGATATTGTAGATCCCTTAAATCATTGAGGTGGCTCACGAAGACCAGGTAGTATGCTGCATGGCCATTGTGGCACCTGTAACTGTGCTGCCGTTACTGAAGGGGAAGTTCATATAAGTAAGAAGGAAATAGATAAGTTTGGATCAAAAGTCTGGGCATTGGTCTTGTATTCTAAATATTCACAGCATTCTTATAATGCCATTGTCATCTGACTTATGGGTATGCAGGCTAATAATGTGTACAGTGGCAAGGATGATAAGTGTAGTCTTATGTTGCCCCATTCATGCAAAGTTTTTGTTGTAAATTGGAAAAGACTACTGAGTCTTGGCTCAAGACCAAGAGTTTGAGAATGCTTTCTATAAAGTGGTTTTGGTTTTTTGGGGTTTGTTGTTTTTTTTTTTTTCTTCTGGAGGTTGTATAGTTGGATATGAAAAGTCTTCTGGAGTTTCCTTGCTGCTTGATCTCGGGGAGCATTTTTTTTTAATTAAAAAAAAAAGTCCTGGGAGAGGGAAATAATATGGTGTTTTCATTGGAGCTGTGACAGAAGGAATTTGTGTGACATGGAGGATTGCAGGGCCCTCAACCTCCTCCATGAATGCATGAGGCAATTAAAACAGCAATACTGGTAAAAGCCTATCAGACTTTAAATTTTGATAAATGTTACATCTTTGGAAGGGGTTCCACTTTGTACTGTTTTAATTATATGGTGGATCATAAATTTTCTTCCCTAAGGAAGAGAATTTTTGGTGGTGGTTTCTTTGATTATTTCACCAGTGACTCGTTTCCTCAGGTAGTTGAGATCTTGTCTGCTGTTTAATTTTTATCTGGACTTCCTCTTGTTCTGCTTCTTTAAGTTCCCCTAATAGGGGGAGGTAGACTTGAAGTTTGGTTTTACTTCTCTATGCATTAATGTTAAATTGTTTCTCTGGGCAAAAAAATGCATCTTATTTTGTCTTTGCAAATTATGGTTAACATATTAACAAAGATGCTGTGTGGACTCACTCAGAATTTTTTTTTTTTTAAAACAAGCTACCAATCAAGCAATAAATTATCTAAATAAGTGAAGAACTTGTTCTGCTTCTTCCTCTTCGTTGCATTTTACAATTTATTGTTGGTAGTTTTGAAAGAGAAGAACTATTCCAGTGGAATGAATTAACCAGGTAGGTTGAATCATGATGTGTGAATGCTTTTGAGTCAGTCTTGCTTTTGTTTAATGTAAACTTTGCGTATTTAATTCCTATACTCTGTGTGTCTATAATTAAGATGGTGTTTGTTTGACCAAACAAGAACTTGCCATTAACTTCCTAGTAAGAGATCAGCTGTAATTTCCCCCCATTGTTTATTTACTTACTTGTATTCCATTTTTTCTTCTTTTATAATGAGAATAATCTCATCATAAGAATTCAACAGATTTCTATTAATATTAATTAAGGTGGAGCCCATGAAAAGGAGGTGGCTTGAGGAACTTCTGCAAAGACAAATCATCATTGACCATGTAGGGCTTTTTCTGTCTTTGGTGTGTAACTTGGGGAATAATTTTGTGTTTGGAGTTTTTGAACCTAGAAAATGAATGCAAACAATGTTCCAAGCTTTTAAATAAGTAATATTTTCAGGTTGAAAATAATTTGTGAGTTCTAAGTGATTATTTAGGACAATCCCCTTAAAGGTCATTGTTTTTCAAGGATTACAAAAGTAGTTTGGCCCTCTGCATTCATGGATATTTTTTTTTTTAATTTTATGCAACAAGGCATTTTTTTTGTAATCAAGACTGTCCAACAGTTACAGATCTTACTAAACAGAAATTGGTGGCATTCACTTGGGAATTAGCGGTAGAGGTTAGAGTCTGAGCTTGGATTTATAGTAACTGCAGTGCAATTTCAGAAATAATTGTCTTCTGATTTAGTTCTTAAATTTTTCTTTAAGAAAAGAATAATACAGTAACTTATGTGAAAGATGGTAGAAGATGCAAAGTCAGCCATTTAAATTTAAAAACTAAAAAAGATGAAATTAAAATAACCTGTGTCTATATTGATATAGTTTTGGACAGGTTTACTTATTTGTGCAGGGAGAGAGAGGCCCCATAAAATAGCGTGGACTTTTAATTGTCATTGAATGAGGGATGAGAAATTATATTCCCTGTTTAATGCATTTGAGGTACTTGAGGAAAATTAAGTTGTAGGAGGCTCTGTTATGAATTTTCTTACTGTTTTGAGCCTTTAGGCCAAAAGTGCATGAAGGACTTAAAGGACTGACAAATCTAACTTTCCTTATGTTACCAGCTCTTGGATTCCACTGTTGTATTCTTGTATTCAGTCCCGAGCTTACATTTTGGCCAAAGCATGCTGTTTGCTAAGGCATCTAGTCTTCATCTGAAGATACCAGATGGAAAATTCACTATTGCCATCACTAGGTTTTTTTTTCAATGCTTAAATGTCCAAGTTCTTTAGAAAATTGTTTATGAATTATTTTTTCAGTAAGAAAGATGTTAGATAAAATGATTATACTATTTATGCAATAGAAGGCTAAATAAAAATACTGCTGGCATAAACTCACTTTGAGGTGGTTGACTTTGCATAAAAGAGTACTAATAAATGTAAATAAAAGAATATAATGATGCAATTGTGGAAGTACACCATATGAAATACATTTACAATACAAACAGCTATAAAAACATTGAGTGCATAGGAAGTAAAGTGAGTAACTTTGAGATGCTTTGTAAATTCCTCTAAGTACCAATACACACATGAAGATATCTAGACACCTCAAGGTACTTTGCGTCATTCTTCAAACTAAGTGGATGATGCTTTTAAAAACTACAGTTTCTTGTTAGAGCAATCAAAAAAACATTTTTCTGATGCATGTAACTATATGTATGAAAGCATAGACACTTAGGGACACGTTATAAGCTGCGAGAACATAGGTACAAAAATAATACAGTCAGAGTAGGAAGAAAGGAAGACTAAACAATATGCTATTTAACTAATACTACAAAAATTACGCTAGAAAAACTGTTTTCAGATACTTTTTTCTATAGACAGCTTTATTATACTGGGTTTATATGATCCATTTTTTCAATATTTTTATAACATGAGAAAATGTAACAAAAAAAATAACCATATGCTACCAAACTGCTTTGAAAATATCTGTTTAGGATTAATTTAGAGAATTCTTTCAACCAAAAAGTATGTGTATATATTTATCAGTTTAATAAAGATATATTCAATTAATTTTGAAAACCAGAGTAGAAAATTAATTTCCCTCCCACAGTCTTAATGAAGAAATAGAGAAACTAATTTCCCATTGCTGTTAGAGGGGTAATCCACTCCTTCACATATTAAGAAATTAATGTAACACATCCAGTCAGCCAAAGAGTCTCTGATTCTTCCCCTCCCCCCCAATCTCTTACACCAGCTTATTTTGTATAATACAATTATGGAGAACTAAACTGAAAGAGACTTAAGTCTTTTTATGTCTTTCAAATGCCAGTATGTGCTAATTTTAGGTCAGATGCTGTACCCAATAAAATCATCCACTGAATTTGATAGTACTTGCTAGTTTTCATTTTCTTTTGAGAAAAAAAAAGAAGTATGTTTAAAAAAAAACAAACCCCAACTAAATACCCCACACCCTTTTTAAAAAATGCCAGAAAAATGTTAAGGAAGAATTGTGACTGACTTGATATACCTTTGTAGCGTTTGTGGCTTTTTATGTGGTCAAAAGGTCATCCTTTTTATTTGAGCTAAATACGGAAGAAAGATGTTTTCTTACTTTTATTTTAAAATTGTTTTGAATCTGATACGCTTTTTTTTATGCTAAAATACATTTGAGCAGAGTTTTATAATTGAAAAACCAGGTCAACAAGTTATTTTAAGATATTGGAAATGGGTATTTGAGAGATGCTCAGAATTACAGTACTAGAAATTATTTTCTTGTCTTAAGAGAGACTTCATTTTACTCACATAAGCAGCTTGATTTTTGTTTTTGTTTTTGTTTTTTTTAAAAGAGCACACCCTGCACGAGTGAGGCAGTCGCTGACAGTACACTCAGTGTGAGTGCAGTATATGTCCTTAATGTAAGGACGAAAACTATGAGATTGTGTTAATGTTCCTTTAAGGAGGCAGTTCAGATTAAGAAAAAAAAAAAAGGCGGGGGGAAATCTCAGATTAAGGTTTTGAAACTTGTTACTTGTAGCAGACATTTTTGGGGTTTAATCTTCTTTTGATGGTGAGTGTTCAGCAAAGCAGTTGGTTGTGTACATAACTTTAATTTGTGAATAGTATTATGGATAGCAAAAAGCTAAAGGGTAAGTATACATTTAATTGATTTCTTGATCGATCAGGACTGCTTCCACAACAGGCTTATTAGCCATCACTGGTTGGTTGGTTTCTGTGAATGTGGCATAATTCAAAAAATGGGGAAATATCCAGAGCAAGAAGCAATGAAAATACAGCTGCTCTAAGGACAAAGGATCTAATACACAAAGCTTTTTTTGAAAGACTTGACACCATAGAATATAAAAGGACTTAAAAAGCAAAGATAGGAGGCAAAAACCTTTTTTTTGATATGCAGGGATGATGGAAAGAAATTAATTTCCCTTCTTCACATCCCTCTTCCCACACCCTGGTTTCAGCAAAAGTAACAAAAGTAGTATAGGAAGACCTACAGACCCATTTAATGTGGGAGGAAGAGAAGTGGAATTCTGGTGCTGAGCTCTATTTGGTTTTTCGTTTCCAACTGTGGCCTTGACAGGAATAAATCTCATGTTACTGGTGACAGTCCAAATTATGTCCCCGTCTAATAGATCTAGCTTACATATTTCAAAATTTCTGCAAAAGAATGCTTTCTGAATTGTACTTTGGAAAATATTACATTTACAGGTATCATTGTTTCAAATAAATATTTTCGTTTTTGCCAAGGGAATCATAGGATTACAGGGGGAAAAAAGCAACTCATTCCACAGTGACTATGTTACGTTTCCATAAAATGTGATTTATGTGTAACATTAAATATACATAACTATTTGCTATGAACTTTATTGAAAGACACTTGCACTATACAATTTACAGAAGTGATGCTTTCATGGAAGTTCATGCTGTTGTTGAAGACAGTAATCAAGGTGAAATGCAAACAATCTTGAGTCAAAAACAAATTTTTTTTTTGTACATTCGTATTTGAATTTTAGCATAGAGAGGAAAATAAATGAAAAGGGTCCCCCTATATCAGCTTCACATTTGTGTTTTGTTTTCTTTTAAGATAGGACATATATTTCTACAAATCACTTAGATAGTTCTATTCCCCTTGTCCAGGAAATGAAATAGTTACTGGAAACCTATTTATTTCTCATGTTCATTATCCCATTTCTTTTTGCCTCTTTCAAGTATGATCAAGCAAAAGTAATGGACCCTAATAGCCAGTTATTAGATGACTTCAGCTTGCATTCCATGTTAAATGTAAATCCTTGATAAATAAGTTCCTGGATACCTTTTCATTATAGTGCTCATTTTCACATTATACTCCTATTATACTTTGGCTGAGTTGTATGATTTTGTATCCCCTTTCTTGCTCTTATATCTAGGTCTTCTTCCATGCAACAGTTCAGCATTGATTTATTAATGATATGAATATAATTATAAAAATGAATGCTAAGTTTTGCAGCGAAAACTTACTTAATTGGTAAAGTCATAAACTGACACTATGGTTACTACCTAAGTAACGAATAACAGCATACAATTTTGAAGCTGTTCTTCATGAAACTGTTTAAAATGTTGTGGTTGTTCTTTAAATAGTGCTATTATTAAAAAATTTGCTGTTTTAATTCTCCTACTATTTTCTATGAAAATTGCAAAGAAGAGTTGGACAAAACATTTTGTATTATCTGATCTTTAAATAATCCAATTGTATTTAAGATGCTATGCTTGTTGTGTTATCTGGCTCTCTTTATCTTGAAGTTAGTGGGCGTGAGAGCAGGATTGAGTTCTAAATACGTAAGATTTTGCAGTTGAAGGTCAAACTAAGTATTTGTGTAAAATAAAAGGTCAATTTCATTGAAAAGTGAAAATCCACTGGCAGATCTTCCTGAACAGATAATATATTCCAGTTGTGCATTTCCACGTGTGTTCTAACAAAGTTGGGCTGTATACCTCCCAAAAGTCAAATCACCTTCTCCTTAGTTTTGTGTGCGCTTTAGTTAAAAAATACAGTTTAAGCAAAGTCAAGTAGCTAAATCTAATTTATTGTGCCAAAAAAAACAGTTTGGGGGAAAGTAGTACAAACTTAAGGCAAAGTACTCATATGCTTCAGAACTACATAGCAGGATGTATAAGATAAGGAAAAAAGTACCAGATACGCCTTTAAAAAACAGATTATCTCCTGGGTCCCGTTCACTTTAGAAGTGAATTTACGCGTGGTGTCACTAGAGGGCAGAGTTAAGGATGTGGGGGTGCATTAACTGCGTTTCCGTGCTTCGATACGTTACCAGTGTGCTGAGCATGGAGCCTTTCTGCCCGGAAGGCATCTGCTCCTCTTCTGCTGTCCTTCAGGGGGAGCTGGGTGGGGGACGAGGGCTTGGAAGGACGCTCGCTTCCAGGGAGGTTTACGTTTCAGACTGAAAAGGATTAAGTGTCCTACTCTTACGTATTGCGAAGAAAGTAACATTAACTGTATCATGGAGTTAACTGTATTAAAATGCGTCCTGCCTCTCCCCGTGCCCCGTCGGCAGCGGCCGTGGCTCAGGCTCACCTGAGGAGAGGAGCGCCCTCCCGCCGGCGCGAGGCGGCAGCCGTTGGCGTTGGCGGGAAGGCGCTGTCAGGAGGGTGGGGAGGGGAGGGGCACCGTGCAGCCCCGGCTCGCTGCCCGGAGAACGGGGTAAGCCGGCGGGGAGGTCTCGGTGCTGCCTACTGGGTGGTGCTGCCGTGGATTTGGAGACGTGAGGGTGGCTGTTCCGGCTGGAGAAAGCTGCTTCCTCTCTGGTAGAGGGCAGGGGAAACAAGGTTTTAAAAAAGCAGTTTTCCACTGGGCCTGGGAGGCCACAGTGCTGTTAACCTTGGGCTTGCCCCGGGGAGAGTGGCGTCTTTCCTCATTTTTATTACGTAGGGCTTAGACTCTTGCTTTTCATATGGATTTGCTTATGCAATGCCCCATCCAGAGTCTGGAAATACTTATTTAAATTTCTAGTCAGGCCACATACCTCTCAACATGAGAACAGTTTCACCATGCTACGGGTCTCTGAGGAAAATATGTTAATACCCGGTGCATCTTTTCTGTAAGTGCCACCTTTTCCAAGTCTGTTCTGTATCCAAATGGACAAAAAAAGTACATGAGAGTTTCTCCTCCTTTTCCTGTGTGTCTCTCCTTGCGCTTGCATGTATACCCTCACTTAGTTTATTTGATGCTTATTGCATTGCTTGTGTCTGACTTCCAGTGTATTTCAGCCTACAGGTAACTACCGAGAATTGGTCCTGGTTTGAAACCAGGGTGTCTTTTCTGGTTTAGTTTCCTCTCACACCCCAGTGTCTGTTGCATGTCACTATAGCCATGGTGATAATTTTTAGCTGAAAAAATAACTAAACGTGTAGCCAACAGCAGAGTGCTTCAAGTTGCAAAATTTATCCTCAGTAGGAAAGCTTAATTCTTGCCTTTCAGTTAGGGATTTGAACAAATATGTAAAACATCTATATTTACTGAGTATTTCTAGTAAGATCTCAGTCACATTGTCTCTCATGTTCGTGGTAAAGGCTAACATGAAAAACGCTTTAAAAATACCATCTCCAGTATATTTATGTGTCATCTTAGAAGTGTTGTTGTTTTGGTTTCTTATGCCTTTTGCATTCAAGTTTTTATGACTATGCTATGTAATTATGGTCTTCTAAGGCATCTTTACAGAAACATCATGCATTCTGTCTTCTGTCCTGCAAAAATTCTGTACCTGTTGATCATGTATTAGACTGGGTGCCCAAAGAGGGGGAAGAACATCCACCTGTTTTCTGCAGTCTCTGCTGCTCTGGAGTTTTGGGGATGCTGTGGCATGGGGAGGAACATAAAACTCTGTCGTGGTACAAGGCTGCTCCTTGCCTTCTGCCGTTCCTGACCTCCTGTGGGAGCTGTTCCAAACCTGGTGCTGCAGAGACGTTCTTACACTAACCTATAGCAGGATGCACACATATAGGATTAGGAAATTTTTCTGATGATGAGACTGGTATTTTTTTCACTGATATCGATGTTATCTGTGATGCTCAGGCAGAAAAGAAACAATTTTCTTATCATATTATGCACTATTGAGATAATAATTTCTTTCATTTTGAAGCTTTACCATAGGGATCCCAAAATATTTAATAATAATGTTAGTGTAAGTTGTGTTGAGCAATGGTTTGTAGAGGAAAAAGTGGTACTTCTTGTCAGACACATTTAAAAGAAAAGAGAAGAAAAACAAAACAAAACAACAGCCTTCAGGCAAATCAGTTCTTTCTGAATATAAAATAGATATTTCCAAAATGTTGGAAAGAAGGTAAAGTGCCTGAAATTGCTGACACAGGAGATTGCGTTTGCTCCTCCTGCTGCCATGTCCCTAATCTTTTGGATTAGATTTAGCCAAGAGAGCAATTTATTTCCCTTAATGAGACTGTCATGTAAGAAATACTCCACAGCTCAACATGGTTCTGAATGATGCTTCCATAGCAGACAGCCTTCTTTAATTGATAAAACTGAATTTCACAGATCTTTAGATCTCTTGCATATGGGTATGGTTTTCTTCAATACATTCCTCAGTGTAAATCTGCTTAATGTTAATATCATATTATTTTGGACTGATCCCTTACTTGATGGTGTTGAGTCTAGTTACTTCCTTGTTTTACACTTGATATAGTTATTTCACAACTATAACTACAAATAAGTAGCAACTGCCACATCGGAATGCTACTTGAATACATCTGCTCTTTTTGCAGAAAGTAAGTGACACGTTGCAAATGAGTTCTAAAAACTGCAGTTGCTGCTTGCTTTGAGCTACCAGAGTACTTCTACTGGAAGTTAGTTGGAGCTCTCATTGCTTCTGATACCTTAGTCCTTGCACAAACATGTTATTAAGAAACGATTTAATTTTTGTTCCATGGCTTTAGCTGTAATTGCGGTGCATGAAATATGACGACAGCATAGTTCATTAGGTTGTCGACTAGGTGGCAGTATGGTGTTTAAAACGAAGGTAAACTGCTTTTTGGCTCACTAAAAGACCTCTAGATTTTTCCGTGCCTGTAAAATTTGGGTAAACCTGGGTTCTGTTAATCCCTTGAACAGTTAATGCCTTTATACTAATAGGTAAAAGGACGCTGACTAAATCTTGAAAAATGTTAGGATTGAAAGGTTAGGGAGAAGGAGAATTTAATCCCGCATACGAACATGTTGTAAGTAGATACACATTTTTACAGTCTTTAGAGTGCAGCTGCCTTATGTTTTCCTCTTTTCTTAATTTGAAGTGAAATGAGTTAAGATATTTTTTCTGCTAATTTCTTAATAATCTTTTTTTACTTGCGGTTGAAAAAATCTTCTGTTATTATCTATCTTCTTACCGTAGTATTTCCTATAAAAGAAAGATAAAATATACCATGTAATTATTTTTTATTACAGAAGGTAAGGATCCTAAAAATATATTTCTGTGTTTGTTAGACCTAACCAACTTCTGTGATATGGAAACTTTAAATCAACTGTTTTTTGAAAATGCCTCAGCTGGCTAACTTGTGAAAGATTATATATTTTCATCAAAAGAATTCAAATTATTGAAGGGATCCTCTTGTAATGGGCGAAAAATGCAGATCCCAAGCAATGTAGTACTTGGACAAGCAGTTCCAATCTCTTAAACTTCATCCAGAAATCAACAGGTAGCTAATACAGACTTTGGAGTAACTGACAAAATATGCTTAAACATTTCACCCTTCAAGTTACATTTACTACAGCTCTGTATTTGATGGAGTAATCTTTACTGGATTATGATCTAAAAAGCTGAATTGGGGCACTGTGATAATTGCTTGAAACACCTATTTTCCCATCAAAATCAAGTAGTGCAGATGGAATAAAAAAGGCTGTCAGAGGGACTTGCCCATATGCTTTCTGGGTCATCAGTTTGGTCTTCTCAGGAATGTGTTGTTCAGCTTCCCTTCATTTTTTTGTTGTCATACGATGAGTATACATATAGCACGCTTAGCCGTTATATTTAGATGGGTTTGAAACACAGATGAAGATGTTAACCATATCACCATATTTTATAATAATTCACTTATCTGTACTGCTTAACAGTAGTTTCATTAACATGTTGAAACAGAGTTGGGAATGCAGAGTCTTACAGAATAGCATATAAAAACTTCTAGGCAAATGAGAAAAACAAAACAAACAACCCAGACCCGTTACTTCTTGACCAAGAAAACCTGAGGATTCTAATAGCTGAGACTTCTTTGTCCAATGCTTTTCCCACAATTTTATTAAAACCTGAAATTTTGAGAAGAGATGAATAACCAACCAGATTGTCTCAGATTACTAGTATCTAATGATGTTTTTGTCAGCAAAGATTCTAAGGCATGTTTTTAAGGTCAGTTGTTGTGCTCTATTAAGAAGGTAATGTTGGTCTCCCTCCCGCAAAGGACACAACACTTTCCTGGGTTTTGACAAAGGCGACTTTAGAATAAGTGTACAGCTTCCAGAATGAAAATCTTTACACTTACCTTGAATTTAAACAAATGCCATTGAATTCAGGCCAGAAACTTCTAATACCACAGATAAGGACAACTTGGTGTGACTAGGACTATTTTTTCTTTGGAAAATAAGAAATAATAGTAAGTTCACAAATCTATTCCTTGGATAAAATGCACTCAATTGTGGGATATCTACTATATGGAATAAATCTGTTATTTTAAGTCTTCAGCTGTTAGAGCAGCAAAGAACGACATCTTTGATTTCTTTAGTAACAGGCTATATATTATGTTCACTGTTTGTTTCAGAATTTCTGTCATGAGCCCTCTAGACAATTCTGTCCTGTTTTGTAAAGGTAAACAAGTAAAAGTGTAACCTCGAATTTTAGGAAACAGCATGAAAAAGGATAGATAGAGTAGATACAGCAAAGTATTATTCATCCATCAGTAAAGGGATAGAGAATGTTCTCCAGAAAAGCCTTGAAGAAGCAGTCTGGTTCCACCAGTCTTCAAAGGTGTATTGTCAAAACATAAATTGCATGCTGATGGTAATGTTGTACTTGACTCTTGCACTATAAAAAGCAACACATGATCCAAATTAGTGCTCTGGGCTAATTTAAAAATCCTGTAGTTGCAAGGTCAAGGAGAAGAATTACTGTTCCCTTCCATTTAGTAGAAGAGAGTTACAACTGGACTTTTGTGTATTATTGATGAACGAGTGAGGTAGAAGGACCCTTTGCCTGACCTGGGGCAGCTGTTCTTACATTAAGTGTATGTTCACCAAACTTACATTTATTTAATATATATATGAACAAAAAGATTCTATGGAATTTTAGTAGAAATAAATATTTATTTAGAATTAAAATTAGTATAAAGTGGTCCTTTAAAATAAGTACTTTGCATTGACAATACTACCTGATTTGCTGTAAAATTCCAATAAATCATACAATCTTCTGCATTCAAAAGCCACAAGTCTGCCCCATCCTTTCTCTAAATGATTTTTTGATTTAAGATGATATGACTACAAAAATACAAATATTAGATTTTTATTGTCTTCTGGTTTTGAGCCTTATTAAGGAGTCGAGGTTTTGATATTATATTTTCAAGAACATAATGCTTTGTAAACAAAAACCAATATACTGGTATATTAATCTTAGCTTTTAGAAACCAATTGTCTTATAAAGTTCGCAATACACTTTTGAAAACTGAAAAGTTTGGGATTTTTTTAAAAATTGATTAATACTTAAAGCTTTAGAAGACTCTGGAGGAAATACTTTTTTTGTATGATGCTATAATGATTTTTAGATCATCATGATAACAGATGACTGAGTAAATGCAGTTAATATTTTTAACAGAACTGTAGAGGAGCGTTGTTAAAAAACGAGTTGCATGGTGGATTATCTTCTAGGAAGGAAGTATTTTTGTTAAATAGCACCCTGTTGTATGCAGATACATAATTTCTGTAATTGCTAGAGGTAGT